>NC_082360.1:11312723-12512723 GCF_027477595.1 Haemorhous mexicanus | reverse complement strand
TTTCATGGTGTCAGTTTGCAGGAGGTACTTGGCACTCTCAAACCACCATGACTTGGCACTGGTGCCAGCTTGCCTCTGGCAGGCATCCTGCGCAATATGGATTTTTAGGAGCCAGCCGGCCTCTCCGCGCCACAGGCCTTGGAACACAAACAACGGCCCTTTTTACAGGTAAGCATAAGTCAACAACCTCAGCTTCATGGTGTCAGTTTGCAGGAGGTACTTGGCACTCTCCAACCAGCCTGACTTGGCACTGGTGCCAGCTTGCCTCTCTGAGGCATCCTGCACAATATGGATTTTTAGGAGCCAGCCAGCCTCTCCAGGCCACAGGCCCTGGAACACAAACAACAGCCCTTTTCCCAGGTAAGCAAAAGTCACCACCTCAGTTTCATGGTGTCAGTTTGCAGGAGGTACTTGGCACTCTCCAACCACCATGACTTGGCACTGGTGCCAGCTTGCCTCTCGGAGGCATCCTGCGCAATATGGATTTTTAGGAGCCAGCCGGCCTCTCGAGGCCACAGGCCCTGGAACACAAACAACAGCCCTTTTCCCAGGTAAGCAAAAGTCACCACCTCAGTTTCATGGTGTCAGTTTACAGGAGGTATTTGGCACTATCAAACCAGCTGACTTGGCACTGGTGCCAGCTTGCCTCTGGGAGGCATCCTGCACAATATGGATTTTTAGGAGCCAGCCGGCCTCTCCGGGCCACAGGCCCTGGAACACAAACAACGGCCCTTTTCCCAGGTAAGCAAAAGTCACCACCTCAGTTTCATACTGTCAGTTTGCAGGAGGTACTTGGCACTCTCAAACCACCATGACTTGGCACTGGTGCCAGCTTGCCTCTCGGAGGCACCCTGCGCAATATGGATTTTTAGGAGCCAGCCGGCCTCTCCTGGCCACAGGCCCTGGAACACAAACAACGGCCCTTTTCCCAGGTAAGCAAAAGTCAACAACCTCAGCTTCATGGTGGCAGTTTGCAGGAGGTACTTGGCACTCTCCAACCAGCCTGACTTGGCACTGGTGCCAGCTTGCCTCTCGGAGGCATCCTGCGCAATATGGATTTTTAGGAGCCAGCCGGCCTCTCCAGGCCACAGGCCCTGGAACACAAACAACAGCCCTTTTCCCAGGTAAGCAAAAGTCAACAACCTCAGCTTCATGGTGTCAGTTTGCAGGAGGTACTTGGCACTCTCCAACCACCATGACTTGGCACTGGTGCCAGCTTGCCTCTCGGAGGCATCCTGCGCAATATGGATTTTTAGGAGCCAGCCGGCCTCTCCAGGCCACAGGCCCTGGAACACAAACAACAGCCCTTTTCACAGGTAAGCAAAAGTCACCACCTCAGTTTCATGGTGTCAGTTTACAGGAGGTATTTGGCACTATCAAACCAGCTGACTTGGCCCTGGTGCCAGCTTGCCTCTGGCAGGCATCCTGCACAATATGGATTTTTAGGAGCCAGCCGGCCTCTCCGGGCCACAGGCCCTGGAACACAAACAACGGCCCTTTTCCCAGGAAAGCAACAGCCACCACCTCAGTTTCATGGTGTCTGTTTGCAGGAGGTACTTGGCACTCTCAAACCACCATGACTTGGCACTGGTGCCAGCTTGCCTCTCGGAGGCATCCTGCGCAATATGGATTTTTAGGAGCCAGCCGGCCTCTCCGGGCCACACGCCCTGGAATACAAACAACGGCCCTTTTCCCAGGTAAGCAAAAGTCACCACCTCAGTTTCATGGTGTCAGTCAATAGGAGGTACATGGCACTCTCAAACCACCATGACTTGGCACTGGTGCCAGCTTGCCTCTGGCAGGCATCCTGCGCAATATGGATTTTTAGGAGCCAGCCAGCCTCTCCGGGCCGCAGGCCTTGGAATACAAAAAACGGCCGTTTTCCCAGGTAAGCAAAAGTCACCACCTCAGTTTCATGGTGTCAGTTTGCAGGAGGAACTTGGCACTCTCTAACCACCATGACTTGGCACTGGTGCCAGCTTGCCTCTGGCAGGCATCCTACGCGATATGGATTTTTATGAGCCAGCCGGCCACACCAGGCCAAAGGACCTGGAACACAAACAGCGGCCCTTTTCCAGGTAAGTAAAAGTCACCACCTCAGTTTCATGGTGTCAGTTTGCAGGAGGTACTTGGCACTCTCCAACCACCATGATTTGGCACAGGTGCCAGCTTGCCTCTCGGAGGCATCCTGCGCAATATGGATTTTTAGGAGCCAGCCAGCCTGTCCGGGTCACAGGCCTTGGAACACAAACAACGGCCCTTTTCACAGGTAAGCAAAAATCAACGTCCTCAGTTTCATGGTATCAGTTTGCAGGAGGTACTTGGCACTCTCAAACCAGCTTGACTAGGCACTGGTGCCAGCTTGCCTCTGGGAGGCATCCTGCGCAATATGGATTTATAGGAGCCAGCCGGCCTCTCCGGGCCACAGGCCTGGGAATACAAACAACGGCCCTTTTCCCAGGTAAGCAAAAGTCACCACCTCAGTTTCATGGTGTCAGTTTACAGGAGGTACTTGGCACTCTCAAACCACCATGACTTGGCACTGGTGCCAGCTTGCCTCTCGGAGGCATCCTGCGCAATATGGATTTTTAGGAGCCAGCCGGCCTCTCCGGGCCACACGCCCTGGAATACAAACAACGGCCCTTTTCCCAGGTAAGCAAAAGTCACCACCTCAGTTTCATGGTGTCAGTCAATAGGAGGTACTTGGCACTCTCAAACCACCATGACTTGGCACTGGTGCCAGCTTGCCTCTGGCAGGCATCCTGCGCATTATGGATTTTTAGGAGCCAGCCGGCCTCTCCAGGCCACAGGACCTGGAACACAAACAACGGCCCTTTTCCCAGGTAAGCAAAAGTCACCACCTCAGTTTCATGGTGTCATTTTACAGGAGGTACTTGGCACTCTCCAACCACCATGACTTGGCACGGATGGTGCTTGCCTCTCGGAGGCATCCTGCGCAATATGGATTTTTAGGAGCCAGCCGGCCTCTCCGGGCCACAGGCCCTGGAACACAAACAACGGCCCTTTTCCCATGTAAGCAAAAGTCAACAACCTCAGCTTCATGGTGTCAGTTTGCAGGAGGTACTTGGCACTCTCCAACCACCATGACTTGGCACTGGTGCCAGCTTGCCTCTCGGAGGCATCCTGCGCAATATGGATTTTTAGGAGCCAGCCGGCCTCTCCAGGCCACAGGCCCTGGAACACAAACAACAGCCCTTTTCCCAGGTAAGCAAAAGTCACCACCTCAGTTTCATGGTGTCAGTTTACAGGAGGTATTTGGCACTATCAAACCAGCTGACTTGGCCCTGGTGCCAGCTTGCCTCTGGCAGGCATCCTGTGCAATATGGAATTTTAGGAGCCAGCCGGCCTCTCCGGGCCACAGGCCCTGGAACACAAACAACAGCCCTTTTCCCAGGTAAGCAACAGCCACCACCTCAGTTTCATGGTGTCAGTTTGCAGGAGGTACTTGGCACTCTCCAGCCACCATGACTTGGCACTGGTGCCAGCTTGCCTCTCGGAGGCATCCTGCGCAATATGGATTTTTAGGAGCCAGCCGGCCTCTCCGGGCCACAGGCCTTGGAACACAAACAACGGCCCTTTTCCCAGGTAAGCAAAAGTCACCACCTCAGTTTCATGGTGTCAGTTTGCAGGAGGTACTTGGCACTCTCAAACCAGCCTGACTTGGCACAGGTGACAGCTTGCCTCTGGGAGGCATCCTGCGCAATATGGATTTTTAGGAGCCAGCCAGCCTCTCCGGGCCTCAGGCCTTGGAACACAAAAAACGGCCCTTTTCCCAGGTAAGCAAAAGTCACCACCTCAGTTTCATGGTGTCAGTTTGCAGGAGGTACTTGGCACTCTCTAACCACCATGACTTGGCACTGGTGCCAGCTTGCCTCTGGCAGGCATCCTACGCGATATGGATTTTTAGGAGCCAGCCGGCCTCTCCAGGCCACAGGCCCTGGAACACAAACAACAGCCCTTTTCCCAGGTAAGCAAAAGTCACCACGTCAGTTTCATGGTGTCAGTTTACAGGAGGTATTTGGTACTCTCAAACCAGCTGACTTGGCCCTGGTGCCAGCTTGCCTCTGGCAGGCATCCTGTGCAATATGGATTTTTAGGAGCCAGCCGGCCTCTCCGGGCCACAGGCCTTGGAACACAAACAACGGCCCTTTTCACAGGTAAGCAAAAATCAACGTCCTCAGTTTCATGGTGTCAGTTTGCAGGAGGTACTTGGCACTCTCAAACCAGCTTGACTAGGCACTGGTGCCAGCTTGCCTCTCGGAGGCATCCTGCGCAATATGGATTTATACGAGCCAGCCGGCCTCTCCGGGCCACAGGCCCTGGAACACAAACAACGGCCCTTTTCCCAGGTAAGCAAAAGTCACCACCTCAGTTTCATGGTGTCAGTTTACAGGAGGTACTTGGCACTCTCAAACCACCATGACTTGGCACTGGTGCCAGCTTGCCTCTCGGAGGCATCCTGCGCAATATGGATTTTTAGGAGCCAGCCGGCCTCTCCGGGCCACAGGCCCTGGAACACAAACAACGGCCCTTTTCCCATGTAAGCAAAAGTCAACAACCTCAGCTTCATGGTGTCAGTTTGCAGGAGGTACTTGGCACTCTCCAACCACCATGACTTGGCACTGGTGCCAGCTTGCCTCTCGGAGGCATCCTGCGCAATATGGATTTTTAGGAGCCAGCCGGCCTCTCCTGGCCACAGGCCCTGGAACACAAACAACGGCCCTTTTCCCAGGTAAGCAAAAGTCAACAACCTCAGCTTCATGGTGTCAGTTTGCAGGAGGTACTTGGCACTCTCCAACCACCATGACTTGGCACAGGTGACAGCTTGCCTCTGGGAGGCATCCTGCGCAATATGGATTTTTAGGAGCCAGCCGGCCTCTCCAGGCCACAGGCCCTGGAACACAAACAACAGCCCTTTTCCCAGGTAAGCAAAAGTCAACAACCTCAGTTTCATGGTGTCAGTTTGCAGGAGGTACTTGGCACTCTCCAACCACCATGACTTGGCACTGGTGCCAGCTTGCCTCTCGGAGGCATCCTGCGCAATATGGATTTTTAGGAGCCAGCCGGCCTCTCCGAGCCACAGGCCCTGGAACACAAACAACAGCCCTTTTCACAGGTAAGCAAAAGTCACCACCTCAGTTTCATGGTGTCAGTTTACAGGAGGTATTTGGCACTATCAAACCAGCTGACTTGGCCCTGGTGCCAGCTTGCCTCTAGCAGCCATCCTGTGCAATATGGATTTTTAGGAGCCAGCCGGCCTCTCCGGGCCACAGGCCCTGGAACACAAACAACGGCCCTTTTCCCAGGTAAGCAACAGCCACCACCTCAGTTTCATGGTGTCAGTTTGCAGGAGGTACTTGGCACTCTCCAACCAGCCTGACTTGGCACTGGTGCCAGCTTGCCTCTCGGAGGCATCCTGCGCAATATGGATTTTTAGGAGCCAGCCGGCCTCTCTGGGCCACAGGCCTTGGAACACAAACAACGGCCATTTTCCCAGGTAAGCAAAAGTCACCACCTCAGTTTCATGGTGTCAGTTTGCAGGAGGTACTTGGCACTCTCAAACCACCATGACTTCGCTCTGGCGCCAGCGTGTCTCTCGGAGGCATCCTGCACAATATGGATTTTTAGGAGCCAGCCGGCCTCTCCAGGCCACAGGCCTTGGAACACAAACAACGGCCATTTTCCCAGGTAAGCAAAAGTCACCACCTCAGTTTCATGGTGTCAGTTTGCAGGAGGTACTTGGCACTCTCAAACCACCATGACTTGGCACTGGTGCCAGCTTGCCTCTGGCAGGCATCCTGCGCAATATGGATTTTTAGGAGCCAGCCGGCCTCTCCGCGCCACAGGCCTTGGAACACAAACAACGGCCCTTTTTACAGGTAAGCATAAGTCAACAACCTCAGCTTCATGGTGTCAGTTTGCAGGAGGTACTTGGCACTCTCCAACCAGCCTGACTTGGCACTGGTGCCAGCTTGCCTCTCTGAGGCATCCTGCACAATATGGATTTTTAGGAGCCAGCCAGCCTCTCCAGGCCACAGGCCCTGGAACACAAACAACAGCCCTTTTCCCAGGTAAGCAAAAGTCACCACCTCAGTTTCATGGTGTCAGTTTGCAGGAGGTACTTGGCACTCTCCAACCACCATGACTTGGCACTGGTGCCAGCTTGCCTCTCGGAGGCATCCTGCGCAATATGGATTTTTAGGAGCCAGCCGGCCTCTCGAGGCCACAGGCCCTGGAACACAAACAACAGCCCTTTTCCCAGGTAAGCAAAAGTCACCACCTCAGTTTCATGGTGTCAGTTTACAGGAGGTATTTGGCACTATCAAACCAGCTGACTTGGCACTGGTGCCAGCTTGCCTCTGGGAGGCATCCTGCACAATATGGATTTTTAGGAGCCAGCCGGCCTCTCCGGGCCACAGGCCCTGGAACACAAACAACGGCCCTTTTCCCAGGTAAGCAAAAGTCACCACCTCAGTTTCATACTGTCAGTTTGCAGGAGGTACTTGGCACTCTCAAACCACCATGACTTGGCACTGGTGCCAGCTTGCCTCTCGGAGGCACCCTGCGCAATATGGATTTTTAGGAGCCAGCCGGCCTCTCCTGGCCACAGGCCCTGGAACACAAACAACGGCCCTTTTCCCAGGTAAGCAAAAGTCAACAACCTCAGCTTCATGGTGGCAGTTTGCAGGAGGTACTTGGCACTCTCCAACCAGCCTGACTTGGCACTGGTGCCAGCTTGCCTCTCGGAGGCATCCTGCGCAATATGGATTTTTAGGAGCCAGCCGGCCTCTCCAGGCCACAGGCCCTGGAACACAAACAACAGCCCTTTTCCCAGGTAAGCAAAAGTCAACAACCTCAGCTTCATGGTGTCAGTTTGCAGGAGGTACTTGGCACTCTCCAACCACCATGACTTGGCACTGGTGCCAGCTTGCCTCTCGGAGGCATCCTGCGCAATATGGATTTTTAGGAGCCAGCCGGCCTCTCCAGGCCACAGGCCCTGGAACACAAACAACAGCCCTTTTCACAGGTAAGCAAAAGTCACCACCTCAGTTTCATGGTGTCAGTTTACAGGAGGTATTTGGCACTATCAAACCAGCTGACTTGGCCCTGGTGCCAGCTTGCCTCTGGCAGGCATCCTGCACAATATGGATTTTTAGGAGCCAGCCGGCCTCTCCGGGCCACAGGCCCTGGAACACAAACAACGGCCCTTTTCCCAGGAAAGCAACAGCCACCACCTCAGTTTCATGGTGTCTGTTTGCAGGAGGTACTTGGCACTCTCCAACCACCATGACTTGGCACTGGTGCCAGCTTGCCTCTCGGAGGCATCCTGCGCAATATGGATTTTTAGGAGCCAGCCGGCCTCTCCGGGCCACACGCCCTGGAATACAAACAACGGCCCTTTTCCCAGGTAAGCAAAAGTCACCACCTCAGTTTCATGGTGTCAGTCAATAGGAGGTACATGGCACTCTCAAACCACCATGACTTGGCACTGGTGCCAGCTTGCCTCTGGCAGGCATCCTGCGCAATATGGATTTTTAGGAGCCAGCCAGCCTCTCCGGGCCGCAGGCCTTGGAATACAAAAAACGGCCGTTTTCCCAGGTAAGCAAAAGTCACCACCTCAGTTTCATGGTGTCAGTTTGCAGGAGGAACTTGGCACTCTCTAACCACCATGACTTGGCACTGGTGCCAGCTTGCCTCTGGCAGGCATCCTACGCGATATGGATTTTTATGAGCCAGCCGGCCACACCAGGCCAAAGGACCTGGAACACAAACAGCGGCCCTTTTCCAGGTAAGTAAAAGTCACCACCTCAGTTTCATGGTGTCAGTTTGCAGGAGGTACTTGGCACTCTCCAACCACCATGATTTGGCACAGGTGCCAGCTTGCCTCTCGGAGGCATCCTGCGCAATATGGATTTTTAGGAGCCAGCCAGCCTGTCCGGGTCACAGGCCTTGGAACACAAACAACGGCCCTTTTCACAGGTAAGCAAAAATCAACGTCCTCAGTTTCATGGTATCAGTTTGCAGGAGGTACTTGGCACTCTCAAACCAGCTTGACTAGGCACTGGTGCCAGCTTGCCTCTGGGAGGCATCCTGCGCAATATGGATTTATAGGAGCCAGCCGGCCTCTCCGGGCCACAGGCCTGGGAATACAAACAACGGCCCTTTTCCCAGGTAAGCAAAAGTCACCACCTCAGTTTCATGGTGTCAGTTTACAGGAGGTACTTGGCACTCTCAAACCACCATGACTTGGCACTGGTGCCAGCTTGCCTCTCGGAGGCATCCTGCGCAATATGGATTTTTAGGAGCCAGCCGGCCTCTCCGGGCCACACGCCCTGGAATACAAACAACGGCCCTTTTCCCAGGTAAGCAAAAGTCACCACCTCAGTTTCATGGTGTCAGTCAATAGGAGGTACTTGGCACTCTCAAACCACCATGACTTGGCACTGGTGCCAGCTTGCCTCTGGCAGGCATCCTGCGCATTATGGATTTTTAGGAGCCAGCCGGCCTCTCCAGGCCACAGGACCTGGAACACAAACAACGGCCCTTTTCCCAGGTAAGCAAAAGTCACCACCTCAGTTTCATGGTGTCATTTTACAGGAGGTACTTGGCACTCTCCAACCACCATGACTTGGCACGGATGGTGCTTGCCTCTCGGAGGCATCCTGCGCAATATGGATTTTTAGGAGCCAGCCGGCCTCTCCGGGCCACAGGCCCTGGAACACAAACAACGGCCCTTTTCCCATGTAAGCAAAAGTCAACAACCTCAGCTTCATGGTGTCAGTTTGCAGGAGGTACTTGGCACTCTCCAACCACCATGACTTGGCACTGGTGCCAGCTTGCCTCTCGGAGGCATCCTGCGCAATATGGATTTTTAGGAGCCAGCCGGCCTCTCCAGGCCACAGGCCCTGGAACACAAACAACAGCCCTTTTCCCAGGTAAGCAAAAGTCACCACCTCAGTTTCATGGTGTCAGTTTACAGGAGGTATTTGGCACTATCAAACCAGCTGACTTGGCCCTGGTGCCAGCTTGCCTCTGGCAGGCATCCTGTGCAATATGGAATTTTAGGAGCCAGCCGGCCTCTCCGGGCCACAGGCCCTGGAACACAAACAACAGCCCTTTTCCCAGGTAAGCAACAGCCACCACCTCAGTTTCATGGTGTCAGTTTGCAGGAGGTACTTGGCACTCTCCAGCCACCATGACTTGGCACTGGTGCCAGCTTGCCTCTCGGAGGCATCCTGCGCAATATGGATTTTTAGGAGCCAGCCGGCCTCTCCGGGCCACAGGCCTTGGAACACAAACAACGGCCCTTTTCCCAGGTAAGCAAAAGTCACCACCTCAGTTTCATGGTGTCAGTTTGCAGGAGGTACTTGGCACTCTCAAACCAGCCTGACTTGGCACAGGTGACAGCTTGCCTCTGGGAGGCATCCTGCGCAATATGGATTTTTAGGAGCCAGCCAGCCTCTCCGGGCCTCAGGCCTTGGAACACAAAAAACGGCCCTTTTCCCAGGTAAGCAAAAGTCACCACCTCAGTTTCATGGTGTCAGTTTGCAGGAGGTACTTGGCACTCTCTAACCACCATGACTTGGCACTGGTGCCAGCTTGCCTCTGGCAGGCATCCTACGCGATATGGATTTTTAGGAGCCAGCCGGCCTCTCCAGGCCACAGGCCCTGGAACACAAACAACAGCCCTTTTCCCAGGTAAGCAAAAGTCACCACGTCAGTTTCATGGTGTCAGTTTACAGGAGGTATTTGGTACTCTCAAACCAGCTGACTTGGCCCTGGTGCCAGCTTGCCTCTGGCAGGCATCCTGTGCAATATGGATTTTTAGGAGCCAGCCGGCCTCTCCGGGCCACAGGCCTTGGAACACAAACAACGGCCCTTTTCACAGGTAAGCAAAAATCAACGTCCTCAGTTTCATGGTGTCAGTTTGCAGGAGGTACTTGGCACTCTCAAACCAGCTTGACTAGGCACTGGTGCCAGCTTGCCTCTCGGAGGCATCCTGCGCAATATGGATTTATACGAGCCAGCCGGCCTCTCCGGGCCACAGGCCCTGGAACACAAACAACGGCCCTTTTCCCAGGTAAGCAAAAGTCACCACCTCAGTTTCATGGTGTCAGTTTACAGGAGGTACTTGGCACTCTCAAACCACCATGACTTGGCACTGGTGCCAGCTTGCCTCTCGGAGGCATCCTGCGCAATATGGATTTTTAGGAGCCAGCCGGCCTCTCCGGGCCACAGGCCCTGGAACACAAACAACGGCCCTTTTCCCATGTAAGCAAAAGTCAACAACCTCAGCTTCATGGTGTCAGTTTGCAGGAGGTACTTGGCACTCTCCAACCACCATGACTTGGCACTGGTGCCAGCTTGCCTCTCGGAGGCATCCTGCGCAATATGGATTTTTAGGAGCCAGCCGGCCTCTCCAGGCCACAGGCCCTGGAACACAAACAACAGCCCTTTTCCCAGGTAAGCAAAAGTCACCACCTCAGTTTCATGGTGTCAGTTTACAGGAGGTATTTGGCACTATCAAACCAGCTGACTTGGCCCTGGTGCCAGCTTGCCTCTGGCAGGCATCCTGTGCAATATGGAATTTTAGGAGCCAGCCGGCCTCTCCGGGCCACAGGCCCTGGAACACAAACAACAGCCCTTTTCCCAGGTAAGCAACAGCCACCACCTCAGTTTCATGGTGTCAGTTTGCAGGAGGTACTTGGCACTCTCCAGCCAGCCTGACTTGGCACTGGTGCCAGCTTGCCTCTCGGAGGCATCCTGCGCAATATGGATTTTTAGGAGCCAGCCGGCCTCTCCGGGCCACAGGCCTTGGAACACAAACAACGGCCCTTTTCCCAGGTAAGCAAAAGTCACCACCTCAGTTTCATGGTGTCAGTTTGCAGGAGGTACTTGGCACTCTCAAACCAGCCTGACTTGGCACAGGTGACAGCTTGCCTCTGGGAGGCATCCTGCGCAATATGGATTTTTAGGAGCCAGCCAGCCTCTCCGGGCCTCAGGCCTTGGAACACAAAAAACGGCCCTTTTCCCAGGTAAGCAAAAGTCACCACCTCAGTTTCATGGTGTCAGTTTGCAGGAGGTACTTGGCACTCTCTAACCACCATGACTTGGCACTGGTGCCAGCTTGCCTCTGGCAGGCATCCTACGCGATATGGATTTTTAGGAGCCAGCCGGCCTCTCCAGGCCACAGGCCCTGGAACACAAACAACAGCCCTTTTCCCAGGTAAGCAAAAGTCACCACGTCAGTTTCATGGTGTCAGTTTACAGGAGGTACATGGCACTCTCAAACCACCATGACTTGGCACTGGTGCCAGCTTGCCTCTGGCAGGCATCCTGCGCATTATGGATTTTTAGGAGCCAGCCGGCCTCTCCAGGCCACAGGACCTGGAACACAAACAACGGACCTTTTCCCAGGTAAGCAAAAGTCACCACCTCAGTTTCATGGTGTCAGTTTACAGGAGGTACTTGGCACTCTCCAACCACCATGACTTGGCACGGATGGTGCTTGCCTCTCGGAGGCATCCTGCGCAATATGGATTTTTAGGAGCCAGCCGGCCTCTCCGGGCCACAGGCCCTGGAACACAAACAACAGCCCTTTTCCCATGTAAGCAAAAGTCAACAACCTCAGCTTCATGGTGTCAGTTTGCAGGAGGTACTTGGCACTCTCCAACCACCATGACTTGGCACTGGTGCCAGCTTGCCTCTCGGAGGCATCCTGCGCAATATGGATTTTTAGGAGCCAGCCGGCCTCTCCAGGCCACAGGCCCTGGAACACAAACAACAGCCCTTTTCCCAGGTAAGCAAAAGTCACCACCTCAGTTTCATGGTGTCAGTTTGCAGGAGGTATTTGGCACTATCAAACCAGCTGACTTGGCCCTGGTGCCAGCTTGCCTCTGGCAGGCATCCTGTGCAATATGGATTTTTAGGAGCCAGCCGGCCTCTCCAGGCCACAAGCCCTGGAACACAAATAACGGCCCTTTTCCCAGGTAAGCAAAAGTCACCACCTCAGTTTCATGGTGTCAGTTTGCAGGAGGTACTTGGCACTCTCAAACCACCATGACTTGGCTCTGGCGCCAGCGTGTCTCTTGGAGGCATCCTGCGCAATATGGATTTTTAGGAGCCAGCCGGCCTCTCCAGGCCACAGGCCCTGGAACACAAACAACGGCCCTTTTCCCAGGTAAGCAACAGCCACCACCTCAGTTTCATGGTGTCAGTTTGCAGGAGGTACTTGGCACTCTCCAACCACCATGACTTGGCACTGGTGCCAGCTTGCCTCTCAGAGGCACCCTGCGCAATATGGATTTTTAGGAGCCAGCCGGCCTCTCCGGGCCACAGGCCTTGGAACACAAACAACGGCCCTTTTCCCAGGTAAGCAAAAGTCACCACCTCAGTTTCATGGTGTCAGTTTACAGGAGGTATTTGGCACTCTCAAACCAGCTGACTTGGCCCTGGTGCCAGCTTGCCTCTGGCAGGCATCCTGTGCAATATGGATTTTTAGGAGCCAGCCGGCCTCTCCGGGCCACACGCCCTGGAACACAAACAACGGCCCTTTTCCCAGGTAAGCAAAAGTCACCACCTCAGTTTCATGGTGTCAGTTTGCAGGAGGTACTTGGCACTCTCAAACCACCATGACTTGGCACTGGTGCCAGCTTGCCTCTCGGAGGCACCCTGCGCAATATGGATTTTCAGGAGCCAGCCGGCCTCTCCTGGCCACAGGCCCTGGAACACAAACAACGGCCCTTTTCCCAGGTAAGCAAAAGTCAACAACCTCAGCTTCATGGTGTCAGTTTGCAGGAGGTACTTGGCACTCTCCAACCACCATGACTTGGCACTGGTGCCAGCTTGCCTCTCGGAGGCATCCTGCGCAATATGGATTTTTAGGAGCCAGCCGGCCTCTCCAGGCCACAGGCCCTGGAACACAAACAACAGCCCTTTTCCCAGGTAAGCAAAAGTCAACAACCTCAGTTTCATGGTGTCAGTTTGCAGGAGGTACTTGGCACTCTCCAACCACCATGACTTGGCACTGGTGCCAGCTTGCCTCTCGGAGGCATCCTGCGCAATATGGATTTTTAGGAGCCAGCCGGCCTCTCCAGGCCACAGGCCCTGGAACACAAACAACAGCCCTTTTCACAGGTAAGCAAAAGTCACCACCTCAGTTTCATGGTGTCAGTTTACAGGAGGTATTTGGCACTATCAAACCAGCTGACTTGGCCCTGGTGCCAGCTTGCCTCTAGCAGGCATCCTGTGCAATATGGATTTTTAGGAGCCAGCCGGCCTCTCCGGGCCACAGGCCCTGGAACACAAACAACGGCCCTTTTCCCAGGTAAGCAACAGCCACCACCTCAGTTTCATGGTGTCAGTTTGCAGGAGGTACTTGGCACTCTCCAACCAGCCTGACTTGGCACTGGTGCCAGCTTGCCTCTCGGAGGCATCCTGCGCAATATGGATTTTTAGGAGCCAGCCGGCCTCTCCGGGCAACAGGCCTTGGAACACAAACAACGGCCATTTTCCCAGGTAAGCAAAAGTCACCACCTCAGTTTCATGGTGTCAGTTTGCAGGAGGTACTTGGCACTCTCAAACCACCATGACTTCGCTCTGGCGCCAGCGTGTCTCTCGGAGGCACCCTGCACAATATGGATTTTTAGGAGCCAGCCGGCCTCTCCAGGCCACAGGCCTTGGAACACAAACAACGGCCCTTTTCCCAGGTAAGCAAAAGTCACCACCTCAGTTTCATGGTGTCAGTTTGCAGGAGGTACTTGGCACTCTCAAACCACCATGACTTGGCACTGGTGCCAGCTTGCCTCTGGGAGGCATCCTGCGCAATATGGATTTTTAGGAGCCAGCCGGCCTCTCCGGGCCACAGGCCTTGGAACACAAACAACGGCCCTTTTTACAGGTAAGCATAAGTCAACAACCTCAGCTTCATGGTGTCAGTTTGCAGGAGGTACTTGGCACTCTCCAACCAGCCTGACTTGGCACTGGTGCCAGCTTGCCTCTCGGAGGCACCCTGCGCAATATGGATTTTTAGGAGCCAGCCAGCCTCTCCAGGCCACAAGCCATGGAACACAAACAAAGGCCCTTTTTACAGGTAAGCAACAGCCACCACCTCAGTTTCATGGTGTCAGTTTGCGGGAGGTACTTGGCACTCTCAAACCACCATGACTTCGCTCTGGCGACAGCGTGTCTCTCGGAGGCACCCTGCACAATATGGATTTTTAGGAGCCAGCCGGCCTCTCCGGGCCACAGGCCTTGGAACACAAACAACGGCCCTTTTCCCAGGTAAGCAAAAGTCACCACCTCAGTTTCATGGTGTCAGTTTACAGGAGGTATTTGGCACTCTCAAACCAGCTGACTTGGCCCTGGTGCCAGCTTGCCTCTGGCAGGCATCCTGTGCAATATGGATTTTTAGGAGCCAGCCGGCCTCTCCGGGCCACACGCCCTGGAACACAAACAACGGCCCTTTTCCCAGGTAAGCAAAAGTCACCACCTCAGTTTCATGGTGTCAGTTTGCAGGAGGTACTTGGCACTCTCAAACCACCATGACTTGGCACTGGTGCCAGCTTGCCTCTCGGAGGCACCCTGCGCAATATGGATTTTCAGGAGCCAGCCGGCCTCTCCTGGCCACAGGCCCTGGAACACAAACAACGGCCCTTTTCCCAGGTAAGCAAAAGTCAACAACCTCAGCTTCATGGTGTCAGTTTGCAGGAGGTACTTGGCACTCTCCAACCACCATGACTTGGCACTGGTGCCAGCTTGCCTCTCGGAGGCATCCTGCGCAATATGGATTTTTAGGAGCCAGCCGGCCTCTCCAGGCCACAGGCCCTGGAACACAAACAACAGCCCTTTTCCCAGGTAAGCAAAAGTCAACAACCTCAGTTTCATGGTGTCAGTTTGCAGGAGGTACTTGGCACTCTCCAACCACCATGACTTGGCACTGGTGCCAGCTTGCCTCTCGGAGGCATCCTGCGCAATATGGATTTTTAGGAGCCAGCCGGCCTCTCCAGGCCACAGGCCCTGGAACACAAATAACGGCCCTTTTCACAGGTAAGCAAAAGTCACCACCTCAGTTTCATGGTGTCAGTTTACAGGAGGTATTTGGCACTATCAAACCAGCTGACTTGGCCCTGGTGCCAGCTTGCCTCTAGCAGGCATCCTGTGCAATATGGATTTTTAGGAGCCAGCCGGCCTCTCCGGGCCACAGGCCCTGGAACACAAACAACGGCCCTTTTCCCAGGTAAGCAACAGCCACCACCTCAGTTTCATGGTGTCAGTTTGCAGGAGGTACTTGGCACTCTCCAACCAGCCTGACTTGGCACTGGTGCCAGCTTGCCTCTCGGAGGCATCCTGCGCAATATGGATTTTTAGGAGCCAGCCGGCCTCTCCGGGCCACAGGCCTTGGAACACAAACAACGGCCATTTTCCCAGGTAAGCAAAAGTCACCACCTCAGTTTCATGGTGTCAGTTTGCAGGAGGTACTTGGCACTCTCAAACCACCATGACTTCGCTCTGGCGCCAGCGTGTCTCTCGGAGGCACCCTGCACAATATGGATTTTTAGGAGCCAGCCGGCCTCTCCAGGCCACAGGCCTTGGAACACAAACAACGGCCCTTTTCCCAGGTAAGCAAAAGTCACCACCTCAGTTTCATGGTGTCAGTTTGCAGGAGGTACTTGGCACTCTCAAACCACCATGACTTGGCACTGGTGCCAGCTTGCCTCTGGGAGGCATCCTGCGCAATATGGATTTTTAGGAGCCAGCCGGCCTCTCCGGGCCACAGGCCTTGGAACACAAACAACGGCCCTTTTTACAGGTAAGCATAAGTCAACAACCTCAGCTTCATGGTGTCAGTTTGCAGGAGGTACTTGGCACTCTCCAACCAGCCTGACTTGGCACTGGTGCCAGCTTGCCTCTCGGAGGCACCCTGCGCAATATGGATTTTTAGGAGCCAGCCAGCCTCTCCAGGCCACAAGCCATGGAACACAAACAAAGGCCCTTTTTACAGGTAAGCAACAGCCACCACCTCAGTTTCATGGTGTCAGTTTGCGGGAGGTACTTGGCACTCTCAAACCACCATGACTTCGCTCTGGCGACAGCGTGTCTCTCGGAGGCACCCTGCACAATATGGATTTTTAGGAGCCAGCCGGCCTCTCCAGGCCACAGGCCTTGGAACACAAACAACAGCCCTTTTTACAGGTCTGCAAAAGTCAACAACCTCAGCTTCATGGTGTCAGTTTGCAGGAGGTACTTGGCACTCTCCAACCAGCCTGACTTGGCACTGGTGCCAGCTTGCCTCTCGGAGGCATCCTGCGCAATATGGATTTTTAGGAGCCAGCCGGCCTCTCCGGGCCACAGGCCTTGGAACACAAACAACGGCCCTTTTCACAGGTAAGCAAAAGTCACCACCTCAGTTTCATGGTGTCCGTTTACAGGAGGTATTTGGCACTCTCAAACCAGCTGACTTGGCCCTGGTGCCAGCTTGCCTCTGGCAGGCATCCTGTGCAATATGGATTTTTAGGAGCCAGCCGGCCTCTCCGGGCCACAGGCCCTGGAACACAAACAACGGCCCTTTTCCCAGGTAAGCAAAAGTCAACAACCTCAGCTTCATGGTGTCAGTTTGCAGGAGGTACTTGGCACTCTCCAACCACCATGACTTGGCACTGGTGACAGCTTGCCTCTGGGAGGCATCCTGCGCAATATGGATTTTTAGGAGCCAGCCGGCCTCTCCAGGCCACAGGCCCTGGAACACAAACAACAGCCCTTTTCCCAGGTAAGCAAAAGTCAACAACCTCAGTTTCATGGTGTCAGTTTGCAGGAGGTACTTGGCACTCTCCAACCACCATGACTTGGCACTGGTGCCAGCTTGCCTCTCGGAGGCATCCTGCGCAATATGGATTTTTAGGAGCCAGCCGCCCTCTCCGGGCCACAGGCCTTGGAACACAAACAACGGCCATTTTCCCAGGTAAGCAAAAGTCACCACCTCAGTTTCATGGTGTCAGTTTGCAGGAGGTACTTGGCACTCTCAAACCACCATGACTTCGCTCTGGCGCCAGCGTGTCTCTCGGAGGCACCCTGCACAATATGGATTTTTAGGAGCCAGCCGGCCTCTCCAGGCCACAGGCCTTGGAACACAAACAACGGCCCTTTTCCCAGGTAAGCAAAAGTCACCACCTCAGTTTCATGGTGTCAGTTTGCAGGAGGTACTTGGCACTCTCAAACCACCATGACTTGGCACAGGTGCCAGCTTGCCTCTGGGAGGCATCCTGCGCAATATGGATTTTTAGGAGCCAGCCGGCCTCTCCGGGCCACAGGCCTTGGAACACAAACAACGGCCCTTTTTACAGGTAAGCATAAGTCAACAACCTCAGCTTCATGGTGTCAGTTTGCAGGAGGTACTTGGCACTCTCCAACCAGCCTGACTTGGCACTGGTGCCAGCTTGCCTCTCGGAGGCACCCTGCGCAATATGGATTTTTAGGAGCCAGCCAGCCTCTCCAGGCCACAAGCCATGGAACACAAACAAAGGCCCTTTTTACAGGTAAGCAACAGCCACCACCTCAGTTTCATGGTGTCAGTTTGCGGGAGGTACTTGGCACTCTCAAACCACCATGACTTCGCTCTGGCGACAGCCTGTCTCTCGGAGGCACCCTGCACAATATGGATTTTTAGGAGCCAGCCGGCCTCTCCAGGCCACAGGCCTTGGAACACAAACAACAGCCCTTTTTACAGGTAAGCATAAGTCAACAACCTCAGCTTCATGGTGTCAGTTTGCAGGAGGTACTTGGCACTCTCCAACCAGCCTGACTTGGCACTGGTGCCAGCTTGCCTCTCGGAGGCACCCTGCGCAATATGGATTTTTAGGAGCCAGCCGGCCTCTCCGGGCCACAGGCCTTGGAACACAAACAACGGCCCTTTTCACAGGTAAGCAAAAGTCACCACCTCAGTTTCATGGTGTCCGTTTACAGGAGGTATTTGGCACTCTCAAACCAGCTGACTTGGCCCTGGTGCCAGCTTGCCTCTGGCAGGCATCCTGTGCAATATGGATTTTTAGGAGCCAGCCGGCCTCTCCGGGCCACACGCCCTGGAACACAAACAACGGCCCTTTTCCCAGGTAAGCAAAAGTCACCACCTCAGTTTCATAGTGTCAGTTTGCAGGAGGTACTTGGCACTCTCAAACCACCATGACTTGGCACTGGTGCCATCTTGCCTCTCGGAGGCATCCTGCGCAATATGGATTTTTAGGAGCCAGCCGGCCTCTCCAGGCCACAGGCCCTGGAACACAAACAACAGCCCTTTTCCCAGGTAAGCAAAAGTCAACAACCTCAGCTTCATGGTGTCAGTTTGCAGGAGGTACTTGGCACTCTCCAACCACCATGACTTGGCTCTGGTGCCAGCTTGCCTCTCGGAGGCATCCTGCGCAATATGGATTTTTAGGAGCCAGCCGGCCTCTCCAGGCCACAGGCCCTGGAACACAAACAACAGCCCTTTTCACAGGTAAGCAAAAGTCACCACCTCAGTTTCATGGTGTCAGTTTACAGGAGGTATTTGGCACTATCAAACCAGCTGACTTGGCCCTGGTGCCAGCTTGCCTCTGGCAGGCACCCTGCACAATATGGATTTTTAGGAGCCAGCCGGCCTCTCCGGGCCACAGGCCCTGGAACACAAACAACGGCCCTTTTCCCAGGTAAGCAACAGCCACCACCTCAGTTTCATGGTGTCTGTTTGCAGGAGGTACTTGGCACTCTCAAACCACCATGACTTGGCACTGGTGCCAGCTTGCCTCTGGGAGGCATCCTGCGCAATATGGATTTTTAGGAGCCAGCCAGCCTCTCCGGGCCGCAGGCCTTGGAACACAAAAAACGGCCCTTTTCCCAGGTAAGCAAAAGTCACCACCTCAGTTTCATGGTGTCAGTTTGCAGGAGGTACTTGGCACTCTCTAACCACCATGACTTGGCACTGGTGCCAGCTTGCCTCTGGCAGGCATCCTACGCGATATGGATTTTTATGAGCCAGCCGGCCACACCAGGCCAAAGGACCTGGAACACAAACAACGGCCCTTTTCCTGGTAAGTAAAAGTCACCACCTCAGTTTCATGGTGTCAGTTTGCAGGAGGTACTTGGCACTCTCAAACCACCATGATTTGGCACAGGTGCCAGCTTGCCTCTCGGAGGCATCCTGCGCAATATGGATTTTTAGGAGCCAGCCAGCCTGTCCGGGTCACAGGCCTTGGAACACAAACAACGGCCCTTTTCACAGGTAAGCAAAAATCAACGTCCTCAGTTTCATGGTGTCAGTTTGCAGGAGGTACTTGGCACTCTCAAACCAGCATGACTAGGCACTGGTGCCAGCTTGCCTCTGGGAGGCATCCTGCGCAATATGGATTTATAGGAGCCAGCCGGCCTCTCTGGGCCACAGGCCTGGGAATACAAACAACGGCCATTTTTCCCAGGTAAGCAAAAGTCACCACCTCAGTTTCATGGTGTCAGTTTACAGGAGGTACTTGGCACTCTCAAACCACCATGACTTGGCACTGGTGCCAGCTTGCCTCTCGGAGGCATCCTGCGCAATATGGATTTTTAGGAGCCAGCCGGCCTCTCCGGGCCACACGCCCTGGAATACAAACAACGGCCCTTTTCCCAGGTAAGCAAAAGTCACCACCTCAGTTTCATGGTGTCAGTCAATAGGAGGTACATGGCACTCTCAAACCACCATGACTTGGCACTGGTGCCAGCTTGCCTCTGGCAGGCATCCTGCGCATTATGGATTTTTAGGAGCCAGCCGGCCTCTCCAGGCCACAGGACCTGGAACACAAACAACGGACCTTTTCCCAGGTAAGCAAAAGTCACCACCTCAGTTTCATGGTGTCAGTTTACAGGAGGTACTTGGCACTCTCCAACCACCATGACTTGGCACGGATGGTGCTTGCCTCTCGGAGGCATCCTGCGCAATATGGATTTTTAGGAGCCAGCCGGCCTCTCCGGGCCACAGGCCCTGGAACACAAACAACAGCCCTTTTCCCATGTAAGCAAAAGTCAACAACCTCAGCTTCATGGTGTCAGTTTGCAGGAGGTACTTGGCACTCTCCAACCACCATGACTTGGCACTGGTGCCAGCTTGCCTCTCGGAGGCATCCTGCGCAATATGGATTTTTAGGAGCCAGCCGGCCTCTCCAGGCCACAGGCCCTGGAACACAAACAACAGCCCTTTTCCCAGGTAAGCAAAAGTCACCACCTCAGTTTCATGGTGTCAGTTTACAGGAGGTATTTGGCACTATCAAACCAGCTGACTTGGCCCTGGTGCCAGCTTGCCTCTGGCAGGCATCCTGTGCAATATGGATTTTTAGGAGCCAGCCGGCCTCTCCGGGCCACAAGCCCTGGAACACAAATAACGGCCCTTTTCCCAGGTAAGCAAAAGTCACCACCTCAGTTTCATGGTGTCAGTTTGCAGGAGGTACTTGGCACTCTCAAACCACCATGACTTGGCTCTGGCGCCAGCGTGTCTCTTGGAGGCACCCTGCGCAATATGGATTTTTAGGAGCCAGCCGGCCTCTCCAGGCCACAGGCCTTGGAACACAAACAACGGCCCTTTTCCCAGGTAAGCAACAGCCACCACCTCAGTTTCATGGTGTCAGTTTGCAGGAGGTACTTGGCACTCTCCAACCACCATGACTTGGCACTGGTGCCAGCTTGCCTCTCAGAGGCACCCTGCGCAATATGGATTTTTAGGAGCCAGCCGGCCTCTCCGGGCCACAGGCCTTGGAACACAAACAACGGCCCTTTTCACAGGTAAGCAAAAGTCACCACCTCAGTTTCATGGTGTCCGTTTACAGGAGGTATTTGGCACTCTCAAACCAGCTGACTTGGCCCTGGTGCCAGCTTGCCTCTGGCAGGCATCCTGTGCAATATGGATTTTCAGGAGCCAGCCGGCCTCTCCTGGCCACAGGCCCTGGAACACAAACAACGGCCCTTTTCCCAGGTAAGCAAAAGTCAACAACCTCAGCTTCATGGTGTCAGTTTGCAGGAGGTACTTGGCACTCTCCAACCACCATGACTTGGCACTGGTGCCAGCTTGCCTCTCGGAGGCATCCTGCGCAATATGGATTTTTAGGAGCCAGCCGGCCTCTCCAGGCCACAGGCCCTGGAACACAAACAACAGCCCTTTTCCCAGGTAAGCAAAAGTCAACAACCTCAGTTTCATGGTGTCAGTTTGCAGGAGGTACTTGGCACTCTCCAACCACCATGACTTGGCACTGGTGCCAGCTTGCCTCTCGGAGGCATCCTGCGCAATATGGATTTTTAGGAGCCAGCCGGCCTCTCCAGGCCACAGGCCCTGGAACACAAACAACAGCCCTTTTCACAGGTAAGCAAAAGTCACCACCTCAGTTTCATGGTGTCAGTTTACAGGAGGTATTTGGCACTATCAAACCAGCTGACTTGGCCCTGGTGCCAGCTTGCCTCTAGCAGCCATCCTGTGCAATATGGATTTTTAGGAGCCAGCCGGCCTCTCCGGGCCACAGGCCCTGGAACACAAACAACGGCCCTTTTCCCAGGTAAGCAACAGCCACCACCTCAGTTTCATGGTGTCAGTTTGCAGGAGGTACTTGGCACTCTCCAACCAGCCTGACTTGGCACTGGTGCCAGCTTGCCTCTCGGAGGCATCCTGCGCAATATGGATTTTTAGGAGCCAGCCGGCCTCTCCGGGCCACAGGCCTTGGAACACAAACAACGGCCATTTTCCCAGGTAAGCAAAAGTCACCACCTCAGTTTCATGGTGTCAGTTTGCAGGAGGTACTTGGCACTCTCAAACCACCATGACTTCGCTCTGGCGCCAGCGTGTCTCTCGGAGGCACCCTGCACAATATGGATTTTTAGGAGCCAGCCGGCCTCTCCAGGCCACAGGCCTTGGAACACAAACAACGGCCCTTTTCCCAGGTAAGCAAAAGTCACCACCTCAGTTTCATGGTGTCAGTTTGCAGGAGGTACTTGGCACTCTCAAACCACCATGACTTGGCACTGGTGCCAGCTTGCCTCTGGGAGGCATCCTGCGCAATATGGATTTTTAGGAGCCAGCCGGCCTCTCCGGGCCACAGGCCTTGGAACACAAACAACGGCCCTTTTTACAGGTAAGCATAAGTCAACAACCTCAGCTTCATGGTGTCAGTTTGCAGGAGGTACTTGGCACTCTCCAACCACCATGACTTGGCACTGGTGCCAGCTTGCCTCTCGGAGGCACCCTGCGCAATATGGATTTTTAGGAGCCAGCCAGCCTCTCCAGGCCACAAGCCATGGAACACAAACAAAGGCCCTTTTTACAGGTAAGCAACAGCCACCACCTCAGTTTCATGGTGTCTGTTTGCGGGAGGTACTTGGCACTCTCAAACCACCATGACTTCGCTCTGGCGACAGCCTGTCTCTCGGAGGCACCCTGCACAATATGGATTTTTAGGAGCCAGCCGGCCTCTCCGGGCCACAGGCCTTGGAACACAAACAACAGCCCTTTTCCCAGGTAAGCATAAGTCAACAACCTCAGCTTCATGGTGTCAGTTTGCAGGAGGTACTTGGCACTCTCCAACCAGCCTGACTTGGCACTGGTGCCAGCTTGCCTCTCGGAGGCATCCTGTGCAATATGGATTTTTAGGAGCCAGCCGGCCTCTCCAGGCCACAGGCCCTGGAACACAAACAACAGCCCTTTTCCCAGGTAAGCAAAAGTCACCACCTCAGTTTCATGGTGTCAGTTTGCAGGAGGTACTTGGCACTCTCCAACCAGCCTGACTTGGCACTGGTGCCAGCTTGCCTCTCGGAGGCATCCTGTGCAATATGGATTTTTAGGAGCCAGCCGGCCTCTCGAGGCCACAAGCCCTGGAACACAAATAACAGCCCTTTTCACAGGTAAGCAAAAGTCAACATCCTCAGTTTCATGGTATCAGTTTGCAGGAGGTACTTGGCACTCTCCAACCAGCATGACTTGGCACTGGTGCCAGCTTGCCTCTGGGAGGCATCCTGCACAATATGGATTTTTAGGAGCCAGCCGGCCTCTCCGGGCTACAGGCCTGGGAATACAAACAACGGCCCTTTTCCCAGGTAAGCAAAAGTCACCACCTCAGTTTCATGGTGTCAGTTTGCAGGAGGTACTTGGCACTCTCAAACCACCATGACTTGGCACTGGTGCCAGCTTGCCTCTCGGAGGCACCCTGCGCAATATGGATTTTTAGGAGCCAGCCGGCCTCTCCAGGCCACAAGCCCTGGAACACAAATAACGGCCCTTTTCCAAGGTAAGCAAAAGTCACCACCTCAGTTTCATGGTGTCAGTTTGCAGGAGGTACTTGGCACTCTCAAACCACCATGACTTGGCTCTGGCGCCAGCGTGTCTCTTGGAGGCACCCTGCGCAATATGGATTTTTAGGAGCCAGCCGGCCTCTCCAGGCCACAGGCCTTGGAACACAAACAACAGCCCTTTTCCCAGGTAAGCAACAGCCACCACCTCAGTTTCATGGTGTCAGTTTGCAGGAGGTACTTGGCACTCTCCAACCACCATGACTTGGCACTGGTGCCAGCTTGCCTCTCAGAGGCACCCTGCGCAATATGGATTTTTAGGAGCCAGCCGGCCTCTCCAGGCCACAGGCCTTGGAACACAAACAACGGCCCTTTTCACAGGTAAGCAAAAGTCACCACCTCAGTTTCATGGTGTCCGTTTACAGGAGGTATTTGGCACTCTCAAACCAGCTGACTTGGCCCTGGTGCCAGCTTGCCTCTGGCAGGCATCCTGTGCAATATGGATTTTTAGGAGCCAGCCGGCCTCTCCGGGCCACAGGCCCTGGAACACAAACAACGGCCCTTTTCCCAGGTAAGCAAAAGTCACCACCTCAGTTTCATGGTGTCAGTTTGCAGGAGGTACTTGGCACTCTCAAACCACCATGACTTGGCACTGGTGCCAGCTTGCCTCTCGGAGGCACCCTGCGCAATATGGATTTTTAGGAGCCAGCCGGCCTCTCCTGGCCACAGGCCCTGGAACACAAACAACGGCCCTTTTCCCAGGTAAGCAAAAGTCAACAACCTCAGCTTCATGGTGTCAGTTTGCAGGAGGTACTTGGCACTCTCCAACCACCATGACTTGGCACAGGTGACAGCTTGCCTCTGGGAGGCATCCTGCGCAATATGGATTTTTAGGAGCCAGCCGGCCTCTCCAGGCCACAGGCCCTGGAACACAAACAACAGCCCTTTTCCCAGGTAAGCAAAAGTCAACAACCTCAGTTTCATGGTGTCAGTTTGCAGGAGGTACTTGGCACTCTCCAACCACCATGACTTGGCACTGGTGCCAGCTTGCCTCTCGGAGGCATCCTGCGCAATATGGATTTTTAGGAGCCAGCCGGCCTCTCCGAGCCACAGGCCCTGGAACACAAACAACAGCCCTTTTCACAGGTAAGCAAAAGTCACCACCTCAGTTTCATGGTGTCAGTTTACAGGAGGTATTTGGCACTATCAAACCAGCTGACTTGGCCCTGGTGCCAGCTTGCCTCTAGCAGCCATCCTGTGCAATATGGATTTTTAGGAGCCAGCCGGCCTCTCCGGGCCACAGGCCCTGGAACACAAACAACGGCCCTTTTCCCAGGTAAGCAACAGCCACCACCTCAGTTTCATGGTGTCAGTTTGCAGGAGGTACTTGGCACTCTCCAACCAGCCTGACTTGGCACTGGTGCCAGCTTGCCTCTCGGAGGCATCCTGCGCAATATGGATTTTTAGGAGCCAGCCGGCCTCTCTGGGCCACAGGCCTTGGAACACAAACAACGGCCATTTTCCCAGGTAAGCAAAAGTCACCACCTCAGTTTCATGGTGTCAGTTTGCAGGAGGTACTTGGCACTCTCAAACCACCATGACTTCGCTCTGGCGCCAGCGTGTCTCTCGGAGGCATCCTGCACAATATGGATTTTTAGGAGCCAGCCGGCCTCTCCAGGCCACAGGCCTTGGAACACAAACAACGGCCATTTTCCCAGGTAAGCAAAAGTCACCACCTCAGTTTCATGGTGTCAGTTTGCAGGAGGTACTTGGCACTCTCAAACCACCATGACTTGGCACTGGTGCCAGCTTGCCTCTGGCAGGCATCCTGCGCAATATGGATTTTTAGGAGCCAGCCGGCCTCTCCGCGCCACAGGCCTTGGAACACAAACAACGGCCCTTTTTACAGGTAAGCATAAGTCAACAACCTCAGCTTCATGGTGTCAGTTTGCAGGAGGTACTTGGCACTCTCCAACCAGCCTGACTTGGCACTGGTGCCAGCTTGCCTCTCTGAGGCATCCTGCACAATATGGATTTTTAGGAGCCAGCCAGCCTCTCCAGGCCACAGGCCCTGGAACACAAACAACAGCCCTTTTCCCAGGTAAGCAAAAGTCACCACCTCAGTTTCATGGTGTCAGTTTGCAGGAGGTACTTGGCACTCTCCAACCACCATGACTTGGCACTGGTGCCAGCTTGCCTCTCGGAGGCATCCTGCGCAATATGGATTTTTAGGAGCCAGCCGGCCTCTCGAGGCCACAGGCCCTGGAACACAAACAACAGCCCTTTTCCCAGGTAAGCAAAAGTCACCACCTCAGTTTCATGGTGTCAGTTTACAGGAGGTATTTGGCACTATCAAACCAGCTGACTTGGCACTGGTGCCAGCTTGCCTCTGGGAGGCATCCTGCACAATATGGATTTTTAGGAGCCAGCCGGCCTCTCCGGGCCACAGGCCCTGGAACACAAACAACGGCCCTTTTCCCAGGTAAGCAAAAGTCACCACCTCAGTTTCATACTGTCAGTTTGCAGGAGGTACTTGGCACTCTCAAACCACCATGACTTGGCACTGGTGCCAGCTTGCCTCTCGGAGGCACCCTGCGCAATATGGATTTTTAGGAGCCAGCCGGCCTCTCCTGGCCACAGGCCCTGGAACACAAACAACGGCCCTTTTCCCAGGTAAGCAAAAGTCAACAACCTCAGCTTCATGGTGGCAGTTTGCAGGAGGTACTTGGCACTCTCCAACCAGCCTGACTTGGCACTGGTGCCAGCTTGCCTCTCGGAGGCATCCTGCGCAATATGGATTTTTAGGAGCCAGCCGGCCTCTCCAGGCCACAGGCCCTGGAACACAAACAACAGCCCTTTTCCCAGGTAAGCAAAAGTCAACAACCTCAGCTTCATGGTGTCAGTTTGCAGGAGGTACTTGGCACTCTCCAACCACCATGACTTGGCACTGGTGCCAGCTTGCCTCTCGGAGGCATCCTGCGCAATATGGATTTTTAGGAGCCAGCCGGCCTCTCCAGGCCACAGGCCCTGGAACACAAACAACAGCCCTTTTCACAGGTAAGCAAAAGTCACCACCTCAGTTTCATGGTGTCAGTTTACAGGAGGTATTTGGCACTATCAAACCAGCTGACTTGGCCCTGGTGCCAGCTTGCCTCTGGCAGGCATCCTGCACAATATGGATTTTTAGGAGCCAGCCGGCCTCTCCGGGCCACAGGCCCTGGAACACAAACAACGGCCCTTTTCCCAGGAAAGCAACAGCCACCACCTCAGTTTCATGGTGTCTGTTTGCAGGAGGTACTTGGCACTCTCAAACCACCATGACTTGGCACTGGTGCCAGCTTGCCTCTCGGAGGCATCCTGCGCAATATGGATTTTTAGGAGCCAGCCGGCCTCTCCGGGCCACACGCCCTGGAATACAAACAACGGCCCTTTTCCCAGGTAAGCAAAAGTCACCACCTCAGTTTCATGGTGTCAGTCAATAGGAGGTACATGGCACTCTCAAACCACCATGACTTGGCACTGGTGCCAGCTTGCCTCTGGGAGGCATCCTGCGCAATATGGATTTTTAGGAGCCAGCCAGCCTCTCCGGGCCGCAGGCCTTGGAATACAAAAAACGGCCGTTTTCCCAGGTAAGCAAAAGTCACCACCTCAGTTTCATGGTGTCAGTTTGCAGGAGGAACTTGGCACTCTCTAACCACCATGACTTGGCACTGGTGCCAGCTTGCCTCTGGCAGGCATCCTACGCGATATGGATTTTTATGAGCCAGCCGGCCACACCAGGCCAAAGGACCTGGAACACAAACAGCGGCCCTTTTCCAGGTAAGTAAAAGTCACCACCTCAGTTTCATGGTGTCAGTTTGCAGGAGGTACTTGGCACTCTCCAACCACCATGATTTGGCACAGGTGCCAGCTTGCCTCTCGGAGGCATCCTGCGCAATATGGATTTTTAGGAGCCAGCCAGCCTGTCCGGGTCACAGGCCTTGGAACACAAACAACGGCCCTTTTCACAGGTAAGCAAAAATCAACGTCCTCAGTTTCATGGTATCAGTTTGCAGGAGGTACTTGGCACTCTCAAACCAGCTTGACTAGGCACTGGTGCCAGCTTGCCTCTGGGAGGCATCCTGCGCAATATGGATTTATAGGAGCCAGCCGGCCTCTCCGGGCCACAGGCCTGGGAATACAAACAACGGCCCTTTTCCCAGGTAAGCAAAAGTCACCACCTCAGTTTCATGGTGTCAGTTTACAGGAGGTACTTGGCACTCTCAAACCACCATGACTTGGCACTGGTGCCAGCTTGCCTCTCGGAGGCATCCTGCGCAATATGGATTTTTAGGAGCCAGCCGGCCTCTCCGGGCCACACGCCCTGGAATACAAACAACGGCCCTTTTCCCAGGTAAGCAAAAGTCACCACCTCAGTTTCATGGTGTCAGTCAATAGGAGGTACTTGGCACTCTCAAACCACCATGACTTGGCACTGGTGCCAGCTTGCCTCTGGCAGGCATCCTGCGCATTATGGATTTTTAGGAGCCAGCCGGCCTCTCCAGGCCACAGGACCTGGAACACAAACAACGGCCCTTTTCCCAGGTAAGCAAAAGTCACCACCTCAGTTTCATGGTGTCATTTTACAGGAGGTACTTGGCACTCTCCAACCACCATGACTTGGCACGGATGGTGCTTGCCTCTCGGAGGCATCCTGCGCAATATGGATTTTTAGGAGCCAGCCGGCCTCTCCGGGCCACAGGCCCTGGAACACAAACAACGGCCCTTTTCCCATGTAAGCAAAAGTCAACAACCTCAGCTTCATGGTGTCAGTTTGCAGGAGGTACTTGGCACTCTCCAACCACCATGACTTGGCCCTGGTGCCAGCTTGCCTCTGGCAGGCATCCTGTGCAATATGGAATTTTAGGAGCCAGCCGGCCTCTCCGGGCCACAGGCCCTGGAACACAAACAACAGCCCTTTTCCCAGGTAAGCAACAGCCACCACCTCAGTTTCATGGTGTCAGTTTGCAGGAGGTACTTGGCACTCTCCAGCCAGCCTGACTTGGCACTGGTGCCAGCTTGCCTCTCGGAGGCATCCTGCGCAATATGGATTTTTAGGAGCCAGCCGGCCTCTCCGGGCCACAGGCCTTGGAACACAAACAACGGCCCTTTTCCCAGGTAAGCAAAAGTCACCACCTCAGTTTCATGGTGTCAGTTTGCAGGAGGTACTTGGCACTCTCAAACCAGCCTGACTTGGCACAGGTGACAGCTTGCCTCTGGGAGGCATCCTGCGCAATATGGATTTTTAGGAGCCAGCCAGCCTCTCCGGGCCTCAGGCCTTGGAACACAAAAAACGGCCCTTTTCCCAGGTAAGCAAAAGTCACCACCTCAGTTTCATGGTGTCAGTTTGCAGGAGGTACTTGGCACTCTCTAACCACCATGACTTGGCACTGGTGCCAGCTTGCCTCTGGCAGGCATCCTACGCGATATGGATTTTTAGGAGCCAGCCGGCCTCTCCAGGCCACAGGCCCTGGAACACAAACAACAGCCCTTTTCCCAGGTAAGCAAAAGTCACCACGTCAGTTTCATGGTGTCAGTTTACAGGAGGTATTTGGTACTCTCAAACCAGCTGACTTGGCCCTGGTGCCAGCTTGCCTCTGGCAGGCATCCTGTGCAATATGGATTTTTAGGAGCCAGCCGGCCTCTCCGGGCCACAGGCCTTGGAACACAAACAACGGCCCTTTTCACAGGTAAGCAAAAATCAACGTCCTCAGTTTCATGGTGTCAGTTTGCAGGAGGTACTTGGCACTCTCAAACCAGCTTGACTAGGCACTGGTGCCAGCTTGCCTCTCGGAGGCATCCTGCGCAATATGGATTTATACGAGCCAGCCGGCCTCTCCGGGCCACAGGCCCTGGAACACAAACAACGGCCCTTTTCCCAGGTAAGCAAAAGTCACCACCTCAGTTTCATGGTGTCAGTTTACAGGAGGTACTTGGCACTCTCAAACCACCATGACTTGGCACTGGTGCCAGCTTGCCTCTCGGAGGCATCCTGCGCAATATGGATTTTTAGGAGCCAGCCGGCCTCTCCGGGCCACAGGCCCTGGAACACAAACAACGGCCCTTTTCCCATGTAAGCAAAAGTCAACAACCTCAGCTTCATGGTGTCAGTTTGCAGGAGGTACTTGGCACTCTCCAACCACCATGACTTGGCACTGGTGCCAGCTTGCCTCTCGGAGGCATCCTGCGCAATATGGATTTTTAGGAGCCAGCCGGCCTCTCCAGGCCACAGGCCCTGGAACACAAACAACAGCCCTTTTCCCAGGTAAGCAAAAGTCACCACCTCAGTTTCATGGTGTCAGTTTACAGGAGGTATTTGGCACTATCAAACCAGCTGACTTGGCCCTGGTGCCAGCTTGCCTCTGGCAGGCATCCTGTGCAATATGGAATTTTAGGAGCCAGCCGGCCTCTCCGGGCCACAGGCCCTGGAACACAAACAACAGCCCTTTTCCCAGGTAAGCAACAGCCACCACCTCAGTTTCATGGTGTCAGTTTGCAGGAGGTACTTGGCACTCTCCAGCCAGCCTGACTTGGCACTGGTGCCAGCTTGCCTCTCGGAGGCATCCTGCGCAATATGGATTTTTAGGAGCCAGCCGGCCTCTCCGGGCCACAGGCCTTGGAACACAAACAACGGCCCTTTTCCCAGGTAAGCAAAAGTCACCACCTCAGTTTCATGGTGTCAGTTTGCAGGAGGTACTTGGCACTCTCAAACCAGCCTGACTTGGCACAGGTGACAGCTTGCCTCTGGGAGGCATCCTGCGCAATATGGATTTTTAGGAGCCAGCCGGCCTCTCCGGGCCTCAGGCCTTGGAACACAAAAAACGGCCCTTTTCCCAGGTAAGCAAAAGTCACCACCTCAGTTTCATGGTGTCAGTTTGCAGGAGGTACTTGGCACTCTCTAACCACCATGACTTGGCACTGGTGCCAGCTTGCCTCTGGCAGGCATCCTACGCGATATGGATTTTTAGGAGCCAGCCGGCCTCTCCAGGCCACAGGCCCTGGAACACAAACAACAGCCCTTTTCCCAGGTAAGCAAAAGTCACCACGTCAGTTTCATGGTGTCAGTTTACAGGAGGTATTTGGTACTCTCAAACCAGCTGACTTGGCCCTGGTGCCAGCTTGCCTCTGGCAGGCATCCTGTGCAATATGGATTTTTAGGAGCCAGCCGGCCTCTCCGGGCCACAGGCCTTGGAACACAAACAACGGCCCTTTTCACAGGTAAGCAAAAATCAACGTCCTCAGTTTCATGGTGTCAGTTTGCAGGAGGTACTTGGCACTCTCAAACCAGCTTGACTAGGCACTGGTGCCAGCTTGCCTCTCGGAGGCATCCTGCGCAATATGGATTTATACGAGCCAGCCGGCCTCTCCGGGCCACAGGCCCTGGAACACAAACAACGGCCCTTTTCCCAGGTAAGCAAAAGTCACCACCTCAGTTTCATGGTGTCAGTTTACAGGAGGTACTTGGCACTCTCAAACCACCATGACTTGGCACTGGTGCCAGCTTGCCTCTCGGAGGCATCCTGCGCAATATGGATTTTTAGGAGCCAGCCGGCCTCTCCGGGCCACAGGCCCTGGAACACAAACAACGGCCCTTTTCCCAGGTAAGCAAAAGTCAACAACCTCAGCTTCATGGTGTCAGTTTGCAGGAGGTACTTGGCACTCTCCAACCACCATGACTTGGCACAGGTGACAGCTTGCCTCTCGGAGGCATCCTGCGCAATATGGATTTTTAGGAGCCAGCCGGCCTCTCCAGGCCACAGGCCCTGGAACACAAACAACAGCCCTTTTCCCAGGTAAGCAAAAGTCAACAACCTCAGTTTCATGGTGTCAGTTTGCAGGAGGTACTTGGCACTCTCCAACCACCATGACTTGGCACTGGTGCCAGCTTGCCTCTCGGAGGCATCCTGCGCAATATGGATTTTTAGGAGCCAGCCGGCCTCTCCGGGCCACAGGCCTTGGAACACAAACAACGGCCATTTTCCCAGGTAAGCAAAAGTCACCACCTCAGTTTCATGGTGTCAGTTTGCAGGAGGTACTTGGCACTCTAAAACCACCATGACTTCGCTCTGGCGCCAGCGTGTCTCTCGGAGGCACCCTGCACAATATGGATTTTTAGGAGCCAGCCGGCCTCTCCAGGCCACAGGCCTTGGAACACAAACAACGGCCCTTTTCCCAGGTAAGCAAAAGTCACCACCTCAGTTTCATGGTGTCAGTTTGCAGGAGGTACTTGGCACTCTCAAACCACCATGACTTGGCACTGGTGCCAGCTTGCCTCTGGGAGGCATCCTGCGCAATATGGATTTTTAGGAGCCAGCCGGCCTCTCCGGGCCACAGGCCTTGGAACACAAACAACGGCCCTTTTTACAGGTAAGCATAAGTCAACAACCTCAGCTTCATGGTGTCAGTTTGCAGGAGGTACTTGGCACTCTCCAACCAGCCTGACTTGGCACTGGTGCCAGCTTGCCTCTCGGAGGCACCCTGCGCAATATGGATTTTTAGGAGCCAGCCAGCCTCTCCAGGCCACAAGCCATGGAACACAAACAAAGGCCCTTTTTACAGGTAAGCAACAGCCACCACCTCAGTTTCATGGTGTCAGTTTGCGGGAGGTACTTGGCACTCTCAAACCACCATGACTTCGCTCTGGCGCCAGCGTGTCTCTCGGAGGCACCCTGCACAATATGGATTTTTAGGAGCCAGCCGGCCTCTCCAGGCCACAGGCCTTGGAACACAAACAACAGCCCTTTTTACAGGTAAGCATAAGTCAACAACCTCAGCTTCATGGTGTCAGTTTGCAGGAGGTACTTGGCACTCTCCAACCAGCCTGACTTGGCACTGGTGCCAGCTTGCCTCTCGGAGGCATCCTGCGCAATATGGATTTTTAGGAGCCAGCCGGCCTCTCCGGGCCACAGGCCTTGGAACACAAACAACGGCCCTTTTCACAGGTAAGCAAAAGTCACCACCTCAGTTTCATGGTGTCCGTTTACAGGAGGTATTTGGCACTCTCAAACCAGCTGACTTGGCCCTGGTGCCAGCTTGCCTCTGGCAGGCATCCTGTGCAATATGGATTTTTAGGAGCCAGCCGGCCTCTCCGGGCCACACGCCCTGGAACACAAACAACGGCCCTTTTCCCAGGTAAGCAAAAGTCACCACCTCAGTTTCATGGTGTCAGTTTACAGGAGGTACTTGGCACTCTCAAACCACCATGACTTGGCACTGGTGACAGCTTGCCTCTCGGAGGCATCCTGCGCAATATGGATTTTTAGGAGCCAGCCGGCCTCTCCGGGCCACAGGCCCTGGAACACAAACAACGGCCCTTTTCCCAGGTAAGCAAAAGTCAACAACCTCAGCTTCATGGTGTCAGTTTGCAGGAGGTACTTGGCACTCTCCAACCACCATGACTTGGCACAGGTGACAGCTTGCCTCTGGGAGGCATCCTGCGCAATATGGATTTTTAGGAGCCAGCCGGCCTCTCCAGGCCACAGGCCCTGGAACACAAACAACAGCCCTTTTCCCAGGTAAGCAAAAGTCAACAACCTCAGTTTCATGGTGTCAGTTTGCAGGAGGTACTTGGCACTCTCCAACCACCATGACTTGGCACTGGTGCCAGCTTGCCTCTCGGAGGCATCCTGCGCAATATGGATTTTTAGGAGCCAGCCGGCCTCTCCGGGCCACAGGCCTTGGAACACAAACAACGGCCATTTTCCCAGGTAAGCAAAAGTCACCACCTCAGTTTCATGGTGTCAGTTTGCAGGAGGTACTTGGCACTCTCAAACCACCATGACTTCGCTCTGGTGCCAGCGTGTCTCTCGGAGGCACCCTGCACAATATGGATTTTTAGGAGCCAGCCGGCCTCTCCAGGCCACAGGCCTTGGAACACAAACAACGGCCCTTTTCCCAGGTAAGCAAAAGTCACCACCTCAGTTTCATGGTGTCAGTTTGCAGGAGGTACTTGGCACTCTCAAACCACCATGACTTGGCACTGGTGCCAGCTTGCCTCTGGGAGGCATCCTGCGCAATATGGATTTTTAGGAGCCAGCCGGCCTCTCCGGGCCACAGGCCTTGGAACACAAACAACGGCCCTTTTTACAGGTAAGCATAAGTCAACAACCTCAGCTTCATGGTGTCAGTTTGCAGGAGGTACTTGGCACTCTCCAACCAGCCTGACTTGGCACTGGTGCCAGCTTGCCTCTCGGAGGCACCCTGCGCAATATGGATTTTTAGGAGCCAGCCAGCCTCTCCAGGCCACAAGCCATGGAACACAAACAAAGGCCCTTTTTACAGGTAAGCAACAGCCACCACCTCAGTTTCATGGTGTCAGTTTGCGGGAGGTACTTGGCACTCTCAAACCACCATGACTTCGCTCTGGCGACAGCCTGTCTCTCGGAGGCACCCTGCACAATATGGATTTTTAGGAGCCAGCCGGCCTCTCCAGGCCACAGGCCTTGGAACACAAACAACAGCCCTTTTTACAGGTAAGCATAAGTCAACAACCTCAGCTTCATGGTGTCAGTTTGCAGGAGGTACTTGGCACTCTCCAACCAGCCTGACTTGGCACTGGTGCCAGCTTGCCTCTCGGAGGCATCCTGCGCAATATGGATTTTTAGGAGCCAGCCGGCCTCTCCGGGCCACAGGCCTTGGAACACAAACAACGGCCCTTTTCACAGGTAAGCAAAAGTCACCACCTCAGTTTCATGGTGTCCGTTTACAGGAGGTATTTGGCACTCTCAAACCAGCTGACTTGGCCCTGGTGCCAGCTTGCCTCTGGCAGGCATCCTGTGCAATATGGATTTTTAGGAGCCAGCCGGCCTCTCCGGGCCACACGCCCTGGAACACAAACAACGGCCCTTTTCCCAGGTAAGCAAAAGTCACCACCTCAGTTTCATAGTGTCAGTTTGCAGGAGGTACTTGGCACTCTCAAACCACCATGACTTGGCACTGGTGCCAGCTTGCCTCTCGGAGGCACCCTGCGCAATATGGATTTTTAGGAGCCAGCCGGCCTCTCCTGGCCACAGGCCCTGGAACACAAACAACAGCCCTTTTCCCAGGTAAGCAAAAGTCAACAACCTCAGCTTCATGGTGTCAGTTTGCAGGAGGTACTTGGCACTCTCCAACCAGCCTGACTTGGCACTGGTGCCAGCTTGCCTCTCGGAGGCATCCTGCGCAATATGGATTTTTAGGAGCCAGCCGGCCTCTCCAGGCCACAGGCCCTGGAACACAAACAAGAGCCCTTTTCCCAGGTAAGCAAAAGTCAACAACCTCAGCTTCATGGTGTCAGTTTGCAGGAGGTACTTGGCACTCTCCAACCACCATGACTTGGCTCTGGTGCCAGCTTGCCTCTCGGAGGCATCCTGCGCAATATGGATTTTTAGGAGCCAGCCGGCCTCTCCAGGCCACAGGCCCTGGAACACAAACAACAGCCCTTTTCACAGGTAAGCAAAAGTCACCACCTCAGTTTCATGGTGTCAGTTTACAGGAGGTATTTGGCACTATCAAACCAGCTGACTTGGCACTGGTGCCAGCTTGCCTCTGGCAGGCACCCTGCACAATATGGATTTTTAGGAGCCAGCCGGCCTCTCCGGGCCACAGGCCCTGGAACACAAACAACGGCCCTTTTCCCAGGTAAGCAACAGCCACCACCTCAGTTTCATGGTGTCTGTTTGCAGGAGGTACTTGGCACTCTCAAACCACCATGACTTGGCACTGGTGCCAGCTTGCCTCTGGGAGGCATCCTGCGCAATATGGATTTTTAGGAGCCAGCCAGCCTCTCCGCGCCACAGGCCTTGGAACACAAAAAACGGCCCTTTTCCCAGGTAAGCAAAAGTCACCACCTCAGTTTCATGGTGTCAGTTTGCAGGAGGTACTTGGCACTCTCTAACCACCATGACTTGGCACTGGTGCCAGCTTGCCTCTGGCAGGCATCCTACGCGATATGGATTTTTATGAGCCAGCCGGCCACACCAGGCCAAAGGACCTGGAACACAAACAACGGCCCTTTTCCTGGTAAGTAAAAGTCACCACCTCAGTTTCATGGTGTCAGTTTGCAGGAGGTACTTGGCACTCTCAAACCACCATGATTTGGCACAGGTGCCAGCTTGCCTCTCGGAGGCATCCTGCGCAATATGGATTTTTAGGAGCCAGCCAGCCTGTCCGGGTCACAGGCCTTGGAACACAAACAACGGCCCTTTTCACAGGTAAGCAAAAATCAACGTCCTCAGTTTCATGGTGTCAGTTTGCAGGAGGTACTTGGCACTCTCAAACCAGCATGACTAGGCACTGGTGCCAGCTTGCCTCTGGGAGGCATCCTGCGCAATATGGATTTATAGGAGCCAGCCGGCCTCTCTGGGCCACAGGCCTGGGAATACAAACAACGGCCATTTTTCCCAGGTAAGCAAAAGTCACCACCTCAGTTTCATGGTGTCAGTTTACAGGAGGTACTTGGCACTCTCAAACCACCATGACTTGGCACTGGTGCCAGCTTGCCTCTCAGAGGCATCCTGCGCAATATGGATTTTTAGGAGCCAGCCGGCCTCTCCGGGCCACACGCCCTGGAATACAAACAACGGCCCTTTTCCCAGGTAAGCAAAAGTCACCACCTCAGTTTCATGGTGTCAGTCAATAGGAGGTACATGGCACTCTCAAACCACCATGACTTGGCACTGGTGCCAGCTTGCCTCTGGCAGGCATCCTGCGCATTATGGATTTTTAGGAGCCAGCCGGCCTCTCCAGGCCACAGGACCTGGAACACAAACAACGGACCTTTTCCCAGGTAAGCAAAAGTCACCACCTCAGTTTCATGGTGTCAGTTTACAGGAGGTACTTGGCACTCTCCAACCACCATGACTTGGCACGGATGGTGCTTGCCTCTCGGAGGCATCCTGCGCAATATGGATTTTTAGGAGCCAGCCGGCCTCTCCGGGCCACAGGCCCTGGAACACAAACAACAGCCCTTTTCCCATGTAAGCAAAAGTCAACAACCTCAGCTTCATGGTGTCAGTTTGCAGGAGGTACTTGGCACTCTCCAACCACCATGACTTGGCACTGGTGCCAGCTTGCCTCTCGGAGGCATCCTGCGCAATATGGATTTTTAGGAGCCAGCCGGCCTCTCCAGGCCACAGGCCCTGGAACACAAACAACAGCCCTTTTCCCAGGTAAGCAAAAGTCACCACCTCAGTTTCATGGTGTCAGTTTACAGGAGGTATTTGGCACTATCAAACCAGCTGACTTGGCCCTGGTGCCAGCTTGCCTCTGGCAGGCATCCTGTGCAATATGGATTTTTAGGAGCCAGCCGGCCTCTCCGGGCCACAAGCCCTGGAACACAAATAACGGCCCTTTTCCCAGGTAAGCAAAAGTCACCACCTCAGTTTCATGGTGTCAGTTTGCAGGAGGTACTTGGAACTCTCAAACCACCATGACTTGGCTCTGGCGCCAGCGTGTCTCTTGGAGGCACCCTGCGCAATATGGATTTTTAGGAGCCAGCCGGCCTCTCCAGGCCACAGGCCTTGGAACACAAACAACGGCCCTTTTCCCAGGTAAGCAACAGCCACCACCTCAGTTTCATGGTGTCAGTTTGCAGGAGGTACTTGGCACTCTCCAACCACCATGACTTGGCACTGGTGCCAGCTTGCCTCTCAGAGGCACCCTGCGCAATATGGATTTTTAGGAGCCAGCCGGCCTCTCCGGGCCACAGGCCTTGGAACACAAACAACGGCCCTTTTCACAGGTAAGCAAAAGTCACCACCTCAGTTTCATGGTGTCCGTTTACAGGAGGTATTTGGCACTCTCAAACCAGCTAACTTGGCCCTGGTGCCAGCTTGCCTCTGGCAGGCATCCTGTGCAATATGGATTTTTAGGAGCCAGCCGGCCTCTCCGGGCCACACGCCCTGGAACACAAACAACGGCCCTTTTCCCAGGTAAGCAAAAGTCACCACCTCAGTTTCATGGTGTCAGTTTGCAGGAGGTACTTGGCACTCTCAAACCACCATGACTTGGCACTGGTGCCAGCTTGCCTCTCGGAGGCACCCTGCGCAATATGGATTTTCAGGAGCCAGCCGGCCTCTCCGGGCCACAGGCCCTGGAACACAAACAACGGCCCTTTTCCCAGGTAAGCAAAAGTCAACAACCTCAGCTTCATGGTGTCAGTTTGCAGGAGGTACTTGGCACTCTCAAACCACCATGACTTGGCACTGGTGCCAGCTTGCCTCTCGGAGGCATCCTGCGCAATATGGATTTTTAGGAGCCAGCCGGCCTCTCCAGGCCACAGGCCCTGGAACACAAACAACAGCCCTTTTCCCAGGTAAGCAAAAGTCAACAACCTCAGTTTCATGGTGTCAGTTTGCAGGAGGTACTTGGCACTCTCCAACCAGCCTGACTTGGCACTGGTGCCAGCTTGCCTCTCGGAGGCATCCTGCGCAATATGGATTTTTAGGAGCCAGCCGGCCTCTCCAGGCCACAGGCCCTGGAACACAAACAACAGCCCTTTTCACAGGTAAGCAAAAGTCACCACCTCAGTTTCATGGTGTCAGTTTACAGGAGGTATTTGGCACTATCAAACCAGCTGACTTGGCCCTGGTGCCAGCTTGCCTCTAGCAGCCATCCTGTGCAATATGGATTTTTAGGAGCCAGCCGGCCTCTCCGGGCCACAGGCCCTGGAACACAAACAACGGCCCTTTTCCCAGGTAAGCAACAGCCACCACCTCAGTTTCATGGTGTCAGTTTGCAGGAGGTACTTGGCACTCTCCAACCAGCCTGACTTGGCACTGGTGCCAGCTTGCCTCTCGGAGGCATCCTGCGCAATATGGATTTTTAGGAGCCAGCCGGCCTCTCCGGGCCACAGGCCTTGGAACACAAACAACGGCCATTTTCCCAGGTAAGCAAAAGTCACCACCTCAGTTTCATGGTGTCAGTTTGCAGGAGGTACTTGGCACTCTCAAACCACCATGACTTCGCTCTGGCGCCAGCGTGTCTCTCGGAGGCACCCTGCACAATATGGATTTTTAGGAGCCAGCCGGCCTCTCCAGGCCACAGGCCTTGGAACACAAACAACGGCCCTTTTCCCAGGTAAGCAAAAGTCACCACCTCAGTTTCATGGTGTCAGTTTGCAGGAGGTACTTGGCACTCTCAAACCAGCCTGACTTGGCACAGGTGCCAGCTTGCCTCTGGGAGGCATCCTGCGCAATATGGATTTTTAGGAGCCAGCCAGCCTCTCCGGGCCTCAGGCCTTGGAACACAAAAAACGGCCCTTTTCCCAGGTAAGCAAAAGTCACCACCTCAGTTTCATGGTGTCAGTTTGCAGGAGGTACTTGGCACTCTCTAACCACCATGACTTGGCACTGGTGCCAGCTTGCCTCTGGCAGGCATCCTACGCGATATGGATTTTTAGGAGCCAGCCGGCCTCTCCAGGCCACAGGCCCTGGAACACAAACAACAGCCCTTTTCCCAGGTAAGCAAAAGTCACCACGTCAGTTTCATGGTGTCAGTTTACAGGAGGTATTTGGTACTCTCAAACCAGCTGACTTGGCCCTGGTGCCAGCTTGCCTCTGGCAGGCATCCTGTGCAATATGGATTTTTAGGAGCCAGCCGGCCTCTCCGGGCCACAGGCCTTGGAACACAAACAACGGCCCTTTTCACAGGTAAGCAAAAATCAACGTCCTCAGTTTCATGGTGTCAGTTTGCAGGAGGTACTTGGCACTCTCAAACCAGCTTGACTAGGCACTGGTGCCAGCTTGCCTCTCGGAGGCATCCTGCGCAATATGGATTTATACGAGCCAGCCGGCCTCTCCGGGCCACAGGCCCTGGAACACAAACAACGGCCCTTTTCCCAGGTAAGCAAAAGTCACCACCTCAGTTTCATGGTGTCAGTTTACAGGAGGTACTTGGCACTCTCAAACCACCATGACTTGGCACTGGTGCCAGCTTGCCTCTCGGAGGCATCCTGCGCAATATGGATTTTTAGGAGCCAGCCGGCCTCTCCGGGCCACAGGCCCTGGAACACAAACAACGGCCCTTTTCCCAGGTAAGCAAAAGTCAACAACCTCAGCTACATGGTGTCAGTTTGCAGGAGGTACTTGGCACTCTCCAACCACCATGACTTGGCACAGGTGACAGCTTGCCTCTGGGAGGCATCCTGCGCAATATGGATTTTTAGGAGCCAGCCGGCCTCTCCAGGCCACAGGCCCTGGAACACAAACAACAGCCCTTTTCCCAGGTAAGCAAAAGTCAACAACCTCAGTTTCATGGTGTCAGTTTGCAGGAGGTACTTGGCACTCTCCAACCACCATGACTTGGCACTGGTGCCAGCTTGCCTCTCGGAGGCATCCTGCGCAATATGGATTTTTAGGAGCCAGCCGGCCTCTCCGGGCCACAGGCCTTGGAACACAAACAACGGCCATTTTCCCAGGTAAGCAAAAGTCACCACCTCAGTTTCATGGTGTCAGTTTGCAGGAGGTACTTGGCACTCTCAAACCACCATGACTTCGCTCTGGCGCCAGCGTGTCTCTCGGAGGCACCCTGCACAATATGGATTTTTAGGAGCCAGCCGGCCTCTCCAGGCCACAGGCCTTGGAACACAAACAACGGCCCTTTTCCCAGGTAAGCAAAAGTCACCACCTCAGTTTCATGGTGTCAGTTTGCAGGAGGTACTTGGCACTCTCAAACCACCATGACTTGGCACTGGTGCCAGCTTGCCTCTGGGAGGCATCCTGCGCAATATGGATTTTTAGGAGCCAGCCGGCCTCTCCGGGCCACAGGCCTTGGAACACAAACAACGGCCCTTTTTACAGGTAAGCATAAGTCAACAACCTCAGCTTCATGGTGTCAGTTTGCAGGAGGTACTTGGCACTCTCCAACCAGCCTGACTTGGCACTGGTGCCAGCTTGCCTCTCGGAGGCACCCTGCGCAATATGGATTTTTAGGAGCCAGCCAGCCTCTCCAGGCCACAAGCCATGGAACACAAACAAAGGCCCTTTTTACAGGTAAGCAACAGCCACCACCTCAGTTTCATGGTGTCAGTTTGCGGGAGGTACTTGGCACTCTCAAACCACCATGACTTCGCTCTGGCGACAGCCTGTCTCTCGGAGGCACCCTGCACAATATGGATTTTTAGGAGCCAGCCGGCCTCTCCAGGCCACAGGCCTTGGAACACAAACAACAGCCCTTTTTACAGGTAAGCATAAGTCAACAACCTCAGCTTCATGGTGTCAGTTTGCAGGAGGTACTTGGCACTCTCCAACCAGCCTGACTTGGCACTGGTGCCAGCTTGCCTCTCGGAGGCATCCTGCGCAATATGGATTTTTAGGAGCCAGCCGGCCTCTCCGGGCCACAGGCCTTGGAACACAAACAACGGCCCTTTTCACAGGTAAGCAAAAGTCACCACCTCAGTTTCATGGTGTCCGTTTGCAGGAGGTATTTGGCACTCTCAAACCAGCTGACTTGGCCCTGGTGCCAGCTTGCCTCTGGCAGGCATCCTGTGCAATATGGATTTTTAGGAGCCAGCCGGCCTCTCCGGGCCACACGCCCTGGAACACAAACAACGGCCCTTTTCCCAGGTAAGCAAAAGTCACCACCTCAGTTTCATAGTGTCAGTTTGCAGGAGGTACTTGGCACTCTCAAACCACCATGACTTGGCACTGGTGCCAGCTTGCCTCTCGGAGGCACCCTGCGCAATATGGATTTTTAGGAGCCAGCCGGCCTCTCCTGGCCACAGGCCCTGGAACACAAACAACAGCCCTTTTCCCAGGTAAGCAAAAGTCAACAACCTCAGCTTCATGGTGTCAGTTTGCAGGAGGTACTTGGCACTCTCCAACCAGCCTGACTTGGCACTGGTGCCAGCTTGCCTCTCGGAGGCATCCTGCGCAATATGGATTTTTAGGAGCCAGCCGGCCTCTCCAGGCCACAGGCCCTGGAACACAAACAACAGCCCTTTTCCCAGGTAAGCAAAAGTCAACAACCTCAGCTTCATGGTGTCAGTTTGCAGGAGGTACTTGGCACTCTCCAACCACCATGACTTGGCTCTGGTGCCAGCTTGCCTCTCGGAGGCATCCTGCGCAATATGGATTTTTAGGAGCCAGCCGGCCTCTCCAGGCCACAGGCCCTGGAACACAAACAACAGCCCTTTTCACAGGTAAGCAAAAGTCACCACCTCAGTTTCATGGTGTCAGTTTACAGGAGGTATTTGGCACTATCAAACCAGCTGACTTGGCCCTGGTGCCAGCTTGCCTCTGGCAGGCACCCTGCACAATATGGATTTTTAGGAGCCAGCCGGCCTCTCCGGGCCACAGGCCCTGGAACACAAACAACGGCCCTTTTCCCAGGTAAGCAACAGCCACCACCTCAGTTTCATGGTGTCTGTTTGCAGGAGGTACTTGGCACTCTCAAACCACCATGACTTGGCACTGGTGCCAGCTTGCCTCTGGGAGGCATCCTGCGCAATATGGATTTTTAGGAGCCAGCCAGCCTCTCCGGGCCGCAGGCCTTGGAACACAAAAAACGGCCCTTTTCCCAGGTAAGCAAAAGTCACCACCTCAGTTTCATGGTGTCAGTTTGCAGGAGGTACTTGGCACTCTCTAACCACCATGACTTGGCACTGGTGCCAGCTTGCCTCTGGCAGGCATCCTACGCGATATGGATTTTTATGAGCCAGCCGGCCACAACAGGCCAAAGGACCTGGAACACAAACAACGGCCCTTTTCCTGGTAAGTAAAAGTCACCACCTCAGTTTCATGGTGTCAGTTTGCAGGAGGTACTTGGCACTCTCAAACCACCATGATTTGGCACAGGTGCCAGCTTGCCTCTCGGAGGCATCCTGCGCAATATGGATTTTTAGGAGCCAGCCAGCCTGTCCGGGTCACAGGCCTTGGAACACAAACAACGGCCCTTTTCACAGGTAAGCAAAAATCAACGTCCTCAGTTTCATGGTGTCAGTTTGCAGGAGGTACTTGGCACTCTCAAACCAGCATGACTAGGCACTGGTGCCAGCTTGCCTCTGGGAGGCATCCTGCGCAATATGGATTTATAGGAGCCAGCCGGCCTCTCTGGGCCACAGGCCTGGGAATACAAACAACGGCCATTTTTCCCAGGTAAGCAAAAGTCACCACCTCAGTTTCATGGTGTCAGTTTACAGGAGGTACTTGGCACTCTCAAACCACCATGACTTGGCACTGGTGCCAGCTTGCCTCTCGGAGGCATCCTGCGCAATATGGATTTTTAGGAGCCAGCCGGCCTCTCCGGGCCACACGCCCTGGAATACAAACAACGGCCCTTTTCCCAGGTAAGCAAAAGTCACCACCTCAGTTTCATGGTGTCAGTCAATAGGAGGTACATGGCACTCTCAAACCACCATGACTTGGCACTGGTGCCAGCTTGCCTCTGGCAGGCATCCTGCGCATTATGGATTTTTAGGAGCCAGCCGGCCTCTCCAGGCCACAGGACCTGGAACACAAACAACGGACCTTTTCCCAGGTAAGCAAAAGTCACCACCTCAGTTTCATGGTGTCAGTTTACAGGAGGTACTTGGCACTCTCCAACCACCATGACTTGGCACGGATGGTGCTTGCCTCTCGGAGGCATCCTGCGCAATATGGATTTTTAGGAGCCAGCCGGCCTCTCCGGGCCACAGGCCCTGGAACACAAACAACAGCCCTTTTCCCATGTAAGCAAAAGTCAACAACCTCAGCTTCATGGTGTCAGTTTGCAGGAGGTACTTGGCACTCTCCAACCACCATGACTTGGCACTGGTGCCAGCTTGCCTCTCGGAGGCATCCTGCGCAATATGGATTTTTAGGAGCCAGCCGGCCTCTCCAGGCCACAGGCCCTGGAACACAAACAACAGCCCTTTTCCCAGGTAAGCAAAAGTCACCACCTCAGTTTCATGGTGTCAGTTTACAGGAGGTATTTGGCACTATCAAACCAGCTGACTTGGCCCTGGTGCCAGCTTGCCTCTGGCAGGCATCCTGTGCAATATGGATTTTTAGGAGCCAGCCGGCCTCTCCGGGCCACAAGCCCTGGAACACAAATAACGGCCCTTTTCCCAGGTAAGCAAAAGTCACCACCTCAGTTTCATGGTGTCAGTTTGCAGGAGGTACTTGGCACTCTCAAACCACCATGACTTGGCTCTGGCGCCAGCGTGTCTCTTGGAGGCACCCTGCGCAATATGGATTTTTAGGAGCCAGCCGGCCTCTCCAGGCCACAGGCCTTGGAACACAAACAACGGCCCTTTTCCCAGGTAAGCAACAGCCACCACCTCAGTTTCATGGTGTCAGTTTGCAGGAGGTACTTGGCACTCTCCAACCACCATGACTTGGCACTGGTGCCAGCTTGCCTCTCAGAGGCACCCTGCGCAATATGGATTTTTAGGAGCCAGCCGGCCTCTCCGGGCCACAGGCCTTGGAACACAAACAACGGCCCTTTTCACAGGTAAGCAAAAGTCACCACCTCAGTTTCATGGTGTCCGTTTACAGGAGGTATTTGGCACTCTCAAACCAGCTGACTTGGCCCTGGTGCCAGCTTGCCTCTGGCAGGCATCCTGTGCAATATGGATTTTTAGGAGCCAGCCGGCCTCTCCGGGCCACACGCCCTGGAACACAAACAACGGCCCTTTTCCCAGGTAAGCAAAAGTCACCACCTCAGTTTCATGGTGTCAGTTTGCAGGAGGTACTTGGCACTCTCAAACCACCATGACTTGGCACTGGTGCCAGCTTGCCTCTCGGAGGCACCCTGCGCAATATGGATTTTCAGGAGCCAGCCGGCCTCTCCGGGCCACAGGCCCTGGAACACAAACAACGGCCCTTTTCCCAGGTAAGCAAAAGTCAACAACCTCAGCTTCATGGTGTCAGTTTGCAGGAGGTACTTGGCACTCTCAAACCACCATGACTTGGCACTGGTGCCAGCTTGCCTCTCGGAGGCATCCTGCGCAATATGGATTTTTAGGAGCCAGCCGGCCTCTCCAGGCCACAGGCCCTGGAACACAAACAACAGCCCTTTTCCCAGGTAAGCAAAAGTCAACAACCTCAGTTTCATGGTGTCAGTTTGCAGGAGGTACTTGGCACTCTCCAACCACCATGACTTGGCACTGGTGCCAGCTTGCCTCTCGGAGGCATCCTGCGCAATATGGATTTTTAGGAGCCAGCCGGCCTCTCCAGGCCACAGGCCCTGGAACACAAACAACAGCCCTTTTCACAGGTAAGCAAAAGTCACCACCTCAGTTTCATGGTGTCAGTTTACAGGAGGTATTTGGCACTATCAAACCAGCTGACTTGGCCCTGGTGCCAGCTTGCCTCTAGCAGCCATCCTGTGCAATATGGATTTTTAGGAGCCAGCCGGCCTCTCCGGGCCACAGGCCCTGGAACACAAACAACGGCCCTTTTCCCAGGTAAGCAACAGCCACCACCTCAGTTTCATGGTGTCAGTTTGCAGGAGGTACTTGGCACTCTCCAACCAGCCTGACTTGGCACTGGTGCCAGCTTGCCTCTCGGAGGCATCCTGCGCAATATGGATTTTTAGGAGCCAGCCGGCCTCTCCGGGCCACAGGCCTTGGAACACAAACAACGGCCATTTTCCCAGGTAAGCAAAAGTCACCACCTCAGTTTCATGGTGTCAGTTTGCAGGAGGTACTTGGCACTCTCAAACCACCATGACTTCGCTCTGGCGCCAGCGTGTCTCTCGGAGGCACCCTGCACAATATGGATTTTTAGGAGCCAGCCGGCCTCTCCAGGCCACAGGCCTTGGAACACAAACAACGGCCCTTTTCCCAGGTAAGCAAAAGTCACCACCTCAGTTTCATGGTGTCAGTTTGCAGGAGGTACTTGGCACTCTCAAACCACCATGACTTGGCACTGGTGCCAGCTTGCCTCTGGGAGGCATCCTGCGCAATATGGATTTTTAGGAGCCAGCCGGCCTCTCCGGGCCACAGGCCTTGGAACACAAACAACGGCCCTTTTTACAGGTAAGCATAAGTCAACAACCTCAGCTTCATGGTGTCAGTTTGCAGGAGGTACTTGGCACTCTCCAACCAGCCTGACTTGGCACTGGTGCCAGCTTGCCTCTCGGAGGCACCCTGCGCAATATGGATTTTTAGGAGCCAGCCAGCCTCTCCAGGCCACAAGCCATGGAACACAAACAAAGGCCCTTTTTACAGGTAAGCAACAGCCACCACCTCAGTTTCATGGTGTCAGTTTGCAGGAGGTACTTGGCACTCTCAAACCACCATGACTTCGCTCTGGCGCCAGCGTGTCTCTCGGAGGCACCCTGCACAATATGGATTTTTAGGAGCCAGCCGGCCTCTCCAGGCCACAGGCCTTGGAACACAAACAACAGCCCATTTTACAGGTAAGCATAAGTCAACAACCTCAGCTTCATGGTGTCAGTTTGCAGGAGGTACTTGGCACTCTCCAACCAGCCTGACTTGGCACTGGTGCCAGCTTGCCTCTCGGAGGCATCCTGCGCAATATGGATTTTTAGGAGCCAGCCGGCCTCTCCAGGCCACAGGCCCTGGAACACAAACAACAGCCCTTTTCCCAGGTAAGCAAAAGTCACCACCTCAGTTTCATGGTGTCAGTTTGCAGGAGGTACTTGGCACTCTCCAACCAGCCTGACTTGGCACTGGTGCCAGCTTGCCTCTCGGAGGCATCCTGTGCAATATGGATTTTTAGGAGCCAGCCGGCCTCTCGAGGCCACAAGCCCTGGAACACAAATAACAGCCCTTTTCACAGGTAAGCAAAAGTCAACATCCTCAGTTTCATGGTATCAGTTTGCAGGAGGTACTTGGCACTCTCCAACCAGCATGACTTGGCACTGGTGCCAGCTTGCCTCTGGGAGGCATCCTGCACAATATGGATTTTTAGGAGCCAGCCGGCCTCTCCGGGCTACAGGCCTGGGAATACAAACAACGGCCCTTTTCCCAGGTAAGCAAAAGTCACCACCTCAGTTTCATGGTGTCAGTTTGCAGGAGGTACTTGGCACTCTCAAACCACCATGACTTGGCACTGGTGCCAGCTTGCCTCTCGGAGGCACCCTGCGCAATATGGATTTTTAGGAGCCAGCCGGCCTCTCCAGGCCACAAGCCCTGGAACACAAATAACGGCCCTTTTCCAAGGTAAGCAAAAGTCACCACCTCAGTTTCATGGTGTCAGTTTGCAGGAGGTACTTGGCACTCTCAAACCACCATGACTTGGCTCTGGCGCCAGCGTGTCTCTTGGAGGCACCCTGCGCAATATGGATTTTTAGGAGCCAGCCGGCCTCTCCGGGCCACAGGCCTTGGAACACAAACAACGGCCCTTTTCCCAGGTAAGCAACAGCCACCACCTCAGTTTCATGGTGTCAGTTTTCAGGAGGTACTTGGCACTCTCCAACCACCATGACTTGGCACTGGTGCCAGCTTGCCTCTCAGAGGCACCCTGCGCAATATGGATTTTTAGGAGCCAGCCGGCCTCTCCGGGCCACAGGCCTTGGAACACAAACAACGGCCCTTTTCACAGGTAAGCAAAAGTCACCACCTCAGTTTCATGGTGTCCGTTTACAGGAGGTATTTGGCACTCTCAAACCAGCTGACTTGGCCCTGGTGCCAGCTTGCCTCTGGCAGGCATCCTGTGCAATATGGATTTTTAGGAGCCAGCCGGCCTCTCCGGGCCACAGGCCCTGGAACACAAACAACGGCCCTTTTCCCAGGTAAGCAAAAGTCACCACCTCAGTTTCATGGTGTCAGTTTGCAGGAGGTACTTGGCACTCTCAAACCACCATGACTTGGCACTGGTGCCAGCTTGCCTCTCGGAGGCACCCTGCGCAATATGGATTTTTAGGAGCCAGCCGGCCTCTCCTGGCCACAGGCCCTGGAACACAAACAACGGCCCTTTTCCCAGGTAAGCAAAAGTCAACAACCTCAGCTTCATGGTGTCAGTTTGCAGGAGGTACTTGGCACTCTCCAACCACCATGACTTGGCACAGGTGACAGCTTGCCTCTGGGAGGCATCCTGCGCAATATGGATTTTTAGGAGCCAGCCGGCCTCTCCAGGCCACAGGCCCTGGAACACAAACAACAGCCCTTTTCCCAGGTAAGCAAAAGTCAACAACCTCAGTTTCATGGTGTCAGTTTGCAGGAGGTACTTGGCACTCTCCAACCACCATGACTTGGCACTGGTGCCAGCTTGCCTCTCGGAGGCATCCTGCGCAATATGGATTTTTAGGAGCCAGCCGGCCTCTCTGGGCCACAGGCCTTGGAACACAAACAACGGCCATTTTCCCAGGTAAGCAAAAGTCACCACCTCAGTTTCATGGTGTCAGTTTGCAGGAGGTACTTGGCACTCTCAAACCACCATGACTTCGCTCTGGCGCCAGCGTGTCTCTCGGAGGCATCCTGCACAATATGGATTTTTAGGAGCCAGCCGGCCTCTCCAGGCCACAGGCCTTGGAACACAAACAACGGCCATTTTCCCAGGTAAGCAAAAGTCACCACCTCAGTTTCATGGTGTCAGTTTGCAGGAGGTACTTGGCACTCTCAAACCACCATGACTTGGCACTGGTGCCAGCTTGCCTCTGGCAGGCATCCTGCGCAATATGGATTTTTAGGAGCCAGCCGGCCTCTCCGCGCCACAGGCCTTGGAACACAAACAACGGCCCTTTTTACAGGTAAGCATAAGTCAACAACCTCAGCTTCATGGTGTCAGTTTGCAGGAGGTACTTGGCACTCTCCAACCAGCCTGACTTGGCACTGGTGCCAGCTTGCCTCTCTGAGGCATCCTGCACAATATGGATTTTTAGGAGCCAGCCAGCCTCTCCAGGCCACAGGCCCTGGAACACAAACAACAGCCCTTTTCCCAGGTAAGCAAAAGTCACCACCTCAGTTTCATGGTGTCAGTTTGCAGGAGGTACTTGGCACTCTCCAACCACCATGACTTGGCACTGGTGCCAGCTTGCCTCTCGGAGGCATCCTGCGCAATATGGATTTTTAGGAGCCAGCCGGCCTCTCGAGGCCACAGGCCCTGGAACACAAACAACAGCCCTTTTCCCAGGTAAGCAAAAGTCACCACCTCAGTTTCATGGTGTCAGTTTACAGGAGGTATTTGGCACTATCAAACCAGCTGACTTGGCACTGGTGCCAGCTTGCCTCTGGGAGGCATCCTGCACAATATGGATTTTTAGGAGCCAGCCGGCCTCTCCGGGCCACAGGCCCTGGAACACAAACAACGGCCCTTTTCCCAGGTAAGCAAAAGTCACCACCTCAGTTTCATACTGTCAGTTTGCAGGAGGTACTTGGCACTCTCAAACCACCATGACTTGGCACTGGTGCCAGCTTGCCTCTCGGAGGCACCCTGCGCAATATGGATTTTTAGGAGCCAGCCGGCCTCTCCTGGCCACAGGCCCTGGAACACAAACAACGGCCCTTTTCCCAGGTAAGCAAAAGTCAACAACCTCAGCTTCATGGTGGCAGTTTGCAGGAGGTACTTGGCACTCTCCAACCAGCCTGACTTGGCACTGGTGCCAGCTTGCCTCTCGGAGGCATCCTGCGCAATATGGATTTTTAGGAGCCAGCCGGCCTCTCCAGGCCACAGGCCCTGGAACACAAACAACAGCCCTTTTCCCAGGTAAGCAAAAGTCAACAACCTCAGCTTCATGGTGTCAGTTTGCAGGAGGTACTTGGCACTCTCCAACCACCATGACTTGGCACTGGTGCCAGCTTGCCTCTCGGAGGCATCCTGCGCAATATGGATTTTTAGGAGCCAGCCGGCCTCTCCAGGCCACAGGCCCTGGAACACAAACAACAGCCCTTTTCACAGGTAAGCAAAAGTCACCACCTCAGTTTCATGGTGTCAGTTTACAGGAGGTATTTGGCACTATCAAACCAGCTGACTTGGCCCTGGTGCCAGCTTGCCTCTGGCAGGCATCCTGCACAATATGGATTTTTAGGAGCCAGCCGGCCTCTCCGGGCCACAGGCCCTGGAACACAAACAACGGCCCTTATCCCAGGTAAGCAACAGCCACCACCTCAGTTTCATGGTGTCTGTTTGCAGGAGGTACTTGGCACTCTCAAACCACCATGACTTGGCACTGGTGCCAGCTTGCCTCTCGGAGGCATCCTGCGCAATATGGATTTTTAGGAGCCAGCCGGCCTCTCCGGGCCACACGCCCTGGAATACAAACAACGGCCCTTTTCCCAGGTAAGCAAAAGTCACCACCTCAGTTTCATGGTGTCAGTCAATAGGAGGTACATGGCACTCTCAAACCACCATGACTTGGCACTGGTGCCAGCTTGCCTCTGGCAGGCATCCTGCGCAATATGGATTTTTAGGAGCCAGCCAGCCTCTCCGGGCCGCAGGCCTTGGAACACAAAAAACGGCCCTTTTCCCAGGTAAGCAAAAGTCACCACCTCAGTTTCATGGTGTCAGTTTGCAGGAGGTACTTGGCACTCACTAACCACCATGACTTGGCACTGGTGCCAGCTTGCCTCTGGCAGGCATCCTACGCGATATGGATTTTTATGAGCCAGCCGGCCACACCAGGCCAAAGGACCTGGAACACAAACAGCGGCCCTTTTCCCGGTAAGTAAAAGTCACCACCTCAGTTTCATGGTGTCAGTTTGCAGGAGGTACTTGGCACTCTCAAACCACCATGATTTGGCACAGGTGCCAGCTTGCCTCTCGGAGGCATCCTGCGCAATATGGATTTTTAGGAGCCAGCCAGCCTGTCCGGGTCACAGGCCTTGGAACACAAACAACGGCCCTTTTCACAGGTAAGCAAAAATCAACGTCCTCAGTTTCATGGTATCAGTTTGCAGGAGGTACTTGGCACTCTCAAACCAGCATGACTAGGCACTGGTGCCAGCTTGCCTCTGGGAGGCATCCTGCGCAATATGGATTTATAGGAGCCAGCCGGCCTCTCCGGGCCACAGGCCTGGGCATACAAACAACGGCCCTTTTCCCAGGTAAGCAAAAGTCACCACCTCAGTTTCATGGTGTCAGTTTACAGGAGGTACTTGGCACTCTCAAACCACCATGACTTGGCACTGGTGCCAGCTTGCCTCTCGGAGGCATCCTGCGCAATATGGATTTTTAGGAGCCAGCCGGCCTCTCCGGGCCACACGCCCTGGAATACAAACAACGGCCCTTTTCCCAGGTAAGCAAAAGTCACCACCTCAGTTTCATGGTGTCAGTCAATAGGAGGTACTTGGCACTCTCAAACCACCATGACTTGGCACTGGTGCCAGCTTGCCTCTGGCAGGCATCCTGCGCATTATGGATTTTTAGGAGCCAGCCGGCCTCTCCAGGCCACAGGCCCTGGAACACAAACAACAGCCCTTTTCACAGGTAAGCAAAAGTCACCACCTCAGTTTCATGGTGTCAGTTTACAGGAGGTATTTGGCACTATCAAACCAGCTGACTTGGCCCTGGTGCCAGCTTGCCTCTGGCAGGCATCCTGTGCAATATGGAATTTTAGGAGCCAGCCGGCCTCTCCGGGCCACACGCCCTGGAACACAAACAACGGCCCTTTTCCCAGGTAAGCAACAGCCACCACCTCAGTTTCATGGTGTCAGTTTGCAGGAGGTACTTGGCACTCTCCAGCCAGCCTGACTTGGCACTGGTGCCAGCTTGCCTCTCGGAGGCATCCTGCGCAATATGGATTTTTAGGAGCCAGCCGGCCTCTCCGGGCCACAGGCCTTGGAACACAAACAACAGCCCTTTTCCCAGGTAAGCAAAAGTCACCACCTCAGTTTCATGGTGTCAGTTTGCAGGAGGTACTTGGCACTCTCAAACCAGCCTGACTTGGCACAGGTGACAGCTTGCCTCTCGGAGGCATCCTGCGCAATATGGATTTTTAGGAGCCAGCCGGCCTCTCCAGGCCACAGGCCCTGGAACACAAACAACAGCCCTTTTCCCAGGTAAGCAAAAGTCACCACGTCAGTTTCATGGTGTCAGTTTACAGGAGGTATTTGGTACTCTCAAACCAGCTGACTTGGCCCTGGTGCCAGCTTGCCTCTGGCAGGCATCCTGTGCAATATGGATTTTTAGGAGCCAGCCGGCCTCTCCGGGCCACAGGCCTTGGAACACAAACAACGGCCCTTTTCACAGGTAAGCAAAAATCAACGTCCTCAGTTTCATGGTGTCAGTTTGCAGGAGGTACTTGGCACTCTCAAACCAGCTTGACTAGGCACTGGTGCCAGCTTGCCTCTGGGAGGCATCCTGCGCAATATGGATTTATACGAGCCAGCCGGCCTCTCCGGGCCACAGGCCCTGGAACACAAACAACGGCCCTTTTCCCAGGTAAGCAAAAGTCACCACCTCAGTTTCATGGTGTCAGTTTACAGGAGGTACTTGGCACTCTCAAACCACCATGACTTGGCACTGGTGCCAGCTTGCCTCTCGGAGGCATCCTGCGCAATATGGATTTTTAGGAGCCAGCCGGCCTCTCCTGGCCACAGGCCTTGGAACACAAACAACGGCCCTTTTCCGAGGTAAGCAAAAGTCACCACCTCAGTTTCATGGTGTCAGTTTACAGGAGGTACTTGGCACTCTCCAACCAGCCGGACTTGGCTCTGGTGCCAGCTTGCCTCTGGGAGGCATCCTGCGCAATATGGATTTTTAGGAGCCAGCCGGCCTCTCCGGGCCACAGGCCTGGGAATACAAACAACGGCCCTTTTCCCAGGTAAGCAAAAGTCACCACCTCAGTTTCATGGTGTCAGTTTACAGGAGGTACTTGGCACTCTCAAACCACCATGACTTGGCACTGGTGCCAGCTTGCCTCTCGGAGGCATCCTGCTCAATATGGATTTTTAGGAGCCAGCCGGCCTCTCCGGGCCACACGCCCTGGAACACAAACAACGGCCCTTTTCCCAGGTAAGCAAAAGTCACCACCTCAGTTTCATGGTGTCAGTCAATAGGAGGTACTTGGCACTCTCCAACCACCATGACTTGGCACTGGTGCCAGCTTGCCTCTCGGAGGCATTCTGCGCAATATGGATTTTTAGGAGCCAGCCGGCCTCTCCGGGTCACAGGCCTTGGAACACAAACAACGGCCCTTTTCCCAGGTAAGCAAAAGTCACCACCTCAGTTTCATGGTGTCAGTTTACAGGAGGTACTTGGCACTCTCCAACCACCATGACTTGGCACGGGTGGTGCTTGCCTCTCGGAGGCATCCTGCGCAATATGGATTTTTAGGAGCCAGCCGGCCTCTCCGCGCCACAGGCCCTGGAACACAAACAACGGCCCTTTTCCCAGGTAAGCAAAAGTCACCACCTCAGTTTCATGGTGTCAGTTTGCAGGAGGTACTTGGCACTCTCCAACCAGCCTGACTCGGCACTGGTGCCAGCTTGCCTCTGGCAGGCATCCTGCGCAATATGGATTTTTAGGAGCCAGCCGGCCTCTCCGGGCCACACGCCCTGGAACACAAACAACGGCCCTTTTCCCAGGTAAGCAAAAGTCAACAACCTCAGCTTCATGGTGTCAGTTTGCAGGAGGTACTTGGCACTCTCCAACCAGCCTGACTTGGCACTGGTGCCAGCTTGCCTCTCGGAGGCATCCTGCGCAATATGGATTTTTAGGAGCCAGCCAGCCTCTCCTGACCACAGGCCCTGGAACATAAAAAACAGCCCTTCTCCGAGGTAAGCAAAAGTCACCACCTCAGTTTCATGGTGTCAGTTTGCAGGAGGTACTTGGCACTCTCAAACCACCATGACTTGACCCTGGTGCCAGCTTGCCTCTCGGAGGCCTCCTGTGCAATATGGAATTTTAGGAGCCAGCCGGCCTCTCCGGGCCACAGGCCCTGGAACACAAACAACGGCCCTTTTCCCAGGTAAGAAAAAGTCACCACCTCTGTTTCATGGTGTCAGTTTGCAGGAGGTACTTGGCACTCTCAAACCACCATGACTTGGCACTGGTGCCAGCTTGCCTCTGGCAGGCATCCTGCGCAATATGGATTTTTAGGAGCCAGCCGGCCTCTCCGAGTCACAGGCCTTGGAACACAAACAACGGCCCTTTTCACAGGTATGCAAAAGTCAACAACCTCAGCTTCATGGTGTCAGTTTGTAGGAGGTACTTGGCACTCTCCAACCAGCCTGACTTGGCACTGGTGCCAGCTTGCCTCTGGCAGGCATCCTGCGCAATATGGATTTTTAGGAGCCAGCCGGCCTCTCCTGGCCACAGGCCCTGGAACACAAACAACAGCCCTTTTCCCAGGTAAGCAAAAGTCACCACCTCAGTTTCATGGTGTCAGTTTACAGGAGGTACTTGGCACTCTCCAACCACCATGACTTGGCACTGGTGCCAGCTTGCCTCTGGCAGGCATCCTGTGCAATATGGATTTTTAGGAGCCAGCCAGCCTCTCCTGACCACAGGCCTTGGAACACAAACAACGGCCCTTTTCACAGGTATGCAAAAGTCAACAACCTCAGCTTCATGGTGGCAGTTTGCAGGAGGTACTTGGCACTCTCCAACCACCATGACTTGGCACTGGTGCCAGCTTGCCTCTCGGAGGCATCCTGCGCAATATGGATTTTTAGGAGCCAGCCGGCCCCTCCTGGCCACAGGCCCTGGAACACAAACAACGGCCCTTTTCCCAGGTAAGCAAAAGTCAACATCCTTAGTTTCATGGTGTCAGTTTGCAGGAGGTACTTGGCACTCTCAAACCAGCTTGACTAGGCACTGGTGCCAGCTTGCCTCTCAGAGGCATCCTGCGCGATATGGATTTTTAGGAGCCAGCCGGCCTCTCCGGGCCACTGGCCCTGGAACACAAACAACGGCCCTTTTCCCAGGTAAGCAAAAGTCACCATGTCGCCCTGATTTTCTAGGATTTTCTAAGCCTTCTGATGTTTACCTCCTTGTGGACAACTTTATCGCACACTGTCTGGAGATAACACATTGTTTTTCATTCCTTTACGGAGGAAGAGAGACTTGATGGACTGTTGGTTTGACCAGTGACATTGGAGAGGTGGCACGGTCACCCTCCAATCCATTGTCACCTTTGGAAAACTATAAATGTTGGAGTCAGAAAATAAACTTCCTCTTTTGCTCTTCACCTTGGAGCAGCAGTGTGCGTCTCGTTCTTTCGTGTTCGATAGCGACATCTGGTGACCGCCGAAGTGTACTGCAGCCTAGGCTGAGACACGGATTCCGATTGCGGTGAGGTCGGACCGTTTCCCAACCCCCCCTTTTTCTTTTCTTTGGCGCTTTGCCTGCTGTTCTTGTGGTGATGGCTCCCTCTATGACTTTAGAGGAGGAGTCTTTCGTTTTGGACATCTGGAGGGATGTCCTGGAGGTGAGACAGGTTTCTGGTTCCTGGGGGGATTTTCTGAGGCTCTATTCGTGGGCCAAGGAACAGGGGTTTTTTTCGGACCCTGCGCGGGCCTTCTCCAGGCAGGAGTGGGCTCTTGTGGGGGCTCGCCTCCAGGATGTTCTCCTTGACGATTGCACCGTGGACGCGGGACCGCTGATGGTGCAGTGGAAAAGGTGTGAGATGATGTGGCCGGGGTCTGGTTCCTGTAGCCCTCGGAGTTCCGAGGGAGGCTCGTCTCTCTCGGTCGCAGACGAGGGGGAGTTTGAGCTTCTGTGTGATGTGGACCCCCCCACCCCGCTCCGGTACGGATCCGGCCAGGGGGATGGCGATTGTTCCCCTGGGGCGGATTGGGCTCCGGAAGACCCCATAGAGTCGGCAAGCCGCCCTCGTCCCGCTTCGCCCCGCGCGGGCGGCGGGGCGGGTGGAGTGCCGCCCTCTCTTTGTGCTTTCCCGGCACTTGGTGGCGGCGGAGAGTCTCTAGATCAGCCTCCGCCTCTGATCGAGCCTGATTCGGTAACGACTCTCTGTCCGAATTGCGGCGTTTCCACGAAGTTCCCCCTGGGTGCGGTGGGGCCGGGTTCTCCCGCCTCCGAGCCGGACTCACCGGTGAGGGGGGCGCGGTAGCCCGTTTCTGGGCCTGCGCAGTTGGTGGAAGCAGCCGGGGGCGGGGAGTCAGTCAGTGCTCCGTCGGACCCTGCCCCGGGGGACGGACAACCCGCCTCTTTTCTCTCGGCGGGGGCAGCGCCCACTGTGCAGTCTTGCGTCTCGGATCGGGCCCTCATCGGGGGTGTGCCGGGCTTCATGGTGCCGCCCCGCGGTGATGGGGTTCCGCCGACCGCGCATCTCTCGGCGCCCCGCCCAAAACCCTCGCCCCGGGACCGGGACCCCGAGCCGATCTCGTCCCGGTCCGTGCCGGCTTTGCGGGCCGTGCCGGCACCTGCATCTGCCACGGCACCCCCCGCCGGAGCTGCAGCACGACAGGGCGCTGAAGTGTTCACCTTTAGCGCGACTGCTGGTACGACCGGCGGGAGGCCGGTGGGTTCCCGGGGCCGTTGCTCCTCCCCGTCGAACTTGTGGACGCTCCCCCCGTGCCAGGTGACCATGCGTTTGAAGGACCCCTGCCGTTTCTGGTGGGAGGCCAAGTCTAAGACCGATGTGATGTGTGAGCCTGCCTCCTTGCGGCATCCGCGGGACCACGGAGGGGGCCCCTCCGGCTCTGCTGGTGTCACGGGGGGCACAGGGATGAGCGGTTTTCGGCCGGCTCCCAGTCAGACATCTGCTCTTGTCCCTGTGGGGCCCACTGAACGGAGTACGGCAGGAGCTGCGGCTTCGTCAGGGGGTCTCCAGGCTTTCCCTGTGATCAGGGGTGTCACTCATAGCACCCATCAACCTGTTTCTTATAAGCTGGAGAAGGAACTTCGTGATGCAGTTACTCAGCATGGTGTGGGATCTGCCGAAGTTATGCAGATTCTCCGGAGGGTTGCTAAGGATGTGCTGACGCCTCACGATCTCCGTGTTGTGGCGCATTCCCTTTTTGACCCTGTGCAGTATGGTGTTTTTGAGACCAAATGGGCTCGGTTGGTGGCCACTACAGTGGCACAGAATGCCGGGCTGGGACAGCAGGATCCCAGGCGTGTGGCTGTGGCTGAAATGCTGTTGGGCACGGGACCTTATGAGAGCCCTGAGGGGCAGGCTGGATTTGATCCCCTTGTGCTTGAACAATGCAACACGCTGGGCATGGCAGCGATTGTTCAGACTCTGGAGATGATTGCTCCAAAGCAAGCATTTGCGACTATTGTCCAGGGGCCCGATGAGCCTTTCATGACATTTGCAGCAAAGCTGACTGCATCTGTGGAGAGGCAGGTGCCAGATCCTTTGGCAAGGAGGATTGTGATTGCAAACCTCGTGAGGTGTAATTGCAATGATGACTGCCGGAGGGTCATAACGGCTCTGCCTGGTTTTCCTACCATCTCCGAGATGGCGGAGGCCTGTGCAGACCTCGTCCCCGTGGGTCGGAAGTTGTCTGCTGTGGCTACCACGGTGCAGCCAGTTTGGGCAGCGCCACAGGGCAGATGGCCACAGCAGGGGAACGCGCAGGCTGGCAAGAAGCGGGGGAAGAAGACACAAAAGGTCAAATTTCCCATGTTCTTATGTGGTCGGTGTGGTAGGCCAAATCACATGTCCAATGTTTGCAAGGCGACTGTTCACGTTAATGGCCAGGCTTTGACGAGCTCGGGAAACGTGAAGCCGAGCGCGAAGGGGGGACGCGCCCAGACAGAAGCCTCTCCCCAGACCCCGGAGCCGATGCAGGTCTGCTTTGCCGGCTTGCAGCCAGCACCCACGGATCAGCAGGGGTGGATGTCTGCACCGCAACAACAGTTGTTTTAGACTCTGGTAAGATACACAAGGTTCCCCTGGATGCCTTTGGTCCCCTGGGTGGGGGCATGAGTGCTCTCCTGATGGGGAGGTCTAGTGCCACTCTTCAGGGAATCATTGTGCACCTGGGGCTCATTGATGCAGATTTCACGGGGCAGATTTGCGCCATGGTCTCCACACCCACCCCCCCTGTCACGATCCCGAAAGGGACACGACTTGCTCAACTTGTGCCTTTTAAGTCCTCTGTTTGCAGGACAGCTGACCGATCGCGTGGAGATGGCGGCTTTGGATCCACTGGGCCGCCTCAAGTTCACTGGACTGCTGTCCTGACCAGGGACCGTCCTGAGATGCTGTGCACCATGTCTATCCCTGGTATGACACCGTCGGAGATTCGCCTCCGAGGGCTTCTTGACAGTGGTGCTGATGTCACCGTTCTCTCTCTCGATGCCTGGCCCCCGGAGTGGCCCCTGAATCCGGTGGAAACGTCGGTCGCAGGCCTGGGAGGGACGGCGCAGTGCTACGTGAGCCAGCGGTCTGTGCTCGTCGTGAACCCGGAGGGACAACAGGCCTGGATTAGGCCTCATGTTACCTCTACTCCTGCCAATCTGTGGGGGAGGGATGTTCTGTCTGCATGGGGGGTGCGTATCGGGACGGATTTTTGATGGGGGCCACTGTGATGAAGGGCGCGGGATGTCCTACACCCCCTATACGGTGGCTGGTGGACAAGCCTGTTTGGGAGAACCAGTGGCCCCTCCCTGACGAAAAATTAGTCGCCCTTCGAAACTTGGTGCAGGAGCAGTTGGACCAGGGTCATCTGGAACCTTCTACCAGTCCCTGGAACACTCCTGTCTTCTGCATCAAAAAGAAATCTGGGAAATGGAGGTTGTTGCAAGACCTCCGAAAGGTCAATGCTGTGATGGAAAGTATGGGAACATTGCAGGTGGGCATGCCATCGCCTACCATGCTTCCCGCAGACTGGCCGGTCCTCATTGTGGATCTGAAGGATTGTTTCTTTACAATTCCTTTGCATCCCAGTGACAGGCCAAAGTTTGCCTTCTCGGTGCCAGCGATCAACAACGCTGAGCCCGCACAGAGATATCAATGGAGGACTTTGCCCCAGGGCATGCGAAATTCTCCGGCCATATGCCAATGGTACGTGGCCCGTGCCTTGTCTGGAGTTCGCAAGCAGTTTCCTGATGCACGTCTGTATCATTATATGGACGACATTTTGGTGGCTGCGTCCACCCAAGATGAGCTGCTGAGGATTCAGCCTCAGCTGCTCGATGCTCTGCATGCTCACGGGCTGCAGGTGGCTCCAGAAAAGGTTCAACAACAGCCGCCTTGGAAGTATTTGGGGGTAAAAATCCTGGAACGAACAATCTGTCACCAGGAAGTGCAGTTTGTGCATTCTGTGAAGACACTGAATGATGCTCAGAAATTGGTAGGTGTCATCACTTGGTTACGTCCATACTTGGGACTAACCGACGCACAGCTGTCTCCATTGTATGATTTGTTGAGAGGAGACTCTGACTTAAGGTCACCTCGCACATTGACCCCCGAGGCGCGTGAGGCGCTGCAGGTGGTTCAGCGAGCTGTTTCGGCTTGCCAAGTTCATCGCATTGATCCCTCCGTTGATGTCACTGTGTTCATCACCACTCCAGATTCGCATCCCACAGGCATCATTGGCCAATGGAGTGACAAATGGTCCGATTCCTTGCACATTTTGGAATGGGTTTTCCTGCCCCATCAGCCGCAGAAGACGGCAACTGCGTTGTTTGAGCTAATCGCTCACTTGATAATCAAATGCCGACAACGGTGTTTGCAATTGATGGGTGCGGACCCCGCAAAGATCATACTTCCGGTACCCCGGGAGGATTTTGACTGGAGCTTTGCAAACAGTGTGTCCCTGCAGAGTGCTCTGGAAAACTTTTCAGGGCAGATCACTTATCATCTGCCCAGCCATAGGTTATTACATGTGGTAAAATCCACACAAATCTCTTTGCGGCCCAAAAACAGTCAGGAACCCGTGCAAGGACCCACCGTCTTTACCGACGGTTCAGGGAAAACAGGAAAGGCCATTGTTACTTGGAGGGATGGATCTGAGTGGCAGGTTCTGGAAGGCCATGAGGATGGGTCAGCCCAATTGGTTGAGTTGAGGGCTGCTGTCATGGCATTTGAGAAATTTTCTCAGGAACCTTTCAACTTGGTCACGGATTCCGCCTACGTGGCCGACATTGCACAGCGGTTGGGTCATTCGGTGTTGAAGGAGGTCAGTAATCCTGCCTTGTTTCAGTTACTGAAGACCTTGTGGTGTGCCATTCAGGCCCGAGTTCATCCATTCTATGTTCTGCATGTGAGGAGTCACACCAATTTGCCAGGATTTATAGTGGAAGGTAACGCGAGGGCTGACATGCTAGCTAACCCAGTGTGGGTAGCGCCTCAGCCTGATACACTCGCGCAGGCCAAGGCATCACATGGGTTTTTCCACCAAAACGCACATACCCTGCAAAAACAGTTTCAGCTGACGCCAACTGAGGCTCGTGACATTGTTGAGTCATGTGATGACTGCCATGCACTTGCTCCGCCTTTGCCGGCAGGGGTAAACCCCAGAGGCCTTCGGGCCTTAGAGCTTTGGCAGACCGATGTCACCCAGATTGCCGAGTTTGGCCGGCTCAAGTATGTGCATGTCACAGTGGACACGTTCTCCTCTGCAATGTGGGCGTCGGCTCACACTGGGGAGAAAGCCCGTGATGTCCTTGCCCACTGGAGGCAGGCCTTTGCCGTTCTGGGCATACCTTCTGCTGTGAAAACCAACAATGGTCCTGCTTATGCATCTCAAAAGGTGCGGCAGTTCCTGCAGTTGTGGGGTGTCTCACACAAGTTCGGTATCCCACATTCTCCAACTGGTCAAGCGATTGTAGAACGTGCTCATGGTACTCTGAAGCAGGTTCTTCAAAAACAAAAACGGGGAATGCAGGGTGAAACCCCGCACAGTCGGTTGGCAAAAGCTTTGTGCACAATCAATCATATCACTGTGCCGCAGAACTCAAATAACCCTGTCATTTCGAATCACCATCTCTCGTTGCAGGCTGCGGACGAGGCACATCAGCCTCGAGCGAAGGTTCGGGTGCGGAATTTAGTCACCAAACAGTGGGAAGGTCCCTATGACCTTATCGCTTCGGGGCGCGGGTATGCTTGTGTATCCACAGACACTGGGGTACGCTGGGTACCATCGAAGTGTGTTCGCCCTGACCTGCGACCGCAGAGACAGAATCCGGCCGACGGGCAACATGGAGACCGTGACCAACCTGAAAGGCATCAAGTGGGTGAATCATCAGGTGATGACTCGGATGCAGACGACGCGAGTGATCACTCAGATGATCCCTCCACAAATGGAGACTGAACATTGTTCATGCTTCCCTTTGTACATTGTTCACCTTCCTTTTTTCTTTTCCTTTTTTAAAACGGAAAAGGGTGAGATGTCGCCCTGATTTTCTAGGATTTTCTAAGCCTTCTGATGTTTACCTCCTTGTGGAGAACTTTATCGCACACTGTCTGGAGATAACACATTGTTTTGCATTCCTTTACGGAGGAAGAGAGACTTGATGGACTGTTGGTTTGACCAGTGACATTGGAGAGGTGGCACGGTCACCCTCCAATCCATTGTCACCTTTGGAAAACTATAAATGTTGGAGTCAGAAAATAAACTTCCTCTTTTGCTCTTCACCTTGGAGCAGCAGTGTGCGTCTCGTTCTTTCGTGTTCGATAGCGACATCACCACCTCAGCTTCATGGTGTCAGTTTGCAGGAGGTACTTGGCACTCTCCAACCAGCCTGACTTGGCACTGGTGCCAGCTTGCCTCTCGGAGGCACCCTGCGCAATATGGATTTTTAGGAGCCAGCCGGCCTCTCCTGGCCACAGGCCTTGGAACACAAACAACGGCCCTTTTCCCAGGTAAGCAAAAGTCACCACCTCAGTTTCATGGTGTCAGTTTACAGGAGGTATTTGGCACTCTCAAACCAGCTGACTTGGCCCTGGTGCCAGCTTGCCTCTGGCAGGTATCCTGCACAATATGGATTTTTAGGAGCCAGCCGGCCTCTCCGCGCCACAGGCCCTGGAACACAAACAACGGCCCTTTTCCCAGGTAAGCAAAAGTCACCACCTCAGTTTCATGATGTCAGTTTACAGGAGGTACTTGACACTCTCCGACACGCCTGACTCGGCACTGGTGCCAGCTTGCCTCTCGGAGGCACCCTGCGCAATATGGATTTTTAGGAGCCAGCCGGCCTCTCCGCGCCACAGGCCTGGGAATACAAACAACGGCCCTTTTCCCAGGTAAGCAAAAGTCACCACCTCAGTTTCATGGTGTCAGTTTACAGGAGGTACTTGGCACTCTCAAACCACCATGACTTGGCACTGGTGCCAGCTTGCCTCTGGGAGGCATCCTGCGCAATATGGATTTTTAGGAGCCAGCCGGCCTCTCCGGGTCACAGGCCCTGAAACACAAACAACGGCCCTTTTCCCAGGTAAGCAAAAGTCAACAACCTCAGCTTCATGGTGTCAGTTTGCAGGAGGTACTTGGCACTCTCCAACCAGCCTGACTTGGCACTGGTGCCAGCTTGCCTCTGGGAGGCATCCTGCGCAATATGGATTTTTAGGAGCCAGCCGGCCTCTCCTGGCCACAGGCCCTGGAACACAAACAACGGCCCTTTTCCCAGGTAAGCAAAAGTCACCACCTCAGTTTCATGGTGTCAGTTTACAGGAGGTATTTGGCACTCTCAAACCAGCTGACTTGGCCCTGGTGCCAGCTTGCCTCTGGCAGGCATCCTGCACAATATGGATTTTTAGGAGCCAGCCGGCCTCTCCGGGCCACAGGCCCTGGAACACAAACAACGGCCCTTTTCCCAGGTAAGCAAAAGTCACCACCTCAGTTTCATGGTGTCAGTTTACAGGAGGTACTTGGCACTCTCCGACACGCCTGACTCGGCACTGGTGCCAGCTTGCCTCTGGGAGGCACCCTGCGCAATATGGATTTTTAGGAGCCAGCCGGCCTCTCCGCGCCACAGGCCTTGGAACACAAACAACGGCCCTTTTCCCAGGTAAGCAAAAGTCACCACCTCAGTTTCATGGTGTCAGTTTACAGGAGGTACTTGGCACTCTCAAACCACCATGACTTGGCCCTGGTGCCAGCTTGCCTCTCGGAGGCATCCTGCGCAATATGGATTTTTAGGAGCCAGCCGGCCTCTCCGGGCCACAGGTCCTGGAACACAAACAACGGCCCTTTTCCCAGGTAAGCAAAAGTCAACAACCTCAGCTTCATGGTGTCAGTTTGCAGGAGGTACTTGGCACTCTCCAACCAGCCTGACTTGGCACTGGTGCCAGCTTGCCTCTCGGAGGCATCCTGCGCAATATGGATTTTTAGGAGCCAGCCGGCCTCTCCAGGCCACAGGCCCTGGAACACAAACAACAGCCCTTTTCACAGGTAAGCAAAAGTCACCACCTCAGTTTCATGGTGTCAGTTTACAGGAGGTATTTGGCACTCTCAAACCAGCTGACTTGACCCTGGTGCCAGCTTGCCTCTGGCAGGCATCCTCTGCAATATGGAATTTTAGGAGCCAGCCGGCCTCTCCGGGCCACAGGCCCTGGAACACAAACAACGGCCCTTTTCCCAGGTAAGCAAAAGTCAACATCCTTAGTTTCATGGTGTCAGTTTGCAGGAGGTACTTGGCACTCTCAAACCAGCTTGACTTGGCACTGGTGCCAGCTTGCCTCTCAGAGGCATCCTGCACAATATGGATTTTTAGGAACCAGCCGGCCTCTCCGGGCCACTGGCCCTGGAACAAAAACAACGGCCCTTTTCCCAGGTAAGCAAAAGTCACCACCTCAGTTTCATGGTGTCAGTTTGCAGGAGGTACTTGGCACTCTCAAACCAGCCTGACTTGGCACAGGTGCCAGCTTGCCTCTCGGAGGCATCCTGCGCAATATGGATTTTTAGGAGCCAGCCGGCCTCTCCGCGCCACAGGCCCTGGAACACAAACAACGGCCCTTTTCCCAGGTAAGCAAAAGTCACCACCTCAGTTTCATGGTGTCAGTTTGCAGGAGGTACTTGGCACTCTCCAACCAGCCTGACTTGGCACTGGTGCCAGCTTGCCTCTGGGAGGCATCCTGAGCAATATGGATTTTTAGGAGCCAGCCGGCCTCTCCGGGCCACAGGCCCTGGAACACAAACAACGGCCCTTTTCCCAGGTAAGCAAAAGTCACCACCTCAGTTTCATGGTGTCAGTTTACAGGAGGTACTTGGCACTCTCAAACCACCATGACTTGGCACTGGTGCCAGCTTGCCTCTGGGAGGCATCCTGCGCAATATGGATTTTTAGGAGCCAGCCGGCCTCTGCTGGCCACAGGCCCTGGAACACAAACAACGGCCCTTTTCCCAGGTAAGCAAAAGTCAACAACCTCAGCTTCATGGTGTCAGTTTGCAGGAGGTACTTGGCACTCTCCAACCAGCCTGACTTGGCACTGGTGCCAGCTTGCCTCTCGGAGGCATCCTGCGCAATATGGATTTTTAGGAGCCAGCCGGCCTCTCCTGACCACAGGCCCTAGAACATAAACAACAGCCCTTCTCCGAGGTAAGCAAAAGTCACCACCTCAGTTTCATGGTGTCAGTTTACAGGAGGTACTTGGCACTCTCAAACCAGCTGACTTGACCCTGGTGCCAGCTTGCCTCTGGCAGGCATCCTGTGCAATATGGAATTTTAGGAGCCAGCCGGCCTCTCCGCGCCACAGGCCCTGGAACACAAACAACGGCCCTTTTCCCAGGTAAGAAAAAGTCACCACCTCAGTTTCATGGTGTCAGTTTGCAGGAGGTACTTGGCACTCTCAAACAACCATGATTTGGCACAGGTGCCAGCTTGCCTCTCGGAGGCATCCTGCGCAATATGGATTTTTAGGAGCCAGCCGGCCTCTCCGGGTCACAGGCCTTGGAACACAAACAACGGCCCTTTTTACAGGTAAGCATAAGTCAACAACCTCAGCTTCATGGTGTCAGTTTGCAGGAGGTACTTGGCACTCTCCAACCAGCCTGACTTGGCACTGGTGCCAGCTTGCCTCTCGGAGGCATCCTGCGCAATATGGATTTTTAGGAGCCAGCCGGCCTCTCCTGGCCACAGGCCCTGGAACACAAACAACGGCCCTTTTCCCAGGTAAGCAAAAGTCACCACCTCAGTTTCATGGTGTCAGTTTACAGGAGGTATTTGGCACTCTCAAACCAGCTGACTTGGCCCTGGTGCCAGCTTGCCTCTGGCAGGCATCCTGCACAATATGGATTTTTAGGAGCCAACCGGCCTCTCCGGGCCACAGGCCCTGGAACACAAACAACGGCCCTTTTCCCAGGTAAGCAAAAGTCACCACCTCAGTTTCATGGTGTAAGTTTACAGGAGGTACTTGGCACTCTCCGACACGCCTGACTCGGCACTGGTGCCAGCTTGCCTCTCGGAGGCACCCTGCGCAATATGGATTTTTAGGAGCCAGCCGGCCTCTCCGCGCCACAGGCCTTGGAACACAAACAACGGCCCTTTTCCCAGGTAAGCAAAAGTCAACAACCTCAGTTTCATGGTGTCAGTTTGGAGGAGGTACTTGGCACTCTCAAACCACCATGACTTGGCACTGGTGCCAGCTTGCCTCTCGGAGGCATCCTGCGCAATATGGATTTTTAGGAGCCAGCCGGCCTCTCCGGGCCACAGGCCCTGGAACACAAACAACGGCCCTTTTCCCAGGTAAGCAAAAGTCAACAACCTCAGTTTCATGGTGTCAGTTTGCAGGAGGTACTTGGCACTCTCCAACCAGCCTGACTTGGCACTGGTGCCAGCTTGCCTCTCGGAGGCATCCTGCACAATATGGATTTTTAGGAGCCAGCCGGCCTCTCCTGACCACAGGCCCTGGAACATAAACAACAGCCCTTCTCCGAGGTAAGCAAAAGTCACCACCTCAGTTTCATGGTGTCAGTTTACAGGAGGTACTTGGCACTCTCAAACCAGCTGACTTGACCCTGGTGCCAGCTTGCCTCTGGCAGGCATCCTGTGCAATATGGAATTTTAGGAGCCAGCCGGCCTCTCCGGCCCACAGGCCCTGGAACACAAACAACGGCCCTTTTCCCAGGTAAGAAAAAGTCACCACCTCAGTTTCATGGTGTCAGTTTGCAGGAGGTACTTGGCACTCTCAAACAACCATGATTTGGCACAGGTGCCAGCTTGCCTCTCGGAGGCATCCTGCGCAATATGGATTTTTAGGAGCCAGCCGGCCTCTTCGGGTCACAGGCCTTGGAACACAAACAACGGCCCTTTTCCCAGGTAAGCAAAAGTCAACAACCTCAGCTTCATGGTGTCAGTTTGCAGGAGGTACTTGGCACTCTCAAACCAGCTTGACTAGGCACTGGTGCCAGCTTGCCTCTCGAAGGCATCCTGCGCAATATGGATTTATAGGAGCCAGCCGGCCTCTCCGGGCCACAGGCCCTGGAACACAAACAACGGCCCTTTTCCCAGGTAAGCAAAAGTCACCACCTCAGTTTCATGGTGTCAGTTTGCAGGAGGTACTTGGCACTCTCAAACCACCATGACTTGGCACTGGTGCCAGCTTGCCTCTCGGAGGCACCCTGCGCAATATGGATTTTTAGGAGCCAGCCGGCCTCTCCGCGCCACAGGCCTTGGAACACAAACAAGGGCCCATTTCCGAGGTAAGCAAAAGTCACCACCTCAGTTTCATGGTGTCAGTTTACAGGAGGTACTTGGCACTATCCAACCAGCCTGACTGGGCTCTGGTGCCAGCTTGCCTCTGGGAGGCATCCTGCGCAATATGGATTTTTAGGAGCCAGCCGGCCTCTCCGGGCCACAGGCCTGGGAATACAAACAACGGCCCTTTTCCCAGGTAAGCAAAAGTCACCACCTCAGTTTCATGGTGTCAGTTTGCAGGAGGTACTTGGCACTCTCAAACCAGCCTGACTTGGCACAGGTGCCAGCTTGCCTCTCGGAGGCATCCTGCGCAATATGGATTTTTAGGAGCCAGCCGGCCTCTCCGCGCCACAGGCCCTGGAACACAAACAACGGCCCTTTTCCCAGGTAAGCAAAAGTCACCACCTCAGTTTCATGGTGTCAGTCAATAGGAGGTACTTGGCACTCTCCAACCAGCCTGACTTGGCACTGGTGCCAGCTTGCCTCTCGGAGGCATCCTGCGCAATATGGATTTTTAGGAGCCAGCCGGCCTCTCCAGGCCACAGGACCTGGAACACAAACAACGGCCCTTTTCCCAGGTAAGCAAAAGTCACCACCTCAGTTTCATGGTGTCAGTTTACAGGAGGTACTTGGCACTCTCAAACCACCATGACTTGGCACGGGTGGTGCTTGCCTCTCAGAGGCATCCTGCGCAATATGGATTTTTAGGAGCCAGCCGGCCTCTCCGGGCCACAGGCCCTGGAACACAAACAACAGCCCTTTTCCCAGGTAAGCAAAAGTCAACATCCTCAGTTTCATGGTGTCAGTTTGCAGGAGGTACTTGGCACTCTCCAACCAGCCTGACTTGGCACTGGTGCCAGCTTGCCTCTCGGAGGCACCCTGCGCAATATGGATTTTTAGGAGCCAGCCGGCCTCTCCTGGCCACAGGCCTTGGAACACAAACAACGGCCATTTTCCCAGGTAAGCAAAAGTCACCACCTCAGTTTCATGGTGTCAGTTTACAGGAGGTATTTGGCACTCTCAAACCAGCTGACTTGGCCCTGGTGCCAGCTTGCCTCTGGCAGGTATCCTGCACAATATGGATTTTTAGGAGCCAGCCGGCCTCTCCGGGCCACAGGCCCTGGAACACAAACAACGGCCCTTTTCCCAGGTAAGCAAAAGTCACCACCTCAGTTTCATGATGTCAGTTTACAGGAGGTACTTGGCACTCTCCGACACGCCTGACTCGGCACTGGTACCAGCTTGCCTCTCGGAGGCACCCTGCGCAATATGGATTTTTAGGAGCCAGCCGGCCTCTCCGCGCCACAGGCCTGGGAATACAAACAACGGCCCTTTTCCCAGGTAAGCAAAAGTCACCACCTCAGTTTCATGGTGTCAGTTTACAGGAGGTACTTGGCACTCTCCAACCAGCCTGACTTGGCACTGGTGCCAGCTTGCCTCTCGGAGGCATCCTGCGCAATATGGATTTTTAGGAGCCAGCCGGCCTCTCCGGGCCACAGGCCTTGGAACACAAACAACGGCCCTTTTTACAGGTAAGCATAAGTCAACAACCTCAGCTTCATGGTGTCAGTTTGCAGGAGGTACTTGGCACTCTCCAACCAGCCTGACTTGGCACTGGTGCCAGCTTGCCTCTCGGAGGCATCCTGCGCAATATGGATTTTTAGGAGCCAGCCGGCCTCTCCTGGCCACAGGCCCTGGAACACAAACAACGGCCCTTTTCCCAGGTAAGCAAAAGTCACCACCTCAGTTTCATGGTGTCAGTTTACAGGAGGTATTTGGCACTCTCAAACCAGCTGACTTGGCCCTGGTGCCAGCTTGCCTCTGGCAGGCATCCTGCACAATATGGATTTTTAGGAGCCAGCCGGCCTCTCCGGGCCACAGGCCCTGGAACACAAACAACGGCCCTTTTCCCAGGTAAGCAAAAGTCACCACCTCAGTTTCATGGTGTCAGTTTACAGGAGGTACTTGGCACTCTCCGACACGCCTGACTCGGCACTGGTGCCAGCTTGCCTCTCGGAGGCACCCTGCGCAATATGGATTTTTAGGAGCCAGCCGGCCTCTCCGCGCCACAGGCCTTGGAACACAAACAACGGCCCTTTTCCCAGGTAAGCAAAAGTCAACAACCTCAGTTTCATGGTGTCAGTTTGGAGGAGGTACTTGGCACTCTCAAACCACCATGACTTGGCACTGGTGCCAGCTTGCCTCTCGGAGGCATCCTGCGCAATATGGATTTTTAGGAGCCAGCCGGCCTCTCCGGGCCACAGGCCCTGGAACACAAACAACGGCCCTTTTCCCAGGTAAGCAAAAGTCAACAACCTCAGTTTCATGGTGTCAGTTTGCAGGAGGTACTTGGCACTCTCCAACCAGCCTGACTTGGCACTGGTGCCAGCTTGCCTCTCGGAGGCATCCTGCGCAATATGGATTTTTAGGAGCCAGCCGGCCTCTCCTGACCACAGGCCCTGGAACATAAACAACAGCCCTTCTCCGAGGTAAGCAAAAGTCACCACCTCAGTTTCATGGTGTCAGTTTACAGGAGGTACTTGGCACTCTCAAACCAGCTGACTTGACCCTGGTGCCAGCTTGCCTCTGGCAGGCATCCTGTGCAATATGGAATTTTAGGAGCCAGCCGGCCTCTCCGGGCCACAGGCCCTGGAACACAAACAACGGCCCTTTTCCCAGGTAAGCAAAAGTCAACATCCTTAGTTTCATGGTGTCAGTTTGCAGGAGGTACTTGGCACTCTCAAACCAGCCTGACTTGGCACAGGTGCCAGCTTGCCTCTCGGAGGCATCCTGCGCAATATGGATTTTTAGGAGCCAGCCGGCCTCTCCGCGCCACAGGCCCTGGAACACAAACAACGGCCCTTTTCCCAGGTAAGCAAAAGTCGCCACCTCAGTTTCATGGTGTCAGTTTGCAGGAGGTACTTGGCACTCTCCAACCAGCCTGACTTGGCACTGGTGCCAGCTTGCCTCTGGGAGGCATCCTGAGCAATATGGATTTTTAGGAGCCAGCAGGCCTCTCCGGGCCACAGGCCCTGGAACACAAACAACGGCCCTTTTCCCAGGTAAGCAAAAGTCACCACCTCAGTTTCATGGTGTCAGTTTACAGGAGGTACTTGGCACTCTCAAACCACCATGACTTGGCACTGGTGCCAGCTTGCCTCTCGGAGGCATCCTGCGCAATATGGATTTTTAGGAGCCAGCCGGCCTCTCCGGGTCACAGGCCCTGGAACATAAACAACAGCCCTTCTCCGAGGTAAGCAAAAGTCACCACCTCAGTTTCATGGTGTCAGTTTACAGGAGGTACTTGGCACTCTCAAACCAGCTGACTTGACCCTGGTGCCAGCTTGCCTCTGGCAGGCATCCTCTGCAATATGGAATTTTAGGAGCCAGCCGGCCTCTCCGGGCCACAGGCCCTGGAACACAAACAACGGCCCTTTTCCCAGGTAAGCAAAAGTCAACATCCTTAGTTTCATGGTGTCAGTTTGCAGGAGGTACTTGGCACTCTCAAACCAGCTTGACTTGGCACTGGTGCCAGCTTGCCTCTCAGAGGCATCCTGCACAATATGGATTTTTAGGAACCAGCCGGCCTCTCCGGGCCACTGGCCCTGGAACAAAAACAACGGCCCTTTTCCCAGGTAAGCAAAAGTCACCACCTCAGTTTCATGGTGTCAGTTTGCAGGAGGTACTTGGCACTCTCAAACCAGCCTGACTTGGCACAGGTGCCAGCTTGCCTCTCGGAGGCATCCTGCGCAATATGGATTTTTAGGAGCCAGCCGGCCTCTCCGCGCCACAGGCCCTGGAACACAAACAACGGCCCTTTTCCCAGGTAAGCAAAAGTCACCACCTCAGTTTCATGGTGTCAGTTTACAGGAGGTACTTGGCACTCTCAAACCACCATGACTTGGCACTGGTGCCAGCTTGCCTCTGGGAGGCATCCTGCGCAATATGGATTTTTAGGAGCCAGCCGGCCTCTGCTGGCCACAGGCCCTGGAACACAAACAACGGCCCTTTTCCCAGGTAAGCAAAAGTCAACAACCTCAGCTTCATGGTGTCAGTTTGCAGGAGGTACTTGGCACTCTCCAACCAGCCTGACTTGGCACTGGTGCCAGCTTGCCTCTCGGAGGCATCCTGCGCAATATGGATTTTTAGGAGCCAGCCGGCCTCTCCTGACCACAGGCCCTGGAACATAAACAACAGCCCTTCTCCGAGGTAAGCAAAAGTCACCACCTCAGTTTCATGGTGTCAGTTTACAGGAGGTACTTGGCACTCTCAAACCAGCTGACTTGACCCTGGTGCCAGCTTGCCTCTGGCAGGCATCCTGTGCAATATGGAATTTTAGGAGCCAGCAGGCCTCTCCGGGCCACAGGCCCTGGAACACAAACAACGGCCCTTTTCCCAGGTAAGAAAAAGTCACCACCTCAGTTTCATGGTGTCAGTTTGCAGGAGGTACTTGGCACTCTCAAACAACCATGATTTGGCACAGGTGCCAGCTTGCCTCTCGGAGGCATCCTGCGCAATATGGATTTTTAGGAGCCAGCCGGCCTCTCCGGGTCACAGGCCTTGGAACAAAAACAACGGCCCTTTTCCCAGGTAAGCAAAAGTCAACAACCTCAGCTTCATGGTGTCAGTTTGCAGGAGGTACTTGGCACTCTCAAACCAGCTTGACTAGGCACTGGTGCCAGCTTGCCTCTCGGAGGCATCCTGCGCAATATGGATTTATAGGAGCCAGCAGGCCTCTCCGGGCCACAGGCCCTGGAACACAAACAACGGCCCTTTTCCCAGGTAAGCAAAAGTCACCACCTCAGTTTCATGGTGTCAGTTTGCAGGAGGTACTTGGCACTCTCAAACCACCATGACTTGGCACTGGTGCCAGCTTGCCTCTCGGAGGCACCCTGCGCAATATGGATTTTTAGGAGCCAGCCGGCCTCTCCTGGCCACAGGCCTTGGAACACAAACAACGGCCCATTTCCGAGGTAAGCAAAAGTCACCACCTCAGTTTCATGGTGTCAGTTTACAGGAGGTACTTGGCACTCTCCAACCAGCCTGACTGGGCTCTGGTGCCAGCTTGCCTCTGGGAGGCATCCTGCGCAATATGGATTTTTAGGAGCCAGCCGGCCTCTCCGGGCCACAGGCCTGGGAATACAAACAACGGCCCTTTTCCCAGGTAAGCAAAAGTCACCACCTCAGTTTCATGGTGTCAGTTTACAGGAGGTACTTGGCACTCTCAAACCACCATGACTTGGCACTGGTGCCAGCTTGCCTCTCGGAGGCATCCTGCGCAATATGGATTTTTAGGAGCCAGCCGGCCTCTCCGGACCACATGCCCTGGAATACAAACAACGGCCCTTTTCCCAGGTAAGCAAAAGTCACCACCTCAGTTTCATGGTGTCAGTTTGCAGGAGGTACTTGGCACTCTCCAACCAGCCTGACTTGGCACTGGTGCCAGCTTGCCTCTCGGAGGCATCCTGCGCAATATGGATTTTTAGGAGCCAGCCGGCCTCTCGAGGCCACAGGCCGTGGAACACAAACAACAGCCCTTTTCCCAGGTAAGCAAAAGTCACCACCTCAGTTTCATGGTGTCAGTTTGCAGGAGGTACTTGGCACTCTCCAACCAGCCGGACTTGGCTCTGGTGCCAGCTTGCCTCTGGGAGGCATCCTGCGCAATATGGATTTTTAGGAGCCAGCCGGCCTCTCCTGGCCACAGGCCCTGGAACACAAACAATGGCCCTTTTCCCAGGTAAGCAAAAGTCACCACCTCAGTTTCATGGTGTCAGTTTACAGGAGGTATTTGGCACTCTCAAACCAGCTGACTTGGCCCTGGTGCCAGCTTGCCTCTGGCAGGCATCCTGCACAATATGGATTTTTAGGAGCCAGCCGGCCTCTCCGGGCCACAGGCCCTGGAACACAAACAACAGCCCTTTTCCCAGGTAAGCAAAAGTCACCACCTCAGTTTCATGGTGTCAGTTTACAGGAGGTACTTGGCACTCTCCGACACGCCTGACTTGGCACTGGTGCCAGCTTGCCTCTCGGAGGCATCCTGCGCAATATGGATTTTTAGGAGCCAGCCGGCCTCTCCGGGCCACAGGCCCTGGAACACAAACAACGGCCCTTTTCACAGGTAAGCAAAAGTCAACAACCTCAGCTTCATGGTGTCAGTTTGCAGGAGGTACTTGGCACTCTCCAACCAGCCTGACTTGGCACTGGTGCCAGCTTGCCTCTCGGAGGCATCCTGCGCAATATGGATTTTTAGGAGCCAGCCGGCCTCTCCTGACCACAGGCCCTGGAACATAAACAACAGCCCTTCTCCCAGGTAAGCAAAAGTCACCACCTCAGTTTCATGGTGTCAGTTTACAGGAGGTACTTGGCACTCTCAAACCAGCTGACTTGACCCTGGTGCCAGCTTGCCTCTGGCAGGCATCCTGTGCAATATGGAATTTTAGGAGCCAGCCGGCCTCTCCGGGCCACAGGCCCTGGAACACAAACAACGGCCCTTTTCCCAGGTAAGAAAAAGTCACCACCTCTGTTTCATGGTGTCAGTTTGCAGGAGGTACTTGGCACTCTCCAACCAGCCTGACTTGGCACTGGTGCCAGCTTGCCTCTCAGAGGCATCCTGCGCAATATGGATTTTTAGGAGCCAGCCGCCCTCTCCGGGCCACAGGCCCTGGAACACAAACAACGGCCCTTTTCACAGGTATGCAAAAGTCAACAACCTCAGCTTCATGGTGTCAGTTTGCAGGAGGTACTTGGCACTCTCCAACCAGCCTGACTTGGCACTGGTGCCAGCTTGCCTCTGGCAGGCATCCTGCGCAATATGGATTTTTAGGAGCCAGCCGGCCTCTCCTGGCCACAGGCCCTGGAACACAAACAACAGCCCTTTTCCCAGGTAAGCAAAAGTCACCACCTCAGTTTCATGGTGTCAGTTTGCAGGAGGTACTTGGCACTCTAAAACCACCATGACTTGGCACTGGTGCCAGCTTGCCTCTCAGAGGCATCCTGCGCAATATGGATTTTTAGGAGCCAGCCGGCCTCTCCGGGTCACAGGCCTTGGAACACAAACAACGGCCCTTTTCACAGGTATGCAAAAGTCAACAACCTCAGCTTCATGGTGTCAGTTTGCAGGAGGTACTTGGCACTCTCCAACCAGCCTGACTTGGCACTGGTGCCAGCTTGCCTCTCGGAGGCATCCTGCGCGATATGGATTTTTAGGAGCCAGCCGGCCTCTCCGGGCCACAGGACCTGGAAAACAAACAACGGCCCTTTTCCCAGGTAAGCAAAAGTCACCACCTCAGTTTCATGGTGTCAGTTTGCAGGAGGTACTTGGCACTCTCAAACCACCATGACTTGGCACGGGTGGTGCTTTCCTCTGGCAGGCATCCTGCGCAATATGGATTTTTAGGAGCCAGCCGGCCTCTCCGGACCACACGCCCTGGAATACAAACAACGGCCCTTTTCCCAGGTAAGCAAAAGTCACCACCTCAGTTTCATGGTGTCAGTTTGCAGGAGGTACTTGGCACTCTCCAACCAGCCTGACTTGGCACTGGTGCCAGCTTGCCTCTCGGAGGCATCCTGCGCAATATGGATTTTTAGGAGCCAGCCGGCCTCTCGAGGCCACAGGCCGTGGAACACAAACAACAGCCCTTTTCCCAGGTAAGCAAAAGTCACCACCTCAGTTTCATGGTGTCAGTTTGCAGGAGGTACTTGGCACTCTCCAACCAGCCGGACTTGGCTCTGGTGCCAGCTTGCCTCTGGGAGGCATCCTGCGCAATATGGATTTTTAGGAGCCAGCCGGCCTCTCCTGGCCACAGGCCCTGGAACACAAACAATGGCCCTTTTCCCAGGTAAGCAAAAGTCACCACCTCAGTTTCATGGTGTCAGTTTACAGGAGGTATTTGGCACTCTCAAACCAGCTGACTTGGCCCTGGTGCCAGCTTGCCTCTGGCAGGCATCCTGCACAATATGGATTTTTAGGAGCCAGCCGGCCTCTCCGGGCCACAGGCCCTGGAACACAAACAACAGCCCTTTTCCCAGGTAAGCAAAAGTCACCACCTCAGTTTCATGGTGTCAGTTTACAGGAGGTACTTGGCACTCTCCGACACGCCTGACTTGGCACTGGTGCCAGCTTGCCTCTCGGAGGCATCCTGCGCAATATGGATTTTTAGGAGCCAGCCGGCCTCTCCGGGCCACAGGCCCTGGAACACAAACAACGGCCCTTTTCCCAGGTAAGCAAAAGTCAACAACCTCAGCTTCATGGTGTCAGTTTGCAGGAGGTACTTGGCACTCTCCAACCAGCCTGACTTGGCACTGGTGCCAGCTTGCCTCTCGGAGGCATCCTGCGCAATATGGATTTTTAGGAGCCAGCCGGCCTCTCCTGACCACAGGCCCTGGAACATAAACAACAGCCCTTCTCCCAGGTAAGCAAAAGTCACCACCTCAGTTTCATGGTGTCAGTTTACAGGAGGTACTTGGCACTCTCAAACCAGCTGACTTGACCCTGGTGCCAGCTTGCCTCTGGCAGGCATCCTGTGCAATATGGAATTTTAGGAGCCAGCCGGCCTCTCCGGGCCACAGGCCCTGGAACACAAACAACGGCCCTTTTCCCAGGTAAGAAAAAGTCACCACCTCTGTTTCATGGTGTCAGTTTACAGGAGGTACTTGGCACTCTCCAACCAGCATGACTTGGCACTGGTGCCAGCTTGCCTCTCAGAGGCATCCTGCGCAATATGGATTTTTAGGAGCCAGCCGGCCTCTCCTGACCACAGGCCTTGGAACACAAACAACGGCCCTTTTCACAGGTATGCAAAAGTCAACAACCTCAGCTTCATGGTGTCAGTTTGCAGGAGGTACTTGGCACTCTCCAACCAGCCTGACTTGGCACTGGTGCCAGCTTGCCTCTGGCAGGCATCCTGCGCAATATGGATTTTTAGGAGCCAGCCGGCCTCTCCTGGCCACAGGCCCTGGAACACAAACAACAGCCCTTTTCCCAGGTAAGCAAAAGTCACCACCTCAGTTTCATGGTGTCAGTTTGCAGGAGGTACTTGGCACTCTAAAACAACCATGACTTGGCACTGGTGCCAGCTTGCCTCTCAGAGGCATCCTGCGCAATATGGATTTTTAGGAGCCAGCCGGCCTCTCCGGGTCACAGGCCTTGGAACACAAACAACGGCCCTTTTCACAGGTATGCAAAAGTCAACAACCTCAGCTTCATGGTGTCAGTTTGCAGGAGGTACTTGGCACTCTCCAACCAGCCTGACTTGGCACTGGTGCCAGCTTGCCTCTCGGAGGCATCCTGCGCGATATGGATTTTTAGGAGCCAGCCGGCCTCTCCGGGCCACAGGCCCTGGAAAACAAACAACGGCCCTTTTCCCAGGTAAGCAAAAGTCACCACCTCAGTTTCATGGTGTCAGTTTGCAGGAGGTACTTGGCACTCTCAAACCACCATGACTTGGCACGGGTGGTGCTTTCCTCTCGGAGGCATCCTGCGCAATATGGATTTTTAGGAGCCAGCCGGCCTCTCCGGGCCACGGGCCCTGGAACACAAACAACGGCCCTTTTCCCAGGTAAGCAAAAGTCACCACCTCAGTTTCATGGTGTCACTTTGCAGGAGGTACTTGGCACTCTCCAACCAGCCTGACTTGGCACTGGTGCCAGCTTGCCTCTCGGAGGCACCCTGCGCAATATGGATTTTTAGGAGCCAGCCGGCCTCTCCTGGCCACATGCCTTGGAACACAAACAACGGCCCTTTTCCCAGGTAAGCAAAAGTCACCACCTCAGTTTCATGGTGTCAGTTTACAGGAGGTACTTGGCACTCTCCAACCAGCCTGACTTGGCTCTGGTGCCAGCTTGCCTCTCGGAGGCATCCTGCGCAATATGGATTTTTAGGAGCCAGCCGGCCTCTCCGGGCCACAGGCCTGGGAATACAAACAACGGCCCTTTTCCCAGGTAAGCAAAAGTCACCACCTCAGTTTCATGGTGTCAGTTTACAGGAGTTACTTGGCACTCTCAAACCACCATGACTTGGCACTGGTGCCAGCTTGCCTCTGGGAGGCATCCTGCGCAATATGGATTTTTAGGAGCCAGCCGGCCTCTCCGGGCCACACGCCCTGGAATACAAACAACGGCCCTTTTCCCAGGAAAGCAAAAGTCACCACCTCAGTTTCATGGTGTCAGTTTGCAGGAGGTACTTGGCACTCTCAAACCACCATGACTTGGCACTGGTGCCAGCTTGCCTCTGGCAGGCATCCTGCGCAATATGGATTTTTAGGAGCCAGCCGGCCTCTCCGGGCCACAGGCCCTGGAACACAAACAACGGCCCTTTTCCCAGGTAAGCAAAAGTCACCACCTCAGTTTCATGATGTCAGTTTACAGGAGGTACTTGGCACTCTCCGACACGCCTGACTCGGCACTGGTGCCAGCTTGCCTCTCGGAGGCACCCTGCGCAATATGGATTTTTAGGAGCCAGCCGGCCTCTCCGCGCCACAGGCCTGGGAATACAAACAACGGCCCTTTTCCCAGGTAAGCAAAAGTCACCACCTCAGTTTCATGGTGTCAGTTTACAGGAGGTACTTGGCACTCTCCAACCAGCCTGACTTGGCACTGGTGCCAGCTTGCCTCTGGGAGGCATCCTGCGCAATATGGATTTTTAGGAGCCAGCCGGCCTCTCCGGGCCACAGGCCTTGGAACACAAACAACGGCCCTTTTTACAGGTAAGCATAAGTCAACAACCTCAGCTTCATGGTGTCAGTTTGCAGGAGGTACTTGGCACTCTCCAACCAGCCTGACTTGGCACTGGTGCCAGCTTGCCTCTCGGAGGCATCCTGCGCAATATGGATTTTTAGGAGCCAGCCGGCCTCTCCTGGCCACAGGCCCTGGAACACAAACAACGGCCCTTTTCCCAGGTAAGCAAAAGTCAACAACCTCAGTTTCATGGTGTCAGTTTACAGGAGGTATTTGGCACTCTCAAACCAGCTGACTTGGCCCTGGTGCCAGCTTGCCTCTGGCAGGCATCCTGCACAATATGGATTTTTAGGAGCCAGCCGGCCTCTCCGGGCCACAGGCCCTGGAACACAAACAACGGCCCTTTTCCCAGGTAAGCAAAAGTCACCACCTCAGTTTCATGGTGTCAGTTTACAGGAGGTACTTGGCACTCTCCGACACGCCTGACTCGGCACTGGTGCCAGCTTGCCTCTCGAAGGCATCCTGCGCAATATGGATTTTTAGGAGCCAGCCGGCCTCTCCGGGCCACAGGCCCTGGAACACAAACAACGGCCCTTTTCCCAGGTAAGAAAAAGTCACCACCTCTGTTTCATGGTGTCAGTTTGCAGGAGGTACTTGGCACTCTCCAACCAGCCTGACTTGGCACTGGTGCCAGCTTGCCTCTCAGAGGCATCCTGCGCAATATGGATTTTTAGGAGCCAGCCGGCCTCTCCTGACCACAGGCCTAGGAACACAAACAACGGCCCTTTTCACAGGTATGCAAAAGTCAACAACCTCAGCTTCATGGTGTCAGTTTGCAGGAGGTACTTGGCACTCTCCAACCAGCCTGACTTGGCACTGGTGCCAGCTTGCCTCTGGCAGGCATCCTGCGCAATATGGATTTTTAGGAGCCAGCCGGCCTCTCCTGGCCACAGGCCCTGGAACACAAACAACAGCCCTTTTCCCAGGTAAGCAAAAGTCACCACCTCAGTTTCATGGTGTCAGTTTGCAGGAGGTACTTGGCACTCTAAAACCACCATGACTTGGCACTGGTGCCAGCTTGCCTCTCAGAGGCATCCTGCGCAATATGGATTTTTAGGAGCCAGCCGGCCTCTCCGGGTCACAGGCCTTGGAACACAAACAACGGCCCTTTTCACAGGTATGCAAAAGTCAACAACCTCAGCTTCATGGTGTCAGTTTGCAGGAGGTACTTGGCACTCTCCAACCAGCCTGACTTGGCACTGGTGCCAGCTTGCCTCTCGGAGGCATCCTGCGCGGTATGGATTTTTAGGAGCCAGCCGGCCTCTCCGGGCCACAGGACCTGGAAAACAAACAACGGCCCTTTTCCCAGGTAAGCAAAAGTCACCACCTCAGTTTCATGGTGTCAGTTTGCAGGAGGTACTTGGCACTCTCAAACCACCATGACTTGGCACGGGTGGTGCTTTCCTCTGGCAGGCATCCTGCGCAATATGGATTTTTAGGAGCCAGCCGGCCTCTCCGGACCACACGCCCTGGAATACAAACAACGGCCCTTTTCCCAGGTAAGCAAAAGTCACCACCTCAGTTTCATGGTGTCAGTTTGCAGGAGGTACTTGGCACTCTCCAACCAGCCTGACTTGGCACTGGTGCCAGCTTGCCTCTCGGAGGCATCCTGCGCAATATGGATTTTTAGGAGCCAGCCGGCCTCTCGAGGCCACAGGCCGTGGAACACAAACAACAGCCCTTTTCCCAGGTAAGCAAAAGTCACCACCTCAGTTTCATGGTGTCAGTTTGCAGGAGGTACTTGGCACTCTCCAACCAGCCGGACTTGGCTCTGGTGCCAGCTTGCCTCTGGGAGGCATCCTGCGCAATATGGATTTTTAGGAGCCAGCCGGCCTCTCCTGGCCACAGGCCCTGGAACACAAACAATGGCCCTTTTCCCAGGTAAGCAAAAGTCACCACCTCAGTTTCATGGTGTCAGTTTACAGGAGGTATTTGGCACTCTCAAACCAGCTGACTTGGCCCTGGTGCCAGCTTGCCTCTGGCAGGCATCCTGCACAATATGGATTTTTAGGAGCCAGCCGGCCTCTCCGGGCCACAGGCCCTGGAACACAAACAACAGCCCTTTTCCCAGGTAAGCAAAAGTCACCACCTCAGTTTCATGGTGTCAGTTTACAGGAGGTACTTGGCACTCTCCGACACGCCTGACTTGGCACTGGTGCCAGCTTGCCTCTCGGAGGCATCCTGCGCAATATGGATTTTTAGGAGCCAGCCGGCCTCTCCGGGCCACAGGCCCTGGAACACAAACAACGGCCCTTTTCCCAGGTAAGCAAAAGTCAACAACCTCAGCTTCATGGTGTCAGTTTGCAGGAGGTACTTGGCACTCTCCAACCAGCCTGACTTGGCACTGGTGCCAGCTTGCCTCTCGGAGGCATCCTGCGCAATATGGATTTTTAGGAGCCAGCCGGCCTCTCCTGACCACAGGCCCTGGAACATAAACAACAGCCCTTCTCCCAGGTAAGCAAAAGTCACCACCTCAGTTTCATGGTGTCAGTTTACAGGAGGTACTTGGCACTCTCAAACCAGCTGACTTGACCCTGGTGCCAGCTTGCCTCTGGCAGGCATCCTGTGCAATATGGAATTTTAGGAGCCAGCCGGCCTCTCCGGGCCACAGGCCCTGGAACACAAACAACGGCCCTTTTCCCAGGTAAGAAAAAGTCACCACCTCTGTTTCATGGTGTCAGTTTACAGGAGGTACTTGGCACTCTCCAACCAGCATGACTTGGCACTGGTGCCAGCTTGCCTCTCAGAGGCATCCTGCGCAATATGGATTTTTAGGAGCCAGCCGGCCTCTCCTGACCACAGGCCTTGGAACACAAACAACGGCCCTTTTCACAGGTATGCAAAAGTCAACAACCTCAGCTTCATGGTGTCAGTTTGCAGGAGGTACTTGGCACTCTCCAACCAGCCTGACTTGGCACTGGTGCCAGCTTGCCTCTGGCAGGCATCCTGCGCAATATGGATTTTTAGGAGCCAGCCGGCCTCTCCTGGCCACAGGCCCTGGAACACAAACAACAGCCCTTTTCCCAGGTAAGCAAAAGTCACCACCTCAGTTTCATGGTGTCAGTTTGCAGGAGGTACTTGGCACTCTAAAACAACCATGACTTGGCACTGGTGCCAGCTTGCCTCTCAGAGGCATCCTGCGCAATATGGATTTTTAGGAGCCAGCCGGCCTCTCCGGGTCACAGGCCTTGGAACACAAACAACGGCCCTTTTCACAGGTATGCAAAAGTCAACAACCTCAGCTTCATGGTGTCAGTTTGCAGGAGGTACTTGGCACTCTCCAACCAGCCTGACTTGGCACTGGTGCCAGCTTGCCTCTCGGAGGCATCCTGCGCGATATGGATTTTTAGGAGCCAGCCGGCCTCTCCGGGCCACAGGCCCTGGAAAACAAACAACGGCCCTTTTCCCAGGTAAGCAAAAGTCACCACCTCAGTTTCATGGTGTCAGTTTGCAGGAGGTACTTGGCACTCTCAAACCACCATGACTTGGCACGGGTGGTGCTTTCCTCTCGGAGGCATCCTGCGCAATATGGATTTTTAGGAGCCAGCCGGCCTCTCCGGGCCACGGGCCCTGGAACACAAACAACGGCCCTTTTCCCAGGTAAGCAAAAGTCACCACCTCAGTTTCATGGTGTCACTTTGCAGGAGGTACTTGGCACTCTCCAACCAGCCTGACTTGGCACTGGTGCCAGCTTGCCTCTCGGAGGCACCCTGCGCAATATGGATTTTTAGGAGCCAGCCGGCCTCTCCTGGCCACATGCCTTGGAACACAAACAACGGCCCTTTTCCCAGGTAAGCAAAAGTCACCACCTCAGTTTCATGGTGTCAGTTTACAGGAGGTACTTGGCACTCTCCAACCAGCCTGACTTGGCTCTGGTGCCAGCTTGCCTCTCGGAGGCATCCTGCGCAATATGGATTTTTAGGAGCCAGCCGGCCTCTCCGGGCCACAGGCCTGGGAATACAAACAACGGCCCTTTTCCCAGGTAAGCAAAAGTCACCACCTCAGTTTCATGGTGTCAGTTTACAGGAGTTACTTGGCACTCTCAAACCACCATGACTTGGCACTGGTGCCAGCTTGCCTCTGGGAGGCATCCTGCGCAATATGGATTTTTAGGAGCCAGCCGGCCTCTCCGGGCCACACGCCCTGGAATACAAACAACGGCCCTTTTCCCAGGAAAGCAAAAGTCACCACCTCAGTTTCATGGTGTCAGTTTGCAGGAGGTACTTGGCACTCTCAAACCACCATGACTTGGCACTGGTGCCAGCTTGCCTCTGGCAGGCATCCTGCGCAATATGGATTTTTAGGAGCCAGCCGGCCTCTCCGGGCCACAGGCCCTGGAACACAAACAACGGCCCTTTTCCCAGGTAAGCAAAAGTCACCACCTCAGTTTCATGATGTCAGTTTACAGGAGGTACTTGGCACTCTCCGACACGCCTGACTCGGCACTGGTGCCAGCTTGCCTCTCGGAGGCACCCTGCGCAATATGGATTTTTAGGAGCCAGCCGGCCTCTCCGCGCCACAGGCCTGGGAATACAAACAACGGCCCTTTTCCCAGGTAAGCAAAAGTCACCACCTCAGTTTCATGGTGTCAGTTTACAGGAGGTACTTGGCACTCTCCAACCAGCCTGACTTGGCACTGGTGCCAGCTTGCCTCTGGGAGGCATCCTGCGCAATATGGATTTTTAGGAGCCAGCCGGCCTCTCCGGGCCACAGGCCTTGGAACACAAACAACGGCCCTTTTTACAGGTAAGCATAAGTCAACAACCTCAGCTTCATGGTGTCAGTTTGCAGGAGGTACTTGGCACTCTCCAACCAGCCTGACTTGGCACTGGTGCCAGCTTGCCTCTCGGAGGCATCCTGCGCAATATGGATTTTTAGGAGCCAGCCGGCCTCTCCTGGCCACAGGCCCTGGAACACAAACAACGGCCCTTTTCCCAGGTAAGCAAAAGTCACCACCTCAGTTTCATGGTGTCAGTTTACAGGAGGTATTTGGCACTCTCAAACCAGCTGACTTGGCCCTGGTGCCAGCTTGCCTCTGGCAGGCATCCTGCACAATATGGATTTTTAGGAGCCAGCCGGCCTCTCCGGGCCACAGGCCCTGGAACACAAACAACGGCCCTTTTCCCAGGTAAGCAAAAGTCACCACCTCAGTTTCATGGTGTCAGTTTACAGGAGGTACTTGGCACTCTCCGACACGCCTGACTCGGCACTGGTGCCAGCTTGCCTCTCGAAGGCATCCTGCGCAATATGGATTTTTAGGAGCCAGCCGGCCTCTCCTGACCACAGGCCCTGGAACATAAACAACAGCCCTTCTCCGAGGTAAGCAAAAGTCACCACCTCAGTTTCATGGTGTCAGTTTACAGGAGGTACTTGGCACTCTCAAACCAGCTGACTTGACCCTGGTGCCAGCTTGCCTCTGGCAGGCATCCTGTGCAATATGGAATTTTAGGAGCCAGCCGGCCTCTCCGGGCCACGGGCCCTGGAACACAAACAACGGCCCTTTTCCCAGGTAAGCAAAAGTCAACATCCTTAGTTTCATGGTGTCAGTTTGCAGGAGGTACTTGGCACTCTCAAACCAGCTTGACTTGGCACTGGTGCCAGCTTGCCTCTCAGAGGCATCCTGCGCAATATGGATTTTTAGGAACCAGCCGGCCTCTCCGGGCCACTGGCCCTGGAACAAAAACAACGGCCCTTTTCCCAGGTAAGCAAAAGTCGCCACCTCAGTTTCATGGTGTCAGTTTGCAGGAGGTACTTGGCACTCTCCAACCAGCCTGACTTGGCACTGGTGCCAGCTTGCCTCTCAGAGGCATCCTGAGCAATATGGATTTTTAGGAGCCAGCAGGCCTCTCCGGGCCACAGGCCCTGGAACACAAACAACGGCCCTTTTCCCAGGTAAGCAAAAGTCAACAACCTCAGCTTCATGGTGTCAGTTTGCAGGAGGTACTTGGCACTCTCCAACCAGCCTGACTTGGCACTGGTGCCAGCTTGCCTCTCGGAGGCATCCTGCGCGATATGGATTTTTAGGAGCCAGCCGGCCTCTGCTGGCCACAGGCCCTGGAACACAAACAACGGCCCTTTTCCCAGGTAAGCAAAAGTCAACAACCTCAGCTTCATGGTGTCAGTTTGCAGGAGGTACTTGGCACTCTCCAACCAGCCTGACTTGGCACTGGTGCCAGCTTGCCTCTCGGAGGCATCCTGCGCAATATGGATTTTTAGGAGCCAGCCGGCCTCTCCTGACCACAGGCCCTGGAACATAAAAAACAGCCCTTCTCCGAGGTAAGCAAAAGTCACCACCTCAGTTTCATGGTGTCAGTTTACAGGAGGTACTTGGCACTCTCAAACCAGCTGACTTGACCCTGGTGCCAGCTTGCCTCTGGCAGGCATCCTGTGCAATATGGAATTTTAGGAGCCAGCCGGCCTCTCCAGGCCACAGGCCCTGGAACACAAACAACGGCCCTTTTCCCAGGTAAGAAAAAGTCACCACCTCAGTTTCATGGTGTCAGTTTGCAGGAGGTACTTGGCACTCTCAAACCACCATGATTTGGCACAGGTGCCAGCTTGCCTCTCGGAGGCATCCTGCGCAATATGGATTTTTAGGAGCCAGCCGGCCTCTCCTGACCACAGGCCTTGGAACACAAACAACGGCCCTTTTCACAGGTATGCAAAAGTCAACAACCTCAGCTTCATGGTGTCAGTTTGCAGGAGGTACTTGGCACTCTCCAACCAGCCTGACTTGGCACTGGTGCCAGCTTGCCTCTGGCAGGCATCCTGCGCAATATGGATTTTTAGGAGCCAGCCGGCCTCTCCTGGCCACAGGCCCTGGAACACAAACAACAGCCCTTTTCCCAGGTAAGCAAAAGTCACCACCTCAGTTTCATGGTGTCAGTTTGCAGGAGGTACTTGGCACTCTAAAACAACCATGACTTGGCACTGGTGCCAGCTTGCCTCTCAGAGGCATCCTGCGCAATATGGATTTTTAGGAGCCAGCCGGCCTCTCCGGGTCACAGGCCTTGGAACACAAACAACGGCCCTTTTCACAGGTATGCAAAAGTCAACAACCTCAGCTTCATGGTGTCAGTTTGCAGGAGGTACTTGGCACTCTCCAACCAGCCTGACTTGGCACTGGTGCCAGCTTGCCTCTCGGAGGCATCCTGCGCGATATGGATTTTTAGGAGCCAGCCGGCCTCTCCGGGCCACAGGCCCTGGAAAACAAACAACGGCCCTTTTCCCAGGTAAGCAAAAGTCACCACCTCAGTTTCATGGTGTCAGTTTGCAGGAGGTACTTGGCACTCTCAAACCACCATGACTTGGCACGGGTGGTGCTTTCCTCTCGGAGGCATCCTGCGCAATATGGATTTTTAGGAGCCAGCCGGCCTCTCCGGGCCACGGGCCCTGGAACACAAACAACGGCCCTTTTCCCAGGTAAGCAAAAGTCACCACCTCAGTTTCATGGTGTCACTTTGCAGGAGGTACTTGGCACTCTCCAACCAGCCTGACTTGGCACTGGTGCCAGCTTGCCTCTCGGAGGCACCCTGCGCAATATGGATTTTTAGGAGCCAGCCGGCCTCTCCTGGCCACATGCCTTGGAACACAAACAACGGCCCTTTTCCCAGGTAAGCAAAAGTCACCACCTCAGTTTCATGGTGTCAGTTTACAGGAGGTACTTGGCACTCTCCAACCAGCCTGACTTGGCTCTGGTGCCAGCTTGCCTCTCGGAGGCATCCTGCGCAATATGGATTTTTAGGAGCCAGCCGGCCTCTCCGGGCCACAGGCCTGGGAATACAAACAACGGCCCTTTTCCCAGGTAAGCAAAAGTCACCACCTCAGTTTCATGGTGTCAGTTTACAGGAGTTACTTGGCACTCTCAAACCACCATGACTTGGCACTGGTGCCAGCTTGCCTCTGGGAGGCATCCTGCGCAATATGGATTTTTAGGAGCCAGCCGGCCTCTCCGGGCCACACGCCCTGGAATACAAACAACGGCCCTTTTCCCAGGAAAGCAAAAGTCACCACCTCAGTTTCATGGTGTCAGTTTGCAGGAGGTACTTGGCACTCTCAAACCACCATGACTTGGCACTGGTGCCAGCTTGCCTCTGGCAGGCATCCTGCGCAATATGGATTTTTAGGAGCCAGCCGGCCTCTCCGGGCCACAGGCCCTGGAACACAAACAACGGCCCTTTTCCCAGGTAAGCAAAAGTCACCACCTCAGTTTCATGATGTCAGTTTACAGGAGGTACTTGGCACTCTCCGACACGCCTGACTCGGCACTGGTGCCAGCTTGCCTCTCGGAGGCACCCTGCGCAATATGGATTTTTAGGAGCCAGCCGGCCTCTCCGCGCCACAGGCCTGGGAATACAAACAACGGCCCTTTTCCCAGGTAAGCAAAAGTCACCACCTCATTTTCATGGTGTCAGTTTACAGGAGGTACTTGGCACTCTCCAACCAGCCTGACTTGGCACTGGTGCCAGCTTGCCTCTGGGAGGCATCCTGCGCAATATGGATTTTTAGGAGCCAGCCGGCCTCTCCGGGCCACAGGCCTTGGAACACAAACAACGGCCCTTTTTACAGGTAAGCATAAGTCAACAACCTCAGCTTCATGGTGTCAGTTTGCAGGAGGTACTTGGCACTCTCCAACCAGCCTGACTTGGCACTGGTGCCAGCTTGCCTCTCGGAGGCATCCTGCGCAATATGGATTTTTAGGAGCCAGCCGGCCTCTCCTGGCCACAGGCCCTGGAACACAAACAACGGCCCTTTTCCCAGGTAAGCAAAAGTCACCACCTCAGTTTCATGGTGTCAGTTTACAGGAGGTATTTGGCACTCTCAAACCAGCTGACTTGGCCCTGGTGCCAGCTTGCCTCTGGCAGGCATCCTGCACAATATGGATTTTTAGGAGCCAGCCGGCCTCTCCGGGCCACAGGCCCTGGAACACAAACAACGGCCCTTTTCCCAGGTAAGCAAAAGTCACCACCTCAGTTTCATGGTGTCAGTTTACAGGAGGTACTTGGCACTCTCCGACACGCCTGACTCGGCACTGGTGCCAGCTTGCCTCTCGAAGGCATCCTGCGCAATATGGATTTTTAGGAGCCAGCCGGCCTCTCCTGACCACAGGCCCTGGAACATAAACAACAGCCCTTCTCCGAGGTAAGCAAAAGTCACCACCACAGTTTCATGGTGTCAGTTTACAGGAGGTACTTGGCACTCTCAAACCAGCTGACTTGACCCTGGTGCCAGCTTGCCTCTGGCAGGCATCCTGTGCAATATGGAATTTTAGGAGCCAGCCGGCCTCTCCGGGCCACGGGCCCTGGAACACAAACAACGGCCCTTTTCCCAGGTAAGCAAAAGTCAACATCCTTAGTTTCATGGTGTCAGTTTGCAGGAGGTACTTGGCACTCTCAAACCAGCTTGACTTGGCACTGGTGCCAGCTTGCCTCTCAGAGGCATCCTGCGCAATATGGATTTTTAGGAACCAGCCGGCCTCTCCGGGCCACTGGCCCTGGAACAAAAACAACGGCCCTTTTCCCAGGTAAGCAAAAGTCGCCACCTCAGTTTCATGGTGTCAGTTTGCAGGAGGTACTTGGCACTCTCCAACCAGCCTGACTTGGCACTGGTGCCAGCTTGCCTCTCAGAGGCATCCTGAGCAATATGGATTTTTAGGAGCCAGCAGGCCTCTCCGGGCCACAGGCCCTGGAACACAAACAACGGCCCTTTTCCCAGGTAAGCAAAAGTCAACAACCTCAGCTTCATGGTGTCAGTTTGCAGGAGGTACTTGGCACTCTCCAACCAGCCTGACTTGGCACTGGTGCCAGCTTGCCTCTCGGAGGCATCCTGCGCGATATGGATTTTTAGGAGCCAGCCGGCCTCTGCTGGCCACAGGCCCTGGAACACAAACAACGGCCCTTTTCCCAGGTAAGCAAAAGTCAACAACCTCAGCTTCATGGTGTCAGTTTGCAGGAGGTACTTGGCACTCTCCAACCAGCCTGACTTGGCACTGGTGCCAGCTTGCCTCTCGGAGGCATCCTGCGCAATATGGATTTTTAGGAGCCAGCCGGCCTCTCCTGACCACAGGCCCTGGAACATAAAAAACAGCCCTTCTCCGAGGTAAGCAAAAGTCACCACCTCAGTTTCATGGTGTCAGTTTACAGGAGGTACTTGGCACTCTCAAACCAGCTGACTTGACCCTGGTGCCAGCTTGCCTCTGGCAGGCATCCTGTGCAATATGGAATTTTAGGAGCCAGCCGGCCTCTCCAGGCCACAGGCCCTGGAACACAAACAACGGCCCTTTTCCCAGGTAAGAAAAAGTCACCACCTCAGTTTCATGGTGTCAGTTTGCAGGAGGTACTTGGCACTCTCAAACCACCATGATTTGGCACAGGTGCCAGCTTGCCTCTCGGAGGCATCCTGCGCAATATGGATTTTTAGGAGCCAGCCGGCCTCTCCGGGTCACAGGCCTTGGAACACAAACAACGGCCCTTTTCACAGGTAAGCAAAAGTCAACGTCCTCAGTTTCATGGTGTCAGTTTGCAGGAGGTACTTGGCACTCTCCAACCAGCCTGACTCGGCACTGGTGCCAGCTTGCCTCTCGGAGGCATCCTGCGCAATATGGATTTTTAGGAGCCAGCCGGCCTCTCCGCGCCACAGGCCCTGGAACACAAACAACAGCCCTTTTCCCAGGGAAGCAAATGTCACCACCTCATTTTCATGGTGTCAGTTTGCAGGAGGTACTTGGCACTCTCAAACCACCATGACTTGGCACTGGTGCCAGCTTGCCTCTCGGAGGCACCCTGCGCAATATGGATTTTTAGGAGCCAGCCGGCCTCTCCGCGCCACAGGCCTTGGAACACAAACAACGGCCCATTTCCGAGGTAAGCAAAAGTCACCACCTCAGTTTCATGGTGTCAGTTTACAGGAGGTACTTGGCACTCTCCAACCAGCCTGACTTGGCTCTGGTGCCAGCTTGCCTCTCAGAGGCATCCTGCGCAATATGGATTTTTAGGAGCCAGCCGGCCTCTCCGGGCCACAGGCCTGGGAATACAAACAACGGCCCTTTTCCCAGGTAAGCAAAAGTCACCACCTCAGTTTCATGGTGTCAGTTTACAGGAGGTACTTGGCACTCTCAAACCACCATGACTTGGCACTGGTGCCAGCTTGCCTCTCGGAGGCATCCTGCGCAATATGGATTTTTAGGAGCCAGCCGGCCTCTCCGGGCCACACGCCCTGGAATACAAACAACGGCCCTTTTCCCAGGTAAGCAAAAGTCAACAACCTCAGTTTCATGGTGTCAGTCAATAGGAGGTACTTGGCACTCTCCAACCAGCCTGACTTGGCACTGGTGCCAGCTTGCCTCTCGGAGGCATCCTGCGCAATATGGATTTTTAGGAGCCAGCCGGCCTCTCCAGGCCACAGGACCTGGAACACAAACAACGGCCCTTTTCCCAGGTAAGCAAAAGTCACCACCTCAGTTTCATGGTGTCAGTTTACAGGAGGTACTTGGCACTCTCAAACCACCATGACTTGGCACGGGTGGTGCTTGCCTCTCAGAGGCATCCTGCACAATATGGATTTTTAGGAGCCAGCCGGCCTCTCCGGGCCACAGGCCCTGGAACACAAACAACAGCCCTTTTCCCAGGTAAGCAAAAGTCAACATCCTCAGCTTCATGGTGTCAGTTTGCAGGAGGTACTTGGCACTCTCCAACCAGCCTGACGTGGCACTGGTGCCAGCTTGCCTCTCGGAGGCACCCTGCGCAATATGGATTTTTAGGAGCCAGCCGGGCTCTCCTGGCCACAGGCCCTGGAACACAAACAACGGCCCTTTTCCCAGGTAAGCAAAAGTCACCACCTCAGTTTCATGGTGTCAGTTTACAGGAGGTATTTGGAACTCTCAAACCAGCTGACTTGGCCCTGGTGCCAGCTTGCCTCTGGCAGGTATCCTGCACAATATGGATTTTTAGGAGCCAGCCGGCCTCTCCGGGCCACAGGCCCTGGAACACAAACAACGGCCCTTTTCCCAGGTAAGCAAAAGTCACCACCGCAGTTTCATGATGTCAGTTTACAGGAGGTACTTGGCACTCTCCGACACGCCTGACTCGGCACTGGTGCCAGCTTGCCTCTCGGAGGCACCCTGCGCAATATGGATTTTTAGGAGCCAGCCGGCCTCTCCGCGCCACAGGCCTGGGAATACAAACAACGGCCCTTTTCCCAGGTAAGCAAAAGTCAACAACCTCAGCTTCATGGTGTCAGTTTGCAGGAGGTACTTGGCACTCTCCAACCAGCCTGACTTGGCACTGGTGCCAGCTTGCCTCTCGGAGGCATCCTGCGCAATATGGATTTTTAGGAGCCAGCCGGCCTCTCCTGGCCACAGGCCCTGGAACACAAACAACGGCCCTTTTCCCAGGTAAGCAAAAGTCACCACCTCAGTTTCATGGTGTCAGTTTACAGGAGGTATTTGGCACTCTCAAACCAGCTGACTTGGCCCTGGTGCCAGCTTGCCTCTGGCAGGCATCCTGCACAATATGGATTTTTAGGAGCCAGCCGGCCTCTCCGGGCCACAGGCCCTGGAACACAAACAACGGCCCTTTTCCCAGGTAAGCAAAAGTCACCACCTCAGTTTCATGGTGTCAGTTTACAGGAGGTACTTGGCACTCTCCGACACGCCTGACTTGGCACTGGTGCCAGCTTGCCTCTCGGAGGCATCCTGCGCAATATGGATTTTTAGGAGCCAGCCGGCCTCTCCGGGCCACAGGCCTGGGAATACAAACAACGGCCCTTTTCCCAGGTAAGCAAAAGTCACCACCTCAGTTTCATGGTGTCAGTTTACAGGAGGTACTTGGCACTCTCAAACCACCATGACTTGGCACTGGTGCCAGCTTGCCTCTCGGAGGCATCCTGCGCAATATGGATTTTTAGGAGCCAGCCGGCCTCTCCGGGCCACACGCCCTGGAATACAAACAACGGCCCTTTTCCCAGGTAAGCAAAAGTCAACAACCTCAGTTTCATGGTGTCAGTCAATAGGAGGTACTTGGCACTCTCCAACCAGCCTGACTTGGCACTGGTGCCAGCTTGCCTCTCGGAGGCATCCTGCGCAATATGGATTTTTAGGAGCCAGCCGGCCTCTCCAGGCCACAGGACCTGGAACACAAACAACGGCCCTTTTCCCAGGTAAGCAAAAGTCACCACCTCAGTTTCATGGTGTCAGTTTACAGGAGGTACTTGGCACTCTCAAACCACCATGACTTGGCACGGGTGGTGCTTGCCTCTCAGAGGCATCCTGCACAATATGGATTTTTAGGAGCCAGCCGGCCTCTCCGGGCCACAGGCCCTGGAACACAAACAACAGCCCTTTTCCCAGGTAAGCAAAAGTCAACATCCTCAGCTTCATGGTGTCAGTTTGCAGGAGGTACTTGGCACTCTCCAACCAGCCTGACGTGGCACTGGTGCCAGCTTGCCTCTCGGAGGCACCCTGCGCAATATGGATTTTTAGGAGCCAGCCGGGCTCTCCTGGCCACAGGCCCTGGAACACAAACAACGGCCCTTTTCCCAGGTAAGCAAAAGTCACCACCTCAGTTTCATGGTGTCAGTTTACAGGAGGTATTTGGAACTCTCAAACCAGCTGACTTGGCCCTGGTGCCAGCTTGCCTCTGGCAGGTATCCTGCACAATATGGATTTTTAGGAGCCAGCCGGCCTCTCCGGGCCACAGGCCCTGGAACACAAACAACGGCCCTTTTCCCAGGTAAGCAAAAGTCACCACCGCAGTTTCATGATGTCAGTTTACAGGAGGTACTTGGCACTCTCCGACACGCCTGACTCGGCACTGGTGCCAGCTTGCCTCTCGGAGGCACCCTGCGCAATATGGATTTTTAGGAGCCAGCCGGCCTCTCCGCGCCACAGGCCTGGGAATACAAACAACGGCCCTTTTCCCAGGTAAGCAAAAGTCAACAACCTCAGCTTCATGGTGTCAGTTTGCAGGAGGTACTTGGCACTCTCCAACCAGCCTGACTTGGCACTGGTGCCAGCTTGCCTCTCGGAGGCATCCTGCGCAATATGGATTTTTAGGAGCCAGCCGGCCTCTCCTGGCCACAGGCCCTGGAACACAAACAACGGCCCTTTTCCCAGGTAAGCAAAAGTCACCACCTCAGTTTCATGGTGTCAGTTTACAGGAGGTATTTGGCACTCTCAAACCAGCTGACTTGGCCCTGGTGCCAGCTTGCCTCTGGCAGGCATCCTGCACAATATGGATTTTTAGGAGCCAGCCGGCCTCTCCGGGCCACAGGCCCTGGAACACAAACAACGGCCCTTTTCCCAGGTAAGCAAAAGTCACCACCTCAGTTTCATGGTGTCAGTTTACAGGAGGTACTTGGCACTCTCCGACACGCCTGACTTGGCACTGGTGCCAGCTTGCCTCTCGGAGGCATCCTGCGCAATATGGATTTTTAGGAGCCAGCCGGCCTCTCCGGGCCACAGGCCCTGGAACACAAACAACGGCCCTTTTCCCAGGTAAGCAAAAGTCAACAACCTCAGCTTCATGGTGTCAGTTTGCAGGAGGTACTTGGCACTCTCCAACCAGCCTGACTTGGCACTGGTGCCAGCTTGCCTCTCGGAGGCATCCTGCGCAATATGGATTTTTAGGAGCCAGCCGGCCTCTCCTGACCACAGGCCCTGGAACATAAACAACAGCCCTTCTCCGAGGTAAGCAAAAGTCACCACCTCAGTTTCATGGTGTCAGTTTACAGGAGGTACTTGGCACTCTCAAACCAGCTGACTTGACCCTGGTGCCAGCTTGCCTCTGGCAGGCATCCTGTGCAATATGGAATTTTAGGAGCCAGCCGGCCTCTCCGGGCCACAGGCCCTGGAACACAAACAACGGCCCTTTTCCCAGGTAAGAAAAAGTCACCACCTCTGTTTCATGGTGTCAGTTTGCAGGAGGTACTTGGCACTCTCCAACCAGCATGACTTGGCACTGGTGCCAGCTTGCCTCTCAGAGGCATCCTGCGCAATATGGATTTTTAGGAGCCAGCCGGCCTCTCCGGGTCACAGGCCTTGGAACACAAACAACGGCCCTTTTCACAGGTATGCAAAAGTCAACAACCTCAGCTTCATGGTGTCAGTTTGCAGGAGGTACTTGGCACTCTCCAACCAGCCTGACTTGGCACTGGTGCCAGCTTGCCTCTGGCAGGCATCCTGCGCAATATGGATTTTTAGGAGCCAGCCGGCCTCTCCTGGCCACAGGCCCTGGAACACAAACAACAGCCCTTTTCCCAGGTAAGCAAAAGTCACCACCTCAGTTTCATGGTGTCAGTTTGCAGGAGGTACTTGGCACTCTCCAACCAGCCTGACTTGGCACTGGTGCCAGCTTGCCTCTCAGAGGCATCCTGCGCAATATGGATTTTTAGGAGCCAGCCGGCCTCTCCGGGTCACAGGCCTTGGAACACAAACAACGGCCCTTTTCACAGGTATGCAAAAGTCAACAACCTCAGCTTCATGGTGTCAGTTTGCAGGAGGTACTTGGCACTCTCCAACCAGCCTGACTTGGCACTGGTGCCAGCTTGCCTCTCGGAGGCATCCTGCGCAATATGGATTTTTAGGAGCCAGCCGGCCTCTCCGGGCCACAGGCCCTGGAACACAAACAACAGCCCTTTTCCCAGGTAAGCAAAAGTCACCACCTCAGTTTCATGGTGTCAGTTTGCAGGAGGTACTTGGCACTCTCCAACCAGCCGGACTTGGCACTGGTGCCAGCTTGCCTCTGGGAGGCATCCTGCGCGATATGGATTTTTAGGAGCCAGCCGGCCTCTCCGGGCCACAGGACCTGGAAAACAAACAACGGCCCTTTTCCCAGGTAAGCAAAAGTCACCACCTCAGTTTCATGGTGTCAGTTTGCAGGAGGTACTTGGCACTCTCAAACCACCATGACTTGGCACGGGTGGTGCTTTCCTCTCGGAGGCATCCTGCGCAATATGGATTTTTAGGAGCCAGCCGGCCTCTCCGGGCCACGGGCCCTGGAACACAAACAACGGCCCTTTTCCCAGGTAAGCAAAAGTCACCACCTCAGTTTCATGGTGTCACTTTGCAGGAGGTACTTGGCACTCTCCAACCAGCCTGACTTGGCACTGGTGCCAGCTTGCCTCTCGGAGGCACCCTGCGCAATATGGATTTTTAGGAGCCAGCCGGCCTCTCCTGGCCACATGCCTTGGAACACAAACAACGGCCCTTTTCCCAGGTAAGCAAAAGTCACCACCTCAGTTTCATGGTGTCAGTTTACAGGAGGTACTTGGCACTCTCCAACCAGCCTGACTTGGCACTGGTGCCAGCTTGCCTCTCGGAGGCATCCTGCGCAATATGGATTTTTAGGAGCCAGCCGGCCTCTCCGGGCCACAGGCCTGGGAATACAAACAACGGCCCTTTTCCCAGGAAAGCAAAAGTCACCACCTCAGTTTCATGGTGTCAGTTTACAGGAGTTACTTGGCACTCTCAAACCACCATGACTTGGCACTGGTGCCAGCTTGCCTCTGGCAGGCATCCTGCGCAATATGGATTTTTAGGAGCCAGCCGGCCTCTCCGGGCCACACGCCCTGGAATACAAACAACGGCCCTTTTCCCAGGAAAGCAAAAGTCACCACCTCAGTTTCATGGTGTCAGTTTGCAGGAGGTACTTGGCACTCTCAAACCACCATGACTTGGCACTGGTGCCAGCTTGCCTCTGGCAGGCATCCTGCGCAATATGGATTTTTAGGAGCCAGCAGGCCTCGCCAGGCCACAGGACCTGGAACACAAACAACGGCCCTTTTCCCAGGTAAGCAAAAGTCACCACCTCAGTTTCATGGTGTCAGTTTACAGGAGGTACTTGGCACTCTCCAACCACCATGACTTGGCACGGGTGGTGCTTGCCTCTCGAAGGCATCCTGCGCAATATGGATTTTTAGGAGCCAGCCGGCCTCTCCGGGCCACAGGCCCTGGAACACAAACAACGGCCCTTTTCCCAGGTAAGCAAAAGTCAACAACCTCAGCTTCATGGTGTCAGTTTGCAGGAGGTACTTGGCACTCTCCAACCAGCCTGACTTGGCACTGGTGCCAGCTTGCCTCTCGGAGGCATCCTGCGCAATATGGATTTTTAGGAGCCAGCCGGCCTCTCCGGGCCACAGGCCCTGGAACACAAACAACGGCCCTTTTCCCAGGTAAGCAAAAGTCACCACCGCAGTTTCATGATGTCAGTTTACAGGAGGTACTTGGCACTCTCCGACACGCCTGACTCGGCACTGGTGCCAGCTTGCCTCTCGGAGGCACCCTGCGCAATATGGATTTTTAGGAGCCAGCCGGCCTCTCCGGGTCACAGGCCTGGGAATACAAACAACGGCCCTTTTCCCAGGTAAGCAAAAGTCACCACCTCAGTTTCATGGTGTCAGTTTGCAGGAGGTACTTGGCACTCTCCAACCACCATGACTTGGCACTGGTGCCAGCTTGCCTCTCAGAGGCATCCTGCGCAATATGGATTTTTAGGAGCCAGCCGGCCTCTCCGGGTCACAGGCCTTGGAACACAAACAACGGCCCTTTTCACAGGTATGCAAAAGTCAACAACCTCAGCTTCATGGTGTCAGTTTGCAGGAGGTACTTGGCACTCTCCAACCAGCCTGACTTGGCACTGGTGCCAGCTTGCCTCTCGGAGGCATCCTGCGCGATATGGATTTTTAGGAGCCAGCCGGCCTCTCCAGGCCACAGGCCCTGGAACACAAACAACAGCCCTTTTCCCAGGTAAGCAAAAGTCACCACCTCAGTTTCATGGTGTCAGTTTGCAGGAGGTACTTGGCACTCTCCAACCAGCCGGACTTGGCACTGGTGCCAGCTTGCCTCTGGGAGGCATCCTGCGCGATATGGATTTTTAGGAGCCAGCCGGCCTCTCCGGGCCACAGGACCTGGAAAACAAACAACGGCCCTTTTCCCAGGTAAGCAAAAGTCACCACCTCAGTTTCATGGTGTCAGTTTGCAGGAGGTACTTGGCACTCTCAAACCACCATGACTTGGCACGGGTGGTGCTTTCCTCTCGGAGGCATCCTGCGCAATATGGATTTTTAGGAGCCAGCCGGCCTCTCCGGGCCACGGGCCCTGGAACACAAACAACGGCCCTTTTCCCAGGTAAGCAAAAGTCACCACCTCAGTTTCATGGTGTCACTTTGCAGGAGGTACTTGGCACTCTCCAACCAGCCTGACTTGGCACTGGTGCCAGCTTGCCTCTCGGAGGCACCCTGCGCAATATGGATTTTTAGGAGCCAGCCGGCCTCTCCTGGCCACATGCCTTGGAACACAAACAACGGCCCTTTTCCGAGGTAAGCAAAAGTCACCACCTCAGTTTCATGGTGTCAGTTTACAGGAGGTACTTGGCACTCTCCAACCAGCCTGACTTGGCTCTGGTGCCAGCTTGCCTCTGGGAGGCATCCTGCGCAATATGGATTTTTAGGAGCCAGCCGGCCTCTCCGGGCCACAGGCCTGGGAATACAAACAACGGCCCTTTTCCCAGGAAAGCAAAAGTCACCACCTCAGTTTCATGGTGTCAGTTTACAGGAGTTACTTGGCACTCTCAAACCACCATGACTTGGCACTGGTGCCAGCTTGCCTCTGGCAGGCATCCTGCGCAATATGGATTTTTAGGAGCCAGCCGGCCTCTCCGGGCCACACGCCCTGGAATACAAACAACGGCCCTTTTCCCAGGAAAGCAAAAGTCACCACCTCAGTTTCATGGTGTCAGTTTGCAGGAGGTACTTGGCACTCTCAAACCACCATGACTTGGCACTGGTGCCAGCTTGCCTCTGGCAGGCATCCTGCGCAATATGGATTTTTAGGAGCCAGCAGGCCTCGCCAGGCCACAGGACCTGGAACACAAACAACGGCCCTTTTCCCAGGTAAGCAAAAGTCACCACCTCAGTTTCATGGTGTCAGTTTACAGGAGGTACTTGGCACTCTCCAACCACCATGACTTGGCACGGGTGGTGCTTGCCTCTCGAAGGCATCCTGCGCAATATGGATTTTTAGGAGCCAGCCGGCCTCTCCGGGCCACAGGCCCTGGAACACAAACAACGGCCCTTTTCCCAGGTAAGCAAAAGTCAACAACCTCAGCTTCATGGTGTCAGTTTGCAGGAGGTACTTGGCACTCTCCAACCAGCCTGACTTGGCACTGGTGCCAGCTTGCCTCTCGGAGGCATCCTGCGCAATATGGATTTTTAGGAGCCAGCCGGCCTCTCCGGGCCACAGGCCCTGGAACACAAACAACGGCCCTTTTCCCAGGTAAGCAAAAGTCACCACCGCAGTTTCATGATGTCAGTTTACAGGAGGTACTTGGCACTCTCCGACACGCCTGACTCGGCACTGGTGCCAGCTTGCCTCTGGGAGGCATCCTGCGCAATATGGATTTTTAGGAGCCAGCCGGCCTCTCCGGGCCACAGGCCCTGGAACACAAACAACGGCCCTTTTCACAGGTAAGCAAAAGTCAACAACCTCAGCTTCATGGTGTCAGTTTGCAGGAGGTACTTGGAACTCTCCAACCAGCCTGACTCTGCACTGGTGCCAGCTTGCCTCTCAGAGGCATCCTGCGCAATATGGATTTTTAGGAGCCAGCCGGCCTCTCCTGACCACAGGCCCTGGAACATAAACAACAGCCCTTCTCCGAGGTAAGCAAAAGTCACCACCTCAGTTTCATGGTGTCAGTTTACAGGAGGTACTTGGCACTCTCAAACCAGCTGACTTGACCCTGGTGCCAGCTTGCCTCTGGCAGGCATCCTGTGCAATATGGAATTTTAGGACCCAGCCGGCCTCTCCGGGCCACAGGCCCTGGAACACAAACAACGGCCCTTTTCACAGGTATGCAAAAGTCAACAACCTCAGCTTCATGGTGTCAGTTTGCAGGAGGTACTTGGCACTCTCCAACCAGCCTGACTTGGCACTGGTGCCAGCTTGCCTCTGGCAGGCATCCTGCGCAATATGGATTTTTAGGAGCCAGCCGGCCTCTCCTGGCCACAGGCCCTGGAACACAAACAACAGCCCTTTTCCCAGGTAAGCAAAAGTCAACAACCTCAGCTTCATGGTGTCAGTTTGCAGGAGGTACTTGGCACTCTCCAACCAGCCTGACTTGGCACTGGTGCCAGCTTGCCTCTGGCAGGCATCCTGCGCAATATGGATTTTTAGGAGCCAGCCGGCCTCTCCTGGCCACAGGCCCTGGAACACAAACAACGGCCCTTTTCCCAGGTAAGCAAAAGTCACCACCTCAGTTTCATGGTGTCAGTTTACAGGAGGTATTTGGCACTCTCAAACCAGCTGACTTGGCCCTGGTGCCAGCTTGCCTCTGGCAGGCATCCTGCACAATATGGATTTTTAGGAGCCAGCCGGCCTCTCCGGGCCACAGGCCCTGGAACACAAACAACGGCCCTTTTCCCAGGTAAGCAAAAGTCACCACCTCAGTTTCATGATGTCAGTTTACAGGAGGTACTTGGCACTCTCCGACACGCCTGACTCGGCACTGGTGCCAGCTTGCCTCTCGGAGGCATCCTGCGCAATATGGATTTTTAGGAGCCAGCCGGCCTCTCCTGGCCACAGGCCCTGGAACACAAACAACGGCCCTTTTCACAGGTAAGCAAAAGTCACCACCTCAGTTTCATGGTGTCAGTTTACAGGAGGTATTGGGCACTCTCAAACCAGCTGACTTGGCCCTGGTGCCAGCTTGCCTCTGGCAGGCATCCTGCACAATATGGATTTTTAGGAGCCAGCCGGCCTCTCCGGGCCACAGGCCCTGGAACACAAACAACGGCCCTTTTCCCAGGTAAGCAAAAGTCACCACCTCAGTTTCATGATGTCAGTTTACAGGAGGTACTTGGCACTCTCCGACACGCCTGACTCGGCACTGGTGCCAGCTTGCCTCTCGGAGGCACCCTGCGCAATATGGATTTTTAGGAGCCAGCCGGCCTCTCCGCGCCACAGGCCTGGGAATACAAACAACGGCCCTTTTCCCAGGTAACCAAAAGTCACCACCTCAGTTTCATGGTGTCAGTTTGCAGGAGGTACTTGGCACTCTCCAACCAGCCTGACTTGGCACTGGTGCCAGCTTGCCTCTCGGAGGCATCCTGCGCAATATGGATTTTTAGGAGCCAGCCGGCCTCTCCTGACCACAGGCCCTGGAACATAAACAACAGCCCTTCTCCGAGGTAAGCAAAAGTCACCACCTCAGTTTCATGGTGTCAGTTTACAGGAGGTACTTGGCACTCTCAAACCAGCTGACTTGACCCTGGTGCCAGCTTGCCTCTGGCAGGCATCATGTGCAATATGGAATTTTAGGAGCCAGCCGGCCTCTCCGGGCCACAGGCCCTGGAACACAAACAACGGCCCTTTTCCCAGGTAAGAAAAAGTCACCACCTCTGTTTCATGGTGTCAGTTTGCAGGAGGTACTTGGCACTCTCCAACCAGCATGACTTGGCACTGGTGCCAGCTTGCCTCTCAGAGGCATCCTGCGCAATATGGATTTTTAGGAGCCAGCCGGCCTCTCCTGGTCACAGGCTCTGGAACACAAACAACGGCCCTTTTCACAGGTAAGCAAAAGTCAACAACCTCAGCTTCATGGTGTCAGTTTGCAGGAGGTACTTGGCACTCTCCAACTACCATGACTTGGCACTGGTGCCAGCTTGCCTCGGGCAGGCATCCTGCGCAATATGGATTTTTAGGAGCCAGCCGGCCTCTCCGCGCCACAGGCCCTGGAACACAAACAACAGCCCTTTTCCCAGGTAAGCAAAAGTCACCACCTCAGTTTCATGGTGTCAGTTTGCAGGAGGTACTTGGCACTCTCAAACCACCATGACTTGGCACTGGTGCCAGCTTGCCTCTCAGAGGCATCCTGCGCAATATGGATTTTTAGGAGCCAGCCGGCCTCTCCGGGTCACAGGCCTTGGAACACAAACAACGGCCCTTTTCACAGGTATGCAAAAGTCAACAACCTCAGCTTCATGGTGTCAGTTTGCAGGAGGTACTTGGCACTCTCCAACCAGCCTGACTTGGCACTGGTGCCAGCTTGCCTCTGGGAGGCATCCTGCGCAATATGGATTTTTAGGAGCCAGCCGGCCTCTCGAGGCCACAGGCCGTGGAACACAAACAACAGCCCTTTTCCCAGGTAAGCAAAAGTCACCACCTCAGTTTCATGGTGTCAGTTTGCAGGAGGTACTTGGCACTCTCCAACCACCATGACTTGGCTCTGGTGCCAGCTTGCCTCTGGGAGGCATCCTGCGCAATATGGATTTTTAGGAGCCAGCCGGCCTCTCCGGGCCACAGGCCTGGGAATACAAACAACGGCCCTTTTCCCAGGTAAGCAAAAGTCACCACCTCAGTTTCATGGTGTCAGTTTGCAGGAGGTACTTGGCACTCTCCAACCAGCCTGACTTGGCACTGGTGCCAGCTTGCCTCTCGGAGGCACCCTGCGCAATATGGATTTTTAGGAGCCAGCCAGCCTCTACAGGCCACAGGCCCTGGAACACAAATAACGGCCCTTTTCCCAGGTAAGCAAAAGTCACCACCTCAGTTTCATGGTGTCAGTTTGCAGGAGGTACTTGGCACTCTCCAACCAGCCGGACTTGGCTCTGGTGCCAGCTTGCCTCTCGGAGGCATCCTGCGCAATATGGATTTTTAGGAGCCAGCCGGCCTCTCCGGGCCACAGGCCTGGGAATACAAACAACGGCCCTTTTCCCAGGTAAGCAAAAGTCACCACCTCAGTTTCATGGTGTCAGTTTACAGGAGGTACTTGGCACTCTCAAACCACCATGACTTGGCACTGGTGCCAGCTTGCCTCTCGGAGGCATCCTGCGCAATATGGATTTTTAGGAGCCAGCCGGCCTCTCCGGGCCACAGGCCTGGGAATACAAACAACGGCCCTTTTCCCAGGTAAGCAAAAGTCACCACCTCAGTTTCATGGTGTCAGTTCACAGGAGGTACTTGGCACTCTCAAACCACCATGACTTGGCACTGGTGCCAGCTTGCCTCTGGCAGGCATCCTGCGCAATATGGATTTTTAGGAGCCAGCAGGCCTCTCCAGGCCACAGGACCTGGAACACAAACAACGGCCCTTTTCCCAGGTAAGCAAAAGTCACCACCTCAGTTTCATGGTGTCAGTTTACAGGAGGTACTTGGCACTCTCAAACCACCATGACTTGGCACGGGTGTTGCTTGCCTCTCGGAGGCATCCTGCGCAATATGGATTTTTAGGAGCCAGCCGGCCTCTGCTGGCCACAGGCCCTGGAACACAAACAACGGCCCTTTTCCCAGGTAAGCAAAAGTCAACAACCTCAGCTTCATGGTGTCAGTTTGCAGGAGGTACTTGGCACTCTCCAACCAGCCTGACTTGGCACTGGTGCCAGCTTGCCTCTCGGAGGCATCCTGCGCAATATGGATTTTTAGGAGCCAGCCGGCCTCTCCTGGCCACAGGCCCTGGAACACAAACAACGGCCCTTTTCCCAGGTAAGCAAAAGTCACCACCTCAGTTTCATGGTGTCAGTTTACAGGAGGTATTTGGCACTCTCAAACCAGCTGACTTGGCCCTGGTGCCAGCTTGCCTCTGGCAGGCATCCTGTGCAATATGGATTTTTAGGAGCCAGCCGGCCTCTCCGGGCCACAGGCCTGGGAATACAAACAACGGCCCTTTTCCCAGGTAAGCAAAAGTCACCACCTCAGTTTCATGGTGTCAGTTTACAGGAGGTACTTGGCACTCTCAAACCACCATGACTTGGCACTGGTGCCAGCTTGCCTCTCGGAGGCATCCTGCGCAATATGGATTTTTAGGAGCCAGCCGGCCTCTCCGGGCCACAGGCCTGGGAATACAAACAACGGCCCTTTTCCCAGGTAAGCAAAAGTCACCACCTCAGTTTCATGGTGTCAGTTCACAGGAGGTACTTGGCACTCTCAAACCACCATGACTTGGCACTGGTGCCAGCTTGCCTCTGGCAGGCATCCTGCGCAATATGGATTTTTAGGAGCCAGCAGGCCTCTCCAGGCCACAGGACCTGGAACACAAACAACGGCCCTTTTCCCAGGTAAGCAAAAGTCACCACCTCAGTTTCATGGTGTCAGTTTACAGGAGGTACTTGGCACTCTCAAACCACCATGACTTGGCACGGGGGGTGCTTGCCTCTCGGAGGCATCCTGCGCAATATGGATTTTTAGGAGCCAGCAGGCCTCTGCTGGCCACAGGCCCTGGAACACAAACAACGGCCCTTTTCCCAGGTAAGCAAAAGTCAACAACCTCAGCTTCATGGTGTCAGTTTGCAGGAGGTACTTGGCACTCTCCAACCAGCCTGACTTGGCACTGGTGCCAGCTTGCCTCTCGGAGGCATCCTGCGCAATATGGATTTTTAGGAGCCAGCCGGCCTCTCCTGGCCACAGGCCTTGGAACACAAACAACGGCCCTTTTCCCAGGTAAGCAAAAGTCACCACCTCAGTTTCATGGTGTCAGTTTACAGGAGGTATTTGGCACTCTCAAACCAGCTGACTTGGCCCTGGTGCCAGCTTGCCTCTGGCAGGCATCCTGTGCAATATGGATTTTTAGGAGCCAGCCGGCCTCTCCGGGCCACAGGCCCTGGAACACAAACAACGGCCCTTTTCCCAGGTAAGCAAAAGTCACCACCTCAGTTTCATGGTGTCAGTTTACAGGAGGTACTTGGCACTCTCCAACCAGCCTGACTCGGCACTGGTGCCAGCTTGCCTCTCGGAGGCACCCTGCGCAATATGGATTTTTAGGAGCCAGCCGGCCTCTCCGCGCCACAGGCCCTGGAACACAAACAACAGCCCTTTTCCCAGGTAAGCAAAAGTCACCACCTCAGTTTCATGGTGTCAGTTCACAGGAGGTACTTGGCACTCTCCAACCAGCCTGACTTGGCACTGCTGCCAGCTTGCCTCTGGCGGGCATCCTGAGCAATATGGAGTTTTAGGAGCCAGCCGGCCTCTCCGGGCCACAGGCCCTGGAACATAAACAACAGCCCTTCTCCGAGGCAAGCAAAAGTCACCACCTCAGTTTCATGGTGTCAGTTTACAGGAGGTACTTGGCACTCTCCGACACGCCTGACTCGGCACTGGTGCCAGCTTGCCTCTCGGAGGCACCCTGCGCAATATGGATTTTTAGGAGCCAGCCGGCCTCTCCGGGCCACAGGCCTTGGAACACAAACAACGGCCCTTTTCACAGGTATGCAAAAGTCAACAACCTCAGCTTCATGGTGTCAGTTTGGAGGAGGTACTTGGCACTCTCAAACCACCATGACTTGGCACTGGTGCCAGCTTGCCTCTCGGAGGCATCCTGCGCAATATGGATTTTTAGGAGCCAGCCGGCCTCTCCGGGCCACAGGCCCTGGAACACAAACAACGGCCCTTTTCCCAGGTAAGCAAAAGTCAACAACCTCAGTTTCATGGTGTCAGTTTGCAGGAGGTACTTGGCACTCTCCAACCAGCCTGACTTGGCACTGGTGCCAGCTTGCCTCTCGGAGGCATCCTGCGCAATATGGATTTTTAGGAGCCAGCCGGCCTCTCCTGACCACAGGCCCTGGAACATAAACAACAGCCCTTCTCCGAGGTAAGCAAAAGTCACCACCTCAGTTTCATGGTGTCAGTTTACAGGAGGTACTTGGCACTCTCAAACCAGCTGACTTGACCCTGGTGCCAGCTTGCCTCTGGCAGGCATCCTGTGCAATATGGAATTTTAGGAGCCAGCCGGCCTCTCCGGGCCACAGGCCCTGGAACACAAACAACGGCCCTTTTCCCAGGTAAGCAAAAGTCAACATCCTTAGTTTCATGGTGTCAGTTTGCAGGAGGTACTTGGCACTCTCAAACCAGCTTGACTTGGCACTGGTGCCAGCTTGCCTCTGGCAGGCATCCTGCGCAATATGGATTTTTAGGAGCCAGCCGGCCTCTCCGGGCCACTGGCCCTGGAACAAAAACAACGGCCCTTTTCCCAGGTAAGCAAAAGTCACCACCTCAGTTTCATGGTGTCAGTTTGCAGGAGGTACTTGGCACTCTCAAACCAGCCTGACTTGGCACAGGTGCCAGCTTGCCTCTCGGAGGCATCCTGCGCAATATGGATTTTTAGGAGCCAGCCGGCCTCTCCGCGCCACAGGCCCTGGAACACAAACAACGGCCCTTTTCCCAGGTAAGCAAAAGTCGCCACCTCAGTTTCATGGTGTCAGTTTGCAGGAGGTACTTGGCACTCTCCAACCAGCCTGACTTGGCACTGGTGCCAGCTTGCCTCTGGGAGGCATCCTGAGCAATATGGATTTTTAGGAGCCAGCAGGCCTCTCCGGGCCACAGGCCCTGGAACACAAACAACGGCCCTTTTCCCAGGTAAGCAAAAGTCACCACCTCAGTTTCATGGTGTCAGTTTACAGGAGGTACTTGGCACTCTCAAACCACCATGACTTGGCACTGGTGCCAGCTTGCCTCTGGCAGGCATCCTGTGCAATATGGATTTTTAGGAGCCAGCCGGCCTCTCCGGGCCACAGGCCCTGGAACACAAACAACGGCCCTTTTCCCAGGTAAGCAAAAGTCACCACCTCAGTTTCATGGTGTCAGTTTACAGGAGGTACTTGGCACTCTCCAACCAGCCTGACTCGGCACTGGTGCCAGCTTGCCTCTCGGAGGCACCCTGCGCAATATGGATTTTTAGGAGCCAGCCGGCCTCTCCGCGCCACAGGCCCTGGAACACAAACAACAGCCCTTTTCCCAGGTAAGCAAAAGTCACCACCTCAGTTTCATGGTGTCAGTTCACAGGAGGTACTTGGCACTCTCCAACCAGCCTGACTTGGCACTGCTGCCAGCTTGCCTCTGGCGGGAATCCTGAGCAATATGGAGTTTTAGGAGCCAGCCGGCCTCTCCGGGCCACAGGCCCTGGAACATAAACAACAGCCCTTCTCCGAGGCAAGCAAAAGTCACCACCTCAGTTTCATGGTGTCAGTTTACAGGAGGTACTTGGCACTCTCCGACACGCCTGACTCGGCACTGGTGCCAGCTTGCCTCTCGGAGGCACCCTGCGCAATATGGATTTTTAGGAGCCAGCCGGCCTCTCCGGGCCACAGGCCTTGGAACACAAACAACGGCCCTTTTCACAGGTATGCAAAAGTCAACAACCTCAGCTTCATGGTGTCAGTTTGGAGGAGGTACTTGGCACTCTCAAACCACCATGACTTGGCACTGGTGCCAGCTTGCCTCTCGGAGGCATCCTGCGCAATATGGATTTTTAGGAGCCAGCCGGCCTCTCCGGGCCACAGGCCCTGGAACACAAACAACGGCCCTTTTCCCAGGTAAGCAAAAGTCAACAACCTCAGTTTCATGGTGTCAGTTTGCAGGAGGTACTTGGCACTCTCCAACCAGCCTGACTTGGCACTGGTGCCAGCTTGCCTCTCGGAGGCATCCTGCGCAATATGGATTTTTAGGAGCCAGCCGGCCTCTCCTGACCACAGGCCCTGGAACATAAACAACAGCCCTTCTCCGAGGTAAGCAAAAGTCACCACCTCAGTTTCATGGTGTCAGTTTACAGGAGGTACTTGGCACTCTCAAACCAGCTGACTTGACCCTGGTGCCAGCTTGCCTCTGGCAGGCATCCTGTGCAATATGGAATTTTAGGAGCCAGCCGGCCTCTCCGGGCCACAGGCCCTGGAACACAAACAACGGCCCTTTTCCCAGGTAAGCAAAAGTCAACATCCTTAGTTTCATGGTGTCAGTTTGCAGGAGGTACTTGGCACTCTCAAACCAGCTTGACTTGGCACTGGTGCCAGCTTGCCTCTGGCAGGCATCCTGCGCAATATGGATTTTTAGGAGCCAGCCGGCCTCTCCGGGCCACTGGCCCTGGAACAAAAACAACGGCCCTTTTCCCAGGTAAGCAAAAGTCACCACCTCAGTTTCATGGTGTCAGTTTGCAGGAGGTACTTGGCACTCTCAAACCAGCCTGACTTGGCACAGGTGCCAGCTTGCCTCTCGGAGGCATCCTGCGCAATATGGATTTTTAGGAGCCAGCCGGCCTCTCCGCGCCACAGGCCCTGGAACACAAACAACGGCCCTTTTCCCAGGTAAGCAAAAGTCGCCACCTCAGTTTCATGGTGTCAGTTTGCAGGAGGTACTTGGCACTCTCCAACCAGCCTGACTTGGCACTGGTGCCAGCTTGCCTCTGGGAGGCATCCTGAGCAATATGGATTTTTAGGAGCCAGCAGGCCTCTCCGGGCCACAGGCCCTGGAACACAAACAACGGCCCTTTTCCCAGGTAAGCAAAAGTCACCACCTCAGTTTCATGGTGTCAGTTTACAGGAGGTACTTGGCACTCTCAAACCACCATGACTTGGCACTGGTGCCAGCTTGCCTCTGGGAGGCATCCTGCGCAATATGGATTTTTAGGAGCCAGCCGGCCTCTGCTGGCCACAGGCCCTGGAACACAAACAACGGCCCTTTTCCCAGGTAAGCAAAAGTCAACAACCTCAGCTTCATGGTGTCAGTTTGCAGGAGGTACTTGGCACTCTCCAACCAGCCTGACTTGGCACTGGTGCCAGCTTGCCTCTCGGAGGCATCCTGCGCAATATGGATTTTTAGGAGCCAGCCGGCCTCTCCTGACCACAGGCCCTGGAACATAAAAAACAGCCCTTCTCCGAGGTAAGCAAAAGTCACCACCTCAGTTTCATGGTGTCAGTTTACAGGAGGTACTTGGCACTCTAAAACCAGCTGACATGACCCTGGTGCCAGCTTGCCTCTGGCAGGCATCCTGTGCAATATGGAATTTTAGGAGCCAGCCGGCCTCTCCGGGCCACAGGCCTGGGAATACAAACAAAGGCCCTTTTCCCAGGTAAGAAAAAGTCACCACCTCAGTTTCATGGTGTCAGTTTGCAGGAGGTACTTGGCACTCTCAAACCACCATGATTTGGCACAGGTGCCAGCTTGCCTCTCGGAGGCATCCTGCGCAATATGGATTTTTAGGAGCCAGCCGGCCTCTCCGGGTCACAGGCCTTGGAACACAAACAACGGCCCTTTTCACAGGTAAGCAAAAGTCAACGTCCTCAGTTTCATGGTGTCAGTTTGCAGGAGGTACTTGGCACTCTCCAACCAGCCTGACTCGGCACTGGTGCCAGCTTGCCTCTGGCAGGCATCCTGCGCAATATGGATTTTTAGGAGCCAGCCGGCCTCTCCGCGCCACAGGCCCTGGAACACAAACAACAGCCCTTTTCCCAGGTAAGCAACAGCCACCACCTCAGTTTCATGGTGTCAGTTTGCAGGAGGTACTTGGCACTCTCAAACCACCATGACTTGGCACTGGTGCCAGCTTGCCTCTCGGAGGCACCCTGCGCAATATGGATTTTTAGGAGCCAGCCGGCCTCTCCTGGCCACAGGCCTTGGAACACAAACAACGGCCCATTTCCGAGGTAAGCAAAAGTCACCACCTCAGTTTCATGGTGTCAGTTTACAGGAGGTACTTGGCACTCTCCAACCAGCCTGACTTGGCTCTGGTGCCAGCTTGCCTCTCAGAGGCATCCTGCGCAATATGGATTTTTAGGAGCCAGCAGGCCTCTCCGGGCCACAGGCCTGGGAATACAAACAACGGCCCTTTTCCCAGGTAAGCAAAAGTCACCACCTCAGTTTCATGGTGTCAGTTTACAGGAGGTACTTGGCACTCTCAAACCACCATGACTTGGCACTGGTGCCAGCTTGCCTCTCGGAGGCATCCTGCGCAATATGGATTTTTAGGAGCCAGCCGGCCTCTCCGGGCCACACGCCCTGGAATACAAACAACGGCCCTTTTCCCAGGTAAGCAAAAGTCAACAACCTCAGTTTCATGGTGTCAGTCAATAGGAGGTACTTGGCACTCTCCAACCAGCCTGACTTGGCACTGGTGCCAGCTTGCCTCTCGGAGGCATCCTGCGCAATATGGATTTTTAGGAGCCAGCCGGCCTCTCCAGGCCACAGGACCTGGAACACAAACAACGGCCCTTTTCCCAGGTAAGCAAAAGTCACCACCTCAGTTTCATGGTGTCAGTTTACAGGAGGTACTTGGCACTCTCAAACCACCATGACTTGGCACGGGTGGTGCTTGCCTCTCGGAGGCATCCTGCGCAATATGGATTTTTAGGAGCCAGCCGGCCTCTCCGGGCCACAGGCCCTGGAACACAAACAACGGCCCTTTTCCCAGGTAAGCAAAAGTCAACATCCTCAGCTTCATGGTGTCAGTTTGCAGGAGGTACTTGGCACTCTCCAACCAGCCTGACGTGGCACTGGTGCCAGCTTGCCTCTCGGAGGCACCCTGCGCAATATGGATTTTTAGGAGCCAGCCGGGCTCTCCTGGCCACAGGCCTTGGAACACAAACAACGGCCCTTTTCCCAGGTAAGCAAAAGTCACCACCTCAGTTTCATGGTGTCAGTTTACAGGAGGTATTTGGAACTCTTAAACCAGCTGACTTGGCACTGGTGCCAGCTTGCCTCTGGCAGGTATCCTGCACAATATGGATTTTTAGGAGCCAGCCGGCCTCTCCGGGCCACAGGCCCTGGAACACAAACAACGGCCCTTTTCCCAGGTAAGCAAAAGTCACCACCTCAGTTTCATGATGTCAGTTTACAGGAGGTACTTGGCACTCTCCGACACGCCTGACTCGGCACTGGTGCCAGCTTGCCTCTCGGAGGCACCCTGCGCAATATGGATTTTTAGGAGCCAGCCGGCCTCTCCGCGCCACAGGCCTGGGAATACAAACAACGGCCCTTTTCCCAGGTAAGCAAAAGTCAACAACCTCAGCTTCATGGTGTCAGTTTGCAGGAGGTACTTGGCACTCTCCAACCAGCCTGACTTGGCACTGGTGCCAGCTTGCCTCTGGCAGGCATCCTGCGCAATATGGATTTTTAGGAGCCAGCCGGCCTCTCCTGGCCACAGGCCCTGGAACACAAACAATGGCCCTTTTCCCAGGTAAGCAAAAGTCACCACCTCAGTTTCATGGTGTCAGTTTACAGGAGGTATTTGGCACTCTCAAACCAGCTGACTTGGCCCTGGTGCCAGCTTGCCTCTGGCAGGCATCCTGCACAATATGGATTTTTAGGAGCCAGCCGGCCTCTCCGGGCCACAGGCCCTGGAACACAAACAACAGCCCTTTTCCCAGGTAAGCAAAAGTCACCACCTCAGTTTCATGGTGTCAGTTTACAGGAGGTACTTGGCACTCTCCGACACGCCTGACTTGGCACTGGTGCCAGCTTGCCTCTCGGAGGCATCCTGCGCAATATGGATTTTTAGGAGCCAGCCGGCCTCTCCGGGCCACAGGCCCTGGAACACAAACAACGGCCCTTTTCCCAGGTAAGCAAAAGTCAACAACCTCAGCTTCATGGTGTCAGTTTGCAGGAGGTACTTGGCACTCTCCAACCAGCCTGACTTGGCACTGGTGCCAGCTTGCCTCTCGGAGGCATCCTGCGCAATATGGATTTTTAGGAGCCAGCCGGCCTCTCCTGACCACAGGCCCTGGAACATAAACAACAGCCCTTCTCCGAGGTAAGCAAAAGTCACCACCTCAGTTTCATGGTGTCAGTTTACAGGAGGTACTTGGCACTCTCAAACCAGCTGACTTGACCCTGGTGCCAGCTTGCCTCTGGCAGGCATCCTGTGCAATATGGAATTTTAGGAGCCAGCCGGCCTCTCCGGGCCACAGGCCCTGGAACACAAACAACGGCCCTTTTCCCAGGTAAGAAAAAGTCACCACCTCTGTTTCATGGTGTCAGTTTGCTGGAGGTACTTGGCACTCTCCAACCAGCATGACTTGGCACTGGTGCCAGCTTGCCTCTCAGAGGCATCCTGCGCAATATGGATTTTTAGGAGCCAGCCGGCCTCTCCTGACCACAGGCCTTGGAACACAAACAACGGCCCTTTTCACAGGTATGCAAAAGTCAACAACCTCAGCTTCATGGTGTCAGTTTGCAGGAGGTACTTGGCACTCTCCAACCAGCCTGACTTGGCACTGGTGCCAGCTTGCCTCTGGCAGGCATCCTGCGCAATATGGATTTTTAGGAGCCAGCCGGCCTCTCCTGGCCACAGGCCCTGGAACACAAACAACAGCCCTTTTCCCAGGTAAGCAAAAGTCACCACCTCAGTTTCATGGTGTCAGTTTGCAGGAGGTACTTGGCACTCTCCAACCACCATTACTTGGCACTGGTGCCAGCTTGCCTCTCAGAGGCATCCTGCGCAATATGGATTTTTAGGAGCCAGCCGGCCTCTCCGGGTCACAGGCCTTGGAACACAAACAACGGCCCTTTTCACAGGTATGCAAAAGTCAACAACCTCAGCTTCATGGTGTCAGTTTGCAGGAGGTACTTGGCACTCTCCAACCAGCCTGACTTGGCACTGGTGCCAGCTTGCCTCTCGGAGGCATCCTGCGCGATATGGATTTTTAGGAGCCAGCCGGCCTCTCCGGGCCACAGGACCTGGAAAACAAACAACGGCCCTTTTCCCAGGTAAGCAAAAGTCACCACCTCAGTTTCATGGTGTCAGTTTGCAGGAGGTACTTGGCACTCTCAAACCACCATGACTTGGCACGGGTGGTGCTTTCCTCTCGGAGGCATCCTGCGCAATATGTATTTTTAGGAGCCAGCCGGCCTCTCCGGGCCACGGGCCCTGGAACACAAACAACGGCCCTTTTCCCAGGTAAGCAAAAGTCACCACCTCAGTTTCATGGTGTCACTTTGCAGGAGGTACTTGGCACTCTCCAACCAGCCTGACTTGGCACTGGTGCCAGCTTGCCTCTCGGAGGCACCCTGCGCAATATGGATTTTTAGGAGCCAGCCGGCCTCTCCTGGCCACATGCCTTGGAACACAAACAACGGCCCTTTTCCGAGGTAAGCAAAAGTCACCACCTCAGTTTCATGGTGTCAGTTTACAGGAGGTACTTGGCACTCTCCAACCAGCCTGACTTGGCTCTGGTGCCAGCTTGCCTCTCGGAGGCATCCTGCGCAATATGGATTTTTAGGAGCCAGCCGGCCTCTCCGGGCCACACGCCCTGGAATACAAACAACGGCCCTTTTCCCAGGAAAGCAAAAGTCACCACCTCAGTTTCATGGTGTCAGTTTGCAGGAGGTACTTGGCACTCTCAAACCACCATGACTTGGCACTGGTGCCAGCTTGCCTCTGGCAGGCATCCTGCGCAATATGGATTTTTAGGAGCCAGCCGGCCTCTCCGGGCCACAGGCCCTGGAACACAAACAACGGCCCTTTTCCCAGGTAAGCAAAAGTCACCACCTCAGTTTCATGATGTCAGTTTACAGGAGGTACTTGGCACTCTCCGACACGCCTGACTCGGCACTGGTGCCAGCTTGCCTCTCGGAGGCACCCTGCGCAATATGGATTTTTAGGAGCCAGCCGGCATCTCCGCGCCACAGGCCTGGGAATACAAACAACGGCCCTTTTCCCAGGTAAGCAAAAGTCACCACCTCAGTTTCATGGTGTCAGTTTACAGGAGGTACTTGGCACTCTCCAACCAGCCTGACTTGGCGCTGGTGCCAGCTTGCCTCTGGGAGGCATCCTGCGCAATATGGATTTTTAGGAGCCAGCCGGCCTCTCCGGGCCACAGGCCTTGGAACACAAACAACGGCCCTTTTTACAGGTAAGCATAAGTCAACAACCTCAGCTTCATGGTGTCAGTTTGCAGGAGGTACTTGGCACTCTCCAACCAGCCTGACTTGGCACTGGTGCCAGCTTGCCTCTCGGAGGCATCCTGCGCAATATGGATTTTTAGGAGCCAGCCGGCCTCTCCTGGCCACAGGCCCTGGAACACAAACAACGGCCCTTTTCCCAGGTAAGCAAAAGTCACCACCTCAGTTTCATGGTGTCAGTTTACAGGAGGTATTTGGCACTCTCAAACCAGCTGACTTGGCCCTGGTGCCAGCTTGCCTCTGGCAGGCATCCTGCACAATATGGATTTTTAGGAGCCAGCCGGCCTCTCCTGGCCACAGGCCCTGGAACACAAACAACGGCCCTTTTCCCAGGTAAGCAAAAGTCACCACCTCAGTTTCATGGTGTCAGTTTACAGGAGGTACTTGGCACTCTCCGACACGCCTGACTCGGCACTGGTGCCAGCTTGCCTCTCGGAGGCACCCTGCGCAATATGGATTTTTAGGAGCCAGCCGGCCTCTCCGCGCCTCAGGCCTTGGAACACAAACAACGGCCCTTTTCCCAGGTAAGCAAAAGTCAACAACCTCAGCTTCATGGTGTCAGTTTGGAGGAGGTACTTGGCACTCTCAAACCACCATGACTTGGCACTGGTGCCAGCTTGCCTCTCGAAGGCATCCTGCGCAATATGGATTTTTAGGAGCCAGCCGGCCTCTCCGGGCCACAGGCCCTGGAACACAAACAACGGCCCTTTTCCCAGGTAAGCAAAAGTCAACAACCTCAGTTTCATGGTGTCAGTTTGCAGGAGGTACTTGGCACTCTCCAACCAGCCTGACTTGGCACTGGTGCCAGCTTGCCTCTCGGAGGCATCCTGCGCAATATGGATTTTTAGGAGCCAGCCGGCCTCTCCTGACCACAGGCCCTGGAACATAAACAACAGCCCTTCTCCGAGGTAAGCAAAAGTCACCACCTCAGTTTCATGGTGTCAGTTTACAGGAGGTACTTGGCACTCTCAAACCAGCTGACTTGACCCTGGTGCCAGCTTGCCTCTGGCAGGCATCCTGTGCAATATGGAATTTTAGGAGCCAGCCGGCCTCTCCGGGCCACAGGCCCTGGAACACAAACAACGGCCCTTTTCCCAGGTAAGCAAAAGTCAACATCCTTAGTTTCATGGTGTCAGTTTGCAGGAGGTACTTGGCACTCTCCAACCACCATGACTTGGCACTGGTGCCAGCTTGCCTCTCAGAGGCATCCTGCGCAATATGGATTTTTAGGAACCAGCCGGCCTCTCCGGGCCACTGGCCCTGGAACAAAAACAACGGCCCTTTTCCCAGGTAAGCAAAAGTCGCCACCTCAGTTTCATGGTGTCAGTTTGCAGGAGGTACTTGGCACTCTCCAACCAGCCTGACTTGGCACTGGTGCCAGCTTGCCTCTGGCAGGCATCCTGAGCAATATGGATTTTTAGGAGCCAGCAGGCCTCTCCGGGCCACAGGCCCTGGAACACAAACAACGGCCCTTTTCCCAGGTAAGCAAAAGTCAACAACCTCAGCTTCATGGTGTCAGTTTGCAGGAGGTACTTGGCACTCTCCAACCAGCCTGACTTGGCACTGGTGCCAGCTTGCCTCTCGGAGGCATCCTGCGCAATATGGATTTTTAGGAGCCAGCCGGCCTCTCCTGACCACAGGCCCTGGAACATAAAAAACAGCCCTTCTCCGAGGTAAGCAAAAGTCACCACCTCAGTTTCATGGTGTCAGTTTGCTGGAGGTACTTGGCACTCTCCAACCAGCATGACTTGGCACTGGTGCCAGCTTGCCTCTCAGAGGCATCCTGCGCAATATGGATTTTTAGGAGCCAGCCGGCCTCTCCTGACCACAGGCCTTGGAACACAAACAACGGCCCTTTTCACAGGTATGCAAAAGTCAACAACCTCAGCTTCATGGTGTCAGTTTGCAGGAGGTACTTGGCACTCTCCAACCAGCCTGACTTGGCACTGGTGCCAGCTTGCCTCTGGCAGGCATCCTGCGCAATATGGATTTTTAGGAGCCAGCCGGCCTCTCCTGGCCACAGGCCCTGGAACACAAACAACAGCCCTTTTCCCAGGTAAGCAAAAGTCACCACCTCAGTTTCATGGTGTCAGTTTGCAGGAGGTACTTGGCACTCTCCAACCACCATGACTTGGCACTGGTGCCAGCTTGCCTCTCAGAGGCATCCTGCGCAATATGGATTTTTAGGAGCCAGCCGGCCTCTCCGGGTCACAGGCCTTGGAACACAAACAACGGCCCTTTTCACAGGTATGCAAAAGTCAACAACCTCAGCTTCATGGTGTCAGTTTGCAGGAGGTACTTGGCACTCTCCAACCAGCCTGACTTGGCACTGGTGCCAGCTTGCCTCTCGGAGGCATCCTGCGCGATATGGATTTTTAGGAGCCAGCCGGCCTCTCCGGGCCACAGGACCTGGAAAACAAACAACGGCCCTTTTCCCAGGTAAGCAAAAGTCACCACCTCAGTTTCATGGTGTCAGTTTGCAGGAGGTACTTGGCACTCTCAAACCACCATGACTTGGCACGGGTGGTGCTTTCCTCTCGGAGGCATCCTGCGCAATATGGATTTTTAGGAGCCAGCCGGCCTCTCCGGGCCACGGGCCCTGGAACACAAACAACGGCCCTTTTCCCAGGTAAGCAAAAGTCACCACCTCAGTTTCATGGTGTCACTTTGCAGGAGGTACTTGGCACTCTCCAACCAGCCTGAGTTGGCACTGGTGCCAGCTTGCCTCTCGGAGGCACCCTGCGCAATATGGATTTTTAGGAGCCAGCCGGCCTCTCCTGGCCACATGCCTTGGAACACAAACAACGGCCCTTTTCCGAGGTAAGCAAAAGTCACAACCTCAGTTTCATGGTGTCAGTTTACAGGAGGTACTTGGCACTCTCCAACCAGCCTGACTTGGCTCTGGTGCCAGCTTGCCTCTCGGAGGCATCCTGCGCAATATGGATTTTTAGGAGCCAGCCGGCCTCTCCGGGCCACAGGCCTGGGAATACAAACAACGGCCCTTTTCCCAGGTAAGCAAAAGTCACCACCTCAGTTTCATGGTGTCAGTTTACAGGAGTTACTTGGCACTCTCAAACCACCATGACTTGGCACTGGTGCCAGCTTGCCTCTGGGAGGCATCCTGCGCAATATGGATTTTTAGGAGCCAGCCGGCCTCTCCGGGCCACACGCCCTGGAATACAAACAACGGCCCTTTTCCCAGGTAAGCAAAAGTCACCACCTCAGTTTCATGGTGTCAGTTTGCAGGAGGTACTTGGCACTCTCAAACCACCATGACTTGGCACTGGTGCCAGCTTGCCTCTCGGAGGCATCCTGCGCAATATGGATTTTTAGGAGCCAGCCGGCCTCTCCGGGCCACAGGCCCTGGAACACAAACAACGGCCCTTTTCCCAGGTAAGCAAAAGTCACCACCTCAGTTTCATGATGTCAGTTTACAGGAGGTACTTGGCACTCTCCGACACGCCTGACTCGGCACTGGTGCCAGCTTGCCTCTCGGAGGCACCCTGCGCAATATGGATTTTTAGGAGCCAGCCGGCATCTCCGCGCCACAGGCCTGGGAATACAAACAACGGCCCTTTTCCCAGGTAAGCAAAAGTCACCACCTCAGTTTCATGGTGTCAGTTTACAGGAGGTACTTGGCACTCTCCAACCAGCCTGACTTGGCACTGGTGCCAGCTTGCCTCTGGGAGGCATCCTGCGCAATATGGATTTTTAGGAGCCAGCCGGCCTCTCCGGGCCACAGGCCTTGGAACACAAACAACGGCCCTTTTTACAGGTAAGCATAAGTCAACAACCTCAGCTTCATGGTGTCAGTTTGCAGGAGGTACTTGGCACTCTCAAACCAGCCTGACTTGGCACTGGTGCCAGCTTGCCTCTCGGAGGCATCCTGCGCAATATGGATTTTTAGGAGCCAGCCGGCCTCTCCTGGCCACAGGCCCTGGAACACAAACAACGGCCCTTTTCCCAGGTAAGCAAAAGTCACCACCTCAGTTTCATGGTGTCAGTTTACAGGAGGTATTTGGCACTCTCAAACCAGCTGACTTGGCCCTGGTGCCAGCTTGCCTCTGGCAGGCATCCTGCACAATATGGATTTTTAGGAGCCAGCCGGCCTCTCCTGGCCACAGGCCCTGGAACATAAACAACAGCCCTTCTCCGAGGTAAGCAAAAGTCACCACCTCAGTTTCATGGTGTCAGTTTACAGGAGGTACTTGGCACTCTCAAACCAGCTGACTTGACCCTGGTGCCAGCTTGCCTCTGGCAGGCATCCTGTGCAATATGGAATTTTAGGAGCCAGCCGGCCTCTCCGGGCCACAGGCCCTGGAACACAAACAACGGCCCTTTTCCCAGGTAAGCAAAAGTCAACATCCTTAGTTTCATGGTGTCAGTTTGCAGGAGGTACTTGGCACTCTCCAACCACCATGACTTGGCACTGGTGCCAGCTTGCCTCTCAGAGGCATCCTGCGCAATATGGATTTTTAGGAACCAGCCGGCCTCTCCGGGCCACTGGCCCTGGAACAAAAACAACGGCCCTTTTCCCAGGTAAGCAAAAGTCGCCACCTCAGTTTCATGGTGTCAGTTTGCAGGAGGTACTTGGCACTCTCCAACCAGCCTGACTTGGCACTGGTGCCAGCTTGCCTCTGGGAGGCATCCTGAGCAATATGGATTTTTAGGAGCCAGCAGGCCTCTCCGGGCCACAGGCCCTGGAACACAAACAACGGCCCTTTTCCCAGGTAAGCAAAAGTCAACAACCTCAGCTTCATGGTGTCAGTTTGCAGGAGGTACTTGGCACTCTCCAACCAGCCTGACTTGGCACTGGTGCCAGCTTGCCTCTCGGAGGCATCCTGCGCAATATGGATTTTTAGGAGCCAGCCGGCCTCTCCTGACCACAGGCCCTGGAACATAAAAAACAGCCCTTCTCCGAGGTAAGCAAAAGTCACCACCTCAGTTTCATGGTGTCAGTTTACAGGAGGTACTTGGCACTCTCAAACCAGCTGACTTGACCCTGGTGCCAGCTTGCCTCTGGCAGGCATCCTGTGCAATATGGAATTTTAGGAGCCAGCCGGCCTCTCCGGGCCACAGGCCCTGGAACACAAACAACGGCCCTTTTCCCAGGTAAGAAAAAGTCACCACCTCAGTTTCATGGTGTCAGTTTGCAGGAGGTACTTGGCACTCTCAAACCACCATGATTTGGCACAGGTGCCAGCTTGCCTCTCGGAGGCATCCTGCGCAATATGGATTTTAGGAGCCAGCCGGCCTCTCCGGGTCACAGGCCTTGGAACACAAACAACGGCCCTTTTCACAGGTAAGCAAAAGTCAACGTCCTCAGTTTCATGGTGTCAGTTTGCAGGAGGTACTTGGCACTCTCCAACCAGCCTGACTCGGCACTGGTGCCAGCTTGCCTCTGGCAGGCATCCTGCGCAATATGGATTTTTAGGAGCCAGCCGGCCTCTCCGCGCCACAGGCCCTGGAACACAAACAACAGCCCTTTTCCCAGGTAAGCAAATGTCACCACCTCAGTTTCATGGTGTCAGTTTGCAGGAGGTACTTGGCACTCTCAAACCACCATGACTTGGCACTGGTGCCAGCTTGCCTCTCGGAGGCACCCTGCGCAATATGGATTTTTAGGAGCCAGCCGGCCTCTCCGCGCCACAGGCCTTGGAACACAAACAACGGCCCATTTCCGAGGTAAGCAAAAGTCACCACCTCAGTTTCATGGTGTCAGTTTACAGGAGGTACTTGGCACTCTCCAACCAGCCTGACTTGGCTCTGGTGCCAGCTTGCCTCTCAGAGGCATCCTGCGCAATATGGATTTTTAGGAGCCAGCAGGCCTCTCCGGGCCACAGGCCTGGGAATACAAACAACGGCCCTTTTCCCAGGTAAGCAAAAGTCACCACCTCAGTTTCATGGTGTCAGTTTACAGGAGGTACTTGGCACTCTCAAACCACCATGACTTGGCACTGGTGCCAGCTTGCCTCTCGGAGGCATCCTGCGCAATATGGATTTTTAGGAGCCAGCCGGCCTCTCCGGGCCACACGCCCTGGAATACAAACAACGGCCCTTTTCCCAGGTAAGCAAAAGTCAACAACCTCAGTTTCATGGTGTCAGTCAATAGGAGGTACTTGGCACTCTCCAACCAGCCTGACTTGGCACTGGTGCCAGCTTGCCTCTCGGAGGCATCCTGCGCAATATGGATTTTTAGGAGCCAGCCGGCCTCTCCAGGCCACAGGACCTGGAACACAAACAACGGCCCTTTTCCCAGGTAAGCAAAAGTCACCACCTCAGTTTCATGGTGTCAGTTTACAGGAGGTACTTGGCACTCTCAAACCACCATGACTTGGCACGGGTGGTGCTTGCCTCTCGGAGGCATCCTGCGCAATGTGGATTTTTAGGAGCCAGCCGGCCTCTCCGGGCCACAGGCCCTGGAACACAAACAACGGCCCTTTTCCCAGGTAAGCAAAAGTCAACATCCTCAGCTTCATGGTGTCAGTTTGCAGGAGGTACTTGGCACTCTCCAACCAGCCTGACGTGGCACTGGTGCCAGCTTGCCTCTCGGAGGCACCCTGCGCAATATGGATTTTTAGGAGCCAGCCGGGCTCTCCTGGCCACAGGCCCTGGAACACAAACAACGGCCCTTTTCCCAGGTAAGCAAAAGTCACCACCTCAGTTTCATGGTGTCAGTTTACAGGAGGTATTTGGAACTCTCAAACCAGCTGACTTGGCCCTGGTGCCAGCTTGCCTCTGGCAGGTATCCTGCACAATATGGATTTTTAGGAGCCAGCCGGCCTCTCCGGGCCACAGGCCCTGGAACACAAACAACGGCCCTTTTCCCAGGTAAGCAAAAGTCACCACCTCAGTTTCATGATGTCAGTTTACAGGAGGTACTTGGCACTCTCCGACACGCCTGACTCGGCACTGGTGCCAGCTTGCCTCTCGGAGGCACCCTGCGCAATATGGATTTTTAGGAGCCAGCCGGCCTCTCCGCGCCACAGGCCTGGGAATACAAACAACGGCCCTTTTCCCAGGTAAGCAAAAGTCAACAACCTCAGCTTCATGGTGTCAGTTTGCAGGAGGTACTTGGCACTCTCCAACCAGCCTGACTTGGCACTGGTGCCAGCTTGCCTCTCGGAGGCATCCTGCGCAATATGGATTTTTAGGAGCCAGCCGGCCTCTCCTGGCCACAGGCCCTGGAACACAAACAACGGCCCTTTTCCCAGGTAAGCAAAAGTCACCACCTCAGTTTCATGGTGTCAGTTTACAGGAGGTATTTGGCACTCTCAAACCAGCTGACTTGGCCCTGGTGCCAGCTTGCCTCTGGCAGGCATCCTGCACAATATGGATTTTTAGGAGCCAGCCGGCCTCTCCGGGCCACAGGCCCTGGAACACAAACAACAGCCCTTTTCCCAGGTAAGCAAAAGTCACCACCTCAGTTTCATGGTGTCAGTTTACAGGAGGTACTTGGCACTCTCCGACACGCCTGACTTGGCACTGGTGCCAGCTTGCCTCTGGGAGGCATCCTGCGCAATATGGATTTTTAGGAGCCAGCCGGCCTCTCCGGGCCACAGGCCCTGGAACACAAACAACGGCCCTTTTCCCAGGTAAGCAAAAGTCAACAACCTCAGCTTCATGGTGTCAGTTTGCAGGAGGTACTTGGCACTCTCCAACCAGCCTGACTTGGCACTGGTGCCAGCTTGCCTCTCGGAGGCATCCTGCGCAATATGGATTTTTAGGAGCCAGCCGGCCTCTCCTGACCACAGGCCCTGGAACATAAACAACAGCCCTTCTCCGAGGTAAGCAAAAGTCACCACCTCAGTTTCATGGTGTCAGTTTACAGGAGGTACTTGGCACTCTCAAACCAGCTGACTTGACCCTGGTGCCAGCTTGCCTCTGGCAGGCATCCTGTGCAATATGGAATTTTAGGAGCCAGCCGGCCTCTCCGGGCCACAGGCCCTGGAACACAAACAACGGCCCTTTTCCCAGGTAAGAAAAAGTCACCACCTCTGTTTCATGGTGTCAGTTTGCAGGAGGTACTTGGCACTCTCCAACCAGCATGACTTGGCACTGGTGCCAGCTTGCCTCTCAGAGGCATCCTGCGCAATATGGATTTTTAGGAGCCAGCCGGCCTCTCCGGGTCACAGGCCTTGGAACACAAACAACGGCCCTTTTCACAGGTATGCAAAAGTCAACAACCTCAGCTTCATGGTGTCAGTTTGCAGGAGGTACTTGGCACTCTCCAACCAGCCTGACTTGGCACTGGTGCCAGCTTGCCTCTGGCAGGCATCCTGCGCAATATGGATTTTTAGGAGCCAGCCGGCCTCTCCTGGCCACAGGCCCTGGAACACAAACAACAGCCCTTTTCCCAGGTAAGCAAAAGTCACCACCTCAGTTTCATGGTGTCAGTTTGCAGGAGGTACTTGGCACTCTCCAACCACCATGACTTGGCACTGGTGCCAGCTTGCCTCTCAGAGGCATCCTGCGCAATATGGATTTTTAGGAGCCAGCCGGCCTCTCCGGGTCACAGGCCCTGGAACACAAACAACGGCCCTTTTCACAGGTATGCAAAAGTCAACAACCTCAGCTTCATGGTGTCAGTTTGCAGGAGGTACTTGGCACTCTCCAACCAGCCTGACTTGGCACTGGTGCCAGCTTGCCTCTCGGAGGCATCCTGCGCGATATGGATTTTTAGGAGCCAGCCGGCCTCTCCAGGCCACAGGCCCTGGAACACAAACAACAGCCCTTTTCCCAGGTAAGCAAAAGTCACCACCTCAGTTTCATGGTGTCAGTTTGCAGGAGGTACTTGGCACTCTCCAACCAGCCGGACTTGGCACTGGTGCCAGCTTGCCTCTGGGAGGCATCCTGCGCGATATGGATTTTTAGGAGCCAGCCGGCCTCTCCGGGCCACAGGACCTGGAAAACAAACAACGGCCCTTTTCCCAGGTAAGCAAAAGTCACCACCTCAGTTTCATGGTGTCAGTTTGCAGGAGGTACTTGGCACTCTCAAACCACCATGACTTGGCACGGGTGGTGCTTTCCTCTCGGAGGCATCCTGCGCAATATGGATTTTTAGGAGCCAGCCGGCCTCTCCGGGCCACGGGCCCTGGAACACAAACAACGGCCCTTTTCCCAGGTAAGCAAAAGTCACCACCTCAGTTTCATGGTGTCACTTTGCAGGAGGTACTTGGCACTCTCCAACCAGCCTGACTTGGCACTGGTGCCAGCTTGCCTCTCGGAGGCACCCTGCGCAATATGGATTTTTAGGAGCCAGCCGGCCTCTCCTGGCCACATGCCTTGGAACACAAACAACGGCCCTTTTCCGAGGTAAGCAAAAGTCACCACCTCAGTTTCATGGTGTCAGTTTACAGGAGGTACTTGGCACTCTCCAACCAGCCTGACTTGGCTCTGGTGCCAGCTTGCCTCTGGGAGGCATCCTGCGCAATATGGATTTTTAGGAGCCAGCCGGCCTCTCCGGGCCACAGGCCTGGGAATACAAACAACGGCCCTTTTCCCAGGAAAGCAAAAGTCACCACCTCAGTTTCATGGTGTCAGTTTACAGGAGTTACTTGGCACTCTCAAACCACCATGACTTGGCACTGGTGCCAGCTTGCCTCTGGGAGGCATCCTGCGCAATATGGATTTTTAGGAGCCAGCCGGCCTCTCCGGGCCACACGCCCTGGAATACAAACAACGGCCCTTTTCCCAGGAAAGCAAAAGTCACCACCTCAGTTTCATGGTGTCAGTTTGCAGGAGGTACTTGGCACTCTCAAACCACCATGACTTGGCAATGGTGCCAGCTTGCCTCTGGCAGGCATCCTGCGCAATATGGAATTTTAGGAGCCAGCAGGCCTCTCCAGGCCACAGGACCTGGAACACAAACAACGGCCCTTTTCCCAGGTAAGCAAAAGTCACCACCTCAGTTTCATGGTGTCAGTTTACAGGAGGTACTTGGCACTCTCCAACCACCATGACTTGGCACGGGTGGTGCTTGCCTCTCGAAGGCATCCTGCGCAATATGGATTTTTAGGAGCCAGCCGGCCTCTCCGGGCCACAGGCCCTGGAACACAAACAACGGCCCTTTTCCCAGGTAAGCAAAAGTCAACAACCTCAGCTTCATGGTGTCAGTTTGCAGGAGGTACTTGGCACTCTCCAACCAGCCTGACTTGGCACTGGTGCCAGCTTGCCTCTCGGAGGCATCCTGCGCAATATGGATTTTTAGGAGCCAGCCGGCCTCTCCGGGCCACAGGCCCTGGAACACAAACAACGGCCCTTTTCCCAGGTAAGCAAAAGTCACCACCGCAGTTTCATGATGTCAGTTTACAGGAGGTACTTGGCACTCTCCGACACGCCTGACTCGGCACTGGTGCCAGCTTGCCTCTCGGAGGCACCCTGCGCAATATGGATTTTTAGGAGCCAGCCGGCCTCTCCGGGCCACAGGCCTGGGAATACAAACAACGGCCCTTTTCCCAGGTAAGCAAAAGTCACCACCTCAGTTTCATGGTGTCAGTTTGCAGGAGGTACTTGGCACTCTCAAACCACCATGACTTGGCACTGGTGCCAGCTTGCCTCTGGGAGGCATCCTGCGCAATATGGATTTTTAGGAGCCAGCCGGCCTCTCCGGGCCACAGGCCCTGGAACACAAACAACGGCCCTTTTCACAGGTAAGCAAAAGTCAACAACCTCAGCTTCATGGTGTCAGTTTGCAGGAGGTACTTGGAACTCTCCAACCAGCCTGACTCTGCACTGGTGCCAGCTTGCCACTCGGAGGCATCCTGCGCAATATGGATTTTTAGGAGCCAGCCGGCCTCTCCTGACCACAGGCCCTGGAACATAAACAACAGCCCTTCTCCGAGGTAAGCAAAAGTCACCACCTCAGTTTCATGGTGTCAGTTTACAGGAGGTACTTGGCACTCTCAAACCAGCTGACTTGACCCTGGTGCCAGCTTGCCTCTGGCAGGCATCCTGTGCAATATGGAATTTTAGGAGCCAGCCGGCCTCTCCGGGCCACAGGCCCTGGAACACAAACAACGGCCCTTTTCACAGGTATGCAAAAGTCAACAACCTCAGCTTCATGGTGTCAGTTTGCAGGAGGTACTTGGCACTCTCCAACCAGCCTGACTTGGCACTGGTGCCAGCTTGCCTCTCAGAGGCATCCTGCGCAATATGGATTTTTAGGAGCCAGCCGGCCTCTCCTGGCCACAGGCCCTGGAACACAAACAACAGCCCTTTTCCCAGGTAAGCAAAAGTCAACAACCTCAGCTTCATGGTGTCAGTTTGCAGGAGGTACTTGGCACTCTCCAACCAGCCTGACTTGGCACTGGTGCCAGCTTGCCTCTGGGAGGCATCCTGCGCAATATGGATTTTTAGGAGCCAGCCGGCCTCTCCTGGCCACAGGCCCTGGAACACAAACAACGGCCCTTTTCCCAGGTAAGCAAAAGTCACCACCTCAGTTTCATGGTGTCAGTTTACAGGAGGTATTTGGCACTCTCAAACCAGCTGACTTGGCCCTGGTGCCAGCTTGCCTCTGGCAGGCATCCTGCACAATATGGATTTTTAGGAGCCAGCCGGCCTCTCCGGGCCACAGGCCCTGGAACACAAACAACGGCCCTTTTCCCAGGTAAGCAAAAGTCACCACCTCAGTTTCATGATGTCAGTTTACAGGAGGTACTTGGCACTCTCCGACACGCCTGACTCGGCACTGGTGCCAGCTTGCCTCTCGGAGGCACCCTGCGCAATATGGATTTTTAGGAGCCAGCCGGCCTCTCCGGGTCACAGGCTCTGGAACACAAACAACGGCCCTTTTCACAGGTATGCAAAAGTCAACAACCTCAGCTTCATGGTGTCAGTTTGCAGGAGGTACTTGGCACTCTCCAACCAGCCTGACTTGGCACTGGTGCCAGCTTGCCTCTAGCAGGCATCCTGCGCAATATGGATTTTTAGGAGCCAGCCGGCCTCTCCTGGCCACAGGCCCTGGAACACAAACAACAGCCCTTTTCCCAGGTAAGAAAAAGTCACCACCTCAGTTTCATGGTGTCAGTTTGCAGGAGGTACTTGGCACTCTCCAACCAGCCTGACTTGGCACTGGTGCCAGCTTGCCTCTCGGAGGCATCCTGCGCAATATGGATTTTTAGGAGCCAGCCGGCCTCTCCTGGCCACAGGCCCTGGAACACAAACAACGGCCCTTTTCCCAGGTAAGCAAAAGTCACCACCTCAGTTTCATGGTGTCAGTTTACAGGAGGTATTGGGCACTCTCAAACCAGCTGACTTGGCCCTGGTGCCAGCTTGCCTCTGGCAGGCATCCTGCACAATATGGATTTTTAGGAGCCAGCCGGCCTCTCCGGGCCACAGGCCCTGGAACACAAACAACGGCCCTTTTCCCAGGTAAGCAAAAGTCACCACCTCAGTTTCATGATGTCAGTTTACAGGAGGTACTTGGCACTCTCCGACACGCCTGACTCGGCACTGGTGCCAGCTTGCCTCTCGGAGGCACCCTGCGCAATATGGATTTTTAGGAGCCAGCCGGCCTCTCCGCGCCACAGGCCTGGGAATACAAACAACGGCCCTTTTCCCAGGTAACCAAAAGTCACCACCTCAGTTTCATGGTGTCAGTTTGCAGGAGGTACTTGGCACTCTCCAACCAGCCTGACTTGGCACTGGTGCCAGCTTGCCTCTCGGAGGCATCCTGCGCAATATGGATTTTTAGGAGCCAGCCGGCCTCTCCTGACCACAGGCCCTGGAACATAAACAACAGCCCTTCTCCGAGGTAAGCAAAAGTCACCACCTCAGTTTCATGGTGTCAGTTTACAGGAGGTACTTGGCACTCTCAAACCAGCTGACTTGACCCTGGTGCCAGCTTGCCTCTGGCAGGCATCATGTGCAATATGGAATTTTAGGAGCCAGCCGGCCTCTCCGGGCCACAGGCCCTGGAACACAAACAACGGCCCTTTTCCCAGGTAAGAAAAAGTCACCACCTCTGTTTCATGGTGTCAGTTTGCAGGAGGTACTTGGCACTCTCCAACCAGCATGACTTGGCACTGGTGCCAGCTTGCCTCTCAGAGGCATCCTGCGCAATATGGATTTTTAGGAGCCAGCCGGCCTCTCCTGGTCACAGGCTCTGGAACACAAACAACGGCCCTTTTCACAGGTAAGCAAAAGTCAACAACCTCAGCTTCATGGTGTCAGTTTGCAGGAGGTACTTGGCACTCTCCAACTACCATGACTTGGCACTGGTGCCAGCTTGCCTCGGGCAGGCATCCTGCGCAATATGGATTTTTAGGAGCCAGCCGGCCTCTCCGCGCCACAGGCCCTGGAACACAAACAACAGCCCTTTTCCCAGGTAAGCAAAAGTCACCACCTCAGTTTCATGGTGTCAGTTTGCAGGAGGTACTTGGCACTCTCCAACCAGCCTGACTTGGCACTGGTGCCAGCTTGCCTCTCAGAGGCATCCTGCGCAATATGGATTTTTAGGAGCCAGCCGGCCTCTCCTGGCCACATGCCTTGGAACACAAACAACGGCCCTTTTCCGAGGTAAGCAAAAGTCACCACCTCAGTTTCATGGTGTCAGTTTACAGGAGGTACTTGGCACTCTCCAACCAGCCTGACTTGGCTCTGGTGCCAGCTTGCCTCTGGGAGGCATCCTGCGCAATATGGATTTTTAGGAGCCAGCCGGCCTCTCCGGGCCACAGGCCTGGGAATACAAACAACGGCCCTTTTCCCAGGAAAGCAAAAGTCACCACCTCAGTTTCATGGTGTCAGTTTACAGGAGTTACTTGGCACTCTCAAACCACCATGACTTGGCACTGGTGCCAGCTTGCCTCTGGGAGGCATCCTGCGCAATATGGATTTTTAGGAGCCAGCCGGCCTCTCCGGGCCACACGCCCTGGAATACAAACAACGGCCCTTTTCCCAGGAAAGCAAAAGTCACCACCTCAGTTTCATGGTGTCAGTTTGCAGGAGGTACTTGGCACTCTCAAACCACCATGACTTGGCAATGGTGCCAGCTTGCCTCTGGCAGGCATCCTGCGCAATATGGAATTTTAGGAGCCAGCAGGCCTCTCCAGGCCACAGGACCTGGAACACAAACAACGGCCCTTTTCCCAGGTAAGCAAAAGTCACCACCTCAGTTTCATGGTGTCAGTTTACAGGAGGTACTTGGCACTCTCCAACCACCATGACTTGGCACGGGTGGTGCTTGCCTCTCGAAGGCATCCTGCGCAATATGGATTTTTAGGAGCCAGCCGGCCTCTCCGGGCCACAGGCCCTGGAACACAAACAACGGCCCTTTTCCCAGGTAAGCAAAAGTCAACAACCTCAGCTTCATGGTGTCAGTTTGCAGGAGGTACTTGGCACTCTCCAACCAGCCTGACTTGGCACTGGTGCCAGCTTGCCTCTCGGAGGCATCCTGCGCAATATGGATTTTTAGGAGCCAGCCGGCCTCTCCGGGCCACAGGCCCTGGAACACAAACAACGGCCCTTTTCCCAGGTAAGCAAAAGTCACCACCGCAGTTTCATGATGTCAGTTTACAGGAGGTACTTGGCACTCTCCGACACGCCTGACTCGGCACTGGTGCCAGCTTGCCTCTCGGAGGCACCCTGCGCAATATGGATTTTTAGGAGCCAGCCGGCCTCTCCGGGCCACAGGCCTGGGAATACAAACAACGGCCCTTTTCCCAGGTAAGCAAAAGTCACCACCTCAGTTTCATGGTGTCAGTTTGCAGGAGGTACTTGGCACTCTCAAACCACCATGACTTGGCACTGGTGCCAGCTTGCCTCTGGGAGGCATCCTGCGCAATATGGATTTTTAGGAGCCAGCCGGCCTCTCCGGGCCACAGGCCCTGGAACACAAACAACGGCCCTTTTCACAGGTAAGCAAAAGTCAACAACCTCAGCTTCATGGTGTCAGTTTGCAGGAGGTACTTGGAACTCTCCAACCAGCCTGACTCTGCACTGGTGCCAGCTTGCCTCTCGGAGGCATCCTGCGCAATATGGATTTTTAGGAGCCAGCCGGCCTCTCCTGACCACAGGCCCTGGAACATAAACAACAGCCCTTCTCCGAGGTAAGCAAAAGTCACCACCTCAGTTTCATGGTGTCAGTTTACAGGAGGTACTTGGCACTCTCAAACCAGCTGACTTGACCCTGGTGCCAGCTTGCCTCTGGCAGGCATCCTGTGCAATATGGAATTTTAGGAGCCAGCCGGCCTCTCCGGGCCACAGGCCCTGGAACACAAACAACGGCCCTTTTCACAGGTATGCAAAAGTCAACAACCTCAGCTTCATGGTGTCAGTTTGCAGGAGGTACTTGGCACTCTCCAACCAGCCTGACTTGGCACTGGTGCCAGCTTGCCTCTCAGAGGCATCCTGCGCAATATGGATTTTTAGGAGCCAGCCGGCCTCTCCTGGCCACAGGCCCTGGAACACAAACAACAGCCCTTTTCCCAGGTAAGCAAAAGTCAACAACCTCAGCTTCATGGTGTCAGTTTGCAGGAGGTACTTGGCACTCTCCAACCAGCCTGACTTGGCACTGGTGCCAGCTTGCCTCTGGGAGGCATCCTGCGCAATATGGATTTTTAGGAGCCAGCCGGCCTCTCCTGGCCACAGGCCCTGGAACACAAACAACGGCCCTTTTCCCAGGTAAGCAAAAGTCACCACCTCAGTTTCATGGTGTCAGTTTACAGGAGGTATTTGGCACTCTCAAACCAGCTGACTTGGCCCTGGTGCCAGCTTGCCTCTGGCAGGCATCCTGCACAATATGGATTTTTAGGAGCCAGCCGGCCTCTCCGGGCCACAGGCCCTGGAACACAAACAACGGCCCTTTTCCCAGGTAAGCAAAAGTCACCACCTCAGTTTCATGATGTCAGTTTACAGGAGGTACTTGGCACTCTCCGACACGCCTGACTCGGCACTGGTGCCAGCTTGCCTCTCGGAGGCACCCTGCGCAATATGGATTTTTAGGAGCCAGCCAGCCTCTCCGGGTCACAGGCTCTGGAACACAAACAACGGCCCTTTTCACAGGTATGCAAAAGTCAACAACCTCAGCTTCATGGTGTCAGTTTGCAGGAGGTACTTGGCACTCTCCAACCAGCCTGACTTGGCACTGGTGCCAGCTTGCCTCTAGCAGGCATCCTGCGCAATATGGATTTTTAGGAGCCAGCCGGCCTCTCCTGGCCACAGGCCCTGGAACACAAACAACAGCCCTTTTCCCAGGTAAGCAAAAGTCACCACCTCAGTTTCATGGTGTCAGTTTGCAGGAGGTACTTGGCACTCTCCAACCAGCCTGACTTGGCACTGGTGCCAGCTTGCCTCTCGGAGGCATCCTGCGCAATATGGATTTTTAGGAGCCAGCCGGCCTCTCCTGGCCACAGGCCCTGGAACACAAACAACGGCCCTTTTCCGAGGTAAGCAAAAGTCACCACCTCAGTTTCATGGTGTCAGTTTACAGGAGGTATTGGGCACTCTCAAACCAGCTGACTTGGCCCTGGTGCCAGCTTGCCTCTGGCAGGCATCCTGCACAATATGGATTTTTAGGAGCCAGCCGGCCTCTCCGGGCCACAGGCCCTGGAACACAAACAACGGCCCTTTTCCCAGGTAAGCAAAAGTCACCACCTCAGTTTCATGATGTCAGTTTACAGGAGGTACTTGGCACTCTCCGACACGCCTGACTCGGCACTGGTGCCAGCTTGCCTCTCGGAGGCACCCTGCGCAATATGGATTTTTAGGAGCCAGCCGGCCTCTCCGCGCCACAGGCCTGGGAATACAAACAACGGCCCTTTTCCCAGGTAACCAAAAGTCACCACCTCAGTTTCATGGTGTCAGTTTGCAGGAGGTACTTGGCACTCTCCAACCAGCCTGACTTGGCACTGGTGCCAGTTTGCCTCTCGGAGGCATCCTGCGCAATATGGATTTTTAGGAGCCAGCCGGCCTCTCCGGGCCACAGGCCCTGGAACATAAACAACAGCCCTTCTCCGAGGTAAGCAAAAGTCACCACCTCAGTTTCATGGTGTCAGTTTACAGGAGGTACTTGGCACTCTCAAACCAGCTGACTTGACCCTGGTGCCAGCTTGCCTCTGGCAGGCATCATGTGCAATATGGAATTTTAGGAGCCAGCCGGCCTCTCCGGGCCACAGGCCCTGGAACACAAACAACGGCCCTTTTCCCAGGTAAGAAAAAGTCACCACCTCTGTTTCATGGTGTCAGTTTGCAGGAGGTACTTGGCACTCTCCAACCAGCATGACTTGGCACTGGTGCCAGCTTGCCTCTCAGAGGCATCCTGCGCAATATGGATTTTTAGGAGCCAGCCGTCCTCTCCTGGTCACAGGCTCTGGAACACAAACAACGGCCCTTTTCACAGGTAAGCAAAAGTCAACAACCTCAGCTTCATGGTGTCAGTTTGCAGGAGGTACTTGGCACTCTCCAACTACCATGACTTGGCACTGGTGCCAGCTTGCCTCGGGCAGGCATCCTGCGCAATATGGATTTTTAGGAGCCAGCCGGCCTCTCCGCGCCACAGGCCCTGGAACACAAACAACGGCCCTTTTCACAGGTAAGCAAAAGTCACCACCTCAGTTTCATGGTGTCAGTTTGCAGGAGGTACTTGGCACTCTCCAACCAGCCTGACTTGGCACTGGTGCCAGCTTGCCTCTCAGAGGCATCCTGCGCAATATGGATTTTTAGGAGCCAGCCGGCCTCTCCGGGTCACAGGCCTTGGAACACAAACAACGGCCCTTTTCACAGGTATGCAAAAGTCAACAACCTCAGCTTCATGGTGTCAGTTTGCAGGAGGTACTTGGCACTCTCCAACCAGCCTGACTTGGCACTGGTGCCAGCTTGCCTCTCGGAGGCATCCTGCGCAATATGGATTTTTAGGAGCCAGCCGGCCTCTCGAGGCCACAGGCCGTGGAACACAAACAACAGCCCTTTTCCCAGGTAAGCAAAAGTCACCACCTCAGTTTCATGGTGTCAGTTTGCAGGAGGTACTTGGCACTCTCCAACCAGCCGGACTTGGCTCTGGTGCCAGCTTGCCTCTGGGAGGCATCCTGCGCAATATGGATTTTTAGGAGCCAGCCGGCCTCTCCGGGCCACAGGCCTGGGAATACAAACAACGGCCCTTTTCCCAGGTAAGCAAAAGTCACCACCTCAGTTTCATGGTGTCAGTTTGCAGGAGGTACTTGGCACTCTCAAACCACCATGACTTGGCACGGGTGGTGCTTTCTTCTCGGAGGCATCCTGCGCAATATGGATTTTTAGGAGCCAGCCGGCCTCTCCGGGCCACAGGCCCTGGAACACAAACAACGGCCCTTTTCCCAGGTAAGCAAAAGTCAACAACCTCAGCTTCATGGTGTCAGTTTGCAGGAGGTACTTGGCACTCTCCAACCAGCCTGACTTGGCACTGGTGCCAGCTTGCCTCTCGGAGGCATCCTGCGCAATATGGATTTTTAGGAGCCAGCCGGCCTCTCCTGGCCACAGGCTCTGGAACACAAACAACGGCCCTTTTCACAGGTAAGCAACAGCCACCACCTCAGTTTCATGGTGTCAGTTTACAGGAGGTATTTGGCACTCTCAAACCAGCTGACTTGGCCCTGGTGCCAGCTTGCCTCTGGCAGGCATCCTGTGCAATATGGATTTTTAGGAGCCAGCCGGCCTCTCCGGGCCACAGGCCCTGGAACACAAACAACGGCCCTTTTCCCAGGTAAGCAAAAGTCACCACCTCAGTTTCATGGTGTCAGTTTGCAGGAGGTACTTGGCACTCTCCAACCAGCCTGACTTGGCACTGGTGCCAGCTTGCCTCTGGGAGGCATCGTGCGCGATATGGATTTTTAGGAGCCAGCCGGCCTCTCCGGGCCACTGGCCCTGGAACACAAACAACGGCCCTTTTCCCAGGTAAGCAAAAGTCACCACCTCAGTTTCATGGTGTCAGTTTGCAGGAGGTACTTGGCACTCTCAAACCAGCCTGACTTGGCACTGGTGCCAGTTTGCCTCTCGGAGGCATCCTGCGCAATATGGAATTTTAGGAGCCAGCCGGCCTCTCCGCGCCACAGGCCCTGGAACACAAACAACAGCCCTTTTCCCAGGTAAGCAAAAGTCACCACCTCAGTTTCATGGTGTCAGTTTACAGGAGGTACTTGGCACTCTCAAACCACCATGACTTGGCACGGGTGGTGCTTGCCTCTCGGAGGCATCCTGCGCAATATGGATTTTTAGGAGCCAGCCGGCCTCTGCTGGCCACAGGCCCTGGAACACAAACAACGGCCCTTTTCCGAGGTAAGCAAAAGTCAACAACCTCAGCTTCATGGTGTCAGTTTGCAGGAGGTACTTGGCACTCTCCAACCAGCCTGACTTGGCACTGGTGCCAGCTTGCCTCTCGGAGGCATCCTGCGCAGTATGGATTTTTAGGAGCCAGCCGGCCTCTCCTGGCCACAGGCCCTGGAACACAAACAACGGCCCTTTTCCGAGGTAAGCAAAAGTCACCACCTCAGTTTCATGGTGTCAGTTTACAGGAGGTATTGGGCACTCTCAAACCAGCTGACTTGGCCCTGGTGCCAGCTTGCCTCTGGCAGGCATCCTGTGCAATATGGATTTTTAGGAGCCAGCCGGCCTCTCCGGGCCACAGACCCTGGAACACAAACAACGGCCCTTTTCCCAGGTAAGCAAAAGTCACCACCTCAGTTTCATGGTGTCAGTTTACAGGAGGTACTTGGCACTCTCCAACCAGCCTGACTCGGCACTGGTGCCAGCTTGCCTCTGGGAGGCACCCTGCGCAATATGGATTTTTAAGAGCCAGCCGGCCTCTCCGGGTCACAGGCCTGGGAATACAAACAACGGCCCTTTTCCCAGGTAAGCAAAAGTCACCACCTCAGTTTCATGGTGTCAGTTTGCAGGAGGTACTTGGCACTCTCCAACCAGCCTGACTTGGCACTGGTGCCAGTTTGCCTCTCGGAGGCATCCTGCGCAATATGGATTTTTAGGAGCCAGCCGGCCTCTCCGGGCCACAGGCCCTGGAACACAAACAACGGCCCTTTTCCCAGGTAAGCAAAAGTCAACAACCTCAGCTTCATGGTGTCAGTTTGCAGGAGGCACTTGGCACTCTCCAACCAGCCTGACTTGGCACTGGTGCCAGCTTGCCTCTCGGAGGCATCCTGCGCAATATGGATTTTTAGGAGCCAGCCGGCCTCTCCTGACCACAGGCCCTGGAACATAAACAACAGCCCTTCTCCGAGGTAAGCAAAAGTCACCACCTCAGATTCATGGTGTCAGTTTACAGGAGGTACTTGGCACTCTCAAACCAGCTGACTTGAACCTGGTGCCAGCTTGCCTCTGGCAGGCATCCTGTGCAATATGGAATTTTAGGAGCCAGCCGGCCTCTCCGGGCCACAGGCCCTGGAACAAAAACAACGGCCCTTTTCCCAGGTAAGAAAAAGTCACCACCTCAGTTTCATGGTGTCAGCTTGCAGGAGGTACTTGGCACTCTCCAACCAGCCTGACTTGGCACTGGTGCCAGCTTGCCTCTCAGAGGCATCCTGCGCAGTATGGATTTTTAGGAGCCAGCCGGCCTCTCCGGGCCACAGGCCCTGGAACACAAACAACGGCCCTTTTCACAGGTATGCAAAAGTCAACAACCTCAGCTTCATGGTGTCAGTTTGCAGGAGGTACTTGGCACTCTCCAACCAGCCTGACTTGGCACTGGTGCCAGCTTGCCTCTGGCAGGCATCCTGCGCAATATGGATTTTTAGGAGCCAGCCGGCCTCTCCGGGCCACAGGCCCTGGAACACAAACAACAGTCATTTTCCCAGGTAAGCAAAAGTCACCACCTCAGTTTCATGGTGTCAGTTTGCAGGAGGTACTTGGCACTCTCCAACCAGCCTGACTTGGCACTGGTGCCAGCTTGCCTCTCAGAGGCATCCTGCGCAATATGGATTTTTAGGAGCCAGCCGGCCTCTCCGGGTCACAGGCCTTGGAACACAAACAACGGCCCTTTTCACAGGTATGCAAAAGTTAACAACCTCAGCTTCATGGTGTCAGTTTGCAGGAGGTACTTGGCACTCTCCAACCAGCCTGACTTGGCACTGGTGCCAGCTTGCCTCTCGGAGGCATCCTGCGCAATATGGATTTTTAGGAGCCAGCCGGCCTCTGCTGGCCACAGGCCCTGGAACACAAACAACGGCCCTTTTCCCAGGTAAGCAAAAGTCAACAACCTCAGCTTCATGGTGTCAGTTTGCAGGAGGTACTTGGCACTCTCCAACCAGCCTGACTTGGCCCTGGTGCCAGCTTGCCTCTCGGAGGCATCCTGCGCAATATGGATTTTTAGGAGCCAGCCGGCCTCTCCTGGCCACAGGCCCTGGAACACAAACAACGGCCCTTTTCCCAGGTAAGCAAAAGTCACCACCTCAGTTTCATGGTGTCATTTTACAGGAGGTATTTGGCACTCTCAAACCAGCTGACTTGGCCCTGGTGCCAGCTTGCCTCTGGCAGGCATCCTGTGCAATATGGAATTTTAGGAGCCAGCCGGCCTCTCCGGGCCACAGGCCCTGGAACACAAACAACGGCCCTTTTCCCAGGTAAGCAAAAGTCACCACCTCAGTTTCATGGTGTCAGCTTGCAGGAGGTACTTGGCACTCTCCAACCAGCCTGACTTGGCACTGGTGCCAGCTTGCCTCTGGCAGGCATCCTGCGCAGTATGGATTTTTAGGAGCCAGCCGGCCTCTCCTGGCCACAGGCCCTGGAACACAAACAACAGCCCTTTTCCCAGGTAAGCAAAAGTCACCACCTCAGTTTCATGGTGTCAGTTTGCAGGAGGTACTTGGCACTCTCCAACCAGCCTGACTTGGCACTGGTGCCAGCTTGCCTCTCAGAGGCATCCTGCGCAATATGGATTTTTAGGAGCCAGCCGGCCTCTCCGGGTCACAGGCCTTGGAACACAAACAACGGCCCTTTTCACAGGTATGCAAAAGTCAACAACCTCAGCTTCATGGTGTCAGTTTGCAGGAGGTACTTGGCACTCTCCAACCAGCCTGACTTGGCACTGGCGCCAGCTTGCCTCTCGGAGGCATCCTGCGCGATATGGATTTTTAGGAGCCAGCCGGCCTCTCCAGGCCACAGGCCCTGGAACACAAACAACAGCCCTTTTCCGAGGTAAGCAAAAGTCACCACCTCAGTTTCATGGTGTCAGTTTACAGGAGGTACTTGGCACTCTCCAACCAGCCTGACTTGGCACTGGTGCCAGCTTGCCTCTGGGAGGCATCCTGCGCGATATGGATTTTTAGGAGCCAGCCGGCCTCTCCGGGCCACAGGCCCTGGAACACAAACAACGGCCCTTTTCCCAGGTAAGCAAAAGTCACCACCTCAGTTTCATGGTGCCAGTTTGCAGGAGGTACTTGGCACTCTCAAACCACCATGACTCGGCACGGGTGGTGCTTTCTTCTCGGAGGCATCCTGCGCAATATGGATTTTTAGGAGCCAGCCGGCCTCTGCTGGCCACAGGCCCTGGAACACAAACAACGGCCCTTTTCACAGGTAAGCAAAAGTCAACAACCTCAGCTTCATGGTGTCAGTTTGCAGGAGGTACTTGGCACTCTCCAACCAGCCTGACTTGGCACTGGTGCCAGCTTGCCTCTCGGAGGCATCCTGCGCAATATGGATTTTTAGGAGCCAGCCGGCCTCTCCTGGCCACAGGCTCTGGAACACAAACAACGGCCCTTTTCACAGGTAAGCAACAGCCACCACCTCAGTTTCATGGTGTCAGTTTACAGGAGGTATTTGGCACTCTCAAACCAGCTGACTTGGCCCTGGTGCCAGCTTGCCTCTGGCAGGCATCCTGTGCAATATGGATTTTTAGGAGCCAGCCGGCCTCTCCGGGCCACAGGCCCTGGAACACAAACAACGGCCCTTTTCCCAGGTAAGCAAAAGTCACCACCTCAGTTTCATGGTGTCAGTTTGCAGGAGGTACTTGGCACTCTCCAACCAGCCTGACTTGGCACTGGTGCCAGCTTGCCTCTCGGAGGCATCCTGCGCAATATGGATTTTTAGGAGCCAGCCGGCCTCTGCTGGCCACAGGCCCTGGAACACAAACAACGGCCCTTTTCCCAGGTAAGCAAAAGTCAACAACCTCAGCTTCATGGTGTCAGTTTGCAGGAGGTACTTGGCACTCTCCAACCAGCCTGACTTGGCACTGGTGCCAGCTTGCCTCTCGGAGGCATCCTGCGCAATATGGATTTTTAGGAGCCAGCCGGCCTCTCCTGACCACAGGCCCTGGAACATAAACAACAGCCCTTCTCCGAGGTAAGCAAAAGTCACCACCTCAGTTTCATGGTGTCAGTTTACAGGAGGTACTTGGCACTCTCAAACCAGCTGACTTGAACCTGGTGCCAGCTTGCCTCTGGCAGGCATCCTGTGCAATATGGAATTTTTAGGAGCCAGCCGGCCTCTCCGGGCCACAGGCCCTGGAACACAAACAACGGCCCTTTTCCCAGGTAAGAAAAAGTCACCACCTCTGTTTCATGGTGTCAGCTTGCAGGAGGTACTTGGCACTCTCCAACCAGCCTGACTTGGCACTGGTGCCAGCTTGCCTCTCGGAGGCATCCTGCGCAATATGGATTTTTAGGAGCCAGCCGGCCTCTCCTGACCACAGGCCCTGGAACATAAACAACAGCCCTTCTCCGAGGTAAGCAAAAGTCACCACCTCAGTTTCATGGTGTCAGTTTACAGGAGGTACTTGGCACTCTCAAACCAGCTGACTTGACCCTGGTGCCAGCTTGCCTCTGGCAGGCATCCTGTGCAATATGGAATTTTAGGAGCCAGCCGGCCTCTCCGGGCCACAGGCCCTGGAACACAAACAACGGCCCTTTTCCCAGGTAAGAAAAAGTCACCACCTCTATTTCATGGTGTCAGCTTGCAGGAGGTACTTGGCACTCTCCAACCAGCCTGACTTGGCACTGGTGCCAGCTTGCCTCTCGGAGGCATCCTGCGCAGTATGGATTTTTAGGAGCCAGCCGGCCTCTCCGGGCCACAGGCCTTGGAACACAAACAACAGCCCTTTTCACAGGTATGCAAAAGTCAACAACCTCAGCTTCATGGTGTCAGTTTGCAGGAGGTACTTGGCACTCTCCAACCAGCCTGACTTGGCACTGGTGCCAGCTTGCCTCTGGCAGGCATCCTGCGCAATATGGATTTTTAGGAGCCAGCCGGCCTCTCCTGGCCACAGGCCCTGGAACACAAACAACAGCCCTTTTCCCAGGTAAGCAAAAGTCACCACCTCAGTTTCATGGTGTCAGTTTGCAGGAGGTACTTGGCACTCTCCAACCAGCCTGACTTGGCACTGGTGCCAGCTTGCCTCTCAGAGGCATCCTGCGCAATATGGATTTTTAGGAGCCAGCCGGCCTCTCCGGGTCACAGGCCTTGGAACACAAACAACGGCCCTTTTCACAGGTATGCAAAAGTCAACAACCTCAGCTTCATGGTGTCAGTTTGCAGGAGGTACTTGGCACTCTCCAACCAGCCTGACTTGGCACTGGTGCCAGCTTGCCTCTCGGAGGCATCCTGCGCAATATGGATTTTTAGGAGCCAGCCGGCCTCTCCAGGCCACAGGCCCTGGAACACAAACAACAGCCCTTTTCCGAGGTAAGCAAAAGTCACCACCTCAGTTTCATGGTGTCAGTTTACAGGAGGTACTTGGCACTCTCCAACCAGCCGGACTTGGCACTGGTGCCAGCTTGCCTCTGGGAGGCATCCTGCGCGATATGGATTTTTAGGAGCCAGCCGGCCTCTCCGGGCCACAGGCCCTGGAACACAAACAACGGCCCTTTTCCCAGGTAAGCAAAAGTCACCACCTCAGTTTCATGGTGTCAGTTTGCAGGAGGTACTTGGCACTCTCAAACCACCATGACTTGGCACGGGTGGTGCATTCTTCTCGGAGGCATCCTGCGCAATATGGATTTTTAGGAGCCAGCCGGCCTCTCCTGGCCACAGGCCCTGGAACACAAACAACAGCCCTTTTCCCAGGTAAGCAAAAGTCACCACCTCAGTTTCATGGTGTCAGTTTGCAGGAGGTACTTGGCACTCTCCAACCAGCCTGACTTGGCACTGGTGCCAGCTTGCCTCTCAGAGGCATCCTGCGCAATATGGATTTTTAGGAGCCAGCCGGCCTCTCCGGGTCACAGGCCTTGGAACACAAACAACGGCCCTTTTCACAGGTATGCAAAAGTCAACAACCTCAGCTTCATGGTGTCAGTTTGCAGGAGGTACTTGGCACTCTCCAACCAGCCTGACTTGGCACTGGTGCCAGCTTGCCTCTCGGAGGCATCCTGCGCGATATGGATTTTTAGGAGCCAGCCGGCCTCTCCAGGCCACAGGCCCTGGAACACAAACAACAGCCCTTTTCCGAGGTAAGCAAAAGTCACCACCTCAGTTTCATGGTGTCAGTTTACAGGAGGTACTTGACACTCTCCAACCAGCCGGACTTGGCACTGGTGCCAGCTTGCCTCTGGCAGGCATCCTGCGCGATATGGATTTTTAGGAGCCAGCCGGCCTCTCCGAGCCACAGGCCCTGGAACACAAACAACGGCCCTTTTCCCAGGTAAGCAAAAGTCACCACCTCAGTTTCATGGTGTCAGTTTGCAGGAGGTACTTGGCACTCTCCAACCACCATGACTTGGCACGGGTGGTGCTTTCTTCTCGGAGGCATCCTGCGCAATATGGATTTTTAGGAGCCAGCCGGCCTCTCCGGGCCACAGGCCCTGGAACACAAACAACGGCCCTTTTCCCAGGTAAGCAAAAGTCAACAACCTCAGCTTCATGGTGTCAGTTTGCAGGAGGTACTTGGCACTCTCCAACCAGCCTGACTTGGCACTGGTGCCAGCTTGCCTCTCGGAGGCATCCTGCGCAATATGGATTTTTAGGAGCCAGCCGGCCTCTCCTGGCCACAGGCTCTGGAACACAAACAACGGCCCTTTTCACAGGTAAGCAACAGCCACCACCTCAGTTTCATGGTGTCAGTTTACAGGAGGTACTTGGCACTCTCAAACCAGCTGACTTGGCCCTGGTGCCAGCTTGCCTCTGGCAGGCATCCTGTGCAATATGGATTTTTAGGAGCCAGCCGGCCTCTCCGGGCCACAGGCCCTGGAACACAAACAACGGCCCTTTTCCCAGGTAAGCAAAAGTCACCACCTCAGTTTCATGGTGTCAGTTTGCAGGAGGTACTTGGCACTCTCCAACCAGCCTGACTTGGCACTGGTGCCAGCTTGCCTCTGGGAGGCATCGTGCGCGATATGGATTTTTAGGAGCCAGCCGGCCTCTCCGGGCCACTGGCCCTGGAACACAAACAACGGCCCTTTTCCCAGGTAAGCAAAAGTCACCACCTCAGTTTCATGGTGTCAGTTTGCAGGAGGTACTTGGCACTCTCAAACCAGCCTGACTTGGCACTGGTGCCAGTTTGCCTCTCGGAGGCATCCTGCGCAATATGGATTTTTAGGAGCCAGCCGGCCTCTCCGCGCCACAGGCCCTGGAACACAAACAACAGCCCTTTTCCCAGGTAAGCAAAAGTCACCACCTCAGTTTCATGGTGTCAGTTCACAGGAGGTACTAGGCACTCTCCAACCAGCCTGACTTGGCACTGGCGCCAGCTTGCCTCTGGCAGGCATCCTGTGCAATATGGAATTTTAGGAGCCAGCCGGCCGCTCCGGGCCACAGGCCCTGGAACACAAACAACGGCCCTTTTCCCAGGTAAGCAAAAGTCACCACCTCAGTTTCATGGTGTCAGTTTACAGGAGGTACTTGGCACTCTCAAACCACCATGACTTGGCACGGGTGGTGCTTGCCTCTCGGAGGCATCCTGCGCAATATGGATTTTTAGGAGCCAGCCGGCCTCTGCTGGCCACAGGCCCTGGAACACAAACAACGGCCCTTTTCCCAGGTAAGCAAAAGTCAACAACCTCAGCTTCATGGTGTCAGTTTGCAGGAGGTACTTGGCACTCTCCAACCAGCCTGACTTGGCACTGGTGCCAGCTTGCCTCTCGGAGGCATCCTGCGCAATATGGATTTTTAGGAGCCAGCCGGCCTCTCCTGGCCACAGGCCCTGGAACACAAACAACGGCCCTTTTCCGAGGTAAGCAAAAGTCACCACCTCAGTTTCATGGTGTCAGTTTACAGGAGGTATTTGGCACTCTCAAACCAGCTGACTTGGCCCTGGTGCCAGCTTGCCTCTGGCAGGCATCCTGTGCAATATGGATTTTTAGGAGCCAGCCGGCCTCTCCGGGCCACAGACCCTGGAACACAAACAACGGCCCTTTTCCCAGGTAAGCAAAAGTCACCACCTCAGTTTCATGGTGTCAGTTTACAGGAGGTACTTGGCACTCTCCAACCAGCCTGACTCGGCACTGGTGCCAGCTTGCCTCTCGGAGGCACCCTGCGCAATATGGATTTTTAGGAGCCAGCCGGCCTCTCCGCGCCACAGGCCTGGGAATACAAACAACGGCCCTTTTCCCAGGTAAGCAAAAGTCACCACCTCAGTTTCATGGTGTCAGTTTGCAGGAGGTACTTGGCACTCTCCAACCAGCCTGACTTGGCACTGGTGCCAGTTTGCCTCTCGGAGGCATCCTGCGCAATATGGATTTTTAGGAGCCAGCCGGCCTCTCCGGGCCACAGGCCCTGGAACACAAACAACGGCCCTTTTCCCAGGTAAGAAAAAGTCACCACCTCAGTTTCATGGTGTCAGCTTGCAGGAGGTACTTGGCACTCTCCAACCAGCCTGACTTGGCACTGGTGCCAGCTTGCCTCTCAGAGGCATCCTGCGCAGTATGGATTTTTAGGAGCCAGCCGGCCTCTCCGGGCCACAGGCCCTGGAACACAAACAACGGCCCTTTTCCCAGGTAAGCAAAAGTCACCACCTCAGTTTCATGGTGTCATTTTACAGGAGGTATTTGGCACTCTCAAACCAGCTGACTTGGCCCTGGTGCCAGCTTGCCTCTGGCAGGCATCCTGTGCAATATGGAATTTTAGGAGCCAGCCGGCCTCTCCGGGCCACAGGCCCTGGAACACAAACAACGGCCCTTTTCCCAGGTAAGCAAAAGTCACCACCTCAGTTTCATGGTGTCAGCTTGCAGGAGGTACTTGGCACTCTCCAACCAGCCTGACTTGGCACTGGTGCCAGCTTGCCTCTGGCAGGCATCCTGCGCAGTATGGATTTTTAGGAGCCAGCCGGCCTCTCCTGGCCACAGGCCCTGGAACACAAACAACAGCCCTTTTCCCAGGTAAGCAAAAGTCACCACCTCAGTTTCATGGTGTCAGTTTGCAGGAGGTACTTGGCACTCTCCAACCAGCCTGACTTGGCACTGGTGCCAGCTTGCCTCTCAGAGGCATCCTGCGCAATATGGATTTTTAGGAGCCAGCCGGCCTCTCCGGGTCACAGGCCTTGGAACACAAACAACGGCCCTTTTCACAGGTATGCAAAAGTCAACAACCTCAGCTTCATGGTGTCAGTTTGCAGGAGGTACTTGGCACTCTCCAACCAGCCTGACTTGGCACTGGCGCCAGCTTGCCTCTCGGAGGCATCCTGCGCGATATGGATTTTTAGGAGCCAGCCGGCCTCTCCAGGCCACAGGCCCTGGAACACAAACAACAGCCCTTTTCCGAGGTAAGCAAAAGTCACCACCTCAGTTTCATGGTGTCAGTTTACAGGAGGTACTTGGCACTCTCCAACCAGCCGGACTTGGCACTGGTGCCAGCTTGCCTCTGGGAGGCATCCTGCGCGATATGGATTTTTAGGAGCCAGCCGGCCTCTCCGGGCCACAGGCCCTGGAACACAAACAACGGCCCTTTTCCCAGGTAAGCAAAAGTCACCACCTCAGTTTCATGGTGCCAGTTTGCAGGAGGTACTTGGCACTCTCAAACCACCATGACTCGGCACGGGTGGTGCTTTCTTCTCGGAGGCATCCTGCGCAATATGGATTTTTAGGAGCCAGCCGGCCTCTGCTGGCCACAGGCCCTGGAACACAAACAACGGCCCTTTTCACAGGTAAGCAAAAGTCAACAACCTCAGCTTCATGGTGTCAGTTTGCAGGAGGTACTTGGCACTCTCCAACCAGCCTGACTTGGCACTGGTGCCAGCTTGCCTCTCGGAGGCATCCTGCGCAATATGGATTTTTAGGAGCCAGCCGGCCTCTCCTGGCCACAGGCTCTGGAACACAAACAACGGCCCTTTTCACAGGTAAGCAACAGCCACCACCTCAGTTTCATGGTGTCAGTTTACAGGAGGTATTTGGCACTCTCAAACCAGCTGACTTGGCCCTGGTGCCAGCTTGCCTCTGGCAGGCATCCTGTGCAATATGGATTTTTAGGAGCCAGCCGGCCTCTCCGGGCCACAGGCCCTGGAACACAAACAACGGCCCTTTTCCCAGGTAAGCAAAAGTCACCACCTCAGTTTCATGGTGTCAGTTTGCAGGAGGTACTTGGCACTCTCCAACCAGCCTGACTTGGCACTGGTGCCAGCTTGCCTCTGGCAGGCATCCTGCGCGATATGGATTTTTAGGAGCCAGCCGGCCTCTGCTGGCCACAGGCCCTGGAACACAAACAACGGCCCTTTTCCCAGGTAAGCAAAAGTCAACAACCTCAGCTTCATGGTGTCAGTTTGCAGGAGGTACTTGGCACTCTCCAACCAGCCTGACTTGGCACTGGTGCCAGCTTGCCTCTCGGAGGCATCCTGCGCAATATGGATTTTTAGGAGCCAGCCGGCCTCTCCTGACCACAGGCCCTGGAACATAAACAACAGCCCTTCTCCGAGGTAAGCAAAAGTCACCACCTCAGTTTCATGGTGTCAGTTTACAGGAGGTACTTGGCACTCTCAAACCAGCTGACTTGAACCTGGTGCCAGCTTGCCTCTGGCAGGCATCCTGTGCAATATGGAATTTTTAGGAGCCAGCCGGCCTCTCCGGGCCACAGGCCCTGGAACACAAACAACGGCCCTTTTCCCAGGTAAGAAAAAGTCACCACCTCTGTTTCATGGTGTCAGCTTGCAGGAGGTACTTGGCACTCTCCAACCAGCCTGACTTGGCACTGGTGCCAGCTTGCCTCTCGGAGGCATCCTGCGCAATATGGATTTTTAGGAGCCAGCCGGCCTCTCCTGACCACAGGCCCTGGAACATAAACAACAGCCCTTCTCCGAGGTAAGCAAAAGTCACCACCTCAGTTTCATGGTGTCAGTTTACAGGAGGTACTTGGCACTCTCAAACCAGCTGACTTGACCCTGGTGCCAGCTTGCCTCTGGCAGGCATCCTGTGCAATATGGAATTTTAGGAGCCAGCCGGCCTCTCCGGGCCACAGGCCCTGGAACACAAACAACGGCCCTTTTCCCAGGTAAGAAAAAGTCACCACCTCTATTTCATGGTGTCAGCTTGCAGGAGGTACTTGGCACTCTCCAACCAGCCTGACTTGGCACTGGTGCCAGCTTGCCTCTCGGAGGCATCCTGCGCAGTATGGATTTTTAGGAGCCAGCCGGCCTCTCCGGGCCACAGGCCTTGGAACACAAACAACAGCCCTTTTCACAGGTATGCAAAAGTCAACAACCTCAGCTTCATGGTGTCAGTTTGCAGGAGGTACTTGGCACTCTCCAACCAGCCTGACTTGGCACTGGTGCCAGCTTGCCTCTGGCAGGCATCCTGCGCAATATGGATTTTTAGGAGCCAGCCGGCCTCTCCTGGCCACAGGCCCTGGAACACAAACAACAGCCCTTTTCCCAGGTAAGCAAAAGTCACCACCTCAGTTTCATGGTGTCAGTTTGCAGGAGGTACTTGGCACTCTCCAACCAGCCTGACTTGGCACTGGTGCCAGCTTGCCTCTCAGAGGCATCCTGCGCAATATGGATTTTTAGGAGCCAGCCGGCCTCTCCGGGTCACAGGCCTTGGAACACAAACAACGGCCCTTTTCACAGGTATGCAAAAGTCAACAACCTCAGCTTCATGGTGTCAGTTTGCAGGAGGTACTTGGCACTCTCCAACCAGCCTGACTTGGCACTGGTGCCAGCTTGCCTCTCGGAGGCATCCTGCGCAATATGGATTTTTAGGAGCCAGCCGGCCTCTCCAGGCCACAGGCCCTGGAACACAAACAACAGCCCTTTTCCGAGGTAAGCAAAAGTCACCACCTCAGTTTCATGGTGTCAGTTTACAGGAGGTACTTGGCACTCTCCAACCAGCCGGACTTGGCACTGGTGCCAGCTTGCCTCTGGGAGGCATCCTGCGCGATATGGATTTTTAGGAGCCAGCCGGCCTCTCCGGGCCACAGGCCCTGGAACACAAACAACGGCCCTTTTCCCAGGTAAGCAAAAGTCACCACCTCAGTTTCATGGTGTCAGTTTGCAGGAGGTACTTGGCACTCTCAAACCACCATGACTTGGCACGGGTGGTGCATTCTTCTCGGAGGCATCCTGCGCAATATGGATTTTTAGGAGCCAGCCGGCCTCTCCTGGCCACAGGCCCTGGAACACAAACAACAGCCCTTTTCCCAGGTAAGCAAAAGTCACCACCTCAGTTTCATGGTGTCAGTTTGCAGGAGGTACTTGGCACTCTCCAACCAGCCTGACTTGGCACTGGTGCCAGCTTGCCTCTCAGAGGCATCCTGCGCAATATGGATTTTTAGGAGCCAGCCGGCCTCTCCGGGTCACAGGCCTTGGAACACAAACAACGGCCCTTTTCACAGGTATGCAAAAGTCAACAACCTCAGCTTCATGGTGTCAGTTTGCAGGAGGTACTTGGCACTCTCCAACCAGCCTGACTTGGCACTGGTGCCAGCTTGCCTCTCGGAGGCATCCTGCGCGATATGGATTTTTAGGAGCCAGCCGGCCTCTCCAGGCCACAGGCCCTGGAACACAAACAACAGCCCTTTTCCGAGGTAAGCAAAAGTCACCACCTCAGTTTCATGGTGTCAGTTTACAGGAGGTACTTGACACTCTCCAACCAGCCGGACTTGGCACTGGTGCCAGCTTGCCTCTGGCAGGCATCCTGCGCGATATGGATTTTTAGGAGCCAGCCGGCCTCTCCGAGCCACAGGCCCTGGAACACAAACAACGGCCCTTTTCCCAGGTAAGCAAAAGTCACCACCTCAGTTTCATGGTGTCAGTTTGCAGGAGGTACTTGGCACTCTCCAACCACCATGACTTGGCACGGGTGGTGCTTTCTTCTCGGAGGCATCCTGCGCAATATGGATTTTTAGGAGCCAGCCGGCCTCTCCGGGCCACAGGCCCTGGAACACAAACAACGGCCCTTTTCCCAGGTAAGCAAAAGTCAACAACCTCAGCTTCATGGTGTCAGTTTGCAGGAGGTACTTGGCACTCTCCAACCAGCCTGACTTGGCACTGGTGCCAGCTTGCCTCTCGGAGGCATCCTGCGCAATATGGATTTTTAGGAGCCAGCCGGCCTCTCCTGGCCACAGGCTCTGGAACACAAACAACGGCCCTTTTCACAGGTAAGCAACAGCCACCACCTCAGTTTCATGGTGTCAGTTTACAGGAGGTATTTGGCACTCTCAAACCAGCTGACTTGGCCCTGGTGCCAGCTTGCCTCTGGCAGGCATCCTGTGCAATATGGATTTTTAGGAGCCAGCCGGCCTCTCCGGGCCACAGGCCCTGGAACACAAACAACGGCCCTTTTCCCAGGTAAGCAAAAGTCACCACCTCAGTTTCATGGTGTCAGTTTGCAGGAGGTACTTGGCACTCTCCAACCAGCCTGACTTGGCACTGGTGCCAGCTTGCCTCTGGGAGGCATCGTGCGCGATATGGATTTTTAGGAGCCAGCCGGCCTCTCCGGGCCACTGGCCCTGGAACACAAACAACGGCCCTTTTCCCAGGTAAGCAAAAGTCACCACCTCAGTTTCATGGTGTCAGTTTGCAGGAGGTACTTGGCACTCTCAAACCAGCCTGACTTGGCACTGGTGCCAGTTTGCCTCTCGGAGGCATCCTGCGCAATATGGATTTTTAGGAGCCAGCCGGCCTCTCCGCGCCACAGGCCCTGGAACACAAACAACAGCCCTTTTCCCAGGTAAGCAAAAGTCACCACCTCAGTTTCATGGTGTCAGTTCACAGGAGGTACTAGGCACTCTCCAACCAGCCTGACTTGGCACTGGCGCCAGCTTGCCTCTGGCAGGCATCCTGTGCAATATGGAATTTTAGGAGCCAGCCGGCCGCTCCGGGCCACAGGCCCTGGAACACAAACAACGGCCCTTTTCCCAGGTAAGCAAAAGTCACCACCTCAGTTTCATGGTGTCAGTTTACAGGAGGTACTTGGCACTCTCAAACCACCATGACTTGGCACGGGTGGTGCTTGCCTCTCGGAGGCATCCTGCGCAATATGGATTTTTAGGAGCCAGCCGGCCTCTGCTGGCCACAGGCCCTGGAACACAAACAACGGCCCTTTTCCCAGGTAAGCAAAAGTCAACAACCTCAGCTTCATGGTGTCAGTTTGCAGGAGGTACTTGGCACTCTCCAACCAGCCTGACTTGGCACTGGTGCCAGCTTGCCTCTCGGAGGCATCCTGCGCAATATGGATTTTTAGGAGCCAGCCGGCCTCTCCGGGCCACAGGCCCTGGAACACAAACAACGGCCCTTTTCCGAGGTAAGCAAAAGTCACCACCTCAGTTTCATGGTGTCAGTTTACAGGAGGTATTTGGCACTCTCAAACCAGCTGACTTGGCCCTGGTGCCAGCTTGCCTCTGGCAGGCATCCTGTGCAATATGGATTTTTAGGAGCCAGCCGGCCTCTCCGGGCCACAGACCCTGGAACACAAACAACGGCCCTTTTCCCAGGTAAGCAAAAGTCACCACCTCAGTTTCATGGTGTCAGTTTACAGGAGGTACTTGGCACTCTCCAACCAGCCTGACTCGGCACTGGTGCCAGCTTGCCTCTCGGAGGCACCCTGCGCAATATGGATTTTTAGGAGCCAGCCGGCCTCTCCGCGCCACAGGCCTGGGAATACAAACAACGGCCCTTTTCCCAGGTAAGCAAAAGTCACCACCTCAGTTTCATGGTGTCAGTTTGCAGGAGGTACTTGGCACTCTCCAACCAGCCTGACTTGGCACTGGTGCCAGTTTGCCTCTCGGAGGCATCCTGCGCAATATGGATTTTTAGGAGCCAGCCGGCCTCTCCGGGCCACAGGCCCTGGAACACAAACAACGGCCCTTTTCCCAGGTAAGAAAAAGTCACCACCTCAGTTTCATGGTGTCAGCTTGCAGGAGGTACTTGGCACTCTCCAACCAGCCTGACTTGGCACTGGTGCCAGCTTGCCTCTCAGAGGCATCCTGCGCAGTATGGATTTTTAGGAGCCAGCCGGCCTCTCCGGGCCACAGGCCCTGGAACACAAACAACGGCCCTTTTCACAGGTATGCAAAAGTCAACAACCTCAGCTTCATGGTGTCAGTTTGCAGGAGGTACTTGGCACTCTCCAACCAGCCTGACTTGGCACTGGTGCCAGCTTGCCTCTGGCAGGCATCCTGCGCAATATGGATTTTTAGGAGCCAGCCGGCCTCTCCGGGCCACAGGCCCTGGAACACAAACAACAGTCATTTTCCCAGGTAAGCAAAAGTCACCACCTCAGTTTCATGGTGTCAGTTTGCAGGAGGTACTTGGCACTCTCCAACCAGCCTGACTTGGCACTGGTGCCAGCTTGCCTCTCAGAGGCATCCTGCGCAATATGGATTTTTAGGAGCCAGCCGGCCTCTCCGGGTCACAGGCCTTGGAACACAAACAACAGCCCTTTTCACAGGTATGCAAAAGTCAACAACCTCAGCTTCATGGTGTCAGTTTGCAGGAGGTACTTGGCACTCTCAAACCAGCCTGACTTGGCCCTGGTGCCAGCTTGCCTCTCGGAGGCATCCTGCGCAATATGGATTTTTAGGAGCCAGCCGGCCTCTCCTGGCCACAGGCCCTGGAACACAAACAACGGCCCTTTTCCCAGGTAAGCAAAAGTCACCACCTCAGTTTCATGGTGTCATTTTACAGGAGGTATTTGGCACTCTCAAACCAGCTGACTTGGCCCTGGTGCCAGCTTGCCTCTGGCAGGCATCCTGTGCAATATGGAATTTTAGGAGCCAGCCGGCCTCTCCGGGCCACAGGCCCTGGAACACAAACAACGGCCCTTTTCCCAGGTAAGCAAAAGTCACCACCTCAGTTTCATGGTGTCAGCTTGCAGGAGGTACTTGGCACTCTCCAACCAGCCTGACTTGGCACTGGTGCCAGCTTGCCTCTGGCAGGCATCCTGCGCAGTGTGGATTTTTAGGAGCCAGCCGGCCTCTCCTGGCCACAGGCCTTGGAACACAAACAACAGCCCTTTTCCCAGGTAAGCAAAACTCACCACCTCAGTTTCATGGTGTCAGTTTGCAGGAGGTACTTGGCACTCTCCAACCAGCCTGACTTGGCACTGGTGCCAGCTTGCCTCTCAGAGGCATCCTGCGCAATATGGATTTTTAGGAGCCAGCCGGCCTCTCCGGGTCACAGGCCTTGGAACACAAACAACAGCCCTTTTCACAGGTATGCAAAAGTCAACAACCTCAGCTTCATGGTGTCAGTTTGCAGGAGGTACTTGGCACTCTCCAACCAGCCTGACTTGGCACTGGCGCCAGCTTGCCTCTCGGAGGCATCATGCGCGATATGGATTTTTAGGAGCCAGCCGGCCTCTCCAGGCCACAGGCCCTGGAACACAAACAACAGCCCTTTTCCGAGGTAAGCAAAAGTCACCACCTCAGTTTCATGGTGTCAGTTTACAGGAGGTATTTGGCACTCTCCAACCAGCCGGACTTGGCACTGGTGCCAGCTTGCCTCTGGCAGGCATCCTGCGCGATATGGATTTTTAGGAGCCAGCCGGCCTCTGCTGGCCACAGGCCCTGGAACACAAACAACGGCCCTTTTCCCAGGTAAGCAAAAGTCACCACCTCAGTTTCATGGTGTCAGTTTACAGGAGGTACTTGACACTCTCCAACCAGCCGGACTTGGCACTGGTGCCAGCTTGCCTCTGGCAGGCATCCTGCGCGATATGGATTTTTAGGAGCCAGCCGGCCTCTCCGAGCCACAGGCCCTGGAACACAAACAACGGCCCTTTTCCCAGGTAAGCAAAAGTCACCACCTCAGTTTCATGGTGTCAGTTTGCAGGAGGTACTTGGCACTCTCCAACCACCATGACTTGGCACGGGTGGTGCTTTCTTCTCGGAGGCATCCTGCGCAATATGGATTTTTAGGAGCCAGCCGGCCTCTCCGGGCCACAGGCCCTGGAACACAAACAACGGCCCTTTTCCCAGGTAAGCAAAAGTCAACAACCTCAGCTTCATGGTGTCAGTTTGCAGGAGGTACTTGGCACTCTCCAACCAGCCTGACTTGGCACTGGTGCCAGCTTGCCTCTCGGAGGCATCCTGCGCAATATGGATTTTTAGGAGCCAGCCGGCCTCTCCTGGCCACAGGCTCTGGAACACAAACAACGGCCCTTTTCACAGGTAAGCAACAGCCACCACCTCAGTTTCATGGTGTCAGTTTACAGGAGGTACTTGGCACTCTCAAACCAGCTGACTTGGCCCTGGTGCCAGCTTGCCTCTGGCAGGCATCCTGTGCAATATGGATTTTTAGGAGCCAGCCGGCCTCTCCGGGCCACAGGCCCTGGAACACAAACAACGGCCCTTTTCCCAGGTAAGCAAAAGTCACCACCTCAGTTTCATGGTGTCAGTTTGCAGGAGGTACTTGGCACTCTCCAACCAGCCTGACTTGGCACTGGTGCCAGCTTGCCTCTGGGAGGCATCGTGCGCGATATGGATTTTTAGGAGCCAGCCGGCCTCTCCGGGCCACTGGCCCTGGAACACAAACAACGGCCCTTTTCCCAGGTAAGCAAAAGTCACCACCTCAGTTTCATGGTGTCAGTTTGCAGGAGGTACTTGGCACTCTCAAACCAGCCTGACTTGGCACTGGTGCCAGTTTGCCTCTCGGAGGCATCCTGCGCAATATGGATTTTTAGGAGCCAGCCGGCCTCTCCGCGCCACAGGCCCTGGAACACAAACAACAGCCCTTTTCCCAGGTAAGCAAAAGTCACCACCTCAGTTTCATGGTGTCAGTTCACAGGAGGTACTAGGCACTCTCCAACCAGCCTGACTTGGCACTGGCGCCAGCTTGCCTCTGGCAGGCATCCTGTGCAATATGGAATTTTAGGAGCCAGCCGGCCGCTCCGGGCCACAGGCCCTGGAACACAAACAACGGCCCTTTTCCCAGGTAAGCAAAAGTCACCACCTCAGTTTCATGGTGTCAGTTTACAGGAGGTACTTGGCACTCTCAAACCACCATGACTTGGCACGGGTGGTGCTTGCCTCTCGGAGGCATCCTGCGCAATATGGATTTTTAGGAGCCAGCCGGCCTCTGCTGGCCACAGGCCCTGGAACACAAACAACGGCCCTTTTCCCAGGTAAGCAAAAGTCAACAACCTCAGCTTCATGGTGTCAGTTTGCAGGAGGTACTTGGCACTCTCCAACCAGCCTGACTTGGCACTGGTGCCAGCTTGCCTCTCGGAGGCATCCTGCGCAATATGGATTTTTAGGAGCCAGCCGGCCTCTCCTGGCCACAGGCCCTGGAACACAAACAACGGCCCTTTTCCGAGGTAAGCAAAAGTCACCACCTCAGTTTCATGGTGTCAGTTTACAGGAGGTATTTGGCACTCTCAAACCAGCTGACTTGGCCCTGGTGCCAGCTTGCCTCTGGCAGGCATCCTGTGCAATATGGATTTTTAGGAGCCAGCCGGCCTCTCCGGGCCACAGACCCTGGAACACAAACAACGGCCCTTTTCCCAGGTAAGCAAAAGTCACCACCTCAGTTTCATGGTGTCAGTTTACAGGAGGTACTTGGCACTCTCCAACCAGCCTGACTCGGCACTGGTGCCAGCTTGCCTCTCGGAGGCACCCTGCGCAATATGGATTTTTAGGAGCCAGCCGGCCTCTCCGCGCCACAGGCCTGGGAATACAAACAACGGCCCTTTTCCCAGGTAAGCAAAAGTCACCACCTCAGTTTCATGGTGTCAGTTTGCAGGAGGTACTTGGCACTCTCCAACCAGCCTGACTTGGCACTGGTGCCAGTTTGCCTCTCGGAGGCATCCTGCGCAATATGGATTTTTAGGAGCCAGCCGGCCTCTCCGGGCCACAGGCCCTGGAACACAAACAACGGCCCTTTTCCCAGGTAAGAAAAAGTCACCACCTCAGTTTCATGGTGTCAGCTTGCAGGAGGTACTTGGCACTCTCCAACCAGCCTGACTTGGCACTGGTGCCAGCTTGCCTCTCAGAGGCATCCTGCGCAGTATGGATTTTTAGGAGCCAGCCGGCCTCTCCGGGCCACAGGCCCTGGAACACAAACAACGGCCCTTTTCCCAGGTAAGCAAAAGTCACCACCTCAGTTTCATGGTGTCATTTTACAGGAGGTATTTGGCACTCTCAAACCAGCTGACTTGGCCCTGGTGCCAGCTTGCCTCTGGCAGGCATCCTGTGCAATATGGAATTTTAGGAGCCAGCCGGCCTCTCCGGGCCACAGGCCCTGGAACACAAACAACAGCCCTTTTCCCAGGTAAGCAAAAGTCACCACCTCAGTTTCATGGTGTCAGCTTGCAGGAGGTACTTGGCACTCTCCAACCAGCCTGACTTGGCACTGGTGCCAGCTTGCCTCTGGCAGGCATCCTGCGCAGTATGGATTTTTAGGAGCCAGCCGGCCTCTCCTGGCCACAGGCCCTGGAACACAAACAACAGCCCTTTTCCCAGGTAAGCAAAAGTCACCACCTCAGTTTCATGGTGTCAGTTTGCAGGAGGTACTTGGCACTCTCCAACCAGCCTGACTTGGCACTGGTGCCAGCTTGCCTCTCAGAGGCATCCTGCGCAATATGGATTTTTAGGAGCCAGCCGGCCTCTCCGGGTCACAGGCCTTGGAACACAAACAACGGCCCTTTTCACAGGTATGCAAAAGTCAACAACCTCAGCTTCATGGTGTCAGTTTGCAGGAGGTACTTGGCACTCTCCAACCAGCCTGACTTGGCACTGGCGCCAGCTTGCCTCTCGGAGGCATCCTGCGCGATATGGATTTTTAGGAGCCAGCCGGCCTCTCCAGGCCACAGGCCCTGGAACACAAACAACAGCCCTTTTCCGAGGTAAGCAAAAGTCACCACCTCAGTTTCATGGTGTCAGTTTACAGGAGGTACTTGGCACTCTCCAACCAGCCTGACTTGGCACTGGTGCCAGCTTGCCTCTGGGAGGCATCCTGCGCGATATGGATTTTTAGGAGCCAGCCGGCCTCTCCGGGCCACAGGCCCTGGAACACAAACAACGGCCCTTTTCCCAGGTAAGCAAAAGTCACCACCTCAGTTTCATGGTGCCAGTTTGCAGGAGGTACTTGGCACTCTCAAACCACCATGACTCGGCACGGGTGGTGCTTTCTTCTCGGAGGCATCCTGCGCAATATGGATTTTTAGGAGCCAGCCGGCCTCTGCTGGCCACAGGCCCTGGAACACAAACAACGGCCCTTTTCACAGGTAAGCAAAAGTCAACAACCTCAGCTTCATGGTGTCAGTTTGCAGGAGGTACTTGGCACTCTCCAACCAGCCTGACTTGGCACTGGTGCCAGCTTGCCTCTCGGAGGCATCCTGCGCAATATGGATTTTTAGGAGCCAGCCGGCCTCTCCTGGCCACAGGCTCTGGAACACAAACAACGGCCCTTTTCACAGGTAAGCAACAGCCACCACCTCAGTTTCATGGTGTCATTTTACAGGAGGTATTTGGCACTCTCAAACCAGCTGACTTGGCCCTGGTGCCAGCTTGCCTCTGGCAGGCATCCTGTGCAATATGGAATTTTAGGAGCCAGCCGGCCTCTCCGGGCCACAGGCCCTGGAACACAAACAACGGCCCTTTTCCCAGGTAAGCAAAAGTCACCACCTCAGTTTCATGGTGTCAGCTTGCAGGAGGTACTTGGCACTCTCCAACCAGCCTGACTTGGCACTGGTGCCAGCTTGCCTCTGGCAGGCATCCTGCGCAGTATGGATTTTTAGGAGCCAGCCGGCCTCTCCTGGCCACAGGCCCTGGAACACAAACAACAGCCCTTTTCCCAGGTAAGCAAAAGTCACCACCTCAGTTTCATGGTGTCAGTTTGCAGGAGGTACTTGGCACTCTCCAACCAGCCTGACTTGGCACTGGTGCCAGCTTGCCTCTCAGAGGCATCCTGCGCAATATGGATTTTTAGGAGCCAGCCGGCCTCTCCGGGTCACAGGCCTTGGAACACAAACAACGGCCCTTTTCACAGGTATGCAAAAGTCAACAACCTCAGCTTCATGGTGTCAGTTTGCAGGAGGTACTTGGCACTCTCCAACCAGCCTGACTTGGCACTGGCGCCAGCTTGCCTCTCGGAGGCATCCTGCGCGATATGGATTTTTAGGAGCCAGCCGGCCTCTCCAGGCCACAGGCCCTGGAACACAAACAACAGCCCTTTTCCGAGGTAAGCAAAAGTCACCACCTCAGTTTCATGGTGTCAGTTTACAGGAGGTACTTGGCACTCTCCAACCAGCCTGACTTGGCACTGGTGCCAGCTTGCCTCTGGGAGGCATCCTGCGCGATATGGATTTTTAGGAGCCAGCCGGCCTCTCCGGGCCACAGGCCCTGGAACACAAACAACGGCCCTTTTCCCAGGTAAGCAAAAGTCACCACCTCAGTTTCATGGTGCCAGTTTGCAGGAGGTACTTGGCACTCTCAAACCACCATGACTCGGCACGGGTGGTGCTTTCTTCTCGGAGGCATCCTGCGCAATATGGATTTTTAGGAGCCAGCCGGCCTCTGCTGGCCACAGGCCCTGGAACACAAACAACGGCCCTTTTCACAGGTAAGCAAAAGTCAACAACCTCAGCTTCATGGTGTCAGTTTGCAGGAGGTACTTGGCACTCTCCAACCAGCCTGACTTGGCACTGGTGCCAGCTTGCCTCTCGGAGGCATCCTGCGCAATATGGATTTTTAGGAGCCAGCCGGCCTCTCCTGGCCACAGGCTCTGGAACACAAACAACGGCCCTTTTCACAGGTAAGCAACAGCCACCACCTCAGTTTCATGGTGTCAGTTTACAGGAGGTATTTGGCACTCTCAAACCAGCTGACTTGGCCCTGGTGCCAGCTTGCCTCTGGCAGGCATCCTGTGCAATATGGATTTTTAGGAGCCAGCCGGCCTCTCCGGGCCACAGGCCCTGGAACACAAACAACGGCCCTTTTCCCAGGTAAGCAAAAGTCACCACCTCAGTTTCATGGTGTCAGTTTGCAGGAGGTACTTGGCACTCTCCAACCAGCCTGACTTGGCACTGGTGCCAGCTTGCCTCTGGCAGGCATCCTGCGCGATATGGATTTTTAGGAGCCAGCCGGCCTCTGCTGGCCACAGGCCCTGGAACACAAACAACGGCCCTTTTCCCAGGTAAGCAAAAGTCAACAACCTCAGCTTCATGGTGTCAGTTTGCAGGAGGTACTTGGCACTCTCCAACCAGCCTGACTTGGCACTGGTGCCAGCTTGCCTCTCGGAGGCATCCTGCGCAATATGGATTTTTAGGAGCCAGCCGGCCTCTCCTGACCACAGGCCCTGGAACATAAACAACAGCCCTTCTCCGAGGTAAGCAAAAGTCACCACCTCAGTTTCATGGTGTCAGTTTACAGGAGGTACTTGGCACTCTCAAACCAGCTGACTTGAACCTGGTGCCAGCTTGCCTCTGGCAGGCATCCTGTGCAATATGGAATTTTTAGGAGCCAGCCGGCCTCTCCGGGCCACAGGCCCTGGAACACAAACAACGGCCCTTTTCCCAGGTAAGAAAAAGTCACCACCTCTGTTTCATGGTGTCAGCTTGCAGGAGGTACTTGGCACTCTCCAACCAGCCTGACTTGGCACTGGTGCCAGCTTGCCTCTCGGAGGCATCCTGCGCAATATGGATTTTTAGGAGCCAGCCGGCCTCTCCTGACCACAGGCCCTGGAACATAAACAACAGCCCTTCTCCGAGGTAAGCAAAAGTCACCACCTCAGTTTCATGGTGTCAGTTTACAGGAGGTACTTGGCACTCTCAAACCAGCTGACTTGACCCTGGTGCCAGCTTGCCTCTGGCAGGCATCCTGTGCAATATGGAATTTTAGGAGCCAGCCGGCCTCTCCGGGCCACAGGCCCTGGAACACAAACAACGGCCCTTTTCCCAGGTAAGAAAAAGTCACCACCTCTATTTCATGGTGTCAGCTTGCAGGAGGTACTTGGCACTCTCCAACCAGCCTGACTTGGCACTGGTGCCAGCTTGCCTCTCGGAGGCATCCTGCGCAGTATGGATTTTTAGGAGCCAGCCGGCCTCTCCGGGCCACAGGCCTTGGAACACAAACAACAGCCCTTTTCACAGGTATGCAAAAGTCAACAACCTCAGCTTCATGGTGTCAGTTTGCAGGAGGTACTTGGCACTCTCCAACCAGCCTGACTTGGCACTGGTGCCAGCTTGCCTCTGGCAGGCATCCTGCGCAATATGGATTTTTAGGAGCCAGCCGGCCTCTCCTGGCCACAGGCCCTGGAACACAAACAACAGCCCTTTTCCCAGGTAAGCAAAAGTCACCACCTCAGTTTCATGGTGTCAGTTTGCAGGAGGTACTTGGCACTCTCCAACCAGCCTGACTTGGCACTGGTGCCAGCTTGCCTCTCAGAGGCATCCTGCGCAATATGGATTTTTAGGAGCCAGCCGGCCTCTCCGGGTCACAGGCCTTGGAACACAAACAACGGCCCTTTTCACAGGTATGCAAAAGTCAACAACCTCAGCTTCATGGTGTCAGTTTGCAGGAGGTACTTGGCACTCTCCAACCAGCCTGACTTGGCACTGGTGCCAGCTTGCCTCTCGGAGGCATCCTGCGCAATATGGATTTTTAGGAGCCAGCCGGCCTCTCCAGGCCACAGGCCCTGGAACACAAACAACAGCCCTTTTCCGAGGTAAGCAAAAGTCACCACCTCAGTTTCATGGTGTCAGTTTACAGGAGGCACTTGGCACTCTCCAACCAGCCGGACTTGGCACTGGTGCCAGCTTGCCTCTGGGAGGCATCCTGCGCGATATGGATTTTTAGGAGCCAGCCGGCCTCTCCGGGCCACAGGCCCTGGAACACAAACAACGGCCCTTTTCCCAGGTAAGCAAAAGTCACCACCTCAGTTTCATGGTGTCAGTTTGCAGGAGGTACTTGGCACTCTCAAACCACCATGACTTGGCACGGGTGGTGCATTCTTCTCGGAGGCATCCTGCGCAATATGGATTTTTAGGAGCCAGCCGGCCTCTCCTGGCCACAGGCCCTGGAACACAAACAACAGCCCTTTTCCCAGGTAAGCAAAAGTCACCACCTCAGTTTCATGGTGTCAGTTTGCAGGAGGTACTTGGCACTCTCCAACCAGCCTGACTTGGCACTGGTGCCAGCTTGCCTCTCAGAGGCATCCTGGGCAATATGGATTTTTAGGAGCCAGCCGGCCTCTCCGGGTCACAGGCCTTGGAACACAAACAACGGCCCTTTTCACAGGTATGCAAAAGTCAACAACCTCAGCTTCATGGTGTCAGTTTGCAGGAGGTACTTGGCACTCTCCAACCAGCCTGACTTGGCACTGGTGCCAGCTTGCCTCTCGGAGGCATCCTGCGCGATATGGATTTTTAGGAGCCAGCCGGCCTCTCCAGGCCACAGGCCCTGGAACACAAACAACAGCCCTTTTCCGAGGTAAGCAAAAGTCACCACCTCAGTTTCATGGTGTCAGTTTACAGGAGGTACTTGACACTCTCCAACCAGCCGGACTTGGCACTGGTGCCAGCTTGCCTCTGGCAGGCATCCTGCGCGATATGGATTTTTAGGAGCCAGCCGGCCTCTCCGAGCCACAGGCCCTGGAACACAAACAACGGCCCTTTTCCCAGGTAAGCAAAAGTCAACAACCTCAGTTTCATGGTGTCAGTTTGCAGGAGGTACTTGGCACTCTCCAACCACCATGACTTGGCACGGGTGGTGCTTTCTTCTCGGAGGCATCCTGCGCAATATGGATTTTTAGGAGCCAGCCGGCCTCTCCGGGCCACAGGCCCTGGAACACAAACAACGGCCCTTTTCCCAGGTAAGCAAAAGTCAACAACCTCAGCTTCATGGTGTCAGTTTGCAGGAGGTACTTGGCACTCTCCAACCAGCCTGACTTGGCACTGGTGCCAGCTTGCCTCTCGGAGGCATCCTGCGCAATATGGATTTTTAGGAGCCAGCCGGCCTCTCCTGGCCACAGGCTCTGGAACACAAACAACGGCCCTTTTCACAGGTAAGCAACAGCCACCACCTCAGTTTCATGGTGTCAGTTTACAGGAGGTATTTGGCACTCTCAAACCAGCTGACTTGGCCCTGGTGCCAGCTTGCCTCTGGCAGGCATCCTGTGCAATATGGATTTTTAGGAGCCAGCCGGCCTCTCCGGGCCACAGGCCCTGGAACACAAACAACGGCCCTTTTCCCAGGTAAGCAAAAGTCACCACCTCAGTTTCATGGTGTCAGTTTGCAGGAGGTACTTGGCACTCTCCAACCAGCCTGACTTGGCACTGGTGCCAGCTTGCCTCTGGGAGGCATCGTGCGCGATATGGATTTTTAGGAGCCAGCCGGCCTCTCCGGGCCACTGGCCCTGGAACACAAACAACGGCCCTTTTCCCAGGTAAGCAAAAGTCACCACCTCAGTTTCATGGTGTCAGTTTGCAGGAGGTACTTGGCACTCTCAAACCAGCCTGACTTGGCACTGGTGCCAGTTTGCCTCTCGGAGGCATCCTGCGCAATATGGATTTTTAGGAGCCAGCCGGCCTCTCCGCGCCACAGGCCCTGGAACACAAACAACAGCCCTTTTCCCAGGTAAGCAAAAGTCACCACCTCAGTTTCATGGTGTCAGTTCACAGGAGGTACTAGGCACTCTCCAACCAGCCTGACTTGGCACTGGCGCCAGCTTGCCTCTGGCAGGCATCCTGTGCAATATGGAATTTTAGGAGCCAGCCGGCCGCTCCGGGCCACAGGCCCTGGAACACAAACAACGGCCCTTTTCCCAGGTAAGCAAAAGTCACCACCTCAGTTTCATGGTGTCAGTTTACAGGAGGTACTTGGCACTCTCAAACCACCATGACTTGGCACGGGTGGTGCTTGCCTCTCGGAGGCATCCTGCGCAATATGGATTTTTAGGAGCCAGCCGGCCTCTGCTGGCCACAGGCCCTGGAACACAAACAACGGCCCTTTTCCCAGGTAAGCAAAAGTCAACAACCTCAGCTTCATGGTGTCAGTTTGCAGGAGGTACTTGGCACTCTCCAACCAGCCTGACTTGGCACTGGTGCCAGCTTGCCTCTCGGAGGCATCCTGCGCAATATGGATTTTTAGGAGCCAGCCGGCCTCTCCGGGCCACAGGCCCTGGAACACAAACAACGGCCCTTTTCCGAGGTAAGCAAAAGTCACCACCTCAGTTTCATGGTGTCAGTTCACAGGAGGTATTTGGCACTCTCAAACCAGCTGACTTGGCCCTGGTGCCAGCTTGCCTCTGGCAGGCATCCTGTGCAATATGGATTTTTAGGAGCCAGCCGGCCTCTCCGGGCCACAGACCCTGGAACACAAACAACGGCCCTTTTCCCAGGTAAGCAAAAGTCACCACCTCAGTTTCATGGTGTCAGTTTACAGGAGGTACTTGGCACTCTCCAACCAGCCTGACTCGGCACTGGTGCCAGCTTGCCTCTCGGAGGCACCCTGCGCAATATGGATTTTTAGGAGCCAGCCGGCCTCTCCGCGCCACAGGCCTGGGAATACAAACAACGGCCCTTTTCCCAGGTAAGCAAAAGTCACCACCTCAGTTTCATGGTGTCAGTTTGCAGGAGGTACTTGGCACTCTCCAACCAGCCTGACTTGGCACTGGTGCCAGTTTGCCTCTCGGAGGCATCCTGCGCAATATGGATTTTTAGGAGCCAGCCGGCCTCTCCGGGCCACAGGCCCTGGAACACAAACAACGGCCCTTTTCCCAGGTAAGAAAAAGTCACCACCTCAGTTTCATGGTGTCAGCTTGCAGGAGGTACTTGGCACTCTCCAACCAGCCTGACTTGGCACTGGTGCCAGCTTGCCTCTCAGAGGCATCCTGCGCAGTATGGATTTTTAGGAGCCAGCCGGCCTCTCCGGGCCACAGGCCCTGGAACACAAACAACGGCCCTTTTCACAGGTATGCAAAAGTCAACAACCTCAGCTTCATGGTGTCAGTTTGCAGGAGGTACTTGGCACTCTCCAACCAGCCTGACTTGGCACTGGTGCCAGCTTGCCTCTGGCAGGCATCCTGCGCAATATGGATTTTTAGGAGCCAGCCGGCCTCTCCGGGCCACAGGCCCTGGAACACAAACAACAGTCATTTTCCCAGGTAAGCAAAAGTCACCACCTCAGTTTCATGGTGTCAGTTTGCAGGAGGTACTTGGCACTCTCCAACCAGCCTGACTTGGCACTGGTGCCAGCTTGCCTCTCAGAGGCATCCTGCGCAATATGGATTTTTAGGAGCCAGCCGGCCTCTCCGGGTCACAGGCCTTGGAACACAAACAACAGCCCTTTTCACAGGTATGCAAAAGTCAACAACCTCAGCTTCATGGTGTCAGTTTGCAGGAGGTACTTGGCACTCTCAAACCAGCCTGACTTGGCCCTGGTGCCAGCTTGCCTCTCGGAGGCATCCTGCGCAATATGGATTTTTAGGAGCCAGCCGGCCTCTCCTGGCCACAGGCCCTGGAACACAAACAACGGCCCTTTTCCCAGGTAAGCAAAAGTCACCACCTCAGTTTCATGGTGTCATTTTACAGGAGGTATTTGGCACTCTCAAACCAGCTGACTTGGCCCTGGTGCCAGCTTGCCTCTGGCAGGCATCCTGTGCAATATGGAATTTTAGGAGCCAGCCGGCCTCTCCGGGCCACAGGCCCTGGAACACAAACAACGGCCCTTTTCCCAGGTAAGCAAAAGTCACCACCTCAGTTTCATGGTGTCAGCTTGCAGGAGGTACTTGGCACTCTCCAACCAGCCTGACTTGGCACTGGTGCCAGCTTGCCTCTGGCAGGCATCCTGCGCAGTGTGGATTTTTAGGAGCCAGCCGGCCTCTCCTGGCCACAGGCCTTGGAACACAAACAACAGCCCTTTTCCCAGGTAAGCAAAACTCACCACCTCAGTTTCATGGTGTCAGTTTACAGGAGGTACTTGGCACTCTCCAACCAGCCTGACTTGGCACTGGTGCCAGCTTGCCTCTCAGAGGCATCCTGCGCAATATGGATTTTTAGGAGCCAGCCGGCCTCTCCGGGTCACAGGCCTTGGAACACAAACAACGGCCCTTTTCACAGGTATGCAAAAGTCAACAACCTCAGCTTCATGGTGTCAGTTTGCAGGAGGTACTTGGCACTCTCCAACCAGCCTGACTTGGCACTGGCGCCAGCTTGCCTCTCGGAGGCATCATGCGCGATATGGATTTTTAGGAGCCAGCCGGCCTCTCCAGGCCACAGGCCCTGGAACACAAACAACAGCCCTTTTCCGAGGTAAGCAAAAGTCACCACCTCAGTTTCATGGTGTCAGTTTACAGGAGGTACTTGGCACTCTCCAACCAGCCGGACTTGGCACTGGTGCCAGCTTGCCTCTGGGAGGCATCCTGCGCGATATGGATTTTTAGGAGCCAGCCGGCCTCTCCGGGCCACAGGCCCTGGAACACAAACAACGGCCCTTTTCCCAGGTAAGCAAAAGTCACCACCTCAGTTTCATGGTGCCAGTTTGCAGGAGGTACTTGGCACTCTCAAACCACCATGACTCGGCACGGGTGGTGCTTTCTTCTCGGAGGCATCCTGCGCAATATGGATTTTTAGGAGCCAGCCGGCCTCTGCTGGCCACAGGCCCTGGAACACAAACAACGGCCCTTTTCACAGGTAAGCAAAAGTCAACAACCTCAGCTTCATGGTGTCAGTTTGCAGGAGGTACTTGGCACTCTCCAACCAGCCTGACTTGGCACTGGTGCCAGCTTGCCTCTCGGAGGCATCCTGCGCAATATGGATTTTTAGGAGCCAGCCGGCCTCTCCTGGCCACAGGCTCTGGAACACAAACAACGGCCCTTTTCACAGGTAAGCAACAGCCACCACCTCAGTTTCATGGTGTCAGTTTACAGGAGGTATTTGGCACTCTCAAACCAGCTGACTTGGCCCTGGTGCCAGCTTGCCTCTGGCAGGCATCCTGTGCAATATGGATTTTTAGGAGCCAGCCGGCCTCTCCGGGCCACAGGCCCTGGAACACAAACAACGGCCCTTTTCCCAGGTAAGCAAAAGTCACCACCTCAGTTTCATGGTGTCAGTTTGCAGGAGGTACTTGGCACTCTCCAACCACCATGACTTGGCACTGGTGCCAGCTTGCCTCTGGCAGGCATCCTGCGCGATATGGATTTTTAGGAGCCAGCCGGCCTCTGCTGGCCACAGGCCCTGGAACACAAACAACGGCCCTTTTCCCAGGTAAGCAAAAGTCAACAACCTCAGCTTCATGGTGTCAGTTTGCAGGAGGTACTTGGCACTCTCCAACCAGCCTGACTTGGCACTGGCGCCAGCTTGCCTCTCGGAGGCATCCTGCGCAATATGGATTTTTAGGAGCCAGCCGGCCTCTCCTGACCACAGGCCCTGGAACATAAACAACAGCCCTTCTCCGAGGTAAGCAAAAGTCACCACCTCAGTTTCATGGTGTCAGTTTACAGGAGGTACTTGGCACTCTCAAACCAGCTGACTTGAACCTGGTGCCAGCTTGCCTCTGGCAGGCATCCTGTGCAATATGGATTTTTAGGAGCCAGCCGGCCTCTCCGGGCCACAGGCCCTGGAACACAAACAACGGCCCTTTTCCCAGGTAAGCAAAAGTCACCACCTCAGTTTCATGGTGCCAGTTTGCAGGAGGTACTTGGCACTCTCAAACCACCATGACTCGGCACGGGTGGTGCTTTCTTCTCGGAGGCATCCTGCGCAATATGGATTTTTAGGAGCCAGCCGGCCTCTCCGGGCCACAGGCCCTGGAACACAAACAACGGCCCTTTTCACAGGTAAGCAAAAGTCAACAACCTCAGCTTCATGGTGTCAGTTTGCAGGAGGTACTTGGCACTCTCCAACCAGCCTGACTTGGCACTGGTGCCAGCTTGCCTCTCGGAGGCATCCTGCGCAATATGGATTTTTAGGAGCCAGCCGGCCTCTCCTGGCCACAGGCTCTGGAACACAAACAACGGCCCTTTTCACAGGTAAGCAACAGCCACCACCTCAGTTTCATGGTGTCAGTTTACAGGAGGTATTTGGCACTCTCAAACCAGCTGACTTGGCCCTGGTGCCAGCTTGCCTCTGGCAGGCATCCTGTGCAATATGGATTTTTAGGAGCCAGCCGGCCTCTCCGGGCCACAGGCCCTGGAACACAAACAACGGCCCTTTTCCCAGGTAAGCAAAAGTCACCACCTCAGTTTCATGGTGTCAGTTTGCAGGAGGTACTTGGCACTCTCAAACCAGCCTGACTTGGCACTGGTGCCAGCTTGCCTCTGGCAGGCATCCTGCGCGATATGGATTTTTAGGAGCCAGCCGGCCTCTGCTGGCCACAGGCCCTGGAACACAAACAACGGCCCTTTTCCCAGGTAAGCAAAAGTCAACAACCTCAGCTTCATGGTGTCAGTTTGCAGGAGGTACTTGGCACTCTCCAACCAGCCTGACTTGGCACTGGTGCCAGCTTGCCTCTCGGAGGCATCCTGCGCAATATGGATTTTTAGGAGCCAGCCGGCCTCTCCTGACCACAGGCCCTGGAACATAAACAACAGCCCTTCTCCGAGGTAAGCAAAAGTCACCACCTCAGTTTCATGGTGTCAGTTTACAGGAGGTACTTGGCACTCTCAAACCAGCTGACTTGAACCTGGTGCCAGCTTGCCTCTGGCAGGCATCCTGTGCAATATGGAATTTTAGGAGCCAGCCGGCCTCTCCGGGCCACAGGCCCTGGAACACAAACAACGGCCCTTTTCCCAGGTAAGAAAAAGTCACCACCTCTGTTTCATGGTGTCAGCTTGCAGGAGGTACTTGGCACTCTCCAACCAGCCTGACTTGGCACTGGTGCCAGCTTGCCTCTCGGAGGCATCCTGCGCAATATGGATTTTTAGGAGCCAGCCGGCCTCTCCTGACCACAGGCCCTGGAACATAAACAACAGCCCTTCTCCGAGGTAAGCAAAAGTCACCACCTCAGTTTCATGGTGTCAGTTTACAGGAGGTACTTGGCACTCTCAAACCAGCTGACTTGACCCTGGTGCCAGCTTGCCTCTGGCAGGCATCCTGTGCAATATGGAATTTTAGGAGCCAGCCGGCCTCTCCGGGCCACAGGCCCTGGAACACAAACAACGGCCCTTTTCCCAGGTAAGAAAAAGTCACCACCTCTATTTCATGGTGTCAGCTTGCAGGAGGTACTTGGCACTCTCCAACCAGCCTGACTTGGCACTGGTGCCAGCTTGCCTCTCGGAGGCATCCTGCGCAGTATGGATTTTTAGGAGCCAGCCGGCCTCTCCGGGCCACAGGCCTTGGAACACAAACAACAGCCCTTTTCACAGGTATGCAAAAGTCAACAACCTCAGCTTCATGGTGTCAGTTTGCAGGAGGTACTTGGCACTCTCCAACCAGCCTGACTTGGCACTGGTGCCAGCTTGCCTCTGGCAGGCATCCTGCGCAATATGGATTTTTAGGAGCCAGCCGGCCTCTCCTGGCCACAGGCCCTGGAACACAAACAACAGCCCTTTTCCCAGGTAAGCAAAAGTCACCACCTCAGTTTCATGGTGTCAGTTTGCAGGAGGTACTTGGCACTCTCCAACCAGCCTGACTTGGCACTGGTGCCAGCTTGCCTCTCAGAGGCATCCTGCGCAATATGGATTTTTAGGAGCCAGCCGGCCTCTCCGGGTCACAGGCCTTGGAACACAAACAACGGCCCTTTTCACAGGTATGCAAAAGTCAACAACCTCAGCTTCATGGTGTCAGTTTGCAGGAGGTACTTGGCACTCTCCAACCAGCCTGACTTGGCACTGGTGCCAGCTTGCCTCTCGGAGGCATCCTGCGCAATATGGATTTTTAGGAGCCAGCCGGCCTCTCCAGGCCACAGGCCCTGGAACACAAACAACAGCCCTTTTCCGAGGTAAGCAAAAGTCACCACCTCAGTTTCATGGTGTCAGTTTACAGGAGGTACTTGGCACTCTCCAACCAGCCGGACTTGGCACTGGTGCCAGCTTGCCTCTGGGAGGCATCCTGCGCAATATGGATTTTTAGGAGCCAGCCGGCCTCTCCGGGCCACAGGCCCTGGAACACAAACAACGGCCCTTTTCCCAGGTAAGCAAAAATCACCACCTCAGTTTCATGGTGTCAGTTTGCAGGAGGTACTTGGCACTCTCAAACCACCATGACTTGGCACGGGTGGTGCATTCTTCTCGGAGGCATCCTGCGCAATATGGATTTTTAGGAGCCAGCCGGCCTCTCCTGGCCACAGGCCCTGGAACACAAACAACAGCCCTTTTCCCAGGTAAGCAAAAGTCACCACCTCAGTTTCATGGTGTCAGTTTGCAGGAGGTACTTGGCACTCTCCAACCAGCCTGACTTGGCACTGGTGCCAGCTTGCCTCTCAGAGGCATCCTGCGCAATATGGATTTTTAGGAGCCAGCCGGCCTCTCCGGGTCACAGGCCTTGGAACACAAACAACGGCCCTTTTCACAGGTATGCAAAAGTCAACAACCTCAGCTTCATGGTGTCAGTTTGCAGGAGGTACTTGGCACTCTCCAACCAGCCTGACTTGGCACTGGTGCCAGCTTGCCTCTCGGAGGCATCCTGCGCGATATGGATTTTTAGGAGCCAGCCGGCCTCTCCAGGCCACAGGCCCTGGAACACAAACAACAGCCCTTTTCCGAGGTAAGCAAAAGTCACCACCTCAGTTTCATGGTGTCAGTTTACAGGAGGTACTTGACACTCTCCAACCAGCCGGACTTGGCACTGGTGCCAGCTTGCCTCTGGCAGGCATCCTGCGCAATATGGATTTTTAGGAGCCAGCCGGCCTCTCCGGGCCACAGGCCCTGGAACACAAACAACGGCCCTTTTCCCAGGTAAGCAAAAGTCACCACCTCAGTTTCATGGTGTCAGTTTGCAGGAGGTACTTGGCACTCTCAAACCACCATGACTTGGCACGGGTGGTGCTTTCTTATCGGAGGCATCCTGCGCAATATGGATTTTTAGGAGCCAGCCGGCCTCTCCGGGCCACAGGCCCTGGAACACAAACAACGGCCCTTTTCCCAGGTAAGCAAAAGTCAACAACCTCAGTTTCATGGTGTCAGTCAATAGGAGGTACTTGGCACTCTCCAACCAGCCTGACTTGGCACTGGTGCCAGCTTGCCTCTCGGAGGCATCCTGCGCAATATGGATTTTTAGGAGCCAGCCGGCCTCTCCTGGCCACAGGCTCTGGAACACAAACAACGGCCCTTTTCACAGGTAAGCAACAGCCACCACCTCAGTTTCATGGTGTCAGTTTACAGGAGGTATTTGGCACTCTCAAACCAGCTGACTTGGCCCTGGTGCCAGCTTGCCTCTGGCAGGCATCCTGTGCAATATGGATTTTTAGGAGCCAGCCGGCCTCTCCGGGCCACAGGCCTTGGAACACAAACAACGGCCCTTTTCCCAGGTAAGCAAAAGTCGCCACCTCAGTTTCATGGTGTCAGTTTGCAGGAGGTACTTGGCACTCTCAAACCAGCCTGACTTGGCACTGGTGCCAGCTTGCCTCTGGGAGGCATCGTGCGCGATATGGATTTTTAGGAGCCAGCCGGCCTCTCCGGGCCACTGGCCCTGGAACACAAACAACGGCCCTTTTCCCAGGTAAGCAAAAGTCACCACCTCAGTTTCATGGTGTCAGTTTGCAGGAGGTACTTGGCACTCTCAAACCAGCCTGACTTGGCACTGGTGCCAGTTTGCCTCTCGGAGGCATCCTGCGCAATATGGATTTTTAGGAGCCAGCCGGCCTCTCCGCGCCACAGGCCCTGGAACACAAACAACAGCCCTTTTCCCAGGTAAGCAAAAGTCACCACCTCAGTTTCATGGTGTCAGTTTGCAGGAGGTACTAGGCACTCTCCAACCAGCCTGACTTGGCACTGGTGCCAGCTTGCCTCTGGCAGGCATCCTGTGCAATATGGAATTTTAGGAGCCAGCCGGCCGCTCCGGGCCACAGGCCCTGGAACACAAACAACGGCCCTTTTCCCAGGTAAGCAAAAGTCACCACCTCAGTTTCATGGTGTCAGTTTACAGGAGGTACTTGGCACTCTCAAACCACCATGACTTGGCACGGGTGGTGCTTGCCTCTCGGAGGCATCCTGCGCAATATGGATTTTTAGGAGCCAGCCGGCCTCTGCTGGCCACAGGCCCTGGAACACAAACAACGGCCCTTTTCCCAGGTAAGCAAAAGTCAACAACCTCAGCTTCATGGTGTCAGTTTGCAGGAGGTACTTGGCACTCTCCAACCAGCCTGACTTGGCACTGGTGCCAGCTTGCCTCTCGGAGGCATCCTGCGCAATATGGATTTTTAGGAGCCAGCCGGCCTCTCCTGGCCACAGGCCCTGGAACACAAACAACGGCCCTTTTCCGAGGTAAGCAAAAGTCACCACCTCAGTTTCATGGTGTCAGTTTACAGGAGGTATTTGGCACTCTCAAACCAGCTGACTTGGCCCTGGTGCCAGCTTGCCTCTGGCAGGCATCCTGTGCAATATGGATTTTTAGGAGCCAGCCGGCCTCTCCGGGCCACAGACCCTGGAACACAAACAACGGCCCTTTTCCCAGGTAAGCAAAAGTCACCACCTCAGTTTCATGGTGTCAGTTTACAGGAGGTACTTGGCACTCTCAAACCAGCCTGACTCGGCACTGGTGCCAGCTTGCCTCTCGGAGGCACCCTGCGCGATATGGATTTTTAAGAGCCAGCCGGCCTCTCCGCGCCACAGGCCTGGGAATACAAACAACGGCCCTTTTCCCAGGTAAGCAAAAGTCAACAACCTCAGCTTCATGGTGTCAGTTTGCAGGAGGTACTTGGCACTCTCCAACCAGCCTGACTTGGCACTGGTGCCAGCTTGCCTCTCGGAGGCATCCTGCGCAATATGGATTTTTAGGAGCCAGCCGGCCTCTCCTGACCACAGGCCCTGGAACATAAACAACAGCCCTTCTCCGAGGTAAGCAAAAGTCACCACCTCAGTTTCATGGTGTCAGTTTACAGGAGGTACTTGGCACTCTCAAACCAGCCTGACTTGGCACTGGTGCCAGTTTGCCTCTCGGAGGCATCCTGCGCAATATGGATTTTTAGGAGCCAGCAGGCCTCTCCGGGCCACAGGCCCTGGAACACAAACAACGGCCCTTTTCCCAGGTAAGCAAAAGTCAACAACCTCAGCTTCATGGTGTCAGTTTGCAGGAGGTACTTGGCACTCTCCAACCAGCCTGACTTGGCACTGGTGCCAGCTTGCCTCTCGGAGGCATCCTGCGCAATATGGATTTTTAGGAGCCAGCCGGCCTCTCCTGACCACAGGCCCTGGAACATAAACAACAGCCCTTCTCCGAGGTAAGCAAAAGTCACCACCTCAGTTTCATGGTGTCAGTTTACAGGAGGTACTTGGCACTCTCAAACCAGCTGACTTGAACCTGGTGCCAGCTTGCCTCTGGCAGGCATCCTGTGCAATATGGAATTTTAGGAGCCAGCCGGCCTCTCCGGGCCACAGGCCCTGGAACACAAACAACGGCCCTTTTCCCAGGTAAGAAAAAGTCACCACCTCAGTTTCATGGTGTCAGCTTGCAGGAGGTACTTGGCACTCTCCAACCAGCCTGACTTGGCACTGGTGCCAGCTTGCCTCTCAGAGGCATCCTGCGCAGTATGGATTTTTAGGAGCCAGCCGGCCTCTCCGGGCCACAGGCCCTGGAACACAAACAACGGCCCTTTTCACAGGTATGCAAAAGTCAACAACCTCAGCTTCATGGTGTCAGTTTGCAGGAGGTACTTGGCACTCTCCAACCAGCCTGACTTGGCACTGGTGCCAGCTTGCCTCTGGCAGGCATCCTGCGCAATATGGATTTTTAGGAGCCAGCCGGCCTCTCCGGGCCACAGGCCCTGGAACACAAACAACAGTCATTTTCCCAGGTAAGCAAAAGTCACCACCTCAGTTTCATGGTGTCAGTTTGCAGGAGGTACTTGGCACTCTCCAACCAGCCTGACTTGGCACTGGTGCCAGCTTGCCTCTCAGAGGCATCCTGCGCGATATGGATTTTTAGGAGCCAGCCGGCCTCTGCTGGCCACAGGCCCTGGAACACAAACAACGGCCCTTTTCCCAGGTAAGCAAAAGTCAACAACCTCAGCTTCATGGTGTCAGTTTGCAGGAGGTACTTGGCACTCTCCAACCAGCCTGACTTGGCCCTGGTGCCAGCTTGCCTCTCGGAGGCATCCTGCGCAATATGGATTTTTAGGAGCCAGCCGGCCTCTCCGGGCCACAGGCCTTGGAACACAAACAACAGCCCTTTTCCCAGGTAAGCAAAAGTCACCACCTCAGTTTCATGGTGTCAGTTTGCAGGAGGTACTTGGCACTCTCCAACCAGCCTGACTTGGCACTGGTGCCAGCTTGCCTCTCAGAGGCATCCTGCGCAATATGGATTTTTAGGAGCCAGCCGGCCTCTCCGGGTCACAGGCCTTGGAACACAAACAACGGCCCTTTTCACAGGTATGCAAAAGTCAACAACCTCAGCTTCATGGTGTCAGTTTGCAGGAGGTACTTGGCACACTCCAACCAGCCTGACTTGGCACTGGCGCCAGCTTGCCTCTCGGAGGCATCCTGCGCGATATGGATTTTTAGGAGCCAGCCGGCCTCTCCAGGCCACAGGCCCTGGAACACAAACAACAGCCCTTTTCCGAGGTAAGCAAAAGTCACCACCTCAGTTTCATGGTGTCAGTTTACAGGAGGTACTTGGCACTCTCCAACCAGCCGGACTTGGCACTGGTGCCAGCTTGCCTCTGGGAGGCATCGTGCGCGATATGGATTTTTAGGAGCCAGCCGGCCTCTCCGGGCCACAGGCCCTGGAACACAAACAACGGCCCTTTTCCCAGGTAAGCAAAAGTCACCACCTCAGTTTCATGGTGCCAGTTTGCAGGAGGTACTTGGCACTCTCAAACCACCATGACTCGGCACGGGTGGTGCTTTCTTCTCGGAGGCATCCTGCGCAATATGGATTTTTAGGAGCCAGCCGGCCTCTGCTGGCCACAGGCCCTGGAACACAAACAACGGCCCTTTTCACAGGTAAGCAAAAGTCAACAACCTCAGCTTCATGGTGTCAGTTTGCAGGAGGTACTTGGCACTCTCCAACCAGCCTGACTTGGCACTGGTGCCAGCTTGCCTCTCGGAGGCATCCTGCGCAATATGGATTTTTAGGAGCCAGCCGGCCTCTCCTGGCCACAGGCTCTGGAACACAAACAACGGCCCTTTTCACAGGTAAGCAACAGCCACCACCTCAGTTTCATGGTGTCAGTTTACAGGAGGTATTTGGCACTCTCAAACCAGCTGACTTGGCCCTGGTGCCAGCTTGCCTCTGGCAGGCATCCTGTGCAATATGGATTTTTAGGAGCCAGCCGGCCTCTCCGGGCCACAGGCCCTGGAACACAAACAATGGCCCTTTTCCCAGGTAAGCAAAAGTCACCACCTCAGTTTCATGGTGTCAGTTTGCAGGAGGTACTTGGCACTCTCCAACCAGCCTGACTTGGCACTGGTGCCAGCTTGCCTCTGGCAGGCATCCTGCGCGATATGGATTTTTAGGAGCCAGCCGGCCTCTGCTGGCCACAGGCCCTGGAACACAAACAACGGCCCTTTTCCCAGGTAAGCAAAAGTCAACAACCTCAGCTTCATGGTGTCAGTTTGCAGGAGGTACTTGGCACTCTCCAACCAGCCTGACTTGGCACTGGTGCCAGCTTGCCTCTCGGAGGCATCCTGCGCAATATGGATTTTTAGGAGCCAGCCGGCCTCTCCTGACCACAGGCCCTGGAACATAAACAACAGCCCTTCTCCGAGGTAAGCAAAAGTCACCACCTCAGTTTCATGGTGTCAGTTTACAGGAGGTACTTGGCACTCTCAAACCAGCTGACTTGAACCTGGTGCCAGCTTGCCTCTGGCAGGCATCCTGTGCAATATGGAATTTTAGGAGCCAGCCGGCCTCTCCGGGCCACAGGCCCTGGAACACAAACAACGGCCCTTTTCCCAGGTAAGAAAAAGTCACCACCTCTGTTTCATGGTGTCAGCTTGCAGGAGGTACTTGGCACTCTCCAACCAGCCTGACTTGGCACTGGTGCCAGCTTGCCTCTCGGAGGCATCCTGCGCAATATGGATTTTTAGGAGCCAGCCGGCCTCTCCAGGCCACAGGCCCTGGAACACAAACAACAGCCCTTTTCCGAGGTAAGCAAAAGTCACCACCTCAGTTTCATGGTGTCAGTTTACAGGAGGTACTTGGCACTCTCAAACCAGCCTGACTTGGCACTGGTGCCAGCTTGCCTCTCAGAGGCATCCTGCGCAATATGGATTTTTAGGAGCCAGCCGGCCTCTCCGGGTCACAGGCCTTGGAACACAAACAACGGCCCTTTTCACAGGTATGCAAAAGTCAACAACCTCAGCTTCATGGTGTCAGTTTGCAGGAGGTACATGGCACACTCCAACCAGCCTGACTTGGCACTGGCGCCAGCTTGCCTCTCGGAGGCATCCTGCGCAATATGGATTTTTAGGAGCCAGCCGGCCTCTCCAGGCCACAGGCCCTGGAACACAAACAACAGCCCTTTTCCGAGGTAAGCAAAAGTCACCACCTCAGTTTCATGGTGTCAGTTTACAGGAGGTACTTGGCACTCTCCAACCAGCCTGACTTGGCCCTGGTGCCAGCTTGCCTCTGGGAGGCATCCTGCGCGATATGGATTTTTAGGAGCCAGCCGGCCTCTCCGGGCCACAGGCCCTGGAACACAAACAACGGCCCTTTTCCCAGGTAAGCAAAAGTCACCACCTCAGTTTCATGGTGCCAGTTTGCAGGAGGTACTTGGCACTCTCAAACCACCATGACTCGGCACGGGTGGTGCTTTCTTCTAGGAGGCATCCTGCGCAATATGGATTTTTAGGAGCCAGCCGGCCTCTGCTGGCCACAGGCCCTGGAACACAAACAACGGCCCTTTTCACAGGTAAGCAAAAGTCAACAACCTCAGCTTCATGGTGTCAGTTTGCAGGAGGTACTTGGCACTCTCCAACCAGCCTGACTTGGCACTGGTGCCAGCTTGCCTCTCGGAGGCATCCTGCGCAATATGGATTTTTAGGAGCCAGCCGGCCTCTCCTGGCCACAGGCTCTGGAACACAAACAACGGCCCTTTTCACAGGTAAGCAACAGCCACCACCTCAGTTTCATGGTGTCAGTTTACAGGAGGTATTTGGCACTCTCAAACCAGCTGACTTGGCCCTGGTGCCAGCTTGCCTCTGGCAGGCATCCTGTGCAATATGGATTTTTAGGAGCCAGCCGGCCTCTCCGGGCCACAGGCCCTGGAACACAAACAACGGCCCTTTTCCCAGGTAAGCAAAAGTCACCACCTCAGTTTCATGGTGTCAGTTTGCAGGAGGTACTTGGCACTCTCCAACCACCATGACTTGGCACTGGTGCCAGCTTGCCTCTGGCAGGCATCCTGCGCGATATGGATTTTTAGGAGCCAGCCGGCCTCTCCTGACCACAGGCCCTGGAACATAAACAACAGCCCTTCTCCGAGGTAAGCAAAAGTCACCACCTCAGTTTCATGGTGTCAGTTTACAGGAGGTACTTGGCACTCTCAAAGCAGCTGACTTGAACCTGGTGCCAGCTTGCCTCTGGCAGGCATCCTGTGCAATATGGAATTTTAGGAGCCAGCCGGCCTCTCCGGGCCACAGGCCCTGGAACACAAACAACGGCCCTTTTCCCAGGTAAGAAAAAGTCACCACCTCTGTTTCATGGTGTCAGCTTGCAGGAGGTACTTGGCACTCTCCAACCAGCCTGACTTGGCACTGGTGCCAGCTTGCCTCTCGGAGGCATCCTGCGCAATATGGATTTTTAGGAGCCAGCCGGCCTCTCCTGACCACAGGCCCTGGAACATAAACAACAGCCCTTCTCCGAGGTAAGCAAAAGTCACCACCTCAGTTTCATGGTGTCAGTTTACAGGAGGTACTTGGCACTCTCAAACCAGCTGACTTGACCCTGGCGCCAGCTTGCCTCTGGCAGGCATCCTGTGCAATATGGAATTTTAGGAGCCAGCCGGCCTCTCCGGGCCACAGGCCCTGGAACACAAACAACGGCCCTTTTCCCAGGTAAGAAAAAGTCACCACCTCTATTTCATGGTGTCAGCTTGCAGGAGGTACTTGGCACTCTCCAACCAGCCTGACTTGGCACTGGCGCCAGCTTGCCTCTCGGAGGCATCCTGCGCAGTATGGATTTTTAGGAGCCAGCCGGCCTCTCCGGGCCACAGGCCTTGGAACACAAACAACAGCCCTTTTCACAGGTATGCAAAAGTCAACAACCTCAGCTTCATGGTGTCAGTTTGCAGGAGGTACTTGGCACTCTCCAACCAGCCTGACTTGGCACTGGTGCCAGCTTGCCTCTGGCAGGCATCCTGCGCAATATGGATTTTTAGGAGCCAGCCGGCCTCTCCTGGCCACAGGCCCTGGAACACAAACAACAGCCCTTTTCCCAGGTAAGCAAAAGTCACCACCTCAGTTTCATGGTGTCAGTTTGCAGGAGGTACTTGGCACTCTCCAACCAGCCTGACTTGGCACTGGTGCCAGCTTGCCTCCCAGAGGCATCCTGCGCAATATGGATTTTTAGGAGCCAGCCGGCCTCTCCGGGTCACAGGCCTTGGAACACAAACAACGGCCCTTTTCACAGGTATGCAAAAGTCAACAACCTCAGCTTCATGGTGTCAGTTTGCAGGAGGTACTTGGCACTCTCCAACCAGCCTGACTTGGCACTGGTGCCAGCTTGCCTCTCGGAGGCATCCTGCGCAATATGGATTTTTAGGAGCCAGCCGGCCTCTCCAGGCCACAGGCCCTGGAACACAAACAACAGCCCTTTTCCGAGGTAAGCAAAAGTCACCACCTCAGTTTCATGGTGTCAGTTTACAGGAGGTACTTGGCACTCTCCAACCAGCCGGACTTGGCACTGGTGCCAGCTTGCCTCTGGGAGGCATCCTGCGCGATATGGATTTTTAGGAGCCAGCCGGCCTCTCCGGGCCACAGGCCCTGGAACACAAACAACGGCCCTTTTCCCAGGTAAGCAAAAGTCACCACCTCAGTTTCATGGTGTCAGTTTGCAGGAGGTACTTGGCACTCTCAAACCACCATGACTTGGCACGGGTGGTGCTTTCTTCTCGGAGGCATCCTGCGCAATATGGATTTTTAGGAGCCAGCCGGCCTCTCCGGGCCACAGGCCCTGGAACACAAACAACGGCCCTTTTCCCAGGTAAGCAAAAGTCAACAACCTCAGTTTCATGGTGTCAGTTTGCAGGAGGTACTTGGCACTCTCCAACCAGCCTGACTTGGCACTGGTGCCAGCTTGCCTCTCGGAGGCATCCTGCGCAATATGGATTTTTAGGAGCCAGCCGGCCTCTCCGGGCCACAGGCTCTGGAACACAAACAACGGCCCTTTTCCCAGGTAAGCAAAAGTCAACAACCTCAGCTTCATGGTGTCAGTTTGCAGGAGGTACTTGGCACTCTCCAACCTGCCTGACTTGGCACTGGTGCCAGCTTGCCTCTCGGAGGCATCCTTCGCAATATGGATTTTTAGGAGCCAGCCGGCCTCTCGGGGCCACAGGCCTTGGAACACAAACAACGGCCCTTTTCACAGGTAAGCAAAAGTCAACAACCTCAGCTTCATGGTGTCAGTTTGCAGGAGGTACTTGGCACTCTCAAACCAGCTGACTTGGCCCTGGTGCCAGCTTGCCTCTGGCAGGCATCCTGTGCAATATGGATTTTTAGGAGCCAGCCGGCCTCTCCTGGCCACAGGCCCTGGAACACAAACAACGGCCCTTTTCCCAGGTAAGCAAAAGTCACCACCTCAGTTTCATGGTGTCAGTTTACAGGAGGTACTTGGCACTCTCCAACCAGCCTGACTCGGCACTGGTGCCAGCTTGCCTCTCGGAGGCACCCTGCGCAATATGGATTTTTAGGAGCCAGCCGGCCTCTCCGCGCCACAGGCCTGGGAATACAAACAACGGCCCTTTTCCCAGGTAAGCAAAAGTCACCACCTCAGTTTCATGGTGTCAGTTTGCAGGAGGTACTTGGCACTCTCCAACCAGCCTGACTTGGCACTGGTGCCAGTTTGCCTCTCGGAGGCATCCTGCGCAATATGGATTTTTAGGAGCCAGCCGGCCTCTGCTGGCCACAGGCCCTGGAACACAAACAACGGCCCTTTTCCCAGGTAAGCAAAAGTCAACAACCTCAGCTTCATGGTGTCAGTTTGCAGGAGGTACTTGGCACTCTCCAACCAGCCTGACTTGGCACTGGTGCCAGCTTGCCTCTGGGAGGCATCCTGCGCAATATGGATTTTTAGGAGCCAGCCGGCCTCTCCTGACCACAGGCCCTGGAACATAAACAACAGCCCTTCTCCGAGGTAAGCAAAAGTCACCACCTCAGTTTCATGGTGTCAGTTTACAGGAGGTACTTGGCACTCTCAAACCAGCTGACTTGAACCTGGTGCCAGCTTGCCTCTGGCAGGCATCCTGTGCAATATGGAATTTTAGGAGCCAGCCGGCCTCTCCGGGCCACAGGCCCTGGAACACAAACAACGGCCCTTTTCCCAGGTAAGAAAAAGTCACCACCTCTGTTTCATGGTGTCAGCTTGCAGGAGGTACTTGGCACTCTCCAACCAGCCTGACTTGGCACTGGTGCCAGCTTGCCTCTCGGAGGCATCCTGCGCAATATGGATTTTTAGGAGCCAGCCGGCCTCTCCTGACCACAGGCCCTGGAACATAAACAACAGCCCTTCTCCGAGGTAAGCAAAAGTCACCACCTCAGTTTCATGGTGTCAGTTTACAGGAGGTACTTGGCACTCTCAAACCAGCTGACTTGACCCTGGTGCCAGCTTGCCTCTGGCAGGCATCCTGTGCAATATGGAATTTTAGGAGCCAGCCGGCCTCTCCGGGCCACAGGCCCTGGAACACAAACAACGGCCCTTTTCCCAGGTAAGAAAAAGTCACCACCTCTATTTCATGGTGTCAGCTTGCAGGAGGTACTTGGCACTCTCCAACCAGCCTGACTTGGCACTGGTGCCAGCTTGCCTCTCGGAGGCATCCTGCGCAGTATGGATTTTTAGGAGCCAGCCGGCCTCTCCGGGCCACAGGCCTTGGAACACAAACAACAGCCCTTTTCACAGGTATGCAAAAGTCAACAACCTCAGCTTCACCGTGTCAGTTTGCAGGAGGTACTTGGCACTCTCCAACCAGCCTGACTTGGCACTGGTGCCAGCTTGCCTCTGGCAGGCATCCTGCGCAATATGGATTTTTAGGAGCCAGCCGGCCTCTCCTGGCCACAGGCCCTGGAACACAAACAACAGCCCTTTTCCCAGGTAAGCAAAAGTCACCACCTCAGTTTCATGGTGTCAGTTTGCAGGAGGTACTTGGCACTCTCCAACCAGCCTGACTTGGCACTGGTGCCAGCTTGCCTCTCAGAGGCATCCTGCGCAATATGGATTTTTAGGAGCCAGCCGGCCTCTCCGGGTCACAGGCCTTGGAACACAAACAACGGCCCTTTTCACAGGTATGCAAAAGTCAACAACCTCAGCTTCATGGTGTCAGTTTGCAGGAGGTACTTGGCACTCTCCAACCAGCCTGACTTGGCACTGGTGCCAGCTTGCCTCTCGGAGGCATCCTGCGCGATATGGATTTTTAGGAGCCAGCCGGCCTCTCCAGGCCACAGGCCCTGGAACACAAACAACAGCCCTTTTCCGAGGTAAGCAAAAGTCACCACCTCAGTTTCATGGTGTCAGTTTACAGGAGGTACTTGACACTCTCCAACCAGCCGGACTTGGCACTGGTGCCAGCTTGCCTCTGGCAGGCATCCTGCGCGATATGGATTTTTAGGAGCCAGCCGGCCTCTCCGGGCCACAGGCCCTGGAACACAAACAACGGCCCTTTTCCCAGGTAAGCAAAAGTCACCACCTCAGTTTCATGGTGTCAGTTTGCAGGAGGTACTTGGCACTCTCAAACCACCATGACTTGGCACGGGTGGTGCTTTCTTCTCGGAGGCATCCTGCGCAATATGGATTTTTAGGAGCCAGCCGGCCTCTCCGGGCCACAGGCCCTGGAACACAAACAACGGCCCTTTTCCCAGGTAAGCAAAAGTTAACAACCTCAGTTTCATGGTGTCAGTCAATAGGAGGTACTTGGCACTCTCCAACCAGCCTGACTTGGCACTGGTGCCAGCTTGCCTCTCGGAGGCATCCTGTGCAATATGGATTTTTAGGAGCCAGCCGGCCTCTCCTGGCCACAGGCTCTGGAACACAAACAACGGCCCTTTTCACAGGTAAGCAACAGCCACCACCTCAGTTTCATGGTGTCAGTTTACAGGAGGTATTTGGCACTCTCAAACCAGCTGACTTGGCCCTGGTGCCAGCTTGCCTCTGGCAGGCATCCTGTGCAATATGGATTTTTAGGAGCCAGCCGGCCTCTCCGGGCCACAGGCCCTGGAACACAAACAACGGCCCTTTTCCCAGGTAAGCAAAAGTCACCACCTCAGTTTCATGGTGTCAGTTTGCAGGAGGTACTTGGCACTCTCAAACCAGCCTGACTTGGCACTGGTGCCAGCTTGCCTCTGGGAGGCATCGTGCGCGATATGGATTTTTAGGAGCCAGCCGGCCTCTCCGGGCCACTGGCCCTGGAACACAAACAACGGCCCTTTTCCCAGGTAAGCAAAAGTCACCACCTCAGTTTCATGGTGTCAGTTTGCAGGAGGTACTTGGCACTCTCAAACCAGCCTGACTTGGCACTGGTGCCAGTTTGCCTCTCGGAGGCATCCTGCGCAATATGGATTTTTAGGAGCCAGCCGGCCTCTCCGCGCCACAGGCCCTGGAACACAAACAACAGCCCTTTTCCCAGGTAAGCAAAAGTCACCACCTCAGTTTCATGGTGTCAGTTTGCAGGAGGTACTAGGCACTCTCCAACCAGCCTGACTTGGCACTGGTGCCAGCTTGCCTCTGGCAGGCATCCTGCGCAATATGGAATTTTAGGAGCCAGCCGGCCGCTCCGGGCCACAGGCCCTGGAACACAAACAACGGCCCTTTTCCCAGGTAAGCAAAAGTCACCACCTCAGTTTCATGGTGTCAGTTTACAGGAGGTACTTGGCACTCTCAAACCACCATGACTTGGCACGGGTGGTGCTTGCCTCTCGGAGGCATCCTGCGCAATATGGATTTTTAGGAGCCAGCCGGCCTCTGCTGGCCACAGGCCCTGGAACACAAACAACGGCCCTTTTCACAGGTAAGCAAAAGTCAACAACCTCAGCTTCATGGTGTCAGTTTGCAGGAGGTACTTGGCACTCTCCAACCAGCCTGACTTGGCACTGGTGCCAGCTTGCCTCTCGGAGGCATCCTGCGCAATATGGATTTTTAGGAGCCAGCCGGCCTCTCCTGGCCACAGGCCCTGGAACACAAACAACGGCCCTTTTCCGAGGTAAGCAAAAGTCACCACCTCAGTTTCATGGTGTCAGTTTACAGGAGGTATTTGGCACTCTCAAACCAGCTGACTTGGCCCTGGTGCCAGCTTGCCTCTGGCAGGCATCCTGTGCAATATGGATTTTTAGGAGCCAGCCGGCCTCTCCGGGCCACAGGCCCTGGAACACAAACAACGGCCCTTTTCCCAGGTAAGCAAAAGTCACCACCTCAGTTTCATGGTGTCAGTTTGCAGGAGGTACTTGGCACTCTCAAACCACCATGACTTGGCACGGGTGGTGCTTTCTTCTCGGAGGCATCCTGCGCAATATGGATTTTTAGGAGCCAGCCGGCCTCTCCGGGCCACAGGCCCTGGAACACAAACAACGGCCCTTTTCCCAGGTAAGCAAAAGTTAACAACCTCAGTTTCATGGTGTCAGTCAATAGGAGGTACTTGGCACTCTCCAACCAGCCTGACTTGGCACTGGTGCCAGCTTGCCTCTCGGAGGCATCCTGCGCAATATGGATTTTTAGGAGCCAGCCGGCCTCTCCTGGCCACAGGCTCTGGAACACAAACAACGGCCCTTTTCACAGGTAAGCAACAGCCACCACCTCAGTTTCATGGTGTCAGTTTACAGGAGGTATTTGGCACTCTCAAACCAGCTGACTTGGCCCTGGTGCCAGCTTGCCTCTGGCAGGCATCCTGTGCAATATGGATTTTTAGGAGCCAGCCGGCCTCTCCGGGCCACAGGCCCTGGAACACAAACAACGGCCCTTTTCCCAGGTAAGCAAAAGTCACCACCTCAGTTTCATGGTGTCAGTTTGCAGGAGGTACTTGGCACTCTCAAACCAGCCTGACTTGGCACTGGTGCCAGCTTGCCTCTGGGAGGCATCGTGCGCGATATGGATTTTTAGGAGCCAGCCGGCCTCTCCGGGCCACTGGCCCTGGAACACAAACAACGGCCCTTTTCCCAGGTAAGCAAAAGTCACCACCTCAGTTTCATGGTGTCAGTTTGCAGGAGGTACTTGGCACTCTCAAACCAGCCTGACTTGGCACTGGTGCCAGTTTGCCTCTCGGAGGCATCCTGCGCAATATGGATTTTTAGGAGCCAGCCGGCCTCTCCGCGCCACAGGCCCTGGAACACAAACAACAGCCCTTTTCCCAGGTAAGCAAAAGTCACCACCTCAGTTTCATGGTGTCAGTTTGCAGGAGGTACTAGGCACTCTCCAACCAGCCTGACTTGGCACTGGTGCCAGCTTGCCTCTGGCAGGCATCCTGTGCAATATGGAATTTTAGGAGCCAGCCGGCCGCTCCGGGCCACAGGCCCTGGAACACAAACAACGGCCCTTTTCCCAGGTAAGCAAAAGTCACCACCTCAGTTTCATGGTGTCAGTTTACAGGAGGTACTTGGCACTCTCAAACCACCATGACTTGGCACGGGTGGTGCTTGCCTCTCGGAGGCATCCTGCGCAATATGGATTTTTAGGAGCCAGCCGGCCTCTGCTGGCCACAGGCCCTGGAACACAAACAACGGCCCTTTTCCCAGGTAAGCAAAAGTCAACAACCTCAGCTTCATGGTGTCAGTTTGCAGGAGGTACTTGGCACTCTCCAACCAGCCTGACTTGGCACTGGTGCCAGCTTGCCTCTCGGAGGCATCCTGCGCAATATGGATTTTTAGGAGCCAGCCGGCCTCTCCTGGCCACAGGCCCTGGAACACAAACAACGGCCCTTTTCCGAGGTAAGCAAAAGTCACCACCTCAGTTTCATGGTGTCAGTTTACAGGAGGTATTTGGCACTCTCAAACCAGCTGACTTGGCCCTGGTGCCAGCTTGCCTCTGGCAGGCATCCTGTGCAATATGGATTTTTAGGAGCCAGCCGGCCTCTCCGGGCCACAGACCCTGGAACACAAACAACGGCCCTTTTCCCAGGTAAGCAAAAGTCACCACCTCAGTTTCATGGTGTCAGTTTACAGGAGGTACTTGGCACTCTCAAACCAGCCTGACTCGGCACTGGTGCCAGCTTGCCTCTCGGAGGCACCCTGCGCGATATGGATTTTTAAGAGCCAGCCGGCCTCTCCGCGCCACAGGCCTGGGAATACAAACAACGGCCCTTTTCCCAGGTAAGCAAAAGTCAACAACCTCAGCTTCATGGTGTCAGTTTGCAGGAGGTACTTGGCACTCTCCAACCAGCCGGACTTGGCACTGGTGCCAGCTTGCCTCTCGGAGGCATCCTGCGCAATATGGATTTTTAGGAGCCAGCCGGCCTCTCCTGACCACAGGCCCTGGAACATAAACAACAGCCCTTCTCCGAGGTAAGCAAAAGTCACCACCTCAGTTTCATGGTGTCAGTTTACAGGAGGTACTTGGCACTCTCAAACCAGCTGACTTGAACCTGGTGCCAGCTTGCCTCTGGCAGGCATCCTGTGCAATATGGAATTTTAGGAGCCAGCCGGCCTCTCCGGGCCACAGGCCCTGGAACACAAACAACGGCCCTTTTCCCAGGTAAGAAAAAGTCACCACCTCAGTTTCATGGTGTCAGCTTGCAGGAGGTACTTGGCACTCTCCAACCAGCCTGACTTGGCACTGGTGCCAGCTTGCCTCTCAGAGGCATCCTGCGCAGTATGGATTTTTAGGAGCCAGCCGGCCTCTCCGGGCCACAGGCCCTGGAACACAAACAACGGCCCTTTTCACAGGTATGCAAAAGTCAACAACCTCAGCTTCATGGTGTCAGTTTGCAGGAGGTACTTGGCACTCTCCAACCAGCCTGACTTGGCACTGGTGCCAGCTTGCCTCTGGCAGGCATCCTGCGCAATATGGATTTTTAGGAGCCAGCCGGCCTCTCCGGGCCACAGGCCCTGGAACACAAACAACAGTCATTTTCCCAGGTAAGCAAAAGTCACCACCTCAGTTTCATGGTGTCAGTTTGCAGGAGGTACTTGGCACTCTCCAACCAGCCTGACTTGGCACTGGTGCCAGCTTGCCTCTCAGAGGCATCCTGCGCGATATGGATTTTTAGGAGCCAGCCGGCCTCTGCTGGCCACAGGCCCTGGAACACAAACAACGGCCCTTTTCCCAGGTAAGCAAAAGTCAACAACCTCAGCTTCATGGTGTCAGTTTGCAGGAGGTACTTGGCACTCTCCAACCAGCCTGACTTGGCCCTGGTGCCAGCTTGCCTCTCGGAGGCATCCTGCGCAATATGGATTTTTAGGAGCCAGCCGGCCTCTCCTGGCCACAGGCCCTGGAACACAAACAACAGCCCTTTTCCCAGGTAAGCAAAAGTCACCACCTCAGTTTCATGGTGTCATTTTACAGGAGGTATTTGGCACTCTCAAACCAGCTGACTTGGCCCTGGTGCCAGCTTGCCTCTGGCAGGCATCCTGTGCAATATGGAATTTTAGGAGCCAGCCGGCCTCTCCGGGCCACAGGCCCTGGAACACAAACAACGGCCCTTTTCCCAGGTAAGCAAAAGTCACCACCTCAGTTTCATGGTGTCAGTTTACAGGAGGTACTTGGCACTCTCAAACCAGCCTGACTCGGCACTGGTGCCAGCTTGCCTCTCGGAGGCACCCTGCGCGATATGGATTTTTAAGAGCCAGCCGGCCTCTCCGCGCCACAGGCCTGGGAATACAAACAACGGCCCTTTTCCCAGGTAAGCAAAAGTCAACAACCTCAGCTTCATGGTGTCAGTTTGCAGGAGGTACTTGGCACTCTCCAACCAGCCTGACTTGGCACTGGTGCCAGCTTGCCTCTCGGAGGCATCCTGCGCAATATGGATTTTTAGGAGCCAGCCGGCCTCTCCTGACCACAGGCCCTGGAACATAAACAACAGCCCTTCTCCGAGGTAAGCAAAAGTCACCACCTCAGTTTCATGGTGTCAGTTTACAGGAGGTACTTGGCACTCTCAAACCAGCTGACTTGAACCTGGTGCCAGCTTGCCTCTGGCAGGCATCCTGTGCAATATGGAATTTTAGGAGCCAGCCGGCCTCTCCGGGCCACAGGCCCTGGAACACAAACAACGGCCCTTTTCCCAGCTAAGAAAAAGTCACCACCTCAGTTTCATGGTGTCAGCTTGCAGGAGGTACTTGGCACTCTCCAACCAGCCTGACTTGGCACTGGTGCCAGCTTGCCTCTCAGAGGCATCCTGCGCAGTATGGATTTTTAGGAGCCAGCCGGCCTCTCGGGGCCACAGGCCCTGGAACACAAACAACGGCCCTTTTCACAGGTATGCAAAAGTCAACAACCTCAGCTTCATGGTGTCAGTTTGCAGGAGGTACTTGGCACTCTCCAACCAGCCTGACTTGGCACTGGTGCCAGCTTGCCTCTGGCAGGCATCCTGCGCAATATGGATTTTTAGGAGCCAGCCGGCCTCTCCGGGCCACAGGCCCTGGAACACAAACAACAGTCATTTTCCCAGGTAAGCAAAAGTCACCACCTCAGTTTCATGGTGTCAGTTTGCAGGAGGTACTTGGCACTCTCCAACCAGCCTGACTTGGCACTGGTGCCAGCTTGCCTCTCAGAGGCATCCTGCGCGATATGGATTTTTAGGAGCCAGCCGGCCTCTTCTGGCCACAGGCCCTGGAACACAAACAACGGCCCTTTTCCCAGGTAAGCAAAAGTCAACAACCTCAGCTTCATGGTGTCAGTTTGCAGGAGGTACTTGGCACTCTCCAACCAGCCTGACTTGGCCCTGGTGCCAGCTTGCCTCTCGGAGGCATCCTGCGCAATATGGATTTTTAGGAGCCAGCCGGCCTCTCCTGGCCACAGGCCCTGGAACACAAACAACAGCCCTTTTCCCAGGTAAGCAAAAGTCACCACCTCAGTTTCATGGTGTCATTTTACAGGAGGTATTTGGCACTCTCAAACCAGCTGACTTGGCCCTGGTGCCAGCTTGCCTCTGGCAGGCATCCTGTGCAATATGGAATTTTAGGAGCCAGCCGGCCTCTCCGGGCCACAGGCCCTGGAACACAAACAACGGCCCTTTTCCCAGGTAAGCAAAAGTCACCACCTCAGTTTCATGGTGTCAGCTTGCAGGAGGTACTTGGCACTCTCCAACCAGCCTGACTTGGCACTGGTGCCAGCTTGCCTCTGGCAGGCATCCTGCGCAGTATGGATTTTTAGGAGCCAGCCGGCCTCTCCGGGCCACAGGCCTTGGAACACAAACAACAGCCCTTTTCCCAGGTAAGCAAAAGTCACCACCTCAGTTTCATGGTGTCAGTTTGCAGGAGGTACTTGGCACTCTCCAACCAGCCTGACTTGGCACTGGTGCCAGCTTGCCTCTCAGAGGCATCCTGCGCAATATGGATTTTTAGGAGCCAGCCGGCCTCTCCGGGTCACAGGCCTTGGAACACAAACAACGGCCCTTTTCACAGGTATGCAAAAGTCAACAACCTCAGCTTCATGGTGTCAGTTTGCAGGAGGTACTTGGCACACTCCAACCAGCCTGACTTGGCACTGGCGCCAGCTTGCCTCTCGGAGGCATCCTGCGCGATATGGATTTTTAGGAGCCAGCCGGCCTCTCCAGGCCACAGGCCCTGGAACACAAACAACAGCCCTTTTCCGAGGTAAGCAAAAGTCACCACCTCAGTTTCATGGTGTCAGTTTACAGGAGGTACTTGGCACTCTCCAACCAGCCGGACTTGGCACTGGTGCCAGCTTGCCTCTGGGAGGCATCGTGCGCGATATGGATTTTTAGGAGCCAGCCGGCCTCTCCGGGCCACAGGCCCTGGAACACAAACAACGGCCCTTTTCCCAGGTAAGCAAAAGTCACCACCTCAGTTTCATGGTGCCAGTTTACAGGAGGTACTTGGCACTCTCAAACCACCATGACTCGGCACTGGTGCCAGCTTGCCTCTCGGAGGCATCCTGCGCAATATGGATTTTTAGGAGCCAGCCGGCCTCTCCAGGCCACAGGCCCTGGAACACAAACAACAGCCCTTTTCCGACGTAAGCAAAAGTCACCACCTCAGTTTCATGGTGTCAGTTTACAGGAGGTACTTGGCACTCTCCAACCAGCCGGACTTGGCACTGGTGCCAGCTTGCCTCTGGGAGGCATCCTGCGCGATATGGATTTTTAGGAGCCAGCCGGCCTCTCCGGGCCACAGGCCCTGGAACACAAACAACGGCCCTTTTCCCAGGTAAGCAAAAGTCACCACCTCAGTTTCATGGTGTCAGTTTGCAGGAGGTACTTGGCACTCTCAAACCACCATGACTTGGCACGGGTGGTGCTTTCTTCTCGGAGGCATCCTGCGCAATATGGATTTTTAGGAGCCAGCCGGCCTCTGCTGGCCACAGGCCCTGGAACACAAACAACGGCCCTTTTCCCAGGTAAGCAAAAGTCAACAACCTCAGTTTCATGGTGTCAGTTTGCAGGAGGTACTTGGCACTCTCCAACCAGCCTGACTTGGCACTGGTGCCAGCTTGCCTCTCGGAGGCATCCTGCGCAATATGGATTTTTAGGAGCCAGCCGGCCTCTCCGGGCCACAGGCTCTGGAACACAAACAACGGCCCTTTTCCCAGGTAAGCAAAAGTCAACAACCTCAGCTTCATGGTGTCAGTTTGCAGGAGGTACTTGGCACTCTCCAACCTGCCTGACTTGGCACTGGTGCCAGCTTGCCTCTCGGAGGCATCCTTCGCAATATGGATTTTTAGGAGCCAGCCGGCCTCTCGGGGCCACAGGCCTTGGAACACAAACAACGGCCCTTTTCACAGGTAAGCAAAAGTCAACAACCTCAGCTTCATGGTGTCAGTTTGCAGGAGGTACTTGGCACTCTCAAACCAGCTGACTTGGCCCTGGTGCCAGCTTGCCTCTGGCAGGCATCCTGTGCAATATGGATTTTTAGGAGCCAGCCGGCCTCTCCTGGCCACAGGCCCTGGAACACAAACAACGGCCCTTTTCCCAGGTAAGCAAAAGTCACCACCTCAGTTTCATGGTGTCAGTTTACAGGAGGTACTTGGCACTCTCCAACCAGCCTGACTCGGCACTGGTGCCAGCTTGCCTCTCGGAGGCACCCTGCGCAATATGGATTTTTAGGAGCCAGCCGGCCTCTCCGCGCCACAGGCCTGGGAATACAAACAACGGCCCTTTTCCCAGGTAAGCAAAAGTCACCACCTCAGTTTCATGGTGTCAGTTTGCAGGAGGTACTTGGCACTCTCCAACCAGCCTGACTTGGCACTGGTGCCAGTTTGCCTCTCGGAGGCATCCTGCGCAATATGGATTTTTAGGAGCCAGCCGGCCTCTGCTGGCCACAGGCCCTGGAACACAAACAACGGCCCTTTTCCCAGGTAAGCAAAAGTCAACAACCTCAGCTTCATGGTGTCAGTTTGCAGGAGGTACTTGGCACTCTCCAACCAGCCTGACTTGGCACTGGTGCCAGCTTGCCTCTCGGAGGCATCCTGCGCAATATGGATTTTTAGGAGCCAGCCGGCCTCTCCTGACCACAGGCCCTGGAACATAAACAACAGCCCTTCTCCGAGGTAAGCAAAAGTCACCACCTCAGTTTCATGGTGTCAGTTTACAGGAGGTACTTGGCACTCTCAAACCAGCTGACTTGAACCTGGTGCCAGCTTGCCTCTGGCAGGCATCCTGTGCAATATGGAATTTTAGGAGCCAGCCGGCCTCTCCGGGCCACAGGCCCTGGAACACAAACAACGGCCCTTTTCCCAGGTAAGAAAAAGTCACCACCTCTGTTTCATGGTGTCAGCTTGCAGGAGGTACTTGGCACTCTCCAACCAGCCTGACTTGGCACTGGTGCCAGCTTGCCTCTCGGAGGCATCCTGCGCAATATGGATTTTTAGGAGCCAGCCGGCCTCTCCTGACCACAGGCCCTGGAACATAAACAACAGCCCTTCTCCGAGGTAAGCAAAAGTCACCACCTCAGTTTCATGGTGTCAGTTTACAGGAGGTACTTGGCACTCTCAAACCAGCTGACTTGACCCTGGTGCCAGCTTGCCTCTGGCAGGCATCCTGTGCAATATGGAATTTTAGGAGCCAGCCGGCCTCTCCGGGCCACAGGCCCTGGAACACAAACAACGGCCCTTTTCCCAGGTAAGAAAAAGTCACCACCTCTATTTCATGGTGTCAGCTTGCAGGAGGTACTTGGCACTCTCCAACCAGCCTGACTTGGCACTGGTGCCAGCTTGCCTCTCGGAGGCATCCTGCGCAGTATGGATTTTTAGGAGCCAGCCGGCCTCTCCGGGCCACAGGCCTTGGAACACAAACAACAGCCCTTTTCACAGGTATGCAAAAGTCAACAACCTCAGCTTCATGGTGTCAGTTTGCAGGAGGTACTTGGCACTCTCCAACCAGCCTGACTTGGCACTGGTGCCAGCTTGCCTCTGGCAGGCATCCTGCGCAATATGGATTTTTAGGAGCCAGCCGGCCTCTCCTGGCCACAGGCCCTGGAACACAAACAACAGCCCTTTTCCCAGGTAAGCAAAAGTCACCACCTCAGTTTCATGGTGTCAGTTTGCAGGAGGTACTTGGCACTCTCCAACCAGCCTGACTTGGCACTGGTGCCAGCTTGCCTCTCAGAGGCATCCTGCGCAATATGGATTTTTAGGAGCCAGCCGGCCTCTCCGGGTCACAGGCCTTGGAACACAAACAACGGCCCTTTTCACAGGTATGCAAAAGTCAACAACCTCAGCTTCATGGTGTCAGTTTGCAGGAGGTACTTGGCACTCTCCAACCAGCCTGACTTGGCACTGGTGCCAGCTTGCCTCTCGGAGGCATCCTGCGCAATATGGATTTTTAGGAGCCAGCCGGCCTCTCCAGGCCACAGGCCCTGGAACACAAACAACAGCCCTTTTCCGAGGTAAGCAAAAGTCACCACCTCAGTTTCATGGTGTCAGTTTACAGGAGGTACTTGGCACTCTCCAACCAGCCGGACTTGGCACTGGTGCCAGCTTGCCTCTGGGAGGCATCCTGCGCGATATGGATTTTTAGGAGCCAGCCGGCCTCTCCGGGCCACAGGCCCTGGAACACAAACAACGGCCCTTTTCCCAGGTAAGCAAAAGTCACCACCTCAGTTTCATGGTGTCAGTTTGCAGGAGGTACTTGGCACTCTCAAACCACCATGACTTGGCACGGGTGGTGCATTCTTCTCGGAGGCATCCTGCGCAATATGGATTTTTAGGAGCCAGCCGGCCTCTCCTGGCCACAGGCCCTGGAACACAAACAACAGCCCTTTTCCCAGGTAAGCAAAAGTCACCACCTCAGTTTCATGGTGTCAGTTTGCAGGAGGTACTTGGCACTCTCCAACCAGCCTGACTTGGCACTGGTGCCAGCTTGCCTCTCAGAGGCATCCTGCGCAATATGGATTTTTAGGAGCCAGCCGGCCTCTCCGGGTCACAGGCCTTGGAACACAAACAACGGCCCTTTTCACAGGTATGCAAAAGTCAACAACCTCAGCTTCATGGTGTCAGTTTGCAGGAGGTACTTGGCACTCTCCAACCAGCCTGACTTGGCACTGGTGCCAGCTTGCCTCTCGGAGGCATCCTGCGCGATATGGATTTTTAGGAGCCAGCCGGCCTCTCCAGGCCACAGGCCCTGGAACACAAACAACAGCCCTTTTCCGAGGTAAGCAAAAGTCACCACCTCAGTTTCATGGTGTCAGTTTACAGGAGGTACTTGACACTCTCCAACCAGCCGGACTTGGCACTGGTGCCAGCTTGCCTCTGGCAGGCATCCTGCGCGATATGGATTTTTAGGAGCCAGCCGGCCTCTCCGGGCCACAGGCCCTGGAACACAAACAACGGCCCTTTTCCCAGGTAAGCAAAAGTCACCACCTCAGTTTCATGGTGTCAGTTTGCAGGAGGTACTTGGCACTCTCAAACCACCATGACTTGGCACGGGTGGTGCTTTCTTCTCGGAGGCATCCTGCGCAATATGGATTTTTAGGAGCCAGCCGGCCTCTCCGGGCCACAGGCCCTGGAACACAAACAACGGCCCTTTTCCCAGGTAAGCAAAAGTTAACAACCTCAGCTTCATGGTGTCAGTCAATAGGAGGTACTTGGCACTCTCCAACCAGCCTGACTTGGCACTGGTGCCAGCTTGCCTCTCGGAGGCATCCTGCGCAATATGGATTTTTAGGAGCCAGCCGGCCTCTCCTGGCCACAGGCTCTGGAACACAAACAACGGCCCTTTTCACAGGTAAGCAACAGCCACCACCTCAGTTTCATGGTGTCAGTTTACAGGAGGTATTTGGCACTCTCAAACCAGCTGACTTGGCCCTGGTGCCAGCTTGCCTCTGGCAGGCATCCTGTGCAATATGGATTTTTAGGAGCCAGCCGGCCTCTCCGGGCCACAGGCCCTGGAACACAAACAACGGCCCTTTTCCCAGGTAAGCAAAAGTCACCACCTCAGTTTCATGGTGTCAGTTTGCAGGAGGTACTTGGCACTCTCAAACCAGCCTGACTTGGCACTGGTGCCAGCTTGCCTCTGGCAGGCATCCTGCGCGATATGGATTTTTAGGAGCCAGCCGGCCTCTCCGGGCCACTGGCCCTGGAACACAAACAACGGCCCTTTTCCCAGGTAAGCAAAAGTCACCACCTCAGTTTCATGGTGTCAGTTTGCAGGAGGTACTTGGCACTCTCAAACCAGCCTGACTTGGCACTGGTGCCAGTTTGCCTCTCGGAGGCATCCTGCGCAATATGGATTTTTAGGAGCCAGCCGGCCTCTCCGCGCCACAGGCCCTGGAACACAAACAACAGCCCTTTTCCCAGGTAAGCAAAAGTCACCACCTCAGTTTCATGGTGTCAGTTTGCAGGAGGTACTAGGCACTCTCCAACCAGCCTGACTTGGCACTGGTGCCAGCTTGCCTCTGGCAGGCATCCTGTGCAATATGGAATTTTAGGAGCCAGCCGGCCGCTCCGGGCCACAGGCCCTGGAACACAAACAACGGCCCTTTTCCCAGGTAAGCAAAAGTCACCACCTCAGTTTCATGGTGTCAGTTTACAGGAGGTACTTGGCACTCTCAAACCACCATGACTTGGCACGGGTGGTGCTTGCCTCTCGGAGGCATCCTGCGCAATATGGATTTTTAGGAGCCAGCCGGCCTCTGCTGGCCACAGGCCCTGGAACACAAACAACGGCCCTTTTCACAGGTAAGCAAAAGTCAACAACCTCAGCTTCATGGTGTCAGTTTGCAGGAGGTACTTGGCACTCTCCAACCAGCCTGACTTGGCACTGGTGCCAGCTTGCCTCTCGGAGGCATCCTGCGCAATATGGATTTTTAGGAGCCAGCCGGCCTCTCCTGGCCACAGGCCCTGGAACACAAACAACGGCCCTTTTCCGAGGTAAGCAAAAGTCACCACCTCAGTTACATGGTGTCAGTTTACAGGAGGTATTTGGCACTCTCAAACCAGCTGACTTGGCCCTGGTGCCAGCTTGCCTCTGGCAGGCATCCTGTGCAATATGGATTTTTAGGAGCCAGCCGGCCTCTCCGGGCCACAGGCCCTGGAACACAAACAACGGCCCTTTTCCCAGGTAAGCAAAAGTCACCACCTCAGTTTCATGGTGTCAGTTTGCAGGAGGTACTTGGCACTCTCAAACCACCATGACTTGGCACGGGTGGTGCTTTCTTCTCGGAGGCATCCTGCGCAATATGGATTTTTAGGAGCCAGCCGGCCTCTCCGGGCCACAGGCCCTGGAACACAAACAACGGCCCTTTTCCCAGGTAAGCAAAAGTTAACAACCTCAGTTTCATGGTGTCAGTCAATAGGAGGTACTTGGCACTCTCCAACCAGCCTGACTTGGCACTGGTGCCAGCTTGCCTCTCGGAGGCATCCTGCGCAATATGGATTTTTAGGAGCCAGCCGGCCTCTCCTGGCCACAGGCTCTGGAACACAAACAACGGCCCTTTTCACAGGTAAGCAACAGCCACCACCTCAGTTTCATGGTGTCAGTTTACAGGAGGTATTTGGCACTCTCAAACCAGCTGACTTGGCCCTGGTGCCAGCTTGCCTCTGGCAGGCATCCTGTGCAATATGGATTTTTAGGAGCCAGCCGGCCTCTCCGGGCCACAGGCCCTGGAACACAAACAACGGCCCTTTTCCCAGGTAAGCAAAAGTCACCACCTCAGTTTCATGGTGTCAGTTTGCAGGAGGTACTTGGCACTCTCCAACCAGCCTGACTTGGCACTGGTGCCAGCTTGCCTCTGGCAGGCATCGTGCGCGATATGGATTTTTAGGAGCCAGCCGGCCTCTCCGGGCCACTGGCCCTGGAACACAAACAACGGCCCTTTTCCCAGGTAAGCAAAAGTCACCACCTCAGTTTCATGGTGTCAGTTTGCAGGAGGTACTTGGCACTCTCAAACCAGCCTGACTTGGCACTGGTGCCAGTTTGCCTCTCGGAGGCATCCTGCGCAATATGGATTTTTAGGAGCCAGCCGGCCTCTCCGCGCCACAGGCCCTGGAACACAAACAACAGCCCTTTTCCCAGGTAAGCAAAAGTCACCACCTCAGTTTCATGGTGTCAGTTTGCAGGAGGTACTAGGCACTCTCCAACCAGCCTGACTTGGCACTGGTGCCAGCTTGCCTCTGGCAGGCATCCTGTGCAATATGGAATTTTAGGAGCCAGCCGGCCTCTCCGGGCCACAGGCCCTGGAACACAAACAACGGCCCTTTTCCCAGGTAAGCAAAAGTCACCACCTCAGTTTCATGGTGTCAGTTTACAGGAGGTACTTGGCACTCTCAAACCACCATGACTTGGCACGGGTGGTGCTTGCCTCTCGGAGGCATCCTGCGCAATATGGATTTTTAGGAGCCAGCCGGCCTCTGCTGGCCACAGGCCCTGGAACACAAACAACGGCCCTTTTCCCAGGTAAGCAAAAGTCAACAACCTCAGCTTCATGGTGTCAGTTTGCAGGAGGTACTTGGCACTCTCCAACCAGCCTGACTTGGCACTGGTGCCAGCTTGCCTCTCGGAGGCATCCTGCGCAATATGGATTTTTAGGAGCCAGCCGGCCTCTCCTGGCCACAGGCCCTGGAACACAAACAACGGCCCTTTTCCGAGGTAAGCAAAAGTCACCACCTCAGTTTCATGGTGTCAGTTTACAGGAGGTATTTGGCACTCTCAAACCAGCTGACTTGGCCCTGGTGCCAGCTTGCCTCTGGCAGGCATCCTGTGCAATATGGATTTTTAGGAGCCAGCCGGCCTCTCCGGGCCACAGACCCTGGAACACAAACAACGGCCCTTTTCCCAGGTAAGCAAAAGTCACCACCTCAGTTTCATGGTGTCAGTTTACAGGAGGTACTTGGCACTCTCAAACCAGCCTGACTCGGCACTGGTGCCAGCTTGCCTCTCGGAGGCACCCTGCGCGATATGGATTTTTAAGAGCCAGCCGGCCTCTCCGCGCCACAGGCCTGGGAATACAAACAACGGCCCTTTTCCCAGGTAAGCAAAAGTCAACAACCTCAGCTTCATGGTGTCAGTTTGCAGGAGGTACTTGGCACTCTCCAACCAGCCTGACTTGGCACTGGTGCCAGCTTGCCTCTCGGAGGCATCCTGCGCAATATGGATTTTTAGGAGCCAGCCGGCCTCTCCTGACCACAGGCCCTGGAACATAAACAACAGCCCTTCTCCGAGGTAAGCAAAAGTCACCACCTCAGTTTCATGGTGTCAGTTTACAGGAGGTACTTGGCACTCTCAAACCAGCTGACTTGAACCTGGTGCCAGCTTGCCTCTGGCAGGCATCCTGTGCAATATGGAATTTTAGGAGCCAGCCGGCCTCTCCGGGCCACAGGCCCTGGAACACAAACAACGGCCCTTTTCCCAGGTAAGAAAAAGTCACCACCTCAGTTTCATGGTGTCAGCTTGCAGGAGGTACTTGGCACTCACCAACCAGCCTGACTTGGCACTGGTGCCAGCTTGCCTCTCAGAGGCATCCTGCGCAGTATGGATTTTTAGGAGCCAGCCGGCCTCTCCGGGCCACAGGCCCTGGAACACAAACAACGGCCCTTTTCACAGGTATGCAAAAGTCAACAACCTCAGCTTCATGGTGTCAGTTTGCAGGAGGTACTTGGCACTCTCCAACCAGCCTGACTTGGCACTGGTGCCAGCTTGCCTCTGGCAGGCATCCTGCGCAATATGGATTTTTAGGAGCCAGCCGGCCTCTCCGGGCCACAGGCCCTGGAACACAAACAACAGTCATTTTCCCAGGTAAGCAAAAGTCACCACCTCAGTTTCATGGTGTCAGTTTGCAGGAGGTACTTGGCACTCTCCAACCAGCCTGACTTGGCACTGGTGCCAGCTTGCCTCTCAGAGGCATCCTGCGCGATATGGATTTTTAGGAGCCAGCCGGCCTCTGCTGGCCACAGGCCCTGGAACACAAACAACGGCCCTTTTCCCAGGTAAGCAAAAGTCAACAACCTCAGCTTCATGGTGTCAGTTTGCAGGAGGTACTTGGCACTCTCCAACCAGCCTGACTTGGCCCTGGTGCCAGCTTGCCTCTCGGAGGCATCCTGCGCAATATGGATTTTTAGGAGCCAGCCGGCCTCTCCTGGCCACAGGCCCTGGAACACAAACAACAGCCCTTTTCCCAGCTAAGCAAAAGTCACCACCTCAGTTTCATGGTGTCATTTTACAGGAGGTATTTGGCACTCTCAAACCAGCTGACTTGGCCCTGGTGCCAGCTTGCCTCTGGCAGGCATCCTGTGCAATATGGAATTTTAGGAGCCAGCCGGCCTCTCCGGGCCACAGGCCCTGGAACACAAACAACGGCCCTTTTCCCAGGTAAGCAAAAGTCACCACCTCAGTTTCATGGTGTCAGTTTACAGGAGGTACTTGGCACTCTCAAACCAGCCTGACTCGGCACTGGTGCCAGCTTGCCTCTCGGAGGCACCCTGCGCGATATGGATTTTTAAGAGCCAGCTGGCCTCTCCGCGCCACAGGCCTGGGAATACAAACAACGGCCCTTTTCCCAGGTAAGCAAAAGTCAACAACCTCAGCTTCATGGTGTCAGTTTGCAGGAGGTACTTGGCACTCTCCAACCAGCCTGACTTGGCACTGGTGCCAGCTTGCCTCTCGGAGGCATCCTGCGCAATATGGATTTTTAGGAGCCAGCCGGCCTCTCCTGACCACAGGCCCTGGAACATAAACAACAGCCCTTCTCCGAGGTAAGCAAAAGTCACCACCTCAGTTTCATGGTGTCAGTTTACAGGAGGTACTTGGCACTCTCAAACCAGCTGACTTGAACCTGGTGCCAGCTTGCCTCTGGCAGGCATCCTGTGCAATATGGAATTTTAGGAGCCAGCCGGCCTCTCCGGGCCACAGGCCCTGGAACACAAACAACGGCCCTTTTCCCAGGTAAGAAAAAGTCACCACCTCAGTTTCATGGTGTCAGTTTGCAGGAGGTACTTGGCACTCTCCAACCAGCCTGACTTGGCACTGGTGCCAGCTTGCCTCTCAGAGGCATCCTGCGCAGTATGGATTTTTAGGAGCCAGCCGGCCTCTCCGGGCCACAGGCCCTGGAACACAAACAACGGCCCTTTTCACAGGTATGCAAAAGTCAACAACCTCAGCTTCATGGTGTCAGTTTGCAGGAGGTACTTGGCACTCTCCAACCAGCCTGACTTGGCACTGGTGCCAGCTTGCCTCTGGCAGGCATCCTGCGCAATATGGATTTTTAGGAGCCAGCCGGCCTCTCCGGGCCACAGGCCCTGGAACACAAACAACAGTCATTTTCCCAGGTAAGCAAAAGTCACCACCTCAGTTTCATGGTGTCAGTTTGCAGGAGGTACTTGGCACTCTCCAACCAGCCTGACTTGGCACTGGTGCCAGCTTGCCTCTCAGAGGCATCCTGCGCGATATGGATTTTTAGGAGCCAGCCGGCCTCTGCTGGCCACAGGCCCTGGAACACAAACAACGGCCCTTTTCCCAGGTAAGCAAAAGTCAACAACCTCAGCTTCATGGTGTCAGTTTGCAGGAGGTACTTGGCACTCTCCAACCAGCCTGACTTGGCCCTGGTGCCAGCTTGCCTCTCGGAGGCATCCTGCGCAATATGGATTTTTAGGAGCCAGCCGGCCTCTCCTGGCCACAGGCCCTGGAACACAAACAACAGCCCTTTTCCCAGGTAAGCAAAAGTCACCACCTCAGTTTCATGGTGTCATTTTACAGGAGGTATTTGGCACTCTCAAACCAGCTGACTTGGCCCTGGTGCCAGCTTGCCTCTGGCAGGCATCCTGTGCAATATGGAATTTTAGGAGCCAGCCGGCCTCTCCGGGCCACAGGCCCTGGAACACAAACAACGGCCCTTTTCCCAGGTAAGCAAAAGTCACCACCTCAGTTTCATGGTGTCAGCTTGCAGGAGGTACTTGGCACTCTCCAACCAGCCTGACTTGGCACTGGTGCCAGCTTGCCTCTGGCAGGCATCCTGCGCAGTATGGATTTTTAGGAGCCAGCCGGCCTCTCCGGGCCACAGGCCTTGGAACACAAACAACAGCCCTTTTCCCAGGTAAGCAAAAGTCACCACCTCAGTTTCATGGTGTCAGTTTGCAGGAGGTACTTGGCACTCTCCAACCAGCCTGACTTGGCACTGGTGCCAGCTTGCCTCTCAGAGGCATCCTGCGCAATATGGATTTTTAGGAGCCAGCCGGCCTCTCCGGGTCACAGGCCTTGGAACACAAACAACGGCCCTTTTCACAGGTATGCAAAAGTCAACAACCTCAGCTTCATGGTGTCAGTTTGCAGGAGGTACTTGGCACACTCCAACCAGCCTGACTTGGCACTGGCGCCAGCTTGCCTCTCGGAGGCATCCTGCGCGATATGGATTTTTAGGAGCCAGCCGGCCTCTCCAGGCCACAGGCCCTGGAACACAAACAACAGCCCTTTTCCGAGGTAAGCAAAAGTCACCACCTCAGTTTCATGGTGTCAGTTTACAGGAGGTACTTGGCACTCTCCAACCAGCCGGACTTGGCACTGGTGCCAGCTTGCCTCTGGGAGGCATCGTGCGCGATATGGATTTTTAGGAGCCAGCCGGCCTCTCCGGGCCACAGGCCCTGGAACACAAACAACGGCCCTTTTCCCAGGTAAGCAAAAGTCACCACCTCAGTTTCATGGTGCCAGTTTGCAGGAGGTACTTGGCACTCTCAAACCACCATGACTCGGCACGGGTGGTGCTTTCTTCTCGGAGGCATCCTGCGCAATATGGATTTTTAGGAGCCAGCCGGCCTCTGCTGGCCACAGGCCCTGGAACACAAACAACGGCCCTTTTCACAGGTAAGCAAAAGTCAACAACCTCAGCTTCATGGTGTCAGTTTGCAGGAGGTACTTGGCACTCTCCAACCAGCCTGACTTGGCACTGGTGCCAGCTTGCCTCTCGGAGGCATCCTGCGCAATATGGATTTTTAGGAGCCAGCCGGCCTCTCCTGGCCACAGGCTCTGGAACACAAACAACGGCCCTTTTCACAGGTAAGCAACAGCCACCACCTCAGTTTCATGGTGTCAGTTTACAGGAGGTATTTGGCACTCTCAAACCAGCTGACTTGGCCCTGGTGCCAGCTTGCCTCTGGCAGGCATCCTGTGCAATATGGATTTTTAGGAGCCAGCCGGCCTCTCCGGGCCACAGGCCCTGGAACACAAACAACGGCCCTTTTCCCAGGTAAGCAAAAGTCACCACCTCAGTTTCATGGTGTCAGTTTGCAGGAGGTACTTGGCACTCTCCAACCAGCCTGACTTGGCACTGGTGCCAGCTTGCCTCTGGCAGGCATCCTGCGCGATATGGATTTTTAGGAGCCAGCCGGCCTCTGCTGGCCACAGGCCCTGGAACACAAACAACGGCCCTTTTCCCAGGTAAGCAAAAGTCAACAACCTCAGCTTCATGGTGTCAGTTTGCAGGAGGTACTTGGCACTCTCCAACCAGCCTGACTTGGCACTGGTGCCAGCTTGCCTCTCGGAGGCATCCTGCGCAATATGGATTTTTAGGAGCCAGCCGGCCTCTCCTGACCACAGGCCCTGGAACATAAACAACAGCCCTTCTCCGAGGTAAGCAAAAGTCACCACCTCAGTTTCATGGTGTCAGTTTACAGGAGGTACTTGGCACTCTCAAACCAGCTGACTTGAACCTGGTGCCAGCTTGCCTCTGGCAGGCATCCTGTGCAATATGGAATTTTAGGAGCCAGCCGGCCTCTCCGGGCCACAGGCCCTGGAACACAAACAACGGCCCTTTTCCCAGGTAAGAAAAAGTCACCACCTCTGTTTCATGGTGTCAGCTTGCAGGAGGTACTTGGCACTCTCCAACCAGCCTGACTTGGCACTGGTGCCAGCTTGCCTCTCGGAGGCATCCTGCGCAATATGGATTTTTAGGAGCCAGCCGGCCTCTCCAGGCCACAGGCCCTGGAACACAAACAACAGCCCTTTTCCGAGGTAAGCAAAAGTCACCACCTCAGTTTCATGGTGTCAGTTTACAGGAGGTACTTGGCACTCTCAAACCAGCCTGACTTGGCACTGGTGCCAGCTTGCCTCTCAGAGGCATCCTGCGCAATATGGATTTTTAGGAGCCAGCCGGCCTCTCCGGGTCACAGGCCTTGGAACACAAACAACGGCCCTTTTCACAGGTATGCAAAAGTCAACAACCTCAGCTTCATGGTGTCAGTTTGCAGGAGGTACATGGCACACTCCAACCAGCCTGACTTGGCACTGGCGCCAGCTTGCCTCTCGGAGGCATCCTGCGCGATATGGATTTTTAGGAGCCAGCCGGCCTCTCCAGGCCACAGGCCCTGGAACACAAACAACAGCCCTTTTCCGAGGTAAGCAAAAGTCACCACCTCAGTTTCATGGTGTCAGTTTACAGGAGGTACTTGGCACTCTCCAACCAGCCGGACTTGGCACTGGTGCCAGCTTGCCTCTGGGAGGCATCGTGCGCGATATGGATTTTTAGGAGCCAGCCGGCCTCTCCGGGCCACAGGCCCTGGAACACAAACAACGGCCCTTTTCCCAGGTAAGCAAAAGTCACCACCTCAGTTTCATGGTGCCAGTTTGCAGGAGGTACTTGGCACTCTCAAACCACCATGACTCGGCACGGGTGGTGCTTTCTTCTCGGAGGCATCCTGCGCAATATGGATTTTTAGGAGCCAGCCGGCCTCTGCTGGCCACAGGCCCTGGAACACAAACAACGGCCCTTTTCCCAGGTAAGCAAAAGTCAACAACCTCAGCTTCATGGTGTCAGTTTGCAGGAGGTACTTGGCACTCTCCAACCAGCCTGACTTGGCACTGGTGCCAGCTTGCCTCTCGGAGGCATCCTGCGCAATATGGATTTTTAGGAGCCAGCCGGCCTCTCCTGACCACAGGCCCTGGAACATAAACAACAGCCCTTCTCCGAGGTAAGCAAAAGTCACCACCTCAGTTTCATGGTGTCAGTTTACAGGAGGTACTTGGCACTCTCAAACCAGCTGACTTGGCCCTGGTGCCAGCTTGCCTCTGGCAGGCATCCTGTGCAATATGGATTTTTAGGAGCCAGCCGGCCTCTCCGGGCCACAGGCCCTGGAACACAAACAACGGCCCTTTTCCCAGGTAAGCAAAAGTCACCACCTCAGTTTCATGGTGTCAGTTTGCAGGAGGTACTTGGCACTCTCCAACCAGCCTGACTTGGCACTGGTGCCAGCTTGCCTCTGGCAGGCATCCTGCGCGATATGGATTTTTAGGAGCCAGCCGGCCTCTGCTGGCCACAGGCCCTGGAACACAAACAACGGCCCTTTTCCCAGGTAAGCAAAAGTCAACAACCTCAGCTTCATGGTGTCAGTTTGCAGGAGGTACTTGGCACTCTCCAACCAGCCTGACTTGGCACTGGTGCCAGCTTGCCTCTCGGAGGCATCCTGCGCAATATGGATTTTTAGGAGCCAGCCGGCCTCTCCTGGCCACAGGCTCTGGAACACAAACAACGGCCCTTTTCACAGGTAAGCAACAGCCACCACCTCAGTTTCATGGTGTCAGTTTACAGGAGGTATTTGGCACTCTCAAACCAGCTGACTTGGCCCTGGTGCCAGCTTGCCTCTGGCAGGCATCCTGTGCAATATGGATTTTTAGGAGCCAGCCGGCCTCTCCGGGCCACAGGCCCTGGAACACAAACAACGGCCCTTTTCCCAGGTAAGCAAAAGTCACCACCTCAGTTTCATGGTGTCAGTTTGCAGGAGGTACTTGGCACTCTCCAACCAGCCTGACTTGGCACTGGTGCCAGCTTGCCTCTGGCAGGCATCCTGCGCGATATGGATTTTTAGGAGCCAGCCGGCCTCTGCTGGCCACAGGCCCTGGAACACAAACAACGGCCCTTTTCCCAGGTAAGCAAAAGTCAACAACCTCAGCTTCATGGTGTCAGTTTGCAGGAGGTACTTGGCACTCTCCAACCAGCCTGACTTGGCACTGGTGCCAGCTTGCCTCTCGGAGGCATCCTGCGCAATATGGATTTTTAGGAGCCAGCCGGCCTCTCCTGACCACAGGCCCTGGAACATAAACAACAGCCCTTCTCCGAGGTAAGCAAAAGTCACCACCTCAGTTTCATGGTGTCAGTTTACAGGAGGTACTTGGCACTCTCAAACCAGCTGACTTGAACCTGGTGCCAGCTTGCCTCTGGCAGGCATCCTGTGCAATATGGAATTTTAGGAGCCAGCCGGCCTCTCCGGGCCACAGGCCCTGGAACACAAACAACGGCCCTTTTCCCAGGTAAGAAAAAGTCACCACCTCTGTTTCATGGTGTCAGCTTGCAGGAGGTACTTGGCACTCTCCTACCAGCCTGACTTGGCACTGGTGCCAGCTTGCCTCTCGGAGGCATCCTGCGCAATATGGATTTTTAGGAGCCAGCCGGCCTCTCCTGACCACAGGCCCTGGAACATAAACAACAGCCCTTCTCCGAGGTAAGCAAAAGTCACCACCTCAGTTTCATGGTGTCAGTTTACAGGAGGTACTTGGCACTCTCAAACCAGCTGACTTGACCCTGGCGCCAGCTTGCCTCTGGCAGGCATCCTGTGCAATATGGAATTTTAGGAGCCAGCCGGCCTCTCCGGGCCACAGGCCCTGGAACACAAACAACGGCCCTTTTCCCAGGTAAGAAAAAGTCACCACCTCTATTTCATGGTGTCAGCTTGCAGGAGGTACTTGGCACTCTCCAACCAGCCTGACTTGGCACTGGCGCCAGCTTGCCTCTCGGAGGCATCCTGCGCAGTATGGATTTTTAGGAGCCAGCCGGCCTCTCCGGGCCACAGGCCTTGGAACACAAACAACAGCCCTTTTCACAGGTATGCAAAAGTCAACAACCTCAGCTTCATGGTGTCAGTTTGCAGGAGGTACTTGGCACTCTCCAACCAGCCTGACTTGGCACTGGTGCCAGCTTGCCTCTGGCAGGCATCCTGCGCAATATGGATTTTTAGGAGCCAGCCGGCCTCTCCTGGCCACAGGCCCTGGAACACAAACAACAGCCCTTTTCCCAGGTAAGCAAAAGTCACCACCTCAGTTTCATGGTGCCAGTTTGCAGGAGGTACTTGGCACTCTCAAACCAGCCTGACTTGGCACTGGTGCCAGCTTGCCTCTCAGAGGCATCCTGCGCAATATGGATTTTTAGGAGCCAGCCGGCCTCTCCGGGTCACAGGCCTTGGAACACAAACAACGGCCCTTTTCACAGGTATGCAAAAGTCAACAACCTCAGCTTCATGGTGTCAGTTTGCAGGAGGTACTTGGCACTCTCCAACCAGCCTGACTTGGCACTGGTGCCAGCTTGCCTCTCGGAGGCATCCTGCGCAATATGGATTTTTAGGAGCCAGCCGGCCTCTCCAGGCCACAGGCCCTGGAACACAAACAACAGCCCTTTTCCGAGGTAAGCAAAAGTCACCACCTCAGTTTCATGGTGTCAGTTTACAGGAGGTACTTGGCACTCTCCAACCAGCCGGACTTGGCACTGGTGCCAGCTTGCCTCTGGGAGGCATCCTGCGCGATATGGATTTTTAGGAGCCAGCCGGCCTCTCCGGGCCACAGGCCCTGGAACACAAACAACGGCCCTTTTCCCAGGTAAGCAAAAGTCAACAAACTCAGCTTCATGGTGTCAGTTTGCAGGAGGTACTTGGCACTCTCAAACCACCATGACTTGGCACGGGTGGTGCTTTCTTCTCGGAGGCATCCTGCGCAATATGGATTTTTAGGAGCCAGCCGGCCTCTGCTGGCCACAGGCCCTGGAACACAAACAACGGCCCTTTTCCCAGGTAAGCAAAAGTCAACAACCTCAGTTTCATGGTGTCAGTTTGCAGGAGGTACTTGGCACTCTCCAACCAGCCTGACTTGGCACTGGTGCCAGCTTGCCTCTCGGAGGCATCCTGCGCAATATGGATTTTTAGGAGCCAGCCGGCCTCTCCGGGCCACAGGCTCTGGAACACAAACAACGGCCCTTTTCCCAGGTAAGCAAAAGTCAACAACCTCAGCTTCATGGTGTCAGTTTGCAGGAGGTACTTGGCACTCTCCAACCTGCCTGACTTGGCACTGGTGCCAGCTTGCCTCTCGGAGGCATCCTTCGCAATATGGATTTTTAGGAGCCAGCCGGCCTCTCGGGGCCACAGGCCTTGGAACACAAACAACGGCCCTTTTCACAGGTAAGCAAAAGTCAACAACCTCAGCTTCATGGTGTCAGTTTGCAGGAGGTACTTGGCACTCTCAAACCAGCTGACTTGGCCCTGGTGCCAGCTTGCCTCTGGCAGGCATCCTGTGCAATATGGATTTTTAGGAGCCAGCCGGCCTCTCCTGGCCACAGGCCCTGGAACACAAACAACGGCCCTTTTCCCAGGTAAGCAAAAGTCACCACCTCAGTTTCATGGTGTCAGTTTACAGGAGGTACTTGGCACTCTCCAACCAGCCTGACTTGGCACTGGTGCCAGCTTGCCTCTCGGAGGCACCCTGCGCAATATGGATTTTTAGGAGCCAGCCGGCCTCTCCGCGCCACAGGCCTGGGAATACAAACAACGGCCCTTTTCCCAGCTAAGCAAAAGTCACCACCTCAGTTTCATGGTGTCAGTTTGCAGGAGGTACTTGGCACTCTCCAACCAGCCTGACTTGGCACTGGTGCCAGTTTGCCTCTCGGAGGCATCCTGCGCAATATGGATTTTTAGGAGCCAGCCGGCCTCTCCGGGCCACAGGCCCTGGAACACAAACAACGGCCCTTTTCCCAGGTAAGCAAAAGTCAACAACCTCAGCTTCATGGTGTCAGTTTGCAGGAGGTACTTGGCACTCTCCAACCAGCCTGACTTGGCACTGGTGCCAGCTTGCCTCTCGGAGGCATCCTGCGCAATATGGATTTTTAGGAGCCAGCCGGCCTCTCCTGACCACAGGCCCTGGAACATAAACAACAGCCCTTCTCCGAGGTAAGCAAAAGTCACCACCTCAGTTTCATGGTGTCAGTTTACAGGAGGTACTTGGCACTCTCAAACCAGCTGACTTGACCCTGGTGCCAGCTTGCCTCTGGCAGGCATCCTGTGCAATATGGAATTTTAGGAGCCAGCCGGCCTCTCCGGGCCACAGGCCCTGGAACACAAACAACGGCCCTTTTCCCAGGTAAGAAAAAGTCACCACCTCTGTTTCATGGTGTCAGTTTGCAGGAGGTACTTGGCACTCTAAAACCACCATGACTTGGCACTGGTGCCAGCTTGCCTCTCGGAGGCATCCTGCGCAATATGGATTTTTAGGAGCCAGCCGGCCTCTCCGGGCCACAGGCCTTGGAACACAAACAACAGCCCTTTTCACAGGTATGCAAAAGTCAACAACCTCAGCTTCATGGTGTCAGTTTGCAGGAGGTACTTGGCACTCTCCAACCAGCCTGACTTGGCACTGGTGCCAGCTTGCCTCTGGCAGGCATCCTGCGCAATATGGATTTTTAGGAGCCAGCCGGCCTCTCCTGGCCACAGGCTCTGGAACACAAACAACAGCCCTTTTCCCAGGTAAGCAAAAGTCACCACCTCAGTTTCATGGTGTCAGTTTGCAGGAGGTACTTGGCACTCTCCAACCAGCCTGACTTGGCACTGGTGCCAGCTTGCCTCTCAGAGGCATCCTGCGCAATATGGATTTTTAGGAGCCAGCCGGCCTCTCCGGGTCACAGGCCTTGGAACACAAACAACAGCCCTTTTCACAGGTATGCAAAAGTCAACAACCTCAGCTTCATGGTGTCAGTTTGCAGGAGGTACTTGGCACTCTCCAACCAGCCTGACTTGGCACTGGTGCCAGCTTGCCTCTCGGAGGCATCCTGCGCAATATGGATTTTTAGGAGCCAGCCGGCCTCTCCAGGCCACAGGCCCTGGAACACAAACAACAGCCCTTTTTCGAGGTAAGCAAAAGTCACCACCTCAGTTTCATGGTGTCAGTTTACAGGAGGTACTTGGCACTCTCCAACCAGCCGGACTTGGCACTGGTGCCAGCTTGCCTCTGGGAGGCATCCTGCGCGATATGGATTTTTAGGAGCCAGCCGGCCTCTCCGGGCCACAGGCCCTGGAACACAAACAACGGCCCTTTTCCCAGGTAAGCAAAAGTCACCACCTCAGTTTCATGGTGTCAGTTTGCAGGAGGTACTTGGCACTCTCAAACCACCATGACTTGGCACGGGTGGTGCTTTCTTCTCGGAAGCATCCTGCGCAATATGGATTTTTAGGAGCCAGCCGGCCTCTGCTGGCCACAGGCCCTGGAACACAAACAACGGCCCTTTTCCCAGGTAAGCAAAAGTCAACAACCTCAGCTTCATGGTGTCAGTTTGCAGGAGGTACTTGGCACTCTCCAACCAGCCTGACTTGGCACTGGTGCCAGCTTGCCTCTCGGAGGCATCCTGCGCAATATGGATTTTTAGGAGCCAGCCGGCCTCTCCAGGCCACAGGCTCTGGAACACAAACAACGGCCCTTTTCACAGGTAAGCAACAGCCACCACCTCAGTTTCATGGTGTCAGTTTACAGGAGGTATTTGGCACTCTCAAACCAGCCTGACTTGGCACTGGTGCCAGCTTGCCTCTGGCAGGCATCCTGCGCAATATGGATTTTTAGGAGCCAGCCGGCCTCTCCTGGCCACAGGCCCTGGAACACAAACAACGGCCCTTTTCCCAGGTAAGCAAAAGTCACCACCTCAGTTTCATGGTGTCAGTTTGCAGGAGGTACTTGGCACTCTCCAACCAGCCTGACTTGGCACTGGTGCCAGCTTGCCTCTCGGAGGCATCCTGCGCAATATGGATTTTTAGGAGCCAGCCGGCCTCTCCTGACCACAGGCCCTGGAACATAAACAACAGCCCTTCTCCGAGGTAAGCAAAAGTCACCACCTCAGTTTCATGGTGTCAGTTTACAGGAGGTACTTGGCACTCTCAAACCAGCTGACTTGACCCTGGTGCCAGCTTGCCTCTGGCAGGCATCCTGTGCAATATGGAATTTTAGGAGCCAGCCGGCCTCTCCGGGCCACAGGCCCTGGAACACAAACAACGGCCCTTTTCCCAGGTAAGAAAAAGTCACCACCTCTGTTTCATGGTGTCAGTTTGCAGGAGGTACTTGGCACTCTAAAACCACCATGACTTGGCACTGGTGCCAGCTTGCCTCTCGGAGGCATCCTGCGCAATATGGATTTTTAGGAGCCAGCCGGCCTCTCCGGGCCACAGGCCTTGGAACACAAACAACGGCCCTTTTCCCAGGTAAGCAAAAGTCACCACCTCAGTTTCATGGTGTCAGTTTGCAGGAGGTACTTGGCACTCTCAAACCAGCTTGACTAGGCACTGGTGCCAGCTTGCATCTGGGAGGCATCGTGCGCGATATGGATTTTTAGGAGCCAGCCGGCCTCTCCGGGCCACAGGCCCTGGAACACAAACAACGGCCCTTTTCCCAGGTAAGCAAAAGTCACCACCTCAGTTTCATGGTGTCAGTTTGCAGGAGGTACTTGGCACTCTCAAACCAGCCTGACTTGGCACAGGTGCCAGCTTGCCTCTGGGAGGCATCCTGCGCAATATGGATTTTTAGGAGCCAGCCGGCCTCTCCGGGCCACAGGCCTGGGAATACAAACAACGGCCCTTTTCCCAGGTAAGCAAAAGTCACCACCTCAGTTTCATGGTGTCAGTTTACAGGAGGTACTTGGCACTCTCCAACCACCATGACTTGGCACTGGTGCCAGCTTGCCTCTCGGAGGCATCCTGCGCAATATGGTTTTTTAGGAGCCAGCCGGCCTCTCCGGGCCACACGCCCTGGAATACAAACAACGGCCCTTTTCCCAGGTAAGCAAAAGTCACCACCTCAGTTTCATGGTGTCAGTTTGCAGGAGGTACTTGGCACTCTCAAACCACCATGACTTGGCACTGGTGCCAGCTTGCCTCTGGCAGGCATCCTGCGCAATATGGATTTTTAGGAGCCAGCAGGCCTCTCCGGGCCACAGGACCTGGAATACAAACAACGGCCCTTTTCCCAGGTAAGCAAAAGTCACCACCTCAGTTTCATGGTGTCAGTTTACAGGAGGTACTTGTCACTCTCAAACCACCATGACTTGGCACTGGTGCCAGCTTGCCTCTCAGAGGCATCCTGCGCATTATGGATTTTTAGGAGCCAGCCGGCCTCTCCGGGCCACACGCCCAGGAATACAAACAACGGCCCTTTTCCCAGGTAAGCAAAAGTCACCACCTCAGTTTCATGGTGTCAGTTTGCAGGAGGTACTTGGCACTCTCAAACTACCAGGACTTGGCACTGGTGCAAGCTTGCCTCTGGCAGGCATCCTGCGCAATATGGATTTTTAGGAGCCAGCAGGCCTCTCCAGGCCACAGGACCTGGAACACAAACAACGGCCCTTTTCCCAGGTAAGCAAAAGTCACCACCTCAGTTTCATGGTGTCAGTTTACAGGAGGTACTTGTCACTCTCAAACCACCATGACTTGGCACGGGTGGTGCTTGCCTCTCAGAGGCATCCTGCGCAATATGGATTTTTAGGAGCCAGCCGGCCTCTGCTGGCCACAGGCCCTGGAACACAAACAACGGCCCTTTTCCCAGGTAAGCAAAAGTCAACAACCTCAGCTTCATGGTGTCAGTTTGCAGGAGGTACTTGGCACTCTCCAACCAGCCTGACTTGGCACTGGTGCCAGCTTGCCTCTCGGAGGCATCCTGCGCAATATGGATTTTTAGGAGCCAGCCGGCCTCTCCTGGCCACAGGCCCTGGAACACAAACAACGGCCCTTTTCCGAGGTAAGCAAAAGTCACCACCTCAGTTTCATGGTGTCAGTTTACAGGAGGTATTTGGCACTCTCAAACCAGCTGACTTGGCCCTGGTGCCAGCTTGCCTCTGGCAGGCATCCTGTGCAATATGGATTTTTAGGAGCCAGCCGGCCTCTCCGGGCCACAGGCCCTGGAACACAAACAACGGCCCTTTTCCCAGGTAAGCAAAAGTCACCACCTCAGTTTCATGGTGTCAGTTTGCAGGAGGTACTTGGCACTCTCCAACCAGCCTGACTTGGCACTGGTGCCAGTTTGCCTCTCGGAGGCATCCAGCGCAATATGGATTTTTAGGAGCCAGCCGGCCTCTCCGCGCCACAGGCCCTGGAACACAAACAACAGCCCTTTTCCCAGGTAAGCAAAAGTCACCACCTCAGTTTCATGGTGTCAGTTCACAGGAGGTACTTGGCACTCTCCAACCAGCCTGACTTGGCACTGGTGCCAGCTTGCCTCTGGCAGGCATCCTGAGCGATATGGATTTTTAGGAGCCAGCCGGCCTCTCCGGGCCACAGGCCCTGGAACACAAACAACGGCCCTTTTCCCAGGTAAGCAAAAGTCACCACCTCAGTTTCATGGTGTCAGTTTACAGGAGGTACTTGGCACTCTCAAACCACCATGACTTGGCACTGGTGCCAGCTTGCCTCTGGGAGGCATCCTGCGCAATATGGATTTTTAGGAGCCAGCCGGCCTCTGCTGGCCACAGGCCCTGGAACACAAACAACGGCCCTTTTCCCAGGTAAGCAAAAGTCAACAACCTCAGCTTCATGGTGTCAGTTTGCAGGAGGTACTTGGCACTCTCCAACCAGCCTGACTTGGCACTGGTGCCAGCTTGCCTCTCGGAGGCATCCTGCGCAATATGGATTTTTAGGAGCCAGCCGGCCTCTCCTGACCACAGGCCCTGGAACATAAACAACAGCCCTTCTCCGAGGTAAGCAAAAGTCACCACCTCAGTTTCATGGTGTCAGTTTACAGGAGGTACTTGGCACTCTCAAACCAGCTGACTTGACCCTGATGCCAGCTTGCCTCTGGCAGGCATCCTGTGCAATATGGAATTTTAGGAGCCAGCCGGCCTCTCCGCGCCACAGGCCCTGGAACACAAACAACGGCCCTTTTCCCAGGTAAGCAAAAGTCACCACCTCAGTTTCATGGTGTCAGTTTGCAGGAGGTACTTGGCACTCTCCAACCAGCCTGACTTGGCACTGGTGCCAGCTTGCCTCTCAGAGGCATCCTGCGCAATATGGATTTTTAGGAGCCAGCCGGCCTCTCCGGGTCACAGGCCTTGGAACACAAACAACGGCCCTTTTCACAGGTATGCAAAAGTCACCACCTCAGCTTCATGGTGTCAGTTTGCAGGAGGTATTTGGCACTCTCCAACCAGCCTGACTTGGCACTGGTGCCAGCTTGCCTCTCGGAGGCATCCTGCGCAATATGGATTTTTAGGAGCCAGCCGGCCTCTCCTGGCCACAGGCCCTGGAACACAAACAACAGCCCTTTTCCCAGGTAAGCAAAAGTCACCACCTCAGTTTCATGGTGTCAGTTTACAGGAGGTACTTGGCACTCTCCAACCAGCCTCACTTAGCACTGGTGCCAGCTTGCCTCTCGGAGGCATCCTGCGCAATATGGATTTTTAGGAGCCAGCCGGCCTCTCCAGGCCACAAGCCCTGGAACACAAATAACGGCCCTTTTCACAGGTAAGCAAAAGTCAACATCCTCAGTTTCATGGTGTCAGTTTGCAGGAGGTACTTGGCACTCTCAAACCACCATGACTTGGCACTGGTGCCAGCTTGCCTCTGGGAGCCATCCTGCACAATATGGATTTTTAGGAGCCAGCCGGCCTCTCCGGGCCACAGGCTCTGGAGCACAAACAACAGCCCTTTTCCCAGGTAAGCAACAGCCACCACCTCAGTTTCATGGTGTCAGTTTGCAGGAGGTACTTGGCACTCTCCGACCAGCCTGACTCGGCACTGGTGCCAGCTTGCCTCTCGGAGGCACCCTGCGCAATATGGATTTTTAGGAGCCAGCCGGCCTCTCCGCGCCACAGGCCTTGGAACACAAACAACGGCCCTTTTCCCAGGTAAGCAAAAGTCACCACCTCAGTTTCATGGTGTCAGTTTGCAGGAGGTACTTGGCACTCTCCAACCAGCCTGACTTGGCACTGGTGCCAGTTTGCCTCTCGGAGGCATCCAGCGCAATATGGATTTTTAGGAGCCAGCCGGCCTCTCCGGGCCACTGGCCCTGGAACACAAACAACGGCCCTTTTCCCAGGTAAGCAAAAGTCACCACCTCAGTTTCATGGTGTCAGTTCACAGGAGGTACTTGGCACTCTCCAACCAGCCTGACTTGGCACTGGTGCCAGCTTGCCTCTCAGAGGCATCCTGAGCAATATGGATTTTTAGGAGCCAGCCGGCCTCTCCGGGCCACAGGCCCTGGAACACAAACAACGGCCCTTTTCCCAGGTAAGCAAAAGTCACCACCTCAGTTTCATGGTGTCAGTTTAGAGGAGGTACTTGGCACTCTCAAACCACCATGACTTGGCACTGGTGCCAGCTTGCCTCTGGGAGGCATCCTGCGCAATATGGATTTTTAGGAGCCAGCCGGCCTCTGCTGGCCACAGGCCCTGGAACACAAACAACGGCCCTTTTCCCAGGTAAGCAAAAGTCAACAAACTCAGCTTCATGGTGTCAGTTTGCAGGAGGTACTTGGCACTCTCCAACCAGCCTGACTTGGCACTGGTGCCAGCTTGCCTCTCGGAGGCATCCTGCGCAATATGGATTTTTAGGAGCCAGCCGGCCTCTCCTGACCACAGGCCCTGGAACATAAACAACAGCCCTTTTCCCAGGTAAGCAAAAGTCACCACCTCAGTTTCATGGTGTCAGTTTACAGGAGGTACTTGGCACTCTCCAACCAGCCTGACTTGGCACTGGTGCCCGCTTGCCTCTCAGAGGCATCCTGCGCAATATGGATTTTTAGGAGCCAGCCGCCCTCTCCGGGCCACAGGCCCTGGAACACAAACAACGGCCCTTTTCCCAGGTAAGCAAAAGTCACCACCTCAGTTTCATGGTGTCAGTTTGCAGGAGGTACTTGGCACTCTCCAACCAGCCTGACTTGGCACTGGTGCCAGCTTGCCTCTCAGAGGCATCCTGCGCAATATGGATTTTTAGGAGCCAGCCGGCCTCTCCGGGTCACAGGCCTTGGAACACAAACAACGGCCCTTTTCCCAGGTAAGCAAAAGTCAACATCCTCAGTTTCATGGTGTCAGTTTGCAGGAGGTACTTGGCAGTCTCAAACCAGCTTGACTAGGCACTGGTGCCAGCTTGCCTCTGGAAGGCATCCTGCGCAATATGGATTTATAGGAGCCAGCCGGCCTCTCCGGGCCACAGGCCCTGGAACACAAACAACGGCCCTTTTCCCAGGTAAGCAAAAGTCAACAACCTCAGTTTCATGGTGTCAGTTTGCAGGAGGTACTTGGCACTCTCCAACCAGCCTGACTTGGCACTGGTGCCAGCTTGCCTCTCGGAGGCACCCTGCGCAATATCGATTTTTAGGAGCCAGCCGGCCTCTCCGCGCCACAGGCCTTGGAACACAAACAACGGCCCTTTTCCCAGGTAAGCAAAAGTCACCACCTCAGTTTCATGGTGTCAGTTTACAGGAGGTATTTGGCACTCTCCAACCAGCCGGACTTGGCTCTGGTGCCAGCTTGCCTCTGGGAGGCATCCTGCGCAATATGGATTTTTAGGAGCCAGCCGGCCTCTCCGGGCCACAGGCCTGGGAATACAAACAACGGCCCTTTTCCCAGGTAAGCAAAAGTCACCACCTCAGTTTCATGGTGTCAGTTTACAGGAGGTACTTGGCACTCTCCAACCACCATGACTTGGCACTGGTGCCAGCTTGCCTCTCGGAGGCATCCTGCGCAATATGGTTTTTTAGGAGCCAGCCGGCCTCTCCGGGCCACACGCCCTGGAATACAAACAACGGCCCTTTTCCCAGGTAAGCAAAAGTCACCACCTCAGTTTCATGGTGTCAGTTTGCAGGAGGTACTTGGCACTCTCAAACCACGATGACTTGGCACTGGTGCCAGCTTGCCTCTGGCAGGCATCCTGCGCAATATGGATTTTTAGGAGCCAGCAGGCCTCTCCGGGCCACAGGACCTGGAACACAAACAACGGCCCTTTTCCCAGGTAAGCAAAAGTCACCACCTCAGTTTCATGGTGTCAGTTTACAGGAGGTACTTGTCACTCTCAAACCACCATGACTTGGCACTGGTGCCAGCTTGCCTCTCAGAGGCATCCTGCGCATTATGGATTTTTAGGAGCCAGCCGGCCTCTCCGGGCCACACGCCCAGGAATACAAACAACGGCCCTTTTCCCAGGTAAGCAAAAGTCACCACCTCAGTTTCATGGTGTCAGTTTGCAGGAGGTACTTGGCACTCTCAAACTACCAGGACTTGGCACTGGTGCCAGCTTGCCTCTGGCAGGCATCCTGCGCAATATGGATTTTTAGGAGCCAGCAGGCCTCTCCAGGCCACAGGACCTGGAACACAAACAACGGCCCTTTTCCCAGGTAAGCAAAAGTCACCACCTCAGTTTCATGGTGTCAGTTTACAGGAGGTACTTGTCACTCTCAAACCACCATGACTTGGCACGGGTGGTGCTTGCCTCTCAGAGGCATCCTGCGCAATATGGATTTTTAGGAGCCAGCCGGCCTCTGCTGGCCACAGGCCCTGGAACACAAACAACGGCCCTTTTCCCAGGTAAGCAAAAGTCAACAACCTCAGCTTCATGGTGTCAGTTTGCAGGAGGTACTTGGCACTCTCCAACCAGCCTGACTTGGCACTGGTGCCAGCTTGCCTCTCGGAGGCACCCTGCGCAATATGGATTTTTAGGAGCCAGCCGGCCTCTCCTGGCCACAGGCCCTGGAACACAAACAACGGCCCTTTTCCCAGGTAAGCAAAAGTCACCACCTCAGTTTCATGGTGTCAGTTTACAGGAGGTATTTGGCACTCTCAAACCAGCTGACTTGGCCCTGGTACCAGCTTGCCTCTGGCAGGCATCCTGTGCAATATGGATTTTTAGGAGCCAGCCGGCCTCTCCGGGCCACAGGCCCTGGAACACAAACAACGGCCCTTTTCCCAGGTAAGCAAAAGTCACCACCTCAGTTTCATGGTGTCAGTTTGCAGGAGGTACTTGGCACTCTCCAACCAGCCTGACTTGGCACTGGTGCCAGCTTGCCTCTCAGAGGCATCCTGCGCAATATGGATTTTTAGGAGCCAGCCGGCCTCTCCGGGCCACAGGCCTTGGAACACAAACAACGGCCCTTTTCACAGGTATGCAAAAGTCACCACCTCAGCTTCATGGTGTCAGTTTGCAGGAGGTATTTGGCACTCTCCAACCAGCCTGACTTGGCACTGGTGCCAGCTTGCCTCTCGGAGGCATCCTGCGCAATATGGATTTTTAGGAGCCAGCCGGCCTCTCCAGGCCACAAGCCCTGGAACACAAATAACGTCCCTTTTCACAGGTAAGCAAAAGTCAACATCCTCAGTTTCATGGTGTCAGTTTGCAGGAGGTACTTGGCACTCTCAAACCACCATGACTTGGCACTGGTGCCAGCTTGCCTCTGGGAGCCATCCTGCACAATATGGATTTTTAGGAGCCAGCCGGCCTCTCCAGGCCACAGGCCTTGGAACACAAACAACAGCCCTTTTCCCAGGTAAGCAACAGCCACCACCTCAGTTTCATGGTGTCAGTTTGCAGGAGGTACTTGGCACTCTCCGACCAGCCTGACTCGGCACTGGTGCCAGCTTGCCTCTCGGAGGCACCCTGCGCAATATGGATTTTTAGGAGCCAGCCGGCCTCTCCGCGCCACAGGCCTGGGAATACAAACAACGGCCCTTTTCCCAGGTAAGCAAAAGTCACCACCTCAGTTTCATGGTGTCAGTTTGCAGGAGGTACTTGGCACTCTCCAACCAGCCTGACTTGGCACTGGTGCCAGTTTGCCTCTCGGAGGCATCCAGCGCAATATGGATTTTTAGGAGCCAGCCGGCCTCTCCGGGCCACTGGCCCTGGAACACAAACAACGGCCCTTTTCCCAGGTAAGCAAAAGTCACCACCTCAGTTTCATGGTGTCAGTTTGCAGGAGGTACTTGGCACTCTCCAACCAGCCTGACTTGGCACTGGTGCCAGCTTGCCTCTCAGAGGCATCCTGAGCAATATGGATTTTTAGGAGCCAGCCGGCCTCTCCGGGCCACAGGCCCTGGAACACAAACAACGGCCCTTTTCCCAGGTAAGCAAAAGTCACCACCTCAGTTTCATGGTGTCAGTTTACAGGAGGTACTTGGCACTCTCAAACCACCATGACTTGGCACTGGTGCCAGCTTGCCTCTGGGAGGCATCCTGCGCAATATGGATTTTTAGGAGCCAGCCGGCCTCTGCTGGCCACAGGCCCTGGAACACAAACAACGGCCCTTTTCCCAGGTAAGCAAAAGTCAACAAACTCAGCTTCATGGTGTCAGTTTGCAGGAGGTACTTGGCACTCTCCAACCAGCCTGACTTGGCACTGGTGCCAGCTTGCCTCTCGGAGGCATCCTGCGCAATATGGATTTTTAGGAGCCAGCCGGCCTCTCCTGACCACAGGCCCTGGAACATAAACAACAGCCCTTCTCCGAGGTAAGCAAAAGTCACCACCTCAGTTTCATGGTGTCAGTTTACAGGAGGTACTTGGCACTCTCCAACCAGCTGACTTGACCCTGATGCCAGCTTGCCTCTGGCAGGCATCCTGTGCAATATGGAATTTTAGGAGCCAGCCGGCCTCTCCGCGCCACAGGCCCTGGAACACAAACAACGGCCCTTTTCCCAGGTAAGCAAAAGTCACCACCTCAGTTTCATGGTGTCAGTTTGCAGGAGGTACTTGGCACTCTCCAACCAGCCTGACTTGGCACTGGTGCCAGCTTGCCTCTCAGAGGCATCCTGCGCAATATGGATTTTTAGGAGCCAGCCGGCCTCTCCGGGTCACAGGCCTTGGAACACAAACAACGGCCCTTTTCACAGGTATGCAAAAGTCAACAACCTCAGCTTCATGGTGTCAGTTTGCAGGAGGTACTTGGCACTCTCCAACCAGCCTGACTTGGCACTGGTGCCAGCTTGCCTCTCGGAGGCATCCTGCGCAATATGGATTTTTAGGAGCCAGCCGGCCTCTCCAGGCCACAAGCCGTGGAACACAAATAACGGCCCTTTTCACAGGTAAGCAAAAGTCAACATCCTCAGTTTCATGGTGTCAGTTTGCAGGAGGTACTTGGCACTCTCAAACCACCATGACTTGGCACTGGTGCCAGCTTGCCTCTGGGAGGCATCCTGCACAATATGGATTTTTAGGAGCCAGCCGGCCTCTCCAGGCCACAGGCCTTGGAACACAAACAACGGCCCTTTTCCCAGGTAAGCAACAGCCACCACCTCAGTTTCATGGTGTCAGTTTGCAGGAGGTACTTGGCACTCTCCAACTACCATGACTTGGCACTGGTGCCAGCTTACCTCGGGCAGGCATCCTGCGCAATATGGATTTTTAGGAGCCAGCCGGCCTCTCCGGGCCACTGGCCCTGGAATACAAACAACGGCCCTTTTCCCAGGTAAGCAAAAGTCACCACCTCAGTTTCATGGTGTCAGTTTGCAGGAGGTACTTGGCACTCTCCAACCAGCCTGACGTGGCACTGGTGCCGGCTTGCCTCTCGGAGGCATCCTGCGCAATATGGATTTTTAGGAGCCAGCCAACCTCTCCCGGTCACAGGCCCTGGAACACAAACAACGGCCCTTTTCCCAGGTAAGCAAAAGTCACCACCTCAGTTTCATGGTGTCAGTTTGCAGGAGGTACTTGGCACTCTCAAACCAGCCTGACTTGGCACAGGTGCCAGCTTGCCTCTCGGAGGCACCCTGCGCAATATGGATTTTTAGGAGCCAGCAGGCCTCTCCAGGCCACAGGCCTTGGAACACAAACAACGGCCCTTTTCCCAGGTAAGCAAAAGTCAACAACCTCAGTTTCATGGTGTCAGTTTGCAGGAGGTACTTGGCACTCTCCAACCAGCCTGACTTGGCACTGGTGCCAGCTTGCCTCTGGGAGGCATCCTGCGCGATATGGATTTTTAGGAGCCAGCCGGCCTCTCCGCGCCACAGGCCTTGAAACACAAACAACGGCCCTTTTCCCAGGTAAGCAAAAGTCACCACCTCAGTTTCATGGTGTCAGTTTGCAGGAGGTACTTGGCACTCTCAAACCAGCTGACTTGGCCCTGGTGCCAGCTTGCCTCTGGCAGGCATCCGGTGCAATATGGATTTTTAGGAGCCAGCCGGCCTCTCCGGGCCACAGGCCCTGGAACACAAAAAACGGCCCTTTTCCCAGGTAAGCAAAAGTCACCACCTCAGTTTCATGGTGTCAGTTTGCAGGAGGTACTTGGCACTCTCCAACCAGCCTGACTTGGCACTGGTGCCAGCTTGCCTCTGGGAGGCATCCTGCGCAATATGGATTTTTAGGAGCCAGCCGGCCTCTCCGCGCCACAGGCCTTGAAACACAAACAACGGCCCTTTTCCCAGGTAAGCAAAAGTCACCACCTCAGTTTCATGGTGTCAGTTCACAGGAGGTACTTGGCACTCTCCAACCAGCCTGACTTGGCACTGGTGCCAGCTTGCCTCTCAGAGGCATCCTGAGCAATATGGATTTTTAGGAGCCAGCCGGCCTCTCCGGGCCACAGGCCCTGGAACACAAACAACGGCCCTTTTCCGAGGTAAGCAAAAGTCACCACCTCAGTTTCATGGTGTCAGTTTACAGGAGGTATTTGGCACTCTCAAACCAGCTGACTTGGCCCTGGTGCCAGCTTGCCTCTGGCAGGCATCCTGTGCAATATGGATTTTTAGGAGCCAGCCGGCCTCTCCGGGCCACAGGCCCTGGAACACAAACAACGGCCCTTTTCCCAGGTAAGCAAAAGTCACCACCTCAGTTTCATGATGTCAGTTTACAGGAGGTACTTGGCACTCTCCGACCAGCCTGACTCGGCACTGGTGCCAGCTTGCCTCTCGGAGGCACCCTGCGCAATATGGATTTTTAGGAGCCAGCCGGCCTCTCCGCGCCACAGGCCTGGGAATACAAACAACGACCCGTTTCCCAGGTAAGCAAAAGTCACCACCTCAGTTTCATGGTGTCAGTTTGCAGGAGGTACTTGGCACTCTCCAACCAGCCTGACTTGGCACTGGTGCCAGTTTGCCTCTCGGAGGCATCCAGCGCAATATGGATTTTTAGGAGCCAGCCGGCCTCTCCGCGCCACAGGCCCTGGAACACAAACAACAGCCCTTTTCCCAGGTAAGCAAAAGTCACCACCTCAGTTTCATGGTGTCAGTTCACAGGAGGTACTTGGCACTCTCCAACCAGCCTGACTTGGCACTGGTGCCAGCTTGCCTCTGGGAGGCATCCTGAGCGATATGGATTTTTAGGAGCCAGCCGGCCTCTCCGGGCCACAGGCCCTGGAACACAAACAACGGCCCTTTTCCGAGGTAAGCAAAAGTCACCACCTCAGTTTCATGGTGTCAGTTTGCAGGAGGTACTTGGCACTCTCAAACCACCATGACTTGGCACTGGTGCCAGCTTGCCTCTGGGAGGCATCCTGCGCAATATGGATTTTTAGGAGCCAGCCGGCCTCTCCGCGCCACAGGCCTTGAAACACAAACAACGGCCCTTTTCCCAGGTAAGCAAAAGTCACCACCTCAGTTTCATGGTGTCAGTTCACAGGAGGTACTTGGCACTCTCCAACCAGCCTGACTTGGCACTGGTGCCAGCTTGCCTCTCAGAGGCATCCTGAGCAATATGGATTTTTAGGAGCCAGCCGGCCTCTCCGGGCCACAGGCCCTGGAACACAAACAACGGCCCTTTTCCGAGGTAAGCAAAAGTCACCACCTCAGTTTCATGGTGTCAGTTTACAGGAGGTATTTGGCACTCTCAAACCAGCTGACTTGGCCCTGGTGCCAGCTTGCCTCTGGCAGGCATCCTGTGCAATATGGATTTTTAGGAGCCAGCCGGCCTCTCCGGGCCACAGGCCCTGGAACACAAACAACGGCCCTTTTCCCAGGTAAGCAAAAGTCACCACCTCAGTTTCATGGTGTCAGTTTGCAGGAGGTACTTGGCACTCTCAAACCAGCTGACTTGACCCTGATGCCAGCTTGCCTCTGGCAGGCATCCTGTGCAATATGGAATTTTAGGAGCCAGCCGGCCTCTCCACGCCACAGGCCCTGGAACACAAACAACGGCCCTTTTCCCAGGTAAGCAAAAGTCACCACCTCAGTTTCATGGTGTCAGTTTGCAGGAGGTACTTGGCACTCTCCAACCAGCCTGACTTGGCACTGGTGCCAGCTTGCCTCTCAGAGGCATCCTGCGCAATATGGATTTTTAGGAGCCAGCCGGCCTCTCCGGGTCACAGGCCTTGGAACACAAACAACGGCCCTTTTCACAGGTATGCAAAAGTCACCACCTCAGCTTCATGGTGTCAGTTTGCAGGAGGTATTTGGCACTCTCCAACCAGCCTGACTTGGCACTGGTGCCAGCTTGCCTCTCGGAGGCATCCTGCGCAATATGGATTTTTAGGAGCCAGCCGGCCTCTCCTGGCCACAGGCCCTGGAACACAAACAACAGCCCTTTTCCCAGGTAAGCAAAAGTCACCACCTCAGTTTCATGGTGTCAGTTTACAGGAGGTACTTGGCACTCTCAAACCACCATGACTTGGCACTGGTGCCAGCTTGCCTCTCGGAGGCATCCTGCGCAATATGGATTTTTAGGAGCCAGCCGGCCTCTCCAGGCCACAAGCCCTGGAACACAAATAACGGCCCTTTTCACAGGTAAGCAAAAGTCAACATCCTCAGTTTCATGGTGTCAGTTTGCAGGAGGTACTTGGCACTCTCAAACCACCATGACTTGGCACTGGTGCCAGCTTGCCTCTGGGAGCCATCCTGCACAATATGGATTTTTAGGAGCCAGCCGGCCTCTCCAGGCCACAGGCCTTGGAACACAAACAACAGCCCTTTTCCCAGGTAAGCAACAGCCACCACCTCAGTTTCATGGTGTCAGTTTGCAGGAGGTACTTGGCACTCTCCGACCAGCCTGACTCGGCACTGGTGCCAGCTTGCCTCTCGGAGGCACCCTGCGCAATATGGATTTTTAGGAGCCAGCCGGCCTCTCCGCGCCACAGGCCTGGGAATACAAACAACGGCCCTTTTCCCAGGTAAGCAAAAGTCACCACCTCAGTTTCATGGTGTCAGTTTGCAGGAGGTACTTGGCACTCTCCAACCAGCCTGACTTGGCACTGGTGCCAGTTTGCCTCTCGGAGGCATCCAGCGCAATATGGATTTTTAGGAGCCAGCCGGCCTCTCCGGGCCACTGGCCCTGGAACACAAACAACGGCCCTTTTCCCAGGTAAGCAAAAGTCACCACCTCAGTTTCATGGTGTCAGTTCACAGGAGGTACTTGGCACTCTCCAACCAGCCTGACTTGGCACTGGTGCCAGCTTGCCTCTCAGAGGCATCCTGAGCAATATGGATTTTTAGGAGCCAGCCGGCCTCTCCGGGCCACAGGCCCTGGAACACAAACAACGGCCCTTTTCCCAGGTAAGCAAAAGTCACCACCTCAGTTTCATGGTGTCAGTTTAGAGGAGGTACTTGGCACTCTCAAACCACCATGACTTGGCACTGGTGCCAGCTTGCCTCTGGGAGGCATCCTGCGCAATATGGATTTTTAGGAGCCAGCCGGCCTCTGCTGGCCACAGGCCCTGGAACACAAACAACGGCCCTTTTCCCAGGTAAGCAAAAGTCAACAAACTCAGCTTCATGGTGTCAGTTTGCAGGAGGTACTTGGCACTCTCCAACCAGCCTGACTTGGCACTGGTGCCAGCTTGCCTCTCGGAGGCATCCTGCGCAATATGGATTTTTAGGAGCCAGCCGGCCTCTCCTGACCACAGGCCCTGGAACATAAACAACAGCCCTTTTCCCAGGTAAGCAAAAGTCACCACCTCAGTTTCATGGTGTCAGTTTACAGGAGGTACTTGGCACTCTCCAACCAGCCTGACTTGGCACTGGTGCCAGCTTGCCTCTCAGAGGCATCCTGCGCAATATGGATTTTTAGGAGCCAGCCGCCCTCTCCGGGCCACAGGCCCTGGAACACAAACAACGGCCCTTTTCCCAGGTAAGCAAAAGTCACCACCTCAGTTTCATGGTGTCAGTTTGCAGGAGGTACTTGGCACTCTCCAACCAGCCTGACTTGGCACTGGTGCCAGCTTGCCTCTCAGAGGCATCCTGCGCAATATGGATTTTTAGGAGCCAGCCGGCCTCTCCGGGTCACAGGCCTTGGAACACAAACAACGGCCCTTTTCACAGGTAAGCAAAAGTCAACATCCTCAGTTTCATGGTGTCAGTTTGCAGGAGGTACTTGGCAGTCTCAAACCAGCTTGACTAGGCACTGGTGCCAGCTTGCCTCTGGAAGGCATCCTGCGCAATATGGATTTATAGGAGCCAGCCGGCCTCTCCGGGCCACAGGCCCTGGAACACAAACAACGGCCCTTTTCCCAGGTAAGCAAAAGTCACCACCTCAGTTTCATGGTGTCAGTTTGCAGGAGGTACTTGGCACTCTCCAACCAGCCTGACTTGGCACTGGTGCCAGCTTGCCTCTCGGAGGCACCCTGCGCAATATCGATTTTTAGGAGCCAGCCGGCCTCTCCGCGCCACAGGCCTTGGAACACAAACAACGGCCCTTTTCCCAGGTAAGCAAAAGTCACCACCTCAGTTTCATGGTGTCAGTTTACAGGAGGTACTTGGCACTCTCCAACCAGCCGGACTTGGCTCTGGTGCCAGCTTGCCTCTGGGAGGCATCCTGCGCAATATGGATTTTTAGGAGCCAGCCGGCCTCTCCGGGCCACAGGCCTGGGAATACAAACAACGGCCCTTTTCCCAGGTAAGCAAAAGTCACCACCTCAGTTTCATGGTGTCAGTTTACAGGAGGTACTTGGCACTCTCCAACCACCATGACTTGGCACTGGTGCCAGCTTGCCTCTCGGAGGCATCCTGCGCAATATGGTTTTTTAGGAGCCAGCCGGCCTCTCCGGGCCACACGCCCTGGAATACAAACAACGGCCCTTTTCCCAGGTAAGCAAAAGTCACCACCTCAGTTTCATGGTGTCAGTTTGCAGGAGGTACTTGGCACTCTCAAACCACCATGACTTGGCACTGGTGCCAGCTTGCCTCTGGCAGGCATCCTGCGCAATATGGATTTTTAGGAGCCAGCAGGCCTCTCCGGGCCACAGGACCTGGAACACAAACAACGGCCCTTTTCCCAGGTAAGCAAAAGTCACCACCTCAGTTTCATGGTGTCAGTTTACAGGAGGTACTTGTCACTCTCAAACCACCATGACTTGGCACTGGTGCCAGCTTGCCTCTCAGAGGCATCCTGCGCATTATGGATTTTTAGGAGCCAGCCGGCCTCTCCGGGCCACACGCCCAGGAATACAAACAACGGCCCTTTTCCCAGGTAAGCAAAAGTCACCACCTCAGTTTCATGGTGTCAGTTTGCAGGAGGTACTTGGCACTCTCAAACTACCAGGACTTGGCACTGGTGCCAGCTTGCCTCTCAGAGGCATCCTGCGCAATATGGATTTTTAGGAGCCAGCCGGCCTCTCCAGGCCACAGGACCTGGAACACAAACAACGGCCCTTTTCCCAGGTAAGCAAAAGTCACCACCTCAGTTTCATGGTGTCAGTTTACAGGAGGTACTTGTCACTCTCAAACCACCATGACTTGGCACGGGTGGTGCTTGCCTCTCAGAGGCATCCTGCGCAATATGGATTTTTAGGAGCCAGCCGGCCTCTGCTGGCCACAGGCCCTGGAACACAAACAACGGCCCTTTTCCCAGGTAAGCAAAAGTCAACAACCTCAGCTTCATGGTGTCAGTTTGCAGGAGGTACTTGGCACTCTCCAACCAGCCTGACTTGGCACTGGTGCCAGCTTGCCTCTGGCAGGCACCCTGCGCAATATGGATTTTTAGGAGCCAGCCGGCCTCTCCTGGCCACAGGCCCTGGAACACAAACAACGGCCCTTTTCCCAGGTAAGCAAAAGTCACCACCTCAGTTTCATGGTGTCAGTTTACAGGAGGTATTTGGCACTCTCAAACCAGCTGACTTGGCCCTGGTACCAGCTTGCCTCTGGCAGGCATCCTGTGCAATATGGATTTTTAGGAGCCAGCCGGCCTCTCCGGGCCACAGGCCCTGGAACACAAACAACGGCCCTTTTCCCAGGTAAGCAAAAGTCACCACCTCAGTTTCATGGTGTCAGTTTGCAGGAGGTACTTGGCACTCTCCAACCAGCCTGACTTGGCACTGGTGCCAGCTTGCCTCTCAGAGGCATCCTGCGCAATATGGATTTTTAGGAGCCAGCCGGCCTCTCCGGGCCACAGGCCTTGGAACACAAACAACGGCCCTTTTCACAGGTATGCAAAAGTCACCACCTCAGCTTCATGGTGTCAGTTTGCAGGAGGTATTTGGCACTCTCCAACCAGCCTGACTTGGCACTGGTGCCAGCTTGCCTCTCGGAGGCATCCTGCGCAATATGGATTTTTAGGAGCCAGCCGGCCTCTCCAGGCCACAAGCCCTGGAACACAAAAAACGTCCCTTTTCACAGGTAAGCAAAAGTCAACATCCTCAGTTTCATGGTGTCAGTTTGCAGGAGGTACTTGGCACTCTCAAACCACCATGACTTGGCACTGGTGCCAGCTTGCCTCTGGGAGCCATCCTGCACAATATGGATTTTTAGGAGCCAGCCGGCCTCTCCAGGCCACAGGCCTTGGAACACAAACAACAGCCCTTTTCCCAGGTAAGCAACAGCCACCACCTCAGTTTCATGGTGTCAGTTTGCAGGAGGTACTTGGCACTCTCCGACCAGCCTGACTCGGCACTGGTGCCAGCTTGCCTCTCGGAGGCACCCTGCGCAATATGGATTTTTAGGAGCCAGCCGGCCTCTCCGCGCCACAGGCCTGGGAATACAAACAACGGCCCTTTTCCCAGGTAAGCAAAAGTCACCACCTCAGTTTCATGGTGTCAGTTTGCAGGAGGTACTTGGCACTCTCCAACCAGCCTGACTTGGCACTGGTGCCAGTTTGCCTCTCGGAGGCATCCAGCGCAATATGGATTTTTAGGAGCCAGCCGGCCTCTCCGGGCCACTGGCCCTGGAACACAAACAACGGCCCTTTTCCCAGGTAAGCAAAAGTCACCACCTCAGTTTCATGGTGTCAGTTCACAGGAGGTACTTGGCACTCTCCAACCAGCCTGACTTGCCACTGGTGCCAGCTTGCCTCTCAGAGGCATCCTGAGCAATATGGATTTTTAGGAGCCATCCGGCCTCTCCGGGCCACAGGCCCTGGAACACAAACAACGGCCCTTTTCCCAGGTAAGCAAAAGTCACCACCTCAGTTTCATGGTGTCAGTTTACAGGAGGTACTTGGCACTCTCAAACCACCATGACTTGGCACTGGTGCCAGCTTGCCTCTGGGAGGCATCCTGCGCAATATGGATTTTTAGGAGCCAGCCGGCCTCTGCTGGCCACAGGCCCTGGAACACAAACAACGGCCCTTTTCCCAGGTAAGCAAAAGTCAACAAACTCAGCTTCATGGTGTCAGTTTGCAGGAGGTACTTGGCACTCTCCAACCAGCCTGACTTGGCACTGGTGCCAGCTTGCCTCTCGGAGGCATCCTGCGCAATATGGATTTTTAGGAGCCAGCCGGCCTCTCCTGACCACAGGCCCTGGAACATAAACAACAGCCCTTCTCCGAGGTAAGCAAAAGTCACCACCTCAGTTTCATGGTGTCAGTTTACAGGAGGTACTTGGCACTCTCCAACCAGCTGACTTGACCCTGATGCCAGCTTGCCTCTGGCAGGCATCCTGTGCAATATGGAATTTTAGGAGCCAGCCGGCCTCTCCGCGCCACAGGCCCTGGAACACAAACAACGGCCCTTTTCCCAGGTAAGCAAAAGTCACCACCTCAGTTTCATGGTGTCAGTTTGCAGGAGGTACTTGGCACTCTCCAACCAGCCTGACTTGGCACTGGTGCCAGCTTGCCTCTCAGAGGCATCCTGCGCAATATGGATTTTTAGGAGCCAGCCGGCCTCTCCGGGTCACAGGCCTTGGAACACAAACAACGGCCCTTTTCACAGGTATGCAAAAGTCAACAACCTCAGCTTCATGGTGTCAGTTTGCAGGAGGTACTTGGCACTCTCCAACCAGCCTGACTTGGCACTGGTGCCAGCTTGCCTCTCGGAGGCATCCTGCGCAATATGGATTTTTAGGAGCCAGCCGGCCTCTCCAGGCCACAAGCCGTGGAACACAAATAACGGCCCTTTTCACAGGTAAGCAAAAGTCAACATCCTCAGTTTCATGGTGTCAGTTTGCAGGAGGTACTTGGCACTCTCAAACCACCATGACTTGGCACTGGTGCCAGCTTGCCTCTGGGAGGCATCCTGCACAATATGGATTTTTAGGAGCCAGCCGGCCTCTCCAGGCCACAGGCCTTGGAACACAAACAACGGCCCTTTTCCCAGGTAAGCAACAGCCACCACCTCAGTTTCATGGTGTCAGTTTGCAGGAGGTACTTGGCACTCTCCAACTACCATGACTTGGCACTGGTGCCAGCTTACCTCGGGCAGGCATCCTGCGCAATATGGATTTTTAGGAGCCAGCCAGCCTCTCCGGGCCACTGGCCCTGGAATACAAACAACGGCCCTTTTCCCAGGTAAGCAAAAGTCACCACCTCAGTTTCATGGTGTCAGTTTGCAGGAGGTACTTGGCACTCTCCAACCAGCCTGACGTGGCACTGGTGCCGGCTTGCCTCTCGGAGGCATCCTGCGCAATATGGATTTTTAGGAGCCAGCCAACCTCTCCCGGTCACAGGCCCTGGAACACAAACAACGGCCCTTTTCCCAGGTAAGCAAAAGTCACCACCTCAGTTTCATGGTGTCAGTTTGCAGGAGGTACTTGGCACTCTCAAACCAGCCTGACTTGGCACAGGTGCCAGCTTGCCTCTCGGAGGCACCCTGCGCAATATGGATTTTTAGGAGCCAGCAGGCCTCTCCAGGCCACAGGCCTTGGAACACAAACAACGGCCCTTTTCCCAGGTAAGCAAAAGTCAACAACCTCAGTTTCATGGTGTCAGTTTGCAGGAGGTACTTGGCACTCTCCAACCAGCCTGACTTGGCACTGGTGCCAGCTTGCCTCTGGGAGGCATCCTGCGCGATATGGATTTTTAGGAGCCAGCCGGCCTCTCCGCGCCACAGGCCTTGAAACACAAACAACGGCCCTTTTCCCAGGTAAGCAAAAGTCACCACCTCAGTTTCATGGTGTCAGTTTGCAGGAGGTACTTGGCACTCTCAAACCACCATGACTTGGCCCTGGTGCCAGCTTGCCTCTGGCAGGCATCCGGTGCAATATGGATTTTTAGGAGCCAGCCGGCCTCTCCGGGCCACAGGCCCTGGAACACAAAAAACGGCCCTTTTCCCAGGTAAGCAAAAGTCACCACCTCAGTTTCATGGTGTCAGTTTGCAGGAGGTACTTGGCACTCTCCAACCAGCCTGACTTGGCACTGGTGCCAGCTTGCCTCTGGGAGGCATCCTGCGCAATATGGATTTTTAGGAGCCAGCCGGCCTCTCCGCGCCACAGGCCTTGAAACACAAACAACGGCCCTTTTCCCAGGTAAGCAAAAGTCACCACCTCAGTTTCATGGTGTCAGTTCACAGGAGGTACTTGGCACTCTCCAACCAGCCTGACTTGGCACTGGTGCCAGCTTGCCTCTCAGAGGCATCCTGAGCAATATGGATTTTTAGGAGCCAGCCGGCCTCTCCGGGCCACAGGCCCTGGAACACAAACAACGGCCCTTTTCCCAGGTAAGCAAAAGTCACCACCTCAGTTTCATGGTGTCAGTTTACAGGAGGTATTTGGCACTCTCAAACCAGCTGACTTGGCCCTGGTGCCAGCTTGCCTCTGGCAGGCATCCTGTGCAATATGGATTTTTAGGAGCCAGCCGGCCTCTCCGGGCCACAGGCCCTGGAACACAAACAACGGCCCTTTTCCCAGGTAAGCAAAAGTCACCACCTCAGTTTCATGATGTCAGTTTACAGGAGGTACTTGGCACTCTCCGACCAGCCTGACTCGGCACTGGTGCCAGCTTGCCTCTCGGAGGCACCCTGCGCAATATGGATTTTTAGGAGCCAGCCGGCCTCTCCGCGCCACAGGCCTGGGAATACAAACAACGACCCGTTTCCCAGGTAAGCAAAAGTCACCACCTCAGTTTCATGGTGTCAGTTTGCAGGAGGTACTTGGCACTCTCCAACCAGCCTGACTTGGCACTGGTGCCAGTTTGCCTCTCGGAGGCATCCAGCGCAATATGGATTTTTAGGAGCCAGCCGGCCTCTCCGCGCCACAGGCCCTGGAACACAAACAACAGCCCTTTTCACAGGTAAGCAAAAGTCAACATCCTCAGTTTCATGGTGTCAGTTTGCAGGAGGTACTTGGCACTCTCAAACCACCATGACTTGGCACTGGTGCCAGCTTGCCTCTGGGAGGCATCCTGCACAATATGGATTTTTAGGAGCGAGCCGGCCTCTCCGGGCCACAGGCCCTGGAACACAAACAACGGCCCTTTTCCCAGGTAAGCAAAAGTCACCACCTCAGTTTCATGGTGTCAGTTTGCAGGAGGTACTTGGCACTCTCAAACCACCATGACTTGGCACTGGTGCCAGCTTGCCTCTGGGAGGCATCCTGCGCAATATGGATTTTTAGGAGCCAGCCGGCCTCTCCGCGCCACAGGCCTTGAAACACAAACAACGGCCCTTTTCCCAGGTAAGCAAAAGTCACCACCTCAGTTTCATGGTGTCAGTTCACAGGAGGTACTTGGCACTCTCCAACCAGCCTGACTTGGCACTGGTGCCAGCTTGCCTCTCAGAGGCATCCTGAGCAATATGGATTTTTAGGAGCCAGCCGGCCTCTCCGGGCCACAGGCCCTGGAACACAAACAACGGCCCTTTTCCGAGGTAAGCAAAAGTCACCACCTCAGTTTCATGGTGTCAGTTTACAGGAGGTATTTGGCACTCTCAAACCAGCTGACTTGGCCCTGGTGCCAGCTTGCCTCTGGCAGGCATCCTGTGCAATATGGATTTTTAGGAGCCAGCCGGCCTCTCCGGGCCACAGGCCCTGGAACACAAACAACGGCCCTTTTCCCAGGTAAGCAAAAGTCACCACCTCAGTTTCATGGTGTCAGTTTGCAGGAGGTACTTGGCACTCTCAAACCAGCCTGACTTGGCACAGGTGCCAGCTTGCCTCTCGGAGGCACCCTGCGCAATATGGATTTTTAGGAGCCAGCAGGCCTCTCCAAGCCACAGGCCTTGGAACACAAACAACGGCCCTTTTCCCAGGTAAGCAAAAGTCAACAACCTCAGTTTCATGGTGTCAGTTTGCAGGAGGTACTTGGCACTCTCCAACCAGCCTGACTTGGCACTGGTGCCAGCTTGCCTCTCGGAGGCATCCTGCGCGATATGGATTTTTAGGAGCCAGCCGGCCTCTCCGCGCCACAGGCCTTGAAACACAAACAACGGCCCTTTTCCCAGGTAAGCAAAAGTCACCACCTCAGTTTCATGGTGTCAGTTTGCAGGAGGTACTTGGCACTCTCAAACCAGCTGACTTGGCCCTGGTGCCAGCTTGCCTCTGGCAGGCATCCTGTGCAATATGGATTTTTAGGAGCCAGCCGGCCTCTCCGGGCCACAGGCCCTGGAACACAAAAAACGGCCCTTTTCCCAGGTAAGCAAAAGTCACCACCTCAGTTTCATGGTGTCAGTTTGCAGGAGGTACTTGGCACTCTCCAACCAGCCTGACTTGGCACAGGTGCCAGCTTGCCTCTCGGAGGCATCCTGCGCAATATGGATTTTTAGGAGCCAGCCGGCCTCTCCGCGCCACAGGCCTTGAAACACAAACAACGGCCCACTTCCCAGGTAAGCAAAAGTCACCACCTCAGTTTCATGGTGTCAGTTCACAGGAGGTACTTGGCACTCTCCAACCAGCCTGACTTGGCACTGGTGCCAGCTTGCCTCTCAGAGGCATCCTGAGCAATATGGATTTTTAGGAGCCAGCCGGCCTCTCCGGGCCACAGGCCCTGGAACACAAACAACGGCCCTTTTCCCAGGTAAGCAAAAGTCACCACCTCAGTTTCATGGTGTCTGTTTACAGGAGGTATTTGGCACTCTCAAACCAGCTGACTTGGCCCTGGTGCCAGCTTGCCTCTGGGAGGCATCCTGCGCAATATGGATTTTTAGGAGCCAGCCGGCCTCTCCGGGCCACAGGCCCTGGAACACAAACAACGGCCCTTTTCCGAGGTAAGCAAAAGTCACCACCTCAGTTTCATGATGTCAGTTTACAGGAGGTACTTGGCACTCTCCAACCAGCCTGACTCGGCACTGGTGCCAGCTTGCCTCTCGGAGGCACCCTGCGCAATATGGATTTTTAGGAGCCAGCCGGCCTCTCCGCGCCACAGGCCTGGGAATACAAACAACGACCCTTTTCCCAGGTAAGCAAAAGTCACCACCTCAGTTTCATGGTGTCAGTTTGCAGGAGGTACTTGGCACTCTCCAACCAGCCTGACTTGGCACTGGTGCCAGTTTGCCTCTGGGAGGCATCCAGCGCAATATGGATTTTTAGGAGCCAGCCGGCCTCTCCGCGCCACAGGCCCTGGAACACAAACAACAGCCCTTTTCCCAGGTAAGCAAAAGTCACCACCTCAGTTTCATGGTGTCAGTTCACAGGAGGTACTTGGCACTCTCCAACCAGCCTGACTTGGCACTGGTGCCAGCTTGCCTCTGGGAGGCATCCTGAGCGATATGGATTTTTAGGAGCCAGCCGGCCTCTCCGGGCCACAGGCCCTGGAACACAAACAACGGCCCTTTTCCCAGGTAAGCAAAAGTCACCACCTCAGTTTCATGGTGTCAGTTTACAGGAGGTACTTGGCACTCTCAAACCACCATGACTTGGCACTGGTGCCAGCTTGCCTCTGGGAGGCATCCTGCGCAATATGGATTTTTAGGAGCCAGCCGGCCTCTGCTGGCCACAGGCCCTGGAACACAAACAACGGCCCTTTTCCCAGGTAAGCAAAAGTCAACAACCTCAGCTTCATGGTGTCAGTTTGCAGGAGGTACTTGGCACTCTCCAACCAGCCTGACTTGGCACTGGTGCCAGCTTGCCTCTCGGAGGCATCCTGCGCAATATGGATTTTTAGGAGCCAGCCGGCCTCTCCTGACCACAGGCCCTGGAACATAAACAACAGCCCTTCTCCGAGGTAAGCAAAAGTCACCACCTCAGTTTCATGGTGTCAGTTTACAGGAGGTACTTGGCACTCTCAAACCAGCTGACTTGACCCTGATGCCAGCTTGCCTCTGGCAGGCATCCTGCGCAATATGGAATTTTAGGAGCCAGCCGGCCTCTCCGGGCCACAGGCCCTGGAACACAAACAACGGCCCTTTTCCCAGGTAAGCAAAAGTCACCACCTCAGTTTCATGGTGTCAGTTTGCAGGAGGTACTTGGCACTCTCCAACCAGCCTGACTTGGCACTGGTGCCAGCTTGCCTCTCAGAGGCATCCTGCGCAATATGGATTTTTAGGAGCCAGCCGGCCTCTCCGGGTCACAGGCCTTGGAACACAAACAACGGCCCTTTTCACAGGTATGCAAAAGTCACCACCTCAGCTTCATGGTGTCAGTTTGCAGGAGGTACTTGGCACTCTCCAACCAGCCTGACTTGGCACTGGTGCCAGCTTGCCTCTCGGAGGCATCCTGCGCAATATGGATTTTTAGGAGCCAGCAGGCCTCTCCTGGCCACAGGCCCTGGAACACAAACAACAGCCCTTTTCCCAGGTAAGCAAAAGTCACCACCTCAGTTTCATGGTGTCAGTTTACAGGAGGTACTTGGCACTCTCCAACCAGCCTCACTTGGCACTGGTGCCAGCTTGCCTCTCGGAGGCATCCTGCGCAATATGGATTTTTAGGAGCCAGCCGGCCTCTCCAGGCCACAAGCCCTGGAATACAAACAACGGCCCTTTTCACAGGTAAGCAACAGCCACCACCTCAGTTTCATGGTGTCAGTTTGCAGGAGGTACTTGGCACTCTCCAACTACCATGACTTGGCACTGGTGCCAGCTTACCTCGGGCAGGCATCCTGCGCAATATGGATTTTTAGGAGCCAGCCGGCCTCTCCGGGCCACTGGCCCTGGAATACAAACAACGGCCCTTTTCCCAGGTAAGCAAAAGTCACCACCTCAGTTTCATGGTGTCAGTTTGCAGGAGGTACTTGGCACTCTCCAACCAGCCTGACGTGGCACTGGTGCCGGCTTGCCTCTCGGAGGCATCCTGCGCAATATGGATTTTTAGGAGCCAGCCAACCTCTCCCGGTCACAGGCCCTGGAACACAAACAACGGCCCTTTTCCCAGGTAAGCAAAAGTCACCACCTCAGTTTCATGGTGTCAGTTTGCAGGAGGTACTTGGCACTCTCAAACCAGCCTGACTTGGCACAGGTGCCAGCTTGCCTCTCGGAGGCACCCTGCGCAATATGGATTTTTAGGAGCCAGCAGGCCTCTCCAGGCCACAGGCCTTGGAACACAAACAACGGCCCTTTTCCCAGGTAAGCAAAAGTCAACAACCTCAGTTTCATGGTGTCAGTTTGCAGGAGGTACTTGGCACTCTCCAACCAGCCTGACTTGGCACTGGTGCCAGCTTGCCTCTGGGAGGCATCCTGCGCGATATGGATTTTTAGGAGCCAGCCGGCCTCTCCGCGCCACAGGCCTTGAAACACAAACAACGGCCCTTTTCCCAGGTAAGCAAAAGTCACCACCTCAGTTTCATGGTGTCAGTTTGCAGGAGGTACTTGGCACTCTCAAACCAGCTGACTTGGCCCTGGTGCCAGCTTGCCTCTGGCAGGCATCCGGTGCAATATGGATTTTTAGGAGCCAGCCGGCCTCTCCGGGCCACAGGCCCTGGAACACAAAAAACGGCCCTTTTCCCAGGTAAGCAAAAGTCACCACCTCAGTTTCATGGTGTCAGTTTGCAGGAGGTACTTGGCACTCTCAAACCAGCCTGACTTGGCACAGGTGCCAGCTTGCCTCTCGGAGGCACCCTGCGCAATATGGATTTTTAGGAGCCAGCAGGCCTCTCCAGGCCACAGGCCTTGGAACACAAACAACGGCCCTTTTCCCAGGTAAGCAAAAGTCAACAACCTCAGTTTCATGGTGTCAGTTTGCAGGAGGTACTTGGCACTCTCCAACCAGCCTGACTTGGCACTGGTGCCAGCTTGCCTCTGGGAGGCATCCTGCGCGATATGGATTTTTAGGAGCCAGCCGGCCTCTCCGCGCCACAGGCCTTGAAACACAAACAACGGCCCTTTTCCCAGGTAAGCAAAAGTCACCACCTCAGTTTCATGGTGTCAGTTTGCAGGAGGTACTTGGCACTCTCAAACCACCATGACTTGGCCCTGGTGCCAGCTTGCCTCTGGCAGGCATCCGGTGCAATATGGATTTTTAGGAGCCAGCCGGCCTCTCCGGGCCACAGGCCCTGGAACACAAAAAACGGCCCTTTTCCCAGGTAAGCAAAAGTCACCACCTCAGTTTCATGGTGTCAGTTTGCAGGAGGTACTTGGCACTCTCCAACCAGCCTGACTTGGCACTGGTGCCAGCTTGCCTCTGGGAGGCATCCTGCGCAATATGGATTTTTAGGAGCCAGCCGGCCTCTCCGCACCACAGGCCTTGAAACACAAACAACGGCCCTTTTCCCAGGTAAGCAAAAGTCACCACCTCAGTTTCATGGTGTCAGTTCACAGGAGGTACTTGGCACTCTCCAACCAGCCTGACTTGGCACTGGTGCCAGCTTGCCTCTCAGAGGCATCCTGAGCAATATGGATTTTTAGGAGCCAGCCGGCCTCTCCGGGCCACAGGCCCTGGAACACAAACAACGGCCCTTTTCCCAGGTAAGCAAAAGTCACCACCTCAGTTTCATGGTGTCAGTTTACAGGAGGTATTTGGCACTCTCAAACCAGCTGACTTGGCCCTGGTGCCAGCTTGCCTCTGGCAGGCATCCTGTGCAATATGGATTTTTAGGAGCCAGCCGGCCTCTCCGGGCCACAGGCCCTGGAACACAAACAACGGCCCTTTTCCCAGGTAAGCAAAAGTCACCACCTCAGTTTCATGATGTCAGTTTACAGGAGGTACTTGGCACTCTCCGACCAGCCTGACTCGGCACTGGTGCCAGCTTGCCTCTCGGAGGCACCCTGCGCAATATGGATTTTTAGGAGCCAGCAGGCCTCTCCAGGCCACAGGCCTTGGAACACAAACAACGGCCCTTTTCCCAGGTAAGCAAAAGTCAACAACCTCAGTTTCATGGTGTCAGTTTGCAGGAGGTACTTGGCACTCTCCAACCAGCCTGACTTGGCACTGGTGCCAGCTTGCCTCTGGGAGGCATCCTGCGCGATATGGATTTTTAGGAGCCAGCCGGCCTCTCCGCGCCACAGGCCTTGAAACACAAACAACGGCCCTTTTCCCAGGTAAGCAAAAGTCACCACCTCAGTTTCATGGTGTCAGTTTGCAGGAGGTACTTGGCACTCTCAAACCAGCTGACTTGGCCCTGGTGCCAGCTTGCCTCTGGCAGGCATCCGGTGCAATATGGATTTTTAGGAGCCAGCCGGCCTCTCCGGGCCACAGGCCCTGGAACACAAAAAACGGCCCTTTTCCCAGGTAAGCAAAAGTCACCACCTCAGTTTCATGGTGTCAGTTTGCAGGAGGTACTTGGCACTCTCAAACCAGCCTGACTTGGCACAGGTGCCAGCTTGCCTCTCGGAGGCACCCTGCGCAATATGGATTTTTAGGAGCCAGCAGGCCTCTCCAGGCCACAGGCCTTGGAACACAAACAACGGCCCTTTTCCCAGGTAAGCAAAAGTCAACAACCTCAGTTTCATGGTGTCAGTTTGCAGGAGGTACTTGGCACTCTCCAACCAGCCTGACTTGGCACTGGTGCCAGCTTGCCTCTGGGAGGCATCCTGCGCGATATGGATTTTTAGGAGCCAGCCGGCCTCTCCGCGCCACAGGCCTTGAAACACAAACAACGGCCCTTTTCCCAGGTAAGCAAAAGTCACCACCTCAGTTTCATGGTGTCAGTTTGCAGGAGGTACTTGGCACTCTCAAACCAGCTGACTTGGCCCTGGTGCCAGCTTGCCTCTGGCAGGCATCCGGTGCAATATGGATTTTTAGGAGCCAGCCGGCCTCTCCGGGCCACAGGCCCTGGAACACAAAAAACGGCCCTTTTCCCAGGTAAGCAAAAGTCACCACCTCAGTTTCATGGTGTCAGTTTGCAGGAGGTACTTGGCACTCTCAAACCAGCCTGACTTGGCACAGGTGCCAGCTTGCCTCTCGGAGGCACCCTGCGCAATATGGATTTTTAGGAGCCAGCAGGCCTCTCCAGGCCACAGGCCTTGGAACACAAACAACGGCCCTTTTCCCAGGTAAGCAAAAGTCAACAACCTCAGTTTCATGGTGTCAGTTTGCAGGAGGTACTTGGCACTCTCCAACCAGCCTGACTTGGCACTGGTGCCAGCTTGCCTCTGGGAGGCATCCTGCGCGATATGGATTTTTAGGAGCCAGCCGGCCTCTCCGCGCCACAGGCCTTGAAACACAAACAACGGCCCTTTTCCCAGGTAAGCAAAAGTCACCACCTCAGTTTCATGGTGTCAGTTTGCAGGAGGTACTTGGCACTCTCAAACCACCATGACTTGGCCCTGGTGCCAGCTTGCCTCTGGCAGGCATCCGGTGCAATATGGATTTTTAGGAGCCAGCCGGCCTCTCCGGGCCACAGGCCCTGGAACACAAAAAACGGCCCTTTTCCCAGGTAAGCAAAAGTCACCACCTCAGTTTCATGGTGTCAGTTTGCAGGAGGTACTTGGCACTCTCCAACCAGCCTGACTTGGCACTGGTGCCAGCTTGCCTCTGGGAGGCATCCTGCGCAATATGGATTTTTAGGAGCCAGCCGGCCTCTCCGCACCACAGGCCTTGAAACACAAACAACGGCCCTTTTCCCAGGTAAGCAAAAGTCACCACCTCAGTTTCATGGTGTCAGTTCACAGGAGGTACTTGGCACTCTCCAACCAGCCTGACTTGGCACTGGTGCCAGCTTGCCTCTCAGAGGCATCCTGAGCAATATGGATTTTTAGGAGCCAGCCGGCCTCTCCGGGCCACAGGCCCTGGAACACAAACAACGGCCCTTTTCCCAGGTAAGCAAAAGTCACCACCTCAGTTTCATGGTGTCAGTTTACAGGAGGTATTTGGCACTCTCAAACCAGCTGACTTGGCCCTGGTGCCAGCTTGCCTCTGGCAGGCATCCTGTGCAATATGGATTTTTAGGAGCCAGCCGGCCTCTCCGGGCCACAGGCCCTGGAACACAAACAACGGCCCTTTTCCCAGGTAAGCAAAAGTCACCACCTCAGTTTCATGATGTCAGTTTACAGGAGGTACTTGGCACTCTCCGACCAGCCTGACTCGGCACTGGTGCCAGCTTGCCTCTCGGAGGCACCCTGCGCAATATGGATTTTTAGGAGCCAGCCGGCCTCTCCGCGCCACAGGCCTGGGAATACAAACAACGACCCGTTTCCCAGGTAAGCAAAAGTCACCACCTCAGTTTCATGGTGTCAGTTTGCAGGAGGTACTTGGCACTCTCCAACCAGCCTGACTTGGCACTGGTGCCAGTTTGCCTCTCGGAGGCATCCAGCGCAATATGGATTTTTAGGAGCCAGCCGGCCTCTCCGCGCCACAGGCCCTGGAACACAAACAACAGCCCTTTTCACAGGTAAGCAAAAGTCAACATCCTCAGTTTCATGGTGTCAGTTTGCAGGAGGTACTTGGCACTCTCAAACCACCATGACTTGGCACTGGTGCCAGCTTGCCTCTGGGAGGCATCCTGCACAATATGGATTTTTAGGAGCGAGCCGGCCTCTCCGGGCCACAGGCCCTGGAACACAAACAACGGCCCTTTTCCCAGGTAAGCAAAAGTCACCACCTCAGTTTCATGGTGTCAGTTTGCAGGAGGTACTTGGCACTCTCAAACCACCATGACTTGGCACTGGTGCCAGCTTGCCTCTGGGAGGCATCCTGCGCAATATGGATTTTTAGGAGCCAGCCGGCCTCTCCGCGCCACAGGCCTTGAAACACAAACAACGGCCCTTTTCCCAGGTAAGCAAAAGTCACCACCTCAGTTTCATGGTGTCAGTTCACAGGAGGTACTTGGCACTCTCCAACCAGCCTGACTTGGCACTGGTGCCAGCTTGCCTCTCAGAGGCATCCTGAGCAATATGGATTTTTAGGAGCCAGCCGGCCTCTCCGGGCCACAGGCCCTGGAACACAAACAACGGCCCTTTTCCGAGGTAAGCAAAAGTCACCACCTCAGTTTCATGGTGTCAGTTTACAGGAGGTATTTGGCACTCTCAAACCAGCTGACTTGGCCCTGGTGCCAGCTTGCCTCTGGCAGGCATCCTGTGCAATATGGATTTTTAGGAGCCAGCCGGCCTCTCCGGGCCACAGGCCCTGGAACACAAACAACGGCCCTTTTCCCAGGTAAGCAAAAGTCACCACCTCAGTTTCATGGTGTCAGTTTGCAGGAGGTACTTGGCACTCTCAAACCAGCCTGACTTGGCACAGGTGCCAGCTTGCCTCTCGGAGGCACCCTGCGCAATATGGATTTTTAGGAGCCAGCAGGCCTCTCCAAGCCACAGGCCTTGGAACACAAACAACGGCCCTTTTCCCAGGTAAGCAAAAGTCAACAACCTCAGTTTCATGGTGTCAGTTTGCAGGAGGTACTTGGCACTCTCCAACCAGCCTGACTTGGCACTGGTGCCAGCTTGCCTCTCGGAGGCATCCTGCGCGATATGGATTTTTAGGAGCCAGCCGGCCTCTCCGCGCCACAGGCCTTGAAACACAAACAACGGCCCTTTTCCCAGGTAAGCAAAAGTCACCACCTCAGTTTCATGGTGTCAGTTTGCAGGAGGTACTTGGCACTCTCAAACCAGCTGACTTGGCCCTGGTGCCAGCTTGCCTCTGGCAGGCATCCTGTGCAATATGGATTTTTAGGAGCCAGCCGGCCTCTCCGGGCCACAGGCCCTGGAACACAAAAAACGGCCCTTTTCCCAGGTAAGCAAAAGTCACCACCTCAGTTTCATGGTGTCAGTTTGCAGGAGGTACTTGGCACTCTCCAACCAGCCTGACTTGGCACAGGTGCCAGCTTGCCTCTGGGAGGCATCCTGCGCAATATGGATTTTTAGGAGCCAGCCGGCCTCTCCGCGCCACAGGCCTTGAAACACAAACAACGGCCCTCTTCCCAGGTAAGCAAAAGTCACCACCTCAGTTTCATGGTGTCAGTTCACAGGAGGTACTTGGCACTCTCCAACCAGCCTGACTTGGCACTGGTGCCAGCTTGCCTCTCAGAGGCATCCTGAGCAATATGGATTTTTAGGAGCCAGCCGGCCTCTCCGGGCCACAGGCCCTGGAACACAAACAACGGCCCTTTTCCCAGGTAAGCAAAAGTCACCACCTCAGTTTCATGGTGTCTGTTTACAGGAGGTATTTGGCACTCTCAAACCAGCTGACTTGGCCCTGGTGCCAGCTTGCCTCTGGGAGGCATCCTGCGCAATATGGATTTTTAGGAGCCAGCCGGCCTCTCCGGGCCACAGGCCCTGGAACACAAACAACGGCCCTTTTCCCAGGTAAGCAAAAGTCACCACCTCAGTTTCATGATGTCAGTTTACAGGAGGTACTTGGCACTCTCCGACCAGCCTGACTCGGCACTGGTGCCAGCTTGCCTCTCGGAGGCACCCTGCGCAATATGGATTTTTAGGAGCCAGCCGGCCTCTCCGCGCCACAGGCCTGGGAATACAAACAACGACCCTTTTCCCAGGTAAGCAAAAGTCACCACCTCAGTTTCATGGTGTCAGTTTGCAGGAGGTACTTGGCACTCTCCAACCAGCCTGACTTGGCACTGGTGCCAGTTTGCCTCTGGGAGGCATCCAGCGCAATATGGATTTTTAGGAGCCAGCCGGCCTCTCCGCGCCACAGGCCCTGGAACACAAACAACGGCCCTTTTCCGAGGTAAGCAAAAGTCACCACCTCAGTTTCATGGTGTCAGTTCACAGGAGGTACTTGGCACTCTCCAACCAGCCTGACTTGGCCCTGGTGCCAGCTTGCCTCTGGCAGGCATCCTGTGCAATATGGATTTTTAGGAGCCAGCCGGCCTCTCCGGGCCACAGGCCCTGGAACACAAACAACGGCCCTTTTCCCAGGTAAGCAAAAGTCACCACCTCAGTTTCATGGTGTCAGTTTGCAGGAGGTACTTGGCACTCTCAAACCAGCCTGACTTGGCACAGGTGCCAGCTTGCCTCTCGGAGGCACCCTGCGCAATATGGATTTTTAGGAGCCAGCAGGCCTCTCCAAGCCACAGGCCTTGGAACACAAACAACGGCCCTTTTCCCAGGTAAGCAAAAGTCAACAACCTCAGTTTCATGGTGTCAGTTTGCAGGAGGTACTTGGCACTCTCCAACCAGCCTGACTTGGCACTGGTGCCAGCTTGCCTCTCGGAGGCATCCTGCGCGATATGGATTTTTAGGAGCCAGCCGGCCTCTCCGCGCCACAGGCCTTGAAACACAAACAACGGCCCTTTTCCCAGGTAAGCAAAAGTCACCACCTCAGTTTCATGGTGTCAGTTTGCAGGAGGTACTTGGCACTCTCAAACCAGCTGACTTGGCCCTGGTGCCAGCTTGCCTCTGGCAGGCATCCTGTGCAATATGGATTTTTAGGAGCCAGCCGGCCTCTCCGGGCCACTGGCCCTGGAACACAAAAAACGGCCCTTTTCCCAGGTAAGCAAAAGTCACCACCTCAGTTTCATGGTGTCAGTTTGCAGGAGGTACTTGGCACTCTCCAACCAGCCTGACTTGGCACAGGTGCCAGCTTGCCTCTGGGAGGCATCCTGCGCAATATGGATTTTTAGGAGCCAGCCGGCCTCTCCGCGCCACAGGCCTTGAAACACAAACAACGGCCCTCTTCCCAGGTAAGCAAAAGTCACCACCTCAGTTTCATGGTGTCAGTTCACAGGAGGTACTTGGCACTCTCCAACCAGCCTGACTTGGCACTGGTGCCAGCTTGCCTCTCAGAGGCATCCTGAGCAATATGGATTTTTAGGAGCCAGCCGGCCTCTCCGGGCCACAGGCCCTGGAACACAAACAACGGCCCTTTTCCCAGGTAAGCAAAAGTCACCACCTCAGTTTCATGGTGTCTGTTTACAGGAGGTATTTGGCACTCTCAAACCAGCTGACTTGGCCCTGGTGCCAGCTTGCCTCTGGGAGGCATCCTGCGCAATATGGATTTTTAGGAGCCAGCCGGCCTCTCCGGGCCACAGGCCCTGGAACACAAACAACGGCCCTTTTCCCAGGTAAGCAAAAGTCACCACCTCAGTTTCATGATGTCAGTTTACAGGAGGTACTTGGCACTCTCCGACCAGCCTGACTCGGCACTGGTGCCAGCTTGCCTCTCGGAGGCACCCTGCGCAATATGGATTTTTAGGAGCCAGCCGGCCTCTCCGCGCCACAGGCCTGGGAATACAAACAACGACCCTTTTCCCAGGTAAGCAAAAGTCACCACCTCAGTTTCATGGTGTCAGTTTGCAGGAGGTACTTGGCACTCTCCAACCAGCCTGACTTGGCACTGGTGCCAGTTTGCCTCTGGGAGGCATCCAGCGCAATATGGATTTTTAGGAGCCAGCCGGCCTCTCCGCGCCACAGGCCCTGGAACACAAACAACAGCCCTTTTCCCAGGTAAGCAAAAGTCACCACCTCAGTTTCATGGTGTCAGTTCACAGGAGGTACTTGGCACTCTCCAACCAGCCTGACTTGGCACTGGTGCCAGCTTGCCTCTGGGAGGCATCCTGAGCGATATGGATTTTTAGGAGCCAGCCGGCCTCTCCGGGCCACAGGCCCTGGAACACAAACAACGGCCCTTTTCCCAGGTAAGCAAAAGTCACCACCTCAGTTTCATGGTGTCAGTTTACAGGAGGTACTTGGCACTCTCAAACCACCATGACTTGGCACTGGTGCCAGCTTGCCTCTGGGAGGCATCCTGCGCAATATGGATTTTTAGGAGCCAGCCGGCCTCTGCTGGCCACAGGCCCTGGAACACAAACAACGGCCCTTTTCCCAGGTAAGCAAAAGTCAACAACCTCAGCTTCATGGTGTCAGTTTGCAGGAGGTACTTGGCACTCTCCAACCAGCCTGACTTGGCACTGGTGCCAGCTTGCCTCTCGGAGGCATCCTGCGCAATATGGATTTTTAGGAGCCAGCCGGCCTCTCCTGACCACAGGCCCTGGAACATAAACAACAGCCCTTCTCCGAGGTAAGCAAAAGTCACCACCTCAGTTTCATGGTGTCAGTTTACAGGAGGTACTTGGCACTCTCAAACCAGCTGACTTGACCCTGATGCCAGCTTGCCTCTGGCAGGCATCCTGCGCAATATGGAATTTTAGGAGCCAGCCGGCCTCTCCGGGCCACAGGCCCTGGAACACAAACAACGGCCCTTTTCCCAGGTAAGCAAAAGTCACCACCTCAGTTTCATGGTGTCAGTTTGCAGGAGGTACTTGGCACTCTCCAACCAGCCTGACTTGGCACTGGTGCCAGCTTGCCTCTCAGAGGCATCCTGTGCAATATGGATTTTTAGGAGCCAGCCGGCCTCTCCGGGTCACAGGCCTTGGAACACAAACAACGGCCCTTTTCACAGGTATGCAAAAGTCACCACCTCAGCTTCATGGTGTCAGTTTGCAGGAGGTACTTGGCACTCTCCAACCAGCCTGACTTGGCACTGGTGCCAGCTTGCCTCTCGGAGGCATCCTGCGCAATATGGATTTTTAGGAGCCAGCAGGCCTCTCCTGGCCAAAGGCCCTGGAACACAAACAACAGCCCTTTTCCCAGGTAAGCAAAAGTCACCACCTCAGTTTCATGGTGTCAGTTTACAGGAGGTACTTGGCACTCTCCAACCAGCCTCACTTGGCACTGGTGCCAGCTTGCCTCTCGGAGGCATCCTGCGCAATATGGATTTTTAGGAGCCAGCCGGCCTCTCCAGGCCACAAGCCCTGGAATACAAACAACGGCCCTTTTCACAGGTAAGCAACAGCCACCACCTCAGTTTCATGGTGTCAGTTTGCAGGAGGTACTTGGCACTCTCCAACTACCATGACTTGGCACTGGTGCCAGCTTACCTCGGGCAGGCATCCTGCGCAATATGGATTTTTAGGAGCCAGCCGGCCTCTCCGGGCCACTGGCCCTGGAATACAAACAACGGCCCTTTTCCCAGGTAAGCAAAAGTCACCACCTCAGTTTCATGGTGTCAGTTTGCAGGAGGTACTTGGCACTCTCCAACCAGCCTGACGTGGCACTGGTGCCGGCTTGCCTCTCGGAGGCATCCTGCGCAATATGGATTTTTAGGAGCCAGCCAACCTCTCCCGGTCACAGGCCCTGGAACACAAACAACGGCCCTTTTCCCAGGTAAGCAAAAGTCACCACCTCAGTTTCATGGTGTCAGTTTGCAGGAGGTACTTGGCACTCTCAAACCAGCCTGACTTGGCACAGGTGCCAGCTTGCCTCTCGGAGGCACCCTGCGCAATATGGATTTTTAGGAGCCAGCAGGCCTCTCCAGGCCACAGGCCTTGGAACACAAACAACGGCCCTTTTCCCAGGTAAGCAAAAGTCAACAACCTCAGTTTCATGGTGTCAGTTTGCAGGAGGTACTTGGCACTCTCCAACCAGCCTGACTTGGCACTGGTGCCAGCTTGCCTCTGGGAGGCATCCTGCGCGATATGGATTTTTAGGAGCCAGCCGGCCTCTCCGCGCCACAGGCCTTGAAACACAAACAACGGCCCTTTTCCCAGGTAAGCAAAAGTCACCACCTCAGTTTCATGGTGTCAGTTTGCAGGAGGTACTTGGCACTCTCAAACCAGCTGACTTGGCCCTGGTGCCAGCTTGCCTCTGGCAGGCATCCTGTGCAATATGGATTTTTAGGAGCCAGCCGGCCTCTCCGGGCCACAGGCCCTGGAACACAAAAAACGGCCCTTTTCCCAGGTAAGCAAAAGTCACCACCTCAGTTTCATGGTGTCAGTTTGCAGGAGGTACTTGGCACTCTCCAACCAGCCTGACTTGGCACTGGTGCCAGCTTGCCTCTGGGAGGCATCCTGCGCAATATGGATTTTTAGGAGCCAGCCGGCCTCTCCGCGCCACAGGCCTTGAAACACAAACAACGGCCCTTTTCCCAGGTAAGCAAAAGTCACCACCTCAGTTTCATGGTGTCAGTTCACAGGAGGTACTTGGCACTCTCCAACCAGCCTGACTTGGCACTGGTGCCAGCTTGCCTCTCAGAGGCATCCTGAGCAATATGGATTTTTAGGAGCCAGCCGGCCTCTCCGGGCCACAGGCCCTGGAACACAAACAACGGCCCTTTTCCGAGGTAAGCAAAAGTCACCACCTCAGTTTCATGGTGTCAGTTTACAGGAGGTATTTGGCACTCTCAAACCAGCTGACTTGGCCCTGGTGCCAGCTTGCCTCTGGCAGGCATCCTGTGCAATATGGATTTTTAGGAGCCAGCCGGCCTCTCCGGGCCACAGGCCCTGGAACACAAACAACGGCCCTTTTCCCAGGTAAGCAAAAGTCACCACCTCAGTTTCATGATGTCAGTTTACAGGAGGTACTTGGCACTCTCCGACCAGCCTGACTCGGCACTGGTGCCAGCTTGCCTCTCGGAGGCACCCTGCGCAATATGGATTTTTAGGAGCCAGCCAGCCTCTCCGCGCCACAGGCCTGGGAATACAAACAACGACCCGTTTCCCAGGTAAGCAAAAGTCACCACCTCAGTTTCATGGTGTCAGTTTGCAGGAGGTACTTGGCACTCTCCAACCAGCCTGACTTGGCACTGGTGCCAGTTTGCCTCTCGGAGGCATCCAGCGCAATATGGATTTTTAGGAGCCAGCCGGCCTCTCCGCGCCACAGGCCCTGGAACACAAACAACAGCCCTTTTCCCAGGTAAGCAAAAGTCACCACCTCAGTTTCATGGTGTCAGTTCACAGGAGGTACTTGGCACTCTCCAACCAGCCTGACTTGGCACTGGTGCCAGCTTGCCTCTGGGAGGCATCCTGAGCGATATGGATTTTTAGGAGCCAGCCGGCCTCTCCGGGCCACAGGCCCTGGAACACAAACAACGGCCCTTTTCCCAGGTAAGCAAAAGTCACCACCTCAGTTTCATGGTGTCAGTTTGCAGGAGGTACTTGGCACTCTCAAACCACCATGACTTGGCACTGGTGCCAGCTTGCCTCTGGGAGGCATCCTGCGCAATATGGATTTTTAGGAGCCAGCCGGCCTCTCCGCGCCACAGGCCTTGAAACACAAACAACGGCCCTTTTCCCAGGTAAGCAAAAGTCACCACCTCAGTTTCATGGTGTCAGTTCACAGGAGGTACTTGGCACTCTCCAACCAGCCTGACTTGGCACTGGTGCCAGCTTGCCTCTCAGAGGCATCCTGAGCAATATGGATTTTTAGAGCCAGCCGGCCTCTCCGGGCCACAGGCCCTGGAACACAAACAACGGCCCTTTTCCGAGGTAAGCAAAAGTCACCACCTCAGTTTCATGGTGTCAGTTTACAGGAGGTATTTGGCACTCTCAAACCAGCTGACTTGGCCCTGGTGCCAGCTTGCCTCTGGCAGGCATCCTGTGCAATATGGATTTTTAGGAGCCAGCCGGCCTCTCCGGGCCACAGGCCCTGGAACACAAACAACGGCCCTTTTCCCAGGTAAGCAAAAGTCACCACCTCAGTTTCATGGTGTCAGTTTGCAGGAGGTACTTGGCACTCTCAAACCAGCCTGACTTGGCACAGGTGCCAGCTTGCCTCTCGGAGGCACCCTGCGCAATATGGATTTTTAGGAGCCAGCAGGCCTCTCCAAGCCACAGGCCTTGGAACACAAACAACGGCCCTTTTCCCAGGTAAGCAAAAGTCAACAACCTCAGTTTCATGGTGTCAGTTTGCAGGAGGTACTTGGCACTCTCCAACCAGCCTGACTTGGCACTGGTGCCAGCTTGCCTCTCGGAGGCATCCAGCGCAATATGGATTTTTAGGAGCCAGCCGGCCTCTCCGCGCCACAGGCCTTGAAACACAAACAACGGCCCTTTTCCCAGGTAAGCAAAAGTCACCACCTCAGTTTCATGGTGTCAGTTTGCAGGAGGTACTTGGCACTCTCAAACCAGCTGACTTGGCCCTGGTGCCAGCTTGCCTCTGGCAGGCATCCTGTGCAATATGGATTTTTAGGAGCCAGCCGGCCTCTCCGGGCCACAGGCCCTGGAACACAAAAAACGGCCCTTTTCCCAGGTAAGCAAAAGTCACCACCTCAGTTTCATGGTGTCAGTTTGCAGGAGGTACTTGGCACTCTCCAACCAGCCTGACTTGGCACAGGTGCCAGCTTGCCTCTGGGAGGCACCCTGCGCAATATGGATTTTTAGGAGCCAGCCGGCCTCTCCGCGCCACAGGCCTTGAAACACAAACAACGGCCCTCTTCCCAGGTAAGCAAAAGTCACCACCTCAGTTTCATGGTGTCAGTTCACAGGAGGTACTTGGCACTCTCCAACCAGCCTGACTTGGCACTGGTGCCAGCTTGCCTCTCAGAGGCATCCTGAGCAATATGGATTTTTAGGAGCCAGCCGGCCTCTCCGGGCCACAGGCCCTGGAACACAAACAACGGCCCTTTTCCCAGGTAAGCAAAAGTCACCACCTCAGTTTCATGGTGTCTGTTTACAGGAGGTATTTGGCACTCTCAAACCAGCTGACTTGGCCCTGGTGCCAGCTTGCCTCTGGAAGGCATCCTGCGCAATATGGATTTTTAGGAGCCAGCCGGCCTCTCCGGGCCACAGGCCCTGGAACACAAACAACGGCCCTTTTCCCAGGTAAGCAAAAGTCACCACCTCAGTTTCATGATGTCAGTTTACAGGAGGTACTTGGCACTCTCCGACCAGCCTGACTCGGCACTGGTGCCAGCTTGCCTCTCGGAGGCACCCTGCGCAATATGGATTTTTAGGAGCCAGCCGGCCTCTCCGCGCCACAGGCCTGGGAATACAAACAACGACCCTTTTCCCAGGTAAGCAAAAGTCACCACCTCAGTTTCATGGTGTCAGTTTGCAGGAGGTACTTGGCACTCTCCAACCAGCCTGACTTGGCACTGGTGCCAGTTTGCCTCTCGGAGGCATCCAGCGCAATATGGATTTTTAGGAGCCAGCCGGCCTCTCCGCGCCACAGGCCCTGGAACACAAACAACAGCCCTTTTCCCAGGTAAGCAAAAGTCACCACCTCAGTTTCATGGTGTCAGTTCACAGGAGGTACTTGGCACTCTCCAACCAGCCTGACTTGGCACTGGTGCCAGCTTGCCTCTGGGAGGCATCCTGAGCGATATGGATTTTTAGGAGCCAGCCGGCCTCTCCGGGCCACAGGCCCTGGAACACAAACAACGGCCCTTTTCCCAGGTAAGCAAAAGTCACCACCTCAGTTTCATGGTGTCAGTTTACAGGAGGTACTTGGCACTCTCAAACCACCATGACTTGGCACTGGTGCCAGCTTGCCTCTGGGAGGCATCCTGCGCAATATGGATTTTTAGGAGCCAGCCGGCCTCTGCTGGCCACAGGCCCTGGAACACAAACAACGGCCCTTTTCCCAGGTAAGCAAAAGTCAACAACCTCAGCTTCATGGTGTCAGTTTGCAGGAGGTACTTGGCACTCTCCAACCAGCCTGACTTGGCACTGGTGCCAGCTTGCCTCTCGGAGGCATCCTGCGCAATATGGATTTTTAGGAGCCAGCCGGCCTCTCCTGACCACAGGCCCTGGAACATAAACAACAGCCCTTCTCCGAGGTAAGCAAAAGTCACCACCTCAGTTTCATGGTGTCAGTTTACAGGAGGTACTTGGCACTCTCAAACCAGCTGACTTGACCCTGATGCCAGCTTGCCTCTGGCAGGCATCCTGCGCAATATGGAATTTTAGGAGCCAGCCGGCCTCTCCGGGCCACAGGCCCTGGAACACAAACAACGGCCCTTTGCCCAGGTAAGCAAAAGTCACCACCTCAGTTTCATGGTGTCAGTTTGCAGGAGGTACTTGGCACTCTCCAACCAGCCTGACTTGGCACTGGTGCCAGCTTGCCTCTCAGAGGCATCCTGCGCAATATGGATTTTTAGGAGCCAGCCGGCCTCTCCGGGTCACAGGCCTTGGAACACAAACAACGGCCCTTTTCACAGGTATGCAAAAGTCACCACCTCAGCTTCATGGTGTCAGTTTGCAGGAGGTACTTGGCACTCTCCAACCAGCCTGACTTGGCACTGGTGCCAGCTTGCCTCTCGGAGGCATCCTGCGCAATATGGATTTTTAGGAGCCAGCAGGCCTCTCCTGGCCACAGGCCCTGGAACACAAACAACAGCCCTTTTCCCAGGTAAGCAAAAGTCACCACCTCAGTTTCATGGTGTCAGTTTACAGGAGGTACTTGGCACTCTCCAACCAGCCTCACTTGGCACTGGTGCCAGCTTGCCTCTCGGAGGCATCCTGCGCAATATGGATTTTTAGGAGCCAGCCGGCCTCTCCAGGCCACAAGCCCTGGAATACAAACAACGGCCCTTTTCACAGGTAAGCAAAAGTCAACATCCTCAGTTTCATGGTGTCAGTTTGCAGGAGGTACTTGGCACTCTCAAACCACCATGACTTGGCACTGGTGCCAGCTTGCCTCTGGGAGCCATCCTGCACAATATGGATTTTTAGGAGCCAGCCGGCCTCTCCAGGCCACAGGCCTTGGAACACAAACAACAGCCCTTTTCCCAGGTAAGCAACAGCCACCACCTCAGTTTCATGGTGTCAGTTTGCAGGAGGTACTTGGCACTCTCCAACCAGCCTGACTCGGCACTGGTGCCAGCTTGCCTCTCGGAGGCACCCTGCGCAATATGGATTTTTAGGAGCCAGCCGGCCTCTCCAGGCCACAAGCCGTGGAACACAAATAACGGCCCTTTTCACAGGTAAGCAAAAGTCAACATCCTCAGTTTCATGGTGTCAGTTTGCAGGAGGTACTTGGCACTCTCAAACCACCATGACTTGGCACTGGTGCCAGCTTGCCTCTGGGAGGCATCCTGCACAATATGGATTTTTAGGAGCCAGCCGGCCTCTCCAGGCCACAGGCCTTGGAACACAAACAACGGCCCTTTTCCCAGGTAAGCAACAGCCACCACCTCAGTTTCATGGTGTCAGTTTGCAGGAGGTACTTGGCACTCTCCAACTACCATGACTTGGCACTGGTGCCAGCTTACCTCGGGCAGGCATCCTGCGCAATATGGATTTTTAGGAGCCAGCCGGCCTCTCCGGGCCACTGGCCCTGGAATACAAACAACGGCCCTTTTCCCAGGTAAGCAAAAGTCACCACCTCAGTTTCATGGTGTCAGTTTGCAGGAGGTACTTGGCACTCTCCAACCAGCCTGACGTGGCACTGGTGCCGGCTTGCCTCTCGGAGGCATCCTGCGCAATATGGATTTTTAGGAGCCAGCCAACCTCTCCCGGTCACAGGCCCTGGAACACAAACAACGGCCCTTTTCCCAGGTAAGCAAAAGTCACCACCTCAGTTTCATGGTGTCAGTTTGCAGGAGGTACTTGGCACTCTCAAACCAGCCTGACTTGGCACAGGTGCCAGCTTGCCTCTCGGAGGCACCCTGCGCAATATGGATTTTTAGGAGCCAGCAGGCCTCTCCAGGCCACAGGCCTTGGAACACAAACAACGGCCCTTTTCCCAGGTAAGCAAAAGTCAACAACCTCAGTTTCATGGTGTCAGTTTGCAGGAGGTACTTGGCACTCTCCAACCAGCCTGACTTGGCACTGGTGCCAGCTTGCCTCTCGGAGGCATCCTGCGCGATATGGATTTTTAGGAGCCAGCCGGCCTCTCCGCGCCACAGGCCTTGAAACACAAACAACGGCCCTTTTCCCAGGTAAGCAAAAGTCACCACCTCAGTTTCATGGTGTCAGTTTGCAGGAGGTACTTGGCACTCTCAAACCAGCTGACTTGGCCCTGGTGCCAGCTTGCCTCTGGCAGGCATCCTGTGCAATATGGATTTTTAGGAGCCAGCCGGCCTCTCCGGGCCACAGGCCCTGGAACACAAAAAACGGCCCTTTTCCCAGGTAAGCAAAAGTCACCACCTCAGTTTCATGGTGTCAGTTTGCAGGAGGTACTTGGCACTCTCCAACCAGCCTGACTTGGCACTGGTGCCAGCTTGCCTCTGGGAGGCATCCTGCGCAATATGGATTTTTAGGAGCCAGCCGGCCTCTCCGCGCCACAGGCCTTGAAACACAAACAACGGCCCTTTTCCCAGGTAAGCAAAAGTCACCACCTCAGTTTCATGGTGTCAGTTCACAGGAGGTACTTGGCACTCTCCAACCAGCCTGACTTGGCACTGGTGCCAGCTTGCCTCTCAGAGGCATCCTGAGCAATATGGATTTTTAGGAGCCAGCCGGCCTCTCCGGGCCACAGGCCCTGGAACACAAACAACGGCCCTTTTCCGAGGTAAGCAAAAGTCACCACCTCAGTTTCATGGTGTCAGTTTACAGGAGGTACTTGGCACTCTCAAACCACCATGACTTGGCACTGGTGCCAGCTTGCCTCTGGGAGGCATCCTGCGCAATATGGATTTTTAGGAGCCAGCCGGCCTCTGCTGGCCACAGGCCCTGGAACACAAACAACGGCCCTTTTCCCAGGTAAGCAAAAGTCAACAACCTCAGCTTCATGGTGTCAGCTTGCAGGAGGTACTTGGCACTCTCCAACCAGCCTGACTTGGCACAGGTGCCAGCTTGCCTCTCGGAGGCATCCTGCGCAATATGGATTTTTAGGAGCCAGCCGGCCTCTCCTGACCACAGGCCCTGGAACATAAACAACAGCCCTTTTCCCAGGTAAGCAAAAGTCACCACCTCAGTTTCATGGTGTCAGTTTACAGGAGGTACTTGGCACTCTCCAACCAGCCTGACTTGGCACTGGTGCCAGCTTGCCTCTCAGAGGCATCCTGCGCAATATGGATTTTTAGGAGCCAGCCGCCCTCTCCGGGCCACAGGCCCTGGAACACAAACAACGGCCCTTTTCCCAGGTAAGCAAAAGTCACCACCTCAGTTTCATGGTGTCAGTTTGCAGGAGGTACTTGGCACTCTCCAACCAGCCTGACTTGGCACTGGTGCCAGCTTGCCTCTCAGAGGCATCCTGCGCAATATGGATTTTTAGGAGCCAGCCGGCCTCTCCGGGTCACAGGCCTTGGAACACAAACAACGGCCCTTTTCACAGGTATGCAAAAGTCAACAACCTCAGCTTCATGGTGTCAGTTTGCAGGAGGTACTTGGCACTCTCCAACCAGCCTGACTTGGCACTGGTGCCAGCTTGCCTCTCGGAGGCATCCTGCGCAATATGGATTTTTAGGAGCCAGCCGGCCTCTCCTGGCCACAGGCCCTGGAACACAAACAACAGCCCTTTTCCCAGGTAAGCAAAAGTCACCACCTCAGTTTCATGGTGTCAGTTTGCAGGAGGTACTTGGCACTCTCCAACCAGCCTGACTTGGCACTGGTGCCAGCTTGCCTCTCGGAGGCATCCTGCGCAATATGGATTTTTAGGAGCCAGCCGGCCTCTCCAGGCCACAAGCCGTGGAACACAAATAACGGCCCTTTTCACAGGTAAGCAAAAGTCAACATCCTCAGTTTCATGGTGTCAGTTTGCAGGAGGTACTTGGCACTCTCAAACCACCATGACTTGGCACTGGTGCCAGCTTGCCTCTGGGAGGCATCCTGCACAATATTGATTTTTAGGAGCCAGCCGGCCACTCCAGGCCACAGGCCTTGGAACACAAACAACGGCCCTTTTCCCAGGTAAGCAACAGCCACCACCTCAGTTTCATGGTGTCAGTTTGCAGGAGGTACTTGGCACTCTCCAACTACCATGACTTGGCACTGGTGCCAGCTTACCTCGGGCAGGCATCCTGCGCAATATGGATTTTTAGGAGCCAGCCGGCCTCTCCGGGCCACTGGCCCTGGAATACAAACAACGGCCCTTTTCCCAGGTAAGCAAAAGTCACCACCTCAGTTTCATGGTGTCAGTTTGCAGGAGGTACTTGGCACTCTCCAACCAGCCTGACGTGGCACTGGTGCCAGCTTGCCTCTGGGAGGCATCCTGCACAATATGGATTTTTAGGAGCCAGCCGGCCTCTCCAGGCCACAGGCCTTGGAACACAAACAACGGCCCTTTTCCCAGGTAAGCAACAGCCACCACCTCAGTTTCATGGTGTCAGTTTGCAGGAGGTACTTGGCACTCTCCAACTACCATGACTTGGCACTGGTGCCAGCTTACCTCGGGCAGGCATCCTGCGCAATATGGATTTTTAGGAGCCAGCCGGCCTCTCCGGGCCACTGGCCCTGGAATACAAACAACGGCCCTTTTCCCAGGTAAGCAAAAGTCACCACCTCAGTTTCATGGTGTCAGTTTGCAGGAGGTACTTGGCACTCTCCAACCAGCCTGACGTGGCACTGGTGCCGGCTTGCCTCTCGGAGGCATCCTGCGCAATATGGATTTTTAGGAGCCAGCCAACCTCTCCCGGTCACAGGCCCTGGAACACAAACAACGGCCCTTTTCCCAGGTAAGCAAAAGTCACCACCTCAGTTTCATGGTGTCAGTTTGCAGGAGGTACTTGGCACTCTCAAACCAGCCTGACTTGGCACAGGTGCCAGCTTGCCTCTCGGAGGCACCCTGCGCAATATGGATTTTTAGGAGCCAGCAGGCCTCTCCAGGCCACAGGCCTTGGAACACAAACAACGGCCCTTTTCCCAGGTAAGCAAAAGTCAACAACCTCAGTTTCATGGTGTCAGTTTGCAGGAGGTACTTGGCACTCTCCAACCAGCCTGACTTGGCACTGGTGCCAGCTTGCCTCTCGGAGGCATCCTGCGCGATATGGATTTTTAGGAGCCAGCCGGCCTCTCCGCGCCACAGGCCTTGAAACACAAACAACGGCCCTTTTCCCAGGTAAGCAAAAGTCACCACCTCAGTTTCATGGTGTCAGTTTGCAGGAGGTACTTGGCACTCTCAAACCAGCTGACTTGGCCCTGGTGCCAGCTTGCCTCTGGCAGGCATCCTGTGCAATATGGATTTTTAGGAGCCAGCCGGCCTCTCCGCGCCACAGGCCCTGGAACACAAAAAACGGCCCTTTTCCCAGGTAAGCAAAAGTCACCACCTCAGTTTCATGGTGTCAGTTTGCAGGAGGTACTTGGCACTCTCCAACCAGCCTGACTTGGCACAGGTGCCAGCTTGCCTCTGGGAGGCATCCTGCGCAATATGGATTTTTAGGAGCCAGCCGGCCTCTCCGCGCCACAGGCCTTGAAACACAAACAACGGCCCTTTTCCCAGGTAAGCAAAAGTCACCACCTCAGTTTCATGGTGTCAGTTCACAGGAGGTACTTGGCACTCTCCAACCAGCCTGACTTGGCACTGGTGCCAGCTTGCCTCTCAGAGGCATCCTGAGCAATATGGATTTTTAGGAGCCAGCCGGCCTCTCCGGGCCACAGGCCCTGGAACACAAACAACGGCCCTTTTCCGAGGTAAGCAAAAGTCACCACCTCAGTTTCATGGTGTCAGTTTACAGGAGGTACTTGGCACTCTCAAACCACCATGACTTGGCACTGGTGCCAGCTTGCCTCTGGGAGGCATCCTGCGCAATATGGATTTTTAGGAGCCAGCCGGCCTCTGCTGGCCACAGGCCCTGGAACACAAACAACGGCCCTTTTCCCAGGTAAGCAAAAGTCAACAACCTCAGCTTCATGGTGTCAGCTTGCAGGAGGTACTTGGCACTCTCCAACCAGCCTGACTTGGCACAGGTGCCAGCTTGCCTCTCGGAGGCATCCTGCGCAATATGGATTTTTAGGAGCCAGCCGGCCTCTCCTGACCACAGGCCCTGGAACATAAACAACAGCCCTTTTCCCAGGTAAGCAAAAGTCACCACCTCAGTTTCATGGTGTCAGTTTACAGGAGGTACTTGGCACTCTCCAACCAGCCTGACTTGGCACTGGTGCCAGCTTGCCTCTCAGAGGCATCCTGCGCAATATGGATTTTTAGGAGCCAGCCGCCCTCTCCGGGCCACAGGCCCTGGAACACAAACAACGGCCCTTTTCCCAGGTAAGCAAAAGTCACCACCTCAGTTTCATGGTGTCAGTTTGCAGGAGGTACTTGGCACTCTCCAACCAGCCTGACTTGGCACTGGTGCCAGCTTGCCTCTCAGAGGCATCCTGCGCAATATGGATTTTTAGGAGCCAGCCGGCCTCTCCGGGTCACAGGCCTTGGAACACAAACAACGGCCCTTTTCACAGGTATGCAAAAGTCAACAACCTCAGCTTCATGGTGTCAGTTTGCAGGAGGTACTTGGCACTCTCCAACCAGCCTGACTTGGCACTGGTGCCAGCTTGCCTCTCGGAGGCATCCTGCGCAATATGGATTTTTAGGAGCCAGCCGGCCTCTCCTGGCCACAGGCCCTGGAACACAAACAACAGCCCTTTTCCCAGGTAAGCAAAAGTCACCACCTCAGTTTCATGGTGTCAGTTTGCAGGAGGTACTTGGCACTCTCCAACCAGCCTGACTTGGCACTGGTGCCAGCTTGCCTCTCGGAGGCATCCTGCGCAATATGGATTTTTAGGAGCCAGCCGGCCTCTCCAGGCCACAAGCCGTGGAACACAAATAACGGCCCTTTTCACAGGTAAGCAAAAGTCAACATCCTCAGTTTCATGGTGTCAGTTTGCAGGAGGTACTTGGCACTCTCAAACCACCATGACTTGGCACTGGTGCCAGCTTGCCTCTGGGAGGCATCCTGCACAATATTGATTTTTAGGAGCCAGCCGGCCACTCCAGGCCACAGGCCTTGGAACACAAACAACGGCCCTTTTCCCAGGTAAGCAACAGCCACCACCTCAGTTTCATGGTGTCAGTTTGCAGGAGGTACTTGGCACTCTCCAACTACCATGACTTGGCACTGGTGCCAGCTTACCTCGGGCAGGCATCCTGCGCAATATGGATTTTTAGGAGCCAGCCGGCCTCTCCGGGCCACTGGCCCTGGAATACAAACAACGGCCCTTTTCCCAGGTAAGCAAAAGTCACCACCTCAGTTTCATGGTGTCAGTTTGCAGGAGGTACTTGGCACTCTCCAACCAGCCTGACGTGGCACTGGTGCCGGCTTGCCTCTCGGAGGCATCCTGCGCAATACGGATTTTTAGGAGCCAGCCAACCTCTCCCGGTCACAGGCCCTGGAACACAAACAACGGCCCTTTTCCCAGGTAAGCAAAAGTCACCACCTCAGTTTCATGGTGTCAGTTTGCAGGAGGTACTTGGCACTCTCAAACCAGCCTGACTTGGCACAGGTGCCAGCTTGCCTCTCGGAGGCACCCTGCGCAATATGGATTTTTAGGAGCCAGCAGGCCTCTCCAGGCCACAGGCCTTGGAACACAAACAACGGCCCTTTTCCCAGGTAAGCAAAAGTCAACAACCTCAGTTTCATGGTGTCAGTTTGCAGGAGGTACTTGGCACTCTCCAACCAGCCTGACTTGGCACTGGTGCCAGCTTGCCTCTCGGAGGCATCCTGCGCGATATGGATTTTTAGGAGCCAGCCGGCCTCTCCGCGCCACAGGCCTTGAAACACAAACAACGGCCCTTTTCCCAGGTAAGCAAAAGTCACCACCTCAGTTTCATGGTGTCAGTTTGCAGGAGGTACTTGGCACTCTCAAACCAGCTGACTTGGCCCTGGTGCCAGCTTGCCTCTGGCAGGCATCCTGTGCAATATGGATTTTTAGGAGCCAGCCGGCCTCTCCGGGCCACAGGCCCTGGAACACAAAAAACGGCCCTTTTCCCAGGTAAGCAAAAGTCACCACCTCAGTTTCATGGTGTCAGTTTGCAGGAGGTACTTGGCACTCTCCAACCAGCCTGACTTGGCACTGGTGCCAGCTTGCCTCTGGGAGGCATCCTGCGCAATATGGATTTTTAGGAGCCAGCCGGCCTCTCCGGGCCACAGGCCGTGGAACACAAACAACGGCCGTTTTCACAGTTAAGCAAAAGTCAACATCCTCAGTTTCATAGTGTCAGTTTACAGGAGGTATTTGGCACTCTCAAACCAGCTGACTTGGCCCTGGTGCCAGCTTGCCTCTGGCAGGCGTCCTGTGCAATATGGATTTTTAGGAGCCAGCAGGCCTCTCCGGGCCACTGGCCCTGGAACACAAACAACGGCCCTTTTCCCAGGTAAGCAAAAGTCACCACCTCAGTTTCATGGTGTCAGTTTGCAGGAGGTACTTGGCACTCTCAAACCACCATGACTTGGCACTGGTGCCAGCTTGCCTCTCAGAGGCACCCTGCGCAATATGGATTTTTAGGAGCCAGCCGGCCTCTCCAGGCCACAAGCCCTGGACCACAAATAACGGCCCTTTTCCCAGGTAAGCAAAAGTCACCACCTCAGTTTCATGGTGCCAGTTTGCAGGAGGTACTTGGCACTCTCCAACCAGCCTGACTTGGCACTGGTGCCAGCTTGCCTCTCGGAGGCATCCTGCGCAATATGGATTTATAGGAGCCAGCCGGCCTCTCCTGGCCACAGGCCCTGGAACACAAACAACGGCCCTTTTCCCAGGTAAGCAAAAGTCACCACCTCAGTTTCATGGTGTCAGTTTACAGGAGGTACTTGGCACTCTCCAACCAGACTGACGTGGCACTGGTGCCAGCTTGCCTCTCAGAGGCATCCTGCGCAATATGGATTTTCATGAGCCAGCCGGCCTCGCCGGGTCACAGGCCCTGGAACACAAACAACGGCCCTTTTCCCAGGTAAGCAAAAGTCACCACCTCAGTTTCATGGTGTCAGTTTGCAGTAGGTACCTGGCACTCTCCAACCAGCCTGACTTGGCACTGGTGCCAGCTTGCCTCTGGGAGGCATCCTGCGCAATATGGATTTTTAGGAGCCAGCCGACCTCTCCGGGCCACACGCCCTGGAATACAAACAACGGCCCTTTTCCCAGGTAAGCAAAAGTCACCACCTCAGTTTCATGGTGTCAGTTTACAGGAGGTACTTGGCACTCTCAAACCAGCCTGACTTGGCACTGGTGCCAGCTTGCCTCTCGGAGGCATCCTGCGCAATATGGATTTTTAGGAGCCAGCCGGCCTCTCCGCGCCACAGGCCCTGGAACACAAACAACGGCCCTTTTCCCAGGTAAGCAAAAGTCACCACCTCAGTTTCATGGTGTCAGTTTGCAGGAGGTACTTGGCACTCTCAAACCACCATGACTTGGCACTGGTGCCAGCTTGCCTCTCGGAGGCATCCTGCGCAATATGGATTTTTAGGAGCCAGCCGGCCTCTGCTGGCCACAGGCCCTGGAACACAAATAACGGCCCTTTTCCCAGGTAAGCAAAAGTCAACATCCTCAGTTTCATGGTGTCAGTTTACAGGAGGTATTTGGCACTCTCAAACCAGCTTGACTAGGCACTGGTGCCAGCTTGCCTCTGGGAGGCATCCTGCGCAATATGGATTTTTAGGAGCCAGCCGGCCTCTCCGGGCCACAGGCCCTGGAACACAAAGAACGGCCCTTTTCCCAGGTAAGCAAAAGTCACCACCTCAGTTTCATGGTGACAGTTTGCAGGAGGTACTTGGCACTCTCCAACCAGCCTGACTTGGCACTGGTGCCAGCTTGCCTCTCGGAGGCATCCTGCGCAATATGGATTTATAGGAGCCAGCCGGCCTCTCCGGGCCACAAGCCTGGGAATACAAACAACGGCCATTTTCCGAGGTAAGCAAAAGTCACCACCTCAGTTTCATGGTGTCAGTTTACAGGAGGTATTTGGCACTCTCCAACCAGCTGACTTGGCCCTGGTGCCAGCTTGCCTCTGGCAGGCATCCTGTGCAATATGGAATTTTAGGAGCCAGCCGGCCTCTCCGGGCCACAGGCCCTGGAACACAAACAACGGCCCTTTTCCCAGGTAAGCAAAAGTCACCACCTCAGTTTCATGGTGTCAGTTTGCAGGAGGTACTTGGCACTCTCCAACCAGCCTGACTTGGCACTGGTGCCAGCTTGCCTCTGGGAGGCATCCTGCGCAATATGGATTTTTAGGAGCCAGCCGGCCTCTCCGGGCCACAGGCCCTGGAACACAAACAACGGCCCTTTTCCCAGGTAAGCAAAAGTCACCACCTCAGTTTCATGGTGACAGTTTGCAGGAGGTACTTGGCACTCTCCAACCAGCCTGACTTGGCACTGGTGCCAGCTTGCCTCTCGGAGGCATCCTGCGCAATATGGATTTATAGGAGCCAGCCGGCCTCTCCGGGCCACAAGCCTGGGAATACAAACAACGGCCATTTTCCGAGGTAAGCAAAAGTCACCACCTCAGTTTCATGGTGTCAGTTTACAGGAGGTATTTGGCACTCTCCAACCAGCTGACTTGGCCCTGGTGCCAGCTTGCCTCTGGCAGGCATCCTGTGCAATATGGAATTTTAGGAGCCAGCCGGCCTCTCCGGGCCACAGGCCCTGGAACACAAACAACGGCCCTTTTCCCAGGTAAGCAAAAGTCACCACCTCAGTTTCATGGTGTCAGTTTGCAGGAGGTACTTGGCACTCTCCAACCAGCCTGACTTGGCACTGGTGCCAGCTTGCCTCTGGGAGGCATCCTGCGCAATATGGATTTTTAGGAGCCAGCCGGCCTCTCCGGGCCACAGGCCTTGGAACACAAACAACGGCCCTTTTCCCAGGTAAGCAAAAGTCACCACCTCAGTTTCATGGTGTCAGTTTACAGGAGGTATTTGGCACTCTCAAACCAGCCTGACGTGGCACTTGTGCCGGCTTGCCTCTCGGAGGCACCCTGCGCAATATGGATTTTTAGGAGCCAGCCAACCTCTCCCGGTCACAGGCCCTGGAACACAAACAACGGCCCTTTTCCCAGGTAGGCAAAAGTCACCACCTCAGTTTCATGATGTCAGTTTACAGGAGGTACTTGGCACTCTCCAACCAGCCTGACTTGGCACTGGTGCCAGCTTGCCTCTCGGAGGCACCCTGCGCAATATGGATTTTTAGGAGCCAGCCGGCCTCTCCTGACCACAGGCCCTGGAACACAAATAACGGCCCTTTTCCCAGCTAAGCAAAAGTCAACATCCTCAGTTTCATGGTGTCAGTTTGCAGGAGGTACTTGGCACTCTCAAACCAGCTTGACTAGGCACTGGTGCCAGCTTGCCTCTGGCAGGCATCCTGCGCAATATGGATTTTAGGAGCCAGCCGGCCTCTCGGGGCCACAGGCCTTGGAACACAAACAACGGCCCTTTTCCCAGGTAAGCAAAAGTCACCACCTCAGTTTCATGGTGTCAGTTTGCAGGAGGTACTTGGCACTCTCAAACCAGCCTGACATGGCACTGGTGCCAGCTTGCCTCTGGGAGGCATCCTGCGCAATATGGATTTTTAGGAGCCAGCCGGCCTCTCCGGGCCACAGGCCTTGGAACACAAACAACGGCCGTTTTCACAGGTAAGCAAAAGTCAACATCCTCAGTTTCATGGTGTCAGTTTACAGGAGGTATTTGGCACTCTCAAATCAGCTGACTTGGCCCTGGTGCCTGCTTGCCTCTGGCAGGCATCCTGTGCAATATGGATTTTTAGGAGCCAGCCGGCCTCTCCTGGCCACAGGCCCTGGAACACAAAAAACGGCCCTTTTCCCAGGTAAGCAAAAGTCACCACCTCAGTTTCATGGTGTCAGTTTGCAGGAGGTACTTGGCACTCTAAAACCACCATGACTTGGCACTGGTGCCAGCTTGCCTCTGGCAGGCATCCTGCGCGATATGGACTTTTAGGAGCCAGCCGGCCTCTCCGGGCCACTGGCCCTGGAACACAAACAACAGCCCTTTTCCAGGTAAGTAAAAGTCACCACCTCAGTTTCATGGTGTCAGTTTGCAGGAGGTACTTGGCACTCTCCAACCAGCCTGACTTGGCACTGGTGCCAGCTTGCCTCTGGGAGGCATCCTGCGCAATATGGATTTTTAGGAGCCAGCCGGCCTCTCCTGACCACAGGCCCTGGAACATAAACAACAGCCCTTTTCCCAGGTAAGCAAAAGTCACCACCTCAGTTTCATGGTGTCAGTTTACAGGAGGTACTTGGCACTCTCCAACCAGCCTGACTTGGCACTGGTGCCAGCTTGCCTCTCAGAGGCATCCTGCGCAATATGGATTTTTAGGAGCCAGCCGCCCTCTCCGGGCCACAGGCCCTGGAACACAAACAACGGCCCTTTTCCCAGGTAAGCAAAAGTCACCACCTCAGTTTCATGGTGTCAGTTTGCAGGAGGTACTTGGCACTCTCCAACCAGCCTGACTTGGCACTGGTGCCAGCTTGCCTCTCAGAGGCATCCTGCGCAATATGGATTTTTAGGAGCCAGCCGGCCTCTCCGGGTCACAGGCCTTGGAACACAAACAACGGCCCTTTTCACAGGTCTGCAAAAGTCAACAACCTCAGCTTCATGGTGTCAGTTTGCAGGAGGTACTTGGCACTCTCCAACCAGCCTGACTTGGCACTGGTGCCAGCTTGCCTCTCGGAGGCATCCTGCGCAATATGGATTTTTAGGAGCCAGCCGGCCTCTCCTGGCCACAGGCCCTGGAACACAAACAACAGCCCTTTTCCCAGGTAAGCAAAAGTCACCACCTCAGTTTCATGGTGTCAGTTTGCAGGAGGTACTTGGCACTCTCCAACCAGCCTGACTTGGCACTGGTGCCAGCATGCCTCTCGGAGGCATCCTGCGCAATATGGATTTTTAGGAGCCAGCCGGCCTCTCCAGGCCACAAGCCGTGGAACACAAATAACGGCCCTTTTCACAGGTAAGCAAAAGTCAACATCCTCAGTTTCATGGTGTCAGTTTGCAGGAGGTACTTGGCACTCTCAAACCACCATGACTTGGCACTGGTGCCAGCTTGCCTCTGGGAGGCATCCTGCACAATATGGATTTTTAGGAGCCAGCCGGCCTCTCCAGGCCAGAGGCCTTGGAACACAAACAACGGCCCTTTTCCCAGGTAAGCAACAGCCACCACCTCAGTTTCATGGTGTCAGTTTGCAGGAGGTACTTGGCACTCTCCAACTACCATGACTTGGCACTGGTGCCAGCTTACCTCGGGCAGGCATCCTGCGCAATATGGATTTTTAGGAGCCAGCCGGCCTCTCCGGGCCACTGGCCCTGGAATACAAACAACGGCCCTTTTCCCAGGTAAGCAAAAGTCACCACCTCAGTTTCATGGTGTCAGTTTGCAGGAGGTACTTGGCACTCTCCAACCAGCCTGACGTGGCACTGGTGCCGGCTTGCCTCTGGGAGGCATCCTGCGCAATATGGATTTTTAGGAGCCAGCCAACCTCTCCCGGTCACAGGCCCTGGAACACAAACAACGGCCCTTTTCCCAGGTAAGCAAAAGTCACCACCTCAGTTTCATGGTGTCAGTTTGCAGGAGGTACTTGGCACTCTCAAACCAGCCTGACTTGGCACAGGTGCCAGCTTGCCTCTCGGAGGCACCCTGCGCAATATGGATTTTTAGGAGCCAGCCGGCCTCTCCAGGCCACAGGCCTTGGAACACAAACAACGGCCCTTTTCCCAGGTAAGCAAAAGTCAACAACCTCAGTTTCATGGTGTCAGTTTGCAGGAGGTACTTGGCACTCTCCAACCAGCCTGACTTGGCACTGGTGCCAGCTTGCCTCTCGGAGGCATCCTGCGCGATATGGATTTTTAGGAGCCAGCCGGCCTCTCCGCGCCACAGGCCTTGAAACACAAACAACGGCCCTTTTCCCAGGTAAGCAAAAGTCACCACCTCAGTTTCATGGTGTCAGTTTGCAGGAGGTACTTGGCACTCTCAAACCAGCTGACTTGGCCCTGGTGCCAGCTTGCCTCTGGCAGGCATCCTGTGCAATATGGATTTTTAGGAGCCAGCCGGCCTCTCCGGGCCACAGGCCCTGGAACACAAAAAACGGCCCTTTTCCCAGGTAAGCAAAAGTCACCACCTCAGTTTCATGGTGTCAGTTTGCAGGAGGTACTTGGCACTCTCCAACCAGCCTGACTTGGCACAGGTGCCAGCTTGCCTCTCGGAGGCATCCTGCGCAATATGGATTTTTAGGAGCCAGCCGGCCTCTCCGGGCCACAGGCCGTGGAACACAAACAACGGCCATTTTCACAGTTAAGCAAAAGTCAACATCCTCAGTTTCATAGTGTCAGTTTACAGGAGGTATTTGGCACTCTCAAACCAGCTGACTTGGCCCTGGTGCCAGCTTGCCTCTGGCAGGCATCCTGTGCAATATGGATTTTTAGGAGCCAGCCAGCCTCTCCGGGCCACAGGCCTTGGAACACAAACAACGGCCCTTTTCCCAGGTAAGCAAAAGTCACCACCTCAGTTTCATGGTGTCAGTTTGCAGGAGGTACTTGGCACTCTCAAACCACCATGACTTGGCACTGGTGCCAGCTTGCCTCTCAGAGGCACCCTGCGCAATATGGATTTTTAGGAGCCAGCCGGCCTCTCCAGGCCACAAGCCCTGGACCACAAATAACGGCCCTTTTCCCAGGTAAGCAAAAGTCACCACCTCAGTTTCATGGTGCCAGTTTGCAGGAGGTACTTGGCACTCTCCAACCAGCCTGACTTGGCACTGGTGCCAGCTTGCCTCTCGGAGGCATCCTGCGCAATATGGATTTATAGGAGCCAGCCGGCCTCTCCTGGCCACAGGCCCTGGAACACAAACAACGGCCCTTTTCCCAGGTAAGCAAAAGTCACCACCTCAGTTTCATGGTGTCAGTTTACAGGAGGTACTTGGCACTCTCCAACCAGACTGACGTGGCACTGGTGCCAGCTTGCCTCTGGGAGGCATCCTGCGCAATATGGATTTTCATGAGCCAGCCGGCCTCGCCGGGTCACAGACCCTGGAACACAAACAACGGCCCTTTTCCCAGGTAAGCAAAAGTCACCACCTCAGTTTCATGGTGTCAGTTTGCAGGAGGTACCTGGCACTCTCCAACCAGCCTGACTTGGCACTGGTGCCAGCTTGCCTCTCGGAGGCACCCTGCGCGATATGGATTTTTAGGAGCCAGCCGGCCTCTCCGCGCCACAGGCCTTGAAACACAAACAACGGCCCTTTTCCCAGGTAAGCAAAAGTCACCACCTCAGTTTCATGGTGTCAGTTTGCAGGAGGTACTTGGCACTCTCAAACCAGCTGACTTGGCCCTGGTGCCAGCTTGCCTCTGGCAGGCATCCTGTGCAATATGGATTTTTAGGAGCCAGCCGGCCTCTCCGGGCCACAGGCCCTGGAACACAAAAAACGGCCCTTTTCCCAGGTAAGCAAAAGTCACCACCTCAGTTTCATGGTGTCAGTTTGCAGGAGGTACTTGGCACTCTCCAACCAGCCTGACTTGGCACAGGTGCCAGCTTGCCTCTGGGAGGCATCCTGCGCAATATGGATTTTTAGGAGCCAGCCGGCCTCTCCGGGCCACAGGCCGTGGAACACAAACAACGGCCGTTTTCACAGTTAAGCAAAAGTCAACATCCTCAGTTTCATAGTGTCAGTTTACAGGAGGTATTTGGCACTCTCAAACCAGCTGACTTGGCACTGGTGCCAGCTTGCCTCTGGCAGGCATCCTGTGCAATATGGATTTTTAGGAGCCAGCCGGCCTCTCCGGGCCACAGGCCCTGGAACACAAACAACGGCCCTTTTCCCAAGTAAGCAAAAGTCACCACCTCAGTTTCATGGTGTCAGTTTGCAGGAGGTACTTGGCACTCTCAAACCACCATGACTTGGCACTGGTGCCAGCTTGCCTCTCAGAGGCACCCTGCGCAATATGGATTTTTAGGAGCCAGCCGGCCTCTCCAGGCCACAAGCCCTGGACCACAAATAACGGCCCTTTTCCCAGGTAAGCAAAAGTCACCACCTCAGTTTCATGGTGCCAGTTTGCAGGAGGTACTTGGCACTCTCAAACCACCATGACTTGGCACTGGTGCCAGCTTGCCTCTCGGAGGCATCCTGCGCAATATGGATTTATAGGAGCCAGCCGGCCTCTCCTGGCCACAGGCCCTGGAACACAAACAACGGCCCTTTTCCCAGGTAAGCAAAAGTCACCACCTCAGTTTCATGGTGTCAGTTTACAGGAGGTACTTGGCACTCTCCAACCAGACTGACGTGGCACTGGTGCCAGCTTGCCTCTGGGAGGCATCCTGCGCAATATGGATTTTCATGAGCCAGCCGGCCTCGCCGGGTCACAGGCCCTGGAACACAAACAACGGCCCTTTTCCCAGGTAAGCAAAAGTCACCACCTCAGTTTCATGGTGTCAGTTTGCAGGAGGTACCTGGCACTCTCCAACCAGCCTGACTTGGCACTGGTGCCAGCTTGCCTCTGGCAGGCATCCTGCGCGATATGGACTTTTAGGAGCCAGCCGGCCTCTCCTGGCCACAAGCCCTGGAACACAAACAACAGCCCTTTTCCCAGGTAAGTAAAAGTCACCACCTCAGTTTCATGGTGTCAGTTTGCAGGAGGTACTTGGCACTCTCCAACCAGCCTGACGTGGCACTGGTGCCAGCTTGCCTCTCAGAGGCATCCTGCGCAATATGGATTTTTAGGAGCCAGCCGGCCTCTCCGGGTCACAGGCCTTGGAACACAAACAACGGCCCTTTTCACAGGTATGCAAAAGTCAACAACCTCAGCCTCATGGTGTCAGTTTGCAGGAGGTACTTGGCACTCTCCAACCAGCCTGACTTGGCACTGGTGCCAGCTTGCCTCTCGGAGGCATCCTGCGCAATATGGATTTTTAGGAGCCAGCCGGCCTCTCCTGGCCACAGGCCCTGGAACACAAATAACGGCCCTTTTCCAAGGTAAGCAAAAGTCAACATCCTCAGTTTCATGGTGTCAGTTTACAGGAGGTATTTGGCACTCTCAAACCAGCTTGACTAGGCACTGGTGCCAGCTTGCCTCTGGGAGGCATCCTGCGCGATATGGATTTTTAGGAGGCAGCCGGCCTCTCCGGGCCACAGGCCCTGGAACACAAACAACGGCCCTTTTCCCAGGTAAGCAAAAGTCACCACCTCAGTTTCATGGTGACAGTTTGCAGGAGGTACTTGGCACTCTCCAACCAGCCTGACTTGGCACTGGTGCCAGCTTGCCTCTCGGAGGCATCCTGCGCAATATGGATTTATAGGAGCCAGCCGGCCTCTCCGGGCCACAAGCCTGGGAATACAAACAACGGCCATTTTCCCAGGTAAGCAAAAGTCACCACCTCAGTTCCATGGTGTCAGTTTACAGGAGGTATTTGGCACTCTCCAACCAGCTGACTTGGCCCTGGTGCCAGCTTGCCTCTGGCAGGCATCCTGTGCAATATGGAATTTTAGGAGCCAGCCGGCCTCTCCGGGCCACAGGCCCTGGAACACAAAGAACGGCCCTTTTCCCAGGTAAGCAAAAGTCACCACCTCAGTTTCATGGTGTCAGTTTACAGGAGGTACTTGGCACTCTCCAACCAGACTGACGTGGCACTGGTGCCAGCTTGCCTCTGGGAGGCATCCTGCGCAATATGGATTTTCATGAGCCAGCCGGCCTCGCCGGGTCACAGACCCTGGAACACAAACAACGGCCCTTTTCCCAGGTAAGCAAAAGTCACCACCTCAGTTTCATGGTGTCAGTTTGCAGGAGGTACCTGGCACTCTCCAACCAGCCTGACTTGGCACTGGTGCCAGCTTGCCTCTCGGAGGCACCCTGCGCGATATGGATTTTTAGGAGCCAGCCGGCCTCTCCGCGCCACAGGCCTTGAAACACAAACAACGGCCCTTTTCCCAGGTAAGCAAAAGTCACCACCTCAGTTTCATGGTGTCAGTTTGCAGGAGGTACTTGGCACTCTCAAACCAGCTGACTTGGCCCTGGTGCCAGCTTGCCTCTGGCAGGCATCCTGTGCAATATGGATTTTTAGGAGCCAGCCGGCCTCTCCGGGCCACAGGCCCTGGAACACAAAAAACGGCCCTTTTCCCAGGTAAGCAAAAGTCACCACCTCAGTTTCATGGTGTCAGTTTGCAGGAGGTACTTGGCACTCTCCAACCAGCCTGACTTGGCACAGGTGCCAGCTTGCCTCTGGGAGGCATCCTGCGCAATATGGATTTTTAGGAGCCAGCCGGCCTCTCCGGGCCACAGGCCGTGGAACACAAACAACGGCCGTTTTCACAGTTAAGCAAAAGTCAACATCCTCAGTTTCATAGTGTCAGTTTACAGGAGGTATTTGGCACTCTCAAACCAGCTGACTTGGCACTGGTGCCAGCTTGCCTCTGGCAGGCATCCTGTGCAATATGGATTTTTAGGAGCCAGCCGGCCTCTCCGGGCCACAGGCCCTGGAACACAAACAACGGCCCTTTTCCCAAGTAAGCAAAAGTCACCACCTCAGTTTCATGGTGTCAGTTTGCAGGAGGTACTTGGCACTCTCAAACCACCATGACTTGGCACTGGTGCCAGCTTGCCTCTCAGAGGCACCCTGCGCAATATGGATTTTTAGGAGCCAGCCGGCCTCTCCAGGCCACAAGCCCTGGACCACAAATAACGGCCCTTTTCCCAGGTAAGCAAAAGTCACCACCTCAGTTTCATGGTGCCAGTTTGCAGGAGGTACTTGGCACTCTCAAACCACCATGACTTGGCACTGGTGCCAGCTTGCCTCTCGGAGGCATCCTGCGCAATATGGATTTATAGGAGCCAGCCGGCCTCTCCTGGCCACAGGCCCTGGAACACAAACAACGGCCCTTTTCCCAGGTAAGCAAAAGTCACCACCTCAGTTTCATGGTGTCAGTTTACAGGAGGTACTTGGCACTCTCCAACCAGACTGACGTGGCACTGGTGCCAGCTTGCCTCTGGGAGGCATCCTGCGCAATATGGATTTTCATGAGCCAGCCGGCCTCGCCGGGTCACAGGCCCTGGAACACAAACAACGGCCCTTTTCCCAGGTAAGCAAAAGTCACCACCTCAGTTTCATGGTGTCAGTTTGCAGGAGGTACCTGGCACTCTCCAACCAGCCTGACTTGGCACTGGTGCCAGCTTGCCTCTGGCAGGCATCCTGCGCGATATGGACTTTTAGGAGCCAGCCGGCCTCTCCTGGCCACAAGCCCTGGAACACAAACAACAGCCCTTTTCCCAGGTAAGTAAAAGTCACCACCTCAGTTTCATGGTGTCAGTTTGCAGGAGGTACTTGGCACTCTCCAACCAGCCTGACGTGGCACTGGTGCCAGCTTGCCTCTCAGAGGCATCCTGCGCAATATGGATTTTTAGGAGCCAGCCGGCCTCTCCGGGTCACAGGCCTTGGAACACAAACAACGGCCCTTTTCACAGGTATGCAAAAGTCAACAACCTCAGCCTCATGGTGTCAGTTTGCAGGAGGTACTTGGCACTCTCCAACCAGCCTGACTTGGCACTGGTGCCAGCTTGCCTCTCGGAGGCATCCTGCGCAATATGGATTTTTAGGAGCCAGCCGGCCTCTCCTGGCCACAGGCCCTGGAACACAAATAACGGCCCTTTTCCCAGGTAAGCAAAAGTCAACATCCTCAGTTTCATGGTGTCAGTTTACAGGAGGTATTTGGCACTCTCAAACCAGCTTGACTAGGCACTGGTGCCAGCTTGCCTCTGGGAGGCATCCTGCGCAATATGGATTTTTAGGAGGCAGCCGGCCTCTCCGGGCCACAGGCCCTGGAACACAAACAACGGCCCTTTTCCCAGGTAAGCAAAAGTCACCACCTCAGTTTCATGGTGACAGTTTGCAGGAGGTACTTGGCACTCTCCAACCAGCCTGACTTGGCACTGGTGCCAGCTTGCCTCTCGGAGGCATCCTGCGCAATATGGATTTATAGGAGCCAGCCGGCCTCTCCGGGCCACAAGCCTGGGAATACAAACAACGGCCATTTTCCGAGGTAAGCAAAAGTCACCACCTCAGTTCCATGGTGTCAGTTTACAGGAGGTATTTGGCACTCTCAAACCAGCTGACTTGGCCCTGGTGCCAGCTTGCCTCTGGCAGGCATCCTGTGCAATATGGAATTTTAGGAGCCAGCCGGCCTCTCCGGGCCACAGGCCCTGGAACACAAAGAACGGCCCTTTTCCCAGGTAAGCAAAAGTCACCACCTCAGTTTCATGGTGTCAGTTTGCAGGAGGTACTTGGCACTCTCCAACCAGCCTGACTTGGCACTGGTGCCAGCTTGCCTCTGGGAGGCATCCTGCGCAATATGGATTTTTAGGAGCCAGCCGGCCTCTCCGGGCCACAGGCCTTGGAACACAAACAACGGCCCTTTTCCCAGGTAAGCAAAAGTCACCACCTCAGTTTCATGGTGTCAGTTTACAGGAGGTATTTGGCACTCTCAAACCAGCCTGACGTGGCACTTGTGCCGGCTTGCCTCTCGGAGGCACCCTGCGCAATATGGATTTTTAGGAGCCAGCCAACCTCTCCCGGTCACAGGCCCTGGAACACAAACAACGGCCCTTTTCCCAGGTAAGCAAAAGTCACCACCTCAGTTTCATGGTGTCAGTTTACAGGAGGTACTTGGCACTCTCCAACCAGCCTGACTCGGCACTGGTGCCAGCTTGCCTCTCGGAGGCACCCTGCGCAATATGGATTTTTAGGAGCCAGCCGGCCTCTCCGCGCCACAGGCCTGGGAATAGAAACAACGGCCCTTTTCCCAGGTAAGCAAAAGTCAACAACCTCAGCTTCATGGTGTCAGTTTGCAGGAGGTACTTGGCACTCTCCAACCAGCCTGACTTGGCACTGGTGCCAGCTTGCCTCTCGGAGGCATCCTGCGCAATATGGATTTTTAGGAGCCAGCCGGCCTCTCCGCGCCACAGGCCTTGAAACACAAACAACGGCCCTTTTCACAGGTAAGCAACAGCCACCACCTCAGTTTCATGGTGTCAGTTTGCAGGAGGTACTTGGCACTCTCCAACTACCATGACTTGGCACTGGTGCCAGCTTACCTCGGGCAGGCATCCTGCGCAATATGGATTTTTAGGAGCCAGCCGGCCTCTCCGGGCCACTGGCCCTGAAATACAAACAACGGCCCTTTTCCCAGGTAAGCAAAAGTCACCACCTCAGTTTCATGGTGTCAGTTTGCAGGAGGTACTTGGCACTCTCCAACCAGCCTGACGTGGCACTGGTGCCAGCTTGCCTCTCGGAGGCATCCTGCGCAATATGGATTTTTAGGAGCCAGCCAACCTCTCCCGGTCACAGGCCCTGGAACACAAACAACGGCCCTTTTCCGAGGTAAGCAAAAGTCACCACCTCAGTTTCATGGTGTCAGTTTGCAGGAGGTACTTGGCACTCTCAAACCAGCCTGACTTGGCACAGGTGCCAGCTTGCCTCTCGGAGGCACCCTGCGCAATATGGATTTTTAGGAGCCAGCCGGCCTCTCCAGGCCACAGGCCTTGGAACACAAACAACGGCCCTTTTCCCAGGTAAGAAAAAGTCAACAACTTCAGTTTCATGGTGTCAGTTTGCAGGAGGTACTTGGCACTCTCCAACCAGCCTGACTTGGCACTGGTGCCAGCTTGCCTCTCGGAGGCATCCTGCGCGATATGGATTTTTAGGAGCCAGCCGGCCTCTCCGCGCCACAGGCCTTGAAACACAAACAACGGCCCTTTTCCCAGGTAAGCAAAAGTCACCACCTCAGTTTCATGGTGTCAGTTTGCAGGAGGTACTTGGCACTCTCAAACCACCATGACTTGGCACTGGTGCCAGCTTGCCTCTCAGAGGCACCCTGCGCAATATGGATTTTTAGGAGCCAGCCGGCCTCTCCAGGCCACAAGCCCTGGAACACAAACAACGGCCCTTTTCCCAGGTAAGCAAAAGTCACCACCTCAGTTTCATGGTGTCAGTTTGCAGGAGGTACCTGGCACTCTCCAACCAGCCTGACTTGGCACTGGTGCCAGCTTGCCTCTGGCAGGCATCCTGCGCAATATGGATTTTTAGGAGCCAGCCGACCTCTCCGGGCCACACGCCCTGGAATACAAACAACGGCCCTTTTCCCAGGTAAGCAAAAGTCACCACCTCAGTTTCATGGTGTCAGTTTACAGGAGGTACTTGGCACTCTCAAACCAGCCTGACTTGGCACTGGTGCCAGCTTGCCTCTCGGAGGCATCCTGTGCAATATGGATTTTTAGGAGCCAGCCGGCCTCTCCGCGCCACAGGCCCTGGAACACAAACAACGGCCCTTTTCCCAGGTAAGCAAAAGTCACCACCTCAGTTTCATGGTGTCAGTTTGCAGGAGGTACTTGGCACTCTCAAACAACCATGACTTGGCACTGGTGCCAGCTTGCCTCTCGGAGGCATCCTGCGCAATATGGATTTTTAGGAGCCAGCCGGCCTCTCCGGGCCACAGGCCCTGGAACACAAACAACAGCCCTTTTCCCAGGTAAGCAAAAGTCACCACCTCAGTTTCATGGTGCCAGTTTGCAGGAGGTACTTGGCACTCTCAAACCACCATGACTTGGCACTGGTGCCAGCTTGCCTCTCGGAGGCATCCTGCGCAATATGGATTTATAGGAGCCAGCCGGCCTCTCCTGGCCACAGGCCCTGGAACACAAACAACGGCCCTTTTCCCAGGTAAGCAAAAGTCACCACCTCAGTTTCATGGTGTCAGTTTACAGGAGGTACTTGGCACTCTCCAACCAGACTGACGTGGCACTGGTGCCAGCTTGCCTCTGGGAGGCATCCTGCGCAATATGGATTTTCATGAGCCAGCCGGCCTCGCCGGGTCACAGGCCCTGGAACACAAACAACGGCCCTTTTCCCAGGTAAGCAAAAGTCACCACCTCAGTTTCATGGTGTCAGTTTGCAGGAGGTACCTGGCACTCTCCAACCAGCCTGACTTGGCACTGGTGCCAGCTTGCCTCTGGCAGGCATCCTGCGCGATATGGACTTTTAGGAGCCAGCCGGCCTCTCCTGGCCACAAGCCCTGGAACACAAACAACAGCCCTTTTCCCAGGTAAGTAAAAGTCACCACCTCAGTTTCATGGTGTCAGTTTGCAGGAGGTACTTGGCACTCTCCAACCAGCCTGACGTGGCACTGGTGCCAGCTTGCCTCTCAGAGGCATCCTGCGCAATATGGATTTTTAGGAGCCAGCCGGCCTCTCCGGGTCACAGGCCTTGGAACACAAACAACGGCCCTTTTCACAGGTATGCAAAAGTCAACAACCTCAGCCTCATGGTGTCAGTTTGCAGGAGGTACTTGGCACTCTCCAACCAGCCTGACTTGGCACTGGTGCCAGCTTGCCTCTCGGAGGCATCCTGCGCAATATGGATTTTTAGGAGCCAGCCGGCCTCTCCTGGCCACAGGCCCTGGAACACAAATAACGGCCCTTTTCCCAGGTAAGCAAAAGTCAACATCCTCAGTTTCATGGTGTCAGTTTACAGGAGGTATTTGGCACTCTCAAACCAGCTTGACTAGGCACTGGTGCCAGCTTGCCTCTGGGAGGCATCCTGCGCAATATGGATTTTTAGGAGGCAGCCGGCCTCTCCGGGCCACAGGCCCTGGAACACAAACAACGGCCCTTTTCCCAGGTAAGCAAAAGTCACCACCTCAGTTTCATGGTGACAGTTTGCAGGAGGTACTTGGCACTCTCCAACCAGCCTGACTTGGCACTGGTGCCAGCTTGCCTCTCGGAGGCATCCTGCGCAATATGGATTTATAGGAGCCAGCCGGCCTCTCCGGGCCACAAGCCTGGGAATACAAACAACGGCCATTTTCCGAGGTAAGCAAAAGTCACCACCTCAGTTCCATGGTGTCAGTTTACAGGAGGTATTTGGCACTCTCCAACCAGCTGACTTGGCCCTGGTGCCAGCTTGCCTCTGGCAGGCATCCTGTGCAATATGGAATTTTAGGAGCCAGCCGGCCTCTCCGGGCCACAGGCCCTGGAACACAAAGAACGGCCCTTTTCCCAGGTAAGCAAAAGTCACCACCTCAGTTTCATGGTGTCAGTTTGCAGGAGGTACTTGGCACTCTCCAACCAGCCTGACTTGGCACTGGTGCCAGCTTGCCTCTGGGAGGCATCCTGCGCAATATGGATTTTTAGGAGCCAGCCGGCCTCTCCGGGCCACAGGCCTTGGAACACAAACAACGGCCCTTTTCCCAGGTAAGCAAAAGTCACCACCTCAGTTTCATGGTGTCAGTTTACAGGAGGTATTTGGCACTCTCAAACCAGCCTGACGTGGCACTTGTGCCGGCTTGCCTCTCGGAGGCACCCTGCGCAATATGGATTTTTAGGAGCCAGCCAACCTCTCCCGGTCACAGGCCCTGGAACACAAACAACGGCCCTTTTCCCAGGTAAGCAAAAGTCACCACCTCAGTTTCATGGTGTCAGTTTACAGGAGGTACTTGGCACTCTCCAACCAGCCTGACTCGGCACTGGTGCCAGCTTGCCTCTCGGAGGCACCCTGCGCAATATGGATTTTTAGGAGCCAGCCGGCCTCTCCGCGCCACAGGCCTGGGAATAGAAACAACGGCCCTTTTCCCAGGTAAGCAAAAGTCAACAACCTCAGCTTCATGGTGTCAGTTTGCAGGAGGTACTTGGCACTCTCCAACCAGCCTGACTTGGCACTGGTGCCAGCTTGCCTCTCGGAGGCATCCTGCGCAATATGGATTTTTAGGAGCCAGCCGGCCTCTCCGCGCCACAGGCCTTGAAACACAAACAACGGCCCTTTTCACAGGTAAGCAACAGCCACCACCTCAGTTTCATGGTGTCAGTTTGCAGGAGGTACTTGGCACTCTCCAACTACCATGACTTGGCACTGGTGCCAGCTTACCTCGGGCAGGCATCCTGCGCAATATGGATTTTTAGGAGCCAGCCGGCCTCTCCGGGCCACTGGCCCTGAAATACAAACAACGGCCCTTTTCCCAGGTAAGCAAAAGTCACCACCTCAGTTTCATGGTGTCAGTTTGCAGGAGGTACTTGGCACTCTCCAACCAGCCTGACGTGGCACTGGTGCCAGCTTGCCTCTCGGAGGCATCCTGCGCAATATGGATTTTTAGGAGCCAGCCAACCTCTCCCGGTCACAGGCCCTGGAACACAAACAACGGCCCTTTTCCGAGGTAAGCAAAAGTCACCACCTCAGTTTCATGGTGTCAGTTTGCAGGAGGTACTTGGCACTCTCAAACCACCATGACTTGGCACAGGTGCCAGCTTGCCTCTCGGAGGCACCCTGCGCAATATGGATTTTTAGGAGCCAGCCGGCCTCTCCAGGCCACAGGCCTTGGAACACAAACAACGGCCCTTTTCCCAGGTAAGAAAAAGTCAACAACTTCAGTTTCATGGTGTCAGTTTGCAGGAGGTACTTGGCACTCTCCAACCAGCCTGACTTGGCACTGGTGCCAGCTTGCCTCTCGGAGGCATCCTGCGCGATATGGATTTTTAGGAGCCAGCCGGCCTCTCCGCGCCACAGGCCTTGAAACACAAACAACGGCCCTTTTCCCAGGTAAGCAAAAGTCACCACCTCAGTTTCATGGTGTCAGTTTGCAGGAGGTACTTGGCACTCTCAAACCACCATGACTTGGCACTGGTGCCAGCTTGCCTCTCAGAGGCACCCTGCGCAATATGGATTTTTAGGAGCCAGCCGGCCTCTCCAGGCCACAAGCCCTGGAACACAAACAACGGCCCTTTTCCCAGGTAAGCAAAAGTCACCACCTCAGTTTCATGGTGTCAGTTTGCAGGAGGTACCTGGCACTCTCCAACCAGCCTGACTTGGCACTGGTGCCAGCTTGCCTCTGGGAGGCATCCTGCGCAATATGGATTTTTAGGAGCCAGCCGACCTCTCCGGGCCACACGCCCTGGAATACAAACAACGGCCCTTTTCCCAGGTAAGCAAAAGTCACCACCTCAGTTTCATGGTGTCAGTTTACAGGAGGTACTTGGCACTCTCAAACCAGCCTGACTTGGCACTGGTGCCAGCTTGCCTCTCGGAGGCATCCTGTGCAATATGGATTTTTAGGAGCCAGCCGGCCTCTCCGCGCCACAGGCCCTGGAACACAAACAACGGCCCTTTTCCCAGGTAAGCAAAAGTCACCACCTCAGTTTCATGGTGTCAGTTTGCAGGAGGTACTTGGCACTCTCAAACAACCATGACTTGGCACTGGTGCCAGCTTGCCTCTCGGAGGCATCCTGCGCAATATGGATTTTTAGGAGCCAGCCGGCCTCTCCGGGCCACAGGCCCTGGAACACAAACAACAGCCCTTTTCCCAGGTAAGCAAAAGTCAACATCCTCAGTTTCATGGTGTCAGTTTACAGGAGGTATTTGGCACTCTCAAACCAGCTTGACTAGGCACTGGTGCCAGCTTGCCTCTGGGAGGCATCCTGCGCAATATGGATTTTTAGGAGCCAGCCGGCCTCTCCGGGCCACAGGCCCTGGAACACAAACAACGGCCCTTTTCCCAGGTAAGCAAAAGTCACCACCTCAGTTTCATGGTGACAGTTTGCAGGAGGTACTTGGCACTCTCCAACCAGCCCGACTTGGCACTGGTGCCAGCTTGCCTCTCGGAGGCATCCTGCGCAATATGGATTTATAGGAGCCAGCCGGCCTCTCCGGGCCACAAGCCTGGGAATACAAACAACGGCCATTTTCCGAGGTAAGCAAAAGTCACCACCTCAGTTTCATGGTGTCAGTTTACAGGAGGTATTTGGCACTCTCCAACCAGCTGACTTGGCCCTGGTGCCAGCTTGCCTCTGGCAGGCATCCTGTGCAATATGGAATTTTAGGAGCCAGCCGGCCTCTCCGGGCCACAGGCCCTGGAACACAAACAACGGCCCTTTTCCCAGGTAAGCAAAAGTCACCACCTCAGTTTCATGGTGTCAGTTTGCAGGAGGTACTTGGCACTCTCCAACCAGCCTGACTTGGCACTGGTGCCAGCTTGCCTCTCGGAGGCATCCTGCGCAATATGGATTTTTAGGAGCCAGCCGGCCTCTCCGGGCCACAGGCCTTGGAACACAAACAACGGCCCTTTTCCCAGGTAAGCAAAAGTCACCACCTCAGTTTCATGGTGTCAGTTTACAGGAGGTATTTGGCACTCTCAAACCAGCCTGACTTGGCACTTGTGCCGGCTTGCCTCTCGGAGGCACCCTGCGCAATATGGATTTTTAGGAGCCAGCCAACCTCTCCCGGTCACAGGCCCTGGAACACAAACAACGGCCCTTTTCCCAGGTAGGCAAAAGTCACCACCTCAGTTTCATGATGTCAGTTTACAGGAGGTACTTGGCACTCTCCGACCAGCCTGACTTGGCACTGGTGCCAGCTTGCCTCTCGGAGGCACCCTGCGCAATATGGATTTTTAGGAGCCAGCCGGCCTCTCCTGACCACAGGCCCTGGAACACAAATAACGGCCCTTTTCCCAGCTAAGCAAAAGTCAACATCCTCAGTTTCATGGTGTCAGTTTGCAGGAGGTACTTGGCACTCTCAAACCAGCTTGACTAGGCACTGGTGCCAGCTTGCCTCTGGCAGGCATCCTGCGCAATATGGATTTTAGGAGCCAGCCGGCCTCTCGGGGCCACAGGCCTTGGAACACAAACAACGGCCCTTTTCCCAGGTAAGCAAAAGTCACCACCTCAGTTTCATGGTGTCAGTTTGCAGGAGGTACTTGGCACTCTCCAACCAGCCTGACATGGCACTGGTGCCAGCTTGCCTCTGGGAGGCATCCTGCGCAATATGGATTTTTAGGAGCCAGCCGGCCTCTCCGGGCCATAGGCCCTGGAATACAAACAACGGCCGTTTTCACAGTTAAGCAAAAGTCAACATCCTCAGTTTCACGGTGTCAGTTTACAGGAGGTATTTGGCACTCTCAAACCAGCTGACTTGGCCCTGGTGCCTGCTCGCCTCTGGCAGGCATCCTGTGCAATATGGATTTTTAGGAGCCAGCCGGCCTCTCCGGGCCACAGGCCCTGGAACACAAAAAACGGCCCTTTTCCCAGGTAAGCAAAAGTCAACATCCTCAGTTTCATGGTGTCAGTTTGCAGGAGGTACTTGGCACTCTCAAACCAGCTTGACTAGGCACTGGTGCCAGCTTGCCTCTGGCAGGCATCCTGCGCAATATGGATTTTTAGGAGGCAGCCGGCCTCTCCGGGCCACAGGCCCTGGAACACAAACAACGGCCCTTTTCCCAGGTAAGCAAAAGTCACCACCTCAGTTTCATGGTGTCAGTTTACAGGAGGTACTTGGCACTCTCCAACCAGCCTGACTTGGCACTGGTGCCAGCTTGCCTCTCGGAGGCATCCTGCGCAATATGGATTTTTAGGAGCCAGCCGGCCCCTCCGGGCCACAGGCCTGGGAATACAAACAACGGCCCTTTTCCCAGGTAAGCAAATGTCACCACCTCAGTTTCATGGTGTCAGTTTACAGGAGGTATTTGGCACTCTCAAACCAGCCTGACGTGGCACTTGTGCCGGCTTGCCTCTCGGAGGCACCCTGCGCAATATGGATTTTTAGGAGCCAGCCAACCTCTCCCGGTCACAGGCCCTGGAACACAAACAACGGCCCTTTTCCCAGGTAGGCAAAAGTCACCACCTCAGTTTCATGGTGTCAGTTTGCAGGAGGTACCTGGCACTCTCCAACCAGCCTGACTTGGCACTGGTGCCAGCTTGCCTCTCGGAGGCACCCTGCGCAATATGGATTTTTAGGAGCCAGCCAACCTCTCCCGGTCACAGGCCCTGGAACACAAACAACGGCCCTTTTCCCAGGTAGGCAAAAGTCACCACCTCAGTTTCATGATGTCAGTTTACAGGAGGTACTTGGCACTCTCCGACCAGCCTGACTGGGCACTGGTGCCAGCTTGCCTCTCGGAGGCACCCTGCGCAATATGGATTTTTAGGAGCCAGCCGGCCTCTCCGGGCCACAGGCCTGGGAATACAAACAGCGGCCCTTTTCGCAGGTAAGCAAAAGTCAACAACCTCAGCTTCATGGTGTCAGTTTGCAGGAGGTACTTGGCACTCTCCAACCAGCCTGACTTGGCACTGGTGCCAGCTTGCCTCTCGGAGGCACCCTGCGCAATATGGATTTTTAGGAGCCAGCCGGCCTCTCCGGGCCACAGGCCTGGGAATACAAACAGCGGCCCTTTTCCCAGGTAAGCAAAAGTCACCACCTCAGTTTCATGGTGTCAGTTTACAGGAGGTACTTGGCACTCTCAAACCAGCCTGACTTGGCACTGGTGCCAGCTTGCCTCTCGGAGGCATCCTGCGCAATATGGATTTTTAGGAGCCAGCCGGCCCCTCCGGGCCACAGGCCTGGGAATACAAACAACGGCCCTTTTCCCAGGTAAGCAAATGTCACCACCTCAGTTTCATGGTGTCAGTTTACAGGAGGTATTTGGCACTCTCAAACCAGCCTGACGTGGCACTTGTGCCGGCTTGCCTCTCGGAGGCACCCTGCGCAATATGGATTTTTAGGAGCCAGCCAACCTCTCCCGGTCACAGGCCCTGGAACACAAACAACGGCCCTTTTCCCAGGTAAGCAAAAGTCACCACCTCAGTTTCATGGTGTCAGTTTACAGGCGGTACTTGGCACTCTCCAACCAGCCTGACTCGGCACTGGTGCCAGCTTGCCTCTCGGAGGCACCCTGCGCAATATGGATTTTTAGGAGCCAGCCGGCCTCTCCGCGCCACAGGCCTGGGAATACAAACAACGGCCCTTTTCCCAGGTAAGCAAAAGTCAACAACCTCAGCTTCATGGTGTCAGTTTGCAGGAGGTACTTGGCACTCTCCAACCAGCCTGACTTGGCACGGGTGCCAGCTTGCCTTTGGGAGGCATCCTGTGCAACATGGATTTTTAGGAGCCAGCCGGCCTCTCCGCGCCACAGGCCCTGGAACACAAACAACGGCCCTTTTCCCAGGTAAGCAAAAGTCAACAACCTCAGCTTCATGGTGTCAGTTTGCAGGAGGTACTTGGCACTCTCCAACCAGCCTGACTTGGCACTGGTGCCAGCTTGCCTCTCGGAGGCATCCTGCGCAATATGGATTTTTAGGAGCCAGCCGGCCTCTCCGGGTCACAGGCCTTGGAATACAAACAACGGCCCTTTTCCCAGGTAAGCAACAGTCACCACCTCAGTTTCATGGTGTCAGTTTGCAGGAGGTACTTGGCACTCTCCAACTACCATGACTTGGCACTGGTGCCAGCTTACCTCGGGCAGGCATCCTGCGCAATATGGATTTTTAGGAGCCAGCCGGCCTCTCCGGGCCACTGGCCCTGGAATACAAACAACGGCCCTTTTCCCAGGTAAGCAAAAGTCACCACCTCAGTTTCATGGTGTCAGTTTGCAGGAGGTACTTGGCACTCTCCAACCAGCCTGACGTGGCACTGGTGCCGGCTTGCCTCTGGGAGGCATCCTGCGCAATATGGATTTTTAGGAGCCAGCCAACCTCTCCCGGTCACAGGCCCTGGAACACAAACAACGGCCCTTTTCCCAGGTAAGCAAAAGTCACCACCTCAGTTTCATGGTGTCAGTTTGCAGGAGGTACTTGGCACTCTCAAACCACCATGACTTGGCACAGGTGCCAGCTTGCCTCTCGGAGGCATCCTGCGCAATATGGATTTTTAGGAGCCAGCCGGCCTCTCCGGGCCACAGGCCTTGGAACACAAACAACGGCCCTTTTCCCAGGTAAGAAAAAGTCAACAACTTCAGTTTCATGGTGTCAGTTTGCAGGAGGTACTTGGCACTCTCCAACCAGCCTGACTTGGCACTGGTGCCAGCTTGCCTCTCGGAGGCATCCTGCGCGATATGGATTTTTAGGAGCCAGCCGGCCTCTCCGCGCCACAGGCCTTGAAACACAAACAACGGCCCTTTTCCCAGGTAAGCAAAAGTCACCACCTCAGTTTCATGGTGTCAGTTTGCAGGAGGTACTTGGCACTCTCAAACCAGCTGACTTGGCCCTGGTGCCAGCTTGCCTCTGGCAGGCATCCTGTGCAATATGGATTTTTAGGAGCCAGCCGGCCTCTCCGGGCCACAGGCCCTGGAACACAAAAAACGGCCCTTTTCCCAGGTAAGCAAAAGTCACCACCTCAGTTTCATGGTGTCAGTTTGCAGGAGGTACTTGGCACTCTCCAACCAGCCTGACTTGGCACTGGTGCCAGCTTGCCTCTGGGAGGCATCCTGCGCAATATGGATTTTTAGGAGCCAGCCGGCCTCTCCGGGCCACAGGCCGTGGAACACAAACAACGGCCGTTTTCACAGTTAAGCAAAAGTCAACATCCTCAGTTTCATAGTGTCAGTTTACAGGAGGTATTTGGCACTCTCAAACCAGCTGACTTGGCCCTGGTGCCAGCTTGCCTCTGGCAGGCATCCTGTGCAATATGGATTTTTAGGAGCCAGCCGGCCTCTCCGGGCCACAGGCCCTGGAACACAAACAACGGCCCTTTTCCCAGGTAAGCAAAAGTCACCACCTCAGTTTCATGGTGTCAGTTTGCAGGAGGTACCTGGCACTCTCCAACCAGCCTGACTTGGCACTGGTGCCAGCTTGCCTCTGGGAGGCATCCTGCGCAATATGGATTTTTAGGAGCCAGCCGACCTCTCCGGGCCACAGGCCCTGGAACACAAACAACGGCCCTTTTCCCAGGTAAGCAAAAGTCACCACCTCAGTTTCATGGTGTCAGTTTGCAGGAGGTACTTGGCACTCTCAAACAACCATGACTTGGCACTGGTGCCAGCTTGCCTCTCGGAGGCATCCTGCGCAATATGGATTTTTAGGAGCCAGCCGGCCTCTCCGGGCCACAGGCCCTGGAACACAAACAACAGCCCTTTTCCCAGGTAAGCAAAAGTCAACATCCTCAGTTTCATGGTGTCAGTTTACAGGAGGTATTTGGCACTCTCAAACCAGCTTGACTAGGCACTGGTGCCAGCTTGCCTCTGGGAGGCATCCTGCGCAATATGGATTTTTAGGAGCCAGCCGGCCTCTCCGGGCCACAGGCCCTGGAACACAAACAACGGCCCTTTTCCCAGGTAAGCAAAAGTCACCACCTCAGTTTCATGGTGACAGTTTGCAGGAGGTACTTGGCACTCTCCAACCAGCCTGACTTGGCACTGGTGCCAGCTTGCCTCTCGGAGGCATCCTGCGCAATATGGATTTATAGGAGCCAGCCGGCCTCTCCGGGCCACAAGCCTGGGAATACAAACAACGGCCATTTTCCGAGGTAAGCAAAAGTCAACATCCTCAGTTTCATGGTGTCAGTTTACAGGAGGTATTTGGCACTCTCCAACCAGCTGACTTGGCCCTTGTGCCAGCTTGCTTTTGGCAGGCATCCTGTGCAATATGGAATTTTAGGAGCCAGCCGGCCTCTCCGGGCCACAGGCCCTGGAACACAAACAACGGCCCTTTTCCCAGGTAAGCAAAAGTCACCACCTCAGTTTCATGGTGTCAGTTTGCAGGAGGTACTTGGCACTCTCCAACCAGCCTGACTTGGCACTGGTGCCAGCTTGCCTCTGGGAGGCATCCTGCGCAATATGGATTTTTAGGAGCCAGCCGGCCTCTCCAGGCCACAGGCCTTGGAACACAAACAACGGCCCTTTTCCCAGGTAAGCAAAAGTCACCACCTCAGTTTCATGGTGTCAGTTTGCAGGAGGTACTTGGCACTCTAAAACCACCATGACTTGGCACTGGTGCCAGCTTGCCTCTGGCAGGCATCCTGCGCGATATGGACTTTTAGGAGCCAGCCGGCCTCTCCTGGCCACAAGCCCTGGAACACAAACAACAGCCCTTTTCCAGGTAAGTAAAAGTCACCACCTCAGTTTCATGGTGTCAGTTTGCAGGAGGTACTTGGCACTCTCAAACCACCATGACTTGGCACTGGTGCCAGCTTGCCTCTCGGAGGCATCCTGCGCAATATGGATTTTTAGGAGCCAGCCGGCCTCTCCGGGCCACAGGCCCTGGAACACAAACAACGGCCCTTTTCCAAGGTAAGCAAAAGTCACCACCTCAGTTTCATGGTGTCAGTTTGCAGGAGGCACCTGGCACTCTCCAACCAGCCTGACGTGGCACTGGTGCCAGCTTGCCTCTCGGAGGCACCCTGCGCAATATGGATTTTTAGGAGCCAGCCGGCCTCTCCGGGCCACAGGCCTGGGAATACAAACAGCGGCCCTTTTCGCAGGTAAGCAAAAGTCAACAACCTCAGCTTCATGGTGTCAGTTTACAGGAGGTACTTGGCACTCTCCAACCAGCCTGACTTGGCACTGGTGCCAGCTTGCCTCTCGGAGGCACCCTGCGCAATATGGATTTTTAGGAGCCAGCCGGCCTCTCCGGGCCACAGGCCTGGGAATACAAACAGCGGCCCTTTTCCCAGGTAAGCAAAAGTCAACATCCTCAGTTTCATGGTGTCAGTTTGCAGGAGGTACTTGGCACTCTCAAACCAGCTTGACTAGGCACTGGTGCCAGCTTGCCTCTGGGAGGCATCCTGCGCAATATGGATTTTTAGGAGGCAGCCGGCCTCTCCGGGCCACAGGCCCTGGAACACAAACAACGGCCCTTTTCACAGGTAAGCAAAAGTCACCAACCTCAGTTTCATGGTGTCAGTTTACAGGAGGTACTTGGCACTCTCAAACCAGCCTGACTTGGCACTGGTGCCAGCTTGCCTCTCGGAGGCATCCTGCGCAATATGGATTTTTAGGAGCCAGCCGGCCCCTCCGGGCCACAGGCCTGGGAATACAAACAACGGCCCTTTTCCCAGGTAAGCAAAAGTCACCACCTCAGTTTCATGGTGTCAGTTTACAGGAGGTATTTGGCACTCTCAAACCAGCCTGACGTGGCACTTGTGCCGGCTTGCCTCTCGGAGGCACCCTGCGCAATATGGATTTTTAGGAGCCAGCCAACCTCTCCCGGTCACAGGCCCTGGAACACAAACAACGGCCCTTTTCCCAGGTAGGCAAAAGTCACCACCTCAGTTTCATGGTGTCAGTTTGCAGGAGGTACCTGGCACTCTCCAACCAGCCTGACTTGGCACTGGTGCCAGCTTGCCTCTCGGAGGCACCCTGCGCAATATGGATTTTTAGGAGCCAGCCAACCTCTCCCGGTCACAGGCCCTGGAACACAAACAACGGCCCTTTTCCCAGGTAGGCAAAAGTCACCACCTCAGTTTCATGATGTCAGTTTACAGGAGGTACTTGGCACTCTCCGACCAGCCTGACTGGGCACTGGTGCCAGCTTGCCTCTCGGAGGCACCCTGCGCAATATGGATTTTTAGGAGCCAGCCGGCCTCTCCGGGCCACAGGCCTGGGAATACAAACAGCGGCCCTTTTCCCAGGTAAGCAAAAGTCAACAACCTCAGTTTCATGGTGTCAGTTTGCAGGAGGTACTTGGCACTCTCAAACCAGCTTGACTAGGCACTGGTGCCAGCTTGCCTCTGGGAGGCATCCTGCGCAATATGGATTTTTAGGAGGCAGCCGGCCTCTCCGGGCCACAGGCCCTGGAACACAAACAACGGCCCTTTTCCCAGGTAAGCAAAAGTCACCACCTCAGTTTCATGGTGTCAGTTTGCAGGAGGTACTTGGCACTCTCAAACAACCATGACTTGGCACTGGTGCCAGCTTGCCTCTCGGAGGCATCCTGCGCAATATGGATTTTTAGGAGCCAGCCGGCCTCTCCGGGCCACAGGCCCTGGAACACAAACAACAGCCCTTTTCCCAGGTAAGCAAAAGTCAACATCCTCAGTTTCATGGTGTCAGTTTACAGGAGGTATTTGGCACTCTCAAACCAGCTTGACTAGGCACTGGTGCCAGCTTGCCTCTGGGAGGCATCCTGCGCAATATGGATTTTTAGGAGCCAGCCGGCCTCTCCGGGCCACAGGCCCTGGAACACAAACAACGGCCCTTTTCCCAGGTAAGCAAAAGTCACCACCTCAGTTTCATGGTGACAGTTTGCAGGAGGTACTTGGCACTCTCCAACCAGCCTGACTTGGCACTGGTGCCAGCTTGCCTCTCGGAGGCATCCTGCGCAATATGGATTTATAGGAGCCAGCCGGCCTCTCCGGGCCACAAGCCTGGGAATACAAACAACGGCCATTTTCCGAGGTAAGCAAAAGTCACCACCTCAGTTTCATGGTGTCAGTTTACAGGAGGTATTTGGCACTCTCCAACCAGCTGACTTGGCCCTGGTGCCAGCTTGCCTCTGGCAGGCATCCTGTGCAATATGGAATTTTAGGAGCCAGCCGGCCTCTCCGGGCCACAGGCCCTGGAACACAAACAACGGCCCTTTTCCCAGGTAAGCAAAAGTCACCACCTCAGTTTCATGGTGTCAGTTTGCAGGAGGTACTTGGCACTCTCCAACCAGCCTGACTTGGCACTGGTGCCAGCTTGCCTCTCGGAGGCATCCTGCGCAATATGGATTTTTAGGAGCCAGCCGGCCTCTCCGGGCCACAGGCCTTGGAACACAAACAACGGCCCTTTTCCCAGGTAAGCAAAAGTCACCACCTCAGTTTCATGGTGTCAGTTTACAGGAGGTATTTGGCACTCTCAAACCAGCCTGACGTGGCACTTGTGCCGGCTTGCCTCTCGGAGGCACCCTGCGCAATATGGATTTTTAGGAGCCAGCCAACCTCTCCCGGTCACAGGCCCTGGAACACAAACAACGGCCCTTTTCCCAGGTAGGCAAAAGTCACCACCTCAGTTTCATGATGTCAGTTTACAGGAGGTACTTGGCACTCTCCGACCAGCCTGACTTGGCACTGGTGCCAGCTTGCCTCTCGGAGGCACCCTGCGCAATATGGATTTTTAGGAGCCAGCCGGCCTCTCCTGACCACAGGCCCTGGAACACAAATAACGGCCCTTTTCCCAGCTAAGCAAAAGTCAACATCCTCAGTTTCATGGTGTCAGTTTGCAGGAGGTACTTGGCACTCTCAAACCAGCTTGACTAGGCACTGGTGCCAGCTTGCCTCTGGCAGGCATCCTGCGCAATATGGATTTTAGGAGCCAGCCGGCCTCTCGGGGCCACAGGCCTTGGAACACAAACAACGGCCCTTTTCCCAGGTAAGCAAAAGTCACCACCTCAGTTTCATGGTGTCAGTTTGCAGGAGGTACTTGGCACTCTCCAACCAGCCTGACATGGCACTGGTGCCAGCTTGCCTCTGGGAGGCATCCTGCGCAATATGGATTTTTAGGAGCCAGCCGGCCTCTCCGGGCCATAGGCCCTGGAATACAAACAACGGCCGTTTTCACAGTTAAGCAAAAGTCAACATCCTCAGTTTCACGGTGTCAGTTTACAGGAGGTATTTGGCACTCTCAAACCAGCTGACTTGGCCCTGGTGCCTGCTCGCCTCTGGCAGGCATCCTGTGCAATATGGATTTTTAGGAGCCAGCCGGCCTCTCCGGGCCACAGGCCCTGGAACACAAAAAACGGCCCTTTTCCCAGGTAAGCAAAAGTCAACATCCTCAGTTTCATGGTGTCAGTTTGCAGGAGGTACTTGGCACTCTCAAACCAGCTTGACTAGGCACTGGTGCCAGCTTGCCTCTGGCAGGCATCCTGCGCAATATGGATTTTTAGGAGGCAGCCGGCCTCTCCGGGCCACAGGCCCTGGAACACAAACAACGGCCCTTTTCCCAGGTAAGCAAAAGTCACCACCTCAGTTTCATGGTGTCAGTTTACAGGAGGTACTTGGCACTCTCCAACCAGCCTGACTTGGCACTGGTGCCAGCTTGCCTCTCGGAGGCATCCTGCGCAATATGGATTTTTAGGAGCCAGCCGGCCCCTCCGGGCCACAGGCCTGGGAATACAAACAACGGCCCTTTTCCCAGGTAAGCAAAAGTCACCACCTCAGTTTCATGGTGTCAGTTTACAGGAGGTATTTGGCACTCTCAAACCAGCCTGACGTGGCACTTGTGCCGGCTTGCCTCTCGGAGGCACCCTGCGCAATATGGATTTTTAGGAGCCAGCCAACCTCTCCCGGTCACAGGCCCTGGAACACAAACAACGGCCCTTTTCCCAGGTAGGCAAAAGTCACCACCTCAGTTTCATGGTGTCAGTTTGCAGGAGGTACCTGGCACTCTCCAACCAGCCTGACTTGGCACTGGTGCCAGCTTGCCTCTCGGAGGCACCCTGCGCAATATGGATTTTTAGGAGCCAGCCAACCTCTCCCGGTCACAGGCCCTGGAACACAAACAACGGCCCTTTTCCCAGGTAGGCAAAAGTCACCACCTCAGTTTCATGATGTCAGTTTACAGGAGGTACTTGGCACTCTCCGACCAGCCTGACTGGGCACTGGTGCCAGCTTGCCTCTCGGAGGCACCCTGCGCAATATGGATTTTTAGGAGCCAGCCGGCCTCTCCGGGCCACAGGCCTGGGAATACAAACAGCGGCCCTTTTCGCAGGTAAGCAAAAGTCAACAACCTCAGCTTCATGGTGTCAGTTTACAGGAGGTACTTGGCACTCTCCAACCAGCCTGACTTGGCACTGGTGCCAGCTTGCCTCTCGGAGGCACCCTGCGCAATATGGATTTTTAGGAGCCAGCCGGCCTCTCCGGGCCACAGGCCTGGGAATACAAACAGCGGCCCTTTTCCCAGGTAAGCAAAAGTCACCACCTCAGTTTCATGGTGTCAGTTTACAGGAGGTACTTGGCACTCTCAAACCAGCCTGACTTGGCACTGGTGCCAGCTTGCCTCTCGGAGGCATCCTGCGCAATATGGATTTTTAGGAGCCAGCCGGCCCCTCCGGGCCACAGGCCTGGGAATACAAACAACGGCCCTTTTCCCAGGTAAGCAAATGTCACCACCTCAGTTTCATGGTGTCAGTTTACAGGAGGTATTTGGCACTCTCAAACCAGCCTGACGTGGCACTTGTGCCGGCTTGCCTCTCGGAGGCACCCTGCGCAATATGGATTTTTAGGAGCCAGCCAACCTCTCCCGGTCACAGGCCCTGGAACACAAACAACGGCCCTTTTCCCAGGTAAGCAAAAGTCACCACCTCAGTTTCATGGTGTCAGTTTACAGGCGGTACTTGGCACTCTCCAACCAGCCTGACTCGGCACTGGTGCCAGCTTGCCTCTCGGAGGCACCCTGCGCAATATGGATTTTTAGGAGCCAGCCGGCCTCTCCGCGCCACAGGCCTGGGAATACAAACAACGGCCCTTTTCCCAGGTAAGCAAAAGTCAACAACCTCAGCTTCATGGTGTCAGTTTGCAGGAGGTACTTGGCACTCTCCAACCAGCCTGACTTGGCACGGGTGCCAGCTTGCCTTTGGGAGGCATCCTGTGCAACATGGATTTTTAGGAGCCAGCCGGCCTCTCCGCGCCACAGGCCCTGGAACACAAACAACGGCCCTTTTCCCAGGTAAGCAAAAGTCAACAACCTCAGCTTCATGGTGTCAGTTTGCAGGAGGTACTTGGCACTCTCCAACCAGCCTGACTTGGCACTGGTGCCAGCTTGCCTCTCGGAGGCATCCTGCGCAATATGGATTTTTAGGAGCCAGCCGGCCTCTCCGGGTCACAGGCCTTGGAATACAAACAACGGCCCTTTTCCCAGGTAAGCAACAGTCACCACCTCAGTTTCATGGTGTCAGTTTGCAGGAGGTACTTGGCACTCTCCAACTACCATGACTTGGCACTGGTGCCAGCTTACCTCGGGCAGGCATCCTGCGCAATATGGATTTTTAGGAGCCAGCCGGCCTCTCCGGGCCACTGGCCCTGGAATACAAACAACGGCCCTTTTCCCAGGTAAGCAAAAGTCACCACCTCAGTTTCATGGTGTCAGTTTGCAGGAGGTACTTGGCACTCTCCAACCAGCCTGACGTGGCACTGGTGCCGGCTTGCCTCTGGGAGGCATCCTGCGCAATATGGATTTTTAGGAGCCAGCCAACCTCTCCCGGTCACAGGCCCTGGAACACAAACAACGGCCCTTTTCCCAGGTAAGCAAAAGTCACCACCTCAGTTTCATGGTGTCAGTTTGCAGGAGGTACTTGGCACTCTCAAACCACCATGACTTGGCACAGGTGCCAGCTTGCCTCTCGGAGGCATCCTGCGCAATATGGATTTTTAGGAGCCAGCCGGCCTCTCCGGGCCACAGGCCTTGGAACACAAACAACGGCCCTTTTCCCAGGTAAGAAAAAGTCAACAACTTCAGTTTCATGGTGTCAGTTTGCAGGAGGTACTTGGCACTCTCCAACCAGCCTGACTTGGCACTGGTGCCAGCTTGCCTCTCGGAGGCATCCTGCGCGATATGGATTTTTAGGAGCCAGCCGGCCTCTCCGCGCCACAGGCCTTGAAACACAAACAACGGCCCTTTTCCCAGGTAAGCAAAAGTCACCACCTCAGTTTCATGGTGTCAGTTTGCAGGAGGTACTTGGCACTCTCAAACCAGCTGACTTGGCCCTGGTGCCAGCTTGCCTCTGGCAGGCATCCTGTGCAATATGGATTTTTAGGAGCCAGCCGGCCTCTCCGGGCCACAGGCCCTGGAACACAAAAAACGGCCCTTTTCCCAGGTAAGCAAAAGTCACCACCTCAGTTTCATGGTGTCAGTTTGCAGGAGGTACTTGGCACTCTCCAACCAGCCTGACTTGGCACTGGTGCCAGCTTGCCTCTGGGAGGCATCCTGCGCAATATGGATTTTTAGGAGCCAGCCGGCCTCTCCGGGCCACAGGCCGTGGAACACAAACAACGGCCGTTTTCACAGTTAAGCAAAAGTCAACATCCTCAGTTTCATAGTGTCAGTTTACAGGAGGTATTTGGCACTCTCAAACCAGCTGACTTGGCACTGGTGCCAGCTTGCCTCTGGCAGGCATCCTGTGCAATATGGATTTTTAGGAGCCAGCCGGCCTCTCCGGGCCACAGGCCCTGGAACACAAACAACGGCCCTTTTCCCAGGTAAGCAAAAGTCACCACCTCAGTTTCATGGTGTCAGTTTGCAGGAGGTACCTGGCACTCTCCAACCAGCCTGACTTGGCACTGGTGCCAGCTTGCCTCTGGGAGGCATCCTGCGCAATATGGATTTTTAGGAGCCAGCCGACCTCTCCGGGCCACAGGCCCTGGAACACAAACAACGGCCCTTTTCCCAGGTAAGCAAAAGTCACCACCTCAGTTTCATGGTGTCAGTTTGCAGGAGGTACTTGGCACTCTCAAACAACCATGACTTGGCACTGGTGCCAGCTTGCCTCTCGGAGGCATCCTGCGCAATATGGATTTTTAGGAGCCAGCCGGCCTCTCCGGGCCACAGGCCCTGGAACACAAACAACAGCCCTTTTCCCAGGTAAGCAAAAGTCAACATCCTCAGTTTCATGGTGTCAGTTTACAGGAGGTATTTGGCACTCTCAAACCAGCTTGACTAGGCACTGGTGCCAGCTTGCCTCTGGGAGGCATCCTGCGCAATATGGATTTTTAGGAGCCAGCCGGCCTCTCCGGGCCACAGGCCCTGGAACACAAACAACGGCCCTTTTCCCAGGTAAGCAAAAGTCACCACCTCAGTTTCATGGTGACAGTTTGCAGGAGGTACTTGGCACTCTCCAACCAGCCTGACTTGGCACTGGTGCCAGCTTGCCTCTCGGAGGCATCCTGCGCAATATGGATTTATAGGAGCCAGCCGGCCTCTCCGGGCCACAAGCCTGGGAATACAAACAACGGCCATTTTCCGAGGTAAGCAAAAGTCAACATCCTCAGTTTCATGGTGTCAGTTTACAGGAGGTATTTGGCACTCTCCAACCAGCTGACTTGGCCCTGGTGCCAGCTTGCCTCTGGCAGGCATCCTGTGCAATATGGAATTTTAGGAGCCAGCCGGCCTCTCCGGGCCACAGGCCCTGGAACACAAACAACGGCCCTTTTCCCAGGTAAGCAAAAGTCACCACCTCAGTTTCATGGTGTCAGTTTGCAGGAGGTACTTGGCACTCTCCAACCAGCCTGACTTGGCACTGGTGCCAGCTTGCCTCTGGGAGGCATCCTGCGCAATATGGATTTTTAGGAGCCAGCCGGCCTCTCCAGGCCACAGGCCTTGGAACACAAACAACGGCCCTTTTCCCAGGTAAGCAAAAGTCACCACCTCAGTTTCATGGTGTCAGTTTGCAGGAGGTACTTGGCACTCTAAAACCACCATGACTTGGCACTGGTGCCAGCTTGCCTCTGGCAGGCATCCTGCGCGATATGGACTTTTAGGAGCCAGCCGGCCTCTCCTGGCCACAAGCCCTGGAACACAAACAACAGCCCTTTTCCAGGTAAGTAAAAGTCACCACCTCAGTTTCATGGTGTCAGTTTGCAGGAGGTACTTGGCACTCTCAAACCACCATGACTTGGCACTGGTGCCAGCTTGCCTCTCGGAGGCATCCTGCGCAATATGGATTTTTAGGAGCCAGCCGGCCTCTCCGGGCCACAGGCCCTGGAACACAAACAACGGCCCTTTTCCAAGGTAAGCAAAAGTCACCACCTCAGTTTCATGGTGTCAGTTTGCAGGAGGCACCTGGCACTCTCCAACCAGCCTGACGTGGCACTGGTGCCAGCTTGCCTCTCGGAGGCACCCTGCGCAATATGGATTTTTAGGAGCCAGCCGGCCTCTCCGGGCCACAGGCCTGGGAATACAAACAGCGGCCCTTTTCGCAGGTAAGCAAAAGTCAACAACCTCAGCTTCATGGTGTCAGTTTACAGGAGGTACTTGGCACTCTCCAACCAGCCTGACTTGGCACTGGTGCCAGCTTGCCTCTCGGAGGCACCCTGCGCAATATGGATTTTTAGGAGCCAGCCGGCCTCTCCGGGCCACAGGCCTGGGAATACAAACAGCGGCCCTTTTCCCAGGTAAGCAAAAGTCAACATCCTCAGTTTCATGGTGTCAGTTTGCAGGAGGTACTTGGCACTCTCAAACCAGCTTGACTAGGCACTGGTGCCAGCTTGCCTCTGGGAGGCATCCTGCGCAATATGGATTTTTAGGAGGCAGCCGGCCTCTCCGGGCCACAGGCCCTGGAACACAAACAACGGCCCTTTTCACAGGTAAGCAAAAGTCACCAACCTCAGTTTCATGGTGTCAGTTTACAGGAGGTACTTGGCACTCTCAAACCAGCCTGACTTGGCACTGGTGCCAGCTTGCCTCTCGGAGGCATCCTGCGCAATATGGATTTTTAGGAGCCAGCCGGCCCCTCCGGGCCACAGGCCTGGGAATACAAACAACGGCCCTTTTCCCAGGTAAGCAAAAGTCACCACCTCAGTTTCATGGTGTCAGTTTACAGGAGGTATTTGGCACTCTCAAACCAGCCTGACGTGGCACTTGTGCCGGCTTGCCTCTCGGAGGCACCCTGCGCAATATGGATTTTTAGGAGCCAGCCAACCTCTCCCGGTCACAGGCCCTGGAACACAAACAACGGCCCTTTTCCCAGGTAGGCAAAAGTCACCACCTCAGTTTCATGGTGTCAGTTTGCAGGAGGTACCTGGCACTCTCCAACCAGCCTGACTTGGCACTGGTGCCAGCTTGCCTCTCGGAGGCACCCTGCGCAATATGGATTTTTAGGAGCCAGCCAACCTCTCCCGGTCACAGGCCCTGGAACACAAACAACGGCCCTTTTCCCAGGTAGGCAAAAGTCACCACCTCAGTTTCATGATGTCAGTTTACAGGAGGTACTTGGCACTCTCCGACCAGCCTGACTGGGCACTGGTGCCAGCTTGCCTCTCGGAGGCACCCTGCGCAATATGGATTTTTAGGAGCCAGCCGGCCTCTCCGGGCCACAGGCCTGGGAATACAAACAGCGGCCCTTTTCCCAGGTAAGCAAAAGTCAACAACCTCAGTTTCATGGTGTCAGTTTGCAGGAGGTACTTGGCACTCTCAAACCAGCTTGACTAGGCACTGGTGCCAGCTTGCCTCTGGGAGGCATCCTGCGCAATATGGATTTTTAGGAGGCAGCCGGCCTCTCCGGGCCACAGGCCCTGGAACACAAACAACGGCCCTTTTCACAGGTAAGCAAAAGTCACCACCTCAGTTTCATGGTGTCAGTTTACAGGAGGTACTTGGCACTCTCAAACCAGCCTGACTTGGCACTGGTGCCAGCTTGCCTCTCGGAGGCATCCTGCGCAATATGGATTTTTAGGAGCCAGCCGGCCCCTCCGGGCCACAGGCCTGGGAATACAAACAACGGCCCTTTTCCCAGGTAAGCAAAAGTCACCACCTCAGTTTCATGGTGTCAGTTTACAGGAGGTATTTGGCACTCTCAAACCACCATGACTTGGCACTGGTGCCAGCTTGCCTCTGGGAGGCACCCTGCGCAATATGGATTTTTAGGAGCCAGCCGGCCTCTCCAGGCCACAAGCCCTGGAACACAAACAACGGCCCTTTTCCCAGGTAAGCAAAAGTCACCACCTCAGTTTCATGGTGTCAGTTTGCAGGAGGTACCTGGCACTCTCCAACCAGCCTGACTTGGCACTGGTGCCAGCTTGCCTCTGGGAGGCATCCTGCGCAATATGGATTTTTAGGAGCCAGCCGACCTCTCCGGGCCACACGCCCTGGAATACAAACAACGGCCCTTTGCCCAGGTAAGCAAAAGTCACCACCTCAGTTTCATGGTGTCAGTTTACAGGAGGTACCTGGCACTCTCCAACCAGCCTGACTTGGCACTGGTGCCAGCTTGCCTCTCGGAGGCATCCTGTGCAATATGGATTTTTAGGAGCCAGCCGGCCTCTCCGCGCCACAGGCCCTGGAACACAAACAACGGCCCTTTTCCCAGGTAAGCAAAAGTCACCACCTCAGTTTCATGGTGTCAGTTTGCAGGAGGTACTTGGCACTCTCAAACAACCATGACTTGGCACTGGTGCCAGCTTGCCTCTCGGAGGCATCCTGCGCAATATGGATTTTTAGGAGCCAGCCGGCCTCTCCGGGCCACAGGCCCTGGAACACAAACAACAGCCCTTTTCCCAGGTAAGCAAAAGTCAACATCCTCAGTTTCATGGTGTCAGTTTACAGGAGGTATTTGGCACTCTCAAACCAGCTTGACTAGGCACTGGTGCCAGCTTGCCTCTGGGAGGCATCCTGCGCAATATGGATTTTTAGGAGCCAGCCGGCCTCTCCGGGCCACAGGCCCTGGAACACAAACAACGGCCCTTTTCCCAGGTAGGCAAAAGTCACCACCTCAGTTTCATGGTGACAGTTTGCAGGAGGTACTTGGCACTCTCCAACCAGCCTGACTTGGCACTGGTGCCAGCTTGCCTCTCGGAGGCACCCTGCGCAATATGGATTTTTAGGAGCCAGCCAACCTCTCCCGGTCACAGGCCCTGGAACACAAACAACGGCCCTTTTCCCAGGTAGGCAAAAGTCACCACCTCAGTTTCATGATGTCAGTTTACAGGAGGTACTTGGCACTCTCCGACCAGCCTGACTGGGCACTGGTGCCAGCTTGCCTCTCGGAGGCACCCTGCGCAATATGGATTTTTAGGAGCCAGCCGGCCTCTCCGGGCCACAGGCCTGGGAACACAAACAACGGCCCTTTTCACAGGTAAGCAAAAGTCACCACCTCAGTTTCATGGTGTCAGTTTACAGGAGGTACTTGGCACTCTCAAACCAGCCTGACTTGGCACTGGTGCCAGCTTGCCTCTCGGAGGCATCCTGCGCAATATGGATTTTTAGGAGCCAGCCGGCCCCTCCGGGCCACAGGCCTGGGAATACAAACAACGGCCCTTTTCCCAGGTAAGCAAAAGTCACCACCTCAGTTTCATGGTGTCAGTTTACAGGAGGTATTTGGCACTCTCAAACCACCATGACTTGGCACTGGTGCCAGCTTGCCTCTGGGAGGCACCCTGCGCAATATGGATTTTTAGGAGCCAGCCGGCCTCTCCAGGCCACAAGCCCTGGAACACAAACAACGGCCCTTTTCCCAGGTAAGCAAAAGTCACCACCTCAGTTTCATGGTGTCAGTTTGCAGGAGGTACCTGGCACTCTCCAACCAGCCTGACTTGGCACTGGTGCCAGCTTGCCTCTGGGAGGCATCCTGCGCAATATGGATTTTTAGGAGCCAGCCGACCTCTCCGGGCCACACGCCCTGGAATACAAACAACGGCCCTTTGCCCAGGTAAGCAAAAGTCACCACCTCAGTTTCATGGTGTCAGTTTACAGGAGGTACCTGGCACTCTCCAACCAGCCTGACTTGGCACTGGTGCCAGCTTGCCTCTCGGAGGCATCCTGTGCAATATGGATTTTTAGGAGCCAGCCGGCCTCTCCGCGCCACAGGCCCTGGAACACAAACAACGGCCCTTTTCCCAGGTAAGCAAAAGTCACCACCTCAGTTTCATGGTGTCAGTTTGCAGGAGGTACTTGGCACTCTCAAACAACCATGACTTGGCACTGGTGCCAGCTTGCCTCTCGGAGGCATCCTGCGCAATATGGATTTTTAGGAGCCAGCCGGCCTCTCCGGGCCACAGGCCCTGGAACACAAACAACAGCCCTTTTCCCAGGTAAGCAAAAGTCAACATCCTCAGTTTCATGGTGTCAGTTTACAGGAGGTATTTGGCACTCTCAAACCAGCTTGACTAGGCACTGGTGCCAGCTTGCCTCTGGGAGGCATCCTGCGCAATATGGATTTTTAGGAGCCAGCCGGCCTCTCCGGGCCACAGGCCCTGGAACACAAACAACGGCCCTTTTCCCAGGTAAGCAAAAGTCACCACCTCAGTTTCATGGTGACAGTTTGCAGGAGGTACTTGGCACTCTCCAACCAGCCTGACTTGGCACTGGTGCCAGCTTGCCTCTCGGAGGCACCCTGCGCAATATGGATTTTTAGGAGCCAGCCAACCTCTCCCGGTCACAGGCCCTGGAACACAAAAAACGGCCCTTTTCCCAGGTAGGCAAAAGTCACCACCTCAGTTTCATGATGTCAGTTTACAGGAGGTACTTGGCACTCTCCGACCAGCCTGACTGGGCACTGGTGCCAGCTTGCCTCTCGGAGGCACCCTGCGCAATATGGATTTTTAGGAGCCAGCCGGCCTCTCCGGGCCACAGGCCTGGGAATACAAACAGCGGCCCTTTTCGCAGGTAAGCAAAAGTCAACAACCTCAGCTTCATGGTGTCAGTTTACAGGAGGTACTTGGCACTCTCCAACCAGCCTGACTTGGCACTGGTGCCAGCTTGCCTCTCGGAGGCACCCTGCGCAATATGGATTTTTAGGAGCCAGCCGGCCTCTCCGGGCCACAGGCCTGGGAATACAAACAGCGGCCCTTTTCCCAGGTAAGCAAAAGTCAACATCCTCAGTTTCATGGTGTCAGTTTGCAGGAGGTACTTGGCACTCTCAAACCAGCTTGACTAGGCACTGGTGCCAGCTTGCCTCTGGGAGGCATCCTGCGCAATATGGATTTTTAGGAGGCAGCCGGCCTCTCCGGGCCACAGGCCCTGGAACACAAACAACGGCCCTTTTCACAGGTAAGCAAAAGTCACCACCTCAGTTTCATGGTGTCAGTTTACAGGAGGTACTTGGCACTCTCAAACCAGCCTGACTTGGCACTGGTGCCAGCTTGCCTCTCGGAGGCATCCTGCGCAATATGGATTTTTAGGAGCCAGCCGGCCCCTCCGGGCCACAGGCCTGGGAATACAAACAACGGCCCTTTTCCCAGGTAAGCAAAAGTCACCACCTCAGTTTCATGGTGTCAGTTTACAGGAGGTATTTGGCACTCTCAAACCACCATGACTTGGCACTGGTGCCAGCTTGCCTCTGGGAGGCACCCTGCGCAATATGGATTTTTAGGAGCCAGCCGGCCTCTCCAGGCCACAAGCCCTGGAACACAAACAACGGCCCTTTTCCCAGCTAAGCAAAAGTCACCACCTCAGTTTCATGGTGTCAGTTTGCAGGAGGTACCTGGCACTCTCCAACCAGCCTGACTTGGCACTGGTGCCAGCTTGCCTCTGGGAGGCATCCTGCGCAATATGGATTTTTAGGAGCCAGCCGACCTCTCCGGGCCACACGCCCTGGAATACAAACAACGGCCCTTTTCCCAGGTAAGCAAAAGTCACCACCTCAGTTTCATGGTGTCAGTTTACAGGAGGTACTTGGCACTCTCAAACCAGCCTGACTTGGCACTGGTGCCAGCTTGCCTCTCGGAGGCATCCTGTGCAATATGGATTTTTAGGAGCCAGCCGGCCTCTCCGCGCCACAGGCCCTGGAACACAAACAACGGCCCTTTTCCCAGGTAAGCAAAAGTCAACATCCTCAGTTTCATGGTGTCAGTTTACAGGAGGTATTTGGCACTCTCAAACCAGCTTGACTAGGCACTGGTGCCAGCTTGCCTCTGGGAGGCATCCTGCGCAATATGGATTTTTAGGAGCCAGCCGGCCTCTCCGGGCCACAGGCCCTGGAACACAAACAACGGCCCTTTTCCCAGGTAAGCAAAAGTCACCACCTCAGTTTCATGGTGACAGTTTGCAGGAGGTACTTGGCACTCTCCAACCAGCCTGACTTGGCACTGGTGCCAGCTTGCCTCTGGGAGGCATCCTGCGCAATATGGATTTTTAGGAGCCAGCCGGCCTCTCCGGGCCACAAGCCTGGGAATACAAACAACGGCCATTTTCCCAGGTAAGCAAAAGTCACCACCTCAGTTTCATGGTGTCAGTTTGCAGGAGGTACTTGGCACTCTAAAACCACCATGACTTGGCACTGGTGCCAGCTTGCCTCTGGCAGGCATCCTGCGCGATATGGACTTTTAGGAGCCAGCCGGCCTCTCCTGGCCACAAGCCCTGGAACACAAACAACAGCCCTTTTCCAGGTAAGTAAAAGTCACCACCTCAGTTTCATGGTGTCAGTTTGCAGGAGGTACTTGGCACTCTCAAACCACCATGACTTGGCACTGGTGCCAGCTTGCCTCTCGGAGGCATCCTGCGCAATATGGATTTTTAGGAGCCAGCCGGCCTCTCCGGGCCACAGGCCCTGGAACACAAACAACGGCCCTTTTCCCAGGTAAGCAAAAGTCACCACCTCAGTTTCATGGTGTCAGTTTGCAGGAGGCACCTGGCACTCTCCAACCAGCCTGACTTGGCACTGGTGCCAGCTTGCCTCTCGGAGGCACCCTGCGCAATATGGATTTTTAGGAGCCAGCCGGCCTCTCCGGGCCACAGGCCTGGGAATACAAACAGCGGCCCTTTTCCCAGGTAAGCAAAAGTCAACATCCTCAGTTTCATGGTGTCAGTTTGCAGGAGGTACTTGGCACTCTCAAACCAGCTTGACTAGGCACTGGTGCCAGCTTGCCTCTGGGAGGCATCCTGCGCAATATGGATTTTTAGGAGGCAGCCGGCCTCTCCGGGCCACAGGCCCTGGAACACAAACAACGGCCCTTTTCACAGGTAAGCAAAAGTCACCACCTCAGTTTCATGGTGTCAGTTTACAGGAGGTACTTGGCACTCTCCAACCAGCCTGACTTGGCACTGGTGCCAGCTTGCCTCTCGGAGGCATCCTGCGCAATATGGATTTTTAGGAGCCAGCCGGCCCCTCCGGGCCACAGGCCTGGGAATACAAACAACGGCCCTTTTCCCAGGTAAGCAAAAGTCACCACCTCAGTTTCATGGTGTCAGTTTACAGGAGGTATTTGGCACTCTCAAACCAGCCTGACGTGGCACTTGTGCCGGCTTGCCTCTCGGAGGCACCCTGCGCAATATGGATTTTTAGGAGCCAGCCAACCTCTCCCGGTCACAGGCCCTGGAACACAAACAACGGCCCTTTTCCCAGGTAGGCAAAAGTCACCACCTCAGTTTCATGGTGTCAGTTTGCAGGAGGTACCTGGCACTCTCCAACCAGCCTGACTTGGCACTGGTGCCAGCTTGCCTCTCGGAGGCACCCTGCGCAATATGGATTTTTAGGAGCCAGCCAACCTCTCCCGGTCACAGGCCCTGGAACACAAACAACGGCCCTTTTCCCAGGTAGGCAAAAGTCACCACCTCAGTTTCATGATGTCAGTTTACAGGAGGTACTTGGCACTCTCCGACCAGCCTGACTGGGCACTGGTGCCAGCTTGCCTCTCGGAGGCACCCTGCGCAATATGGATTTTTAGGAGCCAGCCGGCCTCTCCGGGCCACAGGCCTGGGAATACAAACAGCGGCCCTTTTCGCAGGTAAGCAAAAGTCAACAACCTCAGCTTCATGGTGTCAGTTTACAGGAGGTACTTGGCACTCTCCAACCAGCCTGACTTGGCACTGGTGCCAGCTTGCCTCTCGGAGGCACCCTGCGCAATATGGATTTTTAGGAGCCAGCCGGCCTCTCCGGGCCACAGGCCTGGGAATACAAACAGCGGCCCTTTTCCCAGGTAAGCAAAAGTCAACATCCTCAGTTTCATGGTGTCAGTTTGCAGGAGGTACTTGGCACTCTCAAACCAGCTTGACTAGGCACTGGTGCCAGCTTGCCTCTGGGAGGCATCCTGCGCAATATGGATTTTTAGGAGGCAGCCGGCCTCTCCGGGCCACAGGCCCTGGAACACAAACAACGGCCCTTTTCACAGGTAAGCAAAAGTCACCACCTCAGTTTCATGGTGTCAGTTTACAGGAGGTACTTGGCACTCTCAAACCAGCCTGACTTGGCACTGGTGCCAGCTTGCCTCTCGGAGGCATCCTGCGCAATATGGATTTTTAGGAGCCAGCCGGCCCCTCCGGGCCACAGGCCTGGGAATACAAACAACGGCCCTTTTCCCAGGTAAGCAAAAGTCACCACCTCAGTTTCATGGTGTCAGTTTACAGGAGGTATTTGGCACTCTCAAACCAGCCTGACGTGGCACTTGTGCCGGCTTGCCTCTCGGAGGCACCCTGCGCAATATGGATTTTTAGGAGCCAGCCAACCTCTCCCGGTCACAGGCCCTGGAACACAAACAACGGCCCTTTTCCCAGGTAAGCAAAAGTCACCACCTCAGTTTCATGGTGTCAGTTTACAGGAGGTATTTGGCACTCTCAAACAACCATGACTTGGCACTGGTGCCAGCTTGCCTCTCGGAGGCATCCTGCGCAATATGGATTTTTAGGAGCCAGCCGGCCTCTCCGGGCCACAGGCCCTGGAACACAAACAACAGCCCTTTTCCCAGGTAAGCAAAAGTCAACATCCTCAGTTTCATGGTGTCAGTTTACAGGAGGTATTTGGCACTCTCAAACCAGCTTGACTAGGCACTGGTGCCAGCTTGCCTCTGGGAGGCATCCTGCGCAATATGGATTTTTAGGAGCCAGCCGGCCTCTCCGGGCCACAGGCCCTGGAACACAAACAACGGCCCTTTTCCCAGGTAAGCAAAAGTCACCACCTCAGTTTCATGGTGACAGTTTGCAGGAGGTACTTGGCACTCTCCAACCAGCCTGACTTGGCACTGGTGCCAGCTTGCCTCTCGGAGGCACCCTGCGCAATATGGATTTTTAGGAGCCAGCCAACCTCTCCCGGTCACAGGCCCTGGAACACAAAAAACGGCCCTTTTCCCAGGTAGGCAAAAGTCACCACCTCAGTTTCATGATGTCAGTTTACAGGAGGTACTTGGCACTCTCCGACCAGCCTGACTGGGCACTGGTGCCAGCTTGCCTCTCGGAGGCACCCTGCGCAATATGGATTTTTAGGAGCCAGCCGGCCTCTCCGGGCCACAGGCCTGGGAATACAAACAGCGGCCCTTTTCGCAGGTAAGCAAAAGTCAACAACCTCAGCTTCATGGTGTCAGTTTACAGGAGGTACTTGGCACTCTCCAACCAGCCTGACTTGGCACTGGTGCCAGCTTGCCTCTCGGAGGCACCCTGCGCAATATGGATTTTTAGGAGCCAGCCGGCCTCTCCGGGCCACAGGCCTGGGAATACAAACAGCGGCCCTTTTCCCAGGTAAGCAAAAGTCAACATCCTCAGTTTCATGGTGTCAGTTTGCAGGAGGTACTTGGCACTCTCAAACCAGCTTGACTAGGCACTGGTGCCAGCTTGCCTCTGGGAGGCATCCTGCGCAATATGGATTTTTAGGAGGCAGCCGGCCTCTCCGGGCCACAGGCCCTGGAACACAAACAACGGCCCTTTTCACAGGTAAGCAAAAGTCACCACCTCAGTTTCATGGTGTCAGTTTACAGGAGGTACTTGGCACTCTCAAACCAGCCTGACTTGGCACTGGTGCCAGCTTGCCTCTCGGAGGCATCCTGCGCAATATGGATTTTTAGGAGCCAGCCGGCCCCTCCGGGCCACAGGCCTGGGAATACAAACAACGGCCCTTTTCCCAGGTAAGCAAAAGTCACCACCTCAGTTTCATGGTGTCAGTTTACAGGAGGTATTTGGCACTCTCAAACCACCATGACTTGGCACTGGTGCCAGCTTGCCTCTGGGAGGCACCCTGCGCAATATGGATTTTTAGGAGCCAGCCGGCCTCTCCAGGCCACAAGCCCTGGAACACAAACAACGGCCCTTTTCCCAGCTAAGCAAAAGTCACCACCTCAGTTTCATGGTGTCAGTTTGCAGGAGGTACCTGGCACTCTCCAACCAGCCTGACTTGGCACTGGTGCCAGCTTGCCTCTGGGAGGCATCCTGCGCAATATGGATTTTTAGGAGCCAGCCGACCTCTCCGGGCCACACGCCCTGGAATACAAACAACGGCCCTTTTCCCAGGTAAGCAAAAGTCACCACCTCAGTTTCATGGTGTCAGTTTACAGGAGGTACTTGGCACTCTCAAACCAGCCTGACTTGGCACTGGTGCCAGCTTGCCTCTCGGAGGCATCCTGTGCAATATGGATTTTTAGGAGCCAGCCGGCCTCTCCGCGCCACAGGCCCTGGAACACAAACAACGGCCCTTTTCCCAGGTAAGCAAAAGTCAACATCCTCAGTTTCATGGTGTCAGTTTACAGGAGGTATTTGGCACTCTCAAACCAGCTTGACTAGGCACTGGTGCCAGCTTGCCTCTGGGAGGCATCCTGCGCAATATGGATTTTTAGGAGCCAGCCGGCCTCTCCGGGCCACAGGCCCTGGAACACAAACAACGGCCCTTTTCCCAGGTAAGCAAAAGTCACCACCTCAGTTTCATGGTGACAGTTTGCAGGAGGTACTTGGCACTCTCCAACCAGCCTGACTTGGCACTGGTGCCAGCTTGCCTCTGGGAGGCATCCTGCGCAATATGGATTTTTAGGAGCCAGCCGGCCTCTCCGGGCCACAAGCCTGGGAATACAAACAACGGCCATTTTCCCAGGTAAGCAAAAGTCACCACCTCAGTTTCATGGTGTCAGTTTGCAGGAGGTACTTGGCACTCTAAAACCACCATGACTTGGCACTGGTGCCAGCTTGCCTCTGGCAGGCATCCTGCGCGATATGGACTTTTAGGAGCCAGCCGGCCTCTCCTGGCCACAAGCCCTGGAACACAAACAACAGCCCTTTTCCAGGTAAGTAAAAGTCACCACCTCAGTTTCATGGTGTCAGTTTGCAGGAGGTACTTGGCACTCTCAAACCACCATGACTTGGCACTGGTGCCAGCTTGCCTCTCGGAGGCATCCTGCGCAATATGGATTTTTAGGAGCCAGCCGGCCTCTCCGGGCCACAGGCCCTGGAACACAAACAACGGCCCTTTTCCCAGGTAAGCAAAAGTCACCACCTCAGTTTCATGGTGTCAGTTTGCAGGAGGCACCTGGCACTCTCCAACCAGCCTGACTTGGCACTGGTGCCAGCTTGCCTCTCGGAGGCACCCTGCGCAATATGGATTTTTAGGAGCCAGCCGGCCTCTCCGGGCCACAGGCCTGGGAATACAAACAGCGGCCCTTTTCCCAGGTAAGCAAAAGTCAACATCCTCAGTTTCATGGTGTCAGTTTGCAGGAGGTACTTGGCACTCTCAAACCAGCTTGACTAGGCACTGGTGCCAGCTTGCCTCTGGGAGGCATCCTGCGCAATATGGATTTTTAGGAGGCAGCCGGCCTCTCCGGGCCACAGGCCCTGGAACACAAACAACGGCCCTTTTCACAGGTAAGCAAAAGTCACCACCTCAGTTTCATGGTGTCAGTTTACAGGAGGTACTTGGCACTCTCCAACCAGCCTGACTTGGCACTGGTGCCAGCTTGCCTCTCGGAGGCATCCTGCGCAATATGGATTTTTAGGAGCCAGCCGGCCCCTCCGGGCCACAGGCCTGGGAATACAAACAACGGCCCTTTTCCCAGGTAAGCAAAAGTCACCACCTCAGTTTCATGGTGTCAGTTTACAGGAGGTATTTGGCACTCTCAAACCAGCCTGACGTGGCACTTGTGCCGGCTTGCCTCTCGGAGGCACCCTGCGCAATATGGATTTTTAGGAGCCAGCCAACCTCTCCCGGTCACAGGCCCTGGAACACAAACAACGGCCCTTTTCCCAGGTAGGCAAAAGTCACCACCTCAGTTTCATGGTGTCAGTTTGCAGGAGGTACCTGGCACTCTCCAACCAGCCTGACTTGGCACTGGTGCCAGCTTGCCTCTCGGAGGCACCCTGCGCAATATGGATTTTTAGGAGCCAGCCAACCTCTCCCGGTCACAGGCCCTGGAACACAAACAACGGCCCTTTTCCCAGGTAGGCAAAAGTCACCACCTCAGTTTCATGATGTCAGTTTACAGGAGGTACTTGGCACTCTCCGACCAGCCTGACTGGGCACTGGTGCCAGCTTGCCTCTCGGAGGCACCCTGCGCAATATGGATTTTTAGGAGCCAGCCGGCCTCTCCGGGCCACAGGCCTGGGAATACAAACAGCGGCCCTTTTCGCAGGTAAGCAAAAGTCAACAACCTCAGCTTCATGGTGTCAGTTTACAGGAGGTACTTGGCACTCTCCAACCAGCCTGACTTGGCACTGGTGCCAGCTTGCCTCTCGGAGGCACCCTGCGCAATATGGATTTTTAGGAGCCAGCCGGCCTCTCCGGGCCACAGGCCTGGGAATACAAACAGCGGCCCTTTTCCCAGGTAAGCAAAAGTCAACATCCTCAGTTTCATGGTGTCAGTTTGCAGGAGGTACTTGGCACTCTCAAACCAGCTTGACTAGGCACTGGTGCCAGCTTGCCTCTGGGAGGCATCCTGCGCAATATGGATTTTTAGGAGGCAGCCGGCCTCTCCGGGCCACAGGCCCTGGAACACAAACAACGGCCCTTTTCACAGGTAAGCAAAAGTCACCACCTCAGTTTCATGGTGTCAGTTTACAGGAGGTACTTGGCACTCTCAAACCAGCCTGACTTGGCACTGGTGCCAGCTTGCCTCTCGGAGGCATCCTGCGCAATATGGATTTTTAGGAGCCAGCCGGCCCCTCCGGGCCACAGGCCTGGGAATACAAACAACGGCCCTTTTCCCAGGTAAGCAAAAGTCACCACCTCAGTTTCATGGTGTCAGTTTACAGGAGGTATTTGGCACTCTCAAACCAGCCTGACGTGGCACTTGTGCCGGCTTGCCTCTCGGAGGCACCCTGCGCAATATGGATTTTTAGGAGCCAGCCAACCTCTCCCGGTCACAGGCCCTGGAACACAAACAACGGCCCTTTTCCCAGGTAAGCAAAAGTCACCACCTCAGTTTCATGGTGTCAGTTTACAGGAGGTACTTGGCACTCTCCAACCAGCCTGACTCGGCACTGGTGCCAGCTTGCCTCTCGGAGGCACCCTGCGCAATATGGATTTTTAGGAGCCAGCCGGCCTCGCCGCGCCACAGGCCTGGGAATACAAACAACGGCCCTTTTCCCAGGTAAGCAAAAGTCAACAACCTCAGCTTCATGGTGTCAGTTTGCAGGAGGTACTTGGCACTCTCCAACCAGCCTGACTTGGCACGGATGCCAGCTTGCCTTTGGGAGGCACCCTGCGCAACATGGATTTTTAGGAGCCAGCCGGCCTCTCCGCGCCACAGGCCCTGGAACACAAACAACGGCCCTTTTCCCAGGTAAGCAAAAGTCAACAACCTCAGCTTCATGGTGTCAGTTTGCAGGAGGTACTTGGCACTCTCCAACCAGCCTGACTTGGCACTGGTGCCAGCTTGCCTCTCGGAGGCACCCTGCGCAATATGGATTTTTAGGAGCCAGCCGGCCTCTCCGGGTCACAGGCCTTGGAATACAAACAACGGCCCTTTTCCCAGGTAAGCAACAGTCACCACCTCAGTTTCATGGTGTCAGTTTGCAGGAGGTACTTGGCACTCTCCAACCAGCCTGACGTGGCACTGGTGCCGGCTTGCCTCTCGGAGGCATCCTGCGCAATATGGATTTTTAGGAGCCAGCCAACCACTCCCGGTCACAGGCCCTGGAACACAAACAACGGCCCTTTTCCCAGGTAAGCAAAAGTCACCACCTCAGTTTCATGGTGTCAGTTTGCAGGAGGTACTTGGCACTCTCAAACCACCATGACTTGGCACAGGTGCCAGCTTGCCTCTCGGAGGCACCCTGCGCAATATGGATTTTTAGGAGCCAGCCGGCCTCTCCGGGCCACAGGCCTTGGAACACAAACAACGGCCCTTTTCCCAGGTAAGAAAAAGTCAACAACTTCAGTTTCATGGTGTCAGTTTGCAGGAGGTACTTGGCACTCTCCAACCAGCCTGACTTGGCACTGGTGCCAGCTTGCCTCTCGGAGGCATCCTGCGCGATATGGATTTTTAGGAGCCAGCCGGCCTCTCCGCGCCACAGGCCTTGAAACACAAACAACGGCCCTTTTCCCAGGTAAGCAAAAGTCACCACCTCAGTTTCATGGTGTCAGTTTGCAGGAGGTACTTGGCACTCTCAAACCAGCTGACTTGGCCCTGGTGCCAGCTTGCCTCTGGCAGGCATCCTGTGCAATATGGATTTTTAGGAGCCAGCCGGCCTCTCCGGGCCACAGGCCCTGGAACACAAAAAACGGCCCTTTTCCCAGGTAAGCAAAAGTCACCACCTCAGTTTCATGGTGTCAGTTTGCAGGAGGTACTTGGCACTCTCCAACCAGCCTGACTTGGCACAGGTGCCAGCTTGCCTCTGGGAGGCATCCTGCGCAATATGGATTTTTAGGAGCCAGCCGGCCTCTCCGGGCCACAGGCCGTGGAACACAAACAACGGCCGTTTTCACAGTTAAGCAAAAGTCAACATCCTCAGTTTCATAGTGTCAGTTTACAGGAGGTATTTGGCACTCTCAAACCAGCTGACTTGGCCCTGGTGCCAGCTTGCCTCTGGCAGGCATCCTGTGCAATATGGATTTTTAGGAGCCAGCCGGCCTCTCCGGGCCACAGGCCCTGGAACACAAACAACGGCCCTTTTCCCAGGTAAGCAAAAGTCACCACCTCAGTTTCATGGTGTCAGTTTGCAGGAGGTACTTGGCACTCTCAAACCACCATGACTTGGCACTGGTGCCAGCTTGCCTCTCAGAGGCACCCTGCGCAATATGGATTTTTAGGAGCCAGCCGGCCTCTCCAGGCCACAAGCCCTGGAACACAAACAACGGCCCTTTTCCCAGGTAAGCAAAAGTCACCACCTCAGTTTCATGGTGTCAGTTTGCAGGAGGTACCTGGCACTCTCCAACCAGCCTGACTTGGCACTGGTGCCAGCTTGCCTCTGGGAGGCATCCTGCGCAATATGGATTTTTAGGAGCCAGCCGACCTCTCCGGGCCACACGCCCTGGAATACAAACAACGGCCCTTTGCCCAGGTAAGCAAAAGTCACCACCTCAGTTTCATGGTGTCAGTTTACAGGAGGTACTTGGCACTCTCAAACCAGCCTGACTTGGCACTGGTGCCAGCTTGCCTCTCGGAGGCATCCTGTGCAATATGGATTTTTAGGAGCCAGCCGGCCTCTCCGCGCCACAGGCCCTGGAACACAAACAACGGCCCTTTTCCCAGGTAAGCAAAAGTCACCACCTCAGTTTCATGGTGTCAGTTTGCAGGAGGTACTTGGCACTCTCAAACAACCACGATTTGGCACTGGTGCCAGCTTGCCTCTCGGAGGCATCCTGCGCAATATGGATTTTTAGGAGCCAGCCGGCCTCTCCGGGCCACAGGCCCTGGAACACAAACAACAGCCCTTTTCCCAGGTAAGCAAAAGTCAACATCCTCAGTTTCATGGTGTCAGTTTACAGGAGGTATTTGGCACTCTCAAACCAGCTTGACTAGGCACTGGTGCCAGCTTGCCTCTGGGAGGCATCCTGCGCAATATGGATTTTTAGGAGCCAGCCGGCCTCTCCGGGCCACAGGCCCTGGAACACAAACAACGGCCCTTTTCCCAGGTAAGCAAAAGTCACCACCTCAGTTTCATGGTGACAGTTTGCAGGAGGTACTTGGCACTCTCCAACCAGCCTGACTTGGCACTGGTGCCAGCTTGCCTCTCGGAGGCATCCTGCGCAATATGGATTTATAGGAGCCAGCCGGCCTCTCCAGGCCACAAGCCTGGGAATACAAACAACGGCCATTTTCCGAGGTAAGCAAAAGTCACCACCTCAGTTTCATGGTGTCAGTTTACAGGAGGTATTTGGCACTCTCCAACCAGCTGACTTGGCCCTGGTGCCAGCTTGCCTCTGGCAGGCATCCTGTGCAATATGGAATTTTAGGAGCCAGCCGGCCTCTCCGGGCCACAGGCCCTGGAACACAAACAACGGCCCTTTTCCCAGGTAAGCAAAAGTCACCACCTCAGTTTCATGGTGTCAGTTTGCAGGAGGTACTTGGCACTCTCCAACCAGCCTGACTTGGCACTGGTACCAGCTTGCCTCTGGGAGGCATCCTGCGCAATATGGATTTTTAGGAGCCAGCCGGCCTCTCCAGGCCACAGGCCTTGGAACACAAACAACGGCCCTTTTCCCAGGTAAGCAAAAGTCACCACCTCAGTTTCATGGTGTCAGTTTACAGGAGGTATTTGGCACTCTCAAACCAGCCTGACGTGGCACTTGTGCCGGCTTGCCTCTCGGAGGCACCCTGCGCAATATGGATTTTTAGGAGCCAGCCAACCTCTCCCGGTCACAGGCCCTGGAACACAAACAACGGCCCTTTTCCCAGGTAGGCAAAAGTCACCACCTCAGTTTCATGATGTCAGTTTACAGGAGGTACTTGGCACTCTCCGACCAGCCTGACTTGGCACTGGTGCCAGCTTGCCTCTCGGAGGCACCCTGCGCAATATGGATTTTTAGGAGCCAGCCGGCCTCTCCTGACCACAGGCCCTGGAACACAAACAACGGCCCTTTTCCCAGGTAAGCAAAAGTCACCACCTCAGTTTCATGGTGTCAGTTTGCAGGAGGTACTTGGCACTCTCCAACCAGCCTGACATGGCACTGGTGCCAGCTTGCCTCTGGGAGGCATCCTGCGCAATATGGATTTTTAGGAGCCAGCCGGCCTCTCCGGGCCACAGGCCCTGGAATACAAACAACGGCCGTTTTCACAGTTAAGCAAAAGTCAACATCCTCAGTTTCACGGTGTCAGTTTACAGGAGGTATTTGGCACTCTCAAACCAGCTGACTTGGCCCTGGTGCCTGCTTGCCTCTGGCAGGCATCCTGTGCAATATGGATTTTTAGGAGCCAGCCGGCCTCTCCGGGCCACAGGCCCTGGAACACAAAAAACGGCCCTTTTCCCAGGTAAGCAAAAGTCACCACCTCAGTTTCATGGTGTCAGTTTGCAGGAGGTACTTGGCACTCTAAAACCACCATGACTTGGCACTGGTGCCAGCTTGCCTCTGGCAGGCATCCTGCGCGATATGGACTTTTAGGAGCCAGCCGGCCTCTCCTGGCCACAAGCCCTGGAACACAAACAACAGCCCTTTTCCAGGTAAGTAAAAGTCACCACCTCAGTTTCATGGTGTCAGTTTGCAGGAGGTACTTGGCACTCTCAAACCACCATGACTTGGCACTGGTGCCAGCTTGCCTCTCGGAGGCATCCTGTGCAATATGGATTTTTAGGAGCCAGCCGGCCTCTCCGGGCCACAGGCCCTGGAACACAAACAACAGCCCTTTTCCCAGGTAAGCAAAAGTCACCACCTCAGTTTCATGGTGTCAGTTTGCAGGAGGCACCTGGCACTCTCCAACCAGCCTGACGTGGCACTGGTGCCAGCTTGCCTCTCGGAGGCATCCTGCGCAATATGGATTTTTAGGAGCCAGCCGGCCTCTCCGGGCCACAGGCCTGGGAATACAAACAACGGCCCTTTTCCCAGGTAAGCAAAAGTCACCACCTCAGTTTCATGGTGTCAGTTTACAGGAGGTATTTGGCACTCTCAAACCAGCCTGACGTGGCACTTGTGCCGGCTTGCCTCTCGGAGGCACCCTGCGCAATATGGATTTTTAGGAGCCAGCCAACCTCTCCCGGTCACAGGCCCTGGAACACAAACAACGGCCCTTTTCCCAGGTAGGCAAAAGTCACCACCTCAGTTTCATGATGTCAGTTTACAGGAGGTACTTGGCACTCTCAAACCACCATGACTTGGCACTGGCGCCAGCGTGTCCCTTGGAGGCACCCTGCGCAATATGGATTTTTAGGAGCCAGCCAGCCTCTCCAGGCCACAAGCCATGGAACACAAATAACGGCCCTTTTCCCAGGTAAGCAAAAGTCACCACCTCAGTTTCATGGTGTCAGTTTGCAGGAGGTACTTGGCACTCTCAAACCACCACGACTTGGCTCTGGCGCCAGCGTGCCTCCCGGAGGCACCCTGCGCAATATGGATTTTTAGGAGCCAGCCGGCCTCTCCAGGCCACAGGCCTTGGAACACAAACAACGGCCCTTTTCCCAGGTAAGCAAAAGTCACCACCTCAGTTTCATGGTGTCAGTTTGCAGGAGGTACTTGGCACTCTCAAACCAGCCTAACTTTGCACTGGTGCCATCTTGCGTCTTGGGGGCATCCTGCGCAATACGGATTTTTAGGAGCCAGCCGTCTGCTCCGAGCCTTGGCGTTACGGTCAAAAGTGACGCTTTTTACAGGGCCTAAGGGGCCATATCTTGGACATTCCCATCTCCAAAGCCAAAACAAAATCCCCTCAATGTGATTTGTTACCCAGACCATATTTTGATCCCCTCTGGTGGTCCTGTCCCTCTACTTATCTCTCATATGTGTGGGCATGACAATCTGTGCTGGGTGTGAAAGAAAGCGGATACGCCGTCTGGGAAGTCCCTGCTGACACCAGGCTATTGTCTCTCATTCTGCCAAGAGAAAGGAAACCAAACATGAGTGCACAATGTTAGTGGCACAGCGGCCAAAACATGACTGTTTTCTACTCACCCCTCTCCTAAGAATGCCCAGGTCCTCAGGCCACACGCTTCAGGCTTGCTCGGAGACTGTCGCCATTGTTGCAGGGGTGCACCTGAGTTAAGTGGAAACAAGGTGATTTGGCATTGCTGGGACCTGAGTGGAGCCTCGCTCCTCCTCCCTACCTCCTGCATTCACCACAACTCCTTGGCTGTTCCTGAGGGCTACCAGGATGGGACCACAAAATAGAAAATTTGAAGGCTTCATCATCACAGAGTCCTGTAACACCTCCACAGGGCTCACATTTGCAGGAAACCCAGTGCGTCAGCCGGTTGGTGATGGGGGCTGGACATACGCCGAGTCGACTGCCTAAAGCGCACAAACAAGAATGGATGCTTGGAGTTCCACCAGAAAATGAGACTTCAGCTGTAACTGCTTCTGTATGCTACTCAATGCTCACCTTGCCCACTCAGCCTTGACTGCTGCGCTCTGCCTTGACTTCCTAAAAAGAAAGACATAGAACAGTGCTGTAACAGAGTCACCATTTACACTTCTGCTGCAGAGACAAACACTGACTGACCTGCTCAGGGGAACTCCCTCACCGAGGATGGGGCCCTCTGGCACAGATTTAATCCATCTGAATCTGAAGAAAAAGCTAGGACAAAAGTCAAAAGGGCTGCAGGATACCTTAAGAGCTCCAGATAGCCTGTGTCCATCTACAAATCCCATCGAGAGTCCAACCACACACCACAGTACAAATCTCAACTCCCGGGGACTTGTGCTATTGAACCAGGCTATGCGGCAGGGCAGAGCAGCTCCGGCACAAATGTGTGTGCACACCCGTGATACAGGACAGGACGTGACAAACAATGGGCAGAAAACACGGACAGAAATCTCTTGGCAAGGAAAATGACTGCAAGGACTGAGCGAATGCAAAAGGAGATGACCAAGGTGAGACCGCTGGTGAGCTGATGAGGCTCAGAGAACCCTGGAGGAAGAAGATGCTAACTGAATGATTTCTTCCAAGAAGGGGAAAGATGGATGCCTGGGAATCCTACAGTCAGAATCCTCTCCCTAACCTCACATTCTTACAAGGCCTAATCAGTCAAAACAGATCCTTGTGGGGCGCGGCTGTCTGTACAGCTCAGAACAAGACCTGAAAAGACATCTGACCAGATGCTTCTAAAGAGAGAAGAGATTCTGATACCTGTCTGAGCTCCCAAGTCAAAAGTTCTAGGGCTTTGGTACCAGGCAAAGGAACACTGAGATCACAGATGCTAAGAATGATGCCAGGGTTTCTGACAGGCCCCTTAAAGGCCTAAGGTAAAAGACATGACATATCCAAACACACAGAATGCACGATAGACAAATGACACCATACACACCAGGACTACTCTGCCCTGCTCATCTAAGATCTGTCATCAAAAGTGATGCTTTCCTTTCATGTGGCCTAAGGGGCCACTTTATGGACAATCCCATCTCCAAAGCAAACTCAAAAACCCCTCCCAGTGGGTCCCTACCCAACACCCCACTTCAATCCCCTCGATGGGTCGTAGCCCTCTATTTATCTCTCAGACACCTGGGGTTGCTGATCCTTGTCAGGTGCAAAAGAAGGCAGCCTCGACATCTGGGAAGTTCCTGCTAGCACTGCTGTTCAACATCTTCCTGTTGTTTCTTAGTCAGCTACACTAAAAGGATCCAGACATCAATGCATGATCTCAGCAGCACATTAGCCTAAGCCGCACAAGTCTGCTACTCACCATTCTCCTAAGGCCGCATGCTTCGCTGTGCTCAGAAGCTGACGCAGTCATTGCGATGTACGCCTGGGTTAAGAGGAGAAGAGGTGATGTGGCATTGCTGAAACCTGAGTGGACCCTCCCTCCTCCTCCCTACTTCACAGACTCACCGCAACTCCTCGGCCGTTGCTGAAGGCTACCCGGGTGACACCTTTAAATAGAAAAGGCAGAGGCTTCATCACTGTGTCCTCTGATGCTTCCGCAGGGCTCACAAGAGCAGCAGACCCGGTCTGTCGGCCGGTTGGTGATGGGGGCTCGGCATACACCGAGTGGATTGCCTAAAGTGCACAAACAACAACGGATGCTTAGAGTTGCACCAGAAAGTGAGACTTGCGTAATAACAACTGCTTCTGTCCACTGGTCAATGCTCACCTTGCCCACCTCACCTTGACTGCTGATATCCGGCTTGATTTCCTAAAAAGAAAGACAAAGAACAGTGCTGTAACAGACTCATACTTTGCACTCCCCCTGCAGAGACAGTGACGGACCTGCTCGGCGGAACCTCCTCACCCAGGATGGGTGGATGGATTTTGCCCTGGATTTTATCCTTCTGCATCTGAAAGAAAGTGAGGACAAAAGTCAAAGGGCGGCAGGATAACCTCACAGCTCCAAACAGCTTGTGTCAATCTAGGAATATCATCTAGAGTCCAGCGACACCCCACCGCAAGTCCCCAGGACTCGTCCTATTGCACCGGGCCATGCGGCAGGGCAGAGCAGCTCCGGCACAAATGTTTGCAGACACCCGTGACACAGAACATGACAAACAAGGGGACATTAAACACAACACATTATGCTAGAAACAGTGTGACACAAGGATGAGAGAAGAGTTCCTGGCAAGTTTAATAATGGCAAGGACCAAGAGGATGCCAAAAGAGATGACCGATGCTAAGGTGACAGTGGATGGAGGAGGCTCCTCTAAGGAGCAGAACGAAAAGACTGGAACAGAGTGACCTGTTATAAGAACTGTTGGTCACAATGATCAAGATGCTTGTGAGAAAATGCTATGTTTAGAATTCTCTCTACAGCATACAATCTTATAAGGCCCCAAACATTACAACTCAGGCTGGAAAGGATGGATAGTGATACGCCTGGAAACAAGGCCTCAAAAAACATCCAACTCGATGCTTCTGAGATGTGACTTGGACATGGCCGAGCCCACCTGTAAAAGAACAAACGGTATCGGCGTTGTGCCGAGAACTGCAAGCGTTCGAGAACCTAGAGATGACAGCTGATGCTTGTGGTGAGGGCCTTGAGAGGAAAAGGCAGCGATATCTGATCCAAAGGACCCCAAAGACACACTAAGTAACACAGTACACCAGACAACACAACACAGACCAGAACTGTTCTGTACTGCACACCCTACAGCTGCAATCGAAAGTGGAGCCTCTCCCTTTAGCTGTCCTAAGAACTAAAGGGAGGCTCTTTACCCTCTGCTAGTTTTTAAATCTGTCCCAAGAATTTCCAACCCATTACTTTCCTATCCTCCCATCTCCAGGCCGTGGCCCCCGACTTATCTTTTGGATAACTGGAGATGTGAATCCACGTTGTACCTCAAATAAGCCTGCCTCAGAGGGCCCTGTGATGGCCTGTTAGCCTCTCACTCAGCTACAATAAAGCAAACCAAAACCAATGTATGAGTTCAGGTTTATGTGGGTCAAATCCCAGCAAGTCAGCTACCTACCCTCTCCTGAGTGTGCCTGGGTCCTCGAGGCTCCAGCTTCATCCTGATTCCAAGGCTGGGGCTGTTATTATGAGTGGCACTTGGGTTAGAGAAAGGCAAAGTTACATGGCATTTCTGTGAGTGTAGTGGATGAGCTTATGTACTGTAAGACATGTAAATGCCTCTGCTACACTTGTGAAAAGCCTTGGGGGGGCTCTCAAATAGACATTATTTCTCACCCTGCTACCTTCAACACCCCACCCCCCAATAATTCCTGACTGGATACCTGGTCACCCTCCCTCTCCTAGTCACAATCCTCAACTCACCTGAAGCTTCAATCTCAAGCATCATCTTTGACACTGGGCAGATGTCTTTTGTGACATGATGAATCTGCTGAAAAAAAAGCACTGTACTTGACACAACCTGGAATTTCTGGAAGCTGCATTCCATCTAAAAAAATTATATAAAAATAACAGAACAAGAACAAAACCAGAAATTACAAAAGCACTTTAACACCCTTGAACACACAACCCAAAATCATGAGCTTAAATACTCCCTGTGCTCAATGATGTTTTCTTCACAGTATCTTCAAAGCCTCTATGACTTTAAATACCCAAAAGCACCCACTATAAACAAGCTGAGATAAGCTGAAAAAAAGCTACCTCACTGAAATAGCAGGAAAGTTCTTACTCCAACACACCCCAAAGAGGGAATGAAGCCCCTTAGCAAAGGCTGGGGTTAATATACCCCTGATTGTGCCCGCCTCTCATTCCCATGGCACCCAGGAAAAGGGAGGGGGCAAATCCCACCAGGTATAAAAGCCCTCAGAGGAGTTATAGCTGTTTGGCTCCTCTGACTTGTGTTCAAGGGGAGTAAAGGGCTTGTTGTAGAAGAAAACTTTTCTGTGAAATAACAGCACTTTCTTTTTTGCTACAACTACTTGGAGCAGAAAAGCAGAAAAATGGTAAGAAATAAAACTTCGGGTTTAGAAAGCATAGCTAGTTAAATTGGGTAATTTGCTGTTAACTTACCTAATTATTCCTGAAGGTGTCACCAGGGCACTTGATGACTACTAAGTAGTGCTTCACGTGTAACTAAGTAGGGTGGAGAAGAATACTAATGATATGAATTGTCTAAGTCTCCTTGGGATCTCTAATTAGGGCAATCTATATTATAAACAAAAATAAGGGGGGGGAAAAAAAAAAAGCGCCTCCCGGGCAGCGTAAGGGTCAAGTACATGGCAGGCTCACACTTCTCTGAGATATATGGTCCTAAGGCACAAAAAGAAGAGCCCTGAAATGCACGTTTAAACCCTTACAGCTGCTGGGGGAATTTGACAGTTCAGATGTACCTTTGTCTCTCTCTCTCTCCCTCTCCTACTCTGTACTTCTAGCGGCTCAGCTGTCAGCCACCTAAGACATTAACATCTTACAACTTTTACATTATGAGGCTTCACACATACACAGCTTTACATGTGCAGACTCTACATGGTTACACATACAGGCCCTTCAGTGCTTGGCGGTGGTCTGCTTAGGATTATGCTTAGAGAAATTCTTCCTCACCCGGAGAAAGAGAGGATATCCGAACACTTCTCCCCGGCAAGAATGACATTTCCCCTGAAATTTGTCACTTCTCAGACTTTGTCCCTGCACCCACCCCCTTCCGCCTTCCCGGTCAAACGAGCACTCCTGGGAACGCAGTGCTGCCGGAGCTCATCTCCACTGCGGCCACCGACGGCCTCGTGGACGACGACGCCACACGCACCGGGAAGACTGCTAGCTTCATTCGCTGCCCAGCATGTGGCTGGGACGGCGCGATAAGACGGGGCAGGAGCTCCGGCCGAGCCGAGCACCGGGAGACCGTCGGCGCGGGGTAGCTGGGAGGGCATCCGCGCCCCGCCGGCATCCGCGCCCCGCCGGCATCCGCGCCCCGCCGGCATCCGCGCCACGCCCGCCGCGCACCCGTCCCTGCGGCAGCGCGTCCCGCCCCCGTCGCTAGGGAAGTGAGGTCACGCAGTATGGTGGCTGGAGGCCGGAGGGGCTGAAGCGCTGGTCGTGTCGGGAATCCGTATCCATCTTGCTCGGCAGCTGCGGCGACGGGCTCGACTGTCTCGCTAGTATCGAGCGGCGAGACCAAAGCCACGATGGCATCCGAAACTGCAGGACTGTGAGGCATCAGAACGAGAGCCAGCAGGCCGGGCAGAGCAACAGAACCGGGTCGCGGACGAGCCGAGCTGCCGCCATGGAGCTGAGGGTTGGGAACCGGTACCGGCTGGGCCGGAAGATCGGGAGCGGCTCCTTCGGGGATATCTACCTGGGTAAGGAGGATGGCTCGCTGGGGGTTTAGCTGGCCGTTTTCTGGCTGTGTGGAGAACATCGAGGGCCTAGCCAGGTCGGGCAAGTACCTGGGCTAGGGACACAGCAGCAGTAATTTAATATTTCGTTGACATCATGTCCTGATTTGGATAGTGCGGAAATCGGGAATTCTGGTTTACTCGGCTGCCTCTTCTCATTGTTGTCTATTGACCTTGGGCACCGTTCGAGTCTGTAAAATGGGCATAAGGGTAAAAATCGCCTTATCTGAAAACAACGAAGAAAAAACCCAAAATCACATAAACCCTGAAAACCCCACAACCCACCACATTCGGAAAAACGTTTCGAGAAAGAAACATACCACGGTTAAATATCGCTGCAGTGGACTACGAAAAATTGTTGTCAGAAGGATGTTTCTTTCTCCCGTGAGGCCTAAAAAAATTACACAAATACAAGTGATTAGGTTGCAGTAAAAAAACCTTTAAATCTTTCAAATAATCCTCGTAGTTTGGCTAATCCTGTTGCTGACCGTCGCCTAATCGTGTTCACTTTGCGATTGTAAAACGTACAGGATTGGAATTGTCTTTGCCAGCCCATTATTATAGCTCTCTGACATAGCCTACTGCTATTGTTTATGAGAAGCACAGGTAGCGGGTGCAAAATATTTTGAAAGCAGGTATTTTTAAAATACTCTACATATTCGGCAAACTCTTAAGCCATGTGAAGTGGGTTAAGTCCAAAGAAATATGAGCATTATTTCCCGTCTGGTAGACACAAGTACTCTGCTTTTAATATAGCAGTCTGCTATTCTGCTTTTGAAAATTATGTTAACCTAGAAAAGAAAATCAGGGAAGGGAGAACTTGCAGGGATTAAGGTTCATTGACTGCATATTTGTGGAAGATAAAAATAATACCACTTTTTCTAGCTTATGTTGTACGTTTGGCAGTGCATGCAGTATGAGAGGTGGGGGTTGTTTTTCTATACATCTTGCAGTGCACAGCTGGCATTCCAACTGAATTCATTACCTAAAGCTGCTTGTTTACAGATGACATACTGGTTATCCATAAGACAGATCATATGCCTGATGAAAAATACGCATTTTTAAATGAAGGCATGTGATGGTCTAGAGTCAGAGAACATGATTCTTCCTCTCTGCAATGCATGTATAGAAGATTGAAGATGTGACCGAAGAAGATTGTGGTAAAGCTTGTGTGAAAATCCTTGTTAGCTTCCACTGGGATACTGGGGGGCAATTAAGGCAGCAGTTGAAATCTGAAAAGTCTTAGACGATTTGGAAAATTTAAACTTGACTACTGCTCAGATAAATCAGATTGTATTACAGTATTAATATCAAGTGCAAGTGAAATAAATGTTTATGTGTCACTTTTATCTCTATGAATTCAGCTTACACCAGTGGAGTTGTGCAGAAAGTAATAGTTCCCTGTATGCTAGTGTATATATTAATGCCATACTGAATTCTGTGCAATAAATCCTCTGGGTTTTACTTCTTTTTTTTTTATTTCTAAATAACTGTCATGGATTTACTCTCAGGGCTTACTGCACATGTCATGCCATTTACATGAAAGCATGGCTCAGGCATGGAACCAGCCTGGAAGTACATGAATGGAAGATCCAGCTGGTGGCATTTATTTTTCCAGGGAAAATTACTGTCTCTCAAGAACTGAAGCCTTTTGTAGAGTCCCATTTGTTTTGCCTTCCATTATCTGGTAGAACAGATGTTTGAAAACTGTATTTTTTGTGATAGCGAAATGTGGTCAGCTTTTTAAAAATTCCAGTTATTGCTCCATTGTTCAGACTGTACAGTAGACGTAAGCGTCTTAAAATAATTTCTAAAGTTATTTCAGAAGTCAATATTTATTTTTAAGTAGACGTACATTTTTATAGGCCTCAATGAATTTGTAGATTATTTCAGCATACATTCCCAGCTCAGTTTTATGCTTTGAAAATGAAGATTTGACTACTTTTTGCCTGTTTCCAGTCCCCAGGTTTTGTCTTAAATGCAGCTACAAGGGTGTTGAAGACGTGTCAGAGTAGAGGGGAACCTCTAGTTAGGCTTTTGAAAGTGGGGATCAGATCGAACTATAGCTGATGTACTTCACATGATCCTGAACAATGAGGTAAAGCAGAAAAGGGCCAAATTCCTAAAGCAGAGAGACTTGGAGATAATGTCTGTGAAGTGTCACACATTTCCTTTTGCTATTTCCTTTTTCCCTGTAGTTTGTAAGTTGCTTGGCTGTGAGAGTGTGTATTTTCTTGACTGTTTCTATTTAAGAATGTCAGTTTCTCCCCACAAACTTGGAAAGTGAACAGGTAAGCCATTTTTTCATTCTTAAAATGCGAATTTAATGAGATTTAAAGAAAGCTTTTGCAGACAGCACGTTCTTTAGTCTAGATAAGCTGCCTTCCAGCCAGGTAAAATGAGGTGTCAGGGTACAGCCAGACTGTGTTGAGATCTAGGGAAACTGTAGTCTCTATTTCCAAGACATAAGAGGAGGTGATTGGAATTCTTAGTACTTCTTCCGTTGGAAGGGTCAGTGTGCTGCATTTGTAAACATTAATTCTGAGCATTTTTACCACAAAATGGAAGTGGAAAGACATCCCTGAGAAGATGCACTTTGTTTAGATTTGTTGTTTTTCTGGGGGTTTTTTGTTGTTTGTTTTGGTTTTTTTTTTAATGGGTTAGCAGCAATTTTGGCTTCTTGTTATACAGTAGTTGTCTCTTGTAAGCCTAGTCTGTAAAGTTTCAGAAGAAAGATAATTGTGGCTGAAAGTACGTAATCTCTGGATGTTTGCCATTTAGAAGTAGTTTGTTGATGCTCGTTTTGTTTCAGTCTTGGCAAAGGAAATGCATCTTAAAAATATTTTGACCGGTGTTTTAATTCTTCTGGTTTTAGGAACTGATATTGCTGCTGGAGAGGAGGTTGCAATAAAGTTGGAATGTGTGAAAACCAAACATCCTCAGCTCCACATCGAGAGTAAAATCTACAAAATGATGCAGGGTGGAGGCAAGCAAACTATTTTCCTTTTTCAAAGATTTTACTGCTTTTACACTTTTGATCTATCTGCCACCAACAGTTAATGTTTGGGATCTCTTTTGAGAAATAAGGGGAAGGTGGGAAGAGGCAGCAGGGTAGACAAAGAACAGCATTTCAGTTCTGCAAGGGCTGTAGAGGAGCAGTTCCAAATTCATGGCTGTCACACTTCATGATAACCAGTAAGATCCTCCAAAGTTTCTCATGGTTCCCAAAATATTAGAATGAGAGGACCTTGTGCAATGTGAAACAAAGTTTGGTCCCAGAACAGTGATTTATTTCTGATTCTCATGGATCAGTGAAAGATGGTAACCACTGCTTTGGACCATTTCACCTGACTTGCTTATTATGGTAGCACAATTCTAAGCTTTTAAAAATCAGGTTAATTTTCATTGTACGTGTTAGAATTCTTTTTTCTGTGTTAAAAATATTTCTTTACTGGGAGAGTTCTAAGACAAAATGGCATTAGTAGTGGAGAGTAGGAGTGCAGCAACTTTGTAGCTACTGTGTGTTGCTTTGCTACAGTAACTTACTCATATATTTTGGAATTCCGGAAGCATAACATTCCTGTGCAATTCTAGGACATAAACCTGGTGTAGTTCAGTTTTCTCTTTGTTTCATACTCCCTTGAATTCTTCCTAGATGAGGATATGCTTTGCATAAAGAGTACATTCCATGCTGTATCTCAAGTACATGCCAAGTAGGGTAATAAGACCTCTAGAAAGTGATAATAATGTGTATTTGCATTTAGTTATTTTTTAATTCCCGCCTCATTCAGTTGCCACCTGCGTGTAACCAAAATAGCCTTTATAGAATAACACGCTTCCTTTAAATTCAGTGAATTACAGCATTTCACACCAAAATGCATAGAATTAACTCCGAGTAAGGTAGTTGAAAATCTGAATAAGGCTACCTACATGCAGGTTTATTTCAAAATATTTGAGCATTTCTGCATTTTTATGTGAAATAAGGTTCCTGACTTCCTCCATAAATTTGGGCTAATTATCATACTGTAAAACTGAATGAATAATGCATCTCATAATCCTAGTTTGTTAGAGATTCACCAAACAGCAAATACCATGGAGCTGAAGGAAAGACAAGAATATGAAGGAAGGGCAGAAATTCACTGCAAATTTTGGTGGAGACAGATATTTAATGGTGATTTGGTAGGCTTTGAAACTAAGTTAATTTCTAAGGCCTTCCTCAGTTATAGTATCTAGTGGTTTGTCAAGGTTTTATTTCCAGATTCCTGATTTGTGCCTTATTACATCTTAGAGCCTACATGAATATTAATATTGGCAAAATACTTAGGGTTCAAGACCAACAAAGATGCTCAGTACTTTAAAGTTGCAAGGTAAGTATGAAGACTAGAAGATTTCTGGGGAAAAGAAAAAAGACTTATTTTTAGACCTCTGTTGCTATAAATTTGTATTGATTCTGCTGGAATTTATCACACATTTAATTTTGGAATGTCTGAACATAAAATATTAAGCTTCACTGTAAATGGAAACATTCATGGTAATGACACTCAGAATTAATATTAAGAGCCTTAAAGATTTGTATGCATTAATTATATAAATCAAATTGTTATACTGAATAAATGATTTATTTTTTCCTAGTGGGTATTCCCACAATTAAGTGGTGTGGAGCTGAAGGGGACTACAACGTTATGGTGATGGAGTTGTTGGGACCGAGTCTTGAAGATCTCTTCAATTTTTGTTCAAGGAAATTTAGTCTCAAGACTGTCCTATTACTTGCTGACCAAATGGTAGGAAATGGCTTTGTTATCTTGATTGTAAAATATGTTGGGATATTGAATTTTTTGGATCATATACTTTTTTTTCTAAAATTTAGAGGTGAATAGGCTGTATTAATAGGGAAAAAATTCAAAAGTTGCTCTGTTTTTGTAAATCCAAACTATCCCATCAAAAGTGATTGATTCTTCTTTAAAAACTGGATCTGCACTGTTTGCAAACCGGGCGTTGCACTGCTCAAAGACTAAGAAATTTCCCCAAGAAAGTTTCTGAAAACAGATTGTCCTAGTTTTGTAAAATAGACACGGGCAAAGAGCTGGAAAGAAGGTTTGTCCGTTGTCTTCTAAATTATGTTCTCTTTGATGCCCTTATATTTTACAGTAAAAAGGGGGGTTGCCTCTTTCATTATTTAGACACAATCGCTAGTGTTTTTGTCAGAAAAAGATGTGTGCTTAGTCTCTCGACAATGATTTTTTTTGTGGTTCTGTATTTAGATTAGTCGAATTGAATATATTCACTCTAAGAACTTCATCCACCGAGATGTGAAGCCAGATAACTTCTTAATGGGCCTGGGGAAGAAAGGCAATCTTGTCTACATAATAGACTTTGGACTAGCAAAGAAGTATCGAGATGCTCGAACTCACCAACATATTCCGTATCGTGAAAATAAAAACTTAACGGGAACTGCCCGTTATGCATCCATCAACACTCATCTTGGAATTGGTGAGCTGGGGAAAGCAATAAATAGAAACTTAAAGAGTGTCGATGCATGTAATTTTAGTGCAAGTGGATGTTGCTTTGTGGAGGCATAGGAGACAGTCCCTATTTTTGACACTAAGAGTACAGTATGCATGGCCTTGCATATCTTGATTAGGTGGGATTCAGTCTATATTCGGTGTCTGTTCAGTCTGAGTTTGTAATGCTTGGGAATTAGCACATTTTTTAATAACTGCAAGGATGATAGACTTTTCTTTTAATGAACAAGTTTATCATGGGCATAAGAACTCTCGGCTGTCTCTTGTTTTTGTAAGGGTTTTTATAACAGTCTTGTTGCACAGACTTTTGTTTTGCCAGTAGAAAATGAAACCTAATGAGTTCACTTTTTTATGCTGTTTGTAGAGCAATCTCGCAGAGATGACTTGGAGTCCTTGGGCTATGTACTGATGTATTTTAACCTGGGCTCCCTCCCCTGGCAGGGACTGAAAGCAGCAACAAAGAGGCAGAAATACGAACGTATCAGTGAAAAGAAAATGTCTACACCTATTGAGGTTTTGTGTAAAGGATATCCTTGTAAGTTGCTCTTCTGTGACACTAGGACTATGTGTTCATGTTTTAGTGGTACATCTCCTTTCCTTATGTTAAATTCTACTACTCTTTTTCACCATCTGTTTCTGTCCTACTCCTCTTTCCCTTCCTTATCCCCCATGATTTTACCACATGTGTGGTAAAAATACTATGCTGAAGACAGATCTTTTGTGTTCATAGATCATTTCTAGGGATCCCTTGTTTTAACTGTTCAAGTGCCCTCAAGAGGAAGGGCAGCATGGTACCCTGATTTGCACTGTATTTTTTGTGCACCTGTTGGCTGGATAATTGGCAACAGACAAATAGCATTTTAACAAACTGCTTTTTTCTCTAGCTGTGTGGTACTATTTCTTAGATGAATTGGATTGTGTAGTCAGATGCATCTCTTATCTACTGCGGTTGTTTCGCTTGGGAATTATTGTCCCAGGTTCATCTGGTTTCGCCTGCTGATGGATTAGAATTTGTGAGAGGCATAAGAAACCCTGCTGCATCCTAGCGTCATGCCTCAGAGCAGTTCTGTTTCTCAGTTTGTTATTTACACCAAAATAATAATAAGCCATTTTTGAGTATTGTAAAATGATACTTAAATTTGTTTAAAACTTAGTAACACTAGCTGTTATCAGAGGCTCTTTTCATTTCACAGAGTTCTGTCTCTTCAGCCTCTTGGCTTGACCCTCTTGTTACAATGACAAGAGCTATAGTTTTTGTTTGGGTTTTATGAAAATTCATCTTTTTTTATGTGTTTCAAATGTGGCTTCATACTTGTTCCTTTACAGTCATGAATTTCATGTTTTCTCTGGGGTTTACAGGCAGGGAAGACTAATCAGCTTCTCTTGTGCCATTTGTTAGAACTTCTTTCTTAATATAAATTATTATCTTATTTCATTTGGGAAGACCTAAAGTCAAAAGCTAGTATTTTGATACTGCTGATTTTCTGTGGTTCTGTGGTGCACTGCATTCACTACGGTATTCTTTTTTTTTTTTTTTTTTCTTTGTAATATTTTGCTTTCCATTTAAAAACAAGGGTTCAGACTATTGTAAATTAAAAATGTGATGTGACTTACCTGGAAGATAAAGTTTTTCTGTGTTTTGTGACCCAGCAGCCATGAATCTCTGTGTGTCTTAACAAAGAAATGCTGTTCCATGTCCCACAATAAATTGTCTTCAGTATGTTCCAAGCAAAGTTTTATACCTTTTCTCCCCCACCAGCTGTTGCTTAAAGAACTGTGCTGTTGGGTCCTATGCGCTGTCGACACAGAGGAGATCTTTGCCTGCTCTGTAATCGAAAAATAATTTATTTTTCAGAGTTGACATGATAGTGTTTCCTTTACTGGATTTCTAGTATTAGATCATTATTCTTTTTCTTATGTTAAGAAGATTCCCTGCTTTTCAGGTTTGGGGTGGTTTGGGTATTTTCAACTCAGAATTACAAAAAAGCCAGTGTGAAGCTGAAGATAAAAAACAGGCTTCCTTTAATTACAGCTGAATTTGCCACATACTTGAACTTCTGCCGTTCTTTGCGTTTTGATGACAAGCCGGACTATTCCTATCTAAGGCAATTATTCAGAAACCTTTTTCATCGGCAAGGATTCTCCTATGACTATGTATTTGACTGGAACATGCTGAAATTTGTGAGTAGCTCATATAGCTTTCTAAAACTTTGAATTCCTAATGGTTTTGGTTGGGTCCTGTTACTGCATGGTCAGTTTTGAGTATCTTAACTGATACTGTAAGATTGTCTTCCATATTTCCTCTTAGCAACTCTACTGTATAGACAGAAAGATCAGGAAATAAGGAGAAAGGCAGGAGATACGGGATCCGTGCTATAAGGCTTGGATGCTAGGTTGTGGAATTACTACTTTCTCCCACCTTGATCTTTAACATAGGTCATTTGCAACGTTTGAGGAGGTGTCCAGCTGCCATAACAGTACATTAACAATTTGAAGACTATCTGAGCAAGTGTATGAACAAAACTTATGGCAATTCTCAAGAAAGCAGTTGGTGCCTTCTCAAACTTCAGTTCACACGTTGTCCAGTTCTTCATTTTCAGTACTTTTATAAACATACAGTTGTAAGGTCAATAATCCCCGAAGTTGTTCACTAGTCTTTACTTGTAGGGTGCAAGCAGAGCAGCTGAAGATGCTGAACGTGAAAGGCGAGAACGAGAGGAAAGATTAAGACATACACGAAATCCAGGTGTACGTGGATTACCCTCCACTGCTTCTGGCAGGCTAAGAGGAACGCAAGATGTAGCTCCTCCTACTCCCCTTACCCCAACTTCACATGCTGGTGAGTAAGCAAGTAGCTGGGTAAGTGCTTCTTGTAGATTACTCTAATTGGCGGTTTGTGTCTGGGCAGAGTTTGGCCTTTTGGTTTGGTTTTTTCTCCCTAGATTTTTAGTAGATTGAAGGTGTTTGCATACGCTCATTGCCTGGAAATTGATACTTGTATTTCTGTGAAATGTCAAACAACAGCCTTGATTCCTTGTTTGGTTATGTGAAATTTTTATGTGCAAACAGCAATAGTGTAATTTTTCCAGTGACCGTGTTAACGTGGCCTTTCTCATTATGAGAATCTAATACTGTTTTTCTCACAGCCAACACCTCTCCTCGGCCAGTATCCGGTATGGAACGAGAAAGGAAAGTGAGTATGAGATTGCATCGTGGTGCCCCGGTCAATATCTCCTCATCTGATTTAACAGGCCGACAAGATACCTCTCGCATGTCAACTTCACAGGTAAAAAAAAAATAAATCTCTGTATTGGAAAAAATGAGGGTGATTTGATAAGTTAATTTGCCAAAAAATCTTACCAGGTAATTGATGTGATTTCATACTGTTTTTGCAAGTGATGTTCATTCTTGTAAATGCTTGGCATTTAGCCTGAACAATGTCAGTGTAAAAAAATTTTTATTTTTACCTTGACGGCAATGACAGGATGCCAAACTCTAGAGATGCAGCATTTTAACCTACTATTATGGGACTTAGCTCCTTGACTCATTAAGTTTCTTATACCTGTTATCAGTGAAGAAGCAGAGTAAGAGGCAGTAGAGAATTTTGTTTCCAAATCAGCAGAGTAGACGATATTGATGCAGAAAAGGCAATAAGCATTTGGTGAAGAATAGAAGGTGCAATAGTGAAGAAAGTTGTAGTGCAGTGCTCTTAATTCAGAGCCCATAAGAGGCCACATACATGGATGCTGGATATGTTGCAGAAGGCTCATTTGAAGAGAATGGCAGGAGGATAAATGATAATGATTTATGGTCAGCGCTGAAATCATCCTTGCCACTCACAGTGACTTAGCAAAGAAATTTTAGGAATGCTTCTTTTTAGGGCTAACAGTGTTAAATGTTTCTAACTCTGTGCTGTAGCTAAAATATAAAACATTCCTCCCTCAGTATATTGGCAGTCTTGTCCCAAACAGTGTACAATTGGCTTTGTACAATTTACTTTCAGTCTTACTTACAAAATGTAAATCAGCCAATCTGTAGACATTCTGCAACATTTCTGGGAAAGCAGTATGTTAGGGGGACTGTTGCAGTGACCTAGGGGTTTTTCCATCATGCCTCACTACTGTGCAGGAGCTCTAAGTGCATAATTTTTGCCAGGGACTTGTTCCTTGTTGACGGAGCACATTGGCAAAAAATTAATTTGGTTCCTTTTAGCTTCATCATTTAATTGGCAGAGTTAATTAGTTTTGGATAGTACATGTTCTTATGTATGAAATCTTACTGCTTGAAAGAACAGTTTTTTAGATGGGGCCAGGTGGATATGGATATCCAGACTGGACATCCCAGTCTAGTGAAGACTGAGAGTGAAGTGGGTTGGAGAAACGATTCCATTGTGATGAAAGCAAAGTGGAATTTGGGGTGGCAGGGGGTATAAGCTGAATGAGTTGTTTCACCATGTAGCTGTGCAGATACTTGTGCTTGCACAAGGGATGAACAGTTCAGGAGCAGAAATGACTGGGCAAGAATAATGTATAGGTGAGGTTTTCTGTACTGGCTTTGGTACAAGTTTCACCATCTTATATTGTTTACTGAACTGTTATTCTTGCCACCAGAAATTCTCACGTCGAAGTATTTTTAAATAGTTTGAAAAAAAAGGAGGGGAGAATTGTGCATAGTTATGGATCTTGTAAATTTCATAAATACCTGTTAGAAGACTGTAAAGAAGGTGCAACCAGACTGTTTTCAGCAATATCCAGTGAATGGACAGTGGAGAGTGGGCACAAATTGAAATACAGGAAATTCCATTTAGACATACAGAGAAACTTTTCTTTACTATGAAGGTGGGCAAGGACTGTAACAGGTTGCCCAAAGAGGTTGTGTAGTCTCCCTTTTCCAAATTACTTGGAGCCCAGCTGGACCTTGTCCTGAGTGGCTTGCTCTAGTTGAGTGTGCTTTGGGCAGTGGGATTGGGCTACATGTTTTCCAGGGGTCCTCTTTGACCTTGGATATTCTGTAAGGCTGTGATGCAGACTTCTCCCTGAACATTTACTTTAATATAAGGATGGTTTCTTGGCAAAGTGTATATGCCAGGTCTTTGGCATTCTGAGCAAATCTCTGATGCTTTGTCTCTGTTAACAGTCAGATAAAGAGTTATAGCAATAACAGACAGAAATTCAGCGATGCCACTTGATTGTTTTAGGTGCAAGTACATCTTTCATGTTTTTGCTTTGTTCCTGACCTGTCCCTCATTGTGCAGGTGATGCTATTGTAAACATGTCAAGTTACGAATAATACAGTTGGGCTTGTAGATCCATTTCTGTTCTGCCTGGCCTGTAGAATGTGAATACTGTGAGGGCAGTGGGCAGTTTCCTGAGTGGTCTTTAAACACCCAGATGTGTAATTTGTGATATGGGCCAACAGTACTGTCTGGCTTAATGGCACATTCCATACCTGCTCTTTTTAACACTCTGCTTCAAGTATAGGATCACTTGGTTGACTTCTTTACAGTCTCAAAAGCAGCCTAGTCAGGATCTTCTCTTGAGTTTGTTAGAACTATAATTAATTGACTTCTGTATTCCTTTAGTTCTTAAGACAGTGAACCAGTGCTAGTGTCTACTCATGGTGACCAAATAACAGTGTGTAACTGTAGTATAATTTGAACAGATTCCTATGGGCCTGATGCAGTTGGAGGGAAAGAGGGATTTGCAGGGGAAATGAGTTGGATTGGAAGGGGCCTTAAAGATCACCTCATTCCAACCCCCCTGCCATGGGCAGAGAACCTTCCAGTAGGGCAGGTTACTCAGAACCCCATTCAGCCTGGCCTTGACCATTTCCTGAGATGGGGAGTCCACAACCTATCTAGGCAACCTGTTCTAATGCCTCACTGCCTTTATAGTAAAGAATTTCTTCCTAATAAATAAATCTACGCTCCTTCAGGTTAAGGCCATTCACGCTTGTCCTGTCACTGTGTGCACTTTTTACATGCCATGAGAACAGCCCCTCTTCAGCCTTCTTGTAAGCCCCCTTTGGGTACTGAAAGGCTTCTCTCAGTTCTCCCCAAAGTCTTCTCTTCTCCAGGCTAAACAGCCCCAACTCTCTCAGCCTGTTTTCGTAGGAGAGGTGCTCCAGCACTGTTGTCAACTTAGTGGCTCTCCTCTGGACTCATTCTAACATTGTCAGCATTGTTCTTGTGTTGGAGGCCCCAGACCTGGACATGGTACTCCAGGTGGGGTCTCACAAGAGCAGAATAGAGGGCAAGAGTCTCCTCTCTCTTGAGTTGCTGGTCACTTTTATTTTGATGCAGCCCAGGATGCGGTTGGCTTTCTGGGCTGCAGGTGCGCATTGCTGAGTCATGTTGAGCTTCTAATCCATGAACACACCCAAGTTTTTCTCCCTAGAGCTAATTTTGATCCATTCTTCACAGCCTGTACTTATGCTTGAGGCTGACCTGACCCACATGCTGGACCTTGCACTTGACCTTGTTGAACTGCATAAAGCTCCCAGAGACCCACTTCTCAAGCTTGTTAGGGTCTCTTTGGATGGCATCCCTTTCCCTACAGCAGGTTGACTGCACCACACAGCTTGTTGTCAGCAAATTTGCTGAGGGTACGCTTGTTTCCACTGTCCATGTTGCTGACAAAGATTTTGAACAGCACCGGTCCCAGTACTGAGGGACAAACACCACTCATCACTGTTTCCTGCTTGGACATTGAACTCACTCACGACAATTCTTTGAGTGCAACCATCTGGCCAATTCCTTATCCGCCAAGTGGTCCATGTGTCAAATCTGTCTTTATCCAATTTAGAGACAGGGATGTCATGCAACACAGCATCCAGTGCTTTTGCGCAAGTCCGGGTGGGTGACATATGTGGCTCTTCCCTTGTCCACCACTGCGTAGCCACAGTGTAGAAGGCTGCCAAATTTGTTGGGCACAATTTACCTTTAGTGAAGCTATGTTGTCTAACACCAATCACCTCCTTATTCTCCACATGCTTTGACATAGTTTCCAAGAGGATCTGTTACATGACTTTGCCAGGCACGGAGGTGAGACTGGCCTGTAGTTCCCTGTGTCATATTTCCCTATATAAAACGGGGGGTTATGGTTTCCCCTTTCCAGTCAGAAGGAACTACGCTGGACTGCCATGATACCTCAAATATGATGGATGGTGGTGCAGCCACTCATCCCTCAGAACCCACAGATGGATGTGTCATCAAGTCCCACAGACTCGTGTACTTTCAGGTTCTTTAAACAGTCCCAAACCCAGTCATCTTCCACAGTGGATGGCTCTTCATTTTCCCAATCCCTGCCTTCACCTTCTGCAACTTGGGTGGTGTGGCTGAAGCACTTTACTTAGACTACAGCTTATAACACTACTACTTGAGCTTGCTAGAGAAACTCACTTTTCATTTTCCCAGTTGTCACTCTCTAGCAGGCAGGATGGTGCAAGTTGTAGGTGTTGATAGCTTATGCTCTTTACAGTTTTCATAATACTAAAGTAGCTCTTCTGTAATCTGAATTTATCCTTAGATGTAGCCAGGTCAACAGTTAGAGCTATGAGTTTCCCATTGTCTGTATACCTTGTTCTTAGGAAAACCTAAAGTATTTGAGTTATGTGACAAAGTCATTAAAGCAAATGTTGATTGGAGAGATGTAAGAATATAGAGAGTCATCCGTATCACTTCTTCTCAAGAGAATCATAAAGAATAGCAATTTTTGGTCCATGTCCATTCCAAGTGTGTTAGTTTCCTTAGTAAGTCTTAAATAAATATACTACCACAGGTCACTTTTCAGGAAGTGCTTAAGCCATACTCCTGCTAGAAAGTAACGTTTAGCATTTACCATGCATATCTACAGATTTGTTAGAGTTCTTATTTATAATTTGATACATTAGTTTTGTTATTTAATTTACTCTATGCCTTGGTTTGGTAAGGCAACGGTGCATCTGTAATCTCCACCTCTGTTTATCTAGAGGAAAGGCTGCTGCTTGTTAAATTCTGGACAATGAAATGTACAGATGTTACTCAGACAAGGAAAGCTTTTCATTCAAAGCTCTGCTCTACTTAGAGTTCTTAAAGATGACTACTCCACATGTTTATCTTTCTTTTTTCCAAACTGAATTCTGATCAAATCCAACTGAAACTGGAAAACTAAGGCTGTGAATGCAAATAATAGGAACCTGAGTTCCCTTATGAAAACTAGGCATTCTCAGAGAAATTTAATGCTCATGGAAAAATAGTAATTGGTAAGCATAGCAAAATAGATGTCATTCCCAGCATCCAAGATAGTGTCCACGTAGCACCTAAGTCATTCTCCTTAAAAAAGACATGCAGTTCTAACACTAAGTAAAGAGCATTTTTAGGAGTAACAACTGCCATGTCTTATGAAATGGTTCATGAAACTTAAGTGTTTCTAATTAAATTATGTAAATTCTATGGCACATGTTATTCAGTACTTTTCTGGATTATATGAAGTGAATGCAACCGCAAAAAACCTGCACGTTGTGAGTTCACAGTGATAAACATCAGTGGGAGCTGAGCGGTGGAGCGCAGTCTATTCAAATGTGTATTTCTGCAGTACTCCAAATTCTGGTTAGGATGAAGAAGTGGAGGCTGTTTTTCTGTATGGGATAACTGTATCTGTGGTAAGTAATGACTGAGAAGGCAGATGTAATGTTGGAGAGGTTAGTGTGGTTTCCCTAATGAAAAGGCGCAATTTCGTCCTTGAATCTATGTATGATACAGTAATGAACAGAAGTGGAGATGTTATTTTGTGTCATTAGTGAGATGGATTGGGAGAACAGATTGTACAGTGTAAGAGTTTCAAATCTACTTCTTTCAGCTTATACAAAAAGCTAAGAAAATGTCTTGAGTGATTTGGTGAAGTGTTTGAGACAAAATTATTTTAACAGGAATTAACGCTTAAAGAGAAAATATGTGAAGAACCTATTGCATAAAATTAAAGCCACTCACAAGTAAAGAAAGGCAAAATAGAGGTCTAAGTAGTTACCTACTGAAACAACTTCTAAAATAAGTAGATCATCTCTTCCCTCTGCCTTTGCACGATACTGGATTCATTTAAGTGGTGTGTTCAAGTTTAAAGCAAACCTAAATTACAGCTCTGCATGCAGTGTGTTAGACAGAAAATCATACTGGCCGTTAAAAGATCCTTCTGCTTTTACACTCTCTAAGTGAATTGTTCCCTAAGTCTCCTTTACACAAAGTTTTTAAAGGTTAAGAGGTGTAATAAAGGAGCTAGTAAATGAGGTAGTAAGTATTCTAGTAAAAACTACTCTGCTGGTCCACATGCACAGACTGCATCCTGAAAGCAGTGATCATCTCAAGAGTCTAGTTATGGGTGAGTAGTCTTCATTTTCTTCAATAAAAGGTTCAGTCTGCTTGTGGTTATACAGTAAGTTGTTTAATATTTTTTTCTTGAATGTAACATGTTCAGCACCCAACAGTCAAAGCTGTGGCAAATTCCAGTTGGTAATAGAGGTATTCTCTGTAGTTGGAAAGATTGAAGTGCTGCACAAAGAAATATTTTATTGTCTCTTTGATGGAAGAAGTTTTTAGGAGACTATAGCCAACACTGGCATTGAATAACTTAAGTGTTGTGCCATACTTCCAGTGCTTCTTCATTTTCCATTTCTGCATCCACAAATCTTTCTTCACCTATCCATCTTAATAGGCATCATATTCTGCGTTGTTCTTCTGACCCTGTCAGCTTCCTTTGAGGATTAATGATTTGTTTCTTTTACGTGCCTCTTAATATGATGGAAGTGTCTTATAGAAGTCTGAAATCAGAGCTTCTTAAAAGATAGAGTTGCTACTGCAAGTTCAGGTTGGATTTTTATTAAGACATCTTTATATATTGGGGCAGTGGAACTGTTAAAAATTGCTGTCTTTTCCCCTACCTCAGAATAGCATTCCTTTCGAACACCATGGCAAGTAGCTGCTCGTCTCCTTTCGTTGGAAGGCAGCACTGGGTGAGTGCTTCTCATTAGACACCAAAACTTTGTATGGGGTGGGGAAAAATCTCTTTGGAAACATCTGACTTTGCTTCTTCTACTCATGTGATCTCATAGTTGTATCTGTGCCTTCTGGTCGGATGCTTGATGAAGCCTTGATTTTTCTCTAACTTAAAAGCAAATGTCTTTTCAAAAGCTGAGTTATTACTGCTGTTCCACTGGGACTCTTAAGCAGAGTTGACAATAATAGTGACTTAAAAGGTCCCTAAAATTGTTCAAGTATCAACAATAAAGTAAAATAACCAAGTCAAAATTTTAGCTGTATGAGAATTACATGTCTTTCCAAGGATGTCGATGCAGCAGTGTGTCATCCAATAAAAACCAGATCTACTTCAGAATCATAAAATCAAAATACCTGTATGAAGACTCAATTGACAATATTGCTCAAATAAGGCTCTGTCTTGTTTTTTCATGAATGGAATGTTCTACTACAGCCATGTCCATTTTTCACTGTTTTATATCCTTTTCCGTGCCTTATGAGTTCTCATTTTAAAAATACTCAGATCTGTTCAGATCTGTATTTTAAAAAAATATCACATGCTAACAGGAATAGTTGACCATGAGCATCTCAGAGGTAGGCAGACTTGAATTTAGGTATTATGAAGTCCTTTCCACTGTTCAGTGCAGTAGAAGTTTCTGCCTTTCTGTGTGCAGCTTTTGGCTTTTTAGTCTGTTCTGCTTTTGGCAATAACTGGTTTCATATGAGAAATAACAGCTTTCAGTTGGAATCTGAACCTTAGTGGCTGAGGGATACTTTTCTTAAGTATTTAAAGAGCTTCTTTGATTTGCTTCTTATTAAGAAAAAAGCTGTGAGATTTTTCTGTTCCTTAATAAATTCTGTTGTATAACTCTTGTCTGCTGTCTCACTTTCTCTAAAAAGCCTAAGCTTGCATTAATCCTGTATCTCTAGTTGGTGAAGAATCCTGCTATTTACTCTTCTGTTTTCTCCTGCTTTGTGTGCTTGGCTGACTCTGCACAACCTGCTTAGTGAACAGTGTATAGCATTAAAAAGATCCAACTGTAAATGTCCACTTAACACTTTAAAGACCAGTTATCAGATCTTAGTAAAAAAAACAGATATAAAAAAAATGCAAAAAAGCAAACCTAAAGCTTTGCATTGAAAAGCCCGTATGCAGGAGACATGCACATTCTGGTCTGGTCCATGCCTGCACTGGTTGGCCTATACTGTATGCCTTAGTATTTGTAGTTGTTCACAAATGAAACAAATACTGAATACTGATCCAGCTACTTAGATGTTTCTTGCTTCTTAAATTGCAGAGATGTATGGTTGTTTTTCACTTTCACGGTGAAAGTGGTAAGAAATAATGCTACACTTACTCAGTACGTCAAGCTATGGAAATAAAAGAAGTATCTTTTAACACAGTGTCCCGTGGACAGAGAAAAGCTATTGAAAATAATGAATTTCTTTTTTACCTTCTTAATACTTTTTTAGTTATTATCCATGGAGTCTATTACTGTGCATTCATAGTGTTTTCATCTGGTTGGTTCTTTCTTCTGCACATGTTTATGCTCTAATTTTCTTCAAAACATCCCCTCTGCCTGGAAAGGTGAAATTTCCATGTTAACTTCTAATAAAAGAGGAAAATTATAGGGAACTTTGTGTAGCTACAGGTGGGTGTGAAACACTGTATTGCTCATTGAATTTTAAATTCACACACTTAAATTTTGGCAATTAATAGTTTAGAAGTACATTGCGAGACACTTGTATGTTAACTGGAAGGATATGTGCTGATGTTGTCTTGTTTTTTGGCTTTGGTAGATTCCTGCTCGGGTTACTACCAGTGTTCTCCAGTCTGCTGTGCACCGGTGAAAATTATTTTGCCATGGAGGGCAAATAATGCATGGCTGATCTCCCATGTTGCCAATGGCTTTACTAGCAAATATACCCTAAACTAGAGCGGAAATTGGAGTTCTCCATGTGACCTAAAAAGCTCTTGGAGGAACATGCAGAGACTCCAGCAGCTGCCATTACAGGACGCTTTTGCCAGAAACCCAATGACCTTAAGAGAACCCTGTGGTAACAGGGCTGGAAAAGAAAGATGGTTTACAGAGTTCACCGCCTGTTACTGGATGGCCATTTCAGCTTTCCCTCCACAGGCGGCAGACTTTACTCCCTTTTTATTATTCTACTGTAACTATAAAACTTTTACTTGGTTTAAGAAAGTTTTTTGTATAATTTTGCTAAAATTATTGGCTTACTTCTATGTAAAGAACTCTTGCTTTTGTCTGATTTAAAAATGTAGAGTATAAACAAACCTGAACTAAAGATAATGACTTGAAATTTCTTGTTTAAAAGATTAGTCTGCCAGGGAACATGTAAATCAATCAAAACCATCTGCTGTTATTTAAATTGTTTACTTTCATGTATTGTCCCATTCTGAGTCGGTTTTCTCATGAAGTTTTTAAAACTGTTAGAAGTTTATTTTACTATTTGCTGTCTTCATTCACACTGGACATTTAACTTTGTGTGTAGCACAAATGAATTTTTTGATACTCATTGTGTTTCATAGAAGAGGATAACTAAATACCCTGCAGGAGAGTCTTAAGTATAGTAGAGATTGTAATGATGAATTTCTTTTTTGTAAAGAACATTAAGAACCAAGTGAAAGACTGACATTTGAGGGATTTAGAATTAGAAAGCTTGTTCTGTCTCTCTGCTTAGTTTGGGTGAATGGATACTTTCAAACATTGTTTTTACTCAGAAAATTTTGTTTCCTCTTCACTGAGGCTGGTTAGCTTGGAGACTATTACAAGTGCAAAATAGACATTGCTGCTGAATCTTCAGTGAATTTTCATGTTTCATTCAGTATCCACATGTTTATAAATAAATACATTGATTTAGGCCTTCTGTTACATGCCAAGACTCAAAAAAGGAATTCCTATACCAAAAAAAAAAACCCTAAATAACACCCCCACAAACATAGTAACCTATTCTTGCCATAAAATCCTGAGAATTTTTACAATTTAGATGCATATCATATTTAATTCTTAAGTATATCTAACCTGAGAATTCCCAGAGTAATTATCTAGGCTTGAATGACTCATCATGCTCAGGTTGTTGCAGGTGTTGTTGGCTCCTGTTGGTTATGAAATATGGGAAATTCTTCATACTGTCTGTTACTGTAAATGGTCTCATAAAAGTACATGTTCTGTCCTTACGGTACTTGGAACAGTACCAGAACTCTTATGACTGAAATTATGGGAAGTTCTGTGCTGGAAAGTATATACAGAGATTTTGTTTGAACAGTTAGGTATTTTGAGAAATTGAGACAATTTTTAAAGATATATTAGTCTTCAGATTTTTATGGAGAGTAGTTTTTATTTTTTGGGTGTTTACAAATTATTTTTTGCCCCTCTCAAAAGGCCACATACCAAGTATTATTCTTCTTTGGATGCTTTCGTAACATTAGCTATTTGCTTGGGTGTACTCTGGGTCAGACTGGGGAAATGTGAGTTTGGGGAGGGTATAGTGGAAAAGCTCGAGAATTTGATCGATTGGTAAGTTTGCATAAGAGAATTATTTCCTCAGTTACTATAAACTTTGGTATTTTAGGCATGTGCACTACCATTTGAGCAGTTTTACACTTCATTGTGCTTTCCTTGTAAATACCTGTGGTTAATAGTGTAATGTTTGAAGGACTTAAAAAAACAGCCTTTTTATTTCCTATGTATCTGGACCATTAGATTGCTGTACTATACTTAAAAGTTGACTGCAGACTTCTAGAATTGTACTCACTTGTGGGCAGTTTTTGTCCTCATAATAGTTAAATTCCATCATGCACAAAATAGTTAGACTGTCTATATAAACCTGTGTATAAACCAGTATCTCAAAGCACTTCATTTGTACTACCACTGTATTTGTGTACTTTAACAGTTGTGTAAATACATTCATAATAACTTCTGTTCTGACTTGCAATGAATCCTTACCGTTTACCTTATGCAACTCTTTTTCTCTTTTCCTTTTTTTTTTTTTTGCTTCTCTTTTCTCATTTTTTTCTTCTTTTTTCTTTTTTTCAAGGGATTTCTGTACCTAGAAAGAATATTGTCAGTTGCAAACATTTGAAGATACTGTCTTGGTAGCAAAACTTTCAGTGAAAGAGTTTGGTAGTTATGATCCTGGGGTATACAGGAAGAAATAGAAAGCATTAATTGCTTTGCTCGCAGAAAGCATGCCTTTTTGCCAGTTTAAAGGTAAATGTTTTTGTTTGGATACTTCTCTTTTTTTAAAGAGATTTTCATTTTGTACAAATGCTTTTGCATATCAAGTAATGGATGGTATTGATAAGAAGGTATAGTAGGGGAATTGAGATTAGATCAGTTAAGGGAGCTAAGGTAAAAGCAAGAAAAATACTGAGCTGTACTCACAGTGGTGCCCTGTATAATAAAATTCCTGATTTTGCTGTGTGATTCCCAAAAGTCTATTATAATCTGAGAGTAGACGGACTTTCAGGAGCCCCCCATGTTTTCTTATTATCAGACCTTTAAAAGTTGGAAGGATATTTTAACTTCTCGTGGTTTTCATTTAAAATTGTGTATGTGCTTTTATATGGAAAATACCACCTGTGCTGCTGTTTTACATAATCTTGAGTGGTTACAGAGTCCTTGAGTTTTTTGTGGTACAAGTACTTTAAAAAAAAAAACAAACCTCTGCTTTAAGAGAGGTATTAAGCGAAAACATTTGACTCCATATATTCCATGTTAACTTCATTAAAATATTCAAAATACTCCTTGGAGGAAGACATGTTGATGAAGTCATCATTTCCAGTTGGAAAAAATATCATAAGCACAACTACTTGTCTGTTTCCTCATGTCTCAGACCCTTGAGTATAGTATTGGCTAGAGCAGCATACATGTTTATTTCAAGAATATTTAGTTTCTCTTTTAAAATAAATAAAAAGGTGTTTATTTTGTTCTTTGACTTTTGCTTTACAAGAGCTGCACTTTGTGTACAAAATACCAAATTAAAACAAACAATGCTACTGTTTTTTTAATAGTGCTGGGCCATCTGGTCAGGAATCAAAATTTAGGCTTTGAGATTGTGAGCAAGTGTAATCCATAATGAACTTAATCCTACAGTAGCTTCTAAAATTCACTGGATGAGCTAGGTAATAATAAAAAGGTTTTACTGTAAAAGAATGCAGTATTTTGTTATTAAAAGCAGTACATTTCCCTCTGATTCATTCAAGTGACAGTTGTTGATTTTACATGACTATGTGTAGATTTAAACGGCTGAACCTGAATTTGTATAGACTGTGCATTGTTCAATGCTTTTGTACGAGGAGAGTGCTCAGAGGCCTGGGCTTCAGTAAGAATGTGTTTCACAGCAAAATCATACCGACTTTTTCAGCAAATATTTTGGGCAGTATTAACACTTTACAACTTCTTAGATGTTGGTGGGTTTTTTCCTTGCTTTATATTATTAAGACTAGTATGGGTTGGTTCTTCTGTGAAAACCGTTATGTGCTGCAGGCAGAGGGATAGTAGAAAATGAGAGGAGAATCTACAAAAATATGCCTAAAAATGTTAATCACATTTTGGACAATTCTTGATTCAAAATGCTTAAGATATAGGTCTGATATATATATGTATGCCTAATGGACAAAGAATGTGAAAAAGTGGAAGAAGGGAGAAATGCTGCAGATCATCTTAAATTATTAATCCCTAGTCTACAGTGTCTTTGCCGTGATCAGTCCAGGATGGTTGGGTTGGGATATGGAACAAGAATTCTTTTGGTACATTATACACTAAGAAGAAAATACTTAGTCCTGAGAACTACAAGAAGAAAAAGTTGTTCAATTGCAGTCCTCAGCTTGGTTCAGACCTACAAGTGTTACAGGCACAAAGGCAGGACACGGCTTCTGGTATTTCCCTTAATCCTTAAGGAGAGGATAAACCAGGGTAATCTGAGGTCATGCACTGGTCTTTTTCTTAGATGACCCCAAACAATAAATGTTTCTCTGCTCTCACGGCCAAAAAAAATGTATTTTGTCTGACACGTCATCAGTTGATCTTAAGGCACATTTTTCAACAAGACTCAGAAGCTCTTTGCTGTTTAAGAGTTTTAAATACTAAAATCTGGATTTACTTTTTCATTGGGTTCAGAGTTTTATTGTTAAAGGTTTTAAACTGTTGAAAGAGTAGTAGATGAAAAGTGAGAAGAGCAAAAGCTGTCCCTTAATGCTCTGAAGTATTCATCTGGGAGTAGTGAGGAAGGCTGCCAACTGAAATTTTGCTGACATGATGAAGCAAATATGGAGATCAGTCAAGGAACTAACAGTGTATATCTAGAGGTAAATAGCTTTTTACTCTGTATCTTAATTTGCCATACATTCTCAAATACAGGACTGCTGATCTAGCTGACTGTGTCACTAACAAAATGCTTTTAAGAGCATAAGCATTTTAACTGGCACAAAAATGAGCTCTATCTCAGAAGCATTGAGAAAACTGCTCAAACAATCCCTTCCAAAGCTGTTGCTTCTCATTTGCAGTGCCTCTGCTGTTGTCAAGGTTGTTTACTCTTCCACAAGTAGCCGAGTACTCCTTCAACAGGTCCAGCAGCAGGGAACAGCAGCTGTGCAACTCAGGTCAAGCCCATTTTCCCCTACAGTGAATGGCTCTACTCCTTTCTTTCAGACTCAAAGAGAGCCAGAGGGAAAGATAATTCTATTTTTCTGTCACAAGGGTGGGCTGACTACATGCTAGTAAGTTCTGTCATTTTAGTCCACTGAGTAATATTAATTCCTGCAGCAGAATATGGCTTGGTTTGGCCATTGGGTCTCAAAGCATTTGATTACACCTTAAGCCTCGCCAATTTAATTAAATGAGTATAAAAAAAGGTAATCATGTATCTATTCAAGTATTGGGGGAGGGGGGTGCTTATGTAAACTAGACCTGTGACCTTTTCCATGTAAATATACAGAAACTTTTTAAGGTGAGCTTAGAAAGTTTTCTCAAAGATCTCTTGCCAGAGATACTTTGAATTAAGCACAAGTATGTGTCTTCAGATCCCAAAAGATAGGTCTTGCTACGCTGAAGAGCCTGTAATTTTGATTTACCTGGGTGTAGCCTTGAGATTATACCTTGAGGAGCCAGTCCTAGCTGAGGCACCATAGGAGCCAAAACCCCACAACATAAATGTATGCCTACACTGTATTTTCTTAGGAGCTTTCAAGTTCTAAAGAGCATCACTTGACAGTAAAGACAGCTTGCCAACATGTCAGTGTTCAAAATATTTTGGGCTTTATAAGTCATGACAGTTCATTAAACTTTACCTGTAAACAAAACCTGGGGCACTAGTCAGAGGAGAACATTAATACTTTTTACACAGCACAAAATTAATTGCTGTTATTTTAAATTAGCTGATGCTTTAAAATAGTCTTCAGGATCATTTACAGCAGAAGCACATATCCAGTTTGGAATTGGCCAAACTATGAGTCACAGCAAAAGCAGTCCCCTTGCCCATATTAAATTTTGGCTGCCTGTCAGCTAAGCGTCAGCTCTTCTCTATAAAGACTCTTGTCCCTGTGTAGCTGTTTAATAGGCATGTGCAAATGAAGCCCAATGTCTATATTGGGGTGTTAATTTTTTTCTGAGCTTATTTTCTGAAACCCACAGTTTTTGACAATCAGATATTTATTCACTACATTTGCAACAGTTTACTAGAAAAGCATAAAAAAATTACTAAGTATAAATATACACATTACATTAAAGTGCGTTAACAAGAAACGTCATCTCGCACAAAATTAATTGCTTCTCATAATCCTAAAGACGAATGTGGCAGAGACACAGACACACATACACAAGTCAATACTTACATGTTGTAACATGTAAGAGTTTGCATTCTGAAATTCTTCTGGTTTTGATTGTCTACCAAACTAAACATTTCCTTTGGAATGTACCAAAGGTACGTATGTGAATTTTGCTTTTTCATTTCGAAGTTTGGTTGCTTGATTAGGGGAATGTTCTAATTTCTTTTTAACGAATGATTCTACATTGCCTAATACCCATTTTGTGTAAATGGAATTTAATATTAGCACAAAATCTCTCCAGTCCTCTACACCATACCTTCATACTGTCCATCTCAAGTCTTAACTTTAGGGAACTGGCTTAGCTTGAAACAGATAGCTGCATCACTTTAAGACTTCTAGTTCTGCTGAGGTCTTCTAGGCTCCAAATGGCTACAAAATATTTAATTTAGAATTTTCAAAAAAGCAAACTGATCTTTGTATAGGAGAAAGAAAATAATTTGAACTCTGCTCATTGTCTAATAAATGGGCAAGCTGTAATCTACTCCTGTGGGAATTTTGCATGTTTACATATATATTTTTATTTTTATGTAGGTATGTATGTATGCATGTACACACATATGTACATATGTATGTGCAAAAACACATGTATTCTTTTTTGTATAGTCTCTGGGTCTTAGTGGCATTTTTACACATTTCATCTCCTTGCATCAGGGTCTTACTTTCCTAAGACCCATTACATAATCAAGCATACAATACTTTAACCATAAATCCTATAGTACACAATTTATAGAAGGTGTGAAGATCCAAAGTGCTTTAAAAATTTTGCTAGCCTGCAGGGCAAAAGACTATTCACTACTTTCAGAGAAAGACTCTTTGAAAACTGTTTTGGTTTTTTGATTGTCTACTTTCCAGACTTCATCAATATATTCATGATCTGTGTATCAAAAGAAATTACATCTGTTTCAATAGTGTATGATGCAGGAGTAAACTATAATCTTCAGATGCTTTGCAATTCAGTTGCATAATTACCTACATTCCCTTCCTTTTCCCTTTTTTCAAATCACAAAATTTTAATCAGGCGAAGGTTGAACAAAGGTTTATCTGGAATAGATGTTTCATGAAACTGTTCTGCCTGTCACCCTGAGCAATCATTGTCTCTTTAGCAATGGTTTATGGCTCCGACCATATACATCCTCAAAATATATGGATGAGTAGATCTCGCAGACTGCTCTTAAGGGCATCTCAGTGGTATTGAGATTAAAGAAATACAGTAGCAAAGTACCTGGAAGAATTTTAAATCAATTCCTTGCTTTTAAATATACAAAATATTTTTTTAAATATTTATCTATCTATTTAAATATTTACAATAAGCAGAGTTAAATTAAAAAGGAGCCTGGCTGGACAGTGCTGGGAACCTAAGGACTAGCTGCTTGTAGGGTTTAGTTTTGGTTGCTTTTGATTTTTGAATACATTGAGGTGGAAGGAGAGAAGTCTATAAAACAGGAGATCAATAACCCTTTTGTGGCCATGGCAATAGGAACAGTTGGGTACATGCTTCAGCGCAATCTAGCATAGCAGCCAGCAGGTGTTCAGCCTAGGGATCTGGCATGGAGGTTTCCTTCCCATCAGTTTAACAAATCTCTTTCCAAGAAGATAAAGGCAGCTGAACAGAAAGAGGACTGGAGGGCTAGCACACACTTGGGTGTTACCCTTGAGTGGGGACAGAATGGGAGCAAGGAGCTTGGCTTTTTCTAACTGGCTCTAGAACTCTGAAGTACACTCAAGCCTACCGCTTTGGATGTTGCTGAGAGAGCTACATTAGGAGTTTCTCACCTTTGTATTGATGCTTCTTGCTATTAATTAAAATGATAAAAGATTTTACACTGCTAATATAGTTTTTTAAACTGCTTAGTGAATTAAATTCTAACCCTTTTTTTTCCTCAAAGTCAATAAAGGAGTCCTTTGATTTGACCACTCTCATTCAGTAAGCATCTCCTGCTGTCATAAATACTGCAAGCCATTGGTAGGCCTGTGCTGAAAACAGCACAAGAGCATTGGCAGTCCCAGTCAGAGTGATTGATCTTTGAGTGGAAGAAAATAACTTGTATAGGCAAATGAGGCCTTTCTGTGAATACCAGTTTTACTTACAAGATTATTTATGGTTTCTTGTTGAACCGTGTCTCCTTGTCTTCCTAACTTCCTTTTCTGTCTCAAATCACATAAAATTACAACATAAAGCTTTTTCCAGCTTAACTGTAAAAGTATTATGTATGGAAAATTAAACATAGTCTGGAAAGTCAGTATGATAAGCACAAATAACATTCTGTCACATATAAAGCAGTCTAGACAATTTGCAGAATGTACAGAAACTTAAAATTGTGCCAAAACCTGAGGTCAAAGGAACAACCATTTAGTTCTGTGATAACTGCATAGCATTATCTAGCAAAGAAATCCAGTGATGAAAGCACACAGTAAGACAAAAATGGCTATCTGAGAATCGGAATTCACCTTTGGAAAGGTTTATATTTTCTGCTTTTTGAAACAACAGGGAAATTCAATCTGAAAGCTGTATCAGGCCTTCATGTATCATCTGAAGCAGCCTCCAAGGATATGATAAATTACTCTGTGGATTCTGTTTTTCACTGGCCTTCTGGAGCTATCAGTGTTGTGTTTCAAGTACCAATTTAGTCTTTAGCAAACTGGAGCTAAGTTCAGTAAGTAAGCTGTTACAACTGGGAAATGTCATTCGCTACAATTGCTGCCTCTAAATAAATAAGATTTTAAAATAATGCACTACATAGGATATAAACTCAGTTTATTCTATACAGCATCCATTTCTTTTAAAAGTGGTATTTCTAACTTTCCGATTTCTGTGCAAGGTTGTCCTAACAATGCAAAACCATTTTGAAGAAACTTCCAAAATGGAAGCTGGTACCATTCATTAGAGAATGGTTCATGGTTTTGGCACTTTGTTTCTGGTAAAAATTTTAAGTGGATACTGAGTTTTAAGGGATTAGGGTCTTTCAATTTTCAGTTATTAAGCAGAACAATTTTGGCACCTGAAAGCCAATATTCCTTTACTACTACTAAGAAAATGGAATCTGTTACATTTTGTCTGTTTTGAAGATTGTTACTGCAGTTACAAAGCCTATTCAGCATTTTATAAGCAGATTTGAGAGATAGGATGCAGTAGCATGATTTTATATTTAAAAAACTACATTTCTTGAGTGGTTTCGGTTGGAAAAAAAATACAATGCCTTTCTTTTCCCTTCTATTTCTATTCAGTACCGTGCCATTATAAAAATGATGAACAGTTCTATCATGTTTCCTCAAACAGCAAGAATGGCACTTTGAACTTCCATAGATTAAGCCAGGGGGTAGGGAAGTGGGATAAATGAGGAAGAAAAAAACCTCAAAACTAAACATGTTAAAATCTCCCCGTGATGCTAACATTGCATTTTATGGATGACTGACATGTTTCAAAGTAGTTCAATCTCTTCCCTCAGTCTACCCACTCTGTAGGTCATCTGGAAACTTGCACCATCATTTCTTTTATATGCAAAATGGACACTTTTTTCAGAATATTCTACTGATCATCTTGTCCATGTTACTTGTAATATTTTTCAATGCTCTAGGGAAATTTTATTGAATACAGTATATGGAATTGTGGGCTAAGTTTGTTTCCTCAGGTCTGAGGTCTGTCAGGGTCCATTCTGCTCCTTTTTTTTTTTTTTTTTTTTTTTAAGTACTGTCTTGGAATACCACTTGTGTGATGTGCTGAGGACACTGTCTGTAATGTGCCTTTCCAAAAACAGGATTTCCAGATGATGATTGCAAAGGTTACAGGTTTAGGCAGAAATGCATTTATAGAAATCAAAGTTACAGATATTATCAAAATTAAATTAGGGCTGAGCCAATTAATCTAAAAAAATCTAAAAAGGTAAGAAATTCAAAAACCTAATGGAGGCCTTTAAGTTCCTGAGATTTTTATCCATCTCAAAGTCTTTTCCCTTCACAGAGAACATAGGGAAATTATATTTAGCCACACAACACAGCAATTTCATCAATATTGTCTGAAAACATACATATAATTCCACTTTTCTAAAAATACGCTTTTTCTGTATCTTCCAAGTGAGCGGTTTCTGGTGATGCATAGCAAGACCCTACTTGTGTTCATAAAAGCTTTTTAGTTTACATAAAATGTATAACCACAGTGTTCCACCTTTTACCAATAAAGCTGTTTTTCTGGTAAGATGTTGTCTAGCTAATCAGCTTCCAAAGAGACCTGATGAGCTGACTAGCCCCCAGTTACTAAAGCAGATGGCCCAGCCCTAAACTATTTCTGTTTCTAAAATAAATAGCATTGAAAATCTTTCATTTCTAAACACTTTTCAGTTCCTTATCATGCTCACACACATGTTTCTGGGTTAGTTACAACTTCGCCATTTTTTTCAGGCTCATCTTTCAGAAACTGCTCCACTTCAATAGAGTCCACTTTGGCATCTTCAGGAGCTTTGTTTTCAGATTTGTTTAATTCCTCTCGTTCTGCTGCTTCTTCTCTTGTATGTGGTTCTTCTGATTTTTTCTTAATGCAGAAGAAATTTCCCAAGGCCAGTACAAGGGCTGAGGTGGTAACTTCAATTCCAGCAATAATGAAAACAAACATGTACCTCCCCGTTGCATCCAGGAGTTTTCCTGAAAAAGGCAACATTCCAGGTAATTAACAAAAGTGATTATTTTGCAGTGAATATTTTTCTGATTTTTTAAAGCATTTTGACTTTCCTGTCTAGAATCACCATGACTACCTAACCAAGTTTTTTGAAATAGGATTAAAACAAGTTTATAACAAAATATTTCCCAATTATTTCAGTTCAGTTTAACAGTCACTGACACTACATGAGATACCGAAACACATAGTCTGCTGCACACAAAGGCATGCAGTTCATCTGAAATAAAACCAGCCTCGCCTCCAGATGCAAAAGATCATACACATGCTTTGTATTTCAGATAAAAATGTGTGCATCCATGGATGGTATCTGTGTCTTCTGTATCATGATCTGATCATCGTTATCCTCTTACTCCCAATTTCATTTACCTTTCTACACGGGTAGTACACTGCCTGCTTGAAATTAAAATCTTATTCAATAGTTAGTCTGGAGTAACTGGCTAATTCTGACACTGGTAAAGGTAAATTTTTACAGGACTCGGTGGATGTGAAAGAACGGGTGGGAGGATATGAAGGAAGTGCCTCTCCAAACCTGAAGACTGAAGGAAGTAATGCATAATACTGGTTTTCCCATGAAGGGGGTTCTGTCAAAATAAAAATACTTGATGTTTTTACTGTCTGTTATAAACAGTAAACATTCTATAGCAGTGAACTGGTGGGTTTTGGGAGGGAAAGTGTGTTTCAGTTCAAGGTCTGTAAAATGTTTGTTCTTTGATTAATAATTAATTTGTATTTTGACTTAATGAATTTTTCTATTAATGAATTAATGAATTTTTCTATTAATGAATGTTCCCTTATTCTTGGGTTGTAAGACATGCAATAGAAGCACTCTACCTTCCTTAAATCAGTTCAGTTTTATAGTCCTCCTTGTAAGATTTTTTTTCTTCTTCAGATGTTTTCTTTCCTCCTCCAAAGCTACCATGGATATAGAGAATGTATCCTAATATTTCCCAAACAAAATTGACAGGTTTCATATTCTGAATCCCAGTCAGCTATCTACCAATAATAAGTTCAGTGCGGGGTTTCAGAGGAGAAATAGCAGCATCTCTAGATGGCAATTTGACCAATCCTGAAATAGATCCAAGAAGGAAAAGGTTTATTCCATCCCTTCTTGGAGGATTTCAGAGTGTAACTGCAGAAAGCCTTTGACATAGGTGCAACACTAGCACAATCTGCATTTCTCGAGTGACTCGCATCTTTTTCTCAGCTCCCTTATATTTTGTGTACTGAATGCAATGTGCACAATTTTAAATTCTGAGCTAAATGGCATACTTGCCTGCTGATGGTGGACCGATCAGAACAGCCATAGCTTCTGCCAGGAGCACTAAACCGATAGCACTGGAAAACTTCTGCGTACCAACGATAGCCATGAGAACTTCAAACTGAAGAGCACCTACCATTCCATAAGAAATGCCAAAGAAAATGCAAAAGACCACCAGTCCACCATAATCAGCAGACATAGAGCCCATGAGATCTGTAAAGCCATTAAAAATCATAGCAAAACTGAAGAGGTAGACACAGCGTGGTCTAACCCATTTAAGACCAGCAACCATTCCACAGATTGGGCGAGCAAAGATATCAATGAATCCCAGAATAGTCAGAAGAAAAGCTGCTTTGGTGTCTTGATACCCTAAATCCTTGGCATAACTCACAACAAACACTGGGGGAACAAAGAGGCCAAGCACCATGATAGATGCTGCTAGCGTATAGATTACAAAACCACTGTCTTTAAACACACTGAAATCCAGAAGTTTTTTCTTCACTTTCTTCTCAGCTGGCTCTTTGGTAGCTTCAGCCTTTTTGGGTGGCTCCAAAGGTCTCATTAGTGCTCCGCATACACAGCAGTTGAGCAGCATCCCACCCAGGATAAGGAATCCTCCTCTCCAACCGTACTCATGCTGTAGTATCTGCCCCAACGGTGAGAGAGCACAAAGAAACACTGGGCTCCCAGCAGCAGATAGCCCATTGGCTAAGGGCCGGCGTTTGTCAAAGTAACGGTTTAACATGATGAGTGAAGGCTGAAAGTTTAGTGCCAAACCCAAACCTGTAGTAGAGGGTACATAAAAATTAATACTGGCCTACAATATCATTGTTAAAGATATTCTAATTACTGTTTTTCTGACTCATGACTTAAGAGAAAACAGTTTTATTCCAAATGGACAAAAGAATCGTAAGATAAAGTGTTTTACCCCCATAGTATTATTGTACTTTATGATTACACGTCACGCTAATAAACAAAAATAAATGACCTTTTAATTCCACATTTATCTGCCATCTTTATAAAAGCCCAATTTGAGTGATCCTTATGCTTTGGGTATATTTCACTTAAACAAAACTTCAGCCTAAAGCTAAGACCTAAGTGAACTCATTTGCAGCATAGTACTTACCGGTAATCACACCTGCAGTTAGATAGATCTGAACGATGCTTGTGCAGAAGGAAGCTATCACCATCCCCATTGAAGCAAAAAGGCCACCCACCAGCATGACAGGGCGACAACCAAAGCGATTGACACATACGCTACAAAGTGGACCTAGGCAAGAAAAGCAAGTGACGGTTGCTACAATAAACCAACTTTTGCAACTGATTTTCTGATACTTTGTATTCCTTTGGTAGACTTCAAAGTGCAACGTTCAAGGCAGGAATCAATGATCTTAAAGGTCTAAGGTCTTTCCAACTTCAGTGATTCTGACTTGATTTGTACTTTGTCCATAAAGTCAGGCCAATCAGGAAAAATGTCCTTTCCTCTGTAGTCAAATACTTCAATCTTTTTTGTCTTCGTAGTGCCTTGTGATTTTTCTTTTTCATCATCTTTAGCAACTACTGACTTACAAAGACATAATTTTAAATAAACTGATTATTAGTAATTCTTCCTTGGAATGCCTTATTTGCACACAAGTAATGATACAGACTGTAAATGGCTGTAAGATTTACAAAGTTAATTGTATGACAAAATACTGTTTCAAAACCAGATAACTACTCACCTGTTCCATAAAGCATGGCCAACAGAATGGAGGAAATCCATGCAGTGTCACTATATCCAATGCCAAATTCCCGGATAAGTTCTTTAAAGAAGACACTAACTGCCTTAGGAAAGGCATAGGAGAATCCTGTGATGATAAAACAGCCAAAAAGGACAGCCCAGCCCCAGCCTCCATCAGGGGCTTTAACACCTGATGGACCATCATCAGCTACTACAGCTCCCATGATGAAGAAGCTTGTGTGTTCCCTAAGAAACAAAAAGCAATTAGTATCTCTAAAATTGCATTACCATTTAAACTAAGGCATGGAACTACTTAAAAAAAAAGTCTTAAAGATGCAGTGCAATTTTAACTATTTCTTGTTTGAGTTTAGTTTTTACAAAGCTTGCAAAAGTACATGAAATTGCGATGCACATAACTGAGTTTTAAATTAATGGCCCTGCACAGCTCTCAAAGTCAGAGCTGGATTTCATCCAAAGCACTGCTTCATCAAAAAACTGAAGCCATAACAGCATTTCAGGGGTGTATCTGACTTTCACAAATATGTAATAATTTCTGCATTAAAGTCTGCAGGATTTTTTATATAAGACCTTGTTACATGAAGCCCCTGGCCTAGTCACTTAGGAGACCTGTTGCTCTGTGAAATGGTGGACTAAACACCCAGATTTTTTATTCCCCACTGAGGACAGCTGTACAGCCCTGATACGCTGTTATCTTGAAAAGATAGAAAGATCCCTTTGAGATGATGATGAGCTATCATTTTTCACACATCAAGTTCAAATGCTAAACTGCAATGAAAATCCCCAAGAGCCGTTTTTGTGGATGCTGGGAGTTCGTAACTGAAGCAATGATCAGTACAGCTGCCTGCCTGAAGCAAATATTTCTCCTTGTTGTTACTACATGATCAGTAAGAAAAAGTAATATTTGATTAATCTCAACTCAAATGTATAAAAAACAGGAATAAGATGTAAAATTGAAGCACTTCAGGGAGTATTGTCACTCACGCTACTTCCAAATTCTCTGAACATTTCATTTGAAGTGAAGGTTTAAAATATTGGGGGAAGGGTTGGGCAGTTTTCCTTGGTCTCCATTACCCATCTAATAGCAACGCAAAGTTAGTAATAATACATGAGCATGCTTTCTTGAAAAATAGCAACTGGCAGTCTCTCCAGACTGCTTATACCGTGTTGGGTGGGGACATTCAGTGCCTTACGGCATTCACCTCTGCGCACAGGCTGGGACAGTCTCCTTTACTACGTCTGCAGCAAAGTTATTATAAGGCAGCTTCTGCGGACCTAACAGGGCTGAACCCCAATAGCAAACTTCACCCATGCCATATGAAGCGGCGAGTGACTTTGAGGAGAAACACCGTTAAGAACTATTTGGCAGCACGCTTATTCCTTCCAGAAGAGAACTGTCCAAGATTTTCGGAGGGAGAAAAGTCAACTCGGCACGCGGCGCGCCGCGCCTGGTGCGGACGCGGCACGGAGGAAGAGCCGGCTCCCCCAGCCGCACTCCGACCCTCGGGCAGAGGCTGCCGGAGCTGCCCCGCCCGCGGCCCCGCCTGACCCCGCACGGCGATGCCCCAGCAGGGCGCGCGCGGCCGCCGCACTGAGACGTGCGGGACGTGACTCCCGGGCGGGGGCGGGCGCTGCCCGCCAGTTGCGCGCGCGGTCCGGGCGGAGCCGGGGCCGCACCCCCGCCCAGCGCTCGCAACCGCCGCTGCCGGAGCCCGGTGCTCCCGCAGGAGAGGGAAACATCCTCCTTCTTGGCCGTTCTTGAGCTCTTCCATGCCCAGCAGAGCAAGTCAGCCTGTAAGAGACACATTCTGTTGCACCTGCCTTACAGAGCTTACCATCTTTGCCATGAGGAGCAGTCTCTAAAACGGTTTTATGTTTTGCTGTGATGAAAGAGGTAGACTTGCTGATGTGAGGGAACCTGGCCTACTTTCCAGCATTTCATAAAAATAGGTCTACAGGGAAACACACAGTAATATCCATTTACTCTTCTTTACATCACGTCTACTACCACAATCTGCTAAAAATCACCATAAGCCGGCACACCAGATCTTCAAGCACCATCCTTTCAAGAGTAGTTCATATTTGCACACACATGCCTCAAAAACAGCTCTCTTAAAGGGAAAGGCTGAGAGAATTCAGATGGTTCAGCATGCAGAAGAGGATGCTCTGGGGAAGCCTTATTGCACCTTTCCAGTGTCTGAAGTGGCTACAAGAAGGCTGGAGAGGGACTTGTTACAAGGGCATGCAGTGATAGAACAAGGGGGAATGGCTTCAAACTGACAGAAGGTTTAGATCAGGTATTAGGAAGAAATTCTAAACCCTCATCACTCTGAGGGTGATGAGGCCCTGGCACAGGTTGCCCAGAGAAGCTGTGGCTGTCTGAACCCTAGAAGAGTTCCAGACCAGGTTGGACAGGGTTTGAAGCAACGTGGCCTGATGGAAGGTGTTCGTCCCCATGACAGCAGGTTGGAACGAGATTAAAGGTTTCTTCCAACCCAAACCACTCTATGATTCTACAATCAATGTTATTAATCTGGTTTTGTCCATTGGTTGTTCATGTTAACATATCAAAATAAAAAGACCATTAACCAGAACTAAATGAACCCTGTTTCCATAAACACAGCAAGAATGTACTTCATCCTGTTGTGGTGTTCCTTGCTAGGCTGGGACTGCATTCACCTCCTTAAGAGGTGAATGGGAAATAATAAGGAAGTAGTGCGGAGGTTCCTTTGCAAAATGTATAAACGAGGGGTACCACCTTTAGAAAAGGCAGGCTTGTGGTAGATCTGCACTGGCAAAATTTTAACTTAGGATTTTGCTACAGTGTTGGGATGCCATCAAAGCCTGCTAAGATAGGAGGCTACTGCCTAACTATTGCAACAGCTTGTTTTGCTTTCTGCTTTTGCCAGCTCAGCCCTGTTTAGAGGCAAAGGATTACATTTAACTAGCTGCAGCTCAGTTTCATATCTCCACAACAGACCCAACAGTATTGTCAGTATTTATTCTAGATTCCTTCTGTCATGAATGGGTTCTTGCTTTGGTAATGTGCAAAACAAAAGTAGCATCTGGGGTTTCATCTTCCTGATATTATCTTCTTTGTTGTCATGGAAACTAATATAGACTCAGTTAGGAGGAAATATTAGGTAGCATTGTGAGTGGTGTGATGGCGTGGTTTCTGGGATGATGTATTATAAAAAGAGGCAGCTAGAAAAAGCAACAATCTATTATTTGCGTTTAGCCACTACTCTTATTGGCAACATAGCTGTACTTCATGGTCAGCAGTGTGGGTAGGAAGGACATTTATGAGCATCTACACTGACCTATACAGCTTGAGAACTTCATGTTCTCAAGAAGAATTAATTTCAGGAATTTTCAAGAATAATTAATTTCTTCTAAGTACAGCTGAAATCTACACAACCTTGAATTTCTATGATACAAATAAAAGATGGTTATCAAAAATAGAACATAATCTTCCAAGTAGGGAACCCATTTCAGCCTAGACTTCAGTCTGGAGCCACACCCAGCTGAGAAATGTATAACTACAAAATAGGGAAGATGGTATAAGCTGAGTAATGTAGACATCCTCCTTCAGTTTTTCTTATCTGTGAAACAAAGAAAATAATTTCTCTCTTCATAGGATGCTGGGGGTATGAATACCTTGAAAAGTATAGGCTGCTTAATGTTGTGTTAATAGGAATTATAAACTTCCAGTATTTGCCCAAAGGTATTAAAATCTAAGCAGATTAAACAAAATATACATGTTATTCTTGATTTTAAGTGAGGATTCCTAAGACTAACCCACTCTACTGAAATTTTTCAGGAAATTATTCCTGAAAAAAAAAATTTTATTTAAATATTCTCCAGACCCTTATGGTAGCCCTCTACATACAGAACAACTACCCTTTGTATTGACATCACTGACATCTGCCTATTCAGCATGACTTTAACTCCTTCCTGCTTCTCTAACGTACAAATGCATAAATCTTTAAATCAGATTTTATTACAACTTCGGTACCTCATAGAAGCCATTTAGATGGGCCACTGGTATAACCCACTAGTGCATTTCCTGTGGCTTACCTGCTTAAATATTAGCCAGTTGAATTATATGTTCATTCCAAAGGCTGCTGCTAACTTCTGTTCCCTACAAAATCATTACCATATTTATCAATGCCTATCCTGACCTCCTGTCCTCCCTGCAAGGCCCCACAGTGACTTCCACTGTCCCATTTTGGCCTCCTCCATTTCAAATGAGACAATTTTTCCAGATCTGCTGCCTTTCTTATGGGTTTGCCAGTTTTCACCATTCTCTCATCTCCGTCTTGGAACTACTAGGATAATTCTGCGCTGTCTGTAGCTACAAGTGATGTTCCATACCAAATCTTGACTATTAATCATTCTCCAGTCCCCATTTAGCCTCAAAACAGCTATTCACTGCTGCTGCACAGTGAGTAACACTCATCACAAGTTATTAGCAGACCTCACTGACAGTAAATTCACACTGCAATTTTATGTATAGCAGATAACGATAACCAGTCTAAATTCTCTTATCTGGGTAAAGTGCTCTGTAGGGAAAGTTGTGACTATTTATTTGCTTGTTCTGTTTTATATCATGAAAAGTTGCAGAATCCCAACTTCACTTAGGAACAACTTACAATCATGAAAATTAATTTCAGCCCTGCAGCTGTGATGGCTTTGCAATATATTGAAGCTTTAGAAAAACATTAATGCTTGACAATTGCTTATAGTGAAGAAGTGTCCTTATATTGTTCTGTATAAAACCAAAAAAGTGACAGAGATAGATAAATAGTAATTAAGGGTCTAGTTCTGTCACCAGCTGGGCATCTGTGCTTATTTTTGCAGACTATAATGGAACTACCCTAATATATAAAGTTCTTACATGCACATGAACTGTATCTCAAGCTAGATGAGCACATGTAGCTGAATATAGTGAGAAAAGATCATCTGGCTCAGAGGTGTTATTTGACACGATCACTTGGGACAGTGCAGCTGCATAATAGGGTGTCACACATTGAGATATGTGAATTGCCACTTCAGTCACAATTTAAAATGCCACCTTTTTATTCCTATAATATACCTTGAGTTACACTTCTGACTGAACCACAAAAGGTATACTGCACTAATAGATTCTGATTTACATTTTAAAACGGCTACCACACTGCTTCCTCTGAAATAAACACTGCAAACCCGTACATGACTTTACTCTGTGACATCCAAAATTGAACAGTTTGCCCAAGAGGAGTGCATTTCCACTAGTGCTAATGGTCTGCGCCTGTGAGGAAGCTGAATTACTGAAATTCAACTCCACCTTTTTGTGCTTTTTCTTCTCTCCACAGAATTGCTTAGAAGGCAATCCGCAGACCCCTCCAGGTGGATTGCGAGCAGCGTCAAAAAAAGGCTCTTTCCCAAGAGATGAAGAGGAGCTGCGGCGTCCGCCGCGCGGGAGGGAGTGTGGGGGGGAGAGGGCTTGGGAATACAATGGTGGCGGTCGCGGCGTCGCCACGGCCACGACCGCTCGCGCGGCGCTCCGGGGCGGGCACGTAGCCCGCGCAGCCCTCAGCCGAGACAGCTCCCGAGGAGCGCTTGGGTCGCCGCCGAAGCCAATGCTCACGCAGACCGGGGAGATGCCGCGCGATTCCGCGGCCGGGTGCCCCGCCGTTCTTAGTGCGCTTGCTGAACCGAGTAACGGGGTTCCTGCCTGGGGCTGAGACGATGTCCTTATGAGGGAATAGTCCCTCAGACTGCTCGTCACTCGCTCTGACGGACCTGAACCGTCACCGCTATGATAAAAATTTCCGAAATTCACCTCCGGGGGCTCGACACTGAAACAGGAGCTAAGCAGTAGCGAAGGGACAGCGGAGACGACAAGCTGTCCCCCTGCCCAGCCAGCCTGTCCCCCTGCCCAGCCAGCCTCGTCCCCAAGTAACGGTGTGAGGCCACGAATGGCGGAAACAAAGCCCGAGCTCGCGGGCGGTCCCACGAGCCACCGGTGTGGCACTGTACGTGCCCTCGGGCCGGCGGCACTACGCGCCTAGGCGTGACCCGGCTGCCAGAGGGGAAGCCGGGGGCAGCGCTCTCTCGTAGCAGGCGGAGTGGGGCTCGGTGGCCAGCACCGCTCAGCGCCCGGACAGCGCTTGCAGGCCGGTGGCACTGAGGACATTGGGCGACCCATACGGCAAAGCGGGTTTCTCGACTAAGAGGTGCGCCCGCATGGCCCCATGAGCAAGGAGAAACGCACCCGGTGGGACGGCGCCCCGCCGACCCTCGTGGGGTGGTGCCAAGGGGTGCGAGAACAGTCGGCGTCGTGCCCACGTCCCCACCGGCGCCCAGCGTAGCCTCTGGGCAAGGGATGAGCCCGCGACTCTTACGCCGCGCTTTGCCCAAAGCCTGGGCGGCGCTCAGGCTCATCCGCTGGCCCGGAGAGCCCCACGCAGAGAAGCGCCCTCGCTCAGCCCAGCGCTCTGGGCTCGGCTCACCCGGCTCCGGACCCCCCACACCGCGCTCCCCGCGGCGTTCGTCCGCGTGCGCCAGGCAAGGACTCCGCAGCATCACGCACGACGGCTCCGCCTCAGTACCTGAGTCACGTCCCGCGTCTCGGAGCGGGGATGCCGGTGCTGGCGCCGGACCGCAGCCCGCTGTGCCCGTGTGTCCACGCAGAGCCGCCACAGCCCGTCTGCTCCCGGGCTGGGGAGCGCTCCCGCGCGGCGGGTCTGGGTCTGCTCGCCCCGCCCTGCCACACCGGGCGCGCCCTGGGTCCTATCGCCGCTGCGGCGACTCTCTCTCCGCTACAGGTTCTTCGGCGCACGGGCCTCGGCTGCGTGCAGCGCGGCTCCGCCGGCGCCGGCTCGGAGCGGGGCCCCGGGGCCTCACAAGGCAGCAGCACGAGCTTTGCGCTGCTTGCGTAGAGTGCAACGCAGGGCTGAATCCTGCCGGCATGAATGCTGCACTGGCTGTCCCGAGGGACAGGACCTGAGCAGGGGACTTCAACTTATGAACGGATTTCTGCGGTTGAGGTTTGTTCTCTGCTGCCGTTACTGTTTTCCCGGGAGCTATCCCAATTTCCTCATTGTCTCCTCCCATGAAAATTACGCTTAGGAGCTTCCTTGCCTAGTTGCTTTCTTCTTAGAAATTTGAGTGTGATATTGTGCATTCTGTAGACAGCAGTCAGGCTTCCCTCCTTATCCCTTACCAAGGGAGTAAATATTATACTACTCCCTGCAAATATGATTTCATAACATACTCCTCCTTTTACATCCGGATGGAATGAGCTTTCTGCATTCATCTCTTGTGACTCAACTGGGATTCATACAAACGTTTGATTGTAAAACTCTTGTGCTGATATTGCTATGTAGCATCTATGAAAGTTGTGGGATTCTTAAATGCACTACAGAAAGTAGCACTCCTATGGCTACCTGGGGCTTAGGAAATTCAGGAGTCGGTGGCTCCATTCTTTTGTGTGCTTCTAGCACACAATCCAATATATAGGGGAGGGACACCACACCTTAAATCCTGTGTTTGGTTTTCGCTCTGTCATGACAAGACAAACATTGAGAGGCTGGAACATGGCCAGAGAAGGGCAACGGAGCTACGGAAGGGTCTAGAGCACAAGTCTGTTGGACAGTAGCTGAGGGAGCTGGAGAGACTCAGCCTGGAGAAAGAAGGCTCAGGAGATCACTCTCTACAACTACCTGAAAGGAGATTGTACCAAGGTGAGCATCTATCTCTTGTCCCAGGTAACAAGTGATAGAACAAGAGGAAATGGCCTCAAGTTGTGCCAGGGGAGCTTTAGATTAGATATTAAGGAAAAATCTCGTCTCCAAACAGGTTGCCAAGCATAGGAATGGCATGTCCAGGGAAGTGATGGAGTCACCGTCCCTGGAGGTTAACAGCTGGACTCAATGATCTTGAAAAAAAAAAAAAAAATTCTAAATGACTATATGATTCTTATAAACCTATCTGGAGTTACACAGGGCTAGCATTCTAAGTAGGAGAGGACAGGTAGGATACAATATTGTCTTTTGAGAACTATGATATTGCACAGATTAGTAGCTTCCAATTTAAAACCTTCTTGCTGAAATCATGCAATACCAAGGCAGGAACTGAAACTCTTTTCTTGACTTAGAAGTTTTTTTCTTTTCCTTGTATATTATGTTTACATTGGCTATTGGTTCAGTTTTGCTGAAGTATAGTACCCGTTTGTACATGCTTAAGGATTCATCACATTGATGTGTGAGGATGAGCAAGGCCATGTGGTTTATTTTGAGTAGACAGCATACAGCAAATAAGACTGACACTGCTAATCTTAAAGAATAGTAAAATCAGTTTTTGTCCACTATTATCTGAATTTAGGCCATTCACTTGCAGACTAGGTGAATTCAGATTTCAACATCAATCCCCAAACTGACATTGTGTAGACTGTAATCTTTTTTACTCACCATTAAAGTTTGTCTGTTTGGGACACTACTGAATCACTGGAAGTTATCAATTACTCATTTAGGGAACTAACATGCATTTAACTACTTGACTAGGGGCTGATTGAAGGTACATTGGAGAAGATGGCAGCTAATTTGAAAGGGGGGGCAGGGGTGAGAAAGGGTTGAAAAGATAATGTGGTTGATAGGTTAGGCAATAGCTAATATAAGGGTGTAAAGAATGCCAGCAGTCAGAATGGTGTACGGATTTAGACATTCGCCTATTATGTGCTGATTCTGATGAGTGCTCTGAGGGGCCCACTGCACAGTATAAATTATGTTGGGACTTGCACTATAATTTTTGTGTGTTCAGATATAGAAAATCATTTTAAGCCGGGTTTCACCATTGTATTTTAAACCAGAGGTGATTCATATAAGTAAATGAACTAAATCTCTTTAATAATTGCAGTATTCTGTAGCTATAATTCGCTAAATGGAACTTGCTTTATTTCAAAAATCAAACTGTTAGTTCTGATTCTAATTTTCATTAATAGCTACTGGTGAAAATAAACCCCTTCTTTAACTGGCATGGGGCTGGACACACAATTGTCTTCTGATGACATAAGGAAAATTATATAAGAACTACTGATAATGCTTTATCTTCTCTAAATTAGTGTACTTCAGATATCATTTGGGTGCAGCATTCAAGTTTCTGGAAGGCAAAAGCAATTTATACGATCTAGAAAAACAGAAAAGTGACAGAACATTACAGGAAGTTTGCCTCATGACTTCCAGAGAAGCAAGTCATCTAGAGTGACTAAGGGAAAATCATGCTTTAGGCCTGCTGCATGTTACATCTTCCTCTGTCTCACCTAGACAGGGTAAAGCAGTTTAGTTGATGGACACAATTTTCAATAATCAAGTACCAAGCTTTTTAGAGTTTTTCACATGATGCAGTGGGAGTTCAGAGAGGGCAGGAAGTTTCTTCATATCCGTTAACGGCTGTGCTTGAGAGGGCCAAAGTGTGTCCTTCCTGATCTGCGCTAAGGAGAAATTGTTTAATAGTAAACGATTGGATAAACAAAATGTATAGGAAGACAAGTGAACGAGAAAGATCTGAGAGTATGGGACAAGTACTAGCTGTGTTTTGGGAGAAGGGGGTCTTACTAAACGAGACCGGGGCTGCAAAGGAGCGTGCCCGTGCTCACACGAAGCAGAAAAGAGGCTGCTGTGTGAGAGTAGTGAGGACGGAACGGGGAGAATGAGAGGAGAGAATACGCTGCCGGATTCCTGGAAGTGAATGCAATGCGAGGAACTGAGAAACAGGAGGGAGACAGACGGGGACTGGCGCTGCCTCCGTGAGCGGAGGCCGGAGCGGCAGCGGCCCCGGAGCGGCGGCGCCATGGAGACGGGCCCGCCCCCGGCGCGGCCTCGCCCGCCGCGGCCCGAGCGGCCTGCAGCCGGGAGCGGAGCGGAGCGGAGCTCCGTGCCGCCAGGAGGCCAGTCGCGACTGGGCTTTTCCATGGGAAGGCAGTGCGGTCGCACGGCATCCCGTTGTGCCTCAGGTTGTCCTTCGGAGCCCCCGATGAGTCGCCTGCGCACCTCGCGCCCTTTTCTCTCTCTGGGGACCCTCTGTCTTTCTTTTCTGCTTCCTTCCTGCTAAGTGCCCTCTCTTGTGCCGTCCCTGAGTCCAAAGCATTATCTTGCGCTCCTCTCTACTGCCTACATCTAACGGGTTTGACCTCGACCGTCTGCCTGCCATCTGCTCTTCTGCCTCAGAACATCTGACCCTCAGAGCCCTCCGTGGAATCCTTCTTTGTGGGTTCTGCTTCCTGCCAGCCAGTTCCCTTGGCAGTGTTGTCTTTTGCCGACACCCGATTGTCTTTTCCTCCCTCTGCGCACTTCAAATTTAGTTAATCTTTTTAACTGTGGTAGCTGCCTGGTCCATTTGGAACAACTGTAGCTGAAAGTGTGATACTGAAAGCAGATCTTTCAGTGTTGCATGTTATAGGCAGGGAGGCAGTACTGTTCATGAATATCCATAATAGTGACTTCTTAAAAAGTCATCTACTTCTCCTTACCCAAATGAAGAAGATATTGCTTACACTATCTGTGCACGGTCGTGTGATTTGAACATTGCCAACAAGAATCAGAATATGAAGAGCAAACACTATTTTAATTAACTTAGGGATAAATATGAAGTCTTGGCCAGCAGAATTGAAAGACCATCAGATCATTGTGTCCTTTAGCACGGTTTGTTCCTCGGTATACCTGGGAAGAGTAAAATCGAATTTTTTTATACTTCTCACATCCAACGATCAGTGACTCATTTTTCGATCCTAGAGAACTGGAGTTGTCTAGATTGTTTGTGAAGAAAAATGTCATTTAAATTATAACATCCTTTAGCATAGAGATACTGCATAGCATTTTCTGGTCTGAAAATCTCTCATGTAAAGAGATTAAAGAGCCACTATTTGAAAGGCATGCTTGTCTGATTTGTTCTCTGCATCCCTGTGGTTATTCAGAAGGGATTATCTGCAACCAGTGACACAGAATAATACTGTACAGTGAGAGAAGCTATATTTTCCCAAATCTCTGGAGAGAGCTGAACAGAAATTACTTTTTTTTTTTAAAGCATCCATACTGCTTAAAAATTATGGGTTTTTTTCTTCTACAGAATTTATAATCAGATAAGAGGCAAATATGGAGAATAAACAACAGGAAGAGGTGGATGTGAAGCAAGTAAAGGGTTTTGCATGTAAAAGCACAGGCTCTCTCTGTTGGTTATTTTCTTTTTAACTAAAAGCAGACAAATGGGATGCAGCAGTTAATATTGTTAATAAAAGAGAGGGCTGAACTGTGCCTTGACTCGTCACACATAACTCGAAGAAAAGGTAAATATGTGTGCAGCTAGCAGGGTGGAGGGAATAAACACATTTCTTGTTCTGTCTGCATATAATTCTTGTTCAATTTAATTACTGTCTTCAGAATAACAGTCTCTTTGGGATTATTCTCTGCTTAAAATGGCAATTGTTGTAAAATGCTGTAAACTGTGCTGGGTCCAACTACATTTATAATGTAGAGATGGCTGGGTAAGTTTTAAATAATTTTTTTTAGTTATTGTGGGTGATCTGGTCAAGACTCTGGAATTCATCAAAGATTACTAAATGATTGATGTTAATGTGGTGTGTATGCAAATTCATTTAAAGCCAGTTTAGGAGTTTCACATAGAGCATATCCTTTGGGATTGGAAGCAAGAATTTGAGTCTCTTAAATCCAGCAACTGCCTCTTTGCCAGGCTGAGCTGGATACTGATCACAGTACAGCAGTCATTCTTCTGATCTGCCTTGCCCTTAAGGGTTTGGGGTGAGCAAGGGAGGTGCAAAAATGTATGTCTAGACTACACTGAGACAGCACTTCAGATGGGCTTGGTTTGTATGCATGAGTGCTGGCTATAGGATTCAGAGTACTTCAGGTGACGTGTAAATTTAAAAGCAAAATCTAGCAGAATGTGAAAGTGAATATGCATTTAGCTGTTTGTTACTCTCCAGTTTTAGTTCAGAGTTTTGACTCTGTAGGTATTATATGATCAGTCTTATCTAATCAATTGCAACGGTCAGCTACACAAAACCCCTGTAATACAGAGTTGAATGTAAATAGAAGTTTGCAGAACAGCACGATATCAATATAGGTTTGTTTGGCTGTGTGACCGGCAACAGCAAACCTGTTAAGTCTTTAAGGGATTAATGTAGAGCTTTAAAGGTTCAGTGTATCATTAGAGAACTTACTGGTCTTGATAGCACTATCAGCTCCTCAGATTCGTTTGAAATCCTGGCGTTACTGGTATTCTTTCACTGGATTGCAGAGAAGCTTTTTTGTTGATAGCAATTAAAAATATTGGGAGAGGAGGGGAAAAGAGACAGAGCTACTTCTATTTTCAAATGTATCTAAAAGATCAGATTTCTGCTGGTCAGCCCCTGTTTTGCAAATTTTTTCTTATGTAACAGAAAATTTTGAGTGGAGGAGGAACTCAGTTACACTTAAGTGGAAGTCTTGCACTACTTTTTAGAAGATCCTCTATATTCTGTATGCAACTAACCTTTTGAAGGATTTTTTTGGGAAATAACATATACTGTTATAATTGATTTCCACTAACTCATGGGGAAAGATGTTATGGTGCCTGTTTCTTTAGGAAATTACAGCATCCTCTATTAATAGCTACATGTTATTGTTAAAAAAGTTTTTTATGTGGATCCCTCATGCTTTTTAATGTAAATTTATTTTTGTTAGCTCTAAGAATAGTCACATAGGTCGTGTGCATGAGGATTATGTGAACCTGAAACTTCACATGGAGTAAAAGATTCAAGAACTGGCAGAGGCTGATGACAGAAATTGGTGTAAGAATGTTGGACAAGCAATGTTGTGTTGCTGTAGTGACATCTAGCAGTCATTTTTTCAGTGGTTTTTTTTTTTTTTTTTTAATTAGCATGTTCTGGTTTAGCATTGCTATAGTTGTATAAGCTTTTTTTTTTTTTTTTTGGTCTATTGTTTTATTTCTCTAAAAATTGATTACATTTGTAATTACAGTTTTTGAGAATTATGCCTTGCTTGTGCAGTAGCTGTTGCTTTGCTTGTTTGACAGGTACCCCTTGTAAGGAATTGCTTAGAATATGTTTAGGAATGTGAGAGTGTGTAACATTATTTTATGTAGTAAGCACACTGCTAAATTTGTTAAGCTTGAAACTATAGGAAATGTCAGCATCTAGAAAGCAGAGGTAGCCTTAGGCAAGATGAATAAATGTACATTGTTTTTCATACTCCTAATTACAAGGTGCTTCCCCCCTCCCCCCTTCTCCTTCTTATATTCCTATATTTCACCACAAAAGGATCATCTTACTAACAGTGAAATATTATCATCAACTGTGATACCCTAGGGAGGCATTATACCACCTCTTTCTATATAACAAACTTAAAAGCAAAACAAAACTTTCCTTCTTTGTCTTTGTATAAATATATCTGATATTGGAATTCCTTTTACTAATTTACATATGAATGTGTTTACTTTTTAGAACTGGAACACCTAATTTTTGTTATGGCAACCAAACCAATCTATAATATAAATGGAAGTGGTACTGTTAAGCAATTGTGTCTTCCACCCAATACCTGCCAATCCAAGTTTCGCTGCCCTCAGTATAGTAGTCCTGCTAAAATAATGAATCTTCATCCAGGACTCTTTTTCTCATGGGCTTCCCAAAGACAGTTTATGAACCTACCCGAAGAAGTGTGAGAACTGGAAGAATATTTGATAACTGGCTTGGAAGTTATGGTGCATTCTGTGGTTGAGCTGTAATGTTAAAGCTGGTTAGCTGCTGTCCACAAGCATAAGGCCAATCATCTAATACACACAATTTCTCTTACCACACTGGAGAAGAAAAAGTTACCTCAATTTTTTCTGCTTACAACTAAAGAAGCACATCTTCCATCCTTGCCACTGGATCTCCTGCAGTTATTCCCCCTAATCTAACATGATTTTGTATCAATTAGACAAAATCCCTTGCGATCTCATTCTCTTGTTTTCAGTTGTATTTTATCAATTTAATTCATCGAAGTAGTTTCTCTCAAACACTTTTTAAAATACTTTATCAGTTTAGCCACTGGATGGCAGCTCACTGCAACCATTTAGTTTTCTGCAAAATCCATGGCTTCTTTATGAACAGTTTCTCATGTACTTATAAGACATAGGTGTTGTGAGGCAAGAATTTCACATTTGTTCATATTTTTACTGCGGTATCTTTACTGTTGTCTTTAATTTTCATGTTTTGGAGTAACTTGCAATGTTACTTCGGGAGAATTTCATGGTAAATGTACATTCTGTAGTACTGTTCTTACTTGAGTTTGAAATGTAGAGTCTTCTAACAACAGGTGATTTTTTTCCCCCCCAAGAATGACAAACAATATGACTGGTTTTGTTTTTTTCTTTAAAATTAAAATTCAATGGCTATAAGGGGAGCAGGTGGGGAGGGAGGGAAGAAGTTCCATAGCAAGTTTTAAAAAAAAGGAGAAATTTAAAAATACCCATAACTTTAAGCACTGGGGAGATATAGCACCTTTCTGCTCCTCTAGAAGTCAAAAATGAAGTTCAGTTATTTCTTTAATGCATAGTATTTGACATATTACAGATGCTCAGATGGCTGTAAAGGAATTGAACTGTAATATCTGAAAGATGGTGGGGGGTTTGTAAAACAAGTGATTTTTTCTCTCCTCTCTCCCCAGTGGTTATGAAATCTGATCTTATTTTGCAAAAGATACTGTTTGGCTGATTTGTTCATTTAAGTTCCCCTTTGCTGTACAAGTCCTGTTAGGGGATCTACTGTAGACCAGTTTATAGGTTTCATTCAGCACAGTCCGATTCTTATTAGAATGAAGAAAGATTATGTGATGATTAAACTCTTCATACAGTGTTTGAAAGGTTTGAGACAATCCAGTGTTTCCATCAGTACCATTGTTCTAGTGTTACCTATATGTTGCTCCCTTTGTAGGTAGTGCTTGCTGAATTTGATGTGGGAATTAAAAAAGAGAGAATGTGAGTTTCACAAGCAGACAGTTGAAAAGGGTTAACTTAGTTCTGTCCCATGAAGTTAAGGTAACTTATTTTAAGCTGTTACCCTTTACTCACAGAATGAATGAGTGTATTATAATCTAAAGTCATTCCTGTGTGAAACATGTGAAAAGATGACTGTTGTTTTTGCTGTTTTCTTCCACCTATGTGGTGAACTAGGATAGCAGGAAGCATGGGTATTTGTGGTATGCATATTGATCGTGACTGTTTTTTACCCTATGCAACCAAGAACTGTGTATAGGTATTTGAAAGACCTCTGTCATCCTTCCAAGGCTAGTAATGAGGAATTCACCCTTCAAAAATCTCAGTATATGCAGTGTTCACTAATCATCATCCAGCATTACTTGGATTGTTCTCTGATGTCCATGTCCATTTGCTTCAGTGGTATTGTAATTGAAACCTTAATAATTTGGCAAATTGAGTTATATAGGTAGAGGGGAAAAAACCCTCACTTGATACCATTGAGAAAAGCAGGCAAGCTTTCAGGAAGAGGGCTGGTAGGAGTTTGCTATATTTTTCCAGCTGTGTAATAAAATTAATTATTTTTGCCTATAAACTTTACCTTTAGGGCAGCAAAATTTGCCTGGCCATTAGTGGTATCCATGGATTCCTGCATCTTGAATGTTGCACAACTGGACTTTAGCTTCTGGTTTGGTTTACTTGTCTTGGATGTTCTTTAAAGGACACTGCTGTAATAATGGATCTAAAACCACTTTGTCCTATTGCAGTCTTGACTATAAAGATTGCACGACCAACTGCTGTTCACTCAGCAAGAACAAAAGAACCACAACTGCATGTATACTTATTAAATGTAAATGTTCCTTACTCTGTGTCATGCAGTTTAAACTCTTGTGGCACTTCAGAAGAAACCTTTGATCTTTGCAATTTTCTGACTTGAATTCTTGATTAGAGATTTCTAATACTGTTTCTAATACTTGCACCTTCTCCATCTTTCTACACTGTGTTTTCAAGGTCTGTAAATGCAGCAGCCTTTTAGCCTAGAAAGTTTACCCTGACAGTGCAGCAATTTTAATTCCTAACTCTTTTGTATCTCATTCCTGATATCAGCAAAACAGAAACATGCTCTGGATGGAAGTACTGAGAGTAGTATTGATATTGAAGGGCAGTTTATGCCTCTTGACCTGAGGTGACCTCCAAAGCTGATTCTAAATACCCATACAGATGGACCCTCAGAGACTATTAAGCTCTATGCAATTAAAATGCTTTTGTTCAGTAAAATGTTGAGACCAGAATGGAACAAAATAAAATAGATAATTTAAAAATTATCTTTTTAGATAACATAGACTAGATTAGTTATAGATTAGATATATAATATAGATATATAGATATAGAGATACATAGATATTTAGATATATAGAGAGATAATATAGATTAGATTAATTATATATTAGATTATTATAGATAAAGTAGATAGATAAAATAGAACAAGGAAAGAAGATGAGGACAATAAACAAAGCTGGATTAAACTAAAACCAGACACAAACAAACAAACAAAAAATGTCCACAAAACATTCTTAGTATTTATTCTGCTTAAATCAACAGCTTTGCTCTGTGTATCATAGGTCGAAACAACAACTGTCTCTGGCAGCTGAGTGAGAATGGATTCTGAAACAGAGTAAAATGCAAGCAGAACTTAACTGGCAGCGGCTCTGTGAGAATGCTGAATGTAATTGTTATCAGAAGTCAGAGGATCCAACTCACAGCCTATCTTCATCTACAGCGGAGGTGAGAATTTCAAATTAACACTGTTTAAGAATCATCTATTGCATAGAGAGCTATGGAATCTTCTCACCATGGTGTTTCTCAAGGAAATATGTCTAGCTTTCTTTCAAAAATCTGTAAAACAGTATTTCTGTATTGTGTACAGCAGTTCATCACATGTATTTTATCAGAAATCAGATTAATTTTCATGAACAATCTCTAATAGTTGCCTTTTCTCCCTTTCCATAAAAACAAGTTGGCTTGAGAGCTGTTTTTCCTTTGCCATTGTAGCAAAAGAAGAAAGATTTCTCTTAGAGCAGCCCGAGGGCAGAAAGAATTTCAGATCACAGTACCACTTGAATTCTATCAAGGGAACAATATTAGTCCTGAAAAGCTCTTGGGTATTTTTGTGTGGAAAAAAACCCTATTTTCTGTAGTGTTAAAACTTCAACTTCGGAAAAATTAAATACATGTTTATTGTTTAGAGACTATTAGACAATGGTTTAACAATTCTCAATGGCCACTTGTGCTGAACTCACAGGTATGGAGGAAACATTGTTTCTGAAGTTCAGAATACTGGCATTTACTCTAGCGTTTTATTTTATCATTGTCTTTCCAAAATTATTCATAGGCATCAATAGCTGTAGCATGTGAACACATGAGAGAGACAAATCATAATTTTTGATTTTACATGAAGAACATAAGAAAATGATGCTAAATTATTTGTCTGGTAGGGCAGTTTTTGACAGAGACAAAAAGAATATGCTTAAGTCCCTGTGCTATGTTTTAAAGTATCCTTGATTTCCTTCTTTTTAACTTCCCTTTTCCTTTCCCTTTCCCTTCCTTACCTTTCCTTTTCTTTTATCCTGTTGTTCTTGAGCTACTGACATCCTCTGGCTCCTCTCTATTCCTTCCATCCCAGGTTCAAGCTGATCTACAGAAAACAGACTACAGGTTGCATGAAGTGAAGTGTGTTCTTTCTGCTTTGACTGTTGAGAGAGAACAGACAATACAAGCATCGTTTAATCACAGTATTTCACCTGAAGGGGAGAAGCAGGTTAGACAACACTTACTGTAGACATGGACGAATTCATTCTAAGAAACAATATCCCAACTTTTTATGTTTGCCTGGGGTTAGGTTTTTGTTTAGTTTTGGTTTAGTTAGATTGTATGTTTGGTTGATTGGTTGGTTTTTGGTTTTTTCCCCGGGAATTTTCTTCCCATTTGTTGTCAGGGAGACGGTGAATGGACAGCGATCCAGAGACAAAAGACGTGGCCTTGGCATTGTAATGGTTCTGGGGGAGTGGGAGAAGCAGGGGGAGGCGGCAGAGTTATTCTGGCAGTTTCTTAGCTGGGGGTGGGCAGTCATTGCCCTGTTGGGAGCAGAGACGGTCGTGTGGTTTTTATTCGCCTTGGACCTCTCCTGCGCAGCGGTTTTTCAGCACTGCCGTGGAGCTCCGCCTGCTGCCGGCTTCTGAGTCTGCTGCTTGCAAGAGAGAAAGGGAGTCCCGGCGGCTCCATTGACTGGGACTTCGCGGGCTGCCGGCGCCGAGAGAGACCAGCACAGTCCCCGTGGGTGCCTGGGGAAGCCATTCCCTCCGTCCCCCTCCCGGAACCGCCGCTTGGAGGGCCCCCTGAAGCTGGGAGCAGCACGTCGGCCGGACCTCCTCTCCGTTCGGTAGTGGGACATCACAGTAAAGCCCTGCCTCCCTTCCCAGCGTGTCCCGGCTGCCGTTAGCGATGCCGAAGACCGATAACTGCTGGCGTGGGTGCCTGGAGGAGTCAACCCTTCTTCCCTCCCTCTCATCTGAGCTGCCATCACCACCGGGGAGGTCCCGATCTTGCAGCTGAAGCCGCGGCAGTCTCCGCAGCCTACAGCGCCCCTTGTCGGTTGTCGTCGTAACTACACCAAAGGGGAAATGCTTCATGGGCGAGCAAAGGCTGTTAGTGGGGTTCTTCTTATCCTTGCTGTTGTTGCTCATTTTGTGTTGTTATATATATACAAAAAACATATATATATATAGTATACATATATATATATGTTTTATGTATATATACATCTAGTGTAGTAAAGAACTGTTATTCTTGTTTCTATATCTTTGCATGGGAGCCCTGTAATTTCGAATTCATAATAATTTGGAGGGAGGAGGCGATCTTACAATTTCAGCAACATTCCCGTCTTCCTTGGGAAATATCTCTCTTTTAAACTAAAACAATGTTATTGTCAGCAGATGATCTCCAATGACATTTTCAAGAATTGGACAGGTCAGAAAGGGAACTGCTTTTGAGCCCATAAGTTCCTTAAGGGGAGGGTTTACCTGCACATGGAAGAGAGATAAACCACACCTGCAGAACAACAGTTATAAAACAGAGCTAGCTCTGGTGCCATGGTCCTCTCCATGTGCACCTCCTCCTATGATGTTCTCAGTACAGCACTTCTTTCCCAGGCAAATCCTCAATAAACACATTTATTCTCCTTCTATGGTACTTTTCACCTACATATGTTCATGGGTTGAAAGTATTAGAATCTCTGTGTGTGGTGGGGTGGAGAGTATGTGTTGCTTATTAATGAAGGGTTCTTTTTGTCTTGTACTTTTATTTTCCAGATATTTCAGTATGACAATATAGGTCCTCTGTGTAAATATATCCCTGCTTTGGAAATAAAAAAGCTGCAAGAACAGAATGCCAGCCTTCGGGCTGCTATTGCACAAATGAGGAAAGAAATGGAGAGTCTTGATGAGCAGATGTTGTCTTCTCTTCCTCAAACAGACGACAGACAACTTGCAGAACAAGGTGAAACTCTTGACAAAGAACTTTAAATTCAGTTACGGAAGTTTAGGAGTCATGGTCATAATCTATGAAGGCTCCCCAATCCATGAGTGTGTAAAAATTGTTCTTTGATTGCACCGTACACAAGAACACAGTAGTCTGATATTCTGTTTACAAGTTACTACAAAACAGTTATGAGTGAAAAGAAATACACACACACGCTATTAGTCACTACAAAATTACCACTAGAAAAGCAATCATGTATATATTTTGCAAGAGTAAAGCAATTATATGTATATTACGGAATTCCTGATAGTGAAGCCAGTATGTAAAAATCACAGAATGGCTTGGATTGGAAGGGATCTTTAAAGATCTCCTAGACCAAACCCCTCTGCCATGGGGGTTTACAGTCCATTTACAGTATATCTACTGAAGTGGTGTACAAAAGGAGGTTCAGGGGGAACTTACCACTACCTACAACTACCTGAAAGGGAGTTGTCGTGAGGTGGGGATCAGCCTCTATTTCCTAGTAATAAGCAATAGGATAACAGAAATAACCTCAAGTTGTGCCAGAGGAGGTTTAGATTGGATATTTTAAAATTAAATAAGAAAAATTATTAAATATTCAATAGTTAAATATTAAAATTTTCTTTTTGAAAAGGCTTATTCAAGCATTGGCACAGGCTGCCCAGGGAAATGGTTGAGTCACCATCCCTGGAGGCATTTAAAAGGCGTGTATATGTGTGTGGACATTTGAAGACATGGTTTAGTGGAGGACTTTGCAGTGTTAGGTCACTGATTTCATTTGATAATTTTAAAGGTCTTTTCCAACCTAAGTCTATGGTTTTATGATCCTGTAACTAGACAAACTAGACATTTATATGCATGAGACAGTGTTCTGAAGGAGCTCTTGCTATGAAAGCCTAAACTCTCTATAAATACATATACATTCCTATTATACTCCTCTTTTAGGTTCATTGAGCACAAACAAAAATTCAGCTGGAACCACACTGAGCAACATCAAAGTCAGTTCAACTAAGTTGGATTGTTTAGTAAACCCGGACACAGAAGAGGTATGTTGAGGTTTAAACTACCTAAAAATATCTGTATGTATGTGCGTGTGTGTAATTAAATACCTAGTGTATTATTTTTGTTTGAGTAAATATTATAAACTGAAGTAATATGTCCTTATGTGATTGGTCAGATGAGAGCCAGCAAAGATTTTTTTAGCCAAACTTACTCTTATTCTTTCTAGGCAATAGATTTTGACTAGTCATCTCTTGGCACAAGTCATTTCTGATCTTGCAAGCTGGTCTTGATTTTTTTTTCCTACTTGCAAATGCTTAAACTACTGTGTATCACTGCTTCAGGTTTTCCATTGTAAATCCATATTTTAATGCTGAATTACTTATGCTTTATATATACAGACGTAGTAAATAGGGGATATGCAGGCCAAAACTTCAAGTGAATAAAATGCTGGAATGGTAGTTGATGCTGTCTTCACTGTAGTCGGACTATTGTTTCCTGCCTATTTCTTCTTTCTGCTTTATTTTTTCTTTCTCAGTACATAACAAGCCTTCTTAGACATAGACTGAGCCGAAAGCAGTCCTGAAAATATCTTAAAAACAATGGGCAAAACTTCATTTTAATTTCTTACAGGATTTTACAAGTGCTTATCATTAGCACTTTTCTACACTTTCTCTGTGCTTCTTACATTTATTAATTGCATACTAAGGATGTACTTAGGGCCATGAGGAATTACAGGCAAAAATATTTCTACCTCAGGGAGCTTAGAATCTGTTGAGCAACAATGGTAACTAAACATAGGGGTGCAGGTGAAGTCAGTAATCAAAGCCATAGTGATAGTTTTCTTTTTTCCAATTAAAATAACAGAGTTTCTGTGGCCATAATCTGGAAATTATAGGCTCCAGCACTAAAGAAGAAGAGGAAAGTTTATTGTGGAAACGAGTAAAAATAGCATGTAAACTTTTGCTTGTACATATATTTTTCTATTTTTCTTTTGTATCAGCTCTGAGGAGAGTTTTTCCTCTCACTCTTCTTTAGGACCCATCATTTCAGTGTTTTCTCTGTTTTGTACTGCAGAATTTTGCTCTGGGCATAGATCTAAAGGTTAAAAGATTTCTGAGTTCCACTCCTAATTCTACAGCTTACAGTCTGTCCTCTGAAAAAAAAAAAAATCTTCTGTGCAATGCTGTGGAATGTTTTTCTGAAAAGTTCAAGAAAAATAAAAGTTTAAGCAAATGGCATTCGTTGCCCCAGCCAGGTGACGTGCTTTTGTTTTTTGATCCGGTGAAGGTGGCCCACAGTGTGACAGCCAGTGGTGCCATGATTGGTCATTGCCTTCACCTCGCTTTATGTTAAGCTTTAGTATGTCAATTTCGCCAACGAAGGTAGACTGTAATAATTTCACACTCACACACACACAATCACACAGAATCACTGGGTTGGAAGAGACCTTCAAGATCATTGAGTCCTACCCAGCCCCAACACCTCAACTAAACCCTGGCACTCAGTGCCACATCCAGGCTTTGTTAAACACATCCAGGGATGGTCACTCCACCACCTCCCCGGGCAAGCCATTTCAGAACTTTATCACCCTTTCTGTAAAAAGGTTTTTCCTAATATCCATCCTATATTTCCCTTGGTGCAGCTTAAGGCTGTGTGCTCTCTGCCAGTTGCTGCCTGGTGAAATAGACCAACCCCCACCAGACTACAGCCTCCTTTCAGGGAGCTCTAGAGAGTGATAAGGTCACCCCCGAGTCTCCTTTTCTCCAGGATAAACACCCCCAGCTCCCTTAGTTGTTCCTCACAGGGTTTGTGTTCCAAGCCCCTCACCAACCTCGTTGCCTCCTCTGGACACGCTTGAGCGTCTCAACGTCCTTCCCAACCTGAGGGCCCAGAACTGGACACAGCACTCGAGGTGTGCCCTCACCAGTGCTGAGTACAGGGGCAGAATGACCTCCCTGCTCCTGCTGGCCACACCATTCCTGATACAGGCCAGGAGCCATTTGCCTTCTTGGCCACCAGAGCACACTGTTGGCTCATGTTCAGTTTGCTGTCCACCAGTACCCCCAGGTCCTTTTCCGCCTGTGCACTGTCCAGCCACACCATCCCCAGCCTATAACGCTGCGGGGGGTTATTGTGGCCAAATGCAGGACTCAGTACTTGGATTTATTAAACGTCATTTTATTGGATTCTGCCCATCCTTCCAACCACTCTAGGTCTCTTGCAGAGTCCTCCTACCTTCCAACAGATCAACACACGCTCCCAGCTACTTGTGTTACTTGCTTTTATACGAACTACTAGATATGTGTCAAAGTCCTGTTCATTTTTCCTTTCACTTTGGTGTCTTAGTATTTTTAGACTCTAGTCCTGCACTCATTTCTCTACCTTTCTCCCCCATACTCTTTGTAGGCCTGCATGCTTTCCCCGTAAGTTCTCAAGACCCTTCCTTTTAATGGTAAAACTATCCAAAGAAATAAGAGCAAGGGAGTTGCATGGCACAATAAGGCAACAATGGTTTGGTTTTTTCTCAGTATGGATAATAGCTTTCAATGTGTACTTCTTGAATCATAGTGTTTAGGGTGATTTAGTTGAAAACTGATTGGGATTGCACAGTTAGCTAGTTTATAAGTAAAAGAGTAAACATACCAATGAGTAATTGTAAAACAATTTTAATGCATATGATACATTTAGATATTTATAACAATGTGTGAAATGCTAAATGTTTATGGGGAGATGACTGTTCAGTGAATGATGACTATTTAAATGGCTATCAAAAAGTCTTCTTTGCGGGGGCTGAAAGAAGACAAGCATGTCTTGAAAAACAAGGATGCAATCTTTTGGGTATATACCTTACCACTATGTATATGTGCAGGTGGACTCAGGTTGCCAGAGACAAAACAGGTTGTAGAATCTTTACTTTCCAGTAAATGTTTTAAGTTATATCTACCCCTTTTGTTTGTATGTACAAATGATTAAACAATGTACACAATGATTAAATAAAGAAGAATTTATAGCAGATTGCTATTTGGTATAAAGAGCTTTTATCCACATTTTATCTTAAAATTAAGTGTTCTTTAGTTTACAGTTATAGAGTGCTTATCCTATGTGTATTATTTTACATTTACAGTTGACAGTATCTGTGGGAATGTCTCAGGCTGTTACAGTGTTTTGCTCCACAGTTTAATTTGCCCTATACTGCTAAAATATCTTGAAAATGGGCCCTAAAAAATGGACCGTAGCCTTCAATTTTACACTTTTTCTTCAACTGACCTCTCATGCGTATTTGTACAAATCTCTGAACCTGCAGACCTCACTTTCAAAATATTTATTATAAGCACTATCTGTTTTGTTTAGGGTCCAAAACCCAAAGTTCTTGAAGAAAACATGGTAGATTTTGGACAACAGCTACCTGATATAGATACTGGTATTGGTTGTCAATATAGTGTCAAACACACTCTACGAGGAATGCAAAATAAACTCAAGGAAGCAACAAGAAAAATTTCAATTCTGAGACAAGAAAAGCGGCAGCTGATTGAAATGGGAAACAGACTCAGGGCAGAACTTGGAATGGTGTTAAAGGAAGGTAAATTTATTCTAAAGAAAAGTGCTGGTTTATATATTTAGAATAAAATGGACAGGGAATCAGTTCATCTTCTGAGCTGGAGAAAGCTAGGCTTCATTATGAAAAAAACATGCTGGACCTTACTGATCCTTGATCTGCATAGCTCATGTGAGACTGTGGTACTAATCCTTGTAAGTAAGATTATCCTGTGACAGGAGATGCTAAGATAGAACAAGAGTCTATGTAGTGACTTTTGTTGATAAGCATCTTAGATGAAGAACTCCCTGGTGCCTAGATGTCAGTGTGGGAACTGGAACTTTACTAAGACTTTGTTCATGAGAAGAAAAGAGGTAGTGTATCTCTTGGAATAAAAACAAACACTTTAGGAAAGTGGAAGAGAAAGCAGAATAAGTTTACTGTAAACTTGAATTAAGAGTATATATAATGTAAAAAGATTTTACTTTTTACATTTTATATATATATATATATATATATATATATATATATATATACACATGATATATTTTTGTATCTAAGTTCCATGCATAGTTTTTCTGGCAATGAAATAAAGGGGAAAAAGCACGAGGCTCATTTCTGTATTTGCAATGAGAAGGCCTGTGTTCTGTGATTCATTTATTATCTGCTGTAAACACTTGCTGGAAGTGCAATATGGTTAACAAAATATCAACAAAGAATGCCTTCCTCAGTATATTCTCTCTTTTATAGGAGTCTGGCATCCTGTTAGCTTTAAACAATGCACAGTTTGTATTGCCTCTGGTAGTCTTCTTCCAAGAGAACTTGTCAAAAGAACACAGTGTCAGCTATCAATTCTAAAGCATCTACAGCACAGACTCACAACACAGGTAATTATATGCTGTTTGAAATTTAGCAATAACAAGCCATTAAGCCAGTTCTGATTCCATGAATATAACCTAAAATTCTGCATTTAAATTACTCTGAGTTTAGCTCAAATCTATCTTTAGAAGATTCCACGGAATCATTGCATATCTGGAGCTGGAAGGAACCCATGAGGATCTTTGTACCCTGATGTCACACAGGACAAGCCGTTTAAGTTAGGGGCATTGTCCCAAATGTTTTTTTGAACATAGAAAGGCTTGGGGCCATGACCACACCCTGGGGAGATTGTTCCACTGCTTGACCACCCTCTCAGGGAAGAATTGTCTGAATTTTCCCTGATGCAGATTTAAGCCATTCCTCCGCATTCCATCACCAGACACCAAAAACAAAAATCAGCACTTCCTACTCTTCTTTCCCATCATGGAAGGAAGTTATAGAGAGCAATGAGGTCCTCCGCCAGCCTCCTCTTTTTTAAGCTGAACGAGCCAAGTATTCCCAGCTACTCCTCATAAATCTAGCCATCTAATATTTTCACCATCGTTGTTGCCCTCCTTTGGACTTTTTTCTAATATTTCTATATTCTTCTCATATTGTGGAGCCCAAAAATGCACACAGTACTTGAGGCAAAGCCGTATCAATGCTGAGTAGTGGGACATTCACTTCTTTTGGCCAGTTAGCTGTGCTGTGTGTGTTTAACACACTGAGGACACAGCTGGCACTCCCGGCCACCAGGATACACTGTTGACTCATGTTGAGCTTGCCAACAACCAAAACCCCCAGATCCCTTTCTTCAGGGCTGCACTTCAGCCTCATGTCCCTCAAATGTATACAGACATCCATGCCTATAGTCCCAGGTACAGAATCCAGCTTTTTTGCTCTCAGTAAATTTCATGCAGGTGGCGATTACCAAGCGTTCCAGTCTATCGAGGTCTCTTTGTAAGGTCTCTTTACCCAGAAGGGAATCGACGAGTCCTTCTCATTTAGTATCATCAGCCAACTTAGTGCACATTCAACTCATGTGTCCAGGTCATTGATCAAAGACTGGAGAGAACTGACCCTAAAATTGAGCCCTGACAAACACCATTAGTGACTGGCAACAAGCCCGATGGTTCCCTATAAGTTTAGAGGGTATGGGACTTCAAAAGTAATATTTTTAAACATGATCGTCAACCAAGGTATTTATGAAACAAATGTATTTATGCAGTGTAAATGCAATCCTAAATTACAAATTTCGTAAGACTTACTTTTAACTAAGCAGGAAAGGCTGTTTGAAGGATTTGCACTATGTTCTAACATAAAATTTAAAATTATTAATCAGTCAGGGTATTACCAAATACTCACAGTGGTGGGATTTTAAAGCACCCATGTCCAAATAACTGTAATAGCACCTTTTCCATATATAAAAGCAAGATATATAGTTAACCTGTCTCATATATTTTGTAATTAAAATGTAACCTTTAATAGTTAAATTGCAGCTTTTATAAGAGAGACTAATGAATAAATCCTGGCTTCCCTAGTAGTTAGTGGCAGACCTCCCAGTAACATCGATAGTCAGGATTTCACTATGTACATTACTTAATTGATCAGCCGATTTGTTCCTGTGAGGATTGAGTCAGAGCAGTTGATTTTTGTTGTAGTTTTAAAGGCAGTAAATAGTGTTCTTTTAGAAAGGGTGAGGCTGTTGCTCTGAGGTATAAAACTCCAGTAGAATTATTAACCAAGTTTAGCTGGGGAAACACTTCCTCTGGGAGCCACTCTGGGCAAGTTGTTCCAGGGTTTGGTCACCCTCACAATAAAGAAGGCTGTCATTTGGTTTAAAATGACAGCTCTTTATACTTAAGTGAGGTGTCCTGTACTTGTGTTTTTGCTCATTATCACTTGGACTTCCGCTGTATACCACTGAGATGACTCCAACTCAGTCATTTTATCTCCTTATAACATCCTCATCAGATGCTTATACATGTTGAAAAGATTAATCTATCTCTTCTGGAAGCCAGCAAGGCCAGCTGCCCCAACCTCTTCTTCTACATCCGGTGTTCCAATTCACTGATCATCTTTTTGGCTGTTTGCTGTTTTGTGGAATGCCTTAGCATGCTTGTGGATATATAATTTTTTCTGTATGCTTGTGATCATCTCATTAGCCTAAAGTCATAAGCTTGGCATCCTTTGTTCACTTGAACTTTCACTTCTCTGTTTCAGAAATAGCAACCTGTTTATTAAATGTTAACACTGGAAATAATTTTTACAAAGAAATTCAGGTTCAGCAAACCAGTTGAGGAGACCTCTTGTAACCTGCTTGTTTCATCTGTGCACTGCCGGAATTGAGGTCTGAAAAAGATTAGCTAAATGTTTATACCAAACATACATAAAAGTGATTTCCAGATCTGAGCAAAATTACCAAAATTCAAAACCACTTTTTTTTTCCTTTTCCACCTCTTTAATTATTCTTTCTTCCATTGCTCACCTTAGAACTTTGCTGACTCTCAAATTAAGACCAATGAATATTCATACCAATCCATCCATCCCAATCTTTCTTGCCTTATTTTTAATGAGCAAGATACTTTGTTTGTACTTTTCTACATATATCGTGTCTCCCATGTTCTGTTAAAAATGATTAAGATTATTCTTGCTTTTGTAAGAATAAATAGATTTTTAAAATACAGTATGACTATGGCATTTAGAGAGGTAGAATTTGACTGTGAGTTTCCAGATGGTGGCTAAACACTGGGAGTAGTAGTTCAACCTCTTCAGCTGATGGGTTGCTTGGAGGTCATGGCTGAAGTGGCTGTCATTGAGGACCCTTCCACCTCTGGAACCTTTGAGTTCATCATTTGTCGAGACTAGAGAGGATAGCCCCTTACATCCAAGCTCATACTCTCATTCCAGGCTGCTCTTTACTCAGAATATATTTGCTGAGGCTTCAGCTCCTACACAAATGCTGAGCTCCAGGTTGACTTTCCAAAGAACACTATTATTCTAGTTTCGGTGTTTTTATTCTAGGTGATCCTCTTACTAGCCGGGCTACATTTGCTCCTGCATTCCAAGATCTTCATCCTTATAAAAAACCAAGATAATCTATTACTGTGAAAGCTATTAATGTGAATTTTGCTGTCAATTACTTTACATAATGGGCTTTCATTTTGTTTCTTTAGTCTTAAATATATAGCATCTCTTTCATTTTGTTTCTTTAGTCTTAAATATATTTGCATCTCCTTTGACAGGGCTGAAGCAGTTTGCTTTTCATCAAATCTCACTTTAGTTGCTACAAGTTGAAAGTTAATGAAACTTTGAGAGATAAATTAGTTTATTTTGGCTGCTGACGATTTACTTTTCCATAGCTTCCTTCTTTATTTTAGTTGGGGTATTAGGTATTGTTTTGGAGTTTTTCTTCTGTAATTTAATCACAGGAAAATACAAAAGTGAAGAAGGACCCTGACAATGTAAGCTTGAGCAACCAGCAAGGTGATAGCAACAGCACCAGGAAATGTAGCTATTGAACAGATTTGATACTAGGTTTATTATAAAGGTAGTTTGACCCTGTTGATCTGAAGAGAACATAATTTTGTTTCATATTTTTTATAACTGATTATTTTAAATCTAGCAGTGTAACAGCAAACCGAGCTATAAGGGTGTTAGTTTTAGGGACCATGAGTTACTTGTGTTAATGTAATATTTCACATTAGGAGCTGCAGTGCACAAGGCAACAGCATCCTTCAAGGTTCTCGTCTCTTACTGCCTGCCCTAGCTTAAAGGAAGAAGAAGCTCCAAGCAGCTGTAGAGAAGAAACAGAATTATCATCCAGTGAGGTACAGTGCAGTTTATGATCAATGTAATTCACCTTCATTTGGCTTTTTCAATTTGAATTGCTCAACAGTCATCTCCTCGAAGACTTAAAAACCTATGTATTTTTTTAATTATGCATTGTTCCTGTACAAAATAGTATTTGTTAACACTAAATAAACTAGGGTTTCTCAATCACTGCCATGATGTTGTAATTAATCTTCTTGTACAACGTTTCAAAATTAAAAATAATAATTTTCTTTTGTCTTGCCTCTTGCCAAAACCCTCTTTCTTTCCAAGTCCAAGATACCACTATGAAATGTAACCAATTTTCTGATGTCTTTGATGTAAAAAGTATGTATGTCTGTGAGATTGTGTTTGAATTTGAACAGGTTTGGATAGATTTCTCTATTGAAAATCATGGGCCACATACATTCTCAGCAACAAAGGCAGATACATCCAGAAAGACTGTTCAAACTCAGCTGCTCAGTCAGAGTCCTAGTCATGTCCAGCAGGTTCAGCTTTCTTCATCCAGAACGCATAATTTCTGTCAAATTTTAGATACGGGATCAAGCCGTTCTCTACTCAGTCCTCGGAAGAACACCAGCCAGGGTAAGCCTGCTTTGTAAAGCAGTCACAATGTTTGACTCTTCTAGAAGTGTGGAATTAGGGTGGATTCTGTTGACATTCACTAATTCTTTTACATACTGCTCCTGTTGTACAGTGCAATGATCAGAATCTGAATGAATTACTTGAAGGGAATTTCACGCTTGCCAGCAGAAGTAAGAATTAAGAGGAATGTCTATGTAGCTGTCTGGTTTAATTGCCTTCATTGCAAATTCTTCCTCACTCTTATTAAGTACTCCTGTAAAATGCAAATTCTGTTTTGACGTAGTCTAAAATTTAGCTGGGGCAGATATAAATGTGTCTGTTTGAGAACTGTATACTCATATTCATATGTCATTAATCACATACACACTGCAGGAAAAATAATGTAACCACTGGATTAAGGAAAGTGATTTGTTCCCCTAAATTTGATACTTGTGAGGCCACCATGTCCACCTTTGGACCCTCTTGTACAAAAGTGTGAGAAACTGGAGTCCAGTGGAGAGCCACTAAATGGCTGGGGCATGGAACACATTACACGAGAAGAGGTTTAGAGAACTGGGTTGTTCAGTGTAGAAAAGAGTAGGTGAGTGTTCTGATTGGTGCTTTTTAACTACCTGGTGAGGGATTTTGGAGAAGACAGGACCAGACTCTTAGAGATGCACAGTGAAAAGTGGCAATGGACACAAGTTGTGACAAGATACATTCTGAGCAGGGAGTGATAAGCACTGTGACATTTCACCCTCAGGTCCTATCCAGCCTATGTTACATCTGTTTTTAAACCAGTGTATGGAGGCAATGAACCATCTTTAGTAGCTCACAAGAAAAAATAATACTTAAAAGGGCTTTCAAAATGAAGAGTGGATTATAAGTGTATTTATTCACAACAGCAGTGCATTGCAGGGACAAAGTAACATGCATTGACAGACCTGTAGGACTGGAATGGACACAGTGCTGACACTCATGGTTCACATGCTTTTTTTGTGAGGCTAGGACTGAAATAGGAAGAGTATTTCAGGCCAGGCCTAAATTGACAGGATAAGCAAAAGGATGTCTGAAACATTACTGATAGCGCTATGCAGTTTTGTGCTGTTGTATGTGTGATGCAACAGCTCTGGCAGCCTTACAAGGACATCAGTTTCTTAATGTCTAGAAATTTCCAGCCACTGTTGCAAAACTTAATGTAGATTTTTGGGGATCTAGAAATAGCAAAAGGGACAGAGGATACTGCCAACGTGGAACAAGTGAAATGTAAATCAATAAGGGATAATATTTTCCTAAGACCAAGTTTAATTTGATCTCTGCATCCAGATTTATATGAGGCGTACCAGAGTGGAACTTCTTACTCAGGCATGCAGGCCCTGAAATACTGCATTGCAAGAATATGATTTTTAAACACTCTTGCTGCTTAGCTTTCTCCTCCAGGAAAAGGTGTCCTTAATTCCACTAGACTGAATTCTGTCTTCGAGAGAAAAAAAAATTATGAAAGCAAAATCTTTCTTTTCTTCTAGAACATCACCTTAGAAGCATTATATACAAAATTTTCAAATTCTGCTTCTGATTTTTAGCAGAGGCTTGTATTATTTTTCAGGCATGAGCTACAGAAATTAATTCCATCTTTCCAGTTTAAAACCACTCACTTGAATTTAATATCTTCATCAAATACGTTGTTACAATGGATAGAACTGTCACTGAGACAGAGTGATTTGGAACTGGGCTTTCAGGTACAAGTGACACACACAGAGACTTGGAAGCTCAGCGGCAAAAAATTATTTGCAGCAAAGCACGCAAGTTAGTTTGCTTACTCAGACCTTTTTTTTTTTCCCAAGTTCAACTCTGTCCAAATTGGTAACACCGGTAGATGTGTTTTGTGGGAATTTCTGGTGAAACAGAATTGTAGCTTGAAAATGACTTTTCTGAACCTGTTAAACAGTTTAATTTTTTCATGTTACATGTACGAAACAGCCTACTGGCACTCAAAATGGTTGGCATGTCAAGTAAGGCCTGCAATTTGCTGTATTTCCAACATATTACACAATGCAATGACTAAATGTGTTTTGAAGAGTTAATGACTACATCTTAATTACTGAAGTGAACTGTTATATACTTTGTTCATTTCACCATCAAATTCAGACCTTGTGTAAGCTTCCAAGCAAGTCAAAAGGCTATGAGATATCTTAATTTTCTCTCTCCTTACTCTACCTGCTGATTTTCAGTTTACTGTAAAAATTAGATGGATTTCATAGCTTTTATGTTAATTCTGCAGATAAGTAGAAGGAAGATGTTTAGAAGGATCATAGGTCCCTTCTTTAGGTATTTTTATTGTTCTGTATTATTGAAAGAAAAAGAACCTCCTAGAGATAGACAGGTACAAGCCATGACAATATTAAAAGGCTACACAGGATGCATAGGCTGTACAAATAAGAAATACACCTCTGTATTTCTTTACTTTTTAAATGGTCTATCCCAGAGGTTGAGAGCGGGTGGAGATTTTGATTGGTGATCCACATCATATGCACCTTGAATGCTGACAATAAGCCACCCTCAAAGACAGTAGAGCCTTTTTTTATTTTAGAATAAATGTTAGGCAGGAGGAGGGGAAGATTCGTAAAACATTTAGAAAATCAAAATTTATTTTCTTCTATTTATCTTGATAAGCTTACTATTTGCTATTGAAGATACTTACCAGCTTTTCAAAGGGGGAAAAAGCAAACATCACCTATTGAAGTTCAGCTGTAATACTGCATTTTGCATGAAGCCAGTACTGTGAAGGGTTCTGTGTGGTACTGTGTGAAATGCTCCTTATCAGCTCCAATCAGCTATCCTTGGGTTAGCAGAGGCTGGGGTCAGTGCAGGGGGAATAAGGGTGTAAGGCAAGCTGTGTTCCCACTAGTCAATTGATTTATGCATACTTAGCATAGATGAAACTTTGTATTTTCACATCCCACAATACATTTTTGAGAAACCCCACCACCACAAGTATTCAGAACCCTGTCCTCAGTTTAATAATTGGGGTTTACATTGTAGCCTAACAAAGAACGGAAGTGAGCTGCTTTGAGGTAAAGTAACTTTCTTGATTTACTACCTGAGCTTAGATAGGGGAGTTTCTTGTACTGTAACTCTCACTGTAACTTGCAACGCTCCATCCTCTGAAATTCCACACTTCATGGATCAAAAGTTATCTTAAGTGTTTCCACACTAGACAGAATTTCAACAGCTTTGACATCACTGACAGTTCTAAGAGCAATCCATGTGGGTAAAAAGCTGGCCAGAGAAAGAATCTGGTAAAATATTAACAAATAGAAACAGTGCTCTGGCTTGGGCTTCATTCCAGCTCCAATCAGAGAAAAACTCATGGTCTTTTTTCTGTGTTACGTAAAACTTCATCTCTGAAGTGTTTCACAAATATTAACTAATGCCCTAGCGACATTTTCTTCATTTCTATGTTCTTCTCCTGAATAGGAACTTGTTTGAGTTGGTGTTCCTTCAGAAGCACTGTTAGCCATAAGCAAATATCTGGTGACAAATTTCTTAAATGAAACTTCCATGTGAGGAAATTTCAGTTTGCTTATACAACATGTCCGCATATATCTCTTTTTTCCTGAGGAAAAAAGAAAAATCTATGAATGTTCATTTCTGACTGAAGTTAGCACACATCAAATGGAAGATTTGTTAAGCATTTCAATACACTAAATATTTAGTTCCATTTTCAAAAGCAGTTTAGGTGCTTAGCTATCATCTTGCTAGCTCTGGTTGCCACGGTCACTTCTGAAAGTAAGTTGTAGGCTTGTAAATTAGATGTGTTTTTTCATTGGTGTGCAGACCAAGCTATGGCATTTAAATAGTATTTCTAATTCTGGGGTATTGCTTCTTTGTCTTTTCCTGATTTTTGGAACTAACCTTACAAGTTTGCGGTGGTTGATTTTAAATTTCTGTGTTAGTACACATTTTTGACAGTCCAAAACTTAAAAATAGACATGCAGAATGCTTGTGTTCTGTGCAGTTGTTCCAAATACCTAACTAAGTAGCCTTTACTAGTTACAACTAGTTTCTCTACTAATGACAGGAGACAAGCATACAGAAGTCTTCACAGGAAGGGATGCATGTCATGCATTGGTGCTTGGTTACTTTGCCTTTGGAATTACACAATTAGGGCCTCCCACATTAATTTCTGGAAGTCATCCCCTTGGATGAATACAAAAGGCCCTTGAAAACTGATTGAATATTTTAAAAAACAGACTGTCTGTAAGTAGAGAGTTAACAGTGTTAACTGTGTGCTATGGAGCACTGGATCTGCTCATTCCTGTTATTTAGACCACAAACAAGAAGTAGTATTATTCTGCTGCTGTTCCTGCTCAAGACGGGAATCTTTGAAGCAATACCTTTCAGACACTGCTGCCTGCACTTTTCTAAATGGTTGATGTTGTGAAATTCTGCTTTCTTATCTGCCAGATGTGGGAGAGGTATTCTAATGATCAAAGTCCATTTCCCATCCAGGAAAATACACCCAACAATATTCATGGGCTCAAGCATCCTCTTTCATACCTTCTACATCTGTAGGAAACCACTAGGTGGCAAGCTGAACAACTAGATATCGCATCCACAGCTCAAGAGTCCACTGAGCTTTTGTCACCAAGCTGATTCAGTGCAGAGATCACACATGAGTGAACAGCTGTTTCAAGCTAAGCCACTGTATAAAATTATTTTGAAAAGTGTCATGTTTTGACATTAGCCACAGTGTCATGCTTTGCGTAGAGCTATAAACCTTCAATTGATCAATTAATTCTGTAATTCAGGAACATGTTGTATTTCCCTTTATATAGAATTTTGTTTAGACTTTCTACCATGTTCAATGGACTTTGAAAATTTACTTTCTCCTACTAGTAGCTGATCTTTGTCAATTTGTTCACCTTTTATTCTTGCTGTGATTGAGTAGTGTCTGGGACTGCAGACTGTGATGCTTATAAAATTAAACTAGTACAGAATACTGTAGTGTGTGTCATCACAGGTTTATTATGACTACTTCTGCTGTCCGCTCTGGCTCTCCACAGAAAATCTGAAGTTAAAGTCTCAATGCCTTGAAAAATAAGGGTTAAGTGGCTGGGGCCGTGTAAATATTACCTACAGTTTACAGTGAATAATGTGGTTGAACAGTTTCACTTATCTTACCTAAAGAAACCTGTGATAAGACTGAAGTTCAGTTAGTTGGAGATAATAGTTTTTGGAGAATTATGTGAGAACTGCAAGATGGACTCTGACTGATATAAGTACCAGTCAGAGTCCCACTGCTTCCTAAACAAAGATGTTTCTTTTTGAGTTAGTCCTTTCTGTAAAGACAGATACATTAGATAACAAAACCAAAAGATTTACATACTAAATGCTTTCCTAAGTGAAAGAAGATTGAAAAAAGACCCAAAAGATAATGGTAGTAATGCAGCTTTGTCAAGCCAACAGAGCTACCCCCGAGTCTTTTATATCATGCATATCCAAACACATTTTCTCACAATGGAGAGAAGGGTAAACTTGTAAAAGATGATGTTTTAAAACAGCTGAACAGATGGGTAATGCTTGACTTGAACTGTTACACTGACCTTCCAGCTGTCTTCCTCTCAAGCAGTCTGATGCTAACGGAGAACGAACATGTACAGATGAAGTGAGGATTGAGCAGAAGATACTTTGTTATACCATCAGTATGGCAAGCCTTAATGGACTGTTCTGGGCTCCTATGTACAGAAATGGTCCTGGTAATATAAGATTTTGACAATGTGGCACTATGGCAGCAGTATATTTAGAGGAAAAGAGTAAACAAGCTCTCTTCAACTATTCAATCTAATAATTGAATGCAAACATAACTACAAAGTATTTAAGTATTTTTCTGTCTGTTTTTTGAGCAGGGGATTTTGAAGTTGTACATTCAATCAAGCAATCTGAAGAATCTTGGCAAAATGTCAAAGCCAAGGATAAACTTGAAACATCAGCTGAAGATTTGACAGTTAGAGGAAAAAGGCTGGAAGTTCAGCAGAAGTTAAAATCCAGGAGTTTATTTTGTGCTCATCTGTTAAAACCAAAAATCTCTTCTAGCATGACAAAAATCCGCAATTACAATATTAAAGACTGATTTCTATGTTGTCAGCATGTTGTAGGTTCACACTTGCTATTAACTTACTTAAACATCTGTATATCAGGTCTAATTATCAGCCTCAGTTTTGTATGTCAGGTTGAGATATTTGCAGCCAGAAGAGAGAACAAATACCCTGTTTCATACAGTGAAGCCTAAAATAAAGGGTTATTCTGTGTGCATTATGAGGTTACAGTCTTCATTGTTAATACTGATTTATTTTAATTATATATGTTAAGATTTTCTTGCATCATGAATTTAGAAATGCTCAGTTAACACATAGGCATTGTGCCTTCAGGCAGGACTTGCAGGACTTCAGCAGATGTTTTGTTGAGAAACTGTAGATGTGATTTAAGCTTAGAAGTGGGATGCCTCAACCTACTTGTCTTCTAAATAACAATGCAACCGTTAATCCTGTGCAGCTATCTTTCTACTTGAAAGAAAGGGGTTTCAAAAGATTGCATCTGAGTCTGTATTATTTATCATCTTCTGTAGCTCTTTCCACTTGTTCAGAGAGCATGAAAGAATATAAAATTAAATTTCTACTGTCACACCAGTGATTGTATTTTCCCTTGACAAGAGATTGTATGGACTTCAAAGCAGCAAGAAACACTGCTACAATTTTAGAATCATATATTCATAATAATACAGACATGTTGTTAGAAGTAAGTCTTAAAACAGATGAAACTAAAAGAAAACTTGAATGAGTTGTGATGTAAGAAAGGATAGCTACGTAGTAATGATCATGCCAGGACACTATTACAAGTAATCAGTGTATTTCTGTAGCATTTCCAGTAATGCTGAGCTGTCCTGGGATATTACAGAACTTTCCTATAAGTAAAGGAAATATACATGAAAAATTCAGTAAGAAACTTTTAATTGTGGTCAAGCACTGGAACAGATTGCCCAGATGAGTTATGGAGTCTCTGTCTATGGAGATACTACAAACCCAACTGGACATGGGCCTGGCCAGACTGTTCCAACTGACCCTTGAGTTGAGGGCTTGGACTAAGTGATGTCAAGAGGTACCTTCCAATCGAAGAGATTCTGTGATTCTGCAGGTGGTAGCACTGAAGTAAATAATACTTATCAGTTGCTGCTAAATATATAAAATCTAAAAAGGATAAATGAAGGAAGAGAGCTACTTATCCATGAGTGTCATTTTTTGTGGAGCTTTTTTTTATAGAAATGCTTGCCTGATACTCTTTGCAAAGAGGTGTTCTCTTCAGCACCTGATAATGTGGTAGTAATCCATTTGAGAATTTGAATAATTATTTTGTACTACCTGCTGAAAATATTTTGCTTTAGTGCAAATGTGCAGTGATATTAAAATCAGATGCTAAATCTGCAAGAAATTTTGTGAGATGTTGCTAAGCTAATATAAGGCCTGAGAGACCTTGTGAGCTTCTTTCTAAACGTTTTCATTACTTGAAAATCCTGCCATTTGATTCAACATTGTTCATGAGCCAGGGCAACATGATGCACTCCGCTGAACCAGGCCCTGAATGAGTTCTTTCTGCAGCACAAAGCATAGTGGTTTCTAACAACTACAGGAATTTTGGCCCAGATCACACCAGTTAAAGCACTCACTGGTTATTTCTAGAACTCAATGTGTAAATTCTAGATTTTATAATAGCTGTAGATCATCCTGAAAATGTTTTTGTTATTTACATGTTTAATATTGACCCACGGAGATGCACAATAGTTAGGTGGTATGAGATTCTGTGCATGTGTTAAAAGCAGCATAAAAGAGCAGTTCATTCCATGAAATTTGTAATACTACATTTGAACCTGGAAAACATTTCTCTTTATTCCTTACACTGTGGGTGTAAGCTGATGGGCTGCAGACTTCAGAAATGCCATTGTGTACGTTTGTATGCAGGTTTCTGTGGCTTTATTTTTTTTCTTTGCTTGTTTGAGGGTTTTCTGTTGTTTGGTTTTTTGGGGGGGGTGGGGTTTTTTTGTTTTGGTTTGGGGTTCAGGGTTTTTGGTGGTTTTTTTTGGTTTTTTTGTGGTTGTTTGGTGTGGTGTCCCACTTACTCCCCCTCCCATATCAACTGACGTGCCTGTTCATGCAGACCTCTTGCCAGTAACGCAGCTTTAATATTCAGTTTCCCTGAGAAACAGGTTTCCTTAAGTCAACTGTAGGTAAGGAAAGATGATAGCTGGGTTGTTTCATTTTATTTTACTTGTGGTAGAAAAAAAAGTAGTTCAGTTATTGAACATTTGTTTCAGAGTACTTCTGAGAACATAGCATGTAAGTATGAAAATTAACAAAATATGCATAATAATAAATAATATGGACGCTGTGTGTGGGGCAGTTGTGCTAAGGGTGTACTAAATATAGCAGAAAAATACTCATACATTTCTCTTATGACAAAAATATTTAACAAACTGGGCACTGATTTCTAAGAAGCAGATTAGAAGAGTGGCAGCAATGTACTACTGTGGATACTAATGAATTGTACAAAGAAAGGAATGCCTACTAAGAAGAGAATTCAGATCACAGAGTACTGAAAAGGTAAAAGAGGACATTATTTATTGCTGTCCTTATCAAAGGGTTAAAAACCTGTTATGTTGAGGAATATATAAAGGCAAAATGTCTGCCCCGAGAAGGTGTAAGTAGAGCTGTATTGCGAAGCGGCAGTGCAAGCGTGAGCCGGGAGCGGGGCCTCTGCCCAGAGCCAGTTCAAAAAAACCCCCCCAAACCCCAAACCAAAGGAGAGACAAGGAGGGGGGACTTTCTTGCACCCCCGTGTCAAGCCCACATTTGCCGACCGAAAGGCTTTTTTGTTTCGGAGTGGCAGTCGTAGGCAATACAGAAGAAAACTGAGATTCGTTACTGTTCGGGTTTAACTGAAGGAGTGCAAGTTAAGGGAAAGCGGACGAGAGGCGCCCACACGCAGAGCGACCCGCCCCGTTCCGGTGGGAAGGGGGGCGTAGCAGGGGCACGGCAGGGAGGGAACCTCTGGCGCCCGCCCCCCGCCTCCGGACTCGCTTTGCTGCCGCCAGTGAGGGCGGCGCGACGGGCCTGGGCACGGGGCAGCGCATCCCTGGCCGGCGTGCCTGCTGCCCTGTGGTAACCCCGGGACCGCGCTCCGCCGGGGTGAACGACCGCCGCCGCCGGAGAGCGACGGGCGCTGCTCGCTCTGCCGGCGGCCCCAGCCGCCCCTCAGCCGTCACCACATCGCCTTATCGCTTAGCAACACCGCGCGGGCCCCGCGATTGGCAGGGCCGCGCCCCCGCCCACGTGCCCCCGCCTCCGCATTGGGTGCCGTCCCGGGATTGCGCGTCCTGCCCCGCGTCCTTTCCCTTTGTGCGCCGTGGGTGCGCGCGGGCGCTGCGCGATCCGTCCGGGCTTGGACCGGCGCCCGCCGAGCCTTCGCCTCAGTTGCCGAGCCACGGTGCCGGCACGGCGCGGTCGTACGCACCACAGTGTACCTACCCGCGGGGAGGTGGGAGAGGGACACGACAAGGTCCACGTCCACGGGGGGTCGGCGCTGACCCGTCCCCGGCCAGGCCAGGCCGAAGCCAGGCACGCCCGCAGCGCCTAGCCTTCCACGGCTTCCAGTACGGGGCGGGGCGGGGCGCGAGAGCTTGGCCCGGTGCCGCGGGCAAGCGAGTCCGCCTGTGTCCGCCCCGGCCTGGCCAGGGCCCCCTCCTCCCGTGGAGCGGCTCCGGCGGGCAGGGGTTGGCATCACCCCGGGTCTGACCGGGGCGGCCCTGCCCCGGCTCTCATTGGACTGCGGCGAGGCGTAAACTGTCAGCCCATGTGGCGTGGCCGCTGGAGGTGGCGACTGCTTAAATAGGAGTGGGAGCTAGAGGGAGATAGTGAGGAGAGCGCGGAGTATCGGCCGTGAGCAGACCGGCACCAGCCGCCGCAGCGTCCACCCCGCAGCATCTCGATCCCGCACTGAGCTGACGACAGAGTCTTACAGACACGAAGCCATCCGCACTTGTGCAGGTATCGGAGGGACAGCGGGTGCGGCGTGGTCAGGAGAGCGGCAGTTTCTGCGCCAGGCTCCGCGGGCCGCTGCGCCCCGCGGGTGCGCTGGGGAGGCTCCATCTTGCCCGCTACGCCGGGTAGGCAATGAGGGTCCCTGGGCTCAGCGGGAGTCCGCGGGCTCGGTCCGCGCGACCGGAAGGTTCTGCTCCCCAGCCCTGGGGTCGCCGCGCCCTGTTGCTGCGGGTCGCTCTCCCGTGGCCCAGCGCGGTCGCTCTGGGGAGAGTCCCCCACCTCAGCGGCTGGTTGCCGCGCCGCAGCCTCCCACTCCGCCCGCCCGGCAAGGTGGCTGTATTGTGGTGCTGGCGCTCGGCCATCTTGGTGGCGGGCGGGGACCGTCCCGCCGTCACGGCCGCGACCCCTCGCAGCCGGGCCGAGCGGGATCGGGGACGCGGCCGGGCCCCGCTACCCGCAGTTCTCGCGCGCGCCCGGCGGCTGCGGCTGCGTGAGGGGCCGCGCCCGCCGCGGGCCGGGCGGCCTCGCGCTGCAGCAGCTCGGGCGCCGAGCTCCGCACTGCCTCGGGTGGGCGCCGGGGCCACTGCGTTCTGCACGCCGTACCGGCTTTGCGCGAAGGCACGGTCGTGGCAGGCTGAAGAAGCTTGTACGAGAGGATATCGGCGCTCGATATTGGGAAGGGAGACTTGCCAATAGGTTCTGGGAATCCACATGAGAAAACGTGCCGTGTATATTGCTAAACTGTTCTTTCCCACTTCAGTATAAACCAACGGCCCACATGAAATAGGCCGGTAATCGTACACCACTATGGATTTGACGATGCGTTCTGTTGGGAATGTGATCATCTTTTCTCTTTGGTTGTTTTTGCACCTGCTTGGTTCTTAGTCCACATTTTTTCCCTGGAATACAGCCCTATAAGATACTGAATGCATATTGTCCTGGCCAATAGCTTTATTTGGATTCTTAAATTTAAACAGGCAGTATTAAGGATGTGTGAATTAACTTGCCTACTCCATCAGACCACCTTTGGGGGCTTTGGAGCATGTCTTGTCTTAAAAAATGGGAGAAGAAACCTCAAGCCACATGAGCAAAGGATTTTCCTGCAGCTTCTATCCTCCTTGAAACAAAGTGAGAAGAATAGTACGTTGCTGAAGTCTGCATTTAGTGGGTGAATTAAGAGAATGAGGGCTGTTCTGAGCAGATATTTTACATTGGGAATCAGTCCAGGTGTGTTGATTCCATGAGTAAAGCCTAACTTACTTACTGTTTCTTCAGTAACAGATTTGAGCCAGATTGTGTTTCCCCCCAAGTAATGCTTTTTAAATATAAACACACTCTACTTCTTTTTATTTGTGTTGTGGTTGACAGGACAAATACTTACCTGAAGCAGAGGCATTTGAAAGGTCTTTGTTGAATTGAGTCTGTAACATACAGATTGATGGTAGCCAAATGCTGTCAAAAGAATGATAGCCAGACTTTTTGCCTCTATTCTGTGAATGGGGTTTTTGGAGGCAAGCATTATAACTCTTCATAAGTGGAATTTCTATGTAAGGACTGTTTATTATAACCAGAGATTAGGAAACCTGGGTTGTGATGTAATCATACTGAAAAACAAATAAAACAGTCCTTTTGTCAATATCTGTGCTGAGGAAAGCTATGGAGGAGTCATGAGTGTTTTATTGTAAAATAAAGAGAGAGCCAGAAAAGATGAAGATTTGGACTGTCTGGAAACAATAGCAGAGCTGACTTTAAGGATTCTGTCCCGCCATGATGACAGCTATCAAAATAACAGTGAAATAAGTATTTTGATCCTGTCTAAGAAAAGGAAATGTGCATCAGGCAAAACAACATTTGAGTTTTGTCATTTCTTTGCGAACAGCTGTTTCTCCCTCCCTTTCCCCTTCCTTTCTTCACCAAACCCTAGGGTTGCAGCAGAAGTTACAGCAGAATAAGTGTGTCCAGTGGTTGGCAAGTCAGGTATGAGTGGGCAAAGACATCAGATTTTACCTTCACTTTGTTTATAGTTTGGTTTTGAATTTTTTGGCTTTTCTTTCCCTCTATAAGCTTATATGCTTAATGGCCAGAGGGTTATTTCTGTAGGGAAACAGTAGATAAAAGTATTGTAAAAAAGTTGTACAGCTGCCAGGGATGGTAGAAAATTATGGTTAATACTTTTTATATTAATTTTTGGTGTCTTAAATGCAATAGAAAAGAGCATTTCAATATAAGAGTAGCTTTGATACCAGAAGGGATTGTTAGTTATTACTGGTCACAAACTGAATGAGTCAGCAACACAATAAAATTGCTAAAAAATATTGTGCAAATCCAGCAAGATGGTAGTTTAGGCTTAACTGAGGTGTCTACTGCACTGATACTTCCACAGAGGGAGGAAAGGTTGACTGTGGTGTGTTTGCTTCTCTCCATTCAAAAACACTAGCTGTCTGAGGAAAATTCACACAATTCAATTTAAGCAAAAGCATAGTATGAACTGAGGAAGAGGAATGTTAGATGTCTGGTTGGATTCAGAAAATACAGCCTTAAGAAATAGAAGAGTCCTGTTTGTCCCTCTTTATCTTCTTTGTCTCCTGTTTGGACCTGTTGCTTTTGAACTCTTCATTCATCAGAAGTTGTAGGAGCAGTCTGTATGTTATCTGTAGTCTAACCTCCTTTAAAACATCTCTAGAAATAAATGTTCTTTCTTGATCTGTGCTATGCCTTGTACTTGTAAAAACTGTCAATGTACTGAGTTTCTGAGTATAGTAAAAAAATGCTCCATGGAAAACAGGTCTCTAATAAAGTAAAATAATAATGCAATGCACCATCTGGGAGCAAAGTCAATCAACGTTAAAATGGTTTCTCTGCTTACTATCTGTCAAGGAAGACTGAAAACATTGTTGGTAGCTGTAGCAACTACTGTAATCACTGTTTAGTCGGGGTTGGCTTAATATTCATGACTTTTCTTCGGACCACTCTTGTTTTCCACCAGCAGATCCTCTCTGCTGTCTGCTGCTGAACCCATAATTTGTATTTTATCTTAGATGTATGCATTTGGAGCTCTTTGTGGCAAGTCTAAATCTTTCTGGTTCTTTGTGTATTAAAATATTTTAATTTGTGGCTCTTCTTACCCAAGTTAAAATTATCTTCTTGGCTCTTATTCTTCTAATTTTGATTACTGCAGCATCTTTTTCTCCACCTTTGACATACTCTTGCTCAACTACATTCATAACAAGTTGGCAAAAATTTTTTTGTTGATGAGTTTCATTACTTCACTGTCTGAAAGCAATGTTTTGTCAATTGGTTTTACCTGGATAGAGTTTCTCTGATACTCCAGGGAAAGAGATGTGGGATGAGAAGGAACAATCAAATAAGTCATGTTTCAGTCCCCTGAAACAGAAATTTTATTTCTCGTCCTAGAGATCATCACCCAAAGAGCTGAGGTATAAAATTGAGTCATACTTAATTTATCATTTTTGTATCCCATGCCTTAAGCCTAAATAGTGAACTTTGTGCTCAAGATCTCTTTTTCCCTGCCCCAGCACAGAAATGCTAAAAGTGTAGTAGACTTGTGGCCCTAGGTTGGTTTTTACAGGTACAGTGGTGAAGCCAGTAATAAAACTGACTTACTAGTTTTGTGTGAGTGGAAAAGCTCTTCAGCTCTGAGTGGACTGGGCCTACTTAAGTTTTCGGGACTAGTTTCTCGGTAAGGGCCTTGCTCAATTTGGCCCTTAGTGTTTCTTTTTTTAAATGAACAAGAGCAGAATAGGCCTTCTGTTGTTTGGGTGTTTGACACAAGACCTAGAAATCCAAGATGTCCTTGTGGGATCACTTCTGTTTCTGCTCCCAGAAGGAATGGACTGGGTGAAGTAATCATCTGCTTCAGTGTTAGGTATTGCATAATTCCACAGTTACTCCACAGATCTGAATCAAGATTACTGCTGACGGAAAGAAGGGCGAAAGAAATCGGGCAGCCTCTGTGGTGTTACATTCTGGCAGAGCTACACCTCAGCTGTGCAGAGGGCTCTGCTTTCCTTCTGCAGAGCCCAGCAACCTCATGCAGCTATGGGAAAGTGTCATTTTGCCTGAGTAATGTAGTCCGTGGATAGAAGAGGGGCCCTGTTTCTTCCTCAGAAGCATCAGGAATTCCCAAAAGAGGCTGCAAAACAATGCCCAAGTGAAACATCATGAGTTGGAAAAACAGCCACTAAGCACTCATCAGAGAGTACCCCTTAGTGCTGTATTTTGGAGAAGATGATCAAGCACCAACAGCACTTAAGCAATGAGTCTGCATGCCACTATGTAGCATAATACCTGATGGAAGTCAAACTTCAGGTGTTTCGTAACAAACCTTTTCCTTCAAAGTTATTAAGGCACCCTTGTAGTTGTCTGAATGCCTAGTTTCCTTTGTGTTTTTAACTTGTTTAAAATCCCACACATTAAAGAATATTTTGCCCCTGCTTACCAGAAAGAGATTATTTAAAGAAGTTCTGTGAATGCTTACTTTCTCTTTGGTTCCTGCAGCTGCAACTTTTATTTATTTTCATATTTAAAAAAACTCCCACCATATATATGGGTATTTCCCCTACCCTTTTAACTTGTCTACTTAGGATCTAAAATTATAACTTGAATTTAACTTGAAGCATCAAGTTAACTTGCCTCCTCTCTACTTAGTTGTTTATCTTCTACTACAGTAAAAAGTATATTAAGGAGTGTACTATACAAGCTGTCATTTGGTGCTGTGGTCTGATACAGGTGCCCTGCCATGCTATGTTATGCAGCATGATGCTCTCCTGTGGTATTTGAGATTGGAGTCTTGAATGCAAATTTCTTGGGACAACAGCTGATGGTCTTCATCCTGTCTGTATTCCAGATCTGTTCTGCCGAAGCATATCTTAAAGCACCACCCTCTATTGTGTAGTCAGTACTGCATTCTCAGTTCTTTAAACGTGGCAGTGCAGGGTCCAGTTAGGAAACACTTTAAATGTAACAATTCTTTGGTTTTAACATTTAAAATTATGCTGAATTGTACTGTAATCTTTGTGCTTTGTGTGGGTTTTCTCCTCTGTGTGAGAACCCAGAGGAGAAACAAACTCTGGGGTTTGTTTATTTTTTTGTTGGTTGGTAGGTTTGGTTTGGGTTTTTAGTCAGGTTTTTGTTTGCTCAGAGTTAATGGAGGGGGATTAGGGTTGTGTTACTTACTTGGGGGGGGTGGTTTTGTGCAGTCTTGTAGTTTTGTTTGTTTGGGGTTTCTTTTTTTTCACATCCAACAAATCTTTTGATTATTGATTCTTAAGTTAGCATCTAACTTCGGAATGATTGTAGAACTTGTTTTGCTACCTGTTAGGTTTGCCTTGTAATTATGTATTTTACTATGTGTATTTCATAATTTCTCCACCCACCTGCGCTCCATCATGTTAATCTTTCTTTGCTGACTTCACAGAGGCTCTGCATTTAGTAGAGGTAGACTTACTCATTTTCTAGTTGTCATGTAGAAACTGATGGTTCTGAGAGCCTGATGTTCCTTCGGGATCTTTTTTTTTTCATCTTTATCAACCCCATGGGTCTTATGGTCCATTTGATTAGTTGGGATTTTTTTTTTTTTTTTTTTAAATAGTAGAGACTCAATGGGCTGTTTCTGTGTGGGTGTTCCTGCAAATATGCTTGTTTGTCACAACATGTCAGGAAGACAAGACACATATACTTTGCTCTGTGTGAAATCTTACTAGCCTTATTGCTTTGTGGATCTCAGGAATAGTGAGAAGTTAAGAGATGGAGGACGTGGTGATTGCTGGCATTGCAGGAAGGCTGCCAGAATCTGAGAACTTGCAAGAGTTTTGGGAGAACCTGCTTAATGGAGTTGATATGGTTACAGAGGATGATCGGAGGTGGAAACCAGGTGAGTGCTTATTGTCCCTCCTTTTGGAGCCCTGAGTTCTGAGTGTTTTAGAGGAGTTATCCTATGAAAAGAGAATTTGTGAGATCAAAATCCTTCCAGACCTGAATTAAGAAATTCAAGAATCAAGAAATTCAGTAACAGAATACTTTTATGAAGTGATTTGCAGAAGTCAAAATCAGCTTTTCTTTTTCTTCTAATTGGTGACTGACTGGAACCACCATTTAGACTATATGTGCTTGGTACAACTTGCCAAAGTAAAAATGGTTAAACTAGATAAATGTCTTTTTCTGCTATAACCAGGAGAGTCCTAAAAATTACAATTGTTTTTGCTAATGCAGCATTCTCATTTCCAGATGAGGTAGGTCAGTAGATACTCATGCAGCCCTCTGAGTACTGCACAGGGGAGTGAGGTTTCATGTGTAACTGAAAATCAACTGTGGTCATTCTGGTCATTCGGTACTGTGTCTCAGCTTGTAGCTGCTTCGCCATTTATGTATTTTGGGATTCAGTGTCAAATTTTTCTTCACAGGAATTTATGGACTGCCCAAGAGAAATGGAAAGCTCAAGGACCTAAGCAAATTTGATGCATCTTTTTTTGGGGTTCACCCCAAACAAGCTAACACAATGGATCCTCAGCTTCGTTTGCTGTTGGAAGTTTCTTATGAAGCTATTTTGGATGGAGGTAAGTGGATGAATGACTGAAGAGGAAGAATTAAGCTGTATTGTCTCTGTGTAACAAGTGTAGACATGCACTTGTGTGAAGAGAACTCTAACAAGGGAAAGCCATCACATTAGAGAGGAGATCCAAGACATGCTATGAGGTTACCAGATCCTAGTATAAGGGTTAGAAGAAAGCTGTTGTTTCTGGAATGCAGACAAAGAAATCAATGCTGACTGCTAACAAATCTGTACCTGCATCGTATGGTACAACCACAAACAAGTATGACAGAATCACTTCAACAGTCAATGGTTCTAGAGCTTTTCTATGTTTTGCTCTACCCTAACATTCCATACTAATTCCTTTGTAAAAGGAAAAGAAGGGTGATTTGATTAGAATTCTCATGCCTGGTCTAAAAGAATGACAGATGGCCCAATGTATTCCTGCCTATTGCCCAGATTCTTGGAAAACCTGTAGCATTTGATCTGTTTCTAAAGAAGGCTTTCCTAGGAAGTGTGCTTTTAGAAATAGGAGCCTCTCTCTTCTGTCACTGCCAGTGTTTTGAGATTTTGAGTTACTTGTCTACTGAGCCAAGAAGTTTATTCTTTATGTTAATCAGTTTCATGTCAGAACATAAGCAGATGGGGAAAAAGCTGGAACCACCTCACTAGTACTGAATAGTTACAAATTGAAAGAAGGCAAATTTAGGTTAGATATGAGGAAAAAATTCTTTACTGTTAGGGTGGTGAGGTTTTGGAACAGGTTGTCCAGGGAAGCTGCAGATGCCCCAACCCTGGCAGTGTTCAAGGCCAGGTTGAGTAGGGTCTTGAGCAGTTTGGTATAGTGTAAGATGTCCCTGCCTGTGGCAGTGGGGGTTGGGACTAGATGATCTTTTAAGGTTCCTTCCAACACTTAACATTCTGTAACTTACTGAAATGAACTTTTGCTTCTCTGCTTCTAAGCCTCCATCTGGAGATTGAATATTTGTCTCCAGGACACCTTAAGCACAGAGAAGAAACAGCAGAGATTTCTGACAGTTGACCTTGCTATATAGTTTTTTTAGAGCAAATTTGTTTCTTGTTCTGGTTTTTTGTTGGCTGTTTTTATACTTAAGAATTCTCATTTCTGTCTTGTACTCCAGATTTCAGCTGGAGATAGATATTCATGTGCTCACATGACATTTCATGTGCCGTATTTTTCTTCTATTCAGTCTGCTCCTTTTCTCTCTACTGGAAAGAAGCTACTGTTAGCTTCTCCTGTCAGCATTTGTACTTTTCGTAGTCCATGCACTTTTGTACACAAGACTCTAGCAATGCCCAGCTAGGCTGAAAAGCTTTGTCAGGGCAAAGTATGTTCTGGTTGAAAGCCAATATCAAACTTCTGATGGACTCTGAAGTAAGACATGTAAGGTCTGCAGTTGAAACTGTTGAAAGGTTAGTAAAGGTAAGGGAACAATGCTGCAGGCCTGACAGAAAGGGGCAATAAATAGTTTTTGGTGAACTGGTGCCAGTGTACCTGATATCTCCCCATTTTGCCCTTCATTTTGTTTACTGTAATCTACCTTCCAATCCCCATAGGTATTAATCCGGGCACCCTCCGTGGCACAGACACAGGTGTATGGGTTGGTTCCAGTGGGTCAGAAGCTGGTGAAGCCCTTAGCCAAGATCCAGAAGAGCTTTTGGGATACAGTATGACTGGCTGTCAGCGTGCTATGCTTGCCAACAGGATTTCCTACTTCTTTGACTTTAAAGGTAAGTGTCCCCCAAACCTGTTGATGCTGATCAGCAATTGCAATTTCAACATGATTGTACCACAGTTGCTGTAGAGGATTGGATGGATATTATGGCAGAGACCCCTTTTGGAAAGAGAAAATAGCATGTAACTGTTCTTAGGAAGTGTATGAAAAGTAAAAAATACGTAGTGACTATATGATAGGACTCCCTGTAAGGGTTTATAACTCAGCTGCTGCTGCTGGGCATAGCTGGTGTTCATTTGAAATTTGGTGATGTCAGGAAGCTTTTATGGCCTCTAGACTGCTATTTGGTACCAAGATACCTGGAAGTCGGCTTGACCAGAGATAAACTGCTACTGACTGTAGCAGTTGGCTTTTTTTTTGAGTAAAGTGGAAGAAGTAGGTGAGCCGCAGAAATGATGCAATTGCCAGCATGGGTATAATTCAATCCATGTATGGTATTGAAGGGAATGGAGAAATGGTAGTTGATGTGGATTGCAGCAGAGAGCAGAGATAATGGCAAAGGCAGTATCAGGAAGGACGAGGGATTTTTATTGATGCAAATGGGTAATTAGATGAGACTTCCTGTAAAGCTGTGTTCTCTTTTTGATGGAGAGACAGAATTTTTAAAAATGCCCTTAAAGCAAATCTGTTCACAATTTTTTCCCATTTTTCTCATGCCTTACCTTCTAAGTAGGCAGAGATGGTGATTCTAGTCTCCCATTGCATCAGACTTACGTGGTATGTTCCAAAGCGACTCTTATTTAACATTGTTTTTAATACGTTTCTTGTAATCCCATCCTCTAGTCTCTGGAGAAGAATCTAGGAAATTAAGGCTGTTTTTCCTTATGTTTCTTAAGGACCAAGCCTAGCTGTTGACACAGCCTGCTCCTCTAGTCTCGTTGCTCTGGAAAACGCTTATAAGGCAATTCGTCATGGGCAGTGCAGTGCAGCCCTAGTAGGTGGGGTCAACCTCTTGTTGAAACCCAACACATCTGTGCAGTTCATGAAACTGGGTCTGCTTAGTCCTGATGGTGCCTGCAAGGCTTTTGATGTTTCAGGTAAGGCATAAATACAAAAGTTTATGTTGTATGAGAATAACTAATTGTACAGTCTGTGACCAGCTACTCTTTCAATACAGCAAAGAGCTAACTTTGTTGTTGTTCCAATGTGCACTGTTTGGGCTATACCCTGATCTATGTTGCATCCTCCATTGAACCTGGAAAACTAACTGTGAGGAAGAAACTGATACCATATGGTTCATCCCTCTGCCTCTGGAGAGAAAAATTAGCTGTCTCTTGATGGAAAATTTCTGTTGTGAAATTTGTGATGAGCACTGTGTCTTTCTAGGTCATGACATTTTTCTTTAAAAGAAATAGATATGTCAAATTCTCAAAACAGTCTCTTATAAGCAATAATCTTCCTGCATGGTGTTTGGCAACATTTTACAAAGCAGAGCAAAAGTTGTGACTTGTTCTCTCTCTGTTCTCAGGAAATGGATATTGTCGCTCTGAAGCTGCTGTCGTTGTTCTTTTGACCAAGAGGTCTATGGCTAAGAGGATCTATGCCACAATCATAAATGCTGGAGTTAACACTGATGGCTTTAAGGAGCAAGGTAGGTCTTGAGCTGCTGAAAAGTGAGATACCTACAGAACTGTTCAGTCTAGAGTCTTTGCCATAAAAAATGATCTGTTGTGGGGTTCTTTAGATGTTTTAGAATGGTTTTTTGTGTTTGGGGTTTTGTGGTTTTTTTTCATTTTCTGGTTTTGATAATGCAAAGTTCAGGACCCTGGTCTTTAAAGAACTTAAAGGAGAAAAGTGGTGGTTTTTACTGACCTAACAGCAATGTTCTCTTGCTAGTTTAGCATTCCTCAGGACATCTCTGCAGTAACTTCTGCAGTGATGGTAGAAATGTAGGTAGAGTATTATGACTTAAAGCTCTTACCCTACTGTTGTCCAGCTTCTCCTGCTCTCCAGTTGTGGTGACACAAAACTTCACATGTTTTACTTAACCTAGACATCTAGTATTCTGTTAACCAGTATCTTTCCACCCTAGTCTAACTCATTGCTTAAGGTTAATTTCTGGTTCCTCTGCTCTTCTTAAAAAGAGCTAGAGAGTTTGGTGCTAAGAACATGGTGAAAAGGTCTTTAGTTTAGTTTGTTTATCTGGGGAGAGACCTGGCAGCCCAAAGTAAATGAAAGGATGCTAAAATCAGAACAGGAAGCACCTGATAGGAGAGTGGAATTGATGGCAATTTTGATCCTAGGTGTGACATTTCCATCTGGAGAGATGCAGAAGAAGTTGATCAGATCTTTGTACAGCGAAAGTGGTGTCAAACCTGAAGAAGTGGAGTATATTGAAGCTCATGGGACAGGCACCAAGGTCAGTATGGTCCCTTAGGGACTGAGTGTTTTCTTCCCTTGCATTTCTTGCCACACTTTCCATTAAATTATTCTTTGTTTTCCCAAAGTAAAATCCTTTTGCTTTCTTCCAATTAGTAGACTATATCCTGCTTCACAACTTTTGGACTTTGCCCAAACACCATAATTTTTCAGATTTCTCTTTTGGGGTGTGTTTTGGAAGTGTTGGCTAATAGCCATTCTGATTCTCTTCATACTAGGTTGGAGATCCACAGGAATTAAACAGCATTACAAGTATCTTCTGTGACTGTGAGCGGGAGCCACTGTTGATCGGATCAACCAAGTCAAATATGGGTCATCCAGAGCCTGCCTCGGGGCTTGCTGCGTTAGCCAAGGTAACAGGAGACTTGAGAAGAAAAATTTGGGATGGTGGGTAACACCAATGTGTGGGGGTTTGTTTGTTTGGTTTAGGGAAAATCTGCATTGATTCAGGGTAAAATGTTCACTGATAATTCTAAGAGCTCAGGTGTTTCTCATTAACTACTTGCCTCACACGTGAATACTTTTAAAAGCTCAGGTGGCTGTCCTGTAAACCACCAAAAGCTCGGGTGGCCCTCTTCTGTGTTCACACGCACTTCAGTTCTCGCTTCCTACTGAATTCTGTAGGAGTGTAGCTCTGCTCAGAATCAAGGCTTTGGGATCCTTTTGTTAATCCTTGTTGTTTACTTTGTCAGTCCTTACACTGGACCTTCCAACAGAGCTCTGCTGCAAGTCGTTTGGGTTTGAGGCACATACATGTAGAGGGATTTAGATGTTTGGAGTAGATGACAGTGACCAAAGATGAGAGGCAGTGTGGGCTTTCAATGCCAAAAGAGCAGCTGATCTTCTGGCTTTCTGCCAGGGATGTATCATCTCTTCCTCTTCTCTCTTAGGATGGCAGGAAGCCAGGTGAGTTCTCTGGGATGAGGCTACCAGCATGAATAACTGTCTGTCTTAGCAACCTGCTTGCTAACTACTGCTATAGGCAGACAGTCATCTATTGGCTCTGGCTGCTAAACTGCTTAGCAGAGAGCTAGCTAATGTTCACACTTTGCTTGTAAGCCTATTACCATAGAACCCTGCAAACCAAAGTCACATATACTGCCACTGCTAGAATTTTAGACTCTTCAGAGTGGTTGCTTGTGACCCAAATACAATTCACTGTGTAGTAGCCTCACCTGCACAGCAATAGCAGTGTGTCCATCTCTCTGTAGAGAAAAGTTTAGGGTTTTTTAGTGCCTTTATCTCTGACTGACACATTCTTCATAGAAAAAATGATAGCCTAGTCATAAAGTAAGCTTCTCAATCCATACTGTGTTGTATGTAACAGTTTGTTTAGTGTGGTTCTGTGATCTGTCAGGACAGGATCATAACTTTGAGGTACTGTTGCCCCCCACCTCTACACCAAAACCAGTTTTTCTTAGACGGTAACTGTCTCAGTGCGTCTTCAGTTTGTGTAAGTGTTTTCTTCTGGAATTCCATAACATGCTGCTATGTGAGGTATCAGTAAATTTGATATTTAAAGTATCAGATTTCAGACTTTAAGTGAATCCATTAATTATATGCATAGGTAGGAATGAACTAAGGCTTGCTGAGGCCTGTTCAGTCACATTCTGATAAGGAAGGGAAAACTCACTTGCATCTTTGAATTACTCAGCCTGTCTAATCACTTGCTTTGCAGCAAAGACAAAGCTTTTTGGTGGCGCTGGTGGTATGCTCACTGTACTGTGCTATCAAACCTAGGTAGAAACCATGGCAAGCCTGAAGTACACTATATATCTGTGTAAAGCAGCAGCACATTCAAAGAGCATAATATTGTAGGTGTAGGACAGTGTGCATGAAAATCCTTACAGCTTTAAACATGTTGACCATGTGTGAAGTTGTATATTTATACTGGTTGTTCTCCCAGGTAAGCTGCCATGTCTGATAGTCAGCTTGGAAGAGCAGTTCCCAAGACAATATGTCTCTCTGACCATTCTGGGGTGATGAAGGAACTGCTGAACATACAGAGCACACTGTGTTTGCAGCTGACCTTGTTGCCTGCAATTTGCTGGGCTTGTTCTGCAGATGAATGTGGGCTTGGTGTCACGAGCTGTCTGTAGAGAGAAGCTACTGATACTGATTGGATTTTTTTGGCACAGATATTTTGTTCCTCACACTGTTTCAGTACTTTCCTTTGGCTCTGCCAGATCTGCCCAGTCTGCTGTTTCTGCTTTTTTGAATCAAGAAGACAGAAAATGGGTGTAAAGCAGCAAGCAGACTTCTTTACCAGTGCTTCAGCTTGATTCTTTTGCAGCAAAGCAAGAAATAGGAGCATTTTGTTTCAAAAAGGAAGAGGATTTGTGACTGTGTGTGACTGGGGAGGGATGAAGTGGGATGTGGTAAAGGAATGGGATCTGAAAGGGGAAAATGATGTGATAGTCTTAGTACCTCGGCTGCTTTTCCAGCAAGACTGCATGGCTTGCCAGTTAGAGACTGGAAGCTAAACTCTATGCTACTATGCTCAACTTCCCTGCTGACTTCCTGCATGGTCTGAAAATTTGCCTAGGCGATGCAGTTGCCACCTCAGTAACATCAATAATGCTATTCTCTGAAATGTCCCTTCATCCAAACATAGAGAACTGCTTCAGAATATGCTACACGGTCGTTTGTAGTAAAATAAAAACAACAGAAGAATGTTTGTCATGAGACAATGTGGAGCACAGAGCACTCTGTTTTTTCTTTCAGGTCATTCTCTCTCTGGAACATGGGCTGTGGACTCCAAATCTTCATTTCAATACCCCAAATCCAGATATTCCTGCCTTACAAGGTGGCTCCCTGGAGGTAGTTTGTAAACCAACACCAGTGAAAGGCGGCCTTATCGGTATCAACTCTTTTGGTTTTGGGGGTGCTAATGCTCACGTCATTCTGAGGCCAAATAAGAACAAATGCCAACCTCGGGAGACTAGTAATATGCCAAGGCTGGTTCAGATTTCTGGCAGAACCCAGGAAGCTGTGGAAACACTAATTCAAGAGAGCAGAAAACATGGAGAATGCAGCCCATTTGTAAGCCTGCTCAGCGATATCTCTGCAGTTCCTGTGTCCTCCATGCCCTACAGGGGCTACACACTGGTTGGCACTGAAAGTGACATAAAAGAGGTTCAGCAAGTTCAAGCATCTGGTAGACCACTCTGGTACATATGCTCAGGTAGGTGTGCAGCATTGAGTCCAGGCTTTTCTATTCCTCTTAAGATCTGGGGCTTGAGCAAGTGTATTCTGTGCTCTAATGTTATTTTACAGTGTAGCAGGAGGAAATATTTTGCAACTCTGTGACATGCTTAGGAGTCTTGCTTTTTCTGTATTTTAGCAAAACCTTCCAACTTAGCTGTCTTCTGATTATAGCAAAGCCCAGCATATAACAAGCAGTGCCCAGTTTAAAGAATGTAAGAAATGTAAAATGCTTTGCTCTTAGTTAGAATTCTTTAACTGCCAGAGGAAAGTGTATTGTGTCTGCTCCTGTTTCAGAGTATTACTAAAAGCTCCCTTTCTCCTTGCCTATTCTGCAGGCATGGGAACACAGTGGAAAGGCATGGGCCTGAGCCTTATGAAGCTGGATCTGTTTCACCAGTCTATATTGCGTTCAGATCAGGCTTTGAAGAGCACAGGCCTTAAGGTCTCAGACCTGCTGCTGCAAGCAAATGAGAACACATTTGATGACACTGTTCATGCATTTGTTGGACTAGCTGCTGTTCAGGCAAGACCCAATGGGCTAGGGGAGGGGGGTAGTGGACTCAATCTACATAAGCACCTTCTGCTGATGTGTCTGTTTGGCTGGTAACATTTATACCAATTAATGGAAGCTTGTTTTGTGTAATCAGCAAGTGTCAGCTGTTGGAAATATCTCTCTGAGAGGAGGGAGTGCATTGTGTCCTTGACAGTTTTGTGCTTTGCCACTTCCAAGTACATAACAAACTTTTTGGTACAGATAGTCTTGGCTTCACTGCGTTTTACTTACCGGATGTTTGGACTAATATTAGTCTGAACTGATTTGCATGTGTTTCCATGTGTATATGTGGCACAGTTTCTTCTGCTAAGAACTTTAGGAATGTCTTTAAGTTTTCGGCAAATGTTTGTGCCAAGGAGCAAGGTTCCATTTAATGTCTTCTAAAATTTGTTCTGCAAGTGAACAAAGTCAAGCTGGATGAACATCTTCATGATTCTGAGTGTCAATGTGTTATTCATGGCTTCTTAATAGACTGGAGGCCAAGCTTTTAAAGTGATCTGGAAACCTGGTCTTAGACTCTTACTTTGTACAGATACATTCTTGGCAGCCCAGTGTTGTTGGAAATATTTTCTCTCAGTGGAAAATTACATTGTGAAGAGGCCCAGACAATACTGGAGTTGCATGATGATTTTTGGGATTGCTTTGAAAGGAGGATGGAGCTGTAGTTATGGGGGGAGAAAAAGGCAGTGACAACAAGAATGTCTGTACCAAAAAGTTTATTATGTACTTGCTACTGCTGTGTACCTTTAAGGCCTGACACCTGCTTGCTCTGGCATGGAATCAGTAATTTCACTTCTGCTTGCAGATTGCTCAGATTGATATGCTGAAGGCTGCAGGTCTGCATCCTGATGGGATTTTGGGCCACTCAGTGGGAGAACTAGCTTGTGGCTATGCAGACAACTCCTTAAGTCATGAAGAAGCCATTCTTGCCGCTTATTGGCGGGGACGATGCGTTAAAGAGGCCAAATTGCCACCTGGAGGAATGGCTGCTGTTGGTAGGTACTCTTACCAAAAGAGCGATACAGGAATGTGCACCTGATCTCTGTTGTATGTCATTGGGATAAAACTGGTCTCTGACACTATCATGTCTATAAAATGTTGGCCACTGTTGCCTCTTCTTTGTTTTCTTCTGATGTAGAACAGGTTCTTAGATATTTAAGTGGGTAAAATGGAAGTGATCTCTGTCCTGGAATACATCAGGATTTTGGTAACCATCCAAAATTTAAGTGGAAATTGAGAGATTTATTGTCAAGTGGCCAATGACAGGCTTCATAAATAATACCTTGAAACGAGGTAAAAATGTAAAGCACTGAGTTTTTTGGCTCTTGATAGATATGTATCATACACACACAGATGTGTGTATGTATGTTGGGTTTTTTTTGAAATTTTTTTTCAAAAGGAGAGTTCTGGTTGTCTGCAGGAGTAATGAGATGTGGAAACCGTAAGCCACTGTGATGTGGTGGGTAGCTAGCTAGTGGAATTAACTACTAATAGCTTATTCCCAAGTGCTATTAGGCTTTCTCCTGAACAAGCTTTACTTTGTATTTGTGTAAGTCATATAGTTTTGCCCACTGTCATGTAAAATTTTGGACCCAGCAGTTTTGCTTTGTAGTGCGACTTTATAGTGACTTACATGCATAAAAGTAAAATTATTATTGCTAGCACTGTTGTTCTGTTTCTTATTGGACGCAGTGGTCAATTAAAACCTGAAACACTGGAGAAAAGTTGTTGCAGGTGTAATGCAGTCTGTTAGATTAGAACACTTGTTATAATCTCAGATTTCTTAATTTAGGAAAAGCTACAAAGGACTACCTACCTAATTTAGCTTTTTTCCACCCTTGAGATGAAATAAATTGCACTTTCTTATCATAGAACTTGGAAATCTGCATATAGTATATTTTTGATAATCTGATGTTGAGTTCAAGTTCTTCCTGTGACTTGTATATGTGTAACGTATGATCAGATGCTTCAAATTTAACCTGGCATGCCGCTAGAGTTTCTGATTTGTATGGCTATTTTGTGTCTCTCAGCATTCCAAGCTAGAGCAGGGGAGAGTACGCGTGGGCTTGGCTCCTAGAAACTAATGGCAACATGAGACTAAACAACCACTTCTGTAGCTTCTTTGAAAGTGTGGGGGTTACTCCCACCTCACTCATTAATGGGATGGTGCAAAGATTTGGCCTTGTGTTCATCTTAACTGTGATAAATGTAATGGTAAAGCTCTAGGGTGAATATTCTTAGCTTTTGCAGAATTGCTTTGGAGGGGAGAGGGAGGTGCCTGTCAGTCTCTTGCAAGTATTTCCCAATTTTGCAAAGTGCTGAATTGAGCACAGTGACTATACACTTAAGATTTCCTCCTCTTATGAGACTCATAACTAGAAACACTTTTGTTGTCCCATTATCTTCCTTCTGCAGGTCTGACATGGGAGGAGTGTAAACAACGCTGTCCTCCAAATGTGGTACCAGCCTGTCACAACTCTGAGGACACTGTCACTGTTTCGGGGCCTCTGGTGAGCATGGAACTGATATAGTGTGTACTGGGATTGTGAGTAGGACCTGTGAAGTTCAAGTTTGAAGAAAGCATGAAGCTTACTTAGAGTTCAGCTGCTTGGAAGGGGGAGCTGGATTGAAGTGGTAGAGTGAACATAGTATGTTGTATAAACTTACACACTCAAATAGTCTGTGAGAGGAAGTGATATTAGTGCCTCAGTAAGCTAAGTAATAAAATCTCTTATATCCATGGGCATAGAGGATGATAAATTATAAGACTGAGAAGGGCAATAACCTCATTGCTGCTGTGGCTCCCCTTAAATGGTAACTGATGAAGGGTATGGAGGGACTACAGTGGCTTGTACAGATACCTAGTATTTTGTGAGCTACTCTCTTAGTTCACTTATGTTTCTCTTCTTAGGACTCTGTGAATGAGTTTGTAGCCAAACTGAAGAAAGAGGGTGTGTTCGCAAAGGAGGTGCGCAGTGCTGGTGTCGCATTTCACTCCCATTACATGGCCTCTATTGCACCAGCACTGTTCAATGCTCTGAAGAAGGTAATATTGCCAAACCATGGCTTGTATGGCTTATGCTCTGACACCTAGATTGCCTATAGGTTACGTTGAGCTTAAGGGGTCTCCTTTTTTCAGAAGGAAAAGAAAATCTCTTGAAGAGCATGTAGACCTCTGTAAGATCTAATGTTTGAAATCCCTTGGCCTGGAGCAGGAGGGTGTCCTGAGCAATCAACCTGCGAAATGACCTGCAAAAAGGAGGAACTGCTTGCTTTTGCTAATCCTGTTGTTCTCTATGACTTGTAACTCTTTCTCCTGTCCTTCTTTCTTGACTCTTGGTAGGTCATTCCACACCCTAAACCTCGCTCAGCACGATGGATCAGTACATCTATCCCTGAATCTCAGTGGCAAGGTGATCTGGCTAGGAATTCCTCTGCAGAGTACCATGTGAACAACCTTGTGAATCCAGTGCTGTTCCACGAAGGTCTGAAGCATGTTCCAGAGAATGCTGTGGTTGTAGAGATTGCTCCACATGCTCTTTTACAGGTATCGTATTTGATTGTTACAGTATGACACTATATTAGTAGTATCATGCTGTTACAAGGAGTTTGAGGGGAAGACTGCAGCTTTTTTTTTCCCCCTAGTTCTTAGAGTATTTGCTTCCCTCAGTACTTCTGAGCTTTTCCCAGTTTTAAAGTTTGGTTTTTTTGTTTGTTTCTTTGTGGTTTTTTATGGGGTGGTGTGTGTTAATATTAAAAATAAAAAATTCCTAAAACACTACCACTTCCTCACCCAGACATTCACATTACTGCTGCTATTTGTTCCTATGCACTTCAGATAACTGATAGCCAGCTTTCTGAACTGCATAATGAGTAAGGAAAGCATTTCATTGTTTGGATCTAATGGAGACTGTATGCAAAAATTACGGTGGAGTGAGACATGCAAAGACTTAACAGACCTTCTCTATGAAAAAAATCTTTTACCATCTGTACTCTGAATTTGGGTTGAGGTTTTGTCTTAAAACGTGGTGGATAATAGTGGTGTTTTCCCCTCTTCTAGACCAAGTAGACTGAAACCACAGGAGCTTACTTTCTTCTTAAACTCCTTTCTCTAGTGAGATCAGATCATTATTGTTTTCTCCCAGCCCTATAAAAATTGATTCTTGTGGAATTAGCTCCATAGTAGAGAATGCAGAACATGAGGTGCATTGGGAAATACTTGCTCCTCCAGATCAGTGGTGTGGTCTTGTCTCTCTACCTTAAGTCTCAAGGACTGGTCTTTTTTATTTGGTCAGTGGCACGCAAGAGGAGAAGTCTTAGAAAGAATAGTAGTTACTCATGATCAAGATTAATAGTTACACAGTGCTTCTTAGTTTCAATCCAGTGTATTTTTACTATGTCATGTTAGTCTTAAGCTTTGGAAGTGACTTGAAAGGAGAATTAAAGGTGCAGTTTTAAAATTTGGCATATATTTTTTTCAATAGAGACTGTATGCCTCAGGTTGAAATCATTGAACAGTTTTGGACTCTAATGCAAGTGCTAAGACTTCGTTGTCTGAGTTTGAAAGTATCCTGATTTTTTTCATGTAAAGACCACAGGATCAAATTGAAGAGAAGATAAAAATTGGGTCAGGTGTTCAAGGCTGAGTTGTCTGGTCTAATAGCTTTTGCTTGAAAAGTGCTCTAGGATACTTCAGACTCTAAGGTGCTGCTCCTGGCGAGAGAGTGTGTGCAAGTGGGAGGCATGAGAAGGTGACTTAGTAGTTCTTCAAGTGCAGGTTTTGGTTTCACCTCACAGTCTTCTTGGGAGAGGGAAATTTGTGTTTTGGCAGAATTACATTAATATTCTGTAGGTTCTGCTTTATTAGATGTGCAACAGCTTGGGTTGCTGGAAGGGTACCCTTCCCTGTTAAAGTGGTGTATGTGCCAGCAGCTAGCACAGATCTCTTGGCACAGATATGTAAGTGGTTTGGAACCTATAGACAAAAATTCAGAGACAAAGTAGGAAGTAATGCCTTCCACCAGTGATTTATGGATTCTGCTTGACCAGGCTATCTTGAAGAGAACTTTGAAACCAACTTGCACCATTCTGCCTTTGATGAAGAAAGATCACAAAAATAATTTGGAGTTCTTCCTAACACAGATTGGCAAGATTCATTTAACTGGGTAAGGAGACTAGGGGAGGAGGGTGAGTGGGATAACAGAAGGGAATTCAGGTCTCTTCTCTAATGTGCGTGTCTTCACATGTAATCAAACATTCCTTCAAGAAACCTTGAAGTAAATGGGATGTGCATTTGTGCTTTACACACTTAGCATGCTCACTTGTGAAGTGTTCCTGTGGGTTAGAGACTGCTTGGTCAGGGAAGGTGCCTTCTAAAGAGGAGTCCCATTTTAAAGGCCTAGGAACCTGGCACTAGCTTCTGGAAATAAATTTTGCATCTTATAGTCTGTTAATTACAAATTTGGCTGCAGTGAGTGTTCACGGTACATCTCAGACACGGAATCTGAGACCAGTTACTGCCTGACCTAAGTATTATAACCATATTTTTTCCTTACTTTTTCTTCCCATCCCCTCCCCCATGTCTTGATTCTTTTTGTCTTTTTAGGATAAATGTTCTTGGAAATAATTTGTTCCCATCTGTGGAATACCCTGTCCCTGTGGGAACACCCCTTATTTCTCCATGCATCAAATGGGACCACAGTCAGGACTGGGATGTTCCGAAAGCTGAAGACTTTCAAGCAGGTTCCAAAGGCTCTGCATCTGGTTCAGTCTACAATATTGGTGTGTTGCTCATCTGGGGCTTGTTATTTGCTTGTCACTTTCCTGCTTTACCTGTCTGCTTCCTTTTGTAAAAGTAAGAAAAGAATACTTAAAACAGCATCCTGGAAGCCATCCTCTAAAGCTTAAATGTTTGATTTGGATTGACAAAAACATGTATCTGTTTCTGAAGTGGGATGAGAGAACATGAACAAACCAGGAACCTCTGTTGCTTTAGATGAAGAGCTGCATATTGTCAGGCAGGATAGTTGGGGAAACTAGAGCCTCTTGTAGATATTGAGGAGGAAAAACCTCTTTGTTAGTGTTTTTATTATTTTTATTCTGCTCTTTGTTTTTTGACAGATGTGAGTCCTGACTCTCCTGACCACTACTTGATTGGTCACTGCATTGATGGCAGAGTTTTGTATCCTGCTACTGGGTACCTTGTGCTGGCTTGGCGAACACTGGCACGGTCTCTTGGTGTGGCCATGGATGAAATGGCTGTTACGTTCGAAGATGTCACAATTCATCAGGCAACTATCATTCCCAAAAAGGGTGAGTGAGGAGTGCTGGTATTACTGCACAACTGTGTAGTGAAGATGGAGGGAGTGAGAGGAAAAGAATGCATGGGAAAAGTGAGGAGGAATGCAGGAGAGAGACTAAAGAGGAGTGCAGCATGACTGAGCAAAGGAATGGATTCATACAGTCAAGTAATATGCATTATGGTCATCTTTATTACATGTTGTGAGCAGTAAGTCTAGAGATAGTGAAAGAAAAAGTTCTGCTTGAGGATGGTAGAGATAAATGACCTCACAGTCCTGTCTTCCTCAATGTTTCTTGCAGGATCAGTACAGCTGGAAGTAAGACTTATGCCTGCTTCCCGCTGCTTTGAGGTGTCAGGAAATGGGAATCTGGCTGTGAGTGGTAAGTGAAGGAAGTGTATATGCACAACTTGGTAAATCCATTATTTATAAATAATGATAATGATCATTATTCTTGTTACTGTGCCCTTCAGGGAAGATTTCACTCCTGGAAAACACTGCTCAGAACAATTTCTGTAACCAGCCAGATGGCCTTCGGACTCAAGCAGACAGGAGCTCAAAGCCCAGGCTCTTGAAAGATGACATTTATCAAGAGCTGCATCTGCGTGGATATAATTATGGACCAACTTTCCAGGGTGTTCTAGAATGCAATAGTGAAGGTGAATTTCCTTTCAAAAGAAGCACAGTGAGCCTGGGTATCATAATGATGACTATTTGATCTTTTAATTCCATTTGTATTAACAGTTCACCTGACTGTGCCTTGTGAGGTAATTATACTTTGTGTGATAAGAGAGAACAACCAAGAGCATTGGGAAAGCTGCCCTCTCCAATGTAGGACTGTGTGGTGGAGTTTACAGGGGAAGCTGGGTATACATACACCAAACTAGGCATTTAATAAGCAGTGACATTCTAGCATGTGATGAATGATGAAATAGTGAGGCTTTCTCTTCCTCTTCTGCAGCAAGTGCAGGAAAAGTTCTGTGGAATGGGAACTGGGTGACCTTCCTTGACACTCTGCTGCATATGCTGATCTTACCTGAGACTGGCCGCAGTCTGCGCTTACCCACGAGGATTCGCTCGGTCTGTATTGATCCAGTGCTGCATCGTGAGCAGGTGTGCCAATACCAGGACAATATAGAAGGTAATGTCTCTCATGCTTGAACTTCTGCTGGTTGCTTTGACTACTGGGTGAATGTGTGCGTTCTGAAGTAGTAGTTTGACCTTCGATGGGGGGCCCTCTTAGTCTCCAAGCTCTTCTGCAACTCTCTAACCTCTCTATGGAAGAGCCTGATTTAGCGCTGTTCATCAAATCGCCTTGAACAAAATATTTTTTTGTTTTCCAACTTATATTTCTTTCCTGACTTTCAGCTTTTGAAGTTGTTGTGGACCGCTGTCTTGATAGCCTTAAAGCAGGAGGTGTTCAGATCAATGGTCTTCATGCTTCTGTGGCACCACGGCGACAACAGGAACAGATACCTCCCACCCTGGAAAAATTCTGCTTTGTGCCCTACACTGAAAGTAGCTGTTTGTCTTCAAGTGCCCATCTTCAGGCCTATCTGGAGCAATGCAAAGGTAGAGTGGGATTGTTTTCTTGTCATACTAGGACAATCTTCTAGCCCGAGAGAAGCTGTTCATACTCCTTCAGAATATCCAAGATATTAAATGTAGGTTTCTGTAGAAGACTTCAGCAAGGATTCTCTGTATGATTGCTGGAAGCTAAAACCTAGTTCTGCCTGAGATCTCTAAAATGTGGAAAGAGTAAAAAGCCTGAAGGACATCTTTCCTTCTATAACAGTCAGATGTGGTGTCAGATGGCACAACCACTTCTACAAGCAAAGAGACACGAATCATCTGTAAGGAGAAGTACAACCTAGTTGCTTTAGACACTGACAGGAGACCTTACTTAAGTGAGTTTTTAACCTTGGTTTGGTTTTCCCTGTGAACTGCTAAGATAGGCAAGGTTCCCATTTGATTGTGGGCACATATCCAAACAGGAAAAATTATTTAGTGAGGCAGACATCAAAGCAATTGTTTGCCACAAGAATTGAATAGGAGCAGTTCAGTCTGTTGTGAAACTGGTAGCTGAATACATTGTTTTTTGATGGGGTGACATCCACTAATCACCTTAAGTGCCTTTTCATCAAATAGAAAAATGTTACTTTTTAAAAAAAAATTTACTCTAGTGGTGAATTTTGCTTCATCTTGAGAGAATAATTTTTTCATTCTGTGTTGGTGGAGTGTCTTCATGCTCATCCTTAGATTTGGCAATAGATTTTAAAGATTTCCTTTTTTTTTTTCCTCCTTAGTTTTCCCCTGCAGCATCCAAATACTGCCCCCAGCGGGTATTTTTTCTAGGCTGTAGTGAGAATGTTTTATTTTTTTGTAATCCAGTTCCTGATCCTCAGTCAGGATTAACTATTTCCCATCAGTTTATAAAGCAAAAAGGCATTTTAGTACTTTTTGTATCTTCAGAAACTTAACATTTTCCTCCACAGCTCCCTAAATCAATCAGAAGTTTTCCGTTAGTTGCCCTCTTTCAGTCAGTCTTACCACAGGATATTGAGGGGTTTAGTTTTTTTTTTTTTGCTACAAAGCCTGCTTATTTGGGGCAGCTACTGCACAATACATAATCATGTGAATATAACAGGCTGCACTGTATCTGTGTGGCTGAGCTAATGATATAGGATGCTGTAATGTGTGGTGCTTATCAGCTGGTGTAACAAATAGAGGCAAAGAGGAAAAGAATTCTTGGAAAATCTTGACTCTTCCTTTTACTTCCCCTTCTATTCCATAGGTCTGATCCAGAAGTTACAGTCTAAGGTGGCAGTGCATGGGGTCAAATTAGTCATCCCTGGACTAGAAAATGCAGCGGCTGCTACGGGGTCCTCGTCCACACAGAATGGCCTTCAGCATATCCTCACTGAGATCTGCCGTCTGGAGCTGAATGGAAACCTTCATTCTGAGCTGCAACAAGTTGTGATTCGAGAGAAAATGCACTTCCAAAATGACCCTCTTCTCAGTGGATTGCTGGATTCTGCAGAGTTGAGGACTTGCCTGGATGTGGCGTTGGAGAACATGATCAGTCATAGGATGAAGATAGTAGAGGTTAGTTGGAAGCCTGGGATGGGACCATAGCTAGTCTTTCTAGGCCTTCCAGGAACCCGATTACATACTGCTGTTGTTCTGGTTATAATTCTGGATATCACTCATGTTTTGATTCGGTTTCTGCTTTTCCTTCCCCTTCTTTTTCTCACAGGCTAATGCAGGAAGTGGACAACTGTTTTCTCGTGTGAAAAGTATTCTGAATGCTCAGCCCCTGTTGCAGGTGGACTACATTGCCACTGACTGCAACCTTGAAAACCTTTCAGCTATTGAAACAGAGCTACAAGATGCTGGTGTTGTCTCTAGCCGGTGGGATCCATCTAGCCCTCCCTCTGGAAATCTGACCAATGCTGACCTGGTGGTATACAACTGTTCAACAAATGTTTTAGTGAATACCACTGAAATACTCTCTAATTTGGCAGCTGCTGTGAAAGAAGGAGGGTTTGTTTTGCTACATACTCTTCTTAAGGGAGAAACTCTTGGAGAAATTGTCAGTTTCCTTACAAGCCCAGATCTGCAGCAGAAACACAGCTTCCTAAGTGAGGTAAGCCTCTTGCAAGGACAGATACTTTCACCATGGATAGTCTGAGTCTGCTGCTTGCAGATGCCCTGATGGTAAATGTATAGTAGGTATTGCTTGCATGCCTTTCCATTGAGGACTTATGCAGAAATATCTAATAAACACTTCTTAAGAAGAGAGGACTTGCAAATTACTACATATGAGGTTGAGAGAGTAAACTGCAGGTTAAATCAGGAAAGCCTTTCTTAATGCACTGAAAAGTATTAATTTTCTTTTGTACATCTGTCTAATCTGTATAAAAACACTGACCAGGACAATTCCTTTATCGTTAAAATCACGTTGCTGGGTGGGGTACAGCTTTATCACTGTAGGATCCTGAAATGCTTAGGTATCAATCTCTCTCTTACTTTTGATACTACTGCTTGGAGTGTGATTTTGCAAGTTAGTTAATTTCTTCTAACATTAAGGTGCTCCCAGAAGGAAGGCTTTTCTCTTGTATTTTTCTTTTCTTCCTTTCCTCTTCCCTATGTTATCTGATCCCATAATGAGATACAGTATAATAAGCCCTGAGAAGCTGGAGGAGGGAGAGAAGACTGTCAGCATTATATCTTCAAACCAGTATATCATACAGATAAACTAATGCCAAAGCTGGTGCAAGAGGAGGAGAGTAAAAGGCAAGGGTAAAGGTGGAAACTGGGGCATCATCTTTTCTTGGCATCTGTTGGACCAAGCAGTAATGGAAAATTCAACCTCTACAGAACTTACCCATTTTTCCTGATTTGAGGGGATGCAGCCTCTCAGCTCTCTTCTTTTAGAGTAAGAAGAGAGTAGCAATTTCAAGTTTGGGTTTTGTTTATAATTCTGGGATGGGGTTGTTGGATTTTGAATTTTGCAATTACATGGATTCTAGCCCTTCACTTCCTGCAGACATTTTTTCAAGGGGACTGCAGAAGAAATATGAAGTTCTTTGCTCTGCATCTTTCCCGGTGAACAGGAGGATAAAGAGAAGGCACTGAGATGCTGCTGGCACCAATAACAAAAACCAGAAATCTGTCATGTATCAGTAGCCTGGTAGTAGGACTTTCATAGTTCTCAAAGTTTTCTAGATACAGACACTGTCCTTGGCCCTTGATATAAGGGATTACACTGTAAAAACCTTCTGCTGGTCTGTGCCTGGCACAGGAAAAGCAAATGGATGCTTTTCTGAGAGCCTGCAGTCATCTTTTTTTCATTCAGATAGTAATCCTTAAGAGTTTCTGGATATACCATACATGCATTTTCATTCTTTTATTTTCCTGAAATGCCATTTCAGTGTAACTTAGACATATGGGTGCTTCTCCCCATCTCTGTGCAAACAGGGCTTATATGGCATAGAGTAGACACATTCAAATACACTGTGGAATTTGGTGGCATGGTCACAGCTCAGGTTTTTTTGCACACCTGCTAGTGTGCTGAGACTGGTTCCCTAACCTGGACTTTGAGATACTTGTATTCCCACTTTTGGAAGATCCTTTAGGGAAGGAGTAGTCTAGATGTGGATAAAACACAGTTATGTTAATCAAACCTGTATTTGTACTGCAATAATACAGAGGAAGTTTTAAAGAAAAAGCAAGAAAAATTGACTTTTGACTTCGCTGTTAATTTTGTTGCTTTGCCTGATTTGACAGGCACAGTGGGAGGACTTATTCAGCAAAGCTTCATTGAATCTTGTTGCCATGAAGAAGTCATTCTTTGGCTCAGTTGTTTTCCTGTGCCGTCGGCAAGCTCCTGTCAAAACACCTGTTTTTCTGCCAGTAGATGAGATGAACTATAAGTGGGTTGAATCCTTAAAGGTGAGAATTCCTGTGTCCTATGTATCTGAATTTCCAAATCATTATACTATCTAAATGAGATATTTAGTAGTGTTGAAAGAAGAATATGTGTATGTGTGTTCAGTTACTTTTAATAAAATAGAAGTTACTAATCTCTGCCAAGGATATGAGGGCTATTTTCTTTGTAGTTCCTAGTAAAACAGTTTGGGGTTTGTCCTCTTTGTCCGGTAGGAGATCTTGGCTGACCCATCAGAGAAGCCTGTGTGGTTGACTGCCACCAGTTGTGCGAACTCAGGAATTTTGGGAATGGTGAACTGCCTTCGCCTTGAAGCAGAAGGCCACCGAATCAGGTACACAAGCCTGATGATGCCCTTGAGTTACATTTGGGAGATGAGATATTTGTGTTAGCTTCTTCTCAGACCTATAGCAAAACAAACAAAACGACAACTCTTGTCTTCAGGTGTGTGTTCATTTCCAACTTGAACCCTTCATCTGCTGTCCCACCCACGAGTCTTTCTTCTCTGGAGATGCGGAAGATTGTTGAGAAGGACCTGGTGATGAATGTGTATCGTGATGGAAAGTGGGGCTCCTTCAGGCATCTTACATTGCAGCAAGGTACAGTCTTTGAGAGCTGAGGATCACTTGCAAGGCCTTGAATCTGAATGAACTTTGAATAGAAAATGAGTAGCTGTTGTTCCTACTGTTACCTTTTATTATTATTTTTAATGAACAATTTTGAATTCTTCTGCTTCAGCTCAAAGTGAACAGTAGAACACTGTGGTGCTAGGAGGAGGGATAGGCTATTTAGGGCATCAGTAGTATTGCAAAGCAAGAAAGGGCTCTCTGGATAGCAAATGGAGGAGGTAGAAATTGCACAGGGAATTTACTCGTTTTGGAAAGCATGTGCTTTTGTTAATGTGTGTAAGTTCTTACTGTTCCTTCTTCTGCAGCACAACCTCAGGAGCTGACAGAATATGCCTATGTAAATGTGCTAACTCGTGGAGATCTCTCGTCTCTTCGCTGGATTGTCTCCCCTCTTCGACACTTCCACACAACTGATCCCAATGTTTTACTCTGCAAAGTCTATTATGCATCTCTCAACTTCCGGGACATTATGCTGGCCACGGGGAAACTTTCTCCAGATGCTATCCCTGGTGAGTTAAAGTTACACTAGAAGGATACGTATTGTTGTTCTAGAATTAATCTCTTGATTGTTAGTCATGCACTGGCTAGATTGTTGGCCAGAATGCTTTTGAGAAGGAAGTACAGCTCTGCTGCAGGGCTGTACACTAAAAAGTTCCCAAGTTCTACTTCTAGTTACAGTTCCATTTTTTCCAATTTAAAAACTATGCTCTGAGAAATGTTGCTTGCCACATTGCACAGATACCAAGTGTGAGATAAAACATGTTGATAGAGGTTCCAGAGGTGGGCATGGTAAATGCCAAGGTGAGAATGTTGAAGTTTCCTTTTGCCATGCTGATGGACATGCTTGAATTTCAGGGAGGAAAAATGCACAATGAATTAATTGCCTGTTTACAAAATGGAGGTGGTATTATCTTCATAGCGAGTTAAGAATTAATGTAATGTGTATGAAATGGTTTTAAAATGCGTATTTAACATGTTTCATCCCCTCTCTTTTAAAATTTAGTGATTTGAGTAGGGCTGGGTTCCCCTTCATGACTGAACCACCTGGCATAATGGAAGTTGCCCCTGTGCATGGGAGAAGGTTGGAAGTAGATGATCTTTAAGGTCTCTTCCAACACAAACCATTAAATGGTTCTATGACTGACATAAGTGTCTGCCTAAGACATGAATTATCAAAAAATTCATATTTTGCAGTGATCGTGTTTCTAGTTTATGCATCATTCTTTTTCTGAGGGACAGAATTGCCTCTGAAACAAGGTGTTTTCATTAAATTTCTCACATGAAAACTGGAAACTAATGCAATATCCTCAAGGATAAGTGCTTGTGATTTGATGAGACCAAGTCCTTTTCCACTACTCTTGCAGTGAGTCATTAACTATGACAATTTATGAACTGTGTACAGAAGAGACAAATCTCAGAGGTTTAGACTTTCAGGGACTGCTGCTGTAGAACAGGAATTTTAGAAGAGAATTTTCTTTTTTTGTAAAAGGTGTTAATGTTCTTTCAGGTAACTGGGCTTTGCAGCAGTGCATGCTGGGCATGGAGTTCTCAGGACGGGACGCAGCTGGAAGAAGAGTAATGGGATTGCTGCCAGCAAAGGGGCTGGCCACAGTGGTAGACTGTGAAAAAAGGTTTCTGTGGGAGGTGCCTGAAAACTGGTAGGTCAGCTTCTGGTTAAGATTTGCCTTCCTGCCTGAGGCTGATGACAGCCCTGATTAAACCTGAGTGCTGTACAATGGCTAGATTCCTCTCTGGCAAATGTTAACAGGGCAATAGTGTCCCAAGCAACTGTAGGATTTTGGATTAGATTCACTGCAGGAGTTCAGCACTAGTTTTTGTACAGCGGCTTACACAACGTTCTCATCTTTTTTTGGGCTCTTAGCTTCACATGTTTCAGTATACACTGGGATATCAGTGTTCATTATGTTACGGGTTAGTTACTGAAATATTTTTGCAGAATAATGAAACCTGGCTGTGTTTGGCAGCTGTGGTAGTCTGCTGTATGATTGACACCTTCTTATCTATCTTTTCTATCTGTCTTATCTTACACTTTCTTATCTATCTCAGCAGTGGAACCTTTCTGTTGCAGAAAGGCACATTTCATCAGGAAAATCTAGTAGTCTTTTCCAAGGCTAAAGATACCTCTTCCACTTTGTTCCTTAGGACTCTAGAAGAAGCAGCTTCAGTGCCTGTGGTTTATGCAACTGCTTATTATGCTTTGGTGGTTCGAGGTGGTATGAAGAAGGGTGAGAGTGTCCTGATTCACTCTGGCTCAGGAGGTGTGGGCCAAGCAGCCATTGCCATTGCCCTGAGTATGGGCTGCCGTGTCTTTACTACTGTAGGTGAGTACTGAGGGCCCAAAGTCATAGGGAGAATGAGATTATAGCTAATAGAGAAAGCATGTGTGTGTACACGTATAGAAGGATATATACCTATTTAGGTGTATACTTATTCCCCTCCCAATGTGGTCTGCTGTAGCTTTGATCTAGTTTCCAGGCTGAGAACTGGTTACATAGTAAATACAGCTACTGACTCTGTGCTTGAAAATTCCACAGCACAGTCAAATTTATCTGTCTCTGTACACTATATAATCAAAAGTCCAGAAGATGATCATGGCTTCCTTATTTTACACTTAGTAATATGCATCCAATGCCTGTTCATTGAAAGGCGCTCATCTGTTTCTGGTCCTTGCTCTATCTCATAAATGAGCAGTAGCAACCAGACAGCCTTTGTTCTAGAGTCTGACATCTTGAGAGACTGAAAGCTTGGAAATGGCTTCTCGGATTTACAGTCCTTGGGGGAAAGATGTGCAGTGGAAAATGGGCTGTTTCATCATAAAAATGAAATTAGTGACATCTTTCAACTTGTCTTCTACTTCCAGGTTCTGCTGAGAAACGTAAGTATCTCCAAGCAAGATTCCCACAGCTAGATGCTAATAGCTTTTCCAGCTCCAGAGATACTGCCTTTGAACAACATATACTTCGAGTTACCAATGGAAAAGGTGAAGTTCAATAAATATTTTTTCTTTTTTTGTCAGCTAAGCCACATTATCAGTTGTGCATTCTAAAGACAGTATGACTCACTGGAAGACAGGGTTAGGCTCTCAGCAGAGTTAAGTAGGTGCTTCTTCTTTCATTGCAGGTGTCAACCTCGTGTTAAATTCCTTGGCAGAAGAGAAGCTCCAAGCCAGTTTGCGTTGTCTTGCTCGACATGGGCGCTTCTTGGAAATAGGCAAATTTGATCTATCTAACAACAGTCAGCTTGGTAAGATGAGGCATTGGGAAGCGCCTCTCATTAGATTTTAGCTCCTGCCCAGCACCCCTAGGTGCCCTTTTCTGCAGGACAGCTCTCCAGCCTCCCCAAAATATACTTATGTCTGGTGTTACTAGGGCTCAGGTGCACAATTGACACTTGTTAAATTTTGTATCACTTTTGATTGCCTGGTGTTCCTGTCTATCCAGATGCCTCTGCAAGGCCTCTTGTCCCTCAAGGCAGTCAACAGCATCTACCAGTTTTGAAGGCACAGGGCAAGATAACCCTGATTTCTCTTGGATGGGAAAAAATTTTTGAATGTTGTAAGGTGATGTGTCAGTGAAAAATTACAGCAATGTTCTCCTGTTTTAGAATGATTGCATATAGCGTCGACAGCCTGCTTCCTTATTCTAATTAATTTCAAAAGATCCTATCATATTGGAAATCCTTGCTATGAGAGAGTCTCCTGTGGAGGTAGACATGATGTGTGTATGATTCTAGCTCCCCAGTGACTCTAACTCGGCTGTCACTAGACAAAAAAAAAAATTATTTTTAATATCAGACTGATCATGATATAGCTTGTCCTCTCAACACGCAATTTTTTGGAGTGGCATTTCTGTGAAACTGGTCTGCTTGTAAGAGAACAACATAATGTTTGGAGAATATATGCAAGAATGTGTTTGGAAAATGTAGAATTCAAGCATCTGACTGTTTTACTCCTGTAACCCAGAAATGTTTCTGAAGCACAGGGTAGGCTCCATTTTGAGATGTCAGCAACATCAGGTCATAACCAAGTTGCTTTTTCTAGGAATGTCTCTCTTCCTCAAGAACGTGGCATTTCATGGGATCCTACTAGATTCAATATTTGATGAGGGAAACCAAGAGTGGGAAGTAGTATCAGAGCTGTTGCAGAAAGGCATAAGAGATGGTGTAGTAAAGCCCCTGAGGAGTACAGTCTTCAACAAAGAAGAGGTAGAAGCTGCCTTCAGATTCATGGCACAAGGAAAACATATTGGCAAAGTTATCATCAAGGTAATGCAATAATGATTTTGATTCTCTGATACCTCTGGCCATCCTCTGGTGACTATTGGATATTTTGATCTATTTTGAGTTGAAGGTCTATGAGTAGGGCAGCACAGGGTCAGTTTTTACTGCTGACATTGTCACAATTGTAACTGTCAAGTCTGACACTGATTCTACAAGGCTCATTCCCACTGTCTGGAGGAGCATAGCATGAAAAGATAAGAAATGCATTATGTTTCTGATTATCTAATTGTAACTACCTTTTTTTTTGTGTGTGTGTGTTTGTGTGTTGTTTCTGCTTCTTGGTTGTTTTTTTTTTGTGGGGGAAGGTCCAAGAAGAGGAAAAGGAGTATCCTTTAAGAAAGTCTGAACCAGTTAAAATCTCCGCAATCTCCCGAACTTCCTGTCCGCCTACGAAGTCCTACATCATCACAGGGGGCCTGGGAGGATTTGGGCTGGAGTTGGCACAGTGGCTAGTTGAGAGAGGAGCACAGAAAATTATACTGACATCTCGTTCTGGCATACGAACTGGTAAGCAAAAATTGTAAGGGAGCAGGGAATATGACTGCCTTTCAGCAGACCTCAGTTTGTAGTTTCTCTCCACTTTTAAGTGTCCTGTTGGTGACTAATAATGTCTTGATCTCTTTTCTTTCCTGTATTATCTCACTTCAAGCTGTTATCTTCTTTATGGTAAAGGAGGAACAATCTCTTAGTTTGACCTTTTTTTCCAGTTACTACTTTCCCCCTTTTATGCTTCCTATTTCTATCAACCCATTTTCTCTTTTATACAGGGTTTTTTCTGTAGCCTTTCTTTTACCTTTATGCCCTCTGCAAAGTCTGGCTATCTCACTGACTTGTGCACTGGCTGTAGCATGTTAGATCACATGCCACAAGGAAGGGCCTAAAAACTCCTTGTTAAAGATACTTTGTTCCTCAAGGTACATCTATCTTGCTCCTTAGATAGCTCATCTGTAAAGATGGACCTTACTCTGCATTAGTTTGATTACAGTGGCAGCAATTGAGATTTATCAGTGATAGTCTTCAATATTTCCTCATACAAATTCACTCATAACTCAACTTCTGTCTGTCTCTACAGGTTTCTTCTTTCTTTTGGCAAGTTCACAATCACGCCACTTGTGTGTACAAACCCATAGATCAAATACAACTTCTCAAGTTCTGGCCGTGCTACTATAATCTGTTGCTTTGCTTTAATCTAGCCAATTTTCCCAATCTCAGTACCCAAATTTTTGTTAATTTCTCTTCACAGTTGTATTTTTCTTTTTTCCTTCCTTCCCCACACCACCACCTCAGCCCTTAGGTTCTCCCAGTGCCGTTCTCCAGTTTATCTATGTAGAATTTCTGAAATTCTAAGGATTTGTAGCTGCTGTTCAAGTTTTGTCCAATTTTTATCTCATAGCTGAATCACCAATTATTTAGCTATTCAGTCCCTATCTAGTCAGAAAAGGATAAAGGAGCAGCTTAACCAAAGCCTTATGGTTGGGATTCTTCATCCAAGGCACTGTCTACCTTTATTTCTTCTAGGCTACCAGGCTAAACGTGTTCAAGAATGGAAGGCACTGGGAATCAAAGTGCTAGTATCTACCAGTGATATTGGAACACTAGAAGGAACACAGCAATTGATAGAAGAGGCTTTGAAGCTTGGACCAGTTGGAGGCATCTTTAATTTGGCTGTGGTAAGTGACAAAAATGCTCAGGACTTGTAAGAAGTAACATCCATTCATGTGACTTCTTTACTAAAGGCAGTCAGGCTTCATACAATTTTAGTTAAGTTCTCTGTGTTTCAAAGGACACTATGCTTTGGTCTTTCCTGGTGACTAAAGGCTTATGGGTCTGTTCCTTTGACCTGAGAAGCAACAGTATTTGGCCAACAAGTTCAGTTCTGTGATAAGACAGATGTTGTCCTAGCCTCCTGTGGACAAGAAAAATCCCATGTAGAGCTTGCCAGAATTTCTGCAGTGTCAATACAGAAAAAATACTGAAAAAAGCAGACTTGACAAAAGGCATGTTGTCATATTTTGGGATATTCAGGATATGTCTGTACTGCAAAGTTACAAAAATACATTGTGTAGCGATATCCTCTCATATCTCAAGCCATGCGGCATATTTAAACAGAGAAACTGGAGATACGGAAACTACACTTTCTTTTTTTATCCCTCTTTCCACCCCCATAGGTCCTTAAAGATGGCATGATTGAAAATCAGACCCCAGAATTATTCTGTGAGGTCAACAAGCCAAAGTATTCAGGCACCCTTCATTTGGATTGGTAAGTGTTTGTAGAAGGGACAAACAAGAGCTGTTTTTAAAGTCAAGGAACTGATCAAGCTTAGTTGTTTTAGTCTTGCATTAGCCTTTGACAATAATACACTTAGCAGGTTTTTCTGATGGGGTTTCTCTTGCTCCGTTCCAAGGGTGACTCGTAAGAAGTGTCCAGACCTGGACTATTTTGTTGTATTCTCCTCTGTAAGCTGTGGAAGAGGAAATGCTGGGCAAAGTAATTACGGCTTTGCCAATTCTACCATGGAGCGTATCTGTGAGCAGCGGCATCATGATGGACTCCCAGGTAAGATGATTTTACTCATTGCACAGTATAAACTATCTTGCCAAACAACCAGATGAGGACCACCAGAAGCCTGTGCACTTATCTGGAGTGATAAAGTATGTTGAAGGCTGTTTTCTGCTCCTAGATGTTACCCTGAGTCATTCATGTGTGAATGAATACTCACCATTTAACAGTACAAAGGAAATGCAGGCCTTAGCATAGCTCATTATTAAGTTCCTTTTTTATTAACTCACTCCTGTTCCTGCCATGTGCTTTAGTTAGCTGCTTAGTGTGTTCTTTTAATTTCTTCTCCAGGCCTGGCAATCCAGTGGGGAGCCATTGGTGATGTGGGTATCTTGATGAAGACAATGGGAAACAAAGACATTGTGGTGGGGGGAACAATTCCCCAACAAATGAGCTCATGCCTGGAGGTGCTCGATGTTTTCCTGAATCAACCTCATCCTGTCATGTCCAGTTTTGTCCTAGCAGAGAAGATCTCGGCAAAAGCTGAAGGAGGTAGTCAGCGGGATCTTGTAGAAGCTGTTGCTCACATCCTGGGTAAGTGCTGTCAGTCAAGCACTACTGGATGGTGCCTACTCTCTCATTACTTTTAGAAAGCAGTGGTGCTGCTGTAGGTCCTCTGCTCAGCATCTCTTCCTGATCTCCTGTGGTGTGGCAATATTGCTGTTGTGAGACTGTTTGCTTTTTTTTTTTTTTTTTTACCCTTTACACTGCTCCTTCTCTCAAATAAGGACTGTTTCTTTTATGGGTTTTTTCCCTGTTACTGTGTTTACATAGATGGGCATATATTCTCCAGAGTCTTGGGCTTTATTTAGAGTGAGCTGGTACTTTTTTCGAAATGGAGAATCAACAGGAGCAACCCCCAAGAGCAAAATTCTGGGACAGCACGTAAGACAGCAAATACATAACTAACTTTCTGAGTACTGTTCCAGCTCTCAAACATTCACCTTGATAGGTCCCCATTCCACAAAAAGTAGCTTTTCTCTACTTATTGTTTAACTGGTATTTTATTCGCTTACCAGCTCTGTTATCCCAGGTGAACATCTAGTAACCATGGCTTAGCTATGCATTACAAGTGCCATGTCCTTCTGTCTGTCTTGAATCTGCTTTCTTTTACCATTGTGTCTCTTATTTTTTTGTTGGTCCTGAATAATCGCTGTCAGCTCTGTCTACTATGTCCCACTTCAGTTGTCTCTATTGCAGACAGAGCTGTCTAGTAACCCTTTGTTTTCTACCAAAAAAGGTACTGATAAATGAAAGACAGTCTCCTGAGTGTTATGTGTAACTCACTGACAGCAAATCTGATCTCTCAGGGCAGATGCGGCTTTTAGAAGCAATAGGAAAGCTGGTGTGGTCTGGGAAACCACACCAGCTACAGGGTTAGTTTGGAAGAAGAGAGTATGAAAGCAGCAAAGAGAGGAGCTAGTAGTGAAGCCTAATAGTGGGAAGGGTGGCAACATGGGGCTGCACAAGGTGGAGGAAGGGACAAAGAGCTGAAGATGCAGTTGTTATTATGAGAGGCCTTCTATGGGCAAGAAAATGGTGAGAGATTGAACAGTGTGAAAATTGAAGGGGAAAAGGGAAATGAAGCCTAAACATATCACCTCCTCCTCCAGTGTTGTAGACATCAAGTGTTGCAGTCAACCATCACTGACACTGATAACTTTCATCCTCACTGGTGATTAGGTCTAGGATTGCAGTTTCAATTAGAGTCTCCAGTGCGTGGAATCTGTCTAGCTGACTGTTCTGTATTTGGTCTAGAGCTGATGTGAAAATATTCACAGCTATTTAGTTGGAACTGACATATCCCCTGTCATAAACCTGTGCACATTAATACGTACTCTAAATACTAGATCCCATATGACAAGGTGGGGGTTGTAGAAGAGGTGGTTTATGAAAGTACTAGATGATCCTGAAAGGTAAACTGCAGTTCTACAGCTGCAGTTTGAGATTTTAGGAGATAGAAGAAAGTGGAGAAGGCTGCTAGAGAGGCCAAGAGCTGAAAAGAAATTGGCCTTTTACTAGTATGCTCTTTTGTTCTCAGGGGTCCGTGATGTGAGTAGTCTGAATGCTGAGAGTTCCTTGGCTGACTTGGGCTTGGATTCCTTGATGGGTGTGGAGGTGCGCCAGACACTGGAGAGAGACTATGACATTGTTATGACCATGAGAGAAATTCGACTCCTTACGATCAACAAACTGCGTGAACTTTCTTCCAAGTCCAGGACAGCAGAGGGTAATCTAGAGTGTCTGGATTAAGGTTGCTACCAGTTACCTGAGTCCAAATAATTGAGCTTCCAATCTGTTGCTTTCATCTCTAGTGACATAATCCTCTATCAGATAATGAAATAAGGTTATAATTGAATAGCTTTTAAGTGACAGACATGTCACAGAAGTGTATTGACCACTGGGACAGGCCCATCATTTCTGGGGGCAGAGTGTTCAAGCAAGGCAAGCTTCTTTCTTGCTTGGCTAGGAGCTGCATGAATGAGTACTCTTACATAGCTATTTGTGAGATGCAATTTGAGACCTTTTACTTGTCTGAGGAATAAACAATGTCACGTCATGCTCACAGGAAGCTAAAAGCATATGCAGTTGCTGCAGAGCAACTGACAGTAGGAAGATTCCTGCTTCTATGACCTGATGATGTAGTGAGGCAACAGGCTAATCTAGGGCAGCCCTAGCCCTGAAGTTGTCCTTTAGGAGTATGGCTACATAACCAAGACTGACTCTGAAGATGACTGGATTTGTCTGGTGTGCTTTCCTTCAAAGAGCTGAAGACATCCCCACTGATGAAGGCAGGCCCAGGCGAACCTCCAAAACTAGATTTGAACAACTTACTGGTGAACCCAGAAGCGCCAACAATCACTCGTCTCAATGATGTTCAGAGCATGGAGCGCCCTCTTTTCCTTGTTCACCCCATTGAAGGATCCATTGCAGTTTTCTACACTCTGGCCTCCAGACTTCACATGCCCTGCTATGGGTTCCAGTGCACAAAAGGTATCTCAGTTCTTCAGCATCTTGAATTTACAAAATGACATTCTGAACTGTAGTTGCTTTTAGAGAGGGCTTTGTTTCTAGACTATTAGACTTGGAGGAAGAGGTATCAGGCCTATTAGTCTGCAGAGGGTCATGTCAAACATCCCTGGTATCAAGAGGAGTAATAGATTAAATTGAAGAGTTTACGTATACAAAAGTCAAAGCATCCTGTTCAACCTACTATTGGAAAGCAGCAATATTACTATTACTTGTCCTAAATACAAGTTGTTAACAGTAATTTAGTAATTTACCTGCAAAGTAACCTGGATGTTTCCAACAGGTTTGTTTCTGAGTGCATGAAAACATAATTTGTCTCTGCCTGTGTCTTTTCACAAGTCTTTCTAACTCTCTTCCATGTTCTAGCCGCTCCTTTGGAGAGCATCCAAAGCCTGGCAGCATATTACATTGATTGCATGAAGCAGATACAGCCTGAAGGACCTTACCGCATTGCTGGATACTCTTTTGGTGCCTGTGTAGCCTTTGAAATGTGTTCTCAGCTGCAAGCACAACAAAATGCTTCCCATGCACTCAACAGTTTATTCCTTTTTGATGGGTCTCATTCCTTTGTGGCAGCATATACCCAGGTAAGGGGCACAAAGAGAATCTTCTTTCTGGGGAACATCCTCTCTCATCAGGCCTCATTTTTCTCAAAGCTTACTATTCTAGATATGAGCAATCTGAAATGCCGACAGACTTTTATTCACGAAGATTTTGGAAGACAGCTGTAGACAGTGGATGCTTAGAGATGGCTGAAGGGTAGAAGCACATGAGAGGTGATCTTCATTAAATGGAAAGAGTTCAAGCACAAATGGTGCTCTTGCTATGATAAATCATAATATTAGTATGTCTTCTGGAAGATCCTGGTGCAAGTCAAGATCCTCTTGTAGTGGTGCAAGGAAACCTTGCTTAAGGGTTCCCTTTAATTTTCATTGTACTTTAGAGAATACTAGGCTCTTGGCAATTGCCACCTGTGGACTTGCTTTCTAATATGTCTTGAAGGGATTTCTTCTCTTCCTTTTTTTCCCAGTTCACACTTTTGGTTCTATAATTGTTTTTATCTGACTTTTAATATCAGGCACATTCCTCTCATGTTCACATTGTATTCTTCTATCTTCCAGAGCTACAGAGCCAAACTGACCCAAGGAAATGAGGCTGAACTGGAGACTGAAGCATTGTGTGTCTTTGTTCAGCAATTTACGGGCACTGACTACAATAAGGTACTGTTTCTTATCTTCAAGATCCATATGTCTTGATATTGCACAAGAGGGTGTATGGGGTTTTTTTTGTTTAATGGAGATGAATTCTCAGCTGTTGAGACTAATGTTAAAAAAAATGTTAATATTTCCAGCTGCTGGAGGTTCTTCTGCCCCTGAAAGATCTGGACGCTCGTGTGAATGCTGCTGTAGACCTAATAACTGAGATTCATACAAACATCAATCGTGAAGCACTCAGCTTTGCTGCTACTTCATTTTACTATAAGCTGAAGGCTGCTGACAAGTATATACCAGACTCCAAGTATCATGGGAATGTGACACTGATGCGGGCAAAGTCTCGCAATGAATACAAGGAAGGTCTGGGTAGAGACTATAAACTCTCAGAGGTCAGTCACAGCCCCACTGATGACTGTTGAATTTCTTCTGATATTTGGGGAAGCCAAAGGAAAGCATGGGAAATCATCCTTACTGAAAAAAAAAGGACAAAACCAACCTCTTAAGAAATCATTGTTCTGCAGCTGCTGTGCTCTAACAAGAATTAGAAGTCTCCAAAAGCAAATGAGTTAATTGGTTTCAGGCATATTCTGTGGGTAGTGAGGGCCAGAAAGTCTTGCCTGTATATAGGATATGTTTTCTATAGCTGATTCATGCAGCTCTCTAGAATTCCAAATAGAATATTTGGATAATAATGATGTTAAAAGAGAGCAGTCTCTTTTCACTGTAGACCCTGAAGCTAATTCACGGAATGAGGGCAGCCTTCTGAAGAGCAAGTGTCAGTCTTACGACAATAAAGGCAGCTTTTTCTCAGTTACCTTTTTTTCACTTAGAAGCTAGTAGTTAGAAGTGGGTTTCTTGTGGGCTAAAAAAAGTTGGGGTTTGGCCCATAGTCCAGATAAGGTCACTGTTCTTTAGCCCCCGCTCACATACAAGGCTTAAGTTTGTACAAATACCAGGGAAAAGGAAGTGATTGTCAGAATTCCCTTCCTGCTTCTGGCATCTCCTATCCTTTCAGATGTCTAGCTTAGTCATTATTGACTCCAGGCTAACTTATGTTATTGAAGTTACATAATGACCTTAAAGGAAGATTTCTGGTGGTGGGCAAAAGGGGGTGGGGGGGTGGGGGTGGTGTTTACTTTGTGTACTTAAGGGCTTGGAAGTAGCTACTTTATCATTCATTCTTTGATATTGTTGGTTAACTTCCTGCCCAGGTTATATTTGAGTGGATCATCTGTCAGGCTGTCAGACTATTGTGCTTTAAAACACTGGTTCCAAACAGTGCACCACAATTGATCTGTAAAAATGTGTCAGAGTAAAACCAGTGCCATTTTTAACTGAGTTCGATAGAGAGAGTGGTCTAAATTATGAGTAACTTAGAAGACTAACAAACCCAAAGTGGCTAGGTGACCAGCTGGTTATAAATTGTGAATGAAAAGTTTTTCTTTTTCATACTTATGCAGGTATGTGATGGGAAGGTATCTGTCCATGTTGTTGAAGGAGATCACCGCACCTTGCTGGAGGGAGATGGTGTTGAATCAATTATTGGGATCATCCACAGCTCACTGGCAGAGCCACGTGTCAGTGTCAGAGAGGGTTAACTTCTACTTCCTCACTGTCAATGATGAAGAAAATGCCAACAACATTCCTAGTTATGACAGGCCCCAAGGAACTCTTTCTGTTCGACATCTCATCTGCTCTGCTGCCAGAACTGGGATGTCCAGCTGGACTCAATTGGTCTTTTTCTCTTTCTTGCTTATCTTATCTTTTTCCCACATTTATGGGCTCTATCTCCTTCCTTTCCTATGGCTGTTTTTCCCCCTAGTTTTCCTGTCCATGTTACCTGCAGTGCTGTGACTCTGTCACTGTGCACTGCAGTGAGGGTTCCCCACAGATGGTTGCTTCCTACACCCTTGGCAGTATAAAAAAAAAAAACGAATTTAGGAGTAGATTTCTTGTGCTTTATATTGTTTTTGTCTTAACAAAAGTATTCCAAAGGGTATGTGATAGCACTTGTTGACCAAGCCTAGTGAACAGGGAGAGGAGAGGAGCTGCAGCTGATTTTGGAGATACTTTTTATCTGTGAAGAATCTGTCTGCAGTTTAGGTCAGAAAGAGAATTCCATTGAGGGTTTTGTAACTATATTTTTTAATTTGCTATATTCTAAGTATTTATTCTGTCAAACCAGAGACTTCTTACTTGGTTTTAATTTATCGTGGGTTATAGAAGCAAAGAAACATCCCTTTTTGGAGGGGAGGGTTTATTCTACAAGGGAAAATTGCCCATCTTTGAAATAATCTAATTTCTTGTTGGTTTGTTGGGTTTTTTTTTTCTTTCTCCCACTGCCCTGCCCTTTTCAGAAAGCATTAGGTAGAAGGAAGGATTCTTGCCATCATGTACTCTTCAGGGGAGAGAGGGGCCTGGGGGATAGAATGGATGGTTTGACAGAGGCCGCTGTATTGAACAGCCATAACTTGGGCATGATAAAAACAGGCAAAGCTGTCCCTAGGCAGGTACTTTGTTTGTATTTGTGCAAGGTTCTGTGGCCTGCTCTATCAGAGCCTTAGTAAAGCACTAATATTATTGCTTTACCTTATTCCCTCTCACCTCCAGTCTTGCCACCCAATTAAAAATTTGGAATGGGGAGGGCAGGGAATAGAATTCCTTAACAATAACTGAACAAATCTTCCCATCCCTGCTCTCCCATAATCAAAGCTCAGGCAAACATACAAATATCTACCCAAAGCCCGTATATATTTTATTTACCACAGGGCTTGCTTAAGCCTTGCATTCATTTTTCTTTCAGTAATGAATCTGGAAATCCCACATAAGTTAGCTAAGTAATCAGTTTGATGGTCTGATTTTAAAATACAGTAGTACCTTTTTAAAGGAAATTTGCATAAAATTGAATTGAAAAATTTCTTGCCTTTGCTATGCTGGATCTGTCCTTTCCAAAATCAGTAAATCCTTGTTACACTTATGATACAGAGGAGACCTGGGTAGCAACAAAGCACCAGCTAGGAGGAGCTATTGTGCTTCTCCAAACTGCTGTAAAACCCCTCTTCTCTCCATTCCCCTGTGAAGTATTCTGGCGGTACAGGAGCATTCCAGTGAAAGGAACAGATGGCTCTTCACTACAGGTTCTGACCTAGTGTCTTTTGCTTATACCACCCTCTGTTGATAGTGGCTGGATTAACTGATTTTAGTTTTATAAAGTATTTCTTTTGTGAAATTGAAATAAAACAACATAATGTCAACTTAAACCATTTTGAAATGTCTTGTTCTTTTGTTTCTTTTTTTTTTTTTTTCCTTTTAATTAATACTTTTTGGTCTGAAGAGTGTTTTTTTGGCTTTTCTGGTATTAAACAGAATTAATCACTGGTTGGGTTTTGAATTATTTTCTACCATCATTTCTTAATCCCATGTTTCATCTGGAGTCTCTTACTTCTTGGTATAAAGCAAAAAAACTGCTGCTAACATACCTGATTTGTAGTCTATAGAAATAATAATAGTAATAATAATAATGAAAATTATAACAATGAAGGCTTAGTATTCTAAAGTATGGCTTGTTGCCATGATTTTGGTGTCTTAGATACAACCAATTTACAGCCATAATATTGAAGTGGGAACTTTTAGATGGGCTTTTATTTGCAGTATCAGACAAGCCATTAATACTCCTGCCTCAGTTTCCCCATATGTAAAATGGGACAATAGCGTCTGCCTCAGGGCCTCTATGAGAGCTAGACAAGCAATGGCTATAAATGCTCTGAAATTTTAGGTATGATGTCAAAGTGTTAGATAGTAACAGGAGGAAAGCGCCTGCTGTGTGAGGGATACTGCATACTGCTACTGCAATGGCTGTGTAAGCTGTGTGCATACACCATGGGACTTCATGACATCTACTGCACACTGTCCCTGCACGTGCTGGTATTGGGTACTACACAAAACAAAACCAGTGGGGACTAGCTGGTTTGGTTTAACTACTGGCAGTTGTAGTGAGCCTGAAAAAAAGGGGTAAGAATCCTACTTTTCTGATGGGTATATTAAACTGGAAGGAATAAGAAATGATTAATTGTAAAGCAAACAGGGACAATAGCACTGTGCTAACGTGTGTAACATCTGAATGGACTGTGTGGAAGGAGCAAGGAATAATGCTGTCCCATCGGTTGAAGCAGCAGTTTGACGAGCTTCCTGTATAAACAAATCTGTATGGTTTCATCTAAGCAGAGCTTGCAAATACTGTTTTAGTCATAGAAATTGCTGAAGAATAACTTACAGCTTATATACTGTTAATGTTCTTGTGGTTGTTGTTTGAAAAGCAGAAGGTTGTTATGTTTAGGGCTTTTTCCCCCCATAATTATCTGGTTATGAGCTGCTGCCATGTAACCCATTATTATAACTGGCTGCTGAACACAGTGTGCCAAAAATAAAAACCTTATTAGTGCTGGTATTGCTTGTTTCTCAGTAGCCCATCAGATTAGACATGTGGAATAATATCAGAAGGCAAAATCCAATATTGCAGTTTCTTGTTTTGAGAAGACAAGGACAGAAGTGAAGTCCCTCATACCTACCCTTTTCTGTGAAACTGAAGTGGGGAATTCTTGTCAGCGTATGCATTCCATCCTTTTCAGATAGCTTCTCACAGGCTAAAACCATGCTGAACTCTATCTCAAGACCGTAGAGCAGTTCTCTGATTGGGGAACTGTTTAGGGTCACAAATGCATATTGCCATTTTGAAATGATGGACCATGTACCTTAAATCTGCAATAGAAAGAGTTGAAAAATGCATGGCACACAGCATATGTCCCCAGTATTAAAGCTCCTATTTTCCTTTTCAAGTCTACCATCTTAGAAGGCAAAGAAATACACCTCTCTTGCTGAAGATAGCAGTAGAAATAATGCAAGAAGCGCCACAGTTTAATAGAACTGGTTACATAAAATAACACTACCAGAAAGCAGAAGCACTACCAGAAAGTGAAGTTCTCTCATGCTGAGATGGAGGTCAAGTAAAACCCGAAAGATTTAAGGTAGAATAGGAAGCAGATGTTTATTTTGCACTTAAACAAGCTACCAGACATCATACCTTCAAATCAGGGTCAAAAGAAAGAAAAAAATACCCCTGGAGCAGTTTCATCAGAGGAAAGGGGAGTGCTGATAGCAGGTGGGCAGAGGCTGTATATTTAAAATAGCAACCTCGTTCTTTAGGCAGGAGAGAGGTAATGAAATATGGTAAAAAATAATTTGAAGCTTGAAACGTTTATTGCAGCAAGTTCATCACAGCCATGAGTGCTAAAAAGCTGGAGAAGAGGGGAAATAGAGGCTTTGGCAACGAGCTTGCAATGTGAAGGTTTGTCAATGGATAGACTAACAGGCTTACTGAGCAATGGGAGTTTACATGTAACTCTGCTTAGGCTACGATGCTTTGTTACATGATTTTGTTGGAGTTTTTCTCTTCTTAATAAGTCCGGTAACTCAAGTTACAATGCTGTTTTGACTGGAGTAGAGATAGAGCATTTTTTATATGCTGGAAGGTATTGGCTGAGAGAAGCAGAACTCCTCCACTGTACTCATCCTGGTGATGGTCAGTAGCTTTATAAAATGATGCAAAATGAACGATATTGTCATAGATGCTGTTACATTTGGTTCAGTCATGTGGACCATTTTCACCTCTCTGCCCCGACCATCCGACACCAAGGACAGGACAGACCTCTCACTTTGTCCGAGCTCTTGCAATGCTCAGTCACGGCGCTTCCGGTCGGCACCGGCCGCGGCGGAGGCCCAAGTGCTCAAAGACGCCTGGCTTAGGCTCGGGGACAAAGGACGGGAGTTGCTGCCGCCCGGGCCGCGCTGCGCGAGGCGCGTACCTGCCGAGCGCCGGGGCTCCGTGCGCCGCCGCGGCACCTGAGGGGAGACCGCCCACGCACGGCGCCCCGGCAGCCGCTCCTCAGCAGCCCGTCTGCGGCTACACAGCCGCTTCTCGGCCGCTCCTCAGCGCCCCTCAGCCGCTCCTCTGCGGTTCCTCAGCCGCCCCGGGCAGCGCGGGGCGCCGCAGCTGCTGCGCCTCTCCCGCGCGCGGCCCCTGTTGGCAGCGCCGCGGTTTCTGGAGGGGACGGCGCGCGGCTGCACCGCTGAGCCGGCCGGAGCGAGATGGCGGTGGCACCGTCCGGCTGCGCCGGTGCCCGGCCCGGGCGCAGCGGTCGCGGCAGCCAGCGGGCCTCAGGCCGCGAGCCCCGGGGCTGCGGCGCGGGCCGCCAGCAGCCGCAACGCTGCGCGGGCGAGCAAGCGGGAGATGCCGAAGCTGCGCGGGGAAGCATTCTGGAGGGAGACGCTGCGGAGCGCCCACTACGTGGTGGCGCCCATGGTGGACCAGAGCGAGCTGGCCTGGAGGCTGCTAAGCCGCCGCCACGGCGCCCAGCTCTGCTACACACCGATGCTGCACGCCCAGGTCTTCCTCAGGGACGCCAACTACCGCCGCGAGAACCTCTACGACGAGGCCTGTCCCGAGGACCGCCCGCTCATCGTGCAGGTGAGCGCGGCCCCCGCCCCGTCTCCCCCTGTCAGCCCCAGCACCGGGAGCGACGGCGGCGGCGGCTGCCGGGAGCAGCTTCGCTGGGCTCCCCTTGCGGTGCCATTCTCGGGTAACGTTGAGGATGCGAGTCAGCGTTGCCAAACGCACGCGTGCCTTCCATCTCGCTCGTACTAACAAATCCAGGCCTTTCCCAAATGTGCACGAGTTGAAGGTAGTCAGCCTCATCCACATTTTAACGTGGTTATATAGGATGACAGAAATCTCATTTTCTTCATCTAAATACTGCTAAGAGTTCATGAAGATGTGTGTTTTTCTGTTTATCCCATGTTTAGCAGAGGATTTGCTGTCTTAACCACAGTGGCTTGGAGCACTGGACTTCTCTGAGGGTTTAAGTCCCCAGCACCTCATCTTTAGAAACAGATTACAGTTGGTCTTGTAGAATCAGGGTGTGTCCTGGATCTCATACCACTCGAGGATCACAGCTTTTTTGAGTATTAATCTGAAACCCTGAGCTCAGTGTTTAGCTTTAGAGAAAGGATGCAAGGAAAACAGGACAGACCTTAAAGCATGTGTTGCTTCTGCTTCTGGACTTCTGTGCGATGTTAAGGTATTTCACTCTATCCAAAAGAGGGAAAGTGTCTTGTGGAGCTGGAGAATAATGCAGGCAAAGACAGTTATCATGAGCAGAGGAATGACTGATTTCCACACACGGAGCAGTTAAATGGATGAGGACTCTTTACCCTGGAAAAAAAGTGTCTCCCTTGACTGAGGGGAGAGATAAGAGGAGAAGCCTGTGGAAGTATTACTGGCTTGAAGATGATGAATGGGAAACAACTAAGTGTAGTGGTAGTTATAAACTGTGAAATTCATTGCTGTGGGATGTACTGGATTCTGGAACATTGCATGAGTTTAGAAAGCAAATGAAGGAAAACACTTGAGGGTCTTCAGGTGCAACAAACACACCTTCTGTTTCCAAAGTCCACAAAGACACTTATTCAGCTTCTGCTGTTCCTTAGACATTTTGGTGTTGACCTTTGATCTGTCTCAGTACAGCTTTCACAGAATCATGGAATATTCTGGGTTGGAAGGGACCCTCGAGTCCACAACCCTCGAGTCCACAAGTACGTTGAGTCCAACTCTGAAGTGAATTGTCTATACAGGGATAGAATTCACAGCCTTAGTGTTATTAGCTATACCATGCTCTAACCAAATGAGCTAATCTCAGCATCTTGTACATTCTTCTTCTGTGGGAGGTAGTTTCTTTTGACACAGAAAAGTAAAAGTGGCAGAAATTCAAGTAATCTTAGAAAGCTGTAAGTCACAGATCTTCAGCTCAGTAGGCTGTGTGTCCTGGGTGACACTACCAGAACAGGATCAGTTGCTGTGACCTTGCTGTGTTACCCTTCTTCCCACTGACTACTCTTGGATATAAAGTACGGAACTAACTGATCTTTGGATTGATCTTGTGCAACAGTCTTTAAAGATTTGGTCACAGAGACTTGGAATTAGATTAGAGAGAAGTACATCTGAGCTCAGCCTGCTCTGAAGACTTTGTTTACTGTGCTAACATTCTCATTATATTACATGGTTGGAGGCTTTCCGTAGTTTCAGTTTTCTTAGAGAAAGCAAATTATTTTTTATTTTAGTTGGTGTCAGTCATGATTTTATGTAGAGCTATAGGGTTTGAGTAGCACCTTCTGCTCAGAAGTGTTTAATTTTTTTTTCAAGTTTATTGAAGACATGATGGAATTGGTTTTTGTGAAAAATGAGGTTTAGAAAATCTAAACTATAAATGAGAAGAAGAGTCTGTCTCTGTCCTCTTCAACAAAGAAGCTTCAAATTAACTTATTAATTTGCTTTTTGCACTGTTTTAAATGTAGTATTAATTACATTCAGTTAAGACTGAGCATTTGACTATATGTTTCACATTCCATGGGAATTCATTTTAGAGGCAGTTGTGCTTACTGGTATCTACAAAGTTTGAGCTGTCTCAAGACCCAGAGACATTATGGGTAACTCTTTCCTTAAGCACCACCTTTCTGTATTAAAATGCTATAGCTGTTTGTTCTGCAGAGGATTTTAAAAGTTGTTTTCACTTATTCTTGGGTACAACACGTGAAATAGTCATCTGATGTTTCTTTGCCTCTTGAATGCTCATTTTTCTCATTTTGTCATTTGAAGGTTGAGAATCTTTAGCTGGTAAGTGACACAGATTTTGTTTCGAGGTTTTTTTTAATAGAATCATAGAATATCCTCAGTTGTAAGGGATTTACAAAGTCCAGCTCCTGCACAGAACAGCTACCAGAATCCCACCAGTGTTGTCCAGACGCTCCTTGAGTTCTGGCAGGTTCAGGGCCATGACCACTGCCCTTGAGAGCCTGTTTCAGTGCCTGACCACCCTCTGGGGAAGAACCTTTGCCTGACATCCAGCCAGAACCTCTCCTGACACAGCCCAGACATTCCCTCAGGACCTGTCACTGCTCACAGAGAGCAGAGATCAGAGCTGTCCCTCTGCTGCCCCTTTGTGAGGAAGTTAGGGATTTCTACGGAGTCTCCCCTCTGTCTCCTCTTCTCTAGGCTGACCAAGCCAAGTGACCTCAGCCACTCCTCGTATGGCCCCTCCATTCCTTCCACCATCTCTGTAAGCTCCTTTGGACACTCCCGAACACCTTTGGATCTTTCTTATACTGTGGTGTCCCAAACTGTCCCCAGGACTTGAGGTGAAGCAGCCCCAGTGCAGAGCAGAGCAGGACAATCCCTTCCATGGCCCAGCTGGTGATGCTGGACCAGATGCCCCCCCAAGGACACAGCTGGTCTTCCTGGCTGCCAGGGCACTGCTGACACATATTCAGCTTGCCATCAGTCAGGACCCCCGGATCCCTTTCTGGAGCACTGTTCTCCGGCCTTTTGTTTCCCTGTCTGTCCATACATGCAGAGTCACCCTGTTCCAGGGTCAGAATAGGCTGCTTGTCTTTATTGAAGTTCATATGGTCTGTGATTGCCTAGCCCTCTGATTGTCATGGTCCTTCTGCAGGGCCTCTGTGTCTCCCAGGGTGTGGACAGTTCTTCCCAATTTAGTATCCTCAGCAAGGTTACAAATGTCAGCAAGGTTACAGGTCATTTATGAAGCTGTTAAAGAGCTCTGGCCCTATCTAAGATGGAGCCCTGCAGAACCCTTCTCATGACAAGTCACCAGCCTAATGTCATCCCAGTCACTATAACCCTTTGCACTTGACTCATGAGCCAGTTGATTGCCCATCACACAATGTGTTTTATCCAGCTGTGGGCTGGACATTTTGTTCAGAACCATCCTGTGAGAAACAGTATCAAATGCTTTACTGAGATCCAAAAAGATTATGTCACATGGCTTCCCTTGATCATTTTGAGAAATAGTGTTTGGTATTCTTAACTGTGCATAATTGCCTACATCATAACTTTTTGTCAGTACTTGAAGAAAGCTATTGCCTGATTATTCCACTTCTCTTTGGTTTTCACAGTTCTGTGCCAATGATCCTGAAGTGTTTGTCCAAGCAGCACTGTTGGCTCAGGATTACTGTGATGCCATAGACCTAAATTTGGGTTGCCCCCAAATGATTGCAAAGAGAGGTATGTGAAAATCTTAACCCTGGATAAGCAGAGAAATGGCAAATGGTTTTTCAAATGGGTATGTTGGCAGTCAAGTATCAAGAGGGCCGAGTCATGCCTTGGGGAGGCTGCAGTATGGCTTAAGTCAGACTTAGTTACACCCAGTGTAGCAGGTAATGCTTTTTGTAGTACCTAAAGCAAAAATTAGATATGATTAATTCTGATTTCTCTTAAGTGGCAGCTCCTATGTCCAGAATATCCTTCAGAAACATTATTTTTAGTAAGAGCTTGATTTTCTTTCTGATTTTTGCTCAAACAGCCTATTTTTGAAAAACTGCACTTAAAATTAGATCATTCAGACCCTTAATTTCCCTGATACTTGCAGTGTTTTTTCACAGTAGTGTAGAAGAGGATGACACCTACTGAATCCCTTAGATACTGCATGTTTGAAGACCAGGGGCAGTGTTTGAAAATTTTGGATCAGTTAAGGTGTTGAGAAAATATTTGTTCAGTAACTGCCCATTCTTCTTCTAAAATAGCTTTCAAAGACTAAGAGGAAATGATTAGTGGTACAAATAGATCTTTCAGTCTGATCATCTGTTATCCTAATGGGATTTATTAAACATCTGATATAATCCCTTAGAAGTTGGATCTTGAGCTGCAAGTGTCAACACATCAGTTTTGGGGAGTACCAGTGAAAGTGGAGTGTGGGCATTCCTTGTTTATCCTGTAAATTTAGGGTGGCAGGGAGAACAGAATGATCCCACTCTTCCAGTTGGGGCAGGACAGAGCAACTCTGTTTCTGCCAGTGAGGCATATGAGTGTCTGTATCTTTGTGAGAGTTTATGAAAATTGTGCTTCAGGATCTTACTCTTCTGCACAAGTCTGTCATATGCTATTTTATCATAGGTCACTATGGAGCATTTCTGCAAGAGGAGTGGGATCTTCTTCAGAGAATGAGTAAGTATTTAGAGAGGGAATAGGAAAAACTAATTATCAAGAGAAGGTTTAGGGATTTTGGGGGAAAGGAGGTGCAACATATTTCTTTGGGCAGAGTTGTGTTTGGGTTTTGAAGGGGCAGTTGCATTCTTTTTTTTGTTCTTTTATTTTTTTTTTTTTTTCATACTGTATTCCAGTGGCACCCTCAAGATACTTGGTGGTATCCCACTGTAAACTCACACTAGATCTGCTAAAAGACTTTTGTACCTGAAACAGACTTCAGGTGAAAGTGAGTCAATTAAGTCCCAGTCTCATAGGATAGTTTAGTGTCTCTTCAGCTCTAGAAACAGTAGAAGTCCCAGTGCCTTACTTTTTCACATTGAAGTTCTCAGGTGCCAAGGGTTGTGTTTCTGCTTGAAGCCACAGTTTCCCTTTTCTGATCAACTCCCTGTACTCTTTCTGTCCAGAGTATAGCAAATTATGCCTTTCCTCTCCTAATTTGTGTAGGTTATTTTCAGGCTATCAGTAGCTGTTGTGAACAGTGTCATTTTTTTTTAAGAAATACATTTGTAACTGATATAAAAAGCAAGGTTTTGGTCATTTTGTAGAGCTGAGAATATGCCTTCATCCCACTTCAAAGCAAGTGTTGGAACCATGAAGTTAGACAGTCCTATTTCTGTTTGCATTCCCGGTGGTCTGGGGAATCTTGAGTGATGTTTGGTACAAAGACACTGCTGGGAACCTGGAAGATAGGACAGCGCATCCTTGCCCAGCATGTAATGTGGCTGTTGAGAAATATGCAAATCAGAATGGCCTCAAGGTGTGAAGAGAACCCAGGTCATCTAGTTGGGTGAACCCAGGCTATCTAGTAAGAGAGATGTCTTAGGCTGTCCTCTTCCTCCTTCTTTCCCCAGTTGCCTTTAAAATGGTGGAGCACTTGCACCTGTATACACCTTGCTTGCTCCTTTGAAAGGGTGATGGGAAGTACCTGTCATTAGAGCTCATAGGATTTGGATTAGAAGACAGCAGGTGACTTCCTGCATTGTATATCCAAGCTCTGGAAGAGAAGAGAATTTCAGACACAACATAACTCAGTGTTTTCCTGTTGGCTCTCTTTGTTAGCTCTCTTTTTGGTATTTTTGTGATTCCATGTACTGAGTACTGGGAGTTTACCATGTTCTAGATTTCACCCTGACTCTATAGCCTACATTGACTACTTGATTGCATCCACAGCCTACCTCACTTGATAAGCCTCTGCTTGCCATGGATAAGACCCTACTTATAATGATTTTTTTTGGTGATAATTTGCAAAGAAGTGAAGCAGCTTTTTGTGGGAAAGATAGAAAAGCAAGTGTTAATGTTGGAGGAGTATAATAGCCTGTGAAGATAATAAACTTGTATCAATAATTAAGTTGTGAGGAGGTGGTCTTTGAAAGTGATGGCTTAATGCAGTGGAAGCGTTAGGGCTGTTGAATGGGTGACTATTTTATGCTACCTTGTTAGGATGCAGATTTTGTGTTTCATGTGTGTGTTACTGTTACGTGATTAAACTATGCAGTAAAGATTGCAGAGGACACTGCTATTTTTTTAAGCTGTGAGAACTGCTTAGCAGTAACTTCTTAGGCTTTTTCCATACCATACCCAGTATCAGATCATGAGGAGAGCAGATACTTTTCATAGCATTGTGCAGCCCACTTACCTGTCTTTTCAATCTCAGTTTTACTGGCTAACGAGAAGCTCTCTGTTCCCATCACATGCAAAATCCGCGTTTTCCCAGACATTGACAAGACAGTGAAGTATGCACAGATGCTGGAGAAAGCTGGCTGCCAGGTAAGAAGGCAGCTGCTCCCTCTACCTCTGCACTGGACACACATCATTGTGTAAAGTATGTGATGACCAGTTCTTGGTATACTCTGGATATGAATAGGCTGCATTATTTTGCAGACAGAGCAAACAGGATGCAGACAGATTCTGTGTGTTTGCAGCCCTAGGCTGCAGGTCAGTGGTGTGGTACGAAAGACACAATTATTTCAGTCTCTTGTAATCACTGCACTGTGCAGCATCCTTCACTGTGGTTGAGCATCTCAATATTCACATAGTGCTGCAGGAGGCAGGTGTGAATGCATGAAATCCACAGTACTGTAGAAGAAAAAGGGTATCAAAAGGTATGACTAGAAGAAACCGGCAGCCTTCTAGGATTTAACTCAAATTAAATTGGAAGAGATGGTCTGTAGTTGGATACAGTACTGACAGTGTTTGGACCTTCTGCTGAGGAGAAAGCTAGATCAATATATCACAAATTCCAAAGGGAATCACAAATGGAATCCTGTAGGAAAAGGAAAGGAAACCTGTAGGTTCTCCCATGATAGAATCTTGTCATGCCATAGAATAGCAAGATAAAAGGAGCCTAAGACCATGCCACGGTAGGTGAGCTGCTGATACCTTTCTGTGTTCCTAAACTTCCTGCGCTGTTGAAGTAGCAGCAGGAACTCAGTGGCATCCCTGAAGTGTAGGAAGTGAAAGGAAATTTTTTTCAGTGGATTTATTCCAGTGGTTCATACATGTGGAAAGCAAATGTAATGTTGTGTTCCAGCTGCTGACTGTGCATGGCCGTACTAAAGAACAGAAAGGACCACTGGCTGGTGTGGCATCTTGGGAGCACATTCAAGCTGTAAGGTTAGTGAGCAATACCCGTCTTAGTGAATTCCTGCTAACACACTGGATTTTAAACAGAGTGTACAGTGGCATTGAAGAGCAAGCAAATTTAGGTGACAGGAGGAGAATTTCTGGGTTGACTCTAATTCTCAATTTTATGCATCTGTTTTATTCATTGAAATAGAAAAGCTGTAAACATTCCTGTATTTGCAAATGGAAACATCCAGTGTCTCAGCGATGTGGAAGAATGCATCCGTAAGACAGGAGTACATGGTGTCATGAGTGCAGGTAAAGAAAATTAACTTCTACTCTGATGAGAATACGAGTTGTTTCTTATTCCCTTAGCAGCCCCGCATACATTTATTAAAAACTTCTGTCAGATTGACCTGGTGAACAGCTTTGCTTGACAGCTGAGTGGCCATTCTCCCTCATCTTACACTGGCCATCTCATACCAGGAATAGGAATCCTTAAGATTAGTAAAGGATTGTTATGTTGGACTTGCAATAGCATTGACTTATTGAGCTCAAATGTAATTACTTGACATATGGGAGGCATATGGGGCTCCTGTGGTCCTGGAATATTTTTGTGACATCTGTTAATCAATGGAATAGTTTTTTGAATGGTTCTCAATGAACCAAGTGCATCTGTGGGTTAATATTCCTGCAGGTGGTTCATGTTGGGTTGAAACAAGAAAGAATTGACATAACTTCCTACAGGAAGAGCTAGGATAGGCATCAGAAAAGCTCCTAATCACTCACACAATTAAAGAAGGGTTGTAGAATCTTGGTTTTAGAAAATAGTTGTTAGCAAAAGGCTTGTGAAGACAGTGGAGAAAAGCACAGTGAGAAGCTGTATCTGTGAACTTGGGCCAGACAAATATCAATACAGACACCTGTCATTTCAGTATTTAACCACTGGGCAACAAAAGCAGTGATTTCTCTCTTTATTAATTGGTTTACTGTCTTCCTGTCAAGGTTAGATGCCTTTCTAGAAATGGTACTTTAATTGGATATGAGCTGTTCAGCACAATTAGGAATTGCATAGTGAAATGTAGTATCCCAAGGTCGGGCTGGAGTATTACTGACCCTGTGTTCCTTTTGAGAGTACATGGGTGATGTGTCTGTGGCTGCAGAATCACAAAAGAGATGATCAAACTCCAGAGCAGAGATTTTGACCTTTGTTTCAATCCTGAAATGAAAGTTTGAGTATTTCTTTTTGTTCCCTAGAAGGTAATCTTCATAACCCAGCTTTGTTTGAGGGCCGGAACCCATTGGTGTGGGAGATGGCTGAGGAGTACCTGGAGATCGTGCGGAAGTACCCTTGTCCATTGTCTTATGTTAGGGCTCATCTCTTCAAGCTCTGGCATCACACGTGAGTATCTCCATAGAACTCTTTAATGTTTTCAGGGCTCATCCTGCTTAGAAAGCGTCTGGGCTTTCTGGACAAGGATTTGTTTGGCCAGAATGAGTATGCTGCAAAGTTTTCTTTCCTGGGCCTGGCTGGAGAGGGCGTGGGCCAAGGCCTTTACCCTTTATTTCATATCTGGGAAACAGGGCATGGGGAATGAACAAGTTGCCACAAGATCAGCCAGGGTGTGATCTCACAGCACACCAGTTGCAATGTGGTAATTGCCCATATGCACACACTTCATGGCAAACTCAAGTTAACTATCTCCTTGTTCATTGTGAGGCAGAGTGCTGTTGCATTTATTGTGGAGTAAGAGCATAGCTGTGGGCAGTTACTGAGAAGCAGCTGATGCACTGTACATTCATGTTAGCTTATGTCAAAGTACCTTGCTTGTCTGCCAAATCTTTATCTGGAAGAGACATATGTGTGCTTTTCTCTGGACTTACAAAGAGGAATATAAGCTTCTACCAAAGGCAAATGAATCTGGAAAAGTGTATAAAATGCTTTTATGCAGTTATTTTTAGTTGATTGCAGTCTAAATATAACTGATGTTTGGGCTTTGCCTCAGGCTTCAAGTTTACCAGCAACTGCGTGAAGAATTAGCAAAAGTGAAGACTCTAGAGGGCATTGTAGATGTCAACAGGGAGCTGAAACTGCGATGCCAGGTACCAGGATGGGCCCTAATCTCCCAGAACAGCACTGCCTGCACTTGGTGGGAATGTGCCAAGTATGTCATAGAGTTGACATCCATCCATTAGTCACTTCTGTGGGATTTGATATTCGTAGCATACTACAGTAGCATCCCCTTAAGCCTGGACAACTTTATGTGGGATAAAGTTGATATAGGAGTTACAAATGTGCTTCAGTTCATCTGTCGTAGTAGATGGTTTTTTAGCCTACATGTAGCTGCCAGTAATTGTTAGCTTAAATTTCAATTTGTGATTTCCTGGAGTTTGAAGTGTTATTAAGTGTATTTTCTGACAACTCCAGGAAGACTGACTGTAACTCTATGCTGCAGGAAGAAATAGCTAATCAGAAAGAAGGAGAAAAGCCAAAACAAGGGTTGCCTTTTTTCCACTGGATCTGTCAGCCATACATCAGGCCAGGGTGAGTTACTTATTTTGATACTTACAGGTACTCATAGGCCTTTCCCACCCATACCATTAAAAAAAAAAAAAAGACTTTGGATTATTTGTATTCTAGTTTAGTTGTTTCCTAGTTATTGCTTTGTTTATGGAGATGTTGCTCATTGTTTGCATCTTCTCCTTTGGATCCTCCTCAAATTTCTCTCTCCCTCTGGAAAGTAAAAATTAGGAATCCCACAGCAGCTGAGAACAAGAACCTGATGTGCCTAATTTAGCTGACCAACTTTAATTGGCTTTCCAACTGATATATCTGATAGTGTGTCTGTCATTATCTGCCAGGGTTAACCAAAACAGCTAGGTTTTTCTATCCCATTTCTAAGGGCAATGACACTTCATTGTAGCTACAATAGAAAGGTTTGTGGTTTGCCCAGATGTCTGTAAACCAAAATAATGGTCAGGGAACAGCTACTTCTTCCCTCCAGTCTATTTATGATGAATTCACTGTTTCAGGCCAAAGGAGAGATGCAGGGAGAATGGAGATAGTGGAACTGAAAAAGGTGTGCGAGGAAAACGTGCTCTGGAAGAAGAGGAAGATGGAAATTCTGAGCTTCTGTCAAAGAATAAACAAAAAAAGAAGTTACGAAATCCAAATAAAAGCTTTGATCCATCTTTAAAACGTAAGTTCCATTTATTGGCATAAATATATGGAGATATGCTGATACCACCTTTGACATAATTTGCCACTAAGAATTTTCCTGGCTTGTGTACTTGTAGAAACTTCTTTGAAAAGAGAAGGAATTGTTGCTATTGAAATTTCAATAGCAGGCAACATGATTCAAATAATGTTCACTAGTAAAGGAAACAAGGATCAAAGTAGTAGGTCACTGATTCTCTAAGCATCTTTTTAAGATCAAAATTATTTACAAACTGCATTGTAGCTATCACTAGCATTTGAAATGGAAATTATGTATGAATTTCAAGCTGATGTCCTCATGTTTTATGCTTGACTTGAGGATTAAAATTTTCAATGTTTGGATTTTAGCGTAGGCACTTAAAAATTCAAAGTCTTTTTACCTTTGCACTGTTATTGGAGGTACTGTATTTTTATTTCAAAAAGAGTCTATGGCTAGAAAAGCACCAAGCTTTTCTGGTTCTGATTTTTTTTTTAACTTACTTCTTCCACATAAAAATATCATTGGTGAAATCAGGTTTCTCTCTCTCTCTCTCTCTCTCTCTCTCTCTCTCTCTCTCTCTCTTTTTCTCAGCCAAGTATGCAAAATGTGATCAGTGTGGAAACCCTAAGGTAAGTCAGTACAGGTGTCCATCAAAGCATTTCCGCTAAATAGAAATTAAATGTCCATGTAAAGATCAGTCGTGCAGTGTCTGCATGGAGATCAGTGACATGTGGTGTGCCTCAGGGGTCTGTACTGGGACCAGCACTGCTCTGTAAAATAATGAAGCCACAGGGGCTAGCTTCTTAACTAAACAGCTGGTTCCCCGTAGGGTTAAAGCACCCCAGGCAAGCAGTCTCAAGGCCAGATACCTCAGTCCTTTGGCAGCTGAGTGCCCTAGCCCAGACTACCACACAGCCGTGGCCTCTTAGCAAGCTCAGTGATTGTCAGCTCTTAGTGATATCAGCTCTTTTATGATTTCAGCTCTTAGCTTGCTAGAGGCTCTAGCTGGCCGTGGCTCCTGGAAGGCAGACGAAGGAGAGAGGAGAAGGAGCATCGGCTGTTCCACGATGGTTTATTCTGAGGGTTTTGCAAAGGGTCCGAATGCAGCTCTTCTCCCAATATGGGCCAAGACAGCCCCTTTTATAGGGTTAGGGAGGATTGAAAACTGACCAATTGTAAGGGTCAGGGAAACTAGCCTATGGGGTCACAGAGAGATAAGCAGGCCTGGAGGACCAGAGTGAGGACTCCTGGTTCAATTCCTATGACTCAGCAAATACCTATCTCTAAACATCCCTCCACGGAGCCGTAGCCGGCCCTGCGCCTGCTACGCTGCTCAATGTCTCCATCAGTGATGTGCACAGTGGGATCAAGAGTGTCCTCAGCACATTGGCAGATGACACCAAGCTGAGTGGAGTGATGACACACCTGAGGGACAGGGCCATCCAGAGGGACCTGGACAAGCTCAAGCAGTGGCCTGTGGAAACCTCTGAGGTTTAACAAGGTCAAGTGCAAGATTCTGCACTTGGGTTAGGGCAACTGTGGTATCAAATCCAGGCTGGGGGGAGGAACAGATTGAGAGCAGCCCTGCCCAGGACTTTGGGGTGCTGGTGGATGAGAGGCTGGTCATGACTCACCAATGTGCACTCACAGCCCAGAAAAGCCCCTGTGTTCTAGGCTGCATCAAAAGCAGCATGGACAGCAGGTCATGGGGTGGGGGGATTCTGTGCCTTTGCTCTGGTGAGACCCCACCTGGCACTCTGCATCCAGCTCTGGGGGCCTTGGTGCAGGAGACACAGGGAGCTGTTAGGGCAGGCCCAGAGGAGGCTACAAAGATGATTGGGGGATGGAGTACCTCTGTCAAGGAGGTAGGCTGAGCGACAGGGGGGCTGTTCAGCCTGCAGGAGAGTAGGCTTTGGGGAGCCTCACTGCCCCTTTCCAGTGCCTAAAGGGGACTTAAAAGAAAGACAGTGATCGAATTTTTAGCAGGCCTTGTTGGAGTAGGACAAGGGGCAGTGGGTTTGAAGAGAGTAGATTCAGACTAGATGTGCCTTAGATTAGAAGTAATTTTTTATGGTGAGGCAGTGGCCCAGGTTTCTCAGAGACATTGTGGATGCCCCATTCCTGGGAACATTCAAGGTCAGGTTGAACAGGGCTCTGAACCTGCTCTTTGCAGGGGATTGGAGTAGATGACCTCTAAGGGCTCCTTCCAACGCAAATTATTCTATGATTCTATTATGTTATTCCAAATCCTGAGGTAGCTCTGTGCCAGTGCCCAGTCACACAGGTGCATGCCAAGTCCTGCTGATAAGTGTGTGTGTGGGGAGGAAAGTCCATACTTGGGCTAAAACTTTTTAACCATTAATTGTAACCAATCTCTCAGGTTGAAGGTGCTGCACAAAAATTCTTAACATACATAAGTTCTTTGAGAGAATTTGCCTTCCTCTCCAAAAAAGTGCAGTCCTGCTGCTGCTGAGGGTATTTATTGCTGAGACAGTTGAGTGACTTAATTGAATTTCTGAAGATATCTTGGAAACAAATCTCCAGACTTCTACACATGTATGACATGCATATTTTACTGTGAAATGAAAAACAACCCGCTCTTACTGAGGTTAGTGGTGGGTGGAGTTTTTCTGCAAAGGGAAAATTTGAATAACTGGTGTGGTTCTTAGTGTAAAATAAAAATACTTCAAATGTCATCACAGTACAGCTTTCAGTGTCAGGCAGCACCTGCAGCTCTGTTTTGTGTTGTGTTTGGATCTCTGCCTTTATCAAAACAAGCCTAAGCAACTCCTCATCCTCAGTCCTGCCTTTGCAATAGATTAACATTGACTTTCACTATTAGCAAAGTGAAATGAGGCAGCTGGTTTTACAGGTCCTGTATTGAAATTTCAAATATTTTGATATTTGCAAAGAGTTCATTTTGCTTTTGCTTGTTTATTTTTTCCCTTGGAGAACATAGGTGTTTGCTTGACAGGGTGGTGTTGCTGAGCTGTGTAAGCAGAGTGTATTTACTGCTGCTAATATACCTGTAAAGTGGGGTGTAAGATGCAAGTGATTTTGTGTTCTAGCTTAAAAATTAGCATGACATACACCCCAGGGGGTGGGGGAGCCTGCAACACAAGCATGATGTTGCTCCCTGTTGTAGCACTGTTACTGCAGCGAAGCAGTGGCAGCCAGCTGGGGCTCAATTCGAAGTTGCAGCTGCTGAAAAAAATTGGGTATTTTTGCTGTGTTCATTATAGGGACAGCACTGAGCACTAGGCTGGCTTGCTTTCAAAGCCATCTTGTTTCACAGCTAATCCAGGTGACATTGCTTGGTGCATAAAGCAAGATTGTCTGCACCAGGGCTTAGACTGATTTTTGTTTTGCTGTTGCATCACTGTAATGTTGCAGGTAGCTCTTGAAATCTTCTGACTAGGCCTGTAATTATTTTTTTTCCCTAGATTATGTGTTTCTGAGTTATGTCATGAAATGGGGTGTCGGGGGGAGTGGAGAAGAAAAATGATAACTCAACTAAAGCCTCCCTAAACATGAGGGATTTTCTGACTGGGGTGAAGGGAACCATGGTAAACAATATCAATCCCCTTTTCTAAACTGTGTGTGAGCAAAGCACCCCAGAGACTCAGGCTCATTCTGCCAACTCATCAGTTAGCCAAGACTCAACTGCTGCTGTCCACTAAGGGTCATATATTATACTTTAATAAATATGCAGGTGTATTTTAAGATGCAAATAGGTAAGTAATTCTGGTGGTAACATATTGTAGGCGTAGCTGCAGATGGTAGCAATGTGTTTCATGCTGCGGAGAACTAGAGCAAGCTCGCCAGCACCAAATGTGTTCATGCTTGTTCCAGAGGGCTTATGGCATGTGGCTGCTTGTGGTGGGTAACTCAGGTTGCCAAAGAGGCTATGGGGGCTGCACAAGTTGAATGTGGATTTTTTTTGGTTGGTTGGGGTTTTTTTTGTTCTTTATGTGCAAACAGCACATAGCGCCCAATATTACATCAACTCCATCATCTTCATTAGGCTGAGTACACGGGCTTTTCCCAAAGATCTGAAAGCGCAGAGCTGTATTGTTATTATTATAGTAAATAGTAATAATTTGATTTTCACTGACACAAGCTTCTTTATACTGCTATCCCAACCCAGGGCACTAAATGTGTGTTTAACATGTGCCGAGGATGCTGTAAGAAAAGAGCATTCAAGGAGGTAGCAGATTGCCCAGGTAAGTGCATCTGGCCTTACTAGGCATCAAGCAAACATCTTATCCATCTCCCGTCTATATTCATTACTTAATCTTTGGGTTATGGGGTGTAGGTGGGTGTTAAAATCTACATACTACCTAAAATACTACATGCTATCTAAAAGTTTGTAGTACCATTTTAAAAGACTGCTCTTCCTTCTCTGCATGTCATTGCTCCTGCTTCCTAAGCCTCGGGATGCAGTTTTCCAGTCTGTAAAGACCCATTCTTTATAAGGAAATTAGGTATTCTGTTTACCACTGTAGTCATCTCTTTTCAGAATGTTAGTTTGGGGTTTTTTCCCCCTTTTGCTTTTTCAGGTCATGGATTACTTTTTAAGACCAAGTATGAAAAATCCCTTCCATGGCAGCACAGTCAAAGAGGAATTCAGACGCCAGAGATCAGTCAGAGAGGAGATGCAGAGGTAGGGGAGACAGCAGTGCTGAAGGAGGCTGGTGACAGTACAGGGTGAAGCTTTGGAAATGAAACAGTCCAAGAGCTCCTGCCAGACCACTATACTACTTCCCTGGGCCAAAGAATGTGTCATCTCCAGCTCACTGTCAGCTGTGTGAACTTCTTCCACATAATTAAGTTCTGGAAAAGTTTTATTTAAGTAAAAAACTGCTTACTCAGGGAATTATCCTGCATTTGAAATAAAAGAGATTGAATTAAATGTCTAATGCTGTATTTGAAAGATGGAAAATGCTGCATTTTTGGGTGGAGACAATTTCTGTAAGCTGCCATTACACTCTGCCTCCTGTATGCTCATTAACCCTTCATGTTCTGTTTTTCATACTGGCAACTAAATTTATTGTATTAGAGCAGTCTTCTGGTATGCTAAAAATAGCAGCGTCAGTGACTTCCTCACTAACAGAAAAATGTGTCACATTTGTTAGTGTTTTAGTAGGCCACATTTTTAATGCAGAAAGGAAAGCAGCAGTACTTGGAAAATGTGAATGTAAAACTGTAAGATCTTGCTATATCCACATTAACAATTATTAGTTTCTTACAGTATGATCAAACTTAACAGTCTTCCATGAGCCAAAGGCTGGGGGAGGATGAAATCTCTATTTTAACACAGAGGGTTGTCTAAAAATATGTGGGAAGTTGGAACCAAGTCCATTAATATTTCCCTGCTCAAGGTCTCATACTTCATTATGCCATCATTTGTCCTTCACACATGATAAAGTCTGACAGATGTGTGACAAAACCAGATGCCGGTCCTACACATGCCTTTTTGAAAGACGGGAACTTCTTCCACTTCCTGCAAAAATAGTCTACTTCCTCCCTTGCCCAGGCATACATGCTAAAGCTGTCAAGTATTCTGAGTTTCCTGGTCTGTTCGCCCCTCCTCTAGTAAAAAAACCTAAATATTTATTATCCTAGAATTTCAAACTGTTTAATTGACCTCTCCCCATTAACAGTTTCCCAAAAAGATCAGAAAGCTCAGTCATTCTCCTGCTCAAAGTCTGCAAAGGCAAAACAGCCAGTTCCAGCACAAGAGAACTGGGGCTGTGTGAAACATTCAGCTTCTTACCCACACAGGGAGATTTAGATCACACCTCCCTCTCATAAATACAGTGTCATCACAGAAGCCCCGGTGTGAAGGAACAGTCAGGAGGGGCCTTACACTTGAGAGTGCTAATTAGATACCTTTCTATAAAGAATTAGTATTTAAGGTATATTTGTCCCTCCCTCCATGCCAAGGCATTTCTTAACAAGCACAATGGAGAAATGCAGACAGACCTTATCTTGCCCACTCCTGTCCATGGCATGGCTGGAGGCTGCCACACTCCTGACACAGGGCTGAAAAACTGCTCAGTTTGGCACTGCAACATAGACTCACCTCTCTGCATCAAGCTACAAATCGCCACACTAATGGAAAAAAGTTTCAACCTGAACTTTCAGCAGCCCGTGAAAGAAGATGCCAACCTTGCAGTTACTAAGGCAGAGCTGTCCAGATGAGCCACAGCTCACTAAGCAATACTTGTGAACTCAGAGGCCCAATTACAACATGAGCAAAGTTAAGCCACTTACTGTTCACACTGAGGACACCTGCACTAACAAGGGATTACTTTCAGGCTGGGCAATATACTAATTTATTCTGTTTATCTTTAATCAAAAAATTGTAGTTTGCCAGCTCGGCAAGGTCAAGGCCTGATTTGTTTCTGTTTCATAGGCCCTTAAGGAGATAGACACTATTTAATTTTCATGGAGTAGGGAGAAGAAAAGGTAGTGCCCTGAATGTAGAATGATGCTGAAAATTATGCTCAGTCTTCAGGAAAATGGGTTCTCACATCTGAATTATTTTCAGAGGCAGACAAGAAAAAGCTGGGGTACTTCACCTGCCAAAAAAGAAAGCCAATTGCCTTTATTTGAGAAACAGGTTATGAAATGAGATATGAAAAAGATCTAAAAAAAATTTAAAGATAAAAAGTGCATCAAAACAAAGATTGAAACTCTGAGATTTCAGCATGTATTTATGGGATACAAACTTTGAAGTGCAGAGGATTCACAGTTGTATTGACTACAGGCACAGGGAGTACAATAGTGAAAGCTAGAGCTGAAAGCTTAGAGAACTGAAACAGTGGTACCTGTAGGGTCAGGGACAAAAAGAATACCCAGCCTGATCTCCCACCTAAACCAGATTTTTCAGGTCTTGCCACTTGAGTTCTTGTTTGAATTAGACTATCTCTTGCTAATGCAACTGTCCTTCAGTCTGTAGCTTTAGTAACTCTACCAAGGCCTAAGCCTGAATTATTTCTTTGATGTCAAGAGACTTAATTGCATTATGAATTTACCAAGCTTCTAATTAGTGAATCTTGAACATTTTCTCTTAGAGCTTGACATGACCAATTAGCCAGTTTCTGTTCCCTTTTCTAACTAATTTAGCCTAATCAAGTTATCCTATGAGAGAATCTAGAGCTACACAGCAACCCTATGAAATGCTGAATGGAGTTCACAGATCCTTAAGAACACAGAAGCCAAAATAATATTACTTTAAGTACAAAGCTCATCTGCAAAGCAGACAGTAATCCTTTCCCTATTCTCTAACAGCATCAGAGGAAGCAGAATTCAGTTCCACACCACTTTGCTGTTTTTCACCCTACTGCAAATTCACAGCTGATGGAATACCAGAGAAGTGAAACGCTGACTTGTCTCAGCCTCAGCTGTCACAAGCAGATGGTATAAAAAAATACTTAGAGCACTGTCCCATGTGGCACACTGCTGCCCCACTGCTATCTGCGTCATAAAGAGTAATGAAGATGACAGAAGAATCTCAAATAGTCAAATTAATTTGGCTGAGACTTTAAAAGAAAAATTAATCAGTGCTTGACAAGCACTTTGTACCAATACAGGATGGGTCTTTGTCAGATTGATGTTTCCTCTTTTTTCTTTCCCTGAAAGTTTATATTACATTGCACATATCAGAAATAATATCTTATTCAGTGTCAGTTTTGGGAGCTATCCAGAGGATGAAACAGTGCTGAGACCTTTGCTGCAGAGTCATAGGAGAGATGTACAGGTCATACCCACATGGCCTGGGGCAAAGACTGAGCTCTGTTATTTTCTCCCTCACCCACTGACCCCTTTCAGCCAAAAGCAGCTCACAGATGATGCTGCACCAGCCATGGTCCATTATCACCTCTAAACAGACCTCCCCCTGCTAAACTTAGCAACACAGACCACTGTGCTGGACAAGTTCTGGGCAGATAATTACCAATCACCCCAAACTACTCTAACACAAATCTCACAGTGGCAGCTTCTACGTTACCACTTAAAGTGATTATGCTAATTAAAACTGCCTTTGCCAAAAGAACAAGGTTCTTTTCAACTATTTTTCCTTTAGTCCTAGCAAGGTCATGTAAAGAAAGCAGGATTTACACTGCATGAGGAACCTGTCATGGCCTACCACTGGCAGTTCCTTAACAAAAAGGTGCTGCACAAGTTCATTAAATCCATACGAATGGGCCCCTCTGATCATATCTCAGACATACCAACATGCTACACATTCCACAAAACTTCATCCACTGAATGACCTTGGTGGTCACAGGAAATCACTGAAAATTCAATCTATGGGTCACCATTTCCCCGTTTATTACTTGGGAAATTACATAGAAATTTAAGGTAAGATTCATTTTTACTGGGGGAGACTGAATGCAATTTACCTAGAACTATATCCATACTGTGTTGTATTTTGTGGGGTTTGAGACTGGCAGGCAGTTAGGACTGAGGAAGATGTTGGACAATGTCTAGAAGAAACATGCCTGGACAGCCCTGACTCCCATCTGCAAGATCCAAAAGCAACAGCAGCCTCTTTCACAGGCTAAAGTAATGCCAGTAATTCTGCACTAAGCATCCACGATGCCAAAGCAATAAAAGAGAAATGCTCCATCACTCCCAAAGAGGCTGCAAGCACTTTTGTCTGGGGGGATGAAAACCACGCCTGCCAGTGCTACAGAATGGCCTTGGGCCAGAGCCAGAGCTGGAAACTGCTGTTGCCATCTTATGGGCCCCTTGCTGAGGGATGTGTGATGCTGCTGGTGTCTGGAAGTACAGAGACTCCAGTCAGCTCAAGACACCACTGAGGAGTCCTGCAGCAGAAATCCTCCAGCAAGGCACTGATATAAATAAATAAAATAAAAATCCCAAAAGCGGGAGCACAGACAGTCACCTGGCATGGTGCACTTCACTGGGATGCAAAACCATCTCCTAAAGAGCAGAGTGTAACATCTTTTCCATATAAATAGGATCACTGGCCTATCTGGGGAAGAAAGCAAGAATGTTTGAGTAGCATTTTAGGACTGAAAAGCTTCCCTTCAGCACAAACACAAAGCATAACAGTACTTTCCCTGCATTTCTTATAAGGATGTACAGCAATTTACCCAAGGATTTAACTTGCCTTTCTCACTAAACTGGCCATCAGCAATGCTTGACACTAAGTTCTTCCCGCAAAAATGGGAGAATTTTTCCCTGCCAAATGTAACCAAAGACCTCACGGAAACTACTGCTTCCATTTTCAGCACCTAAGTAATAAAAAGCATGGAAAGCCAGGAGAGACCACTGTTGCTACAGGAATTTTGCTGTTCAAATGCTCCTTCAAACTGCACTTTCTTTACATTTCATCCAAGCTGCATCTCCAACCAGATCACAAAGCAAAACAATTGCCTATGAAACATCAGGAAGCTTAGCAAAAAATCAATGGCTTGAGATCAAAATAGCTAAAATCCAACTTTAACACAAAATTCCAAATACTCAGTAGTTTTTTAATCCTGCTGTTTAATGCACTAGATATAACAACTTATTAAAAAAAAAAAAAGCATGAACACATTAAAAGTAACATCTGTAGTCACTTGCCAGACCAGTCAGGGCTGGATCAAAATTCTCAGCTTGCCTTATGGATTAGATGAATACAAGGCTGCAGTGACTTCAGAAAATTCAGTGCATATCTCTTTTCATGAACACAGGAAGAAAACACACACACACACACACACACACACACACACACACACACACACACTGGGCTGCCACCTTTAACCCCTTTATAAAAAGAAAAGCAGAATAAATGCACCTGGAGAGTGAGCACTAGACTGACTCTTTTTAGGGCTTCCACAAGACTTGAGTGGTGTTTTATGGCATTTATCCATTCTACCCAAAACAACTGTTGCACGTGTGGGGATGCGGGGAAACCATCACACACTATGGCAGTAAGACTGGGCAAGCAGCAATATTTGCATGAAGTAGAGATTTACTGCTATGATAACACTGGACCCTAATGCCAGGTCACACAAAGAGGGAAACACATCAGGAAACAGTTCTTTGAAAACAGAGACCAGAGAGAGAGAGAACCTGGCTGCAGGTAAACATAAAACCCTAAAATAAAGGCCTGTGACTGAATGCATGGAAGCAATGCCATGTTTTCTGGTAGAAGTGAAAATTCTCCAAGAGTTTCTCAAAGGAAATCTCCTCCCCCATCAGAACTCAAGCTCCATAAATGAGAGCAATGCACTTGTAAGTTTATTTGGAAAACAGAAAGCTCAGCATTGCTCAAAATTGAGGCAATACTTTCAGGCCTGCAAAATTCATCTTATATCGTGCCTGTCCATTCAACTAACTATTTTTGCAGCTTTGAAACAAGAAAAACTATTAGCAGCTGAAAAACTCTCAACTCAGCATCTATATGGATAACCCGAAGCTCTTTATGGAGTGGTGGAAGGAGAGTGAAGGTTTTCTACCAAAACTGAAATGATGACCCATTTGCAGGGATGCTGTTTTTAAAAAGAATTTCTTTTCAAGGAGAATTGAAGTTATTGGAATATTCATATTATCCACCACCAACCCTGACTCTCTCAATCCAAGCAAGAAGTGAGGGAGAGAGGGACAGTTTGTGAAGCTCAGCAGTTAGTGGGTGAGACACTGGGTACAGTCCTGAGGGACCATTTCTTTTGGTAGTGCACGAAGTTTTTCACATGTTGGTGCTCATTCTGGATTGGCTGTTAGCTGGAGTGAGCTCCCCTTGGCTACCTTCCCTCGGAGGAGACTGCAACAAGACCAAAACACATCCTAGTTAGTGATGTGTAAATATTCTGCAGCCTGCTTCCTGAGAGACAAAATAAAGCACAGGTGAAGCACAGCAGGATGGCAACAGGGGGAGAGCATACCCCCAGGTTCATTAATGATGGTTTTGTATTAACAACTTCTAGAGTTCACAAAAACTTTATGTAGAAAAGTCAAACCAGAACTTTTAAGCCACTCTTATTTACTATGTACAAGGTGCTGTTGATCCCAGAAATTGAATCCAATCTGACATTTAGTAATCATGGGGATTAATATACTATAGAAATTAATACATTTTGTGCAGATGGCCTATCCTCCCTAAAGGCATCCTTTTCAAACTGCAATCCAGAAGGAATACTCCTAACAATTAATGCTTTTTTACTTCCTCTGCTGAAAAAATTACTTCAAACAATCTTTACTGAGAAGGTAAAATATATGTCTACCAAGGACTGGACCAAAGGAGTTATTCAGAATTAACCCAACCATATAAACTTCAAAGGAGATTCTGAGCTGTACAAACAGGTTAATCTCCTGGCTAAAAACACTTGTTCCTTATATATTAAGTATTTACTACTGTAAAAATTTGTCCAATCAGGAACGTGATAGATTCACTCCCTTCCAGAATCCTCAATTCACCAACTTTTACAGTGTTACTTAAAAAAAAAAAAAAAAATCTTAACCCTGCCTTGAAGTCTCTGTTGAGCAGGGCCATACCTTGACGTGGATCTGGTTGCGCAGGACTGCAGCTCGCAGGATCATCGCTTTGGCACGGCGCTGAAACTCTTTGCCCATCAGTAAAGACTTCTCAAAAGTTGTGCTGCGCTGATCTACATCTCGAGCATACAGAATCTGTAACCAATACAGAGAACTGAACATGGTGTCCTGCTGTGCCAGGGTTCCACAGCAGGAAAACAGCTAAGGCATTATGGAGCCTGAGGTCACACACAGCTCACCCCTACTGAACGCATCAGGCCCAAGAGATGAACGCACCTTCCAAGTGTCTCAGGAATTGAGAGTTTCTAAACTTAGTAAACCTGTTCAGTCTCTAATCCATGGCTGAAATGCACTCACCTTACTGTGTGAGTCTATTCTGGCATTGATCAGGCCCTCCAAGATCAGCTGAGTGAGTTCATCTTCCAGAGCAGCCACTGTGGTGTTAAAAGCAGTGGCCATCTTGCGCATGTCTGCCGACACATAGGGGCTGAAGTACTAAGAAGAAGAAGAAGAAAATATTCAGTTGCACGCTCCACCCTCAAAGAAACTAGGGGAAAAACAATTGCAAAGAAATGGCCTATCTCCCTGTTTATCCACCTCTGGGATGACAGGAACAATTACCTGGATAAGGGCACGATTTCGAATCTGGGTATAAAGTGTCCTGACATGAGGTGCAAGGTACATATCTAGCAGCAGGTTGTCCTGTGCAAAAAATAAACCACATCAGATGCTGAGAAGCAATCTGGAAAAATATATTATTCCTGTGTTCTGAAACATTTATGCGTATATACTTAAACCTTAAGAATATTATACTACAGCAAGACAATACAATAAAACAAGAATGAATAAAAAAAATTCGGAGTATGTTTTAAATATTTATAATTTATATACTCCTAATTTCCATGCACCACACCAAGAGACACAGAAGACACAGAAGAGCTGAACATTTAGTATCTACTTTTGACAATCACTGCTTCTGACAAAAGGCTAGGCAAAAGGAACTTTTAGGGTCTGCTCTGCACTGCTCTCCTGCAACTCACCTTCATCTCATCCAGCATCTTCAGGCATGAAGCATACTTAGATTCATAAAACTTGAAGATGATGTCACGAACCTGTGGCTCCAGCTCCAGAAACAATTTGAAGGAGCTACAGAGAAAGATGGCAGTGATCAGACATTGGAACCTGTCACTTAAATAGCCCATAACCTCATCACTCCAAGTCGCAAGGTTAAAAACTCTCGCTATCATTTGAAGATTCCAAGAATTTACCCTCTAACAGACCAGACAGCCCATTTTCACCAGGGCTGGGAGCCTGGAACACAGAGAGACAGAGCACAGCATCAGAGCTGTGATGAAGGAAGACAAAAGACTTTTGACAAACCAAGTAGTAGAAGTGTTTGTTCACACAAAACAAAATCATGAATGTGAATAGGTCAAAACCAGGCAAACAAATGCCATACTGTAGTCTGTGCTGGACAGTTCTGTGTCCCCTTTCAAAGCACAGCCTTCATTAAGTACAGCATGTCATAGACAAATCAGTCAAGAATGCCAATTTCTCTGAGAAACAAGCTATTGTGAGTGTGGTAAATCTTAGGGATGTACACTTTTACTCAGCACACTCCCAGTTCACCATCACAGATTTTTAAACCTTGGGATCTCACCCTACGTATCAGCCCATAAAAAAGGGTAGCAACCCCTTTTCCACAGCAATTTAAGATTACTGCCTCTGTACATCTAGCTGACAGGAATTCAGTGTCATTGCAATTCAATATATGGCAGTCAATATCCACTTTCTTCCAAAGACCATAATTCTCTTCACCTTCTGTATGTCATAGTTAGATTACACTCCAAGGTGTACTAATAATTACTAAATTGTTTTAACAATTAACATATACCACAACAAGGGGCAACATGAAGGCAAATTATCCTAACAGCTGCCTTTGACAGAGGACTGTGTCCCTTGATTTATTATCTGATATGAAGTACTGATGGAGACAGACAACTGGGCTATGCAGATGCTGGATTTAACCTGGGCAGGAAACTTATACTAAGAAGATTTCAGCTGTGATTAACCACTGTGTTTTTAGACAGTGAAACAGCACTTAATGCTAAAGCCAAATTAAGACTCAGTGATTCTTTCTCTCCTGTATGAGAAATACTCCGCCAGAATCCAATCTTAACCTGTTGGGGACTGGTTATATGACAAAGGTCATGTAGACATGCTCTAGATAGCTGAGAAGTGGAAAAGTACCAGACCCAGCTAATCTGAGGCCCTGCACTTGTGAAGACGCTGTGGCCTTGAGTATAGCTGTATTATGATAACAAAGATGCTGTAGCTGAGAGCAGAGCATGAGAAAAGAGAGATGTAAGTTGTAAAGAATGAGGAAGTAAGAACAACCAATAGATTGCTTAGCTTACAAAATATGCATGAGCTTATTATGTGTTGTGCTTAAATGTCTGATGCTCTAATCAATAAAGGAAGCTTGCCGATTCTCATATTGAGATGACCCGAGCCTCCCTCACTGCGACATTAACCAAAGTCCCATGTTCCAAAAGATGTCCAGTACATACAAACATCACTGAAGGCATCACTCACCTACTGGAGATAACATTTCGTTGCAGTTCTTGACGGTCAAATGTAGCAAGGGCACAGAGCCCACCATACACAGCCACATTGCTGGGAGATAACAGCTACAGAGAGAGGGAGAGACAGAGAGCAAGCTGTCACTGACTACCAAAATGGCAAAAGGGTGGCATTGAGTCTTCTACCCCAGGCCTTTCTTTCAAGCAGTGACAAGATCAGTCCTTATCAAATGCAGTGGAAGCACTCAGCTTGCTCTCATCCACTGTGTGGGGTGATAGGGCCAGAGCAGTAACACTGCTAAGAGAGCAGACATCAATTTCAGGAGCTTTTGGTTCATTGAGCAACACAGAATTATAAATCTCGCAGATAACTCTTAAGTGATCTAGAACAGAACATTCAGAGAAGCCAAGAAGAGAGACTTTAAAAAAAAACAAAAACAAACTAACCAAGCAGCACAGTTCACAGCACCACCAAACTATACCGGAATGCTGCAAGAATAACTACAATATCTGAATTTTACAACCTAATACTTAAAAGAACTGCATCCCCTCCAAGACCAGCACACAGCTCCCTTTTGGTCCTCACCTCAGGGAAATCACAGTGATCAAATGATGCCAACAAGAAGCACTTCGCTGCTTGTTTGTACTTCCGTGCAGCTAGTTCGGCCAAGCCTAGGAACCAGAAAAAGTTAGTCCTTTTTTTATGACAGTATACAAATTAGGGAAAATTGAAAAATCTAGGGAGTAGGAAAGGCCCCCACATGGTTGCTAGTGCCTTCACTAGTGAAGTAAAACAAGATCCTCAGACTGTATCAAGCATCCTTTGAACTACATTGACTCACAGAGGTATACTCTCTGAAGAAACTCAGGGAGAAGAAAGAGATGGCAAAAACCAGCAGTTCTATCTCACCAGCTTAATTAAATTTTGCATGTCTGGTATGGAAATACAAAGTCTGTCAAATATTAGAGAAAAAATAAACCCAAGAGCCCTACAGACAGCTAACAGGTAGAAAGACAGGCAAACCATACAGGAAGCTGAAGGACTCACTCACCTGCTGCACATTTCAGTTTGGTGAGAATTGCTTGTGTCTGGCTATCTCTTTCTCCTCTTTGCTAAAGCATAAAACAAAGCAGTAGTGAGCAAGCAGTATGAAAGCTATTTTGCTTACAACTGTCCCCAGGATATTTCACCCTGAAAATTAACTTGCCAATCTCAATGGCAAGATAACTTAATCTCACCTGTCATGGGAAATATGGCAAAACTGAGGACAGGAAGTATCCATTTTTACCATAAGTCAGATTTTGTATATATATCATATATCATGAGAGAAGCCATATCATACATATATCATGAGAGAAGCCATAAAGGGGGAAAGCAAGAAAGCATTTTACAAATTTGGAAACAGAAAACAAAGAGAAAATTTATGCAAGTTAAAGAGCAGGAGCTTACTTCTGCAATTTCTGGTGTAGACTCAGCCTTGCTTACATAGCTCAGAACATGAGACCAATTCTGGAGGTAGACACTGACCTGTAGAGAGCCAGAAACAGTGTGGGGCAGGCACAGATAAATGGCGTTCCTCAGTTAAGCCGCATCGCTGCGGACACAAGAGCCAAGTATGGGGGGCAAACTCACAGCAGGTATCACAAAGACACCAGGTACCTTTGCCTACAAATCCTCCTACCTTGATAACATTGAGACACATGTTGATGACATGTTTAGCACTGGTGCAGTAATCACGGGCTCGCGAGTAACACTTGAGAGCATTGCTGAGGTCTCCACAGTCCAGGTAATGATCACCTAAATCATCGTGGCCTCTCCTGGAGGACGGGAATTAAAACAGCAATGAACTGTATGCTCGGAAAGGGACAAAGGCAGTTTGTTCTAAACAAACTGACCTAAGGGCACATCCCATGTTACGTACACGGAGGAACAAAATGCTCTTCCTTGCTCTAGCAGAGCCTTTTGCATCTCACCTGATACTCTCCTTGATGGAGTTCCCTTTGTAATTTTTCAGATCTGTATCAAGTTTCTCCAGTTTAAGAAGAGCTTTTTTGCGTGTAGCTTCAACCCAAGCTGTGTCAAGAGGAGGGGGTTCAATTCCACTGTCAGGGACAGCATCAGGTGTATTTTGCAGTTCTCTGAAAGAAAAATATTTGAATGAGGCTATTAGGCTAAACAGGTTTCAAAACAGAAGTCTGTTAAGTGCCTGGCAATGCTACACTAACAAACAGTACTGCATACACAAACTAGACCAAAGAGAAAATAAGGGTAGTGGGGAAAAAGAAACATATTGCTAAAATGTCCAGTGCAAACAGTAACACAAGCATCACAGATGTTTACAAACACTTCACAAAATTATCCTAATGATCTTAGGATGAACATACTATCACACACATGGTAAAGACTCCCCATGCAAAACAGACAAGAAATCATGAAAGAAGCATAGCAACAAAAATAATGCAAAGATGGGAAGTGTGGATGGATATCGAAGGTTATCCTTAACATCAAGGCTGTTTTGAGAGTGGGAGGGAGAAAGGAAACAATAAACCAAATAAGGCAAAGTTAGATTAGGTATTAACTTATGAAAAAAAAAGCAACTAGAACATGTCTCCATAATCTACCTCATGAAAACAAATATATTCATTAATATTTGAGGCAGTTGCAAGGACTAAACTCACCTCAATATCTACCAGCAGCTTTTTAAAGCGCAAAGATTTCAGAATGAGATAATGTCTTCTGTGCTTTATCTTTTAAAAAAACATGAACACACATTTCGCTGCTATTAAATTCTAAGGGCAAAGACAATTTGCGTAAGGTACGTGCTGGTATTACACACAAAGTCCTCCACTGCAGCACATCACTCTTAACTCTGTCAGGAAAGCTCCCCAGGTTCCCATGGCCTCTAAGTACCTCGTGGCTTCAGACAGCTTTCTGTGGATTTCTTCATACACATCAACATTAAAAGTTCTCTGAACAAATGACAGAGCCATCTTGAGAGCTTCCACCCGCAGCTGGGGGCAGTGATCAGCGATGAACTGCAGCCGCTCTATTCGCATCAGCCCACTGTAGCTGGACGCATACTGCTCCAAATCCTGCCAACAAAACCTGGCCTCAGAAGGTGAAAATGGACACACTGCATCAGCCTACTACACTGTGACCTGCACAGCTCTTCCTGCAAACCTGACCCCCTCATGGAGGGCAAAAAAAATCAGTAAGATTAGTCCATGTCTGCTTTTTTCAAACGTAAGTAATTTGCTCTACATTACAATTTACCTTTTTAAAATTTCAGTTATGATGCTTTTGTGGTTAAGACTAACCAGCTTTAAGATTTTTCAGAAGAGTCTTTTTCAAAAATCTTAAAGGAAGAGACCATAGGCAAGAAATGTACCCACAGCCCTCAGCAGCACGTACCAGTGTGGGGTTCTCCACCACATAGTTGATATCAGGTGAATTTTGCTGATCTTCTTGTGGATCTACGTCAATCTGCATGGGCTCCACTGCACCCTAAAAGAGCAAAATGAGGTCAAAAGCAGCTTATTACATTTGAGCAGGAAATAACTATGTTATTCAATCTATTAAGGACTTGCTTAAATATGTGATAAATTTTAAAAATGAAAAAGCACTCCTCAGTCTTTTGACATGCTTAGGATTTTTCTCTAGCAGCACCACCAGTCAGCACAATGCTTGGTCTAGTGCAAGCAGCAGCATGGCTTAGCATTCACACTGAGCAGTTTATTTGGCTTGGTAAATTATCAAATGAAAAAATTAAGGGATCAATAAATCTGATTCTACAAAGTATCTGAGGTATGCACATGCATTCCATTTCTCTTCTCTGAGCAGAGCAGGTGTTAACACTCAGATCAAGAAGTTCCAAAAGGCAAAATGTACCAAAAAACTCACCACAACCTTTCAAAATTGCTTTAATGCTTAGAAATAATATTTCTGGGAGGGGAAAAGAGGCAAAAACTGTTACACTTCTTAGAAGTATTAAAAACCATAAAGAACAGAATGCCAAATGACAATTTCAGAGTTTCCAACAGAGTACGGAACAATTTAACTGCACTGCAGGGATCTGCCATTAGTCAACCTATCTTACTATAGTTTTCAAGCCTCTTTTGAAAAAACAACAGAATTTTATTCTCCCAGGATATCCTGCACTGCTTTGAGCCATAAGGACTCACATCAATGCAGTGACTTCAGCACAGCTGCATTGCTACAGCCCCTGCATGTACTCCAGGTAAGACCAGCTTGCTATCCCATTCCACAAACTAACTGCTCTGCTGGCACAAAATTCGTTGTCTCCTCCTAGTCCAAGTGTGCTGAACAGTCCTCCTAGGAATTACTGTGAGGAAATAAAGCGAGGAAAACTTAGCAGACTGTCTTCTTAAAAAAATGCTGATTTTGTGCACATAGTATATAAGCCTGATTTGGTGCAAATTGCAAAAGTGGATTTCACAAAAGACAGACATGCCAACAACCTTACCCCCATACACATCTGATTATTTCCATATTTTTACTGATTTTACTGTCTGTTAAGAAATCAAAGACTGAGGGGTTGTTTGGACTGGGTTGTTTGTTTGGTTGGGTTTTTTTGTGAGAAGGAACAGGGCAGATCCAGATTTCCTATCTCTAAAAATTACACTCACCCACAGTCTGGAGGTCTTATTCTTTCACAAACTGATACATATCAAACACACGTCTCACCACTGAAATCTCCCAAAATCTGAAGTAAAAGCAAGTGAAGCATAAAAACATTTGTTTCCTAGTTTACTAACCTTTCCATGAAGGAAAGGGAGGGAGGAAGGGAGGGAGGAAGGGAGGGAGGGAGGGCGCAGAGGAAATTTTGATTGTCTAGATCAACCCTCAGGCAAACTGTGCATAAAAACAGGTAATTCACCATATGCTGAGACCATTACTTTTCCCACTTTTATCTACTTTCTATCTTTTCTTATATCACAAACACTAAGTGCCACGGTTAGCTTGTTTAGGCTGCCTTGCCTACCATAGTAAAAACTCAATTACAGACTCCTTAGAAAACAGCACTACAAAGGTAACTGGAATTCCAGCTGGTGGAACAGAACAATTTGTGTCCTGCTACGCTGAGTCTGCACTCTGCATTTCTCACTTCACTCCCAGACAAGGAAAAACACAAGTGGGCTGAAAGCCCCAGTAGGACAAGCCAACTCAAACATTTTCAAGCTCTTTATTTTGAAAGAAAGATGCAAGGTCGACTTAAAAACTACTCACAGAGTGAATAATAAACAGCGACTCCCCAAGATTTCCTGAGCCCCAAGAAGTACTCTGCTGAGGGTACCTCACACGAGCAGATATGCTGTACTCGGCAGAACAGGTGTGATCTGTTGCTGGGCGGGGTGCAGTACAGATCTGTCACTAACGAATGAGCTGAGTTGGATGCTGAACTGTTCCTCGTCCTCTCCTCTCTGCCCAAAGCCCCGTGCCCTGACACATATATGTTACTGCTAAAACTTGCAAAGGACAGCCTCCGCAGGTACCTGGTGTTACCGACCCGCTCGGCGCTCCTGGGGCTCTCCCTGCACTAGAGACCCTCAGCTCCTTCTCACTAGGCCACCTCACCGTACTCTCCGCCACCAGTCCAGCCCTGACCACAGCACGTACAACCCGGGGATCAAACACGGGGCCACCGCAGCGGCGGGGACGCCACGGGTGCCGGAGGATGCTCGGGGGAGCATTGCTCCTCGAGAACGGCGGCGGAGGCGACACAGACGCGACGGAAGGGCGAGCGAGGGCCCAAGGCCAGCCGATAGCCGCTCCCTTCCCGTGGAGCACAAGGAGAAGGCCGCACGGCGCCACCGGAGGCCGCGGTCCAGCAAGGGTCTCAGACCCCGCGTGGGAGGGACGCGGAGCGCGGCGGAGCGCGGCAAGGCCCGAGGGGCCGGGCCAGCGGGACACAGCCGCCCCATACCTGCAGGTTAAAGACCTGGACGGGCAGCGGCATCCTCCCCTCACGCCGCCGCTTCCGGCCGCCCGCCCCTCCCGCTCCGCTTCCGCTTCCGTTTCCGGGCCGCGCGTAGCGGCGAGGCCGCGGCCGACAGGTGAAACTCTTAAAGGGGCCGCGGCCCCGTTCGGCCCCGCGGCGGCGGCGGCGGCTCGACAAGCTCCGGGCGCTCCCTCCGCGGGGCCGCCGCCACCTCCCGGACTGCGGGGCCATGAGGTGGCCGCACCCTGCGGCGGGGGCCCGCGGGGCTGCAGCATGAGCGGTTCTTGCCTAGGGCTGCGCAGGGCCGGGGTTCTGCTGTCCCTGGGCGCCGCCGCCCTCTTGCTACTGCTGCTGCCGCGGGGGCAGCGCCCCGCCGCGCCCCGCCCGCCGCCCGCCGCCGGGCCCAGCGCGCCCCCTCCGCACCGCGCGGGCCCCGCCGGCTCCGCCGGAGCGCCGGGCGGCGGGCCCGGGGCCGGCGGCCTCGCGGGGAGCGCGCAGCTTGCGCGGAGGGGCCGCCTCGGGACTGCCGGCAGCGCGGCCAGGGAGAGCCTCGAGCTGAAGGACATCTTCATTGCCGTGAAGACCACGAGGAAATACCATAAGAGCCGGCTGGACTTGCTCCTCCAAACCTGGATCTCCCGGGCGAGGGGACAGGTGAGAAACTTTGCCAGCGGGCTGGGCCAGCCGGGAGCCCGGGCCTACGCTCTCCAGGACATACTGCGCTCCCACGGAGTTTTTCTCTCTTTTGTTAAAAGAGGCTTTCTTTGTAAGACTGTGGAAAGTCGTTTTATATAAATGCTTGGTGTGAGCATACTTCCAAAAGAGTTCGTTGCTGATTAGGCTAGTCACCTGCAATATGGGATCGGTAATCCAAGCAGCCATAGTTTGCTGATTTTTGTATGACTGTAGGAAGTGCTTTCATGATATTGAAAGATTCCTGGTAATGATGCATCTAAGCTGATCTTTTGGACTAAGTACTTAAGTTTTTCCGTAGAACATAAAGTTTGTTCCCTTGTTCCAGAGTTTTGGTCAGTTCAAGTATATTAATGGGATTTTATCCAGCAATTGGAACAAGACTGTGTTAACCACCTCCCACTTCCCACCCTGACTTGCATTCTTTCTTCTTTACCTGCTTGGCAGCTGTGGATGATTCCTAGTCAGAGAGAGGAGGTAGTACCAAAAAAGACCAAAATCCTTTCTGTCTGGAAATCAGTTGTCTGTACTGTGAGTCAAGCAGGGTAAAATACAGCCTGCTTTATTAAAATGACTTTCTTCTGGTTTGTAATGAAAAAATGTAACAAAGAAGGCAGGGGTTGAAGTTGGTGAGGGGGTTTCTGCACCCCTACTCCTTCCCCCGTTTGCAGTGGCTACTGTGAAACAAACTACCAAGAGAGACAAAACATTCTGACTTATAACTGAAACTGAGCAAATTTAAAATTAGAATCTGAAGTTCTTAAATGTGGACACATGGTTTTTGTCTCCCGCAGACGTTTATATTCACGGACTGGGAGGATCGGGAGCTACGCCTGAAAGCAGGTGAGCTGTGTGGCAGCATAGGTGCATGCTGTCTATTATAACTGAGCTTTGTTTCTTTCATACTCTCTATAGAAGTCCTTATTTCGTGCTGTACAAGCAACTAGGGAAGTTAAGATGGAGAAAACAGAGAAAATTTCTCTCTAATTGTCACCTGGACAAGATGCCTGGAACTTCCAGAATACTGGGTTCACTTTTGCACCCCTTTTCTTCTTGTTAGTAAGCTTAAGCTTATGTGGTCCAAAGTCATAGTAGGTATTTCTTTCGCACACATCCCATGACACTGCTTATATACCCTCGCTTGTTTTAATGCAGTCACACAATTTCATGACACTGCAGCTTACATGCCAGATGGGTAACCTGTGAGCCCTGCCTGTCCTTCAGCTTCTTCTCCGTGTGTGCACCATGTGCACCTCAGATGTACAGTATTGGTGCCAAATGTGCACTTCTTTTGTAGTCTTTTTTGACTGCACATGCTCCTCAGACCTGAAAAAGCTGATCTTTATTCTTCTAGGAGATCATATGATCAACACCAACTGTTCCGCTGTCCATACCCGGCAAGCTCTCTGCTGCAAGATGTCTGTGGAATATGATAAATTCCTGGAATCTGGGCAAAAGTAAGTGAAACACATTGTTCCGATTGACTTTGTGTCTTCCAGTTCTGTGCTTACGGGAAACTTGAGTAACCATCTCTGTTCCATTAAGGAATGTAGTATTAGCTAAAATGTAGGGATGAATGCAGGAAAGGGAGCACAGTATGAAGCAATGTTTATAAACAAGCATCATCTGAAAGGTGGAAAGGATTATGATCTAAGGAGGTTATTCATTTCAGCCTCTTTGCAGACTTAGCATCTGTGGGTGCTTTCATCTTTCCTATTCTGTAATTTGGGACAATAAGAAATACTTTCTGCTCCAAGCCTGAAAGACTATAACTCAGTTGTAAACCTATAACTCATTTCTTTGTCCTTGTAACTTCTTGCTTTGTTTTGTTTGAAGATGGTTTTGCCATGTGGACGATGACAACTATGTGAACCCTCGGACTCTCCTGCATCTCCTGTCTGCCTTCTCACACAGCCAGGATGTGTATGTGGGGCGACCGAGCCTCGACCATCCCATCGAAGCAGCTGACCATGTCCAAAGTGATGGATCAGTAAGCAAACTTTTTCAGTTTGTCTGAGAGATATTCCAATCCTTTAAGTCTTTAAAACCATGACAATTCATAGGACTTTCCCGTAAACCCCCATAAACCCAAGTGATTTAATCTGCTGGAAATGAACCTCATTTTCAGAGGCAGGATGCTGAGTTAAATGCACCTTCAGTCTGATGTTGCGTGCATATGTATGCACACTGGAGGTTGTCTCCTGGATGGCTGGCTGTTTCTGTTCCTTTACTCACATATGCTGTGATCTCCCTCACACTGAGTTTAGCAGGGCCTCCCCACTTTGACTCTTCCTTTAGTGGCTTTGTTCCTTATTTTAGGACTTGGGAGTTTGGGTGGGAGTTTAAGGGGGTTTTTTATTTGTTTTGAGTGCAGTATCACACACGTTATCATCTTGAACCAACTTCACATGGGTGACAGAAGCTTTCTGGATAGATAAAGCATTTCCAATATAAAGTGCTTACTAGGTTTCCAAGAACCGGAAGAAAACGTATTTCAGTCACAAGATACATGTGCTAAGGAGAAAATCCTAACCAGGTCGCCTGCACTGGCAGGTCTGTTTAAAAATATATCAATCCACTGGCCAGAACATCATAAAAAGTTATAAAGCGGTTTGTTAGGGAAGACTGCACAACAAAATAGTCTCCTTGGACATAGAGCCAATATATATATGGACCACCTTTGACATCCTCAGTAACACTGAGCTGGCTATGACCCTTACTTAAAATGAATAGGGGACAGATGTCATTGTGTGGAAGTGGGGCTATTCTTTTCCATTTCATGTGTGCTACCTCCCTTATGCTAATTTGATGGTTGACCTGCTGTCTGTTTCAAGATTAGTTTCATTTCAGAGAACAGCTATCTGCTTTCAGCAGCCTAAGCAAATAGGGATTCATCTGTAGGCTTGTTCTGACTCAGATGTAATATGTGATATCAAATAGAACCTTGAGTTCCCTTCCCTGCCCAGCCAAATGCAAAAAGCTGATTATCAGTAACTGCTGTGTGTTTTTTCTTTTTGCTTTTCAGAAGACAACCGTGAAATTCTGGTTTGCCACAGGTGGAGCTGGATTCTGTATCAGCCGAGGTCTTGCCCTGAAGATGAGTCCCTGGGCCAGGTAAGCATTGTTCCTAGCTGAGCTCCACCAATACATGTCTGGGAGGTTTTAAAACACATTTTGGCTTGTCTCCTATGCTCTCTGCCACAGCCTGGGCAATTTCATTAGTACTGCAGAAAGAGTACGTCTTCCTGACGACTGCACCATTGGCTACATCATTGAAGGGCTGCTGGAGGTAAAGCTGCTGCACAGCCCATTGTTCCATTCCCATCTGGAAAATCTGCAGAGACTGCAAGGGGAGTCTGTGCTGCAGCAGGTAGGGCTATGCTTCATGTCCTGTTCTTATAGTTACACCTCAGTCTGATCAGAAAGAAAAGACTGTGTAGACTTAGCACTCTTCAGCAAAGAAGGATATCTACAGGCTCGCTTGGAGCACAGTTTCACTCTAGCCAACTAGGTCATACAGCTGTCCCCTTCTTTGGGGACACATTCTGCTACATGAAGCCCAGGTAGGGTGTACCCCACCTCCTCCTAAACCCTGATTTTTTGCCTGTAGCTGTAGCAGAAAGTGTAGAAGTTTGCTAAACAGTGTTTCTGGTTTTGCCTAACCAAGTTTCAGTCTTAATTCATGCTGTTCAGAAAGCTATATAAGTACTTGACATAATTAAATGTTTGATCATTTTAAAGAATAATTTGCATGAATCTCAAGAAACTTAAAGTTGCTTCTGAAAAATCAATTTGCTTTTTAGTTGCTGGGCTACATTTTACCTCCCTGGCAGCAGATGGAGCCACAAGGCCATCCAGCAGTGTTGTCTGCATCACGCTGCTTGGCACCATAAGTAAACAAGCGTGTGGTTTTGCCCCTGCATGCTGGGTGGTTATATTTTTCTGACAATTGTATTAGGCAGCAGAAATGTGTGCCTGGGGCCAAATTCCACCGTGATGTCACCTTCCTTTATGTTAGTGAATTTGACTGTAGCAACAGTCCAACAACTGACCATTGTTTCACTGGTCATCATTGGTTCCATGAGACGAAGACAGCTAACCCAAAACCCAGGAAATGTACAATTATAAAGAAAATTTACATCTTCTTGTACCTGACACCTGAAAAATTCTTAATGCAGTGCTTGTGTGGAGGAACCCAGGGTTCCAAAGATCTAAATTTTGTTTCAGATTTGAAACATGACAATCCTTTCCATGCTACTTAATATGCAAATATTTATATTTTCCCCCTGTGCTAAAATATTGCTATTGCAAACTTCAGGCAATGTCTGGTAAGGATGAACGTGTTATTCAGTGAAGGTACAAACAGTAGCAGAATTCATGTCCTTACAAAGCTTACAGTTGAAACTCATCTTGTCCTTCAGGGCAATGCACCTTTCAGATCTTCTGTGTATTCTCCCACGTTGCCCTTAGTGCCGTTCAGCGCCAGCGTTGCTTGCATCAGAACTAACCACTGTCCTCCAGATGTGATCCATGTTCAGATTAGATAGCATCTTTGGAGACTTTCTTGGCACCTCATTAATAACCCTGCTATCTCCACTCTGGTTTTCTGCATTAGTGTTCCAAGTTATGAATACTTACTTGTTTTTACAGGTAACCCTGAGTTACGGTGACCCTGAGAACAAACACAATGTTGTGAGTGTGGGAGGAGTGTTTGGCCTTCAGCAAGATCCAACCCGGTTAGTGTCCACTTCCAAAACAAGATCTCCCTACCTTGTTCATGTTTGTCATCTGTAAGATGATCAGACCCACTGATGGGCTTATTTTGTCATGTCAGCTCATTACTGTGCCAAAAGCAGGTGGACCCACCCCCTGCTCCATCAGCCTGCTGCACATTCAATGCTAGTATGTTCCATGTGTGGAGAATTCCAATCTAATGCTGTCTTTTTTTTTTTTTTTTAATATAGATTTAAATCTGTCCATTGTCTGCTTTATCCTGACACTATTTGGTGCCCTGCTAAGAAGATGTCATAATTCTTGACGAGCCACTGACACCTATGTCTTAGCTAGTTAGCATAAGGCAGGAGTTGCGGAGTTTTTTGGTGGTTTTATTCTTCTTCTGGGAGATAGCCAGTGGTATCTACAAAGGAGGTAGACAGACTCTCTTTTGAAAAGCAATAAGGTATGGTTTGTTCAGCTGCAGTCTGGGACATTCCAAGAAGAATCTTTGTTCTTTTGTCTAGTGGCTCTTCATAAGATGACCACAGTCCTGTGTGTATGAGTCACTTTATACTTTCATCTGATGTCATGTGAACCTGTGCTTGGGCACATCTGAGGCAAATGCAGTACTGGGACTGAGAGTGTTTTTACTGCCCTTAGGGGTTACTAGAAGCCACTGTTGAAGCTGGAGTGCTAGAGCAGACTGTAGTCCCCATGGTGACAAGAGAGGGGAAGTTTTCACTCATCTTTCTTGGGAACAGAATTATTTAAGAGCTTCTGTGGCCTGACAGATTTAAACTGCAGCTGGCTAGAATACAGAAATCCTGGCATCACTAGGGTAAACAAGGCTGAAAGCCTTTGTCATGAGAAAACCCTGTGTGAGGGTAAGCTTACTCAAGACTAGATGAGTTGCTTACAATGTACATTCTCCCCTGTCATCCATGTGTGCCTCCTGTGGAGGTAATTGTCAGACCTGGCTCGCATGCAACTGAATTGCAGTGGTTGATGATTATGATCTATTCCCTTGATATTTGATATTGAAAAAATATTTGTCTGACAAGATGTTAATTGTTCCTCCCGCTTGGCTGGTAGTTGGTCACATGAGCTGGAGAAGCTTGTGCTGGTGAAACACACCCTGCTTCTGAAACAGTGTAAGAGGAGAGAAATACTAGATAGCTGCAATTCATCGAGGAGAGTTTTGATGGTATCATTTGAGGACCTTTAATTGTATGACCATGGTTACTCCAGCTTCTTCAGATTATCTTTTAATTACCATAAAGCCAAGATCAGTGCTTGTTTTTACTCTTTAATATTTCAACAAGCAATTCATGCAGTCACTAAAAGGAGATTGCACATTTACAAGCAGAAGTTCAGTGCTCTAGCAGTATCATCTGCTGCTGCTTTTTAAAGAAAGTAAACTTAATTTTTAAAGTGGAAGGAATGGGGCTCCATATCTTTACTTTTTTGTTAGCCCAGACTTTGGCCATGTGCAAACCCTACCTGACCTGAAGAATACCTTACAAAAATATACCTTTGCAAAATCACTGTTTACTCTTACAAAAAATACTTGCTAGTTTAGTGATAGAGTTTGAGGCCAAATTAAGGGAAGAATAATAGAATGCCATTGTATGATCTGGAGCTGTGATTATTGGCTTGACTGTGGATCTAGCAGAGATTTCAGGTTTCTAAATGGCTGCACTCAGCTGTACTGTGGGGTTCACCTAGGTATTTAACTTCCTGGCAAATGCCTGTAGTGTATTCAAGTGTGCCACTTAGCACAGGGGTCAGCTTCCTCAAATATACCATGTTCCCTGCATTTTAACAAACCTTTCAGTGTTTACCTCAGTACATTGTCCTCTTTGCATGATTTTAGGTAGTTCTGCTGAGGAGCCAACAAGCTGACTGCTGCTTACTACAGTCCTGCCGCTCATTCTTGTATTTTTCCTTTCTGTCGTATGTACTAAGGTACACATGAGGTATGGAAATGAGAAAGCTGCAGCGAGCTGGAGCAAAGCCCAACTAGCACACTGGCTGTTCCATAATGGGCTGTCAGTGTTACAGGTGTGCCTGTCACAGAAAACAGAGGAGGATTTGTGGCATAGTAGGTTCTACCTCTTTATTAGATCTTCTGCTAACTAGAATTGAGGCATCCTGTGGTTTAATTATTTTGTTATCTCCAGAACTGGAGATTCCGGGTATCCATATATTTTTTTTTAATTTGGTTTTAAAGTCCTGTAGCAGAAAACTGTGAAACTTCATGAGCTCTTGAGGTGATTTTGTCTTCAAGCACTGCTTCTGGACTCTTCTCTTGGAAATCTTCCCCTTTCACTGGAAGCACCCTTTTGTAAGATGACAGAGACCAAGCAAGGACTGGGCAGCAATTGTGGCAAACTGCAGTTAAAAAAAACCACAACACTTTATATTGATGGCAGCAAAACTAAATGCCAGAAGTTTCACACTGTGGTCACTGGTCACACTAGGTATGCCAAAGAGGCAAGTGCCCTCAAAGCTGGGAGGGTGTTTATGGAACTTAAAAAGGACCATGTTCTCCTGCAGGGCAACAGAAAACTGTTCCGTGTGTTCAGGCTCGTTCCAAGGTTTCTTGGGTTGAGAATGCAGTAAGCTGTGTGGATCTATCAGGCTGCAGCTTTTTAATCGAACTACTTTTTCATACATAAAGTGTTTCTATAAAATAAATATTTAAATATGTCAAAGGCTGTGTTTTGTCATATTTCTTCACATGTGCTCTGTATCAAAAATGGACCATAACCCTGCTACTCCAGAAAAGTATGCCCTCCTGTCAGGCTTATATGATGCCAAGGGCCAAAAAGCAAGTAAGCTCAATGACTAGGATGTGGAGAACAGAGATGGATGAGAAGAATCCTTGTAGCTGCTTCTTAACAGTGTACAACCAAAAGAATTGAAATAATGAGGATTTTAATTGTCATCTTCAGCAGCAACTTCGAGGGGGCAGAGCTGGCAGGTTTTTTTCATCAGACTCTAAAAAGCCTGTTTTTCTGTAGTCGCTGAGATGATACTTCAATCACGGGTGAGGGCCACAAACTTCACCTCTGCCTGTCTCGCTGGGTGAGTCTGGAGCCAGCTTTATGCCGCGCTCCCCCGGCGGAGGCGGGGAAAGATTGCTCGGCCCGTGGGGCCGCCCCGCTCCCGGCCCGCCCCGGCCTCGGGCCCGCCCCGGCCACAGTCCGGCCGAGACATGGAGCCGCAGCTCAGCTTCCGCGGCCGGCGGGCGCTGGTGACCGGAGCCGGCAAAGGTGCCCGCGGGCGGGGGGCCGGGGAGGGGGTCGGGCCGGGGCGGCTCTGACGCCGTGTCCCCGCAGGGATCGGCCGCGCCGTGGCCGTGGCGCTGGGCAGGGCCGGGGCCCGTGTGACCGCGCTGAGCCGAACGGCAGCGGACCTGGAGAGCCTCGCGCGGGAGGTACCGGTACCGGACCCCTCCTCTTAGCCCCCTCCCTCCCCGATATCCCCGCACCGGGCCCTCGCGGGCCCCCGCCCACCGCGGCCGCCCTCGCCGCAGTGCCCGGGCATCGAGACCCTCTGCGTGGACCTGGCGGACTGGGACGCTGTGGAGGCGGCGCTGGGCGCGGCGGGGCCGTTCGAGCTGCTGGTGAACAACGCGGCCGTGGCGGAGCTGCAGCCGTTCCTGCAGGTGACGCGCTTGGCCCTGCAGCGGTGAGTGCCCGGCCCCGGCCCGCACGGCACCGCAGCTCCATGAGAAGTTCTGGGGCCGATGCCCGCCGAGGTCTCACAAAGCCCTGAACGTCAAAAACGGCGGCAGAGCTTTCCAGAAAAGGGTGTTACTAGAGGGGAGGCAGCTGGAAAGAACAAAGTCAGCAACTGGTGTATAGACACTGGACAGGCTGACATGCGCACTTTTAGCAGTCCCCAGTGGTCGATTGTTACTGTGTATGTCCTTTTTCTTTACTGTCTTTTCATTCTTTACATCATCACCTTTCACCCCTTAAACAGCAAAAGGAAACAAAGCACTGGCTCTTACATCCATTTCTAAGTAGCCAGAACCTGCAGGCGGGGTGCACCTGTCTTCCTGCTGGCATGGGAGGAGAGTGCATTTGCTGCTCATCAAGCTCAGAGCTTCCAGTCTAGTTCCAGCTCAGTTAAATTGAAAGGCAGTTGTTGCTAAGACAATTCAGAAATAGAGACAAAAAAGCCAGGTAAGGAAGCAAAAAATGGTCATGGTGGGAAATTAAATTTGCTAACTACAATAACATGACTTCTTTATTCTCTGAAAAATTCCATAGTTTTGTTGTGAGTATGCTTTAGGATACAGGCTATCTTGACCACATCCCTCTGGGAAAATGGGTCATGCTGTGTCCCTGTGTTAAAAATGGTTGTTGAGAATCTACAGTAAAGGTTTATGACTAGGACAAAAAATGTATGGATTCTACTAAGATCATTCTGCAGAACTGGCAGGTGGAAGCCTAAGGAAGCACGATGTGGCAAACAGAAGAAATGCTGCCTCTACCTACCTTACAGCAACTTTGTTTTGTAAATCTGTGTGAAGGGTTTGCTTGACCTAGGAGTCATCTGCCCTGGCTGAAGCCCAGGGCTCTGTTTAAACTTTGACAGAGGAATTCCATTACGCTGCAGAAGAGCAGAGTCCTGTGCAAAATGCACCTGATGCATGCATGCACCTCCTCACACACTGACAGGCTTGCAGCCAGTGGATGGTTCTGGTTCATTGCTGAGATCCCACCTGACCATTGTGGCTCTCCTGACAACTTGGCATTTCTGTCCATGTCCTAGAGTATCACCAGTGTTTCCATGAGACCAGCAGCACTTGTCCTCTGCTGCCTCCCATAACAGCTCCCTGGGCTGGGCTACAACCACTTGGTAACTTAAATTTGATTTATTTGTAGGTCTCTTGATGTGAATTTCGGGGCTGTGCTTCATGTTTCCCAGGTGAGGAAGAACTGTCACTACAGCTGCCTCCATGAACAGCAGTGACTAAATTGTTGTACATAGCAGAGGTATGTGTCCACTGTGGGGGCTGAAAGGACTGCAGTCCAAAGTCAATCCAAGAAACTACATGTACAGTCCCTTCACACTCTTGCAAGAAGGAGGCAGTGAGAACATGGTTCCTCCAGATGGTTTTGTTCTTTGGTCTCCCATAATAGCCCAGCAAGATTCCTATGGAGTGAAATAATGATTTCTCTTGTTAGGATTCTGGCATTTCTTAATTTTTTTCTCTCCTTCCCCTCCCAGATAGTTGCTCGGCAGATGATTGCACAAGGAGTGCCAGGAGCCATTGTGAATGTCTCCAGCCAGGCATCGAAGCGTGCGCTGAGGGATCATGCTGTTTACTGTAAGTGTGTGCAGCATTAGCAGTGCCCCTCTCAGGTTTGACCAGCTGGACACCCACAGTCAGCAAGCTGCCAGTTTTGGGCAGTGTGTTCCATAGCACCTCCGGACTAGGTGCTGTGCAGTTAAATATCTCCTCTTCTTCCCTTCTCTTAAAGGTTCCACAAAAAGTGCTCTGGATATGCTGAGCAAAGTAATGGCAATGGAACTGGGACCCCACAAGGTAGGAGTCTGTGAGAGAAAAGTGTGAAAGCTGAACCTGAGCAGAAGCACAGCGGTTGGATTAGACTGTTTGTTGCTCCTGGTCCCAGATTAGGGTGAACACTGTGAACCCCACCGTGGTTATGACTGACATGGGGAGAATTAACTGGAGTGACCCTCAGAAATCTGCTGCCATGATTAATCGGATTCCCCTGGGAAAGTTTGCAGGTCAGTGGCATATGTCTCTAGGCTGTGCTCTCATGTTTTCTCCAAGCCTGCCTTCTCACTAACATCACAGCTGGAAGTTGCTGATTTTTGGGCAAAGTGACAGTTCTGCCGAATGCCTTTGGCTGAATTCCTGCAGTATTTGATCAGGACAGGGTAAGAATCAACCCTTCTCTCGCTTTTTCTACAGCCTCCTCATCCTGGGACAAGTGAAATTAACTTACTCTATTATTCATAAACCTGACACTGTGTTTGCTGTCACCTAAGCACCATTTGATCACAAGGACACTTTGATGTCCAGCTCTCAGACACTTCATCAAGCACAGTTTGAAGGCAGAAACACTTTCCAGCTCTAATTACCTGTAGATGTCAAAGGCAGACCTTTTTAAGTGCTTATTTTTCTGGTACACTTTGAGGTGGGCATCAGATGTTCTCTGTGTTTGATTGCAGAGGTGGATGATGTGGTGAACAGCATTCTCTTCCTGCTGAGTGACAAGAGTGCTATGACAACTGGCAGCTCATTGATGATTGACGGAGGCTTTCTTGTCTCCTAAGATGATACCTGCATTTCACACCTGGCCTCAATTTACATATGAATACTGCCTAGATGTAAACTGGATAGAAAACAATGACTCACTTCTTGCTGAAGGGGCAGCAGGGCTGAAGATTGTATTAGAAGTGAGGGAGAAAATCAGCTTTGCAATGCTGCTATATAATAAAGCTCACATACACCTTCATGGAGAATGTTTATTGCACCAAATAAGGTTTTATCTTGTCACTCTACATGATGATTAGAAATTGGACCTCTCTTCCAACCCTGTTCCCCCCCCACAACCCTTCAGAAGCTCTCCCTGTTCCATCCAAATCCACAGTCTGTCTGCATTTTCAGTGGGAAGGGAAAGAAGTTAGCAGACTCCTCACTGCTTCATTTGTTGTCTTTAGTAGAAAAAAAAAATAGAGGCAACAACCCCAGCCCTGCTCTGCAGAGACTGGATTTTGGGGGGAGGCCCTGCTAAAGACTAATGGGGTGGAGCAGCACCATGCTGTCCTAGGGTGTGCACACACAAAAAGGCAAATGCATTGATTGCACAGAGCTGTTTCACTCAGAGTTTGGCTAGTACCCAATAAAGCACCTAATGATTCATTTTTCAGCTTCTTATTTACTTTGACCCCTTCCAGGGCTGGTGATGATTTCTTTAACAGTCTCAGGAACATTCTGCTAGAGCACCAGTTTGTTAACTGTTAACCACAGCAGGCTGGGCAAGGAGACCCTGCCATCCTCCCAGCTACTCTTGTCTTTCAGCACCATTGAAATCAGCTCCCTCCCCACTCCCACCAGGATGTTCACCACCTGTTTCACCTGCAGGTTGAAAACAGGTGTTTCCAGAACAGGATGGATGTCTCAGCCCTTTCCACTTGGAGTTCAGGAGAGCCAAAACAGCTTGTTGCCTGAAGGAGCTACCTTGCCTTCCCCGCTGTACCTGCCCTGGGGGCTGTATAGTCCCCAGCTGGTCTCCTGTCCCCACTGCCCCTTCACATCAACACTGACGTTAAATCAAAGAGACATTTAAAAAACACTGACTTCGTACATGATGAAGGGCCCTACACATCCCAGCCCCCTTCAGAAACACCCAGCTTAATATGCAATCTGTCAGAGGATGACAGCATGCTGAGCCAACACCAAGGCCACAGCCCTCAAAACATGGTACACTTTTTGCCAGGCTTCTTCACAGGCGGTGGGCAGAGCACAGCCCGGATGGCTTCATCAAACACCGTCTTCAAGCCCCGCTGTGTCAAGGCAGAGCATTCAAGGTACTTTACCGATCCTGGGGAAAGAGAGCTGCAGCTCAACCACTCCAGTTCCACCACCATGCACTATTGCTCACCCACTCACAAAGTGCAGTGCCACCAACATCTCTCTGCTCACAAGACTCACCGATCTCCCGAGCCATGGCCAAGCCTTGGGGATAGGTGATGGGGGCCAGTTTCTTATCACGTAACCTTTCAATGGTGTCCTTATCATCCCTCAAGTCCAGCTTGGTGCCCACCAGGATAATAGGTGTATTTGGGCAGTGGTGTCGGACCTCAGGGTACCACTGAAACAGAGAGGCATGATGAGAAAAGTAGTTATACGAGTGGCCATAACCATGAGGAGGCATTCCAACTATTGGGAATGAAGAGGTTCACTACTGACATGGTGGCAACACCTGAACAGGATACTGCTCCTACAGTTCTGATATGCTCCGCATAAAGAGACTGGTGCAGATGTAATAATGAAGGCACTGAGACACAGAATCCTGACAGACACTGCCAGCCAACACTGTGCAAAGTGCTTTCCTTAACTGCGATGTTAGCTTCTAAGACATCCCTTATCTTAAAACACAGATTCGGAAAGACAATAACTTAGCCAAAGAAGTCATTAATAAAAAGCAGGTGCAACTTAAAACCTGCAGACTATGATTTTCCCTCATCAAAACATTACTGCTTGAAGTTCTGGGCTTGTAGGTGTGGTGCTGGGTGGGGCAGGGAGTGTTACTGGTTCTTCCCTTCTACTGTTTCACCCAGGAGAAGAATACTTTACCTTAGCTCGGACATTCTCAAAGGAGGCTGGACTCACAAGGGAGAAGCAGATCAAGAAAACATCCTGTGCAGAAACAAGAGGGTCAGCTGTGCAGACAGAAACAGCTAGACTGAAGGGAGGCTGCAGAGGGAGCCTGAGAAAGGACCTCCTCCCACAACCAAGGGCTGCTGTGGCCTTAAGAAATTCTTCCCCATTAAGGGTGTGAAACTAATTCAGAGAGGGAAGGAATGGACCATAAATGTATGATTACATCTTCTTTCACAATGCTGGGCTCTGCATGTTAAGAGCCTGAGGCCTCAAACATCTTAACAGCACTAAGGGCTTCACCAGCAGCACACCTGCTTAGTAACTGCTACACCCAGAAACACTCCTAGGGCAGCCCAACAGGGATCTGCCCTGCTGAGAGAGAATGGGAATATGGACCTGGCTAGGCTACACAACAGCCCTACAGCATTCCTTTTACTTGGGCCTCCCTGGGGCACCCATAACTCTTCAAAGATCATTACAAAGAAGAGACTAGAACAGGACAGCGTCTTAGGAGAAAATCAGCTGTAATACTTCTTAAACAACCAGAATTATGGGTGTAGTTGCAGGAACTAAGACTTTCCTCAAAGGAAAGAAGCATGCCTGTCCTTGGGAGCCTCCCTGTCTCTGAGAGGGAGCAGTCCCAAGCCAGTCCAAGCCCAGCACTCACCGTCTGTGGATAGGAAAGAGGCCGCAGTCGATCATAGTCTTCTTGCCCTGCTGTGTCCCAGAGGCCCAGGTTCACTGGCTTTCCATCTACCATCACATTGGCAGAATAATTATCAAACCTGACAATGAGGAGTCCCCATCAGTGACAATTTTGTGGTAACCTTCACATCTTTATATGGAATTCAAAGGGGCAGTGAATCAGAAAAGGATACTGCAGCACAGCTCCAGTGGGGACAATCTGCCTTCCTCACACACACAGCCACAGCATCATCCTTACCTGTCAAATTCACAGTCTGATTTGCAACAGCCACCTCCTCACATACAAACCAAACTTTTATACACACAAGCATAGAGATCAAAAAGCAACTGAAGCCCAAGGCCATTACTTACACGGTGGGAATGTATTCTCCAGGAAAGGCATTTGTGGTGTAACTGATCAGCAAGCAGGTCTTCCCGACAGCTCTGCAGAGGGTAAGAGTGACAAGCATAAAGAAGGGCACAGCATGGAGCACTAAGGCAGTAAAACTCACCCTTCACCAGTGAAAACACACAGTTAGGTAAAAAGCTACCATGTGCTTTCCAGCCTGTTGCAGGCTGGAATTCCCTAGTTGTCACAGACATGGCCTGAACTCAAAAAAGTGCACCTTGCCTGAGCGCTTCCTAACCCTGCTCTCTGCTCTCCTTACCCATTCAGCCCTCAGCAAGACATCAGTCAAAATACAGCTGTTTCATGAACCAAGAGAGGGAATAAATTAGAGTTGTGTGCTGGGCTCAACAGATGCACAGTAATTCAGCAAAATGGATAAACAGTGAGGTTAAAAAACGTGCAACAATGCAGATCTGCAAGCTCCTCAGATTCAGGAATTCAGTATCAATAAACACAAAGGAGAAAAAATAAGTATCCATAAACAAAAATGGACTTTAAAACTGACTGCAGGCAGTTTGGAAAAGATTAGTGAAAAAGGATAAAAAGCAGCTCAGGCTCAGGGCTTTGCTGAAGGTTGGTGGGATTGCTCAGCCCAGCAGCAGCAGCTGGCAAAGGCCAGTCCGGCAATAGAGCGAGCACAGGGACTTTAACCAGCCCTGCAGATTTCCTAACGGTGAGCTTCACTGTAAGAACAGAGGAGTACCAGCAGTGTGAGCAACCTCTTTATCACGGAGAACGCTGTGAACTGCAGACAACCTTCCAGAAAAAGACTGTGAGTGCCAATGCCAGGGAAAGATGGCTTTGAGGTGCCTGGGTGAAGCTGAATAGCTAGCAGAAATGGGTATCCCCTACCCAATCCTGCAGCCAGACTGACGTAAGAGAGGATGTCAGAAGAGAGGAACAGAGTTGACAGTCCCCTGCACACACCAGGATGACAGAAAGCACAGAGAGAACAAACCACTATTACAACTTTTCCTTTGGATTAGGTCCCCGCGGTCTGAGAAGAGAGGTTTTGTCATGAACCACTCGGCTGACTGGTCCAACTTTCCTCCTGAAGTGTGACTTCACTTTCCCACCAAAAAGGGACACTTGTAATTCACAAAAACCTGAGTATCTATGTGTTTCTCTCAGTCTGCACTGTTGATCTAGTCTTAAGGCAAAACACAGGACAGCAAACCTTCAGCTGAACTCCATTTCCAACTTCATCCTGAGCTCCCAGTCACTCTCCCCTCTGCAACAAGGCTGCACGTTCTCCTACTCCCTTCTTTAGCCCTCACAGGCTGGAACCTGGAAGACATCCTCACGAATGCATACTTGAAGCGGTGGCAGGCACGAGAAGGGGGAAGTCTAGTCCCTGCCTAAGACCAGTTCACAGCTAGGTCTGAGTACCTCAGCTCTGTTCTTGCTGAGGTGATAAGAAAAGTAAAATGGAATTGTGAGGAAAAATATACAGGATGAGCTAGGAAAGTTACAAAGCAGCATAAATCTAGTGCATGCCTGCATCTTGCAAGCAAATGTGTTCCCAAAAAAAAAGGCATTTAGGAAGAGCCTTAAGAAAAAAGCAAGAAGGGTGACAAGGAGCACATGGTGAAATCAGAAAGAGCAAAGTATTTCACCTCGGAACAATCAACAATAGGACATAGGAGACCTGCGAACATCAAGATTTTCGGGAGGACTCTGTCAGGAATCAAGCAGGAACAATGAAAAATAGCAAAATACCGGCATCCAAATGAAACAACAAGGAGGCAAACGTAAAACCCAGGAAAAGCCTGTGTTTGCTACCCAGGCAGCACCCAAGTTCACGAACTACGAAAGGAGCGGGGCAGGGTTGCGGGGCTGCCGCAAGGCCCCCCTCTCCCGCCGGGACTCCCCGGCAGCCCGGCCCCACCCGAGCCAGGCCCCGGTAGATCCAGGCGGGAGCGAGCCTCGCCGCCCGGCGCGGGGCCTCCCGCCGGCGGAGCGGCTCTGCCGGGCGCAGGCCCGGGCCAGCCCTCCCTGCCTCCCTCCTCCCCTCGGCCCGCCAGGCCCGCTCGGTGCGCGGCTGCAGGGCCGGGGCGCGGCCCCTCCCGCACTCACCCGTCGCCCACCACCACACACTTGATCGCCTGCATCTGCCCGCGATGGCGGCGCCGCGACTGCGCCGCAGTGACCGCCCGCGGGGTGGGGCGGGCCGAGCCGAGCCGAGCCGAGCACCGGGCCGAGCCGAGCCGAGCCGAGCCGAGCCGAGCTTAGCACCGGGCAGGGTCCCGCCGGCTCCGCCCCCGCCGCTCTCCCGGGGCCGGCTCGGTCCGCCGCGGGCGCGGGGAAGCGGCGGCCCCGCCCCGCCAGAGGAGCGGTGGGCGCTGCTCGGGGCCGGTCACCGCAGTGGTGTTAACACCGGGACCCGCCGGCTCAGGGACAAAGCTTTAAACCTGGTTACGTTTTAGCTGCATAGCTCACCGTCATCTGCCCGGAGCTGCTGAGGAACAAAGATGGAGCAGGGAAAACCCTGCAGGAAGATGGCTTTTGGCTTGCCCCACCCAGGAAAAGAGGTGCCCACAGCAGCGGCCCTGTCTACAAACCACAGCCTTTGCTTTTCCCTTATCTGTGGGTCTGCGGCACTGCCCAGCTCCACAAACTAAGTGGCTATTGCCACAGGTTCTCTTGGTTATGACTAGGGAACAGCTTTCCAGCTTCTTTGCTTTTATCATAGTCCTGAACCAAAGCCATTGCCATCTCATCCACGGGTAACAGCCTTTTAGCTGCAGGACAGGCTGACAGGGTCTTCAGGAGAGTAACACAGCAGAAGGCCCCACCCTCCACATCAGCCAAACATCCAGCGTGCCGCTGTCCAGTGCTAACGGCAAAATGCAAAAGTTCTTTATTAAGCAGAGCAAAACCCTATATAAAAAATGAACACAAAGCAACTAGTCCACACAGAAACTTTCATTTTCCAGGTGTCTCTTTAAATATGTACTCTAAGATATGTTCCCAGCCCAGACTCACAGGAACAACTCCCTCTAGGCTCAGTACTGCTGGCCTGACAACAGCTCCTGCTTTCTCCAGTTCAGGCTCTAGTAACCCTTCCCTTTTCTCCAGGTCATGCAAGGACCTGCGCTGTCAGGAGAGGAACCACCTTCCTCCCTTTGTGCTCTGAGAAGCAACTCCCCAGTGTCACACCAGAAGCATCGCTCCTCTCCAGGTTAAGGCCACGGCACTCAGTTCTAGGAGCCTGAGAAGCCAGGAGAACAACTCTGCCACTTGCCACGGTGAAACTAAATCCTGTAGCAATACTGGCCACAACATCTTCACCTAAGGGCTGCAGTTCATAGCGAAGAAGCACAATCACCCACTCACCTTTCCCTGCCACTCACTGTTGCAGAAGTAGAACAACTGCCAAAGCCCAGCTGTCCCACAGGGACACGGAGAGCACTGCACCGAAGCCCCTCGGTGCAGCTGTTTCTGTCTATGCCAAACGTGTTTCTACAGCCCACCAAAATAGCCAGAGCCACAGAGGGAGGGTAAACAAGCAGAGAGGGCCCCATCAGACTTTGCTTCTGTCAGTTAACACTGGGTGAAAAAGCACAAGTGGGTAATATCTGGTGTTTCCAGCAGTTTCAGGATCCCATTAGCAAGGCAAGTTGCTCTGGCCCATAGGGAACTGTAAACACTCCTGGTGCCTTTTCTCACATTTCTCTGTGAACAGCCCTGGTATCCAAACAAATGCTGCAGCAGGACCTTACAGGGAACATACAAACCCCCCAGTAACCCCCTGTACCAAGAGGCTGTGGCAGTGCAGGGGAGGAGGCTCGACACCATGGACTCAGACCCACTGGCCTGGACGGTTGTTTCTTCGTCTCCTTTACGCTGTCAGGAGGAAGATTTCTGAACAGCAAGAGCATTGGACTATCTGCTAGCCTTTGTGTCACCCCACTCTGATAGGACCGTCCATTTAGGAAGAAGGAGCTGTACCTGAGTTGCTCACCCTTTCCCTGACAGCAGATATTTGGATCCTCTAAGCCACAGTCTCACTTCCTAGAACTGTGGGTTCCCAAGGGAGATCCCTGCACATATGCCATGATGGCATTCTGCAAGAAACTTGCTCGCTGGGCCTCCTCTTCCCTCATCCTGGAGATCTCAGCCTCCTTCATTCTCAGCTTCTCCGTCAGCAGAGAGATCTCACCCTCCTTGTCCAGCAGTGCTTCACGGTGATTACTGGATAGGGCTGTGAAAAAGCAGCATTAGTAAAGAAAATCTGGTGTCCCTGTGATAAATAGGGGCAGGCCAAAGGCAATGGAAGTGCTACAGCCAGCAAGCACACAAGAGGAGCTGCCTGAGACAACATGAGAGGTTTTGCACAGGCAGCAGGCACACTTCACTGTGCAGGAAATCCAAATTTTGCCTGCTATGCAGCTTTGGGTGGTCATCTGAGTCTTGGTCTCTACAAAATGAGAGCAGGAATCCCTGTAAATACATGTGGTTGGAGAGTACAACTCATAGGTGTACTCATAGGCAGGAAGCACTTGCTGTCACTATCTGTGAGCACAGCTCAGTTCCAGGCCCAATGCAGGGTAACTCAGAGTTACCACTGGAGAAGCAGGAAAGGACCCATCACCTTTCAGCTGTCTTTCCAGAGCTGCAATCTTCTCTCTCAGCCCGTCCTGGGCTGTGCGTTCAGCCTCCAGGTGCCCAATCTGCTCCTGTAATTCCACTTTCATCTTATTTAGTTCTGTCACTTTCTCCTCTTCCTTCCTGTCCAGGTCCTACCACACAAAGACAAATCCATGAACAACCAAACAACTTCAGAAACTTATTCTGGCCCTGTGGGTGACTATCTCTACTCCAGTCCAAACTACCTGCTGAAGTTCCTCCAGCCTCCTCTTGAGTCCATCAGCATATAAGCTCAACTGTTTGGCCTTGGCCTGGGCCTCAGCAACCATTTCCTTTTGCTTAAGGCAGCAGTTCTGAGCTTCATCCCTTGACTCAGTCATCAGCCGCAGCTTCTCTTCCAGGTGTTCTAGGCGTTGCTGCTGTAAGACACGAAGCAAAGTGAAAATTAAACAGTCCCACTTCATTCCTGTGAAGAGATTCTCCCCTCTCTGTTCCTAATAAAGTGAACCCTTTATTGAGTTTGCCTGGGTAGCCAAACCACTTCATTCCCACAGACAGGTCTGTCCTTACCTCCTCCAAGCGTGCCTGACTCCGCACTTTTATCAACTCCTCCTCTGCCCGTCCTCGCTCAGTTAGTGCAGCTACTTTGACTTGGCTCAGCTCCTGCCACAGAAACGTGGAAAATCATTCCAGACAGAGAAGCTGCACTGCTGTGACACTGACCAGAAAACACAAGCAGCTTCCAGTCACAGGCTATCAAATGACACAGCTCTCCTTCTCACTCAGGGGCAGCAAAAGCAAACAGAGATACAAATCCTTCCTCAGTTCAAGACTGCTATCTATGTTCAATGTGAATTTCAGTTATATGAGGGCAAGTATTGGTTAAACCTTTCCAAAACAAGGCAATAGGAAAGAGCACTGCTGGATGTAGCTGTGGAAATAGAGATGGATAAACATGCTACACTACTTGCAACAACATGAGAATCCTGTTAAGTCAAATCTTAGTAAGACTCTAAACATGTTCAATGGAATCCTTATTTTTGTCCAATGTGAATTTACAAGTTTTTCCTTGGAACTTTCTTCTTTAGTCCAAAGCAGTAAAAATAATTTTAGCTGGTATACTGCTGTTTTCTGTTCCTCCTTACAGCTCATGACAATCTTTACAAAGGTCTGCAGTCAGAGACTCCACAAAGCTTTCCTGGCAGCCTTCTCTGTGCACTGCTATATGAGTGTTCAAATGTGCCCAGAGCACTTTTTCTCACCTCGTCCAGAGATATCCTGATGGCCTCCAGCCTCTGGATCCTGTCGTGCATGGAACGTTCACTGGCCTCCATCTGCTGTGCCACACGATCCACCTGCAAAGCAGCAGAAACCAGCAAGTGACAGGAAACCATTCCACCTCCAGGCAAAGCAAGCAGCAGGACTACTCATCATAATAGTGAAGCATCCTCTCACTGACCCACCTACCAGCAAAGCAAAATTCTTACCTCCCAGAACTCCACTAGGAAACAGTAGTACAGATGGAATCTGCCCTCTAGAAACTAGGAATTCTTAGACAGAGATCCCTCCCAGGCCACAAGGAGGGAGTCCAAGCTCTCATTGTTAAGTGATACAAAACACAAGAGATTCATTTTCTAGAGGTAATGTTGGTAAAATCTTCCCGGCCTGCGACTTTTCTTAAAAGATTTCAGTATCCATCTTCAGAGAAATCTATTAGTATAATTTTATTTTGGAGAGATTTCAAACCTCAGTAACACTGCAAAGAGAATTGGTTGTTGCCTGTTGGCCTGCCCACACTCAGACACAACCCTCTTTGAAACATAACTGAGAAGTAACTAGCATGCTAAGCCCTGTTAAAGGACTGCTTCTGTATAAGCAATTAAAACATTATTTATTTCAAAAGCAGGAAAATATTCCTTATTTGTAATTACCTCTGTGCACAACCAACACGAAGGCCAGCCTCCCAGCCTCTCTTGTAGCATGACATACCACTCTGGCCCACACTCTTGAAAGCTAGAAAATCTTACTAGCTGGTATAAAGTCTTGTGATCTCTTCAGTCAGGCTTTGCTTGAAGAAATGGCCCATAATTCCCACAATAAATCTGAGCCTACCAACTTTTAAACTTTTTAAAGAGCACATTACAGCAAACAATGACCTCCCTTGGTGATGTATGTCAGGACCAAAGAAAGACTAACCAGCATGCTGCAGAAACCCCATCCTTACCTCTTTCACCCGAAGGGATTCCATGTCTTCAAGGCTTTGTTTAAACCTTCTTTTTTCCATTTCCAGACGTTCTGCAGATTAAAAGCAGGCATATCACAACTCTGGCATGCCTGCCACACAGCTGAATTCGTACTTTTTCACACTCTGCCAACCCTTTCTCCTCGGCTGCCTGTGCAAGAACAATGACCCCAACCACAGGTGTCCACAAGCTGCTTCTACTCCTCCGCTCACCTTCAGCCTCCACAGCCCGCAGCTTCAGCTCTGCTGTTGTGTTGGTCAAGTCTTGTTTCAACTGAAACAGCTGATCCTGCTGAACTTTGCACTTCCTCTCCAACTCATCCACCTACATAAGGAAATAACCACCACAAAGGTTTTTCTTTTCCTATTAGCCCAAAAAGTTGGCTGTACAGAACAATGAAGAGACACCCAACCAAGGATCAAAGTAGAGACCATATCTATGGAGCAGATGCTCTACATGTTCAAGTGCCACTTCTCAGACTTGGACTTGGTTTCCTACCTGATTTCTCAGCAGCAGATTTTTCTCACTGGCAGCAGACAAGTCATGCAAAAGCCTGCCTTCCCGATCAGCACCTTCCTGCAAACAGAACCAAAATTAAAAACCTGTACTCCCCCTAGTCCTTGCACTACCAACCTGTGCCAACCAACATCACACCCAGCTAAATCCAACCTACACCATAAACACCAGGGCTCCTCATCACACCTGGCAACTATCTATCTAATTTACACAAAAATTTTTGTCATGGTGGCTTTAGCTAAGCAGTAGTGGTAAAAATCATGCTTGCCTATTGTATCCAGCATCCCCCAAATCTACACAAACCAGTTATGACCTATAGCCCTGCTCTCAAATGTAACTAGGACTTATCCAGCTCACCTGCTTTTGTTGCTGGAGCTCCCTGAAGTGGCACTCAGCCACAGAGTTTTGCTCCTGTTTCATGGCATTCAGCAGCTCTCCCAACGTGCGTACCTTCTGCTCAGACAGAGCCAGGGCAGCTTCAGTCATCTGCAGCCTACAAAGAAAAGCACTTTATGGAGTCTTTTCCAAGGCAGACACTGCAGCAAGCTCTCTGTGCCACCTGGTACCAGGTGCTAATGTCCATCTTGCAGTAGGTGAAATCAGGCTACCTAAATGAGGCATTTTTTGCTTCTAGGAAAAGGACACCACTGACCTCTGTAGGCAGCAGCACTGCAGTGACCTGGGACTTCTCAAGGCCCAGTGTTCTGGTGCCCATTGCATTTGCCCTGCACTGTCTTCCATGCGCCAATTTCCCTGCCCAGACCCCGCCACGATTTGCCTGCTCCCACAGAACAAATCTGGCTATTTTGTATCACTGCAAAGTTGTTTAAAATTAGAGACCGGATTTTAAATGTGAGTAGCAGAAGCAATTTACTTGTTCTGTCCAAGAGGGACATGTCCACATCACTGCATGGCAGAAAACACTGCCTTTACCTGGCAGAATTAAACTAGGCAGGCTCAGCAGTCTTTGAAGTCAAACTACAGCCATGTCCATAGGTCTCTGCATAATCTAACACTCCTTTTGAGCACCTCTTCCTCATTGTTCCCAAGCCAGGCTTCTCCATACCTGCAGTGGCTCCCAGAGAACACTGTCAGCTGCTGGGGGAAGCAGGCAGAGATTCCTGCCAGGCTGTAAACCATGCAAGGAACATGTCCCCATCCCTCTGCACAATCCTTTTTCTTTCTTCCCACCCTCTGTAATTCACTTGCTCTTACTACACCAATGCACTGTCATTTTACTTAAAAGCAGACTAAGTATCTAGTGCGGCAAACTCAAAGGCTTGATCTGACTGTAATTTCTGGATATTACTGCAGAACTAACCAAAATGGTAATCCAGCTACCCTACAAGATTATCCCCCTTCTTAGAAGCTCTGCTCGACACTTCTTATACAGCACAAACAGTGGGAAGACAAAGGTTTTCCTCCTCCATACTTGGTTTTCAGTGAATTCATAATGGAGTACTGCTCATCCAATGCTTCCTGCAGCTGGCTGACTCGTGCTGCAGACATCCTGCATTTGGGAGGGAAAAAAAAAGGTGGGCAATTTCTGCCAGGAAAAGGAGAGGGCTCAATTCTGCCATCAAAGAGCAGAAAACATTTAGAATCTAACTCACTTCTCACTCCTGGCTCTTTCTTCCTTCTGCTTGTCTACAGTATCCACAAAATCCATGAACTGTGAGCAAGGCAAAATTCAGTGAGAAAATTAACTGCATCAGCTACAAACCTTTACATTTCTCATCTGGAAGCAAACTGGAAATCTGATTAGTTTATTAGCACATCTGAATAAGGTCATCAGCTACAGGGACTCTGCATCCTGAGGTGTCAGATGGAAAAACAGATCGCTAGGTTTACACCACTTGGAAAATATCAAACTAATTGCAAAAGAAGAAACGAAATCACAAATAACCAAAACTCCTCCAGAATCAAGAGTGACAGGGATGTGTCCATACTCACTGTCACTTGAATAACCCAGCTCAGAGGACGGCCTCAATGTAGCAAATCATGCTGTGTGTCTGCCCATAAAAATCCACGTACAACTTCAGGTGCACAGTAATACCGTCACTGAGTGTTCTGGGGGACCTCAAGCGAATGCAAAGGATTCCAGTTACCCCATTTGAACTGCCAACATCTGCTGACCTGCTTGTTCTTCTCATCCTTCAGACTCAAAACCTCCTTGCTGAGGATGTTCACTTGGTTCTGGGCCTCACTCAGGATAGCCTCACGGTCTTGGTTGTGATCCAAGGCTTGTTCTGATGCAGAGAGAGCAGGAGAACGTGCACAAGTTTCTAAAGTAACAGAATAGCAAGCACTGCTAGAAGAGACAGCACTCAGGACGACCACTGGATAGCAGAAGCACCAGGACAGCTGCCCTTCCCAGGCTGGCCAATGTAGAGATAGTCCCACCTTACAACACGAGGTGGGATGGGATCAAAGAGAGCAGTGTGTGTGGGGCAATCAACACCCCAGCCTCAGGAAAGCTCTTAACTCTGCTGTGGGCAGGACAATGACACAGGATGTGCTGCATAAGCCACATCAAAACTTGGCTCATCAGAGCAAACTATGAGCAAGTCTCAGGGTCTCCCACACTCACATGGCGCATCAATCTCTAATAACTGAATCCAATTTTTTTTTTTTTCTTTTGCTGGTGAAAGTGACACTTTCAACTTGATTAGCCCTCACTTAAGGACAAGAGGAGGTGATACAGGGCACTGTGGAAATGTGATTGAGAAAGGGAGGTAAAGAGGGTTAGCTCTCTTCTGCAGCAGCAAGTGCCCTATATCCCCCAAGTACTGGACTGGGAAAGATGTTAAGTGATTCATTACTGTACACACATCACACTTACCCACAGCTTTCAGGATGTCACCAGGAACATTGTTCCCTGCCAGCTCCAGCCTCTTCAGGGTCTTGTTGCTATGCAAGCAGTTCAGCAAAGCTCGGCCACCCAGAAGCCCAATATTATTCCACCGCAAATCTACACAGAAAGCAAACTTTCACCATGGCAGTCACACATCTGCTGAGATCCCAGATGGCCCTAGCACAAACACAGGTGAATACTGTGGCCCCTTTCAAGATGAACAAGAGGGAGAGAAAGTGACAAAGCAGGAGAGGCAAGGATAAATCTTTAGTAAACTGCAGGAAGCCATGACAGTTACAAATCTGTGTCTCACATTTGGCTCTCACAAGCCTTCCTTCCACTGACAGAATCTGTGGATGAGAAAGAATCAGTGACAAAAGCCACATTCTCCTGAAATTCCAGCAAAATTCCATATAAGGACAAAGTGAGTGTGAATTAAGTATCAAGAGTCTGTCATGAGGCATGCCACAAATAGGAAAGAAAACCCTTCTTCCTCCACTAAAGACTGTTCTGCCCCAAGTACACAGTTTTTCATCTGTAGGTTTGGTTCCAGAGATTCCAGTTTCAGTTCACACTCTCCAAAGGCCACAGGACTGTGACCACTCCCTGCACAAAGCCAGCAAAGCACTCCAGACTGACTGGAATTGGGAATGACACCGACCAGTTGGAAGAAATTGAGGCAAGAAACCTGAAGGTACATGTGTGTCTGCATGCATATATGTATACGTGGGCAAAGAATTCTTACCCAGCTCCTGAAGGCTGGTATTTTGTGTCAGTGCCATGGCCAGCTCTCCAGCCCCTTGATGGTTAATCTGGTTATTGCGCAGATCCAGACGTTGAAGAAAGTTGTTTGCTCTCAGTCCTTGGCAGAAAAAGGAGAAGCCCTCCGCCCACATGCCGAGGCTGTTCCATTCTAAGGTCAGGCTAGGGAAATCAGGCAGGATTAGTGTTTGTGGAGTCAATGGACAGCTGTGTGAACAACACACGGATCACGGCACACCTGGTCACACACCCAGCTCTGGGAGCAGACTTGGCTTCAGAGAGCAGGATGCTGCCCGGGCCCAGCATCCTCCAAAAGAGCACCTCCAGTTTCCGTGACTTCGCCTGTCCCACCCCTCGCAAGAAAATGCTCCACTTGGCATTCCTCCCACCCCAACAAAAACACTCTCAACCCATTTCAAATGTTGTGCTCCATCCAGCAGGAATAGCACAAAGAGAGGTAGATACATTTTTTTACCTCCTGATGGATTTGTTCTGCCTAAGAAGTTTTCCCAAAGCCTCAGCTCCCATGGTTCGCAGGTTATTTCCCTGAAACAGAAGCCCCAGGTGATCAGTAGGCTAAGCCTGTCCCAGTCCACCTAGACCACGAACACCACCCGACACATCCCAGCTGTAAGGCCAATTTCAGCTGGGCAAAAATGGTCCAATCAATGTTTGTTTCACATATCAATCAGCCTTCCACAAAATGAAAAACCCTGGAGGAACAGTGGATCCATACACGCCACTGGTCTTATGAGGGCACCATGACTGAGAGCTTGCAAAAATTACAGAATAGCACAGGATGAGCATGGACCACAATGGGGCAGAAAACAGCAATTCCAGATAAGCATAACTATTTTAACACACTTAATTAAGAAGGACTCTGTTAACACTAGCACAAATGAGTAAGAAAGTTATGAAGCAGTTTGTGCCAGAGGAATACAGACAGAAAGCCACGCTCAGGAGAGAGACAACCACATCTGAAGGCAGATGCTTAGTTCAAAGCACATGCTAGTCAAAAGAAAGAAACACAAGTAGAACAGCTCATAACTCACTGATCAATACAGAAATCCCCAAAAAAGCCTACTGCCTCATCTGCCCAAGCAGCACCTGACAAAAGGTATATAGCAATAGCTTCCTATCAAAATAAAGAAACTGAAAAAAAGTGGATAAAGATGATCTGCAAAGTAACCTTGGAAAATTGTGACGTGGTGTTAATGAGTCACTTGAGAACAAAAGACTTACAGAAGTATGCATCTTGTTGAACAATCCTGCACCAGGACTGTGCAGTTCTCTTTCTCATTAAGCCTGTACTTTTTCCTTCTCCACCACAGAACACTGTTAATTCTTTTCAAACACACTCACCTTCATATCCAAAGATTTGACTGTGGTATTGGTGCAAAGACCATTCAGCAAAAGTCTTACACCTGAGCAGAAAAAACAAAACAAAACAAAAAAAAACCTGTTTATTTCATCTGCTCATCTGCGAAACCCTCTGCCTAAACCAGCAGCATATCATCCCAGCGTTTCACTCTGTTTAACAGCCAGCTCCGGAGACGGGGCTGCGATAAACAAATTATTTGATAAACTGCCACTGCTACTGGAAAGCTTGAGCCTGAGCTTTCAGGGCAGGAGACTGTTTATATGTTCTCAAAAAGGTGTCCGGGCAGAAAACTACCTGTCAGCTTGTACATCTACCCGACACTCAGCCCTGAAAAAACCCCACGTCCAGACAGGCTCTGCGGACACGGGCGCGCTGCCCACGGAGCCCCCTCACTGCGGGCCACTTTAACCGGCCAGACCCTCCCGTCAGTCCGCGGCCAACAGAGGCAGAGCTGCCCTCGCCGCCGGAGGGAGAACCGAGGGTGCGTTCCCACCGCACGGCCACGAACCGGGCACCTTCGCCGGCCTCCCGCCCCTCGGCCGGCCCGGCGCCAAAGGGAGAGCGGCCCCGCCGGTCCCGCTCGGGGCAGCGCGCACCTTCCTCGCTCAGGCCGCAGTCGCCGAGCGCCAGCGCGGCGAAGGGCGCAGCCCCGGGCAGCAGCCGGCCCAGCGCGCTGCACGTGGGCAGCGAGAGGCTCTGCGCCGCCAGGTCCAGCCGGCCCCCACCGGGCCCCCGCAGCCGCCGCAGCACGGCCTCCTGCGGGGCCGCGCCCGCCGCCGCGCACAGCCGCGCGTACTCGCGCCCTAGCTGCTCCATGGCTGCGCGCGCTCCCCCGGAACCGCTCCCCGCCCGCGCGCGCTCCCCCGGAACCGCACCCCGCCCGCGCCCTCCCGCCCGGCGCCCCCCGGGAAGCGGGTCCGGCCGCGCGCGGGACATGGAGGAGCGGGGCGGCTGCGCCGGCGGCTTCAGGAAGGTGCGGCGGCCCCCGGCGCTGCCCCGAGCGGCGGGCGCGGCCCCGGCCCCACTCACCCGTTCCTCTCTCCGCAGGACACCGTGGATCGGCTTCTCCGCCTCCATTTCCGGGACGGGAGGACCCGAGGTACCGGGGCGGCGGCGGCGGGCGGGTCGGGCCGCGCCCCCGCCTCCCGTAACCGCCTTGTCCTTGCAGTTAACGCGGACGCGCAGCTGCTGATGGCCGAGCTGCTGAAGGTCTTCGTCCGAGGTGAGCGCGCAGGGCCGCCCCAGCCCTGGAGCGATGGGCTCCCGGCTCCTCCCGAGCACCGGGCCGCCCTGCGGTGCTCCCGTCCCGACCCAGCGTGCGGACCCGTCCGGGCCCCGGGCCGCCTCCCTCCTCCCCGGACAGCAGCCCGGTGCCCCGGACGAGACGCCCCAAGTGACAGCTCCCAGACCCCTCTCACTGCCCTTCCTTTTCTTCCACTTGCGCTGCAGAAGCAGCGGCACGGGCAGCTCGGCAGGCTCAGGCAGAAGACCTGAAGAAGGTGGATACTGAACAGCTGGAGAAAGTATTGCCACAGCTGGTATGTAACGGGGGGCCTGAACTGCATGGGAGCAGAAGGAGGATATGGGCTGAACAGCCTAATCCTCATCCTTTCGGGAGCTGTTTTGAGAACCCAGCCTCTGTCCTGACTTGCTTGCTGCTCTTTCCTTGCAGCTTCTGGATTTCTAGAGGCCTCCTGAAGTACATGTCGCCTGTCAGCAGACAGTCCTGGCCTGACACGTGTCTCAGCCTCAGAGGCACTCTGGGACAAAGAGTCTCAACTTTTTCTTCTTCTGCCATTTTGCTTCTGTTTCCTCTCTCCTTTACCAAGCACAACACAGCCCAAAGCAACGATGCTATCAGATACCATTTTTGAGAAGAAGGTGCCACAGGCTTATTTTGTTCAGCTGAGTACATAACTGGTTTCCAACTCTTTCCATCTCATGCTGCCTTACTCCTGTAATAGAGGCCTGTATTCCACAACATGGTAAGAAGCTGTTGCTTTCTCAGCTAATGTGAGAAAGAGGTACTGCTCCACAGAGATGCACGGAAAGACTTAATGGCTGGAAATACCATCCAACCTTCAGGCTCTCGCTGTAACAGCAACTCCAGGTGCATCTCCAAGCCTTCCTAATGAATAGGTCATTAACAGGAGCTTAGTCACAAGCTCTTGCCAAAAGCAGGTAACTGATCTTTATTTTATAAATAAACAGTGTCTGTCCCTCACTACCTTCCAATATTTCTTGGGCTGTGACATCAAAGAATGCTTGAAACCTTTTAACCATTCAATATTCTCCTCAGAGGCTGCTCCCCCCTCTGCTATAAATTTGTTCTCACAAAGAAACATCAGTAAGTTAAAAACAAGTCTCCCTTCCTTGTGTAGGCTCTTTGCTGCAATTCATCATCAAAAGTCAAGTTGCTTCAAAGACTTGCGGAGCTTCCCCCTCACCCACCCTCTTCCCTAAATCTTTGTAGGACGAAAGGAAAAAAGGACAAAATAACAAACAGCATGTGTGAGAATCCCACATCACGGGACAGCCTGGCCCCTCTGGCAGCGGGGGGGCTACTGTGAAATAAGAAACCTTACACATGTGGGCAGGACCAACACAGCCGAGTGGCTTTGCTGGAAGTGCAGGGCTGGCTGCACGGAGGGCTCCGGCCACTGGCTGCCTCACTGCAGGAGCAGCCAGAGCCAGCAGTCCTTGGCTCAGGAGCAGCTGTGACAGGCAGAGGCTCAGTGGGTCACTGTGCACTGTGAGCTAGGAGTTATCAGGGTCATCCCTCAGGACACCAACCACTTGGAAACCTCCCAAAAACTGCCGTTCCAGTACATGTTCTGTGACAGTACCAGCCTAAGCAGTGCCCAGCCCCCAGCACTGGAGCTTCTCAGCCAAAACAACTGTTCAGCTGTACAACACGTGAAATGAAGGAACTGACCTAGTTCAGTCTTCAGCTCCACAACCATTGTTAAAAAAATAAAGCAAAAAAAAAAACAAAAACAACCCAAGTGATACTAGATGAGTTCAGCTACTATAGCAGAAGTGATACTGAAACAAAACCAGTTCATCAGGTTCATCGTGCAGGTACTGTTCTTCAGCAGGGCAGGAATCCCTGTAGCAATCCCTCCCTTAGTGAAAAGCCCACCATTTTAAATGTGCAGCTCTCCTGTCCCCCTTAAACAATTCACTCCTACTTCCTTGCCTTTCCAGGATTTCAGGTCCTTGTCTCTGCCTCCACCCTGACACCTACTGAAACAGCAGTCCCAAAGTTGCTGCCCTAAAAAGGCTCAAGTTCTCTTCCCTGACACAGAGAACTGCTGATGTGGACATGCACAGTAAAGCAGCAATTAAATAGCAGCAGCAGCTAAAAGTAACTCTTTGTATAGGGAAGGAGAATAAGACCTCTTGTCTAGCTATTGAAGGGAGCAATTTTTCATTCTTGCGGTTAAACTGGGTTTGATGCACAGCTGAGTTACACAAGCATGGGCAGAACTGCCTGAGGGAACACAGTCAGCAATGCAAAGCCCTTACACTTAGCCCATGAAACTGCCCCAGGAATACTGATATTGCTGCTTGTGTACCTAAACTTGTTTTTCCATGTCAGGTACTTGCAGGGGATAGTTATGGTCCTAACCCTTTACAAAAACTGATATAATTAGAGCAGCTAAGAAAACCAGTTAAGCAGATCATAATTTGATGTCACCTGTGCTCTTCAAAAAATAAGGATTAGCACATCTGAAGGCACACTGCAGCTTCCTCCCAACCACACTGCTTCTGCATATTCCAATCCTGGAAACCAAAAACACCAGCACAAGTATTTCACCACCTATCATTAGCAATGGCTCCTGGTTTCCCCACAGGATATCCTGTACAAATTCAGCAAGGCAGCTCTAGCTACTGTCTACCTCTGATTTGTGTGACATGAATAAGCCTGATACAGCACCTGAACCAAGATACCGACAGTCCTATGCAGCATGGGCTCAGCCCACACTTAATCCACTAAAGAGAAATAAACTTTAAACATTATTTGACTGGTTTTTTTGTTTGCTGTGGTATGTCTTTTATAGCCTATCAAGTGGCAGAAGGGATTGCTTTCCACATGGAGGGTTGAGTGCAGGAGCTGTACACAGTGCTCTCACGTTCCCTGTTCGTGTCTGGGTGTCATATAAGAAATCAATCATTTTTTTCGCTAAAGCATTTTGCACTCCTCCTGCTTTGAGTCTCCTTCTTCCTCTTCCACCTTTCTTTCACGCCTCCCCCTCCCTCCAAGTTTCTTCAAAGCATCTGTGAGCATTTGGAAGTAATTAGACCTGAAGGGAAATGTTGGCCAGGCAGGGAGACAATGACAAGTGCCAGGAACCCAGAGTGCCCTTTCTAGCCACTTTGAAGTTCAATCAGATGGTACAAAGCTCCATTTTACTTTGTTGAAAAAAAATGGGAAGAAGGGAATGAGGCATGACAGGCCAATTGAAAAGACAGCAGGTTCCTGTGAACTGACAGACACACCAAGTGCCAGGGCAAGAAGCTAATAAAGGCACTGACCAAAAGGGCCCCCGTGGCCACTCTGCTTTATTACATCTACAAATTGTGCAGATGCACACGTAGTGCAGGGAGGAGACAAGGAAAATGGAAAACATGGTATTACTGTACCATGGAACCTCAGCTCTCCACAGATCACTGATCCACGGAGGAGACTTCAAACAAAACCCAGCACCATGACTGCCATGGCACAACAGAGTTCATCTCCAGTGTAAGAGCAATTCTAACCAATATTCATCCTCCCACGATGTCTGCAGGAGACAAAGATCTGGACTGGGCCTTTTCCCGGTACACCAACTGCAGTGCAGAGCACAGCTACCCTGCTCTGGGAATACTCAGTCCACCAATCCACTGTCCTTTGAAGAGACCCTTCAAGTGGATGTTTTTTCCCTGGCTGTAACTAATTACAGATGGTAATTATACACAGTGAAAATAAAACTAGAGCTTAGGGCAGAAACAAGCTCAACAGGCATTCCATGAACAGACACCTGTGTTCCTTGTTAACAAGATTCTGGCAACTGAACACAATATGGCAGCCCGGGTGCTTCACAGGAAAGTTCAGTGATCTGAACTAGTTTAAGTAACTTAAGTGCTTCCTCTTCATTCATTTTCCAGTCACCTATGTCCAGTATTATCAGCAGCACTAACCCTAATCACTAAGAAGCAGAGAGAAGTCTTGTTCTAGGCACCACTTACCAATTACAGGTAAAGCTGAACCAGACTTTATCTTGCCACTAGAATACAGGCTAGACTCAAGTGACCTCTGAAGGTGGAACTGAGAGGATTTGAATTTAAAAATATGGATAGAAACAAAGTCCTTTGCAGAAAGTATATAGGAATCATGTCCCCCTTAATTCTCTATTCTTATTATTTGCATGCAAGAAACCTTAAATTTAACCTCTAACCCTGCTTCTGTAGTCACAAAGACCACAAACAGGCCCTCCACTCCTCCAGCAGCTGCAACTGGTATCTGTAATAGCCATTCTCTTTTTATAACTAATGTTCATACAGATTAGATCTCTCCAGGGCCACCAACACCTTTTACACATTCTTAGTAAGTTCGTGGAGAAGAGGGCACAGCTGACAACTCAGTGATCCAGCAGCTCAGGATGCTTCATCTCTTTCCACCTACAAAATAAACACAGCACCATTAAAACATTTAACATATAACTATCACTTACTCATTTCTCAATAAAACAAGAAAAAAATTATAATGGACACTTGGTTGCAATCTTAATTATGGAAAACCCCTACTGGCTTGCAGTGAAGATTAAAAAAAGGAAGACCAACTAAAAAATTCAAGAGAAGTAAAAGTACTAAAACAGACTACAGCAGCAAAAGGAAAGTTATGCCAGAGATTTAACAGATTACATGGGCCAGGTATGTAGAATATCCTGCCTATTAGTATTTGAACTACACTGGCAGAGTGCAGAGCTCAGCACACCAAGTGCAGAACACAGATAAAAATGCTACAAGCATATGGATTAGGTATCAGACTTCCCAGCGTTGAGAATTTGCATTCATATATGCCTCCAGTGAAGGCCGAGGTTCAAGTCACGAACAAATTTGTGACTGACAAGCAGTGAACCAAATGTTCTGCAAGCATAAGCTGACATCTGCAACAATACCATCAATATCCAACATTTGGCAGAGAGGAGGCTGCCTTTTGGGGCAGTTCAGAAGGAGCAGAGCTCTCCTATGATTCATTGATACCTGGAAGCTTCAGCCATTTGGGTATTTTCCCAGGGGCTTTTCTAAGCACTTGTGGAGCTCCCTGAGTGCTGGCTGGTTCTGGCTGCTCAGTGGTCTCTTTGTCACTTCCCACTTCTGGTTCAGATAGGGATGATGCTAAAGCTGATGAAGCAGAAGGAACTAGTGATCTGGATAAATATCAGAGAAAGGAAATAAGCAAATAGAATTAAGCTTTATTTTTCATAATAGCCCCCCGTATCACCACCACATTTAAACCTTTAAAGTTAGTTTGAAAAAGCTCTTCTTTTTCCATGATAGAAGCAGTAGTATTTACTTAAGTCACTGAAATCCTACTTTGCAAAGGACTCACAAAGCTATGAAGTCGAGTATGACAGTACAACTGCTTCTGGACAGAAGGAAGTCCTAGTATCTTCAAAGCACTTTCCTTTGTAGTAAGATGGGCTCATTTCATGCTTCCCATTCCTGAAATACTAAGGCATTTGCAACTCTACTGAATCCCAACATACCTGGCTACTAATAAATCAGCTGCAGAAGAAGAAACTGCAGAGCTCAGCAGGTCTGATTTCAGGTAACAAGCTGTTTAGAAATGAAACCAAATCACTTATTTGGTAACATAGATACATCAATCACCACAGTATCACATAGCTCTCAGCTCAAAAAATACCTGCTGTATACTACAGCAAACCTACATCACCTTCCTCCAAATGACACAGAACATTACTAAACCATGCCAGTTTCTTTCACAATTCAGAGGTGTTCTATTTAATCATTCAAATCTCAAGACCGTGGCATTTCAGTGCTCACTGCATCCCAGGATCTTTTCTGTGAAGCCACGGCATACTTTGGTCTCTGGGAGAAACAGGGATTCTAAGCATAAAAAAGAGATGCCAAAGAAACTAAGATTCAGATCTGTTCTACCATCTCCAGCTAGTCCACTACCACAGAAGCTCTCAGGAGCTCTGCAATAGCATTTCACAGACATTTGTCTGGTTAACATTTTGAACAGGATTTTTTTTCCTATGGAGTCATTCTTCCACTATTCTTGATCCCATGGCAGACAATGCCTACTCCCCAGCATATGAAATCCTGTAACAGAGGTACAATGTCTATATCTGTGCTCAAGCTAACTGACCGAACCAGCTCTGGAGAGCTTTTGCCAGTCAGAATGGGGACATTCACCAGCACCCTCAAGGACTGCAGTTTCTTTTGACAGAAGAACTCTGACAGAAAGGATGCAATAATGATTCTACCGCAGGAACTATACAGTCAGCTGCATGAGAAAGGAAATGCACTCACCCCTGCGCTCCTCAGATCCAAAATGAATGACAGCAGTTGGGAAAAGGTTAGCCTGCAGCAAAAGGAGAAAAGAAGGTATCACTGTCTGTAGATGCTTTCACAGTTCACATTAGAGGCAGGTTAGACAGCTACAGACAAATTCATGGAGTTCAAGACAAGTGTTACCAAGGGAAACACAGAGCAAGAAAGTCAAAGTTATTAAATTTCATTCTAAAAACAGACACTACTGCAAGCTCAGGCTTAGATTTTTAAAAGGGTATGATATGCAGAAGATTAATATGATATGGCATAACCAGCTGTTCCAGAAAGGATTCTGAAAAAATAACCATCATATTTATTACATGCATTATATGCCAGTATAATACCACATAAAGAATAACTAGCTGAAAAAATTCTGTTAAGCTTTAGGGAAGCCTTGTACTAAGAGACAGGTAAAGAAACCAAATCATCATGGTGTAAGAGACAAGTACCACTATAGCCAGCAACTGTATGGCAAATGTTAATAAATGGTCTACATTTTCCCTGACAAAATGGTAACACTAAATTTGTCATCCTGATCCAATAAATAAATAACCAGATAAAAGCAAGGCACTGCCCCACTTGGTATCACTCATATGTACTTGGGAACTGTGCAGGGCAGACTGACTGCTCTGGAGTTTTCTTGAGCCTCTGTTGCCACCACCAGCCCAAGCTGGGTACTGGAATGATGGTCCTTGGACTCAATCCAGCACAGCAATTACCAGAACTCAAAAGAACCTTGATCTTCACAGAGGAGGCTGTGGACTCCTGCCTAATACGGAGACTAATAAAATTGTATTAACTGAAGGCAAAATGAAATAGCTTCACCTCTCTTCCTGCCTCCAAGCTTCAGAGGAGCACATGGTGTTACGCATTTCTTTGACAATAATCCAGAGGCCACAGGAGACTGTGTCATGCAGCACAGTCAACATCACGCTAGGCTGAAACAGGAGACATTTATCACTCTGCTCCAAGACTCAGCTCCTGCTAAGAATCTAGGCAAATTCACATCCTTGAACTGACATTTTAGCAAAATAATTATTTATTAGGTCTTTTAACATTTCATTCCTCAATCAACAGGGCCTAAGGTTGCCTGCTCCAGTCACAAAGACAGCTCTCCATAAACTTTTTTAATTACAAAGTACCAGACATGGTTTAGAAATCCCAGAAAAAACTCTCAAAAGAGCTTTGATGTTCCTACAGCATTCGTCTATTTAGGAAATGGGTGCCTTAAAAAAAGCCCCCCCCCAACACACATACACTCAAGCCCTTTTACACACAACATCCTTTTCATGCCAGCTGCAAGTTAGAAAATGAGGTTTTTGTAGTCTGTTAGTGTTGGAATTTTTTAATAACCTCCCCTCTCTTTTTTTTGCCTCCCAACCAATTATCTTGGTAAATAATTAACATTCTGAAGGAGATAAGTAAGCACAGAAACTCAGAACTCAAAGCCCTTTAGTTCAAAGCCCTGCCCTTTTCTCTTCGTTTCCCTGCTGCTGCCACTGAAACTTCCTTGTCAATCAAGCTCTGGGCACACACATCAAAGCCTTATGTGGGAATGGCCCCAAGGGGTCAGAGAAAATTCATGGCAGGGCCTGTGTGAGGCACAAAGAGAGAAAGAGAGTGAGAAATACAGACCAAGAGCTAGACAGACTCACTCAACAAACAAACATATAGATAGACTGTGCCCTGATATAAACCTCTACCCTATTTACCCACAGGTTATCAAATAACCTGGTTCACAGTTTCAGGATCCACGTTCACAACCATTTCCTACTGCTGGCAAAACATCAGTTCGAATGTTTCGGTTCAAAATCTTAACTGAAAGAAACTTAGAGGGGCTAGACAGCAGCCCTGCAGTACACAGAATGCAACATCCTTCGCAAGGCTCCTTTCCCTGCATCCCTATCCTTTCCTAGGGGTCAGCCAACATGGAGTCCCTTCTTTCCAAACCTCCATCCAATAAGGTTTTTTTCTCCAATTCAAACAGACTATTGCTCATGCACAGAACCTTTGGTCTAGCTTTCTTTGTGTGGAATTGTCAGGTACCACCCCAATCCCAGCACTCCCTGAGGGTGCAGCACAGAAGGCAGCCAGCTACATCTCACCTGGGAATTCTCCAGACAGTCCCTGGCAGGACCTAACACTGTCACAGAGTTTTTTGTAATCTGAAGTATTTAAATCAGCAGCTTTTTCACATGAAAAAATAAAAGCAGACCACTAGAATGATCCACTGTCCAAGGACTGTCTCAGCATAAAGATGAGAAGGTTTTAGTAGATTCTGTCCATGAAAACACAGAAGCCCAAAGTCAAAGCCCTCAGCATTCTCTAACACACCTACAAATGTAATGATCAAACACTGGGCAGACCATCACCTGAAAACTGTATCCTCAAGTCAGCTGTTCAAATGTTTGCAGTTGTTCTAATGCATCTGACAACGTTTCTAGAACAACTCTGCAGTTCTTCACTGCATAGGGTTCCTGCAAGAACATCTGCGAATCAGAGCAGATTTTGAGAACTCTTAGGAGCCTGCCAGGTTGACCAAAAGAATCAAAGGATGTTCGAAACAAGTAACTCAAAAAACTCCACTCACTTATGTGCAGAGAATTACTACAATAGGACTGAGCCAGCAGCCAGTTACTACACCCCAACACCCAGCATTTCTCTTCCTTGCTGCTTTGATTTCCAGCCAAAAACCTGCCATTCTGACTGGGGAAATAGATGCTATTAATCTGTTGAACCATAATGTTCAAATCACACTGTCCAAGATGTATTTACAACATGCAGTCAGATTTACTGCACCAGTACCTAGAACTCCAACTGAAAATGGTGTCCCATTGTGCAATTATATAGATGCGATGTAAATAAAAATACTTTGAGTTTATGGGTTGTTTTTATTTTTGTGGGTTTCCTGTTTTTGTTTTTGGGGCTTTTCTTTTTATACAGATGAAAAACTGAGACCTAAAGAGATAACTTACTCAAGGTCACACAGGATGGCAGCAGCAGCAATGAGAACTAAGCATGCAAGTCTCAAGAACCCCATCCAAGGTTATAATCACAGGACAGTGTTCTTCTGAAGGGATTAGAAAGTCACCGAGGCAAGGAGGAAAGGAAGTCAATGTCCTGCTTATCACCCTTCTCATTTAATAAGTATCATTCTAAATGATACTTACTTTTTAAAATCTCCTAAGATTTTAAAAAGATGTAACACAGCTCCATCCATCTGCTTGGTTACAGTTGCAGAAGTTTAAATTAACAGTTTCTATTTCAGAGCTCTGCAGACCACCCTGATACTCACAAAGCCCCATTCAGTCTGAAACTACAGCTGAGTAACTCCAGTTTCACCCAGAGAGAGCGAACAGCTACTGAGACACTGCAGCGGTGAGCGTGGTTTGTGACAGCATGGCACCCTGGCTGTGGAGTGGCACTGGGGCTGCTGCATCTCACATTCCATGATAAAAATATCCACTTCAGAACAGTCCCTGGTGGATCCACCTGTGACACAGCAGAGAGACATTTCTGCTTTGTTTTACTGAATGTTTTAGTAACTTGTTCTCTAGAATGCAGAAAATATTTCAGGCAGAACCCTCCCCAAATAACACCTCAATACTTCCTGTTTCTCAGACATACATATGCAAAAAAATCCTAGAACAGAGCATTGTAGATGATGCACATTATTCTCAGGAAGCTGCTCTCTTCTCTGACAGCAATGCTGTCAGCCAGGCAGAGGCTGCTGCTGAAGGGAGCTCGCAGCTGCCAGAAGGAGCAGCATTCTTTCCGTTACACAATCCCAGAAGATCACAGTGCCACAGGTCTGCTGCTAGACTGATGTTAGGAAGATGAATAAGAACATAAGCACTTCAAAGGAACACGCGCATGGAAGGAGAAATCCAAGCTACCAACATGAAATACTGCATAGTACACACACCCCAAACACATAAACTAGCTCTTGGAAAAGTCAACTGGAAGGCCGGTGGATCAAAAGTTTCTCCAGCAAGACTGCACAGCATTGCTGAGACAGAAATAAACACCACAGTCATGGTGAAAGAGGCAGATCAAGCGGCTCAAGTTTATAACCTGAGAACAAAGCTGCCCAATGTGGGCTTCAACTGCCAGAAGAGATGGATATTCTGTGGCCAACATGGAGGAGATCTCATCCAGCTAGGGCAGGGGACCCTTAAAATTCATAAGGCAAAGATAAGATTTAAAAACATTGCTTCGAGAAGGCTACTTATGAAGACATCCAAGTACAAAGAGCATTCATTGAGACCTTGTTAGCTGAGATCAGAAAGATCTGGCCTTCAAAACTGACAGCAGCAGTGAACATTTTGGGCAGGATTTCCTCTTCAAATTCAGTTGTGCAAGGAGCCTCTCACTGGACCGAAGAACCCAGCTGTCCTGCATAAGTAACCTCACCACAAAGGGAAGGTGAGATTGCTACCGAATGCAGTCAGATTATGAAATCCTGGATGGAGAAGACTAAGACTTTTAGATGAATGCCATCCTCTGTGCTGGATGAATTTCAGTATTAATTGCAATTTGCTTTGCCAGCGAGTGCAATAACCACAAGGCCTGCCACAGGAAATGCCTCTGATGGACTGACTCTGATGAAGTAATTTTTTCTGAAATTGCATTCAGACTCTTGCCAAAGGAGAAGGCTTCGCACTGCCCAAGTCACAGTCAGGTTCACTGAAGAAGCCCGCCAGACATACTGCCCGAACTGGCATTAATAAATAGGATATGGGAAGAGAACCAAAGACAAAGAAAGGAACAAACAGCTCATCTGGATTTCTGCCTCATGGTATGTGACAGAGGAAACACTCAGTGCACTCTAAGATCTGACTAGAAGACCTAAGTATTTATGTGGAAGCCTGCGGATTCCTGTAGCTCCTCTGTAAGCAGAGGATGGCCTCCTGCCCTTTCTGCTGCCTCGACTTTTCCAGTGACTGGTACTCCTACTTTCTGCTAAATCTTTCCTAGTATTAACATAGCAACCAATTATTTTTTCCACTAATCCACCCCAGAAATGCACTACAAAACTGCCTGTTTCTGGGAGGAGAAAGAAGCTAAGAAGCAACTTTGAAAAGCTCAGACAGCCTAGAAAAATCACAAACAAGCCACTGGAGCTAAAAGGAACCCAAAGCCAAGTGCTACAACAGGGAAGCCTGTGGTTCATCAGCTCTGGAGAGCAGAACATTATGAAACACTTCAAGGGACATGAGAAGAAGGCCGCCAGCAAAAACAGCAACAACAAAAAAATCAAAGCAATGCCTTGAAGTCTTTATGGGTTCCAAAAACTCCACATTGCTGCCAATTTGTGTGTTCACTATACTGTAAATACACACAGATTTTGGGAGCATTCACTTCAGACAGTTCTTTCATTCCAAGTATCTTGGCAAACAAGTCAACAACAGTTGTCTTTTTTCCTGGTTTTGCTAGCAGCATAAAGGTTCTCCCTTCATTGTAAGTGATCAAATGTAATGAGTGTGGTGCCAAACTTGTCAGCTTGAATGGAGGGAGAGGGTGGAAAGAGCAGAAATATTGGTAATATGGTATTCCACCATCTGCAGTCACTTCTGCTACTGGCTTCAGCACAAATTTCAGTAATTTATAAATATCTGAATGCTCAAATGTGCCCACATTACTGCCTCAGACACCATCCATTTTTCCTTACCAACAATACCAACATAGTGTTTAGAGTGGAGGATAACCTACTGCTAACTTAGGACCTGGGATAACATGAAAATTAAATGTTGGAAAAAAGTCCAGAATGGCTAGATACACTATGGTAGTACCTGCTTTGGAAAAAGCAAGAGTCAGGTTATGTGCAGGCATCTCTGCAAGGGGAGCACACCAAGTGCCAAGCATCCCAAGAGGCCACAGCTACCACGAGTGACATGCAGCATTTGGAGCAAAAGTGGTGAATTTTGGCAGTTGCGTGATACAACCTGAACCCTTAAAGAGATGTATTACCACTAAAGACAAATTTCTTCCAGAACCTTTCACACATCCTCCAAACCCAACAAAGACACATCAAAAAACTTGAGCAGTTGTACTGTTACTTTACCCAAGCTCTCTTTTTCCTATGATGTCTGGAAGAACTGCATACTCCACAGAACTTCATTCACAGTCACAACCTACACACCACAACACTGTTACTCCAGAACAAGCTTTCCCACTACAGGGGTGCTGTCTACTGCCAGGTCACCTTACAGCAAAAGCTCCTCTCTCCCCAGACCCAGAGGAACATTATTTTACAAAGTACCTTAACCATCTCTCTCCTGTCTTTACAGAGCAGCTTTGTCCTTTTACCTCCCTCCTTCCAGATCAGGGAACAGAAGGGGAGCTCTGAATAAAGTATGAGATGTTTCCCTTACATGGACCACAAGATGAATGGAAAGGGAAAGGTCTCTACAAACCCCCCTGCACAGAGCCTAGCCCCATGCAGGGCACAGTCAGGCACTGCAGCCTGCTCTACAGCACTCGGTTTCGCAGCCAGTGGGGACCCTTGGCCCACACAAACCCCTTCCCAGACTGAACATTTCTCAGTTTGGAAGGCCACAGCCTCATGTGAGAAGCAGTGAGCAGATCCCACCCCCAGCACTGCCCCTCCTACCCCAGCACCACAAAGATTACCTCTTTCATTCTTATTTCTGCTGAGAGCCCTGAGGCTCAGGCAATGAAGCCTCACTGGGAAAAGACACCTCCAAACACGGCATCCAACAATGACACAGCGGGCATGGACACAACAGCTGGAGTGATTCCCACACCTGTCTCTGTCCAGAGCAGAAAGGCCCTTCAGCCCCTTTCTCCCAGGCACCCAGACCCCAGCAGAAGGGAAAACTTACCCAAGCAGGAAAATGATGGCATGGGGCCTGCACTAACGTGGTGAAAGTTAAAGAGGAATAAGGATTTACATTGGTTAACAGCAGCAAAGCTTCTCCCACAATCAGCCAGGCCAAACAGGGAAAAGGCACCATCCTCACAGGTCAGAGTTCTGTGGTCTCTGACAGCAGTTTGGGGAACCAGAAAAGCATGACAAGTTCTTGTCAGGAATTGTTTCTTTCATGTTTGATGCTTCATCCAAGTAAAATGTTTACAAACACACAGAATCATTCCTGCCATAAGAGACCGTGACCTGAAAGGGCTGAAGGGCCCCCAGCAAGGGACACAGGCTACACAGCCACCGGCATTAAACACAGCTCTCCCAAAGACAGAAGAACCATAGGCAGAGCAGAAGCCCATTCAATCCAGCCGGTACCCTAAGATTGAACAAAACCCAGATGAACAAAAAAGAGTATCCTTGCTTATAAGTGATTAGCTAGCATTAGTCTTCAGTTTAGAAGCTTCCTGAAAAGGTTTCTATATATTAAGACACACTTACTAAGTATCTTCCTTGAACTTGTCCAAATTTCTCTCAAATCAGTACATCCTTTCAGTATATGGCATCCTTTGACAAGGAATTCTACGCCTCAGTTTTCTGACACACGACCAACCACCTTATTCCATCTATTCTAGCTCCTGCTTGCCTCACTTGATGCCACTCACTCATACTTAAGAACTCAATGCAATTCCAGCTTCTCCTTGGCACGTTATTCCCTTTCTAGTCACAGCTTTTACAGACTGGCAAGTCCTGACCTATTCGGTCTTTCTTTGGACAGGAGACATTGCAGATCTCTGATGAACCTCATTCCCTTCTCTGCACCTTCACCAGTTCCTTCTGAAGATGTGAGACCAGATCTGGATGTTATTCAGACAAATCCTGGTCCATACACAGCGAAGTTCTCTATTTTGTTCTGAATACTTTGCTTTTGGAAGGAGGCTGTTTTTGATTTGACTGCTATTCAGTAATGAGCTGATGATTTCACCACCTTAAGACTTTGCTGCAAAGCCATAATGATCAATGCAAGAGCTCATTGAGAGGTGTCTGAAGCTCAAATTACTTTCCCTGCACATCATCACATTTATCTATGTAGAGCTAGCTGGATAAGCCAAAAATGCAAAATCATGCATCTGTTAACTAATGTGATAGTAATCTCTTTGTAATGTCATGTCACAATCCCTAAAAAATATTCTAAGGATGAGATTTTACTTGCTTTCCACATTTGGCAAGTAATTATACAGATTCTGTATAGTTAAGATTGTGCTTAAAAACTCCATTTTACTTTAATTACACCCAAATTCTCAACATAACCACTAGTTTAATTTCACTATGGTGTGATTATAAGTGGCATGAATAAAAACGTATCTTAAATCAGGTTTGGATTTGACACCCTTTATCTTAGTCGGACGTTATTCCTCTTTCATGGTGACAGAGAGGATATGAGAAAAAATATTTTCCTCAAAACAGGTCCATTTGCAAAGAATTTTCCACTTTTGAGCATAGCACCTTGAGCAGTCCCAGTTCTGTATCAAAGCCAAGGCTTTGCACCTTTGCCATGTGCCACAGCAAGCACTGCAGTCTACAGAAAGCCACTGCAGACTGGAGATGTCTGACACTAACATCGACCAGGTCCTGCACAAAGCTGTGATTTCTAATGAAGTGCCTAAGACTGGGCTGTAAGGCACCTCCAAGTCTTCAAAGACCACTAATTTAACATGTGTTCTTGTCTCAGAGAGCTGCCACGAAGAATGAATTTCACAGTAAATGTCACAACTAGGAAACCGGGAAATTGCCACACGTATAACAAGCACCAGTAATGGTGCCAGGTACAGAACAAAGGCTTTAACGCAGCAAATTAAACAAAATTCCTGCCAAAAGGCTTCTTATTTCAAAGACAACGAGATGTAATTATTCCTGTGGTGTTTTACTGAAAAAGTCATGTTTCAGGAGACATCCAGAGAAACATGAGATGCGCACTGAGAAAGAGGAAATAAAAGAACACGACTGCAGGACAAGGGAAGCAGGCAAGGAGTAAACAGTAAGTAAGACAGTAAGTAGAGGATTTAGAACATTTTAGAAAACAGACCAAGGTTAACAAGGGAGACCAGAATCGGCATCAGAGGATCATCAGGAGGCAGATACAGGTCTGAATATTCAATCATCTAAAAGCATCTGCATGTGTATTTCTTCCACATGGCCTGGTCAGCAAGTTATGGAATTTGGAAAACTCCATTGCAAACAACTTCTAAGGCATGCTAATCACTACCTAATTCACCATGCTGCCTGAAAAGTCCCTTTCTCTATCCCATTCCCCACCCCAGCCCTTCTGCTCCCTCAGGGGCATCAAACAAGAATTCTCAATGCTGCTGAGTGAGCCTTTACTCTGAAGGATCTCTGGTGCACCAGTCTGGAATGGTCCATGCAGTTCTGAATGACAGAACATTTTAAACAGCATGAGTTTGGGGCAAAGTCACTGGCAAATTCACGCGATCACTCCTAAAGTAGATGTGTGATCTACACAGCCAATAGTCTCTGGCCAGGGACATCAAGACCACCTTATCTGACACTTGCAAAAAATCTCCAGGAATCAGAATGTGAACACCTGTATTTCAGTGTTCCCACAGAAAAATTGCAAAAGAGAATGCATACCCCTCAGTGCACACTGACTCTCACACAGTGATTTCAAAGAAGTCAGATTTTTGTCTAATATGGCCTCTAGCTCCACTGTAGCAGTTGAAAACAGTTCCCTGTCCACACTCAGTCTCATCTCTTACTATCCTAGTCCAGCTACAGATAAAGCACACTCAGCTCAGCCCAGCTCTCACAATAACATTCCAGGTTAACTGCAGTGTGTGTACCAAACAATGTGAATCCCCACCCCTGCCCCAGTGTGCCTCTGCCTATTGCTGCACAAGGTGGACCTCTTCTGGTGAAGGGCTTGTGCTCCAAAACACCTGGTTCCACTAGCCTGGGCTGAGCAGAAGCCTACAGCATTACCCAGCTTCTTCTAAAAGTAACTAAAGCCTGAGGCAGGGTTAAGGGGAGCACAAACCAGAGAGAATCAGAGCCCATGTGTGAGTCCTTACCTCAAACAGCGTCAGACTTTCATTGTTCAAGATGATTCTGGGAGGTGCAACAACTGAAGTTAAAAAACAAATTATAAAACAGAACCACCTAGCAACAGAAGATCAAACACAGGTATGGGAGGCATCCCTGCTCTCTGAAGGGGGGACACATTCATATGCCCACAGAGACTGCTTCTTAGAAGCATAACATGGCTAAGGGAGCAGGTTACACCTTCTTTGCACTGTGAAGCTGTGTTTTAGGGAAGGCATTCCCTTCCAGGTCATCTCTCAGGCATCAACATCCCACAGCTAGAAACAGGCTTTATAAAGTAAGGCCAAATATAACCAACAGCACTCACACAAGTAAAATGGCAACTCTGCATCGGCAAGGTGGCTTCTTACAAAGTCTCTCAAAATGCCAACTGTGGAAAAAGGAGAGAAAGGTTTGCTAAATTACATTTGGTTCTTCAAATGTTGGGCAAGAAGATTGACTTGTAACAGCAGAAATGCCCTCTAGAAGGTATGGAGATTGCCTTTTACTCCAAAGTACACAGTTCCTCTCATAAATTTCTTGTAGAAAAAAAACAAACAAAACAAGTCACTTTGATGTGCTGGTCCTTTGGGAAAATCTAAGGATGCCTACAAATTTATCAAAAAATTTTGTGCAGGTAACCATGGCTGACAGCTGAGAATAAGAGGATCTCCAGTAATAACAGTAAGAGCTACTTGATGCATGGTCTGATTGCCTTTTGTGAACTGACAGAACCATAAAGGTACATCCTCTCTTAGTAGAGTTGCTGAAGTTGGTTTTTTTTTCCTCCTTCCTGCTTTTTGGAGTAGGTTTTGGATTGGGGAAGGGGGTGAAAAACGTTTTACACACCAACTCAGAGGAAGTCTCCAAATGCATCCCAGTAACACATCATTTAGATACAAACAAGAGGATAGCAAGTGGGACAGCTTCCTGTCCACATAAGGACAAGTATTTTGCCATCTCCACTAAGTAGCCCTTAGCTAACTGAACTAGTCCAAAGTCCATTCAGGGACTAAGTCCCTACAATGACAGCGTAACTACCTTCTGCTGCTTCTTCAGAGCAGCTTTACTTTGCCAGGCAACAGTGTGACCTGTTCAGACACACTCCCACTGTGTGATTGATTGGTCTTACCAGTCTCAGTGGGATGGAAGCAGCCCTGCAGAACGTGGCGGTCTGGAAAATGAACTCTCACCACCACCTGAAGCAGAGACAATGCCCATCAGGACAGTGGTTCATCACTGCTCTGTAACACCTGTCCTTGGCTTAGAACCTGCAAGTTGTTTATTTGTTGTTTTTTTCCAATGGGGAGATCTGAGGTATTTACAGGGACAGAAGAGCAAGCTGGCTAACAGTGCTGTGCAGCTCCTCAGGGAACAAGGGCTGTCTGGCCTTCAGAGGGGGCACAGGAGCTCATCCGTCAAAGCACTGTGATGGAAAATGCAGCAGCACTTGATCAGAGAGTAGGAGCTCCCTGTGCTAAATGATGCACCACCACCAAAGACAGACCCTCATGGACAGGTGCAGACAGTTTACTGGTATCCTAATGTGTCCACAGCAGTAGGAATCCTCCTGACATATCTCTGACCTTTGTACCTCCAGCTTGGTCAGAAAGCACCTCACTTGGAAACTGCACAAAGATCAGAGTTACAGAGTAAAAAAAACCAAATTGTAAAACTGACTCATTTAACTTTCAGTGAGTTTCTAACAAAATGTCTACAGAGAGCAGGCAGGAAGGCTCAGTCATGCAGACTGATGTGTGCACAACAGAAAGATTTTGAGACATCTGGAACAGAACAGAAGCAACTCCACTGCCTGTCACTCAACCAGTGACATATTACCATATTACAGTACAGCTGTTTTCACATGGCACAACTGTTATGCAAGTCCCAGAAACAATTAATAGGGATGGGAATTTGAAAAATCTCCCTCTAAGTAGCTTAAGGGCCTGTTGATCACAACTGAATCCCAAGGTACTCAATCCCCAAGTCTGGACTAGCCAGAGGGACTGGAAAATGAACAACTACCTTGGGGTAACGCTCCAACTTCTCCTTCAGCTGGGACTCCTTCAAGGACTTTGTCATCAGTGGAGCTTCTTCCAGGCGTTTCCTACAGACATGGGAAGAAGGCAAGTTGCCTGTAATGTTACGATGTATTTTTACTTTATTAAGCTAGCAGAAGACCCAAGCAGGGCTGATGAGAACTGCTCAACTGTTTGATGCATCTCTCCCAGCATTTTCCCTACCTCCTGAAACTACTGAGTTTCAGCAACTATGCTATGTAAAATTACTTTTGTTGTACAAGTTCATGAGAACAGATGCACTAAAAGATCCTAAGAGGACAGGAAAGTCTGCTTAGACTACTCAAGAAGAGGTGGACTTATTAACCCAATAAACCAGAGACTAGGGTTGGACATGATTACTCCACAGGGGCAGAAGAGCTACTGAACTTGAAAAACAATGCCAGCACAAAAAATTAATAAGTATTAATTAGCAACAGGGAAAGAAATTAAAAGTTTCAGATCATTCAAGAACTGGCATTGTAGATGGCTATTAAAATAAATAGTGGGTACAAAATAAAAATCTACTTGCATTAAAGAGTAAACAATAAATATAAGAAAATAATTACATATTTTCCCATAAGCAAAGAAACGAGCTTAGACCCAACAAATCCCATGCTCAGCTTTAGTACATTTCCTTTGTCTCCAAGTAACTGATGTGTAACTTGCCTTTATTTTTATCCCTGGCTGTAAGGGGAAAACATCAGCAAATTTGGAAATTGGGTCTTTTCAGGGGGCCTGTATTCCAGTAATCCCCAACCAAATGAATCTGCATTTGTACCACTAAATACTCCAGACCCACAAACAGCAGAGCAATTTTCAGGCCATATTCTGTGTACTCAGTGGCCTGTGGGAAAAAAATCAACTCTAAGTAAAAAGTTCAACTTGGACTTGGCTATAGCATAAAAGAGACTGTTTCACAGTCCTGGAGAGTTATTGCAATGTTTAAAGGAATGCTTTGACCCACTTGAAACTAAATACATTCATGAAATTAATTTCTTCAAGGAACACACAGACAGCAAAATGGTGCTGTGACAGGAAAGGCAGTTTATCTTCATCTGAGTTTTTACTGAAGTCTGATGAAGTAAAATCATGAATATTTGAAAGGAAGCTACCTGAACAGTGCAATACATTGTTCGTCAGCTTCCTATAATTTCCATATGTGTGTGAGTGTGTGCATGTGTGTGTGTGTATGCCTCCTCCAAACATTCTCAGGTCTGGACTTGTGGCTGACTTGGTCTTTCTGATGCAGTCTAATAAAAGGTTAATTCTGTTACTTAGAAGATAAGGTGTTTCTTACCGGCCAAAAATAAAACAAGCTCTGTTGATCACTGTCACTCTGCCCAACAACAGACACAGCAAATCTCACCCACAGCAGAAAGGGAACTTGCCTCTCATTCTGCAGCTGTGCCAAACGTTTCCGTACATCATCCACTGTGACTTCAAAAAATTCATCAGGAAGCTCTTCTGGGCCATTAGAAAGTTGTTCCAGTAGGTCCAGGTGACATATAAGTGGCTCACGTTCTACAAGCTACAGAAAAAAAGTGAGCTCTAATTAGTTTTAAATGCATTGCTCTGCTTATCTTATAAGGTTCCTGAAAAAGAGTAAAAGGAGAGTATTTACAAACTGCCTTTTGACCTGTTCAGCTCTCTGAACTAAACCACTGCAGGATTTCATTGCACACCTTTCAAAATTTTACTCTGGCTTCTTGTGGGCAGAAAGATCCCTTAAATAGTGAAACTCTTTTGTTTTGCACTTACAAAGTGAGAGATCAGCCTTTGCTGCAACCAGAGCACACAGACGCAGGAGAGCAGTTCTCTCTAGGTATCAGCTGCAACAAAGGTAATTAAAACATTTACTGGCCACCTTTCCTACACAGCAGAGCTGAGAGCAGGCACACCAAGCTGCACACAGACACCTTCTCACCTGCCCAGCAGGGCACAGAGAGCCTGGCTGCCTGCTCCCCCAGCCTCCAGAGCCCAGAACTGGGTGTCATGATGACACCCAGTGCAACTGGGCCTAGCCTACAGCTGTGGTTGCAGTTATGAAAAAAACAAAACAAAACAAGCCAATAACCCACAATCCCCTAAAAAACCCAGACCGGAGCCCCAACCACTGAGATCAAGAGCATTTGCCATCTCTGCAGGCAGCAGGACTTTAATGGATCCCTCCCCAGGAAAGGTTATGTGCTGGCTACTCTCTCTCTTTTGCCCAAAGCAGCAGCTGTGCCTGTGTGAATACAAACCACGACCAGAGTCAAGCAATGGAGAGGCAGTTACACCTCCTGGATCTCAAACATGTCAAACTTTTTACATTCCAAAACTGTTTAAAGGAACAAAGCTTGCAAACAGAGAACAGCATACTGAAGACTCCAGGAGATGCAGGGAAGACACAGCTCGTGGCTGAAGAGGCTCACAGGAACAAAACTTTCGGTAGTTAATCCAGCATTTCTTCCTAGTCAGCTGCCAGCTTAACAATGCCACAGGCTCTGTCAATGAACTCGCTGCCCATTTCTTATCCCCTCATTCTCTCATACACTCTTTGCAATCCTAATTAACACCCAGATGTCCTCCCTCCATCCACTCACCCCTCCCCCAGGCACTGGCCACTTGGGAAGAGGAGTCTTCTCAATTGTCTAAAGCACAACACAAATTACAAGGCAATGTTCACTCTACTTGTGGGCACTAAAGGGTAATTTGAAAAATTAAAAGATCGAGGTTGTGTGGGTGGGACCTTTGGCTACTTTTAGAAAGTTGAGCAGGGTCAGACCTAACGAGCGGGTACAGGAGCCTGGCTGCAGCTTTCTCCAGGCCAGGGGTGGGGTGGGGGTGCCAGTGCTGCAGGAAGGACCCCAAGTGCCCAGGACCATCTGCTGGGAAGCAGGTTGCACCATGATACAACCACTGCCCACTGATGCTCCAGTGAGGGCACATCTATGTCAGAGGCCAAAGGAGAATTAATCAGGCCTCCCCAAGAACTCAGTGTACTTTAATCTCCTCAAACAGGCTTGAGTTTCATTTCATTCTAAACATGTAGTGAAAACAGATGTCTTCTGAAAAAACCCAAACCCAGAAGACTGAGGAGGCATATCCTGTGGCATGTTGTGAAGGGTGCTAGGATACAAAGAAGAGAACTCCAAAGTATCCAAACTCTGCATTAGCAAATCCTAAAGTTACCATTTAGTATTGGCTCCAACAAGGCCTTTAGTTAATCCCAACAGCAGTGGGATTCCACAGGGAAAGGGCCAGCCCCTACCCAAATTATGGTGACAGTTAATGGCATCTGCCAAGGCATTCGGAATCCCAAGATGGCATAAGGCAGACATATATTCCAGTCCTAAGTGTTCCCTCCTCTTCCTTGCTGTGGGTTCCAACAATCCTAAAGCGTGGACAGAATCCAAAAATTAACTTCCCACAATGATTACGAAAGAGACTCCAGGAATACTAACCCACTTCCCAGCCCACTGCACACACAGTGTTTTCTGCAACTGTGATAAAAGATAACCATCTCCTGTAACAATAAATGGCCACCACACGGATGTTCTACTTTCCATTATGTAAACTGGAGGAAAGCAAGCTGAGCATTTTGCTGTCCTACTTCTCCCAGGAGCCAAAGCTGCTGTGCTAAGGTTTGGTATCTTCCTTCTTCAAAGTCTATTCTTCCACCAAAGCTGAAATATCAGGCACTTTCCACCATGAGGCTGAAGCCGTATGTTCACAGCAGCATCTATGTAAGTGCAGCCTATGTGACAAAGCCAGGTGTCAGGAGGAATGCAGCTCACTCTGCAGTCACCATCCTGCTCCCAGGGAAGCAGGTAAGCTGAAAAAAACTCTTTTGATTTAAGTGAAATAGGGGTCATTGTGCTTTCCATAGCAGCAAGCTCTCCCCAGAGACCCACTTCCTCCCCACCACCTCTGGGAGCTCTAATCTCATGCTGAATCTGGTCTAAAGTTACCTTCTAATAATTAACATTCTGACATCAAAGTCAGCTTGCAGCTGTCTGTAAACCATCTTTAGCCCAAGAAACGAAGGGATGCCGGCACAGATTTTATCCAGCTTCTCTTCAGCTTCAAAAACCACACACAGGCAAAGCATTAATGGGAAGATTCTTTTACAAAAATGGACCTTTGATGTTTAAAAATAATTTGTTTTGTTTTGGGTTTTTTTCCTCAGGACTGAAAAAGGACAAAAAGCAGATGCCATGTGGCTAGCCCTACTTGGCTGCTGCCGCTGAGAGGAGAGTGGAAGATGGCAGGAGTGGAGGAGGGAACAAAATGTAATCAATCAGCAGCAAAAGTACCAGAGATCAAAGGGCTTGAAAGCAGCCGTCAAAATCACATGCTGTTTAACACAAGGACACAACTCCCCCAACAGAATCTGCAGCTGCTTCCAAAGCTGCTCTCAGAGTGGAAGGGTGGCTGGCTCCAGAAGTGGTTTGAACTGGACTGCGACTCTGAGAAAGACATTGCTTCATGTGAGTCCTTCAGTCACCAGCACTCAGCCATGCCCAAAAGCACAGCTACACATCAGACTGCGGAGTCAGTGAAATTATGGAGTTCTGCCTCTCCCATCAATGCACAGAGTAGTGTGGGCAACAAGACTGGTGAAGGATACCACCACAAACCCCGGCACTTCTTCTCCCTTCCCAGACACAGCAGAAACTCCTCCTTTCCAAACCCCTCATACACAAGAGTGCAACTGCAGCAAGCAACACATGAGACTGGACAAATCACCCAGCCTACTGTTTAATTCTCCATGTTAAGGGTCTGCTCCAAAGGGTTAAATAACAGATTAGACAGACCCAAACATGTTTCTAATACACTCGAATATTCACCACTGCAGGTTGGCATGCCCTCTTTCTGCTAACTTTTGCAGTCCATAACTGCTCCAGATTCCTTCCAGGGTTTGGCTTCTGTTCCTCAACAATTCAGAACTCATCAAAAATAGGCTGCAACCACAAAGAAGTCAACTAAGGTAGAGTCTCTACATCAACGTGAAAGCATCCACAGTCTTGCTAAATTCCTCCTGGACTAAGCCCCCTTTGAAGCTCCCCAGGCTTCCTTTCTTTCTACTTATAGATTTCTATTGTTCAGTCCTGGCTCGATCAGACCAGAGGAGATTCAAACCTCCAACTCTAGGAGGTACCAAAGAGTCGGAAACAACAAAGGGGATCTCTGAAGATGAAAGGCAGCCCCAGTGATGAGCCAAAGGAGCAAGAAAAGAGCTGCTCACTGAGAATCCAGAATGGGAAACTCTCAGTGCATAACAACAAGGAGTAAATTATTAATTAAATGGCTCCTGTACTTCATGCTTCGCTACTTGCCAGACATACTCAGCCTTCCTGAAGGCATTCAATTCCATACAGCTGCCCTACAGAAAACACAGTTCAATACCATTCCCAGGCGACTCTGGGATGGCATGACAGCACTTTTCAGCCATCAGTTCTGGTACCTCAACATGGCTCAAGCACTTTTAGTTTTAACAAACACAGTTTGATTTCAGAGACACCAGCAATGGTGAGATGCGCAATCTGTCTTTCTGGGAGATAGTTAGAGACAGGTAGACTACTTCAGAGGAAAGATATTTTACATTAAGACAAAAACCACTTCTATAAGCAAGCAGAAGTACAAAAGGACAAGGATGGAAGGTTTCTGCTTCATCTGCAGTACTAAGAAAATTAAGTCACAGGGTCAGGTAACAAAGTGGCCATTTGTTCATGAAATCTGTGGCACTGAGGTGTAGGACCTTCTGGACTGTGATTTAATGCAGCTGTGTTGTCTCTATTGCCTAACTCTGGACAGCAAATTCTTAAACTCAAATCCTTCCTACTTCCTTTCTGAACTCAGGCAGAACTGTGTGTCATTAAGGCACCAAATCCTGTGATGCAGGGAAAAAGTCCTAAATCTGGAAACATCTTTTTTCTCATGGGAGCTCAGCCTCAGGCAAGGCAGGATAAGAAAAAAGTCCTTGTTGCCCAATCTGCAAATACATTTTCCCTTACCTGGTCTTGCTCCTTTTGCACTTCTTGGCTGTTCTTAGACTTCTTTGGCTTAGAAGGACCTCCAGGGCTTGAAAAAGTTGTTGGCAGCTTTGAAGATAGTGCAGCTACAGGAGAGTCCCCCAGATGTTCTCCATCTCCAAAAAAATGGACAAATGGGGTAGGCTCAGGCTCTGGGGAATGCCACAGCTCCTCCAAGCTAGCATGAGAATCTTTAGTCGAGTCTTGCTTGTGTGTGCAGCTGTTTAAAGATACAGCCACATTCCTGTGCTCCAAGTCCTTCGGAAATGTGTTTGCTTGAGGTAGAGGCACATCCACTGCTTCTTCCATAGAGCCTTTCCTCACTGTTGGCTCATTACAAGGCACCGTGGCTCCCACAACTTCCTCCCCACCAGATGAACTGCATTTCTTCATGACAACTCTTGAAGAAGACACCAAAAGGAATAAAAATAAAACCATAATCCTAGGAATACTGCCCTCCCTATTCTCAACACGTCCATGACACAAAGACAGCAGCTGACTCAAATACACCCTGATTTAACAACTTTCTTCTTCCAGATGCTTACAGAGAACAAGCTCCAATTGCTATGAAGTGTGGGGTAGAGGGTCAGGGGGTTGTGCAGAACAACAGAACAGGGACCCACTCCTCTGGAACAAAACTGCCTTCTAGAGAAAACCTGCAGTCAGTTGTAAAGCCTAGCTTCTAATCACTCCTGCCTTCTGTATATACCACAAAAAGCTGGTCAGGAGATCACAGAAAGGTTGCCTCTGTCCCAAACTCACCCCCCAACAGCCACCAGGGCCTGCAGCAGCTGGGAGTTAAGTGCCTGAGATCCAGAGCAGGGAAGAATGAAGTGGTAGCTGATTACCCTCTCTGAGAGACTTTTAACTTTGAATTGTCTGTTCCACTCAAAGGAGGAAGAAAAAAAAGAAAAATTAAAAAAAAAAAGAAACAAACAAGCTCTTTTAATCTGCACTTGACTGGTCAGTGCCAAAGCACATCTGGGCAGCAGTTTGAGATAAACAGGCAAATGCAATAATTTCTGAATGCCGCAATGTTTTAATTTGGCGTCTTTTCTTGAGACTTCTTTCTTTTTTTTTTTTTTTTGTCTTTCTTTTGGTACTTGAAACAAAATAAATTCACCATCAGAGTGGAAACAGAAAATAAAGAAGCCAAACTTTGCTTCTCCCAACCTGATAATGGCACTGCCTCCAATCAGGCCAAGTGATTTCAGTGTTATCTTCTCCAGGGCATCTTTTCCTGATATCTAAAACAAAACCAGAGTAGTTATGGCCTCCGATTCCCCAGGAAGCATGTAAAGGTCTTTATGGAAAGAAACCTGTATCCAAAGAAACACCACACAACACAAGAAACAGGTGAAAACACACTCCTGCAGTAGAAAATCACACCTGAATCCATCTCTATCAACTTGTACTGTTTCACCAAATTCACAGCTTATTAAATCATCTCAATGGAAGGTGACCTACATATATTTTCATCCCATACACACATCCAAATGGGATCCAACTACAGCAAAGCTACTTTTATGTCAGGAGTTAAACGACAGGCAACATCTGAGAGCTGCAAGACAGATGATTTCCTTACATACACCTCCTATCTGTCTGTAATGACGTATTCCAGAATAAAGACAATCTGTCCACAGAGGTCAGTGGGAAGTAAAGGGGACAGCTAGGGAGAGCGAATTCCATAATACCCACATACAAAACATTAATAGAAAAAGATCAAAACAGAGAAAAGCAAATATTTATTAAAATGAAAACACTGTTTTGACTCAAGCTTTAAAAGAAGCTGGAAAGAAAAACACAAATAGGTCATTGAGCTCATTTTATGGGCTCAGAGGTCTCAACAGCACAAGGTTATGTTCCAAGAGAGCTCTTTTCCATACAGACACGTCATGCATTGAAAAGACCAACATTTTTCTACTTCCCCTCTCAAGAAAGTTCAAAAGAAACACTTTCCAGGTTGAAAAGCAGAACTAAGTTTTCTTATGTTTTAGGGACATGAGACAGTTGAGAGGCCTTTGCTGCCTTACCTCATCCCGCATGTAAATACAGACTGGAGACAATTCACCATCCTGTTCCATCAACTCCCTGCAAGAAAAAGCAAAACACTGCAGCATCTGCAGAACAGCCTACCCCCTCCAAAACCAGCGCAGAGTTACAGTACAAAGTGAAATCAGCAGGAAACACTGTCCTCCGTTTTGCTCCAGCAATAACCACCACGCAGTTCACAGGATCACTATTAGACATTGAGTAAACACTTTGCTTCAATGCATTCACTTTTCCTTAAACACAGCCTAAAAGTTTCAAAACAAAGAAATAATTAAAGTGAATTCTGAAATTGGCTGATCATACTAGATAAATTTAAACTCATCACTGTTCGTGTGCCTCAGTACCCAATCTGAAACATTATTTAGTTATATTTGCTCTTTTTAATCCAAATTAAAAACTTCGCTATGGCTTAGACTGAACTCTCTGGGGAGAGGTCCATTTCTTTTCACATATGCACAGCAACAAACAAAATTAAATACCACTCTAAAGCAGATCAACTAAGGACAAGAAACTTGCCTTAGTATCATTTTCAAAAAAGAAAAGAGAAAGTAAACAAACAAAAACAAGGAGCATAAACTTTCAGATTCTGGAGACCATGAAACAAGTAAAGTCAAATGAAAGGCTGCCACTGTAGACAAAGAGAAAATCAAGCCCTATTTAAGCATTTCAGTGATGTAGGACACATATGAGCAATGATGTGAACTCCCAACACACACCTCCAAAGGAAGACAGAAGCAAAGGGCCCTTAGCATCGAGATGGGGAAATACCAGTAAGATGCTACTCTTTCCATCTCCCTCTAAATGACCAATACTGAGGCATTCCAGTAAAAGAGAAGCTTTATTATATGTTCATTTGATCAAATACAAAAGACAGACAGGTAAAGGACAATCACAGCCTACCACAGCAATTCCCAGTTCTCATCCACCCAAGATGATGTGATTTCAAAAGGGGGAAAAAAAGGATTGACACTTTCACCAAGAAAACCTCAGATCCCTACAGAAAAGTAAAAAGCCTTACAGAATTAACCAGTACATTATGCTGAAGCACTGGAGTCAGTGAGAGCATTAGATTCAACATCAGAGGAAGCTCTGTCACGTTGGTTTCCACCTTCAGGAAAGTGCAACTCAAACTAAAATCAGATGAGAATGTGGTAAAACGTGAGACTGAGGAGAATACTCTGCTTCTCATCCCAAGCATGCCAATCTAAGAGGTGACCAGAAAAACACTGTCCACTCTAAGACAGTGCTGGTTTGGAAAGATATACCTGTCTGAATTCTCAAAAGCATTTTTTCAGAAGTTTCAGATTCAGACATTTCAGCCTAACTCAGCCTGGGAAACTACAAGAGGTAAGAACATTGCCCACAGTATTCCCCATCTATACAATGAGAACTGACAAGATTTATACTTCTCCAAAGACCTCAGCAGCTCTTCTGAGCACATTCTGTCTCAAACTCCCTGTGCCTGCAGTTGCACCAGGATATCCCATGGTAAAGAGCTGTATATCCCATCTGCACTGCAACAGATGGTTTATCACGAAACACAGAACAGCTGTAGCTCCTCCTCATGGTAAACTCCCTTGATCTTACTGCTCTCTACAGTCCAGTCTGGGGGGTAGGTGGAGGGAATGGCTTTCCACTCACCCCACCAGGAAATCACCACCCATCACCTGTGACTTGAAGAGAAACCACCTCTCTGCAAAGCAGATAAGGAAATCCACCTGGCAGCCCAGGAACATGACACATCCTTGCTCACCTCCTGAGACCTCTGGAGGCAATTCCCAAGGTCAGCCTGCCATTTTATGCCTGAAAAAAATTCCAGTAGTTTTCAGTGAAAAGTAGAAGTTTTGGAAAGATATTTCTATTTCACATTAGCCTGCATTGTTTGTAATTCCCCAGTAGCAGTAATAACTGCACTTTCTCCTAAATACAGCTGCAAAACATTGATCAACTTAGCATTCAAGTGTCCCCAAATTTAAGCAGAAACTCAGACTGCTTCTATCTAGTACATCACTTATACCTACACTAGTACATTCAGGGTACATTCCCTATCTTGTGCCTAAATTTGTGAGCATCTTAACGGGGGCATGGAACAGTGTTAACTCTAAGAACATGATGTCAGTGATCAATGCTTGCTGCATTATGACTTTTCCTGGAAAGGAGTTTAATGAACAGAGTCCCATCACTTAAAACACTGTGCATTCAGCATCACATAATTTAAACACTTATATTTTGAGATGTAATATTACCAGAAACAAAGTTATGTCGAGGAGTTATGTAGGAAAAGGATCCCTTAAGTAACAGACAAAATGCACTCAGCCAATGAAGTGTGTGGTTCTGAAGTGACTGTACATTACATGGTCTGTCTGCTGCTCTTAGAAAAGCTCGGAACTCCACAAACAGACATGCAATATACCCAGCCAGCAGGGAAAGACCACCTTAGGACACAGGAAGCATTTTCTGTTACGGTAACAGGGAAATCACCTTTTTCACTTTAACAACCTTTCTTGCGCAGCAGAAGACTGGAGTCTGCATAACCAAACTTAGCCCAGCATGAAGTGACAAAAGAAACTGAACTGAGAGGGAGTCAACCAGCCTATGAAATGGAAAATTAAGGGAAATAGCCATTAAATTCCATGAAATTTCATCAAGGACATTTAAACTGAGAATCAAAACTCAGCTACATTGACATATAAGTGAAACCAGAAGCCACTCAGGATCGAGAGTGCCATTGGAAAATTATGATACTCAATCTTTGAGTAATTCTCAAGAGCCAGAGAACATCAATGGTTTCCAGTTGAAGGATTTGAGGGACTAAATCTGTTAAGCACAAACCACAACTGAGATGTCTGGTTTAATTGTAGCAGTCCATATGCCATCTTGATCAAATGGTTAAAAGCTTGCAACAGCACAGTGGTATGGGACAAGGCACGTCACAATGAAACCCAGAGGTAGAGCAAATCCAAATAGAGCAAACTATAAAACCAGTCCTGAGGGTCAGGTCTATTTTAGGAAAGTCAGCAGCTGAGAACTGCTTCCAGACCAGTTGCAAAATATTCCAGGGAATGATAATACCAAGACTGTAAGACCACTATTCAGAACATTTCCCAGCCAGCACAACAAATCCCATTGTGCAGAAAGCAACAGACACACCAGAGCATCCAAAATATGATATACAAGTTTCAGATTATGAAACACAGTTAACTTCAAGGTGAACAACCAAACCAACACTACAATAGGTTTGCCTCCATTTGTGATTCTGCAATTAATTATTCTCTTTCAGGAATAAAACACACTATACAATGCTCTGCAGGAATCAAGAGACTATGCTGCTCATACAAAAGAACACTGTCTTGTGATATAAGACCCAGGCTCCAACCTCCCTCACTCCTCTGGCAGCAGTACCTGAGGAAATTCCCAAAGCCAATGCCTGATGATGAAAGGCACGGAAAAAAAAATCTTGTCTCAATTGGAGAATTGGAACAGAAGATCACCAGAGAGTGCCTTCAGCACACCATAGCAGGATACTGCACTCAGACTTCTCCAGACAATCCAGAAAAGATACTCATCCCCACCCTATTTTCAATAGGTTTTGCTTCCAATTAAGATTACCTGTATCCCTTGACAAATCCTCAATAACAGTGCACAAAAGATAAAGGACTGATGAGACACAGAGAAACAGTGCAGAAGCACAGAAAAGGCAGACAGAACAGGCCACAGAATACAAGCTTGAACCTCAAGCTGCTGTCTGTCAGAAAAGGTGGATGACAACCATTTAAGAGAAAAAAGTCTTAGGTAGAGTGGAACATGTCCTCACCAAAGACCAGTAGAGAGGAAGCCAGTTTGACTTAGAGAACCTAGTTTCATTCACTTTTCCAAAAACTGCTTTCCACTTCAATCCAAGCAACTCTCTGAAGAGTCTTCTAAAAATGTGTGGAAAATATGTGAACCAAATGAATGACCAATATAGAAGAAGCAGCAGTGAAGCAGTGAAGTGAAGAAGCAGTGAGGAATCATAATGACCATCAAAGATGTCTCTGAGTCTCTGAATTGCAACTGCTCTATGGAGAACAGCCCATAAAGCTGCTGAAGCTGCAAGCAGGCAAGAGTGGGAGATAGAAACACAGGCTTCTTGCTCATAGGGCAGACAACACTGTGCCCTCAACCAGCCTCTGCAGCACAGACTCCACACAAAGATCCCCAGAGACTTATTTTTGTCTAACTCTTGGAAGCAGCAGGCTCCTCCTCCAGCTGCTGCTAATCCATTACATGCACCCACCGAGGCAAGCACACACATCAAACATACTGTCCTCTCTTTGATGTGCTGCTCTTCAGAAGGGGAACGGCAAGCAGATTAGATTCCTTCATGTAGTGATCTGACAGGGCCTGTAAACATCTTGTGCAAGGACTGCCGCACGCTGAGAGGAGGAGCAGCCCTACAATAGCTTCCAGACCTTCTTCAGACCCAATTAGCCAAGATGGATGCTGGAAACCCAGGGGAAATTCCAGTGGATTTAGAATACTTCCCCTCACGCACTTAGAGCAGACGAGCATTCCAGGAAAACGTCTCCACTTGGAAAGTCCAAGGAAGGATTCAGCAAACATCAACAACTAGCTGACTAGTTAGTCAACTGAATCAAAACACACTGAACAGCAACTCAGCCCATTAAATCCATACAGATGCCTGTAGATTCAGCTTGTTCTGTGACTAAACCACACACAGCACCTTTGCTGCTTGTTGAACTTAATCAAGATTGTAAAGTCCATCCAAACATCTGAAGTCAGCTTCCAGAGGCCAGAAAAGAGCAGCTGTGTTCTGAAGTTATGAATGCTTAGCACACTGCAGCAGTTGGAAGCTTAAGAAGAGCAACATGTATATGAACTAGTCGTATTACAATGACTTGTAACCAATAAAACCACTTCAAAAGAGCAAAATTACATGAAAAGCTCAAAATTTAAACCAAAGAAACAATCAACTAATATGTGAGAAAGCCACACAAAGGTTATTTGTCATTGTCAGTAATTACCACCTTCCACCAGTCTAGCAGTCCCCAAACTGCAGCAAGCACTCCTCTCCTCACGGATGATGTAGTAAGGGACAAGAGGGGACTTAGAACACTCAGGAAAATTATACCTGTGATTTTTGTCCTACCTCTTTCCTCAATTAAAAGAAAAATAATTCTTTATCTCTAGCATTTACATGAATACTGTTCCTTTACTTATGAATAAATGTCACATTGTAGACATGGTCCATGATTAAAAACAGACCGGCTGCCACAGTTTCAAGGCTTCCTCTTCCAAACCATGAAAAACAGAAAAGAAGTGCCTCTCTCTGAGAAGAGTTTATTAGCTTGACATTTCAAAACAACACAGCCTTCTAAAATCAAAACTAAAGACAAGAGGTAGCACTCAATGTAGACTGGACTAAAATAATAAGATTTCTAACCCATGCACATGTTCAATAAATACAGAACCAGAAATTCTTTCATTTAAACAAGATCTAATAAGTCTTTTGAAGATTCCACATTAACTGCTGAGACTTCCAGATTTCCTTGAAGAACTTGCACAACAGCAAGCCTCAAAAGCAACAGCAACCCATAAAAAAGAACCCCCTGCACTACAGGGAACTGCAGCACAGAAATACTGGGGATCGAGATCATCCAGGCTTGACACACACATCTCTAGCAGTAACCTGACTTCAAGCAGATTTGTGTAAAAGGAAGGTGGTGCAATGTATCCCAGCATCTCCACAGCTTTAGCAGTTTGTTACCAGTTTATGCCCTGAAACAGGAGCGGTACTCCTGGAATAAAAAACAATAATAAAACTATGGATTGTCAAATCTGAAAGAGCAAGGAAAATGCAAACATCACTGTTATAAAGGAGAAATCACAATCAAATAAATGCAAATTCTACAAATTTGAAGGATTTAGCTGGGTCACCATAACAAGTAATTAGTGGCATGCAGAGATCCATCCAAACAAGTATTTTCTCACTGCATTGCTCACCTGATCTTCGCAAAATGGTTGAGAAGTTCCCACAAGGTCTGCTGACAGAGAAAGGTGTCCTGCAAACGGGAGCCATCGTCTAGTTGTAATGCTATCCGAACCTACAAGAACACCACAATTCATTCATCTGAAAATTGAATGAAAACTTATTTTTCTTCACAACTTTTTAAAATATTTTGGAGCTTCTTGTTCATCAGTATGGGCATTCTGGCCTGAATTCCTGTTTGTTGGGATGAATGGCTCGTGAGGATGGGGGAGGCCAACCTGGAATACTAACCAGCTTTCATGGGCCCCTCTCCCCTGCAGTATCTTGAACTGGAACATACTCAGACAAAAGCCAAAGCAAACATCCCTAATAATGTGCCATCATTAGCAACAGAGGTGTTCTATTTCATACCAGGTGAAACTTTACAGTAAGGGTCTTCACAGCTACATAAAACAAATTCCAATAACCCAGCCATGACTGATGCAGCTGCACCATCTAAAACACCAACACAGAGCTCTGTCTACTTCAGCATCATTTTGAAGAACAACTTTCCTGGGACAAAACAGTTCACTTGCATAACCACACACAGAAACAATGAACACATTCCCATCCATCCCTGCTTTACTGAGGACCTAAACAACTGTTATCAGTCCGAAGGACTTTTGTAACTTGAAACTCACTAATGCTTCCTAACCACCACATTCTGACATACAATTTAAGGGTAAACTAACAAAAAATCTCAGCAATAATTCTGGTCATTAAATTATCGAGTTCTTGAACACCTGCAGAAAAAGGCAAGAGCTAGCTAGCTGCCAATTTTAACAGGTCTTTTCCAACCTGGAATGCAAACATCCACTTACATTATAAGGCACCACACAGTCCTTAGAGAATTGCTTCCCTACCTCCCCCTCACAAAAAAAGAAAAAACAAAAACAAAAAAAAAAAAAAAAAAAAAAAAAAAAAAAAAAAAAAAAAAAAAAAAAAACCCACCAAGACATTTCTAAAGTGAACACATGCTGGGGTCAGCCCTGAAGAACTTGAAACTCCTGACTGTCCCAGGGGAAAAGTCTAGCAGCTAACCAAGAGATAGAGAATTATCTATTCTCTAGATAATATTCTACAGAGCACTTTAGGTGCTATCTTAACCTTTTAGAAAATATTCAGCCTTTTCCAGAATGTCTAACTCTTAAGTTTTCCCAATTAGCTCACCTGTCTAAAGAAAAATCACAGAGTCCTGTAGCCACTAGATACCTTGTTTCTCCAGTCAGCTTTAGTTTTCAGAAGTCCACAAAAACTGGCCTTATTCCAAAGCCTGAGAAGGACATTAGCCCAAGACAGCCAAAGCCACTTTCTTTCATTCTGTGTTTTCGCGTGTCCCTACTAATACTCTCAGTGCAGCCTCTCACCGAGTGCAAGGTGTGTGTGCAAGCATGAGGGCAGGAGCTACAGAGAGGCGGGAAAGAGACATCAAACATTCCAGCAATTCACTATGATTTCCATGGAGGAATATATTTGTCATCTGCCTTGGCTCCCACCAGTCCTCACAGGACTGCAAATGCTGATCTGCTGGAGACAGGAATTTTTCTACATAAAGGAAACAGTGGCATCATCAATAATGAGCCGACAGTACAATGTCATTTTGTCCCACCACGAACACAATCTCCTGGTTTCTCCTACACGGGAGACAAGCTTTAGATTATTCTCAGCTACACCAGAGTGATGACAGCTGACATCACCATTCTGTAAGAATCCAGGCCAGAAATTCAGACTACCAGTTGCATCAGTTTTTGGGCAACAGCTCAAAGCTAAACATGTCATGAAAGTCCTGTTCACTCCATTAAAAAAGTCTCTTCGAAAACCCCAGGTGCTACTTAGTATTCCAACAACCAGTGCCAGTTATCATCTAAGTTTACAAACATTTAAACAGGAGGCTGACAGCTTTAACACCAGAGCTGTACTGATGGTGCTCCTGTGTCACCTGCCATCACAAAGGGAATTTGTTCCATTTTTCACTAAAGAACTGTCTTACAGGAAACAATGCTTTCCATAAGCAAAGGCAAATCCAAAAGCTTTCTATTTTTAAAACATCAGCTTTGCTGAACAAACTCATGATTTATCAAAACCTGTATTCTGTCTCTAGGGTAACTGCTGTCACTAAAGGAAAGCACACCTAATTCCACACACATGATCTTAATAGAACATACAGTAACAAAAGACACAGAATCAAATTCATCCCAACATTACTGCAGCCAGCTGACATGACTGAGTCTGCATCTGAATTGCCACTACATCCCAGTCACAGTCACCTGGCTGTTACAGAATTCCCTATTTTTTAACACATACTCCCTGTGGGAGGGAATTCTTTTTAGTCAGTTGTTCTGTACAAAGTCTTTTCTTACACTGTGAAGTTCTCCCAAGTAAAATCTGCTCAAGTTTGTGGGGCAGGGACTCTTTAGACTCCACTCTTCACATGCACATATGCTGCGTCTTCTCACCTTCATGACACAGCAACCAGCACACCCAGGAAGCCTCACTTCTGTACATTGTGCTGTTGAACTGCAACTAAACAGTAACAACTTACACTGCTATTAGCTCTTCTCTTGTGTGATCCAGTGTCACAATTCCACACTATAGCCCCTCTCCTAACAGTGAACAGTCCTTCTTGCCCTCTCTTGCAATATAAGTTCAGGAGAAAAAATATAAAATCATTGTTTTCCTTCAGTACCTCCCAAACTGGATGTAAATGTCAGATAGTCATCACTGCACCATTTCAAGAGAAACGCTTTTCTCTGGAAGACAACCTCCATTCCACCACAACATTTCACTGAAAATTTTAAGCAGATGCTACTGGTTTGTGGTAGTTTTTTAAGTAAAGACATTATTTCAAGCACAAATGTCTTTCTACCCCCACATCAGAAATAAGGCATGAGTGCCAAAGCAAAGAATATGGAGGTTTTACAGAGAAAATTTACAGAGGTTTTACACTAACATTGCTTGGCTGACAGACATGAAGAGATCAGCACCAACAGACCTGAAACTTCCATGAAAATGGAGAAACTTCCTATGAGGAAGTTAACAAATAGCAAGATGACTTAGTGATAGACAAATTTCCATTCCCAGGCTACTTAAGTAAGACCACACATCATTTTTACACTGTGAAAAGTTCACACTCAGTAACACCCATGCGTTGTTTGAAAAGTTAGGCCTATGGTCATAGGGGTATGTATAGAAGATTTTTACACTCCTAAAAGTGGCCATAATTTCTAGAGAAAACACCATCCAAAAGTCTTTTGCAAATAATACTAAATAGGGACATTTGGCCACTGATGAACACTGAACATGTCACTGAAGACTCTAAAGCTGTGTAAACACACCATGAACACCAATGCTGGGAAAGCAGCAAAACAGGATTCTGTAAGAATCTGAGATTTAGTCAAAATCCAGAGCTGGGCAACAGCAACTGAAACAGAAATTAGGAAAGGGAACTGAATTAGTCATCACTGATGCTTAACTTCTTAGCTCTCCATGACCACTAGTTTTTCAGCTCCCCAAACCACCCCACTCTCCTCTAGCACAGCTGGTATCCCACGCTCATGCAGACTCTAAATAAAGACTTTCAGCTACTTAATTACTATTTTCAAAAGCACTGCAACCAGTCTTCAGCTGATCTCTCACAGAGGCACTGGACACGCCAGCCTGTGCTCTTGGTCATTAGATCTGATGGGATCCTATCAGCACAACTGGTAACTGAACAAAACAGGTCACACTGTGTAAATGAACATACCGTGGTTCCAGCTCCTGCTCTGCTGGAGACTGGCACCATCTCCAGTTTGGCATTGTTGGGCAGCCTAGCAAATCTCCACTGCAAAGACAGGTCCAACACATTCCTCTGAAACCTGAAGGAGAACATAACCTATGAGCAATACAAAGTCCAGGTACTGTGCAAGAGAATTCCCAGGAGGCTGACTAGAAGCCATAGAACGTGATTCATTAATGAACAATTGGCAATTATAAAAGCATCATCAACAAAAGCTATTCTGCACACCAAAAGAGTTGAAGTTCATAGAATTCCCTTTAAAGGTTTTAAAGGGATAAACAGCAACCAACTACATAACCAAGCCTGGTTAAATACCAATGTAGTCTTTTACTCCTTTTTTTTTTTTTTTTTTTTTTTTTTTTTTTTTTTTTTTGTGTGTTACTCAGACAAACGAGCTCGCAATTAAGACACCATAAAAGCGGAGGGTCAAACCCCCATGTAAGAGGGGAGACGGGCGTTGCTGGTCTGTGCGCTGGATGAGGTGCACGCGTGGGTGTCCCGCGGCAGCGACATGGGGCCTTGCCGTCTGTCCCAGCACCGAAAGGAGCGTGGCATAGGGAAACCGGGGCGAGCCGACGTGACCAGAGCTCAGTGTTTATCCCGGCCCCTCGCACTCCCACCGCCCGCCGTGGATACAGCCAGGCCCGGGACGCGCCGCGGGCTCCGGCAGCGCCGGGCCCGGCGCGGGGAACAGCCGCGGGCGGAGCCTCTTGCACAGCCGCGGGCATCCGGAGCCGGGCCCGGCCCCACGGCGACACTCACTTCAGGCCGTACTCGCTAGGGCTGCCACCCTGCTTCCTGCAGACCTCCTCGAGGACCTGCGGAAAGAACAGAGGCGTCACGGCCGGCCTGCGGGGCCCTGCCACCGCCTTCCCCTCAGCCCCCTCCCCGCCGCGGACCCACCTGGAGCAGGACCGTGCCGGGCCCCACCCGCACCGTGACCCGCCGCCCGCTGGGCGCCAGCACCGACACCGCGGCGCCGCCCCCGCCCGCCGCCGCCATCTTCCCCTGCCGTGCCAGCCCCGCGCGGCCGGGGCGGAGCCGGCCCGAGGCCGTCCTGCTGCCGGCCCGCCCCGCCGCGCCCCGACCGCACGGGAGGGGAAGAAGGACGGGGGCGCTGGCCGGCCGGGCGGCTGCGGGAGCGAGCGGTCGCGGAGGGGTCCCTGCTTGGCGGAGCCGGCCCGCGGCGGGACGGGCCGGCGGCTCCGAGGGCGGAGCGGAGCGGTTCGCCCGCGGCGAGTGCGGCTCCCGGGGCGCGAGGGAGGCTGGCGGCAGCGGCGGCCCCTGGACACGGCGCACGGTGGGCGGCCCGGGCAGCTCCCCCGGCGTTGGGCGGGGGCCGCCCCGGCCCTGCCCGCTGGGCCGCGGTGGGGGCGGCTCCGGAGCCGCCGCCGTCTCGCAGCTCCGCGGGGAGCGGGACGGGAGCCAGGCACGCCTCCCGCTGTGGCTGTCGGCGCCTGTGCTGTCCCTTGGGTTTCCAGTGTCGGGATCCTCCCCCAGGGAAATAAAACATTTTCTCGTTTTACCGGGATCCTGGCCGGCAGCGCAGGCGGCGACCCCTAACCGAGGGCCGGCCGGCCCGGGCATCCCCAGGCAGCGCCGGGCCAGAAATGCCTTGGGCTGAAGCGTTCCTATCTCCCTCCCAAGCAGGGGTACCGAAAATCCCTGCGCGCACAGGGAAGGCTCTCCTGGGCCAAATAACGGCCCTGGCGAGCGCCGCATGTCGCAGGGGAATGGGGACCATCCTGCCGCCTTCCCAGGGCCACAGGAGTGTCCAGGCAGTGTCACAGTCGGGACGCCGTTGGTCAGACAAAGCACGGCATCCTGCTGCCTCTGAGAGACATTTCTTTTGGCAAAAAAAAAAGGAAAAAAGTTCATTTGGAACCTCGTGGTCAGTGCTGCAAACTCAGATGGTCAGGAGAGATGGCTGCAGCCAAAGAACCGAAATTATCATACATTTCACAACACACATTTTCCCGGAGTCTTTATTTCATTTATGGGTTTCCCCTTCAGTCTCAGCATGGCCTCTGCATCAAAGGCACTCTCAGATTCGATGACAGTCTGTTTAGTTTGCTATCATAGAAAGAAAACAAAACAACTCACCAAAAAACAAGGAAAAAAAAACCAAAAAAAAACCCAGAAAACAAAACCCAAAACTTTTAGTTTGAGTAACCACTGGAATTTATTTAGCCTAAGTTGTAACCACATGCCAAATACTTTCTCCTTTCTCTACTTCTTCTATATTTATCCTATATGTTAAGTCTCCACCTCTACCCCAGCACCCACAAAAATGTCTGGTTTGCTTGGCTTATAAAAGAAAAAGATCCTTTCAAGGAAAGACACTTTCATAAAAGATAACACTTGTGTTAACCATGTCAGCAGCGTCAGAGAAGGGAGAAAAATGGGAGTTTTAATGATGGAGAGACTTCCCCTAGCTTATGCATATGGATTCCTAAGTCCACCCATAGGTATTGTTCAGTGAGATGTAGAAATAGTAATAAAGGATGTCCGGGTGTAAAATGTTTAAAACAATGCTTAAAAAGGTCTTTACATTTTGTTCATTCCATTGCGCTGTATCACTGCCGTTACATTTATGGAGCTACAGTATTCAGGATATATCATCTTCTACCTTTTCAATTGCCTTGTGCTGTAAATATATATGAAGAGGTGTGAGCGCTTAAGGGAAAGATTTTCTCAAAGCTGACACACTTGTCTAAAAAAAGGTGCAACAAATATCTGATATTCAAGTACTTCTTAGTCTTTAAAATAGGGAGAGATCCAAAGCTCTGCAACTATCTCACACATAATGAAGATATCCCATTCTTCCACTAATTAATACTTTTCCTGGAGACGAAGAAGCAATTTAAATGACTTTGTTAACTGCAGCGACTATCCCCCTGCTAAGGCAGAGCAGCCATTCCAATCTGAAAGATGCACTTTGGGTTTCATGGCCCAAAACACTGGCCTCGTTTCTGGATGGGTGTAGCTCCTACTTGATGTCTGAAGCAAGCAGCTGTTTCATCTTTTGCACCTTTTTTACATCTGGAAGTGACACATCCCTTAAAGAAACGTTGTTCCTATCAAAAAGACACCAATGTAATTGGAGCTGAATGTTTCCAAGTTGTGGGATTAGAGGTGATTGTGGTTATTAATAGCATGTCATAATCATAAAGTTGCATGGAGGAGAAGGGCCACATTTCATACCCAGAATCACTTCTGATCTCAAATATTTGTCTGAAATTAGAAGCATTCAAGAGAGAAATGGTGGAGGTGATTACAACCTGGAGTCCCTTAAAGTGCCACAAAGAAAGAGGACCTCATTTGGGAATGGCTGAAAACACCCTTATATCTGATTTCTGCCACTGTCAGGCTGGAGGATGCCTGCAAATCTACCAGGTGAGCCCCAGCCACACATCCTCCAAAAATTTGTCTTAAATTGCATTTTTTTGGTAATTAGAGTGAACACACTGCACAATGACTTTCCCTAATCCTACTTTTCAGGCAGCTGGTGCTTTACATTCAATACATAGCCCTGGCACTGTTTGCATCTGCATTGTCACAGGCATACAGGGAATAACACATATTTGCTTCTTCATAAAGTAGCAAAACCTCACCTGCTTTTACTTTTTATTTCTTCTTTCAAAATGAATAGGAAATTAGCTGTGAACATCTAGAAATAGTAGTAACGAGCTCCAAAACATGATGCAGGACAAGATGCTTATCAATGTAACAATAATTCTGGAGTGTTTCAAGAGATGGTTCCTACCAGAGCATCACACAGCACACCACATCACACCACATCACACCACATCACATCACATCACATCACATCACATCACATCACATCACATCACATCACATCAATCACATCACATCACACCACATCACATCACATCACATCACATCACATCACATCACATCACATCACATCACATCACATCACATCACATCAATCTGTTCCCAGGATTTAAGGGGGCTCTACTGCTCTCCTGGAGTTCTTTGCAACCCCTGGCCTCAGGGTCAGGAGGCAGCAGTAGCAAGACTGAGAGAAAGCAGGATTCTGTTGGTGAGTAGTGCTGTAGGGAGTAATTTACACACAACACAAGACCCAAGCAATGAGCCAGGGAGCTTGGTCTGAGCCAGGGCTGCAGTGTGGCTCAAATCAGGAATGAGAGGTGGCTATGAAGGGGAACCACACCTGTGGCACAAGCCCTTACACAGGACCCAAGTGTAACCCTCTTGGTTCCTGGCTGTCCTTGGGAAACATCTAAAGGGCCAGTGGTGGGGCTGCCTTAGTCCTGGCAGGGTATGATGGAATTCATAAGCTTTGGTACAGCATAGTCCAATACACTGAACATACAGGGACATATCTCAGGACATAGTGGAACACGTTATGCAGGACATTTCACTTTCAAGGGTATTAAATGAAAACAATACCTCCCATAACATTATTCTCAATCATTAAAAATCTGCTTGCCTCCTATGCACTTCACTTCTACCAATAAAAATGCCAGATCTCCATTGCCTGGAGCAGGACTCCAATTCTTTCAGCTTTCTCTGGGCTTCTTTTTGTGCTGAGGTCAATTGATTCAATGTAGGGAGGCTCTTATCAAAAGATTACAACTCAGTGAACCTCTCATTCTGAACTATTATAAAATTACCAAAAATCTGTGTCACTTTGATGTTCAATCAAGTTCAGTATGTCAAGGAGTTGAACAGTACCAGATTTAAGTGTTTAGGGATCAGAAAGGCTGTTACAGCAGACCTACAGACTTACACTCTTCCTCATAGCCCCTTGCTCAGCCATGAAAAGTAATACAACATTTTCCTGAGCTTTAGAACGATAGCAGGAGTGCTCTGAACGAACCCTCCCCTGAGCGACCTGAATCAGAGGTCAGAAAGCTGAAGAGGGCTCAGTAAAGCCAAGCCACACAAAATCTGAATTTCTTCACTTCTCAGGACAAAGATCTGCAACTTTAACATGCATTCCTCTCTGCCATAAGATGCCTCCCTGGTGCATCATAATCAGTCACCCCTCAATGCACCAGCTGGTTACCAAGCAAGGCATTACAGAGTGCAGGAACTCAGCCCTCCGTGGAGAGAAAGAGCAGGGACACCGGGAGGAATGCAAGCCTGGCAACGGGAGGCACAGCAGCTTTACTGTGAAGGATGCAGCTCAGCAGCCTCACCCCTTCTGGTTCTGTGCTGTACCTAGTGGACTGCGAGGTGCCAAAGTTGTTTATGCCATCTTTTCCAGGGATCCTGGAGCACTCCGAGGACTCACTGCTTCAGAATGTGCACGAACTGACCAGGTTCCAGATAAAGCTCTGCTCGGGCTGACTGACGAGGTCTTCACCCTGCCGTAACTAGCCTCAGCGATCCACTGCTTGGACCTGGCAGGAACAGTGAGGAAGGGAGGGTTAGGCCAGAGTAGAGAAAGATACAACGATGCAGGAATGCTGCGCTGGGACCAAAAACATCAAGGGTGAATGTAGTGCACAGAGGAGGTGCACAGTCAATTGAGTAGCTTTTCTTGGCTTTAAAGATACTGTTGTCAGTATTAGCACTTAAATAAAACATTTGGAAGTAAAAGTCTGAGTGACAGCAGAGCAAGAACTGAGAGTACATAAGAATAACTGAAAGATAAAAAAACCAACATAGCAAGCAAACCAAAACCACATGCTACGTGTGTAGGAAACATAGAGCTGAGCCTGCATTCAGAAAGTCCAAACACAGTAAGGTAAAAAATGTAGTTGCAGCAGTTGGACAGCCCTAATTCCAGCTTGACAAAAAAACCTTCCATGTGCTATTTTAAGATTATACTATTTTCACCTTTTCTGATCCCAGATAGATTATATTTCCCAGTAAAGACAATCCTCCTGTTCGTTTCTGGAGGGCTGGTGAGGAGCATATTATTCAAAGCGTAGTATTTTCTCTGTTTTTCCTCGGTGTTTAACTCCGAGGTCTGCAATAAGGCCATTTCCAGGGAATTCCCCCTCTCCCAGATGACCAGCACTCTGTTGACAACACGGCTTTTTCTCCAGGATTTTTCTTGCGATTCCTGGAAACGTCCGGGCCCCGGGGGAGAGCAGCCGGCGGTAAACCTCGGGAGCTGCGGGAAGCAACAGTGCGCAGCCTATGCGGCGCGGAGATTCCGACCCCCGGGCAACGGCGGCGGCGGCCAGGGGCTGCAGGGGGCCGGAACCGCCGCCTCCGGCCTGCCGTGGCTCCGGCGCGCCCGGGGCCTCCGCGTCCCCTCCTGTTCCCGGCAGCAGCATCCTCCAGCCGGGGGCGACCCGCTGCCGGCCCCGGTCGCCCGCGGAAGCTAAGCAGACCGGACGCCGATGTCTGGGACCAAAGGGCCGCTTCCCGCTGCCCTGCGGGAGCCGGGGCCAGGCCGGAGCGCGGCATTGCGGGCCGGCGTGCGGGATCCCGCACAGGAGCGACCGGGGGGCGCGGGGCTGAGCTCCGCCGGTGGAGCGGCGGCGGCACGTCCCGGGGCGGGGCGGGCAGTGCCGCCGACGCGAAGCCGGGGAGGAGCTGCCGTCGGGGCTCTGGGGGGAGAGGGGCGGGTCGGGGGGCGCGGCGCGGGCCTGGGGCGCCGCCACGGCGGCTGCCACGTGCGGGGTCTCGCGCTCGGGCGGCCCGGCCGCCCCCCCGGCCCCGGAGAGAGGCCGCCCCGGGCCCCCGCCGCCCTGCGGGCGAGGCTGTCGGGCGCCGCCGCCACCGCCGTGGCCCCGGCGCCGGCAGGGGCGGCGATGGCGTCGCCGTCGAGCGCGGGGCGCGCCCCGACGGAGCGGCCCACCGTGCCGGTGCGGCGCGGCGCGGCTCAGACCCCCCGCTCCCTCCGCCTCGCTCCGAGGGGGCGGAGGGCAGGGCAGGGCGGGGGCTGGCCGGCTGCTGCCCCACGCGGCGCCCGGGCTGGCGGCGCCCCCGGCGCGCTCCCCGCGCACTCCGTGCCCCTCTGTCATGCTCGCCGCCTGGGAGCGGGCGGTGGGCTCCTGTGCCGGTAGCCGCACCGCCGAGCCCGCTCCGCCGGCGCTGCCCTCTTCGCCCACCGCCGCCGACCCCCGTCCCCGCGGGTGGCGCGGCGGGGCGCGGCGGAGCGCAGGCGGTGCTGCCCGCCGCCGGGGACTGGCTGCTGCCGCGGCGAACGGCGGGTGGCGGCGGGCGGCGATGGGCACGGCAGCGGTGCACCTCCTGCTGCTGCTGGGGCTGCTGCACGCCGGGCCCGGCGGCGAGGGCAGGAAGGGCTGGCGGCGGCGAGGGCCGGCGGTCCGCGAGCGCGGCGAGACGGCGGCGGCGGCAGCCGAGAGTTTCCCGCTGGACTTCACCGCCGTGGAGGGCAACATGGACAGCTTCATGGCGCAGGTCAAGAGCCTGGCGCAGTCGCTGTACCCCTGCTCGGCCCAGGCACTGCCACACGACCTGCGCCTGCACCTCCTGCACAACGCCTCGGTCACCTGCAACGACGGCAGCCCGGCCGGGTGAGTCCCCGCGCCGCGCCGGCCCCTCCGGGCGCCCCGGGGCTGCCCCGCGCGGCCGCCGCCGCTCCCCGCGGCCCCGGCCCCGAGGGCTGCGGCGCCACCGCGCGGCGGCGCGCGGCACCGGCGGCGACAGGTGCAGCGAGCGCCTCCCGGGCGGCGGCCCCGGCGCTTCCCCGCCGCCCCGGCCCGACCGGCAGCAGAGCGTCGTGGCCGAGCCCGGCTCCCGCTGAGGCGCTGCCCCTTTTCTGTGCCTGCAGCTACTACCTGAAGGAGTCCAAAGGCAGTCGGCGGTGGCTGCTGTTCCTGGAAGGTGAGCGCCGGAGCCCCCGAGTTCCGCAACGGCGGCCACGAGCGGGGCGGCGACCCGAGGCTGCCCTCGGTGCCCCGGCCCCCGAGGGCCGCCGTCCCTCGCCCGCGAGCCCCCTGCCCTGCGGGGCGGCTGACCCCTGTCCCCTCGCCAGGAGGGTGGTACTGCTTCAACAGGGAGAACTGCGACACCCGCTACGACACCATGCGGCGGCTGATGAGCTCCCGGGAGTGGCCCGCGACCCGCGTGGGTGAGTCGCCCCCTCCACCCCGTGGGGCAGCCCCGAGGTACTGGGACCGGCTAAGGCAGCGCCCGCCGTCACCACCCTGGAAGGTGCCCGGCTGCTGCCCCATGATGAGCCCGTGCCGCGGGCATGGGCGGGCTTTGGGTGCACAGGTACCGCCGGTAATGAGTACTGCTCTCTTCGCTCTCTTCTCGTGCTGCGGCCTCCTGGGTACCCAAACCTCCGTCACTCACACAGATCGTCTAACTGAGTGTATTGGAATTTACCTGCTAGGATTTTTCTTTTGGGGAGGTGCTTAAGTAGGCATCACAGGTCTTTTCTGTGCTACAAGAAGCTTCTAGACGGGCTTCATCTGTAGCATGAATCAAATTCTGAATGTCAAATCCGCCTAAGGGCAAATTTAGAAATGTTCCTTCCACTTCCCTTGCCAATGCTTTTCATCATGGATGTTTGTTTTCTGTGTGGTCAGAGGTCTTGCATGAGGCTCCTACGATTCCTCTGAAATCACAGACTGTCATCTGTATGTTTTTTGTTTCTTTGTGCCCATCTGCAGGAACTGGGATCCTGTCTTCTCAGCCAGAAGAAAATCCCCACTGGTGGAATGCAAACATGGTGTAAGGAGGGACAACGGAGGGAACTAGCTTTATACTTAAACACCATCTCCTGCCTTTTAAGCTAGCAAGAGTGCTGCAGAGACAGGTTAAGACTAATACTTGGAAAAGGAAATTGTGTGATTCCTCATTTGCTGCAGTTCAGCTCTCTAACACTTTAGGGCTGACAAGGCTGAGAAACTCAAGTTCAATCTCCTTGGAGTTGTAGGGTAATCTAATGAAGAAAAACTGGGGATAGCTTAGAGAGCCTTCTCAAACAGCTGCAGTGATGAATCCATCATGAGTGCTGGGCTGATAGTGTGTTACACATCTGATAATTTGAGAAAGTGGAGCAGCTCTCCTAGTTCAAAGAAGAGAAGTGAGAGACACCAGTTTATATATGCATCTATACAGAAAGGATGTTAATTTGTCTTCTGCAAAACAGAGACATGTGAAGTTAATTCCTGCAAAAACTTCCAGTGGCTGCAGTCAGCATTTACACTGCACTGCCTAGAGTCTTCTCATTTTTCGTGTGAAAAACGGAAGCATAGAGAGTTGCCCTGTGACAGGCCATCCACTGTGTTGGCAGAATAGCTGAGAGCAAAGTCATGCTCCATCGTTGTGTCCACTGAGCTTAGTGATTCAATTAGATTGATAAAAGACATGTTATTTATTGATTTAACTCAGTTAAACTATTAGTGTTCAGGAGAAAATTCAAGAAAATTACGGTTGTCACTTGGTCTGCAGGGAGGTAAGTTGTCAAACTGGGCAGAAACTTTTCCCTTTTCCCCTTCCCTTTTCCCCAGGATTTAATTTTCTTCCAGTTGAGTGACCGCATCCTCACCCTGTAGTGCGTGTCAGAGGCACAGCAGGACTCACACAGCCCTCTCTTACAGATTCATCCCATATTGCTCAAGTGATGTTTGGAGCGGTGCCTCTTCCAAGTCTGAGAAAAGTGAGTGTTGCTGATGGGCCGTTGCTGCCCCAGACATCACACATTAAAGGATGTGGCCAGACTTCTGTGAAACCACGCGGACGAGAAACAGGCTTTTTCTTGCTGAAGGGCAGGAAAGAATATCAAGCTACTTCCAGATAAAACATCCTGATCTCTTTAGCTCGGGCTGTTTTGACATAGTTCAGAGCCACTGCTTGAAGAGATGTTACACTGATGCAGTATGCAAGGATTAGAAGTCCAGAATTCCTTTTAGATGAATCTCCAGGTTCCAGCACGTAGCAAATTAATTGCTGTAGCTGAGGGACCATGGACTGTTGCATGTAACTTTAGCATGGGTGACCTGAGAGGCAGGACTGGAAATTTAGTGTCAGACCTTTATCAGGAGGATATTTGGCCTTAGGCAGGAGGTACTGTGTGTCAAGCTAAATCTGTCTGCAGGTTTCTTTGGGAAAAAGCATGGTTCATATTAATGCAGGCTGTATTGCCATCTGCTGTCATCCCAGCGGTGTCACAGTAAGGGAGGGACTCTTCCACTCCATCCCAGCTCCTTGGCACTGTTCCTGTGGAGCAGTAACACATCAGCAACCACGGATGGAAGCAGTGTCTTTGTACATGTAACATCTTGTGAAGCATTGCTTCTCTGAATTGGCTTGATGAACTGGGAAAAAGGGGAAGCAGTAAGTTGGAACGGAGTTTCCTGGTGGTAGGAAGGTCTGTGTTTGTTTCTCCAGCACCTTCCTTGTTTTCCAAGTTTACTCATTTCTAAGCATGGTCATAGGAAGGTACTTGTGTAACTGAGTTGACTTGGTTCTCTTTCAGGGCAGCACATTTTGTACAAGGTGGGGGAAAATTTCTCGTTAGGTGTATTTCATATAGGTGGATAAAATGAGCCTGAGTTTAGGTTCCTAATCCCTTTGGGAAGTTCTTAAGCATTTTCAGAGAGGAAATAGAAGTCTGAGCCTGGACAGGAAGCAATTTTGTTGACACTGAGCTGTCTTTCAGATGAATATGCCTTCATGGGAGCACTGATCATACAAGAAGTTATAAAGGAGCTGGTGGGAAAAGGTCTGAGCACTGCAAAAGTATTGCTGCTAGCAGGGAGCAGGTAGGTATCCACAAGATTCTGTTTTGTGAAGACAGGAGATTTCCACAGTAGAAAGCTGTTAAGGGAGGATTTCCAGCAGCTCCTGAAACATTTCTCCTAGGAGTACAGTAACACTAACATAGCAAACCCTGTATCTCTGGTCAGTTTTCTGGTGTCTGCACCAAGAATTCTGGTTCCTGTTGGCCCAAATCATGAGACACATGATTTCTGTGAATTGATTCAGGACACTGAAATAAAAAACAAACTTGCCTTACACAGATGCTGTGGATCATCCTGTGTTGCAGAAAGCTCTGGTACACTCAGTATATTACACAGGGATATAATAGAGAAGTTGCCAAGAGTGAATTTGTCTCACTTCAGACTCTTTTCATTTTTGAGCAGCCAACCCCCTTGGAAATGATAGAGAGCACATGTATTTCCCAGGAAAGGGAGTAACAACTGGACTTTGTTTCTGAGCTACGAGATTATTACTCAGCACTGGCTTTATTTCTGAGTGTTGCAAAGCAAGGAAATAATGTAGTGTCTACCAAGTTTGTGGTGAATGGTTGGGTGTTTCTGCTGTGGCAGATGCAGGTGTTTATAGCCTGTCACTGCTGAGGAAAGTGGTGTTCTGCTGGCAAGGTCTGTAACACCCGTCTGCCCCTATGACTGCAGTGCTGATGTTGCTGTTGCAGTGCTGGAGGGACAGGAGTGCTCCTGAACGTGGATCGAGTGGCAGAGCAGCTGGAGGAGATGGGTTACCAAGGGATTCAGGTGCGAGGCTTGGCAGACTCTGGATGGTTCCTGGATAACAAACAGTACCGCAGGACCGACTGCATCGATACCATAACGTGTGCTCCAACAGAGGCCATCAGGAGAGGAATAAGGTACAGTCAGATGTCTAAAGTGCACTACTGTGAGTGGTTAGAGTGTGGAAAAGATGTCTCCTTCGCTGTATTCCTTCGTTTTGATACATAAGGAGTAGTTATTGTCTACGTCAGTGTTTTTTCAATTATTTTATTGGAAAAGACAATAAAGTCTAAATGTGCGAAAGAATGTGTACAGTTACAGATGCTCTAAAATGTGTTGATGGGACAGTGCTGCCAAGAAAGCTGTTCTATCAGTTGAAATTCTAGTCAGAACAGGAATTAGGATATGGAGAGGATGCATTGTTAGGATTGCCCTGTGCCTCCAATTCTTTTATTGCTTTGTCTTCTAGATACTGGAATGGCATTGTTCCTGAACGCTGTAAGCTACAGTTTAAAGAGGGGGAGGAATGGAATTGCTTTTTTGGATATAAGATTTACCCCACTCTTCGGTGTAAGTACCAAAGGAGAGAGATCAAATGGTTTAGGGTTCCCTCTGTATTTGTAAGTAACTTGGACCAATTCCTTTTCCAAACTTTTTGTCTTTCTAGGCCCAGTCTTTGTTGTCCAGTGGCTGTTCGATGAGGCCCAGCTTACTGTAGACAATGTACACCTCACTGGCCAGCCTGTTCAGGAAGGGCAGTGGCTCTACATCCAGAATTTAGGTAGAGAGCTGAGAAACACCTTGAAGGATGTGACGTAAGTGTTTCATGGAGAAAAACCCAGTGTTTTTGTTTCTAAGGGACGTTCATATCTAGTTCTTTGTGTTCTCAGATCTCTGCTGAAAAAGGAGAGCTGTAAATTTAGTAACTATTAGTACATCTACATCAAGAATCTTGCCTTTTTCATTTTTGTGTAAAATTCTACTCTTTCCCTAGTCTGGAAGGTTCAATTCAGCAGGACTTACTTTGTCCTTCAAGACATAATCCATGTTTCTGTTTTCCTTTAGTGCGAGCTTTGCTCCTGCCTGTTTGTCCCACGAGATCATCACACGCAAGTAAGTGCTTGTGCAGATCCTGCAGAGGTGAACAGGGATGGGAATGACCCTGTCCTGGCAGCCTGACCCCCCTGATGTGATCTGTGTGGTTTGTCTTTTCAGTCACTGGACTGACATCCAGGTGAAGGGGACATCATTACCCCGTGCCCTGCACTGTTGGGATCGGAGCCTCCATGAGAGCAACAAAAATGGGAAGGCTCCTCTGAAAGGCTGCCCAATTCACCTGATTGACAGCTGTCCATGGCCTCACTGCAACCCCTCGTGCCCCACAATCAGGGACCAGTTCACAGGGCAGGAGATGAATGTGATCCAGTTCCTCATGCACATGGGTTTTGATGTTCAGAAGATGGCACAGCAGCAAGGCCTGGAGCCGAGCAAACTCCTGGGGATGCTCAGCAGTGGTAACTAGAAAGGTCAGAGGGGCAGAGAGTAGATCAGGAGGAGAGACTCTCAGCCCTTCTCCCAAACTTTCTAATCTTCTTCCTAATGTTCCTGCAGGCAGATGCATGCTCATACCCATGGCACACTCACACCTGTGCACTCACATGCTCCCACACTCTTGCACGCTTCCAGTGTGTCAAGAAAAAAAAGAAAAAAGAAACAAAAAAAAAAGGCAAGCAGCAATTTCTTGCTTACACTTTTTGGCTGGAACTTGTTCCCTCCCTCCAAACTCCAGGGCTGAGTTTCAGCTGGTCACATCCTCTTCTGTGCTACACAAGGCAATCAGATACAGGGAGTAGCAAAGCCATAAATAGCAGCGATGAGAACCTTCCCCAGATCTGGGACATCTTCCCTTGCCATGAATTTTACATCATAGACTTGTTACAAGTGGTGAAAAAAGCAAGCACTGGATTTCTTCTGTCCAGCTAGGAATGAAGGAATGACCTCAGCATGAGGTTAGCATCTTATGCTGAATCACAGTATACAGACCCAGGACATGTGCTAGGGATGGACACTCTTGTACTCAATTTATTCATATTATTTTATAAAATGACTTTTTAATTACTTTTTTAAACTAAGCAAGAAATGTAAAGGATATTGTAACATATTTTTTTTTAAATAACGAAGAAACCTCTTGCTACTTTGGCAACATGGACATATTTATTTTAATATGTAAAACGCTATTTATAAGGGCTGACCAGAGAACCATACCTATGTCTTTGTAAAGTTGTATATGCTGCTCATTTGGATGGGTTGTCCTGATGGTCACTTGTGCCTGGGAGAGGGCTAAGGGTGGTGTTGATGTTTTGTATTAATTAGATTTCTGTGTTCCCCTTGCAGTGTGCCTTGTCATTGTTTCTCTGATGAACAGATTGTAATACAAGGTTTAAGTACAGAGACTTTCACCCAGCACCTGATGTTAGCAGACTTTCACTGTGATTCCCCAGGTAGTCCAGGGCATTGCACTGTAAGGTGGAGAGAGATGTGGCTTTGAGGCTTCTCTTCCAGTGAGGAAAATGTTTGATCCAAGCATCAGAAGCATTTGGAGCAGAAAGGGCAGAGAACACAAGACAAGCACCAACATATTTCTCTTCTAATAATTTGGGAACACACCCACCACAGGAGGGAGAATGCCCTTTGATGGCAGTGGGAGGAGAACAAGGGAGGGATGGAGAATGCAGGGCTGAGGCTGGAGAGGAGCTGTTCCTGGGCTGGAAGCAGTGGGGACTGGAGCAGAGCCTCACCCTGCAGGGCAGGGCGGGGGTGAGGGAGCCCTGCCCCAGCAGCAGCTGCAGGGCTCCTGCCTCACCTGTGTGTGCCTGCACTGCTGTGCATGGCTGCACCTGTGTGTGCCTGCACTGCTGTGCATGGCTCCTGCCTCACCTGTGTGTGCCTGCACTGCTGTGCATGGCTCCTGCCTCACCTGTGTGTGCCTGCACTGCTGTGCACAGCTCCACCTGTGTGTGCCTGCACTGCTGTGAGTGGCTACGCAGCATGTCAGCCATAGAGACTTTGGGCCTGACTTGAGAAAAATTCCCTGTCCTTTCACACCTTGCCAGTGGTGCTGCGTGTGAGATCTCTTGTTTTGGGTAAGTAAACCCAAAAAATGAACCAAACTGTAGCCCTTTGGTTCCTCTTCTTGGACTTCAGGAAAAGTCTGGTAGGACCACACACAGATCACCACAATCAGCTGTCCTGCTGTGCAGGATGGGATTAACACAGACTGAAGATAAAGAAAAACTAAAGAGAAAATGGTTGGTGCTCCCAGTGAGACTGAAAAGCAGAACACCAGTGGAGTTTGCCTGTGATTAGTTTGGAGATTACTGATATCCTTTGTGTTTTAATGGCTTGGGTATAAAAGAAGAATGTCCTGACTACGTTTTTCATCTGTTTTCTGCTGTGCAGAAGCCAGATGGGGCAAAGACTGGGCAAAAGGGCAAGACTGGAAGAATTCAGTGCCATGTGTTTGTATTCTGTGATCTTTTGACTAGATCAGGTTCTTAATTTCTGAGGGGAAAGTGGCCGTGCTCTGTGAGGTGCGCTGCCCCACCAGTGTGAGTTCTGATTTCGGGGACCTTTGCCCTCTGCCAGCACCGACTCTGCTGCTGAGGGCTCTCCAGAGGGCTCCACTTCCCATGGGAAGCAGAAGCTGAGCAGCAGGAGCAGCTCTGCCCTGAGCCCTGATGTCACTGACGTGTCCTCAGGTGGGCCATGGAGCGTCCCTGTGCCCGGGCAGAGGGAGGGGATGCACCTGGAAGTGCCACGGGGCAGAAAGTGACCCCCTGCCAAAGAGGCCTGGAAAACTGCTAGAGGTGAAGGATTAATAGACAGTCAGGTAGGGCAAGATTTCGATTTTGGGATGACACCCTGTTCACCTGAAGTTCCTCAGTTCTCCTGCTGCATTTCCTGGTTATTGTGATGTTAATTGTGCAACTTCCACCCCAAATGAATGCAGGCTTCTGTACTTTTAGCACCAGAGGCCTCTCAAAGGAAAATGCAAGGGACTTGAATGAAAGAGATACTGAGGTTACAAGATGGTGACAAGGCTGAAGGTAGGCACATTTTATCATTACAGCCAAAAATACGTACTGTTCTCATGTGAGCCATTCCAGCAGGGAAGTTTTGCTGCTTCCATACTGGGATGAGTACTGCAGGTGAGGAGTCAGCAATGCTGCTGTAGGGTAAGGGAGGAATTTTTCTACTATGTTGTCGTGAAAACATTCACGCATTCCCATTCTGAAATTGCATCAGAAATTTTTTTTGGGGCTTTTAGAGATATAATTAAGAGACTTCTGGGTAGAGATGAAGTCCGGGAGGCACTGTATACCAGGAGTGGCTCACTGTGAAAGCTTTGATCTCACAGGAGGGAGAGTTTGACACTCTTTATGAAAATCTGTGTTCCAAAACAGTGCTAAGAATATCAAAGCAATTTTTTTTAAACAGTTGTGTTCAGTTACTGCATTCAGAGATACAAGAGAAACCGATTTCCACATAAAGTAAAAGAGAGACAGGGAGGAGTTTAAGGAAATGTTGAGGATGGGTGCTTGTCAACCTCCACAGCCACAAGCAGTAACACAAAGCACAGCAGGTAAATGTATCACTGCTCCAGATCAACTGCAGCAAAGTGAGTCAGCTTTTATTCAGCCTCTGGCCAAAATCCCTTATTTCATAGGGCTTGTGCTGCCTTTGGGCTTGTGCCCCCACTCAGGGGCTCTTGGGTCTGCAGGACTGAGCTCTGGTTCCTGCAACAGGGCTGGATCACAGCCCCCTGCCACAGCCAGAGCCTCCCCTCAGCGCGGGGGGCTGCAGAGAGCGGCAGCATTCCAGTGACCCCAGAGCTTCTAGAAGAACAGCAGAAGGATAATCAAGAGCCTTTGATGGAGCTCGCAGCTTCAGTGTTAAATAACACCCGCTCCCAACAGCTGAGTGGGGGCAGGACTCATTCCAGAACTATTAATAAAGCCCCTATTTATACCCCAGGTTCCTGTGAACAGTGCAGCAGAAATCTACAGCTGCGGAGCTAAAATGGAATAAATGTCAGCCTCCGGGGAAAAGTACCATCCCGTGGGAAAGGAGACAGCCGAAGAACAGCCCTGAGGCAGGTTTCAGAGCCGAGGAAGCAGAGGGCGAGCGGCAGCACCCTGAGATTGCAGGCAGTGGGCAGAGCCAGCCCTCGGCTCCCTGCAGCCGCAGGTCTGTGCAGAGCTGCCAGAGATGCAGCGTCAGAGGCGGCTCCCGCTGCTGCCAGAGGGACCGGCGGGGCTCGAGCCGAGCCAGAACCAGGTGTGACCCCGGCAAAGAGGCAGAAAGGACCTTTGGAGAGGCTCGGAGTGCCTTGTCTGCTGGACCGGCAGGACGATGGAGAGCACGGGAGGGCCGTATCTGAACACAGCCGCGGTGACCTCCCCGGTGGGCATAGCTCGACTGCTGCAGATGACCTTCGGATGCGCCACCTTCAGCCTGGTGGCTCACCAAGGGGGGTTCAGTGCCGCCTATGGCACCTTCTGCATGTTTGTCTGGACCTTCTGCTTCGCCGTCACCGTGTTCATCATCGCCTGCGAGTTCACACGCCTGCACAGCTGCCTGAGCCTCTCCTGGGGAAACTTCACGGCTGCTTTTGCCATGCTGGCCACGCTCATGTCCATCACGGCCGCAGTGATCTACCCGCTCTACTTCGTGCAGGTGGGCTGTTACCCCATCGGCTGCCAGGTCCGGGATTTCCGCATCGCCGCCAGCGTCTTCGCGGGCCTCCTGTTCGTCACCTACGCTGCCGAGGTGTTCTTAACCCGGGCCAAACCGGGACAGGTCACCAGCTACATGGCCACCATCTCTGGCCTCTTGAAAATCGTCCAGGCCTTTGTGGCCTGCATCATCTTTGGGGCACTGGTGAATGACAGCCAGTACGGTAAATACGTAGCGACGCAGTGGTGTGTGGCTGTCTACAGCTTTTGCTTTGTGGTGACAGTGGTGGTGGTGGCCTTCAGTGTCACAGGTAAGACTGCCTTGCTGTGGTTCCCTTTTGAGCGTTTTGTGGTCATCTACACCTTTGGGGCAGTGCTGCTCTACGCGAGTGCTGCGGTCATCTGGCCAGTGTTCTGCTTTGACAGCAAGTATGGCTCCCCACGACGCCCCGGCCTCTGTGCCAAGGGAAAGTGCCCCTGGGACAGCCAGCTGGTGATTGCCATCTTCACCTATGTCAACCTGCTGCTCTATGTCTTGGACCTGGCGTACTCCCAGCGCATCCGTTTTGTCTCACACATCTGAACCATGGGCTGGCCTCTGTGGAGGTTGTGTGTGAGTCCCTGCAGGTGCAGAGGGACAGGGCCAGGGGCAGAGAGGTGCTGGGCAGGCATGCACACACCACCATCGGCCAAACTTCAAGTGAGGACTGACTACACTAAGAAATTAATGACCTGGAGCAGGTGGGCTGCAGCTGACACAGCCCAGCCCACCTCCCCCGTGGTTCTGCCTCACCTGCCAGAGGCCAGCACAAAAGAATGGCACAGCTCCACATGCATCTACAGGCAGCAGGAGTGCTTGTAGCCACAGCAGTGGGGCTGCAGGCTACCAGGTTACTGAGCCAAACATTAGGAAAGACATCAAAGATTTTGAAACTGTTAAACCAGCGCCTATCGGTAACCAAGTGACTGCTCAGGAAGTGGAAAAGATAAAAGCTGCATGAAGGAACACCAGTTCAGGAGATGAAAATCAATCCCTTAGAGTTTGGGTTAGTTTGGACGGTGTTGGGAGATGTGGAAGGCCTGCAAGTGTGGGCAGTTCCAGTCTGGGTGTTTCTGAGAAGAGCATCATAGCCATAACAGTATTTTGAAGGTTGCCAGTCTTTTCCCTTCCTCTCCTTTGCTGTCTAGCACAGAAAAGGAATATCCTCAAGTGCACACTTTGCAGGAGGCCTATTTAATGTAATACTCCTATTTAGCAAACACTGAGTCACTACAGAAATGAAAATTTGTAAAGTTGGGGCTCTACTGCTGAGAATCAGGATGCAGAGCAGAGCCAGCCTGCAAAGTGACTGAGTGTGACCTTGGCACGTGCTCTGTCTTGATCCATGGGCCACCATTTCTTTACACTGGGGTCAAGGTTTTTTTTCTGGAGGCTTGAAGATAAATGCTGGGGCATGGCAAAGGGGAGGCAGAGATTGACTGATCTCACAGTGCTGCATAGGAGACCCAGCCGGGCGGGGAGGGGGCACGGAGAGGACGGGACATGACAGAACTTGTGCACGGTGCCCCAGAGCAGCTCGGGATTCCTGAGCACTCTGCATCACTGGGGAGCCCAATTTCCCAGACCCACCCCTGACAAAACACCCACTTTAAAGTTCCACACTTCTCAGCTCAGATTTCAGGCCCCACAGGAATCTTTATTTGTTGCAGGGAGAAGCCAGAGTGTCCAAGTGCTTGGGCAGCACATGCAGACTTGAGTGCTTTGATTAAAATCTCCAGTAGCTGCCTGTCAGAAGCAAGATTTTTTTTTAACCAAAACAAAATAAAGGTGAATGACAGATGTACACTTATATCTCCTGAGATCTGTGTGCTGTCATCCTCCTCTCCATACTCATTGCAGTAGACACAGCCTTTCCTGCATGAAGGCAGAGCTCACTTCTTTCCAGTGTACAAAGCCTGAGCACAGACCCAAAAAACAACAGACACAACACAGCAAGACCTCTGAGGGGATCCTTTGCAGCAGAATGAATCAGGAATAAGGAAGCAAACTTACTTTTAATCACTGCTTTTTGTGGGGTTTGAAGAGCAAAGGGAAAACTTGTTGGGACAGACGATGTTGAATAGTTCTGAGCAGGGACCAGCCCTTAGCAGTGGGAAGCATCAGCCAGGACATGGGACAAGAATTGGGATCCAGCACAGAGGAACAGCCTGCCAAGGGGGTTTTCTCTTCTATGAGTCCCAGTGAAAGGCAGAAAATCTGGAAGATGTGGTCCAAGAGGAGGCTGGCAGGGCAAGACCCAAGGCTATCTACTATAGATATAAACCAGGAGCTTTATTTCTTGCCACCCAAACAAATTATGGGTTGTACAAGAACAAAATGCTAACTTGGGAAAGGAAATCCACTTGTGTTGAAGGGGTCAATTTACAAGAGCCACTGCATACAAAGGGACCTTGAACATTTATGATGTATTCCTGTTAAACTCATCAATACGGACAAATTAAGCTGTGTAACCCATGAAAATTACTTTTTTTTTTTTTTTTTGGTTGTTGTTATTTCAGATCACTAAAAACCAAACAGGTGCCTGTGAAGGACCATGGCTTTTGTTATAAAACCCAACCCAGTGGGCCCAGGAACATTGCTTGAGGAAAGCCCCATCCTGGTGTGGCTCTGGGGGGCTGGGGGCCAGCGGAGGCAAGAGCCCAGGCAGGGGGTGCCTGTCCCCAGGGATGGCACCAGCAGGGCTCAGGCAGCAGCAGCTGCTGGAAAGCTCCTTGGCTGACAGTGTGTGGCTGAGCAGGCACTCCTGGCTTACTGCTGGGAAGATTTTGCACCAAGTAGGAGCAGAAACACGGTAAAACTGACAATGCCATGGGTTGATGGAACTTACACCCAGCCAGGGTCAAAGGGCCAGAGAGGAACTGGTACTTGGGAAACAATGAGGGCAAAATGGAGCATCTTCACAATAAAAGGAAAGAGAATTTAACATGGAAATCATGATCCCACTGACTGGAGGAGTGGAAACACAAGTCATTGCCAAGAACAGTGCGTTCAGATTTAGCTTTCTCATCTGTCAGCCAAAGACTGAGCAAAAAATGTGAACATGGTCAAAATGGCAAAAAAAGATTGTGTGGACATCAATCCTCTCTTTTAGGAGAAAAAAAAAAAAAATCAAAACCTCATGCTTCAGTGGTTAAAACATTCCCCAACCATTGGAAACTATGAGATTGCCCAATCCAGAACAGAGAACATCTGATATCTACTCATCAGGATTTACCAACCAGCTCTGTCATGATTCAGTTCTCTGAACCCCCTTCATTTCCAGAGTACATCTCCCCCCTTAATTAACAGATGATGATCAAGTAGCTCCCCATAACCAGGTTGCCCCAGTCACCAACCATTCCCAACCTCTTTTGGTAAACTAAAGTCAGTATTTATGTCTGTTCATTACTTATGGACTGTGGCTGCAGCCAACCTAGACAGCACCCAGAGGGTTTCAGCATGGGCAGATTAAATTGGAATTGTTAATGCGTTTGGATTGGGTTTTTCCCTTCTTTTTTGGAAGCCCGGGGTTCAGTACCCATGAAAGATCAGTGTTTAGGAACATTTAGCAACAGAAAAAACACTGAGCTTAATTTCTGTCAATGAAGAAGCAAGAAAAAAAAAAATAAAACCAGTGAGGTAAGATGATACTTAGGAAAAAAAATCACCGCCTGCTGCCTGGGTTTTACAGGAACCCTTCACTCCGGCCCGGCCTCTCCACAGCCCAGGGCCGCCAGGCTCCGGCGGGGCCGCCCCGGTGTTCGGGGCGCGCCCGGGAGGGCGGCCGGGCCCACGGGGCGCGGTGCTGGAACCACAACCCCAGCAGTGGCCCGGCACGCCCGGCCCGGCCCGCGGGGCCCGGGAGGAACACGGCCCGGCCCGCGGGGCCCGGGGGGAGCACAGCACGGGCCGGCCTTGCCCGGCCCGCGGGGCCCGGAGGGAGCACGGCCCGGCCCGGCCCGCGAGGCCCGGGGGGAGCACAGCACGGCCCGGCCCGCGGGACTCGGGGGGAGCACGGCCCGGCCCGGCCCGCGGGGCCCGGGAGGAACACGGCACGGCCCGGCCCGCGGGGCCCGGGGGGAGCACAGCACGGCCCGGCCCGCGGGGCCCGGGGGGAGCACAGCACGGCCCGGCCCGCGGGGCCCGGGGGGAGCACAGCACGGCCCGGCCCGCGGGGCCCGGGGGGAGCACAGCACGGCCCGGCCCGCGGGGCCCGGGGGGAGCACAGCACGGCCCGGCCCGCGGGGCCCGGGGGGAGCACAGCACAGCACGGCCCGGCCCGCGGGGCCCGGGGGGAGCACAGCACAGCACGGCCCGGCCCGCGGGGCCCGGGGGGAGCACAGCACGGCCCGGCCCGCGGGGCCCGGGGGGAGCACGCCCCGGCCCGCGGGACTCGGGGGGAGCAGGGCGCCGCCTGGCGGCGGGGGCTGCGCGGGGCGGCGCCGCGGGCGGTGAATGATGCAACACTGGGCGCCGGTTGCCCCAATCGCTGGCGAGCGCCGCGCTGCTGGCTCCGCCCCTGCCCGCTGAGTGGCGGAGCGCCAGCGCCGCCCCGCCCCCCTGCCCGTCGATTGGCTGCGCGTCCCCGTCCCGCCGCGCGGCCTCGCCTCCGTGCGCGCGCGGCCACGTGTACGGCGGCGGGGCCGGTCCGGCAGCACCGGGATGAGCGTGGGCTTCATCGGCGCGGGGCAGCTCGCCTTCGCCCTGGCCCGCGGCTTCACCGCGGCAGGTGGTCGCGGGGCAGCTCGTCCTCGCCCTGGCTCCGTGGGGGCGGGTGTGCGCGGGGCGGGTGGTGCCGGTCCCTCGGTCTGACACGCGGGGTCGTTCGCAGGGGTCCTGGCTGCGCACAAGATCACGGCGAGCTCCCCGGACACAGAGCTGCCCACCGTGAGCGGGCTGCGGGTGAGTGCGACCGGGTAGCGGGCACCTGGTGGCGGCGCTCCCCTCCCGGGCCATCCCGGTCCTGAGCGGTCCCGTTTCTCCCCGAACCGGTGCAGAAAATGGGAGTGAACTTCACGGTGAGCAACAAGGACACGGTGAAGAGCAGCGATGTCCTCTTCCTGGCCGTAAAGCCGCCCATCATCCCCTTCATCCTGGAGGAGGTGGGCCCCGACATCGAGGCGCGGCACATCGTGGTATCCTGCGCGGCCGGCGTCACCATCAGCTCCATCGAGAAGGTGAGCGGGGACAGGGCACGGCCCTGGGCTGGCTCCGCTCCTCTGTCCCCGAGGAGCCCATGCCACGGACTTGTGCTACTCGTGCTACTCAGGACTAAAGTCACACAGCAGCAGCCAACTTGGTTTTGATCACCTTTGCCTGTCTTCTTTGCCAAATGATATTAGAGGCTTTATCCAGCTCTTCTCTCACATGAGGTGCTGTCCAGTCATGTTTCTTTCAACAGCAGTGGGTCATCTCCCCTGAATTTCTGCAGATTTAATGCTAAGTGTCTGCAGGAGCTGTTTTGGAGATCTGTGGGTTGATGTGGGATTGAGGCCTTTGGGATACTATTTCCAACACGGCTTTGCCCAGCTCCTGCTTTACTGGTACTGACTAAGGCTTCACATTCACGGATGGGCTGCTGTGGCTCACAGCAGGACATTTGAGATACACAGGTCTCTCTTTTCCTTCTGCTTGTGTTGTTCTTGCCGCTGGGGGGGTCCTTCCCTGAACAGCTCATTGATGAAACATATGCACTAAAGCCCATTTTTCTCCCTTCTTTCTTTTTGTTCTTACTTTCTATCTTCAATGATTTTCTGCCCTAAGAAACTCTCTACCTTCTGCCCCACACCAAAAGTGATCAGGTGCATGACCAACACCCCTGTGATAGTCCGGGAAGGTGCTACAGTCTATGCCACTGGCACTCATGCGGATGTGGAAGATGGGAAGCTTTTGGAGCAGCTGATGGCCAGTGTGGGCTTCTGCACCGAGGTGGAAGAGGACCTCATCGATGCTGTAACGGGGCTCAGTGGCAGTGGCCCTGCGTATGTATGTGCTGCTGTTTCCTCAGCTAGTGCCATCTCAGGGAGATCAGTTGGCTTTGCCTGCCATAAAGTCTGTGCAAGTTCAGCTTGTCTTTTTTTTTTTTTTTTTTTTTCCCATAATCCATATTTGCAATGGGAGATGTATTCCAGTTGTCCAGTTTGGGACAGCAGGAAAATTTTTTAAGAGTCGGATGAGTCTGAAGTCCATATCCAGTGAGCAGTGCCCACATGTCCATGTTGCAAAACTTGGGCCTGTACTTTGCGGATTCAGAAGCTGAATTTCTCCCATTCCCCCCACTCCTGAGCTGGAACTAGTTGGGGGGAAGCCTGGCATGGCATCCGTGAAGGAAAGAGGGAGGCTTTTATCAAGTCTGTGAGTGACAGGAGTCACAGAACAGTCCTGAAGCCCTGGATTCTCTCTCCCCTAAGCCTTACCAGTCCTGGAGCAGTCTTTCAGTGCCCTTCTTCCCCTCTCTCAGGCGTTCACTGCCCTGGATGCTCTTGCAGATGGAGGAGTGAAGATGGGCCTTCCCCGCAGGCTGGCAGTTCGGCTGGGAGCACAGGCTTTGCTGGTCAGTATTACCTGCTGCACAACACATCTGAGTCTGTGCCTGCTCCTTGCAGAGGAGTCTACACGTCACAGCTTGAGATGGGCTTGGTGCTCTGGCAGAATCTGCTTTAAGGGATGTGTTTGGTTTGAATGCACACAGGTTCCTGGTGAGGGGCTCTAGGAAGTGTCTGCAGCAATCTGGTGCTGCTGGTGGTGGGGGAGCTGGGGCCTGGAAAACTCTGCTCCTTTGCAGGGCTCATCAGCTCTGAAAAGTGTTTTGGCAGCCTGCAGGAGCCCAGGTGTGCCTGTTGTGAGTGATGGTGCTGCTCTGTGCAGTGGAGAACAGGAGTATATGACAGTGGCCTCCTCAGTCAGGGCTCTGGCAGGTGTTTACTTGCTACAGGGTGCTGCCAAAATGCTGTTAGAATCTGAGCAGCATCCGGGTCAGCTGAAGGACAATGTCTGCTCACCCGGGGGAGCCACCATCCATGCCCTGCACTTCCTGGAGAGTGGTGGCTTTCGCTCTCTCCTCATCAACGCTGTGGAGGCTTCCTGTATCCGGACAAGGTGAGCAACTAGGAACTAAAGAGCTTGCAAGACTTGCCCCCTACCCTCCCCATCTTATTTTTTCTATGTCTTCCTCATCCACTGCCCCATTGTAGGGAGCTGCAGCATTTGGCAGACCAAGAGAAGATTTCCCCAGCAGCCATAAAGAAAACGTTGCTGGACAAGGTGAAGCTGGAGTCTCCTTCTCTGTCTGTGGCATCTGCTAGCAAAGTCAGTCTGTTCACCAGCAAGAGCAAGAAGAACTGAGCAGACTGCTGCATTCTGGCAGTGCTGAATGTCAGTGTCCTGGCTGCAGCCAGGACAGGGTTAATCTTTGCAGTAGCCAGGAATGGTGGCCAGGACCCTGGTTATTCTATACACATGGACAAAGGGGAGGGGAGGGCTTGCAGCAGGGGAGAGGGGTTGGAGAAGGATGGGGAGAAGGGGTCCCTCTGGCTGGGTGCATGAAGTGAGCAGTGGGAGCAGCATCATGTTGCACGTGGTGAGCAATCATGTGTGAATTCTTCACCTCTCTCCTACACTCTTCTTAGTATTGTTGCTGTTATTATTTGTTTTCTCATCTCATTACTGCTTCCAGTAAATTGTTCTTGTAGCAAACCATGATCTCTACCTTTTGTGCCTCCAGTTCTCCTCTCCAGCCCACCACAGAGGGAGAGGGACAAGAGGGCAGTGAGTGAGCAGCGTGTGGTTTTGAGTATTTCAGTGGGAATGCTAATACAGGGAATACCATTCCTAAGCCAAAACCATTAGTGTTCGCTGTGTTATTATCTTTTCCTTTATCAAGGAAAAACGCTCACTCAGCATGTTGGTGCCCCCTGTACCAGGCTTGTGGCTTGCAGCAGCTGTAGCAGAGGGTCTTTATCCTGCAGTGGGGTTGGTGAGCTGTCCCTGGCACTGGTGTGGTGTTTTCTTGGGCAGGGGTGATATTCTCATCAGAGCTTTGTCAAGGAAATCATTTGTCCAGAAGCCTCGGGTACTTCCAGGACTCAAGCAGTGTTTGTGGTGTCCCATGCAGAAATTTTTATAACAGGATTTTTTAAAGTTGTTTCAGAGCTTTTGGTTTCAAAGGTTTAGTCCTTTCTGGCCCCGTCTTGCATCTGCTGTCAGAGCTTATGTCCTGTCACTAGCTGGAGCAGATGCTGCCACACAAACACTGTGCTGCATGGTGGATCAGGGGCTGGGCCCAGAATCACCTCTTGGAATGGACCAAGTGCCTCTGCCTGATCTCCCACCCCTCAGAGAGGCATGTGGTGTGAACATGGGACCGTGCTCCTTTTCTCTCCAGTGGCCACCCCTTCTCTCTGCTCAGTCTGCTTTGGGGATCCGTGACCTCTCACTGCCCCTCCTTACTGCCAGCCATGCTTGGGTGCTTTGGCAGATGGAGGGCTAGTGAGTTTTTACATTTCCTGCTGTCTCTGAGGTGCTGGTGGTGGGAAAGTATTTTTAGTGTTAGGCTTTTGGCTTCCAGCAAGGTATGACCCTGTAGGTGTGACAGATGGTCACTCCTCTTCCCTCTTTACATAAAAAACTGTGTTTCTGATGAGAGCTGTGGCTAATCCCAGCTGTTTTGGCTGGGTATCCCTTGCTACTGGCAGTGGCCACTAGGTCAGGAGTCCTTGGGGTCATACGTTCCTCCCTTTCCTGCTCAGGATCTGTACCTGTGCAGGCAGGCCAAGCTGGAAGTCAGATGGATGAAGTACTGTGTGATGCAAAATGCAAGGGAGTGTTGTGGAAAGAGTTCACACTTGGCTGAAAAAATTGGGATGTGGAATGAATGGATGCCTGAGCTTGAGCCCATCTGCAGGGAGACGCAGGGGATGCCCCTGGGTCCTCCCAGAGAGACAGAGCTACAGATGACCTTCCTAGATGGTTACAGACCTGAACTGTAGCCACAGCAGATGGAAACCCAGCCATCAGGGCTACCAGCGCCCTGCAGGGCTGGCGGCCACATCCCCTGTCCACAGAGCCGTGCTGCTGCTGGATCCGGGCCCGCCGAGCCCCTGCTGCTCCTACGGGCACGGCTTCTCCTTAAGCCCTGTCCTGACCTCCCCTCTCTTACCCCACTGTCACTGCTGCACCTTCCGCTTGCCCCTCGCCCTTCTCTGCTGCGCTCATCCTGTCCGGCCCGCTTTGCCTGTGCCATGGCAGCAAAACAGTGGGCACCGGGGTCGGTGTCATGGGCCTGAAGTCGTAGCAGAAGGGCTGGGAACACACCTGGAGCGAGCCCGGTGGCACCGGGGAGAGCGGCGCTCCAGGGCAGAGGAGAACTGAAACGCGCGGTGTGCAACGGGGACACCGGCAGGCGCCCGGTGGCTGTTGCCAGAGGCGGCGAGAGCTGATCCGCTGCCGACCCCGTACTTCGGCGGAGCAGCAGCGCTCGCCCCGGGCAGGGCAGGGCAGGGCAGGGCAGGGCAGGGCAGGGCAGGGCAGGGCAGGGCAGGGCAGGGCAGGGCAGGGCAGGGCAGGGCAGGGCAGGGCAGGGCCGAGCGCTCCCCCGCTGCCCCGGAGCGCGGCCCCCTTAAGGCCCGGGGCGGTTGCGCCGGGCGCTTCATGAATGGAGCCACGTGACCCAAATATCACGTGACGAGTCCGTGAGCGGCGGCGGCGGCGGCGGCGGCTCGTGAGTCCCGGTCCCTCCCAGCGCGGCCTCCCCGCCCCGCCCGGCCCGGCCCGGCCCGGCCCGGCGGCCCCGGCAGGAGGTGAGCGCCACCGGCAGCGCGAGCGGGCGCGGCCCTGGCACCGGCCGGGGCGGGGCGGGCCGGTCCCCGGGGGCGGGCCGGGGCGGGGCGGGCACGGCGGCCCCGGGATGGTGGCCGGGGCCGCCGCGGGGTCGGCAGGTGCCTAAGGGGCCGCCATCACTGACTCACGGCGGGGCTTCGGGGTCGCGCCCGCCCGGCCCCCGCCCCGCCCCGGCGCGCCCGGGCCCCGCTCGGCGGGCGAGCAACAGGTGCGCGGGGCGCTGGCCCGGGGCCTGCCCCGCCCGCCGCCTCCCGGCTCCACCCGCAGCCAGCGCGGGCGCATCCGGCCCCTCCCTCCCGCGGCTGCCGAGCGCCCCGATCGTGTTGCAGCCCGGCTGCCCCCGGGCCGAGCCTGCCCCGCTAAACCCCGCCGCACCTCCGGGCGCTCCGGCTCCTCCGGTACGGCCGCGACCCGGCCCCCGGCGGGACCTCGGGTCCCCCCTCCCGCCGGGCGGCCGCCCCCTGCCGCGGGTGTTCGCCGCGGTCTGTCGTTCTTCTCCCGAGGACGAGAGGCCCGGGAGGCTGAGGAGCCATTGGGGCGGCTCGCCCGGTGCCCAGAGCGGAGACTGCTGCCCGCAGTCGGTGCCGTGTCCTCGGGCTGCTCGGTGGCTGCAGCCGTGCGGGCGGAGGTTCCGCTCCGCAGGGGCTGGCCGGTGCTGGGCGCTGCGGTGTCCCCGAGCGGAGCGAGCTCCTGCGGGACTGCGGTGTCTCACCCGCACGGAGGGGCCACGTCCGTCTGTGCCAGGCACGGCTCGGTCACGCTGTTCAGAGCCGGGCACGGCTCCGGCTGTCCGGCATGTGTGAGCTCTGTGGTCCGGGGAGGGCACCGCCAAGGGTGGGAGGGGGTCTCTCAGAGCTGGCCCTTTGCTTTAGCAGTGTGAGCAGAGCTAAAATCAGCTGGGTGGGCAGATTCCTTGAGGAAAAAACTGCTGTGGAAGTGCCTAGGGTTGGATGACATCACCAGGGGACCCCCAGGGTGGGGAACACAGGTGGCACTGTCTTGGCTACACAGGTAATTTGGGCAGTCATTGGATGAAACTGTGTGAGCCGATTTGCCAGCGAGCAAATAAACAGAGTATGAAATCCACACTGGGAGAAAGTGTTTCTGTGTGCTGTGCCCTGTCGCGACTGGCAGACCACGCTGCTGTGCCTGCTGGAGCCCCTGGGGGAGCACAGCCCTCGCTCTGCCCTGCTGGAGCGGGGACATCACCGTGTTACACGGGGCTCAAGGCAGGGTTCTGCACCAGGAGCTTGGAGAAGGGCCCGTGCTGGATCATGCGTGCTGCTGTCAGCTCCCGTGTGCTGCCGCTGAGCTGAGGGGAGAATTGGCTGTGCTTGTGCTGAGTTCAGGCCTTTTGAGCTCTGGGAAATGTGGTGAGGCTGCAGTTTCTTCATTGCAGCCATAGTGTTTGGCACTTTTCAGTGTGATCTTTCTTCAGGAAGCTATCAAAAGCTGATCCATCAGCAGTCTGGAGAGTAAGGCGAAGTTTGGTCTCTGCTATGTCACCCGTTCTCTGGGTGTCCTCTTCGTGAGGTGCCAAACAGCCCAGGTTAAAACGGGACGTAGGAAACTCTTTGGGTTGTTCTCTCCATTCTACTGACTTCTGCTCCTTGGAGAGGTAGGATCACCAGGTTTTTGGGGACACTCCTGTGGCAGCTCTGATGGCTGTTGAGAGAGGCTCCTGCCTGAAAGGGGTTGTGTTAGAGTGTGCAGAGGCAGGAATGAGTAGCTGCCTCTGCTGTGTCCAGCTCTGCCAGTGCTGGCCGTTCCCCAGCCTGCTGAGGAGCACTCTTCCCAGTGCCCTGCCTGATGCAGCATGCGTGTGCCCTGTTTGTTTCATTTTGGATCTGCTGTAATGAAGGCAGCTGCTTGCCAGGCAGCTGTCAATTCTTTAGTGCAACAGGGCAGGCAAATTCCTGTGTCCCGCTGACCATGCCTGCCCTTGACTCCTTCCACTTGCAAGAGGATGGGGCATGGAGGGGCTGCAGGGGCAGGCACTTTGGTCTCTCCAGCTATTCCCTTCCCTCTCCCCTTTTCCCAGGAGACATGTTGTTTACCAGGTAGGAACAGAAGGAATAAACAGCAGTCTGGGAAGGAGGGAAGAATTGATTTTGTGCAGCAGTTGCTTGCATGCTGCCTGTCCTGCCTCACTGCAGCTGCCTTCCTTGGGCAGCAGGTGACCATGGCTATGCCAATATGGCTGGGTGTAGCAGACATCTTGTTGGAAGGAGCATTGTCCTCTAGGTATGTATAAATAGCCTGGCTCCTGGCATGCTGCAGGCTTCAGGAATATCTCTGGTGGTGTTCTGGGGACTGCTGGTCCTGTTCACCTGCCGTAGGTCATAGATGCACTGGAGAGAGTCTGTGCCACAGCTGCTGAAAGAGCACTAAGCCCTATTTGCTGATGTGTGCATTTGGTTCTGGTCCATAACTGGACATGAGTCCTGCTGGGAGTAAAGGCAGGGGCAAACAACATTGTTGTTTGACACCTGTGAGATGAAAGGGGCAGAGGCACCTGGAGGCTGCACGGGAATCCTGGCAGGGCTGCGTGGGTGCAGTCTGGGCTGAGAGGGGAGTGCAGTTTGGGCTGTTTGAGCACAGCCGTGTCTGTCAGGGAGTATCTGTGTGGATCAATTCCTTGGGCAGCATAGTAGCAGTCTGAACTGAAAAGCATGAGGGGAGGAGGTATGTGGGGAAGGAAGCAGGAGCCTGGGTATAAGTCTTTGTAAAGCAGGCCTGGGAATTACTTTTACCAGTTCTGAAGTCTTGTCTTCCGTGGCAGGGAAGGAGTCTGCTCTCTCTGTTTTTTTGGCACTTTAAATCTTTGTGTTTTTGTGAGCACACCTTGGCTCTTAAGGAGGAAAAAGGTGTTCTGGGCCCTGGCATGCCAGGGATTGATAGGTACTTTCTCATAGAAAAGACCTACAAGTGGGGTCAATTTTGCATGACTGGGAGAGGTGAAGGCTGCTGAGGCATCAGCCCAAATTTGTGATGGAATTCCAGTGTGTCCAAGGCTTGCCCTGTACCCCTTGCTCAGGGTTATGTCTTATTGAACCATCCTTAGGAGCATCTGGGGTCTGGTAGGACTGGGGAGCTCCTGGGCTGTGCTTGGGCACCTGCTGGAAGGGCATGTTAAGGTAAGCTGCCCTGCTTGGGAGTGACAAGGACGAGGCTGGGAGCGAGTGGAGCGGAGTGCCAGCCTGCTGAGTCAGCATGACTGGCCTGGAGCAGCCACGCTCTGGACCCTGCCTGCTGCTTGCAAGGCTATTTTTAAAAATGTGGCTTCCATGTGTTCTGACTCCTCCTAGTTCTTTAATTTCCCCCACCATAAACAAAAAGCAGCATTGCCACAGAGTCTCTGTGGGGGCAGAGGTGTGGAAGGGCAGCAGTTTCTGCTCAGGGACACTCTGCTCATTGTGAGTCCAGCTCAGCTGGCTGCTTGTTGATTGTCTCCCACGGCAGGAGCCAGGATGCTGAGCACCACGGGGCGTTGCTGCTGGACCCTGCCAGAGGAATGCCGTGGGCTCTGCTGTGTCCCAGGTGCTAATTTGACCTTCCTTCCCTTGCAGAACCCAGCTGCCAAGGCTGTTGTGTTATGACGACCCCCAACAAAGGAAACAAGGCCTTGAAGGTAACGCGGTGGGGGGAGGAAAGGGGCGCGGGGACGGGCGCAGGCATCCACCTCAGGCTTCACGAGGGTGTGCTGCCTCTCCCCCAGGTGAAGAGGGAGCCAGGCGAGAATGGGACCAGCTTGACAGATGAGGAGCTGGTGACCATGTCTGTGCGAGAGCTGAACCAGCACCTGCGGGGCCTGTCCAAAGAGGAGATCATCCAGCTGAAGCAGCGTCGGCGCACGCTGAAGAACCGGGGCTACGCGGCCAGCTGCAGAGTGAAGCGCGTTACCCAGAAGGAGGAACTGGAGAAGCAGAAGGCAGAGCTGCAGCAAGAAGTGGAGAAGCTGGCCTCAGAGAACGCCAGCATGAAAATGGAACTTGATGCTCTCCGCTCCAAATACGAGGCTCTCCAGAACTTCGCCAGAACCGTGGCCCGGAGCCCCGTGACCCCTGCACGGGGGCCTCTCACTTCCAGTATGGGGCCCCTCGTCCCTGGCAAGGTTGCTACTACCAGTGTCATCACAATAGTGAAATCCAAAACGGACGCCCGGTCTTAGTGAAGCGAGCGTTGCCTGAGCTTGTCTGTGCAGGGCAGTTAGGCACAAAACCAGCCTGGAATCCCCAAAGCACAAGCCCTCCCCACATGGGTCCGGGTTCCTTTGACTTGGCCCAGGACTGGCCTGCTGATCGCTCCAGTTTATTTTGTTGTGTCCAGATTGGTATGAGCAGTGGTGATGCATCCCTTGTCCTGTGCAGACAGAGCTTCCCACCCAGCAGTCTATAGCCCTCAGGTGCCCTGGGGACAGACTGTGAGATTTTGGTTTTCTACCCAAAGAGAATCTGTGCAGCGTGGCTGAGAGAAGGGTGGAGGAGTGGCCCGAGGAAAGCGTTCTTCCTGGGGGCTGGGAACCCTAATTTTCGGTCACTTCCAAAGGCTTTATTTCATGACTCTTCCAGGTGGTGCATCTCAGCACCTGAACCTGCTGCTTTTGTCTCCTTTGGTACCTGTAGTTACAGTTGGGGTGTTCTGTGTCCTAGGTTTTATTCCTTTCTAGGTGTGCCTCTGTGCCCTAGCCGTGGGTTTCCCTCAGACCACGCCGTTGGCTGTGTGAGCTGGCAGTGCTGGGGGACGGTGCTGCCGCGTCCTGAGCCCCCGCAGGGAAGGAGGGAGCAGCAGGACTGTGTTGACTGCAGGCCGGTTTTGTGCCTAATGTGTTGCACTGAACAAGACCAAAATCACTAGTTGTTCCCGTGTTTTGAGGGTATCAAGTGTCTCTAGTGTGATGGTTTACACAACCAGTTTATGTGGTTAAATAGCCCTTTATTTAAAGAGAGAAACATCATTTTAAGAATTATTAAATTATCTAAGTTTAAAATTGGACAGAAGAGAGAGCGTATTTATAGTCAGCTTTTTTACCTGAGAAGGCGAGAATATTTGACCATATGAGTGGGGAAATATTCTCAGAGACTTTGCTAGTTAAAGTTAATAAATAAATAATTTTAAAGTTTCTCATGAACCTCCCGCAAACTGTTTGTGGCTCTGAGGTTAGTTTTTATAAAGAGTTATCAGACTTTATTTATAAAACTTAGAAAAAGACAAAAAAAGAGGCAAGTCCTGTTTGATATCTTTTTGCAATTGTACCAAAAGTGACTTATTCTTGACCTTGCTAGTTTCTGTGGTGTCCCCCTGTGTTGGGCGCTCTGCTCCCCGAGCTCTCGTGCGGCGCTGTGGTGTGCCGGTGCCTTTGCCATGTGCTGTCATTTCACACTGTTGTCGTTTTCCCTAAACTCGACTGAGAGAGTAGGTTGGAATCTCTCTGGATTCTCCAGAAGGGTTCTGGTGCACAGGCGAAGGTGCTGCTGTTTTTGGAGACAGGAATGGCTGGCTGGTGCAGCGAGGTGTGGGGGCAGCTCCTGCTCAGCAGCCAGTGCCAGGCCAGCTTGGTTATCTGGAGAGGAAAAATGCTGCACTCTTCTTCCTGCAGCAAACCTTCAGGGAAGTAACGTGAGGGAGACTTGTCCAGGCTTAGGAGAACACTGATGGGATTTAGCTCTGGAATTAGATCCTGTGGTCAGAACTTGTGTTGTGCTCATGGCTCACCTAAACAAGAGGGGCAAGTCTGCAACAAGAGGGGCAACGTGGGACAGCCTAGTCCCTGGTGTCTGCACATTGAGCTGTGGCAGGGTTGCTGTCCTTCCTGGGGTGGCTTCTGCCCAGGGCTCTTAGGAAAGTGCTCAGACTCACAGCTGTGATGCAGCTGAGAACCTGTTTGTGGCCAGGCTCCATTTCCACAAACAGTTTGACTCCCCTCTCCCCTTCCCAAAGATTTGAGCTGATTTACTGAGTTTTAGAGAAGCAGGACATGTGATCTCCTGGCTGCTGAAGATCTGAGTGGAGGGGGCAGACTGGGGTAACAGGAGTGAAGCCACAGTGTCATAATGAGGTATGGCTGTCCTGGATAGGTTTTGGGGATGTGTCTCTCTGCTGAACTGATACTGCTGTCCCCTGAGCAGGTGAGCAGGTCAGCCTCAGAAAACCTGCGGTGTGGCAGGAGAGGAGCAGGTAGTTGATGGGGATTTTCTGCTGGAGGAGATCAGCTTTGCTCTGATTGATAGGGAGTTTAGGGAGTTGTTTGGGATGCTTTTCCAAGTAAACTTCCCAAAGGAGGAGCAGGTTAGAACATTGCCTCCAGTGGTCCCTCTTCTGGCCCTGGACTTACTCTTCTCTTCTCTGAAGTGTCTGATGTGCCACTTCCAGCCATTCACCACAGGCCACACTCTGCGCAGCACTCAGCAGGCTCTGGTCTTCCAGCTGGTTGTATGGTGACTGGGGGAAGTGAGATTTTACAGAACACAGAGGTGTCCAGTTGTCCAGGGGTGTCATTCCCAACCCCGTCCCTCTTGGAGCCAGGCTGAGCCCTTGGAGCACAGCTGAATCCTGATATGGGCCAGCAGAGCGGGCAAGGTGTGCATGGGGCTGGCTAGGATCTTGGTTCCACAGCTGGAGCCTCTGGTGTGAGGAGAGCCCCGGAAACACAGCAGGCAAGGATGGGCAGCCCTGCAGCCGCGGAGAACTTTCATTTGTTGGTGCCCGGTGTCAGGGAGCGCGCAGCCCCTGCCGGTGGCAGCCGCTGCTGTGCCCTGGGCTGGCAGCAGTGCCCAAGGACCAGCCGTCCTTCCTGCCGTTTCCCACGGCCCGTGGTGTGTTCAGGGAGCACGGGGAGGGCCGGAGCCAGCCGTGGCTGAGGCTGGCTGAGGGTGACTGAGGGTGCCCCTGTGCTAAACGAGCCCCGCTTGCCCCGCTGCATGTCGGCGAGGCCACGGTGCCTTGAGCGTGGCTTGCCCGTGGTTTGGTTTTGTTCTCAGTGCAGTGTAGGAGCCAGTGATGGATGTGTCTCCGCAGTGTCCGGGCGGTCCGGTCCGGCTCCGGGCTGCCGTGTCCTGCCCCTGCCCGTGCCCGTGCCGGAGCCGTCGCGCCGACTTCTCCCTCCTATATAGTGTTCTGGAGTGTGACAGTTCTTGTTCCTGAGGTGCTCGTCCGTTTGGTTTTCTGCTGTGAAGGGTGTCGTGTTCCCTTTCTCCTTTTCCTGGTGCCGTTCCGGGCCGTCGGGGAGGGGTCGGTCCTGCGCCAGCCCCACCGGGAGCGACCCCGGCCCGCCCGGGATTTGTGTATTGTGAATTGTGTGCAGTCGCTCCCGGCCGGAGCCGGGGCTGGCGGACAGAAGGGTCACGCAGAGGGCTCCGGGCTCGGTGCAGGCGGTATTTATTGCTAAGTTATTGCCGTTATTTATTCTGTACAGTGTCCGCCGCCTGTGTACGCGACAATAAAGCGCTTCAACAGCCGCCGCCTGCGCGTCCTTGGGGGCCTCCCGGCGCCAGGGGGCGCTGCCGCGGGGGGGCGCTGCCGGAAGCGGCGCGCGCGCGCTCCGGCCGGAAGGCGGAAGCGGCGGAGCCGAGCCCGGTGCGGCGGAGGCGCGGCGGTTCCGGGCGATGGCGGCGGGCGGCAGCCTGAGCCGCTCCGAGCGGAAAGCGGCGGCGCGCGCCGAGATCCTTCAGCAGGAGGAGCAGCGGGACCGCCGGAGACAGGTACGGCACGACGCGGCCCGACTCGCTCCACCTTGCCGCTGCGGGCCGCCGTGACCACGCGTGTGCACTGGGCAGGTATCCCGCATCTGGAGGAAGCCGCCGGCGGAGCGGAGCCCCGAGGAGTGCCAGGTGCTGAGTGAGAGCGAGGACATCGTCAGGGAGCTGGAGCGGCGCCGCAAGCGGCGCGAGCGGCTGCGGCGGCGGCAGGAGGAGGTGGGCGGCGGGGCCACGGCGGGAGCGGGGAAGCCGTGCCGGGGGTGGCAGGGAGCGGGGAAGCCGTGCCGGGGGTGGCAGGGAGCGGCTCCGGCCGCGGAGCGGCGCGGCGGAGGCCGCCGGGCTGGCTGCTGCCGAGCTCTGCAGCCGCAGCAGGTGAGCAACCGCCGTGCCCTAGGACCGGGAACACGCCTGCCCGGCGGGCACTGCCGGTGTTTGTCTCCGGTCAGCCGTGCTCCAGGCGCGTGTGGCTGCACGGACCGGTCTCCCGAGAGGCTGGGTCAGCAGCTTCCGTTCTTCAGGAAGCCTTTTGCCGTGATCCTCCCACGAACAATGCCCATGTCCTTTTCATCTGGAAATCACTGTTGATGTTGTGTTTGTGTTGCTTTTCCTGCTTGGCCCAAGCCCATCTTCAAACTCCTGGGGAGACCCCTGCTCTGTGTGCTCGGCAGTGCCGTGGCCCGTGTGACCCTGCTGGGTGTGTTTTGCAGGTGTGTGATGAGCCCGAGGAGCTGAGCAGGAAGGTGGCAGAGCTGGCAGCAGCCGTGCGCGGCGCCAGGCACCTCGTCATCTACACGGGCGCTGGGATCAGCACGGTGCGTGCGGGCAGCACCGCGCCCTGCAGGGCTGCTCTGGGCTGGTGCCTGGCTCTGGAGTGAGCACAGCACGTGTGGGACGGGTCCCTGCAGCTCCCAGGCTGCAGCCCGGGGTCATTCCTGCTGCCCCCGAGATCCTGTGGCTCCAGGATTGCCTCTGACCATCCAGGAGGCACAGCCTGAGCCAGAGGACACTGCTCTGGCTTCACTCAAGTCTCTTCCATGACTTGGGGTAAAATCTCAGGCCAGTTAGCTCAGGAATGCTATATGTGTTATCTGACATGCCGAGACAACTGGGGATTATTGGAATTTATAAACAGGAGTTTGAGCATTGTTTTGTTGCAGTAGCCTGGGGCAAAGCAGCAGTCTGGTTCTACCTCTTGTAATGTGTCATCTCCCCCTTTGTGTGAGTTCTGTCTCTCCATTCTCTGCTGGAATGGAGCTGGCTCAGGGCAGGGGGCTGGGTGCTCATGTTCACTAGAGATGCTGAGTGTGACGGGCCAGAACCAGGCAAAATAAGAAAAGGCTCAAGAATGGAGTTCTGTGTAGCGAAGTGGGAAGTACCAGGGATGAAAGAGTTCTGGAGGGATTCCATAATCATAAAATTGGAGAAAGCTGACACTAGAAGTGAAAATGAGAGCTGAAACGTAGAAGAGAGAAAGAAAACAGATGAGGAGGTTTCCCTGTGCTCAGGGAACAGCTGTGCTGGAAAACTCAAGAGTGAATGAAAAAGCAGCGATGGCTGGAGGTGTCTGTGGTTGTCCTGGGCAGGCCTGGGCTGGCTGTGTCTGTGCACAAGAGCTGTGACAACCCCACCCGTCAGCCTGCTGTTCTCTCTGGTGACAGGCGGCTTCAATCCCAGACTACAGAGGCCCCAATGGCATTTGGACACTGCTGCAGAAGGGCAGGAGCATCAGGTGAGGAGCCAAATTCCCAACTCTGGGACAGAAAGCTGATGTTGGAAGAGGTTAATGGCAATTCCAACTTTCTTTTTTTTTTCCCTTGCTTCTTGTCAGGGCTGCAGACCTGAGTGAGGCAGAGCCCACACTCACTCATATGAGCATTGCCTGCCTGCACAAGCACAACCTGGTAAGGTATTTTTACCTCACCTCACTCATGTTCCTCTGCCTAAGAATGATAAACTCAGCAGGGAATAGTCAGAGAATATTGCCTGACTGCGTTTTTGGCTCAAGTGGCTGCATATCCTTGTAGGAAAATGTGTCCAAGCCTTCTTCAGTCAGCTGCAGGCTCCAGCTCTGGCAGGTTTTCCCTGGTGCCTTTTCTTTAACATGTTGTATTTGTCCCTGGTGAGGCTGGTCTGGGGAGCTGGTCACAAATCAGCCAGCCCTTTAAATGTTCATTTTAGCAGGAGGAGGTTTCCATTTAGCTTTCACAAAGGTCTGTTCACCACGCTCTTCCTCTGTGGGTCCTGCTCTGATGTACAGGCTATTGATGTGGTTTGGGACACATGCATCACTGCTTGGAGGGATCCCTGTGTGGTTTGCAGGAGCTCAGTGTTGTGTTCCCTTCAAGGTGCAGCACGTGGTGTCTCAGAACTGTGACGGGCTGCACCTGCGGAGCGGGCTACCCCGAGCTGCAATATCTGAGCTGCACGGGAACATGTACATAGAGGTGAGTGGCCAGAGCAGGAAAATGCAACATTAAGTGGCCTCACAAAAAGAGAAATTAAACTCTTGATCTGCCACTAGCTCAGAAGGAATCAGTACAAGGGCTTGGCCTGTGTGTGGTTCCTGCCTTCAGACCATCGGGTTTGGGGTGAACTACTTAGGAAGTGCCAAACCCAGCTCTGTAGCTCTTCCTCTGTACATACTGGAACCTTGTGCTTCTGACATCTCTTCCTCAGCCCTTCTCTGAAATCTCTCCCACCATGTAGCCAAAGGCTGCCTGTGGCTCCTGTGGCTGGTTTTCAAAAATACCTTGAGGTTTTCCGAGTTAGCATCTGATCCCTGATGCTTCTGTCTACAACTTCTGTGTTGTTCCCAAAAATGCTTTTCTTCCAAGAGAAGAGGCTTGCTCCTGGCCTCCAGTGGGTGGGATGCTGATGATGTGATGGGGTTTCTGCTTTCGTCCTGCACCAGGTCTGCACTTCCTGCACACCCAACAGAGAGTACGTGCGAGTGTTTGATGTGACGGAGCGCACGGCCCTGCACAGGCACCACACGGGCAGGATGTGCCACAAGTGTGGGGCACAGTTGAGAGATACAATCGTCCACTTTGGGGAGAAGGGGACATTGAGACAGCCCCTGAACTGGGAAGCAGCAACAGAAGCTGCAAGCAAATCAGATGTGATTCTTTGTCTGGGTTCCAGCTTAAAGGTAACTTTAGAGACTCGGTGAAGATTGTTAGCAGCATTCCCTCTTGGTGATACACCTTGGTGCTGAGCAGTCTCCTCCCAAACAGACAACTGTAAACTCTGGTGTCAGGATTCGCCCAACATCTGTGATAGTCTCTCTTCCTCCCTCTTTCCCCTCCTGGTAATACATTCCTTTTCCTCTCGCTGATACGGTTCACGGCCGCATGTGCCTGTGGCTGTGCTGATCCCCTGTGCTTTGTGGCAGGTTTTGAAAAAATACCCGCGGCTCTGGTGCATGAGCAAGCCCCCCACACGCCGGCCCAAGCTGTATATTGTGAACCTGCAGGTGAGATAAAGCCCTCGGCGCTGGGTTGGCCAGGGATGAGCCGAGGGGCTGCGGATGTGTGGGGCTCGGGGCGGGAGCCGCCGCTGCCGCCGAGAGGAGCTGCCTGCAGCCGGCTCTGCTTTCGCTCGCAGTGGACCCCGAAGGACGACCTGGCCGCCCTGAAGCTGCACGGCCGCTGCGACGACGTCATGCGGCTGCTGATGGCGGAGCTGGGGCTGGAAATCCCGCGCTACGACCGGTGAGCGGCGCGGGCCGTGTGCGGTGGGAGCCCCGGCCCGGGGCCGCCTGCAGCGCCCACCGCCGCCCTCTCCTTCCTTCCGCAGGGCGCGGGACCCGATCTTCGCGCTGGCCGAGCCGCTGCGCCCCGGGGAGGAGGGCACGCACTCGCGGAAACCCGTGGCGCCGCCCCGGGAGCGGGAGGAGCCCCGGGAGCAGGAGCAGCCCCGGGAGCGGGCGGAGGCGGCGGTCGGGCGGCCCGGGGGGTGGCTCGGCCGCGGCTGCGCCAAGGGCGCCCGGCGCAGGAAGAGCCGCTGAGCGCGGGGCGGGGCGGGGCGGGCGCCGCCGGTGACAGCGCGGCCATGCTGCGCAACGGGGCGGCGGGCGGCGGCGGGGCCGCGGCGGGCGGCGGCGGCCACCGGCCCGTGCGCGTCTGGTGCGACGGATGGTGAGTGGGGCGGGCGCGGGGCCGGGTGACGTCGTGGCGCCGCAGAAATAAACCGTGTTGGCTACGCCGGTGCCTCCGCCTCCTCTGTCACCGCGGCGGGACGAGCCGGGCCCGCGGCTCAGCGGCGCTCTCCGCGCTGAGCCGCCCTGGGGCGCCGGGCGAGCGGCGGCCAACGGGGCTGGGAGCGCCCTCGGGCTCGGCCGCTTAACGGGCGTCGGTGCGGCTGGTCCGTTCCCCCGGGCTGCAGCCAGCTCCTGCCGGGCAGGTGCACGGAGGGAGCGGCCCCTGAAGCACCAGGGCCGGCTCACCGCGGTGGGAGGCAGCGCTGCTGCGGGCCCCGGTGACCGGGCCGTACCGGCACAGCCCTGCCCGGCAGCAGAGACCTTCAGCCCCGAAGCCTGGGGCGGGTCGCCCGCAGGTTGCCGGGGAGCGCGTCCCGGGCTGACCTGGCCCTTCTCTTTGCAGCTATGACATGGTGCACTATGGCCACTCGAACCAGCTGCGCCAGGCGAGGGCCATGGGCGATTACCTGATCGTTGGGGTCCACACGGATGGTAAGAGGTTTTACCAGGATTCATCTCGTGCAGCCCCTCAGATTGCCCAGCAGCATTAGCCCCAGGAGAACCAAGAGTTCTTTATAGGGTCAGGCTTTATCCTGCATCTGCTCCAGGATCAGTAGCCTCCAAGAGAAAGATGTCCCTTCTCTGGGAGTGGAGTTACTCCTGTCACACTTTTGGACTGAGGATTAGGTGGGTCAGATCTTACAGGCTCCGAGGGTTAATCTGCCTTCTGTGCTGTGAAAGTTGAAACGGCTGAAAATCAGTCTGCTTTTGCTGGTAGGAGGTGCAGAATTTACATTTCAAAACAAGTTACCTCATGGAGAAAACTAATTTCAAGGCCATCTGGAAGTTAAGTGTCAGAAACAAGTTCTGGCATGTGAAGATGTATTTTAAATGGGTTTATGGATGCAGGATTTCTAGTATCAACCAGGTGTAGTATGAAGTTACTGTTTGAGAGGGAAATTTCTCCTAGAGGGATGCCGGGAGGCCCAGCTCATCCCCTCAGGAAGAAGCATCTGGGTACAGGGAAGTACTGAGACCTTTTGCCCTCTGAGTGAATTCCAGGGCCCTTGCTAAATGTTTAGGAAATGCAACCAAATCAAAATCTTTTGTGATCTAGCTGGGGCTTCCTTTGCTACCACAGACTGATCCAAATCTGAGAATAAGCCTGCAGTGAAGTTCACCTGCCCGTGAAATGAGAGGGGCAGTGACTGAGAGTCACTGTAGCTGCCGGACATGCTTCTAACTGGAATTTTGTTTCTCCCCCAGAGGAGATTGCCAAGCACAAGGGTCCCCCCGTTTTTACACAAGAGGAGAGGTACAAAATGGTGCAGGCCATCAAGTGGGTGGATGAGATTGCTCCTGGAGCTCCTTATGTCACCACGCTGGAAACCCTGGACAAGTACAGCTGTGACTTCTGCGTGCATGGGGGTGAGTGGTGATGGGGCAGTGGCTGTGCTAACATGGGCCCTTGGGGGCTCCAGGTGTGCTGCAGGTGCCCTGCTGCAAACCAGCAGGGTCAGGGCTTCCTGCTGCCTGCAGAGCTCTGCCTTCTCAACACCTACACTGGGCAGCACAGCTGCTTCTGGTCTCGTGGGTCGGAGAAACATCAGTGTGCTCAGAATCTCAAGAGTGGCCAGGGCCCTTGGTTTTAACTTACAAAGGTGAAATGTGTCATTTAAAATTATCCCAAGGTTGCCCTTAGCACCAGTAGAAATTTGTGCAAAGGGGAAAGCCATTTACAAAACTTAGGTGTGAAAAACACTATTGAAAAGGAAAGCATGCAGAAATACAAACATGTTTATTTCTACTTATCCTGGGACAAGGTTAGATCTGAAAAGCTTCTCTCTTTATCCAGCTGATAAGCTGTTCAATGGCTCAGCTGACTGTGAGGCTGGAGACCTAGTTCTTAGTGCGAACACTTTTTGGTGTTCAGTTGCTAAAGAGAACCAGTGTTCTGAGGAAATATTCTTGCTCTGGGACTCTGTCCCTTCTTGGGCTGCTGCCAATGCTCATTAAGTCTCTGCCCTTCTTCCCTGCCCCTCTGAAGCAATTTTGTTACTTTGACCAGGAGTAGTCTTTGCACTCATTTCGTATGTCTCTCATCTGATCCCAGACACCTGCTGTTGATAAGCCAAGTATTTCACAAAGTGTAAATAAATCCTTAATCTTTAGAAGATAAATATTCTTTTTTCACGTGGATGGAGTGGTTATCAAATTCCTCATTTAACTTCATTGCCTGTCCTGAATGTGTTAGGTGTATGTGATTCTCACAGGGGTGCTGAGGGGTTATGGCAGCAGAGGAGCCTCGTGGCCCCTGTTCCAGCTGCTTGGATTTGTCCCCTCTGCCACTTGCTGACCTGTCGCAATCATCCCGTGCTTCTCCTGAGCAACACCCTGCACCAGCAGCTTTGTGTGTTTGTGCAAAAGCTGAATTTGGAAATAGCTGAGCTTACCTGAGAAGGCGACAGCAGCCCTGCAGTGTGTGCCTCTCCTGGCATGCCAGGCTGTCCTGGCAGTGTGTGCCCTCCTGTGCCTGTGCTCTGAGGGGAGGCTGTGGGGTTTTAGGGGAACTGAGCAGGACTGAGGCACCCCACTGTGTAGGCACACTCAGGGCTGCCCTCTGGCTGTTTTGGCAAAGGGAAACCAGCTTAGCTTTTGCTTGTGAAGGCTTTGCACCATCACCAAAAGTATGAGAGGTGTTTCTGCAGGGGGAGTTGGGAGCCATGTGCCAGAGATGAACCAGAGTGGCCTCTGTAGAAGGGTCCTGGATGTCACTGTGGGAGTGCAGCCACTGAGAGGAAGAACTTTCCACTGGATTAACTGTTTCATTGACTTGAAAACTTGTAACATGAGCCAAGGGTTAAAACCAGGCCCAGAAAAGCTAAAAGGTTCATTTTTAACATTGATGCAGATAGTGCTTGTTTATTGTCATTCACACAATAATCAGCTGTGCCTGCTGCTGCAGGGCACTCAGCAGTGCACCAGATGGGTAATGGTGTTAATGTCCAGGAATATACTTGTCTCCACAGACACAGTAGTCTTAAAAACCCCTGACATCTTTGTGGGACACAGGACATGTGCCCTGTGGATGCACAGGGATTTGGATTGCAGAGTTGTAGGTGTGTGGGACCTGCACAGCTGCTGCTTTTGTGCAGGAGAGCTTGGGTGCAGTTCTGAGGCTTTTCTCTCTCTGCAGATGACATCACCTTAACTATCGATGGCAAGGACACCTATGAGGAAGTAAAGACAGCAGGGCGATACAGGTAACCTCTTGCTTACCTGTTTATCTTGTTCTGGGCAGAGTTTCTGGGTTAGGGTTAGACTTTGTCCCTTGAAGGGAAGTCACATGAAACATACCATTCTTCAGGTCACACCTGAATTTGGCTGTATGTGTGTCAGAGCTTCAATTGCAGCCAGCGTTTTGGCTTGAGGGAAGTGGGGCAGGCATTCCTGCCCAGTGGGGCTGTCTGGTTCCTGGCAGAGGCTGGTTCTGGTTTTAAAGCCTCACTGAGTGCTGGTTCTGGTGGCCTGGGTGAGGGAAGCATTCACACGAGCAGTGGCTGTGGCGTGAGGATGATGCAGAGGCTCAGCAAATAAATGCTATTCTTGAGAAGGAAGGCTAAGGAGGACAGCCCCTGGTTTGGGTTTATCAGGTGTCACAGGTGCCCTGTGGTAGTGGTGGGAGGACAGAGCCTTTGCTCCTGTGCCTTCTGCCTCATCCTTTGCTTGTCTCCCGCAGGGAATGCAAACGCACCCAGGGCGTGTCCACCACTGACCTTGTTGGCCGCATGCTGCTCATGACCAAGGCCCACCACAGCAACATAGTGAGTCAGAGGGCTCTGGGGGGAGGTGGAGCACAGGGCACGAACAGCTCTTCCCCTCTACTGCCCCACACAGAGCAGAGTGGGGGAGCAGAGCTCCTGGGCCTGGCTCCTGGGTGTGTGGAGAACGGGCAGTGGCAGCAAAACAACCTGCTCATGTTTGCTTCAACGTGTCTGAGATCACACTGTCATGGGACAGACTCTGATGCCTCATGATCAGTGTGGGCCTAGGGAACATTAGGGGAGATGCAGACAAGCCCATGACTCCTCCCAGCGTGAAACAACACCGTGCAGGCACATTGATCTGTCAGCCAGGTGCTGCCAGAGTTGGAAACTCCTCTCCCTTCCCACTGAGCTTCATGCTTCTGCCTTCTGTTGTCTCTAACCTGATCAGACCTTTCTTGAGTCTCCTCAGCTCACTCTCTGGCTGGGAGCTAACCTAACCAGGGAAAAGTAAAGTCAGTGGTTTTATGTCAGGTAGTGAGTTGAATATACTGAGTAATGAAGGAATAGAATAGAATCATCCGGACAACTGCAGAAACAAGTGACCCACAGGCGAATTGAGGGACAGAGGGAGATGTTTTTGTGTGCTGAGCTGTTAAATTGGCTTAGCTGTAGCACAGGAGTTGACACCGAGATCTGCCCGGTGCTGCTGCCTGCTGCAGATACCTGAACCTGCCTCTTGTGAGGGTCTTTGGCAGGAAAAGGGATGCTGTCCTGTCAGGGGCTTGCTGGCCTGAGGGAGGATGCAGCTGTGCAGCACTCTTGGGGCTGCAAGTTGGGCAAGAACCACCTTTGCTGGCGGTGCTAAGCTGGGATCAGATAAGGACACATTTCCTCTGACTCATGCTGGGACAGGACTCTGGTTTAGGTATTAACCAGTTTGGCAGCATTCAGTGCCCGGATCCCTGGTGTGCGTTTTGAGCCTGGCCTTCCCAGCACTTCCCACACACAAGCATATCTTGGTTGGATGAGCTGTGCAAGTGCTTAAACATTTTGACTCTTTATCTCCCTTCAGGATGAGGACCTAGACTATCGGAAGCACACTGACAACTTTGGGAAGGTAATGTGAGTTCTGGTCGTGGACGTCTGGTTGTTGTCCTGCCTGAGAAGGATTCCCAGTGTGCTTTCTAGCCTGTTGCAGGCTTGTTTGTCCTCCCACATGTAGCAGTAATGTCTCAGTGAATGTCTGCTGTCCCCACATGGCAGCGCCTGCAGTGGGTGTGATGGGCAGGTGTGGCACAGGGCAGCATGAGCTGTCCTTCAGTGGGACCGCAGGGCTGCTGTGCCCTCTGAGCCTGTGCTGGGCTCCTTCCTTGCTTGTAAATTCCTTCCTGCCACTTCCCAAGTGCCAGTGGTTCCTCAGTGCTTGTGTTGTTTTGCAGGTGCTCTGTTAGGTTTGGGAGGTGTGGACACAGCAGGTGCATGGCCACACTGCTGCAGAGCTTGAGGGCAGCACAGCCCTCTTGGTGCTCCTGCTGCCAGGTCCAGCCTCAGGCTCACACTGCTCCTAAGGAGCCAGCCCTGTTTATTTCCAGCTGGATTGTCCCTGCTGAATTAGCTGCACCAGCAGCTTGAGCAAGTCTTTTTTACTCACAGGGGGTTTGCTGACCTGTCTGAATCTTCCTTAGTTCCCCACTAGTTTGGGGGTTTTGAGTAGGTGTTTTGGGGCATATTGCTCTAGCATGGCTGTTTCCTGGGGTATGGGTAGGATGGATCAGGGCACTGGGTACCCTGCGTGACCCTGACAGCTGAGCTGTCTGCATGCTGCCCTTTGCAGGGCCTGCTCTGGCCTCAGCTGCAGTGTGTGTGTCCTGCCAAGTCCCGTGGAGCAGCTTTGGGTGGCAGAGCAGGTGACTTGTGGCTGTTTGCACAGCTGCCACATGGTGGGGACCGAGCTCTGTCCCAGAGCTGAGGGGCCAGACAGGTGCCCTGGGGCTTGGCAGAGCGGAGGTTGGTCTCGGTGTTGTCTCCCGAGCACATCTTGCTTCTCATGGAAATTCAAACCTGCCCTGTTGTCTTCCTCCTTCCTGAGCTTTCCTCTTGGCATCTCCTGAGCTGTCTGCTGAGATGATTTAGACAGGGCATAAAGGGCTTTTGTGAAATTATCTAAACACTCGATGCCAGGAATGTAGAAAGTCCAAGGTGCTGGGAGTTGTTACAGTTGCAGCAAATTCAGATGAGCAGATTGCCCAGCACTGTGCTCTGTGTTGTCCAAACCCCCTCCAGAGCCTGAAAAGAAGCTGTGTCTGGTGTATGTTTCCACAGGGGCCCAAAGGTCACAGTCCCTGGACTGGTGTCTCGCAGTTCCTGCAGACATCCCAGAAGATCATCCAGTTTGCCTCAGGGAAGGAGCCACAGCCAGGAGACACCATCATCTATGTGGCTGGAGCCTTTGACCTGTTCCGTATCCTTGACTCTCTTGGGTTGCACCACTGGTCTTTGTCTCATGCTCTCATGTTGGGAGGTACCACACTGCATATTTGCCTCTTTTTTTTTTTCCTTTTCTGTAGCTGCACATGAGAGAGGAGTCAGGAGTGAGTTCTTCCTGGCAGTTTCTTAGTCACAGGATGCTGAGAAAGAAGCTATAGCTGCTGTGTGGAGCAATCTGTGGCTGTTGGATTTCAGGAAGGCAGATGGGTACTCTCCACGCTCTAATGATTGTGGTGAAGACTGGCTGCCACAGCACCTGGAGCTGACACGCCGTTCCTGGGGCAGGCTTTGAGGCTTTGTGCAAGAACATCTGGGACAAGTAGAAATTCTGGATAGAGGCAAAGCTGAGTCCATGTAAGGGGGAGCTGAAAAAGTCTCTGGCTTTTGCCCAGGGCCAGTGGAACCTGAGGAGGGAGGCAGCAGCTGTTCTTGGAAATAGGCAAAAAGTAGTGCAAGAATAAAATCCTAGGGATTCCTGTCTCCCACTGTTGTTTTTGGGTGACTATTTCTTGTCTTCCTTCCTATATTTTCCGTGTGAGTTTCAATTCCTTAAACAGATCTGCAGATGTGGGTCATGTGGATTTCCTGGAGAAGGTTCACCAGTTGGCAGAGAAGCCCTACATCATTGCTGGGCTGCATTTCGATCAGGTCTGTGTAGAACCTGTCCCAAGGCAGAGCAGCTGGGGCCTGTTCTCTGAACCAGGCAGGCTGTGCTCCCAGAAACAGGACAGGGATGTCATTTTGGGAGAGAGCAGGAGGGAAGGGAGTTGCCCTGTCTCCCCTCTGACTTGCCTGGTGCTTTGCCCTAGGAGGTGAATCGCTACAAAGGGAAGAACTATCCCATCATGAACATCCACGAGAGAACCCTCAGTGTCCTGGCCTGCAGGGTGAGTGGTGTCTCTGCACTCTGACAACTGCCCAGAGCCTGGTGGTGGTCACTTGTGCTCAGTGACCTTGCATGAGCTTGGTGTGCCCTGAGAAGACAGATAGGATGAATCACTTGAGGCTGCCACAGGTGCTGATCCTCTTGGGAGACTCTGCTGGGCTCTTGTGCCATCCTGCCTGATCTGAGCTGGTGCCCCATCCAGCTGCTCTGCTGGCAGTGACAGAGCTGGATGCCACGGAGGGAGCTGTGTGGTCAGATTTGCCACTAGAAAACTCTGCTCCCTGCAGCAGGGGAGAAAATGCTGCAACAAAATCATGAGGAGCCCAGAAACGTGTGCCTGGAGCAATTAACTTTTGGATTTGCTCTATAGGCACAAAAAGGACATCCTGTAGAGGAACAAAAAGCTGTTATGTGACAAGCTGTTGCTGCTGAACCCACTTCTCTGTTCCCTTATTTGAACTTCTGACTCTGTAGCCAGCTGACCTGCTTGGGTCTCTTTAAGAAGCAGCTGGCTTCTGGCTTGGGACTGGGTTTTGGGTTTTTGTTCGATGGGTTTTTTTTTTTCAAATCTAGACTCTACCTGGTTCCTTTTTCAGTATGTCTCCGAGGTGGTGATTGGAGCTCCCTATGCTGTCACTGCTGATCTGTTGGATCACTTCAGGGTGAGTCCTGGCACACGGCTGGACACGAAGATGTGTGTGGGGAGCTGAAGTGGTGTGGGACAGCACAGGGGTGCAAGGAGGGAGTGTTCTGCTCAGACTGGGACTGCCAGGCTGTGCAGGAGGGTGGCTTTGTTGGTCTCCAGGCTGTGCTTAGTGGGAGTAGTGGCAGAAATGTCCCTGTCATCTTTTGGATCTTGTCAGTGACTTTGGTGTCCTCCTTCAGGTAGCACTTGTTTGTCATGGGATGACTGAGGTGGTGCCGGACAAGGACGGTTCTGATCCATATGAGGTAAAGTGCCAGTTGCTTTGTCAGCATTTGATAGCCAGAGCCTGGTTCTGGTTGTGTTCCTGGTCTGAGAAGGTGTACTGCAGAGGAGGCTTTGGCAGCTTTTCATCCGCCCCTGAGGGCAGCTTCATGGAGCACTCAGTAAACCATTCCCAGCAGCTCCACTCTCCCAAGCACTGCTTTGCTCTGCCTGTCTCTGATGCCTTCATGGCAGAGTGAGAAATCCTGTGTGCTTTGCTCTCTGTCCTGGGCAGCTCCTGTGTATGTGGAGCTTTGCTTTCAGCGAGTGTTTGCTGTGCCTCCGAGGAGATCACTGTGCATCCTGCCTGTCACCCTGCCACGGCTCAGCTCAGCTTCACACCCAGGCCCCACGTGTTTTCACAGCCCTGTGTCTGTTTGCAGGAACCAAAGCAACGTGGCATTTTCCAGCTGGTGGATAGTGGCAGCAATCTCACCACAGATCTAATTGTGCAAAGAATCATCAAGAACAGGTTGGATTTCTTTGTCTCCTGATTCTGTCACGTACTGTTCCATCCAGAGTGTCTGGGGACTGATGGATGGGACCAAACAGGGAGAGAAGGTGTTATCTGAAGGCATAGAGCAGCAAACTTGGCTTCCTCTTTCATGGCTTGGGTAGGCTGTAAATGCGATTGTACCAATCTGAACAGAGAAAGGAACAGCTGAACTCTGCTGTGTCAGAACGTGCTGCACTGCACATTTATTGATTTTTCTCCTTTAATGATAAATTTCCTTTGCTGTATCCTGGGGAAAGAGCATGTGGCTTCTTTCAGAGCTTTGGTTTTTTAGGCCTGAGTCCTTCACTTTCAGCACCTTGGCTCACATCAGTGATAAATTTGATTTTGGTGTTACAACACTCAGGACAGCCCAAGAATGGAATAGCAGCTTCTTCCACAGAGGGAGAAAGAAGTTGTGTGTGTGACCAGTGTGGGAGTGCAGGACTGCAGAGTGCTGGCAACAGCCATGGGAAGCTCTGGGAGAGGCTCTGGGGGTTTTCTGAAGTGCTCTCAGAACTGAGCAGCACAGAAGGCAATGCTCCCCTGCTCCAGGTGCTTTTGTCTACAAGCAGTATGGGTGAATGAGAATCTTAGGGCATTGTGTGATATTTGCAGGCTGGAGTTTGAAGCTCGCAACCAGAAGAAAGAAGCAAAAGAGCTGGCTGTGCTGGAGGCCATGAGAAGGCTGGAGGAGCAGAAGCACTAGGCTGCAGAGCGGGCATGTGTGAGCCACAGAGTGCTGCAGCTTCACCCTCTGGGAGAGCAGCTGCTCTTCAGGAAAGGACCCCTGAAGGGGGGCAGCCCTGCTGGCACGCAGGATGTGCTGTCCTACCCTCTGCTGTCCTAACTCCTCCTGCACTAATTATGCAGACATGATGAGTTGGGATTCCATTGCCTAGTTTTATCTCCGTTAATCAGTCCCTGTCCCTTTTCCCAGGAAGAGATTTGACAAAACAAAAAGGTTTTAATTATAACTAATGTTTTAACATGTTGATGTGCTTTTACCTTCTGCCATTTCTGGCTCTTAGTAGGAGGGGAGTGGAGGAGCTGCCCGTGCCCCCCTGCCCTGCCAGCCTTGGCTGTCCTGTCTGGGCTCTGCATTGCAGAGCAGCCCCTGGGCAGGGCTTGGGTGGCTGCACAGGCACCAAGAGCAGCCTTGGGGACAGGACTGGGCTCATGGGGTTCCTCCTGCAGCTCTTGCTCAGGACCCAGTGGCTGGCTCCCAGAGGTGGTGCTGGGCTCTGAGGTTCACTGTGCTGCCTCTTCTTGGCTCCTGCCCCTGCCCACACCTGGAGCTGCCCTGGGCTGAGCTGGATAAAGGCAAATCCTTTGCTGCTGGTGGCGGCTGCTGAGGGGGCAGGTGGTGCTGGGTCCAGGCATTTCTCCACAAGAGGCATAGGGATCCTGGGGCCCTTCCTCAAAGGCTCTCCTTCTGCAAGGCAGCAGGACTCGATGCCGTGTGTGGACTGTGCTCAGAGCCCACCGTGTGCTGATGGATTACCTGAGGGCAGGACCTGGCCAGGTGAAGGTTTGGGGGTGTTTTCTGATGGCTGACATGCAGCGTGCCTGCCTGTAAGGGGAGGTGCAGGCTGCAAGAATGGGTCCTGAGCTGTGAGCCCCTTTTGCCTCTTACATTCCAGGATACAGTGCTGGGTATCCTGAGCAGCTCACTGCACTGTGCCAGATGGTCCTTCCAGGCTCTGTCTGGTGTCCTCTCTCTTGTAAACTTTTGTTGCTGATCATTAATAAAATGTTGAAGAGTTGTGCATTGGTCTTTTTGGGGCTGGAGCCCAGGTAGCAGAAGGGGAGCACAGGGCACACGTGCACTGGTCCTGAGAGGGAGCGCCACACTCACCTCATCCCTGCAGCTCCATAGCACAAGGGCTGCTCAGCCCCAGGGCAGCCACCACTCAGCCCTGCTGGCCCTTCCTGGGTTCTGGCTGGCACAGCAGGGCAGGTCCATGTTTGTCAGAGCTACAGCCAGGGGCAGTGGTGGGAGTGGGGGCACTCCTTGGCTGTGTTCTAATGAGCACAGGAGCCCCGGGGGCCAGGCAGGCCCTGGCACCAGCACTGGCATGGGCACTGCAGCCAGGCTGGATGTGTGCTGTGGACTCACCCTGTGGGGAGGTGGTGACCCAGGGGTGCCCCTGCCAGGGATCAGCTGCCAGCCCACTGCCCCCCAGTCTGTGTCCTGCTGCCAGAGCTGCCCCAGGCCTGGGCACAGGCTGTGCCAGGTCCCCTGCAGCACAAAGGGGGAGCAGGGTCTTTGGGGGCACACAGGGAAAGGAGCCCCAGGCCTGCAGACACCCTGCACAGCCCCTTCTCCCTGCTGGCCCTGCACTGTGCCCTGCAGCTCCCACGAGTCTTGGGCAGCCTCACGCCCAGGGGATTTTGTTCTGCTGGGTACCTGAGCAGCCTCAGCACCATAGGAGGGACTGGAGAGCTCAGCAGCCCAGAGCTCCCAGGTCTGGGTGGGCTCCCCCCTCCCCAGCAAGGACAGACAAGAGAGAGCCATCCCAAGCAGGTTTATTGTCACCCCAGAGCCACCAGCCCCACTCAGGCAGCCGCACACTCCACGGGGTCCAGGGACAGAATCAGGCCTGCCTTGCACAGGAGAGCTCCTGGCAGCTCCACAGCCACACCTGTCACACACAGCACCTGCAGGAGCACCGGCACAGCGGGGGGATGGGGGCTGTGCCGGCAGCGCTGGCTGCAGACAGGGGCAGCCCCCGCCCGCCCCCTGCTCCGCCGCTCGCTGCAGAGCACCGCGGGGCTGAGGGGGCTCAGGAACCCGCGGAGGGAGCATGAACCGTGCCCCGTCCCAGCCCCAGCCCCGTCCTCACCGCGGTGCGGAGCCCCGGGGCAGTGGGCCGAGCTGGCTAGCAGCGCAGGTCGGGTTCGGCAGAGCCGCCGGTGTCGGAGCTGGCGAGCGGCGCAGATCGGAGAGCGGCCCCGAGGTCCTGCCCAGCGGGCAGCGGCGGGGCCGGGCCGTCCGCAGGAACGGGGCTCGGCGGGGCGGCACAGCGCGAGCAGCGCGCACGGTGCCGGCGCGGCAGCGGCACCCGGGCGGGGGTCCCGCCTCGCCCGCCCCGCGAGCACCGGCCCCGAGCGCGGAGCACCGGACACAGACACGCGACTGGCGTCGCACATTTACTGGGCGGGCCCGGGCCGGCCGGGGGCGGGTCACGGCCCGTGCCCGGTGCCGCCCTCACTCGCGGAACTTCCACTCCTGGCGGCACATGGGGCAATGCTGCTGCACCTGCTGCGAGTTCAGCCACTTGAGGATGCAGTGCATGTGGAAGCAGTGAGAACACTGCCCCCACACCAACGGGCAGTCGTCTCCGGGAACCTTACCTGCGGCATGGACACACCGTCAGCCCCGCCCGGCGCGCAGCGGCCGGTGCCGGCCCCGGCCCCGCACTCACAGTCGGGGCAGCAGCCGTTGAAGGCCATCCGGCAGATGCCGCAGTTCTCGTCGTTCGCCACCCACAGCCAGGACGCGACTCCGTGCCAGCTCCGCACGCGCACCCGCATGTCCCGCTCCTGGTCCCGGCCCCGGTCCCGGTGTCGCCGGAAGTGCCGCCCGCCCCACAGAGCTTCGCGCGCCCGCCGCGCCGCAGCCCCGCCTATTCCTGTTCCGGCGCGGGCGCAGCGCGGCCGGAAGTGCGGGCGGGAGCGGTGCCGCCATCATGGCCGACAAGATGGACATGTCCCTGGACGACATCATTAAGCTCAACCGGAGCCAGCGCGGGGCCAGCCGGGGCGGCCGGGGTGGCCGGGGCCGGGGCGGCACCGCACGCGGGGGCGGGCCCGGCCGGGGCGGCGTTGGCGGCGGGCGCGCGGGCGGCGGCCCCGTGCGGAACCGGCCGGTGATGGCCCGGGGCGGCGGCAGGAACCGGCCCGCGCCCTACAGCCGGGTACGGACCGGGCAGGCGGAGCTTGGGCCGTGGCGGCGCGGCGGGCTGAGGTGGCGGGTCCGCGCGGGGCGGGGACGCGGACGCGGGCGGCCCTTTGTCCAGTCCCGGCGCGGCCGCGGCCGGCGAGGCCCTGGCGCCGGTCAGCGAGCTCCGGTCTCATTGCAGCCGAAGCAGCTCCCGGAGAAGTGGCAGCACGACCTGTTCGACAGCGGCTTCGGGGCGGGGGCCGGCGTGGAGACCGGCGGAAAGCTTCTCGTCTCCAACCTGGACTTCGGCGTCTCGGATGCGGACATCCAGGTGCGGCTCGGGGAGAGGGAGCGGAGCCCCGTTCATCGGCCCGGGCCGGGTGCCCGCGGGAGCCCCGCCGGCCCTGCTCCGGCTGGCGCTCGGGGCCGAGCATTCCCGAGTGAATCCCTGGTGATGGGGTTGGCACTACGTGTGCCTGCTTTGGGGGTCTCCATGGGGCTGGGAAATTCGGTTTATAGTGCTCTGTAAGTGACTGCCGGTGCACAGGAGCGATGCCGTGACTCTGCTGGGTCACACTGTGATGGGAAGGGTGTGCTGTGAACTCTGTGAGCTCCTGCTCTGCAGCTGTAGCTATCCCTAACGGTGCCCTGTGCTCCAGTGGGTGTCAGGGGGTTCCCAAGGATGCACCCAGCAGTGCAGCCAGGCAGTTCTTTGTCACAGCTCCCCTGTACTGCTGCCTTGGTGTCCTGTCCTCCACCTGTCACAGCCATGCCCCTTTGGGCTGGTCAGAGCCCACAGTGGCTGCAGTTGGGTGCTTGGGGCATTGGCCTCAGGGCTGGAGGCTGAGGGGTGTCCCAGGGTCAGGAGTGGGCTGTGAGCTGTGCAGGACTTGAGTGCCACAGAGGGGTGCCATCACCCTGGCCTCTGGCTCTCGTGGCCTCACCAGGGAGAACCAGACCACTGCTGCCAGACTTTGCTCATCAGTCCATTCCTTCAGCCTCTCCACACACCCGTCTGGCTGCGAGTGGGGAACTGCAAGGGAGCTCTGTCAGTCACCTACTCACTGGGTAGTGTGCTGCACTCCACCTCTTTCCCTCGTGTAAGTTCAGACTGTGTTTAAATAAGTTCCTGTTTGTTGCAGTGAGGCAGCAGCGTGTAAAACTCAGCCCTGTGCCTTGTGTGCAGCCAGGACTCACCTTCCAGCTGCTGCACAAGCTCACACTGGGGTTTGTTTAGCAGCAGGGCTGACAGTGGCTTTGGCCCCCAGCCCTATAATTTAGCATTGCCTCAGATGTGGTTTTGTTCCTCTTGCTGTGGTGTGAGAGGCCCAAGGTGCTCTGGATGCTCTTTGTGTCCCCTGAGGCAGGAGCAGCTGGCTCTGGGCAGAACTGACACGGCCTTGCCTGCCACATTCTGTTCAGAAAACGTCTGCCAGGTGCCCTTTGCAGTTGTGCTCCAGCAGCCCTGCTGAGAGCCCTGCTGTGCCTCGGGAGCAGGTTGACACAGGCAGTGCAGTAACCTTGTTGGCTTCCCAAATGTAGTGCCTGAGAAACAAAATTGGTGTCTCTGTTGCTGCCTCTTTATTTCCAGCCTTTGTGGCAGCACAGGGCAGAGCTCAGCAGAGGACTTGGTTGGTCTCCATTTCTGGGGTATGTTGCTAGGGGGCACGAGTCCAGCACAGTAAAAGTGCCATGGTCTCATGGATCCCTGCACTCACATGGCCATTGTGCTCTGAGAAAGGTGCCTGGGGGTGCTGCTTTGACTCATCTTCAACAAAGACCCCAGTTCCCCTGGGGGGAAAAAAAAAAAAAAAAAAAAACCAGCAGGTCAGCATCCCCTGAATCTGCTTCCCTGGCTGTGAATGTGCCTTCTGCAGGACATGAGTGTGGAGTCCTGCTTGGTTTTGCCACTTGTGTCAACGCCTGGACTCTTGCTGACGGGCTGTGCTGTGCCTCTGGGAGTTTTTCCAGGAGGTGGTTGGGTGAGCCCTGACCCTGAGTGTGGGGCACTGCAGCATTTGCAGCATTGATGGATGGGTGTGCTCCTTTCCCTCTCGTTCCCAGGAGCTCTTTGCAGAGTTTGGGACCTTGAAGAAGGCAGCTGTGCACTATGACAGGTCTGGCCGCAGCCTAGGAACAGCAGACGTGCATTTTGAGAGGAAGGCTGATGCACTGAAGGCCATGAAGCAGTACAACGGGGTGCCCTTGGATGGTGAGGCTGCCTGGCCTGGCCCCACGGCCAGCTCCGGTGGCTGGGGCAGAGCCCTGCACATCCCTGTCCCTCCCCTCGTGCCTGTTTCACCCTCACCCCTGTGTCCCCCCTGCCCATCCCTGTGCCCCCTGCCCTGTGTGTGTCCTGCACAGGCTCACAGCTGCTCTCCCCCTCCAGGGCGCCCCATGAACATCCAGCTGGTCACGTCACAGATCGACACGCAGCGGAGACCAGCACAGAGGTGGGGGAGCCCTGCCAGAGCAGGGGGGCGGGAGGGGCAGGACCCCTCCCTGCTGGGAACGTGGGTCCTGTTCAGCTTCACTGAAGGCACTAAAACTGTTCCTTTTCAAACTTACAGTGTAAACAGAGGTGGCATGACCAGGAACCGTGGGGTCTTGGGGGGATTTGGAGGTGGAGGCAACAGGCGAGGGACTCGTGGTGGGAACAGAGGGAGAGGCAGAGGAGCTGGAAGAACTTCCAAACAGCAGCTCTCTGCAGAAGAACTAGATGCACAGCTGGATGCTTACAATGCCAGGGTAAGTGCTGCTTGGGCATGGTAATGGGCTTCCCACAGCATCTCATCCTGAAAAGCACTAGCAGTCTGGAGCTGGCAGAAAAAGGAAAGCATTTTCCAGGTCCTTGGGCTGAAGCAGTCTCACTCTGAAGCTGAGCTGTGCCTTGGCTTGGCCCTGAGCTTCGCTTTCCAGAGCAGTTTGTCACCTGTTCCTGAAGGCTGAGGAACAGGCTCTGCTCTTGCCAGGCTCCATAGCTGGAGCAGCCACTGAGCAGCAGCTGCAGAACAAAACCCACAGAGCTGACAGGATGCAGGAATGGGAAAACAAAGGAGAATCTCGTGTGGAAGAACTGTGTGGTGTGCTGCTGGGGAAGGGTGTTGTGTGGGTGGCAGAAATAAGCCCCAGCCAGGGGAGCCACGGGCAGGTTGCAGCTGTAGCTGGAACCTGCTCAGCCTGTGCTGTAGCTGGGCCAGGATCCCAGCAAAGCTGAGGCCACAAGGACACCACGAGAGCAGAGTGGGTGGTTCAGGATGGGATAGGTCAGGGCGAGAGCATGGAAGGGGTGGGATGAGCAGGATTCCAGTAACAGCCTTGGAGCAGTGCAGGGTGCTGTGGTGCTCAGCATGGTGTGCTGTGGCTTGGACCCACCTGTCCCTGTGCCCCACGCCTGGGGGCTCACCAGAGCCAGACTGCAAAGAGGGGGGTGGGCTTCGGTGAGGGGATGCTGCAGGGTGCCAGGGCCGTGGTGACATTGCTCCCTCTCTTGCAGATGGACACCAGCTAAAGCAGCAGCCGTGGGCCAGGGAAGGACTCCAATCTTGCTCCACACTCCCGGCAGGGGCTGCGGCTGTGGCTACTACTACCGAGGATGGGATTTGTTTTACTTTTACGTTCTGGGATAGGTTTTAACTCCTGTAAAGGTTTTTTTTAATTCTCAGCAGACCTGTTTTGTACCGAGTTATTTTTGGGATAAATTTTTCTGGTTGCCTGTTGGGCCAAGGTGGCTTTTTCACCTTTGCCATAATAAAATAGAACCATGTCTAGAGCTGTGGCTGCTGCCTTGCCGCGCTGGGCCCCGCGCCCCGCCCTCTCCCACACATACCGTGATGCTCGGCGCCCCTCTGCTGTGTCCCGGTCCCGGTCCCGGTCCCGGTCCCGTCCTGCCCCGCTGGTCCCGTTCTGGCTCCCGGGCCGCTCTCCGGGTCCCGATCCCTGTGTGCCCCGCCCTGCCGGTCCCGCCCCGCCCCGCTCCCGCCCCGCTCCCGCCCATCCACTCCGTTCCGCCCCGCCCGCGCGCGCCTCCCCCCGGGCCAATCAGCGCGCGGTCCGCGGCCGGAAGCTCGGCGGCGGCGCGGCGGCGAGTAACGGGAAGTGCCGGGCGTGTCCCGGAAGTGCGGAGGCGCGCGGGGCCTGGGCGGATCCGCGGCGTTGGCAGCGCAGCGCAGCGCGGAGTGAGCGAGCCCGGTACGGCGGGAGCGGGCGGGAGCGGCGGGCGGGGGTGCGGTTCGGCGGGCAGGGCCGGGCCGGGCCGGGCCGGGCCGGGCCGGGCCGGGTGCGCCGCGCTGGCCGCGGGAAGGGCCGGGCGCGGCCGAGGGGCGGGTGCGGGGCCCCGGGTGCCCTTGCGTGACCTTCCGAAGGCCGGGGGAGCCGCCGCCCCCGGTGGGACCGTCCCGGAGCGGAGCGCGTGGGGCGAGGGCGGGGCGCGGCGGCCCGCGTTCCCCGCAGGGGCTGGGGCGGCGCCCGGCGGGCCGTGCCCGGGGCTCGGTCCGAGGGCCGGTGCAGGGAATCACCCGGCCCGACCCGTCCCGGAGTCGGCCGTGCCTCCGGCACGTACGGGCTGTCCATAAATGGCCGCTGGGCACGGAATGAGGAACTGGGATTCGGTACCGGGGTCGGGCTGCTCCGTGTCAGGGCAGGGCCCTTCCACCGCGACCGCCGCGGGCCGGGTGCACCTCCAGCCCCGGCGCGGGTTTGCACGGGAGCTGCGGTTCCTGCGCTGCCCCGCCAGCATGGCCCCTCCGAGAGCAGCGGCGTTTTCCCGAGAGCTGGCTGAGAGCCGTGACCGCCGTTTGTTTGTGGTGAGAAAAGCCCCCGGCCGCCCTTGTTCACTGGAGGGTTTCGGGTCCACTCTGGTGCTCAGGCTGTCCAGGCATTTTTCCGGTGTGGAGGATCTCATTCCCTGACTGCAGAGTGGGGACAGTTTCACTCCTGTGAGTTCGGCTGCTGACACACAGGGAGGGGTCACAGTCCCGGCTCCAGGTACTGGCGGTGCTGGTTTCATCCCTGGTGCAGCACTGCCAGCAGCCTTCATGCTTCTGGAGTTGTTTGTGAGCCCTCAGCCTGGCTCTGCACAGTTCACCCCTGTAGGTGAGCAGCAGGTCAGGGATACGTCAGAGCGAGAAGAAAAAGACATAAAAACATCCTCCATCCTCAGACTGCCGAGTCCCCGCTGGGCAGCAGTGTGTCCTCCTGTTCCCTGAGTCCTTCCTGCCTGGAGTGGTGAGACGGCGGAGGGGATCGGGTGGGATGAGAATTCCCTGGATGCTCTTACAAAGTGACTGGTGCAGCAGTGGTACCTGGATGTGCCCTGACAGCGCCTGGCCTCAGGAGGTCCCAGCTGGGCTCCTGTCCCCTCTGTGCTGCCCTGGGAGCATCTGAGCTGTGTGGAGCAGCCAGGCTGTTTGGGCTGTCCGGGCTCCCCGTCTTGGCAGAGCAGCTGGGACAGGGCCCTGGAGAAGCACTCACTGCTGGCTCACATTCCAGCGAGTTCTCCGGGTGGCTGCGCGGGAAGGAGGAAGGGTGGGGACTGCTGGAACTGGCCGTGCAGTCCAAGGCCTGACGGGTGTCGGAAGCTGATGAGCTCATCTGACACACTCTGACTAATGCTGGCTTCGCTGCTGCCCTGGGATGGGATTCCAGGAGTCAGTGTTCCCACTGTGTGCCTGGACACGAGCAGGGATATTCCCACTGGTGTTGCTGCCTGGCAGGAGGTGGGGCTCTTGCCTTGGCTGCTGCAGCTGCTCTGTCCTGCACAAAACATGCTGAGAATCCGGAAGAGTCTGCTGGATTGAGGGAGCAGTGAAGGCAGAGTGCAAATTCCCAGGTAGGGATTCAGCCTCCTGCTGCCTTCTACAGGCTGCTGAGATCCTGAGTACCTGCTGGGAACTAGGGTCTGTTTCTGAAGGTCCAGGAGCCCTTCTGTACCCTGCTTCCAGCACAGGCTGGGGTCCCTTTCTGCAGCCCTGGCAGTTCCTGGGGGGCTGTGCTGTTCCACAGAGCAGGAGGATCCCCAGGACCTGTGGGTAAGCTGATAGGAAGGGTGAGGGCTGTTTCCCCAGAACCAAGCCCAGCCTGGCCTACAGTGCTGACTGGAGTCATGCTGGTTCTGGTCCCCAGTGGTGGTTTCAGTCCTGGTGGGCTCCTGCCACCTTAGAAATCCCAAGAAGGCTAGAGTGGATTGTGATTAATCTGTATGCTAGGTATGCATGATTCTTTAGCTCTGGGTCACAGAAGTACGTCTAGAACACGGGAACATGACCAAAGAGCTGGGGATTTGGTGTTTTGGTTGGCTTGGGCTTTCTTCTGTGCCCTCTGTGTTGTGGTTGTTGCTAAATACCAGTTTGTGGCAGGGTGTCCTCGTGACTCTGGTGGAGATCGGGCTCGTGATGCGTGGGAGAAAACTGTCACCAGTGTGTTACCCCAGGGGCTCAACTGTTGAGGAGTGGCAACTCTGTGCTGACACCAAACCAGGGCATTTCCAAACTGCCCAGGAGAGGATTCTGGCTCTTGGAGGTGCCCAGGTGCTGGCAGTTAGGGCTGTGAACGCTGAGGCTGTTCCCAGTCAGTGCAGCTGTCTGCTGGCCACAGGAGCTGCGCTGGGACTGGTGCTGTTGTTCATGGCTCCAAGAACTTTAGAACTTCGGGAACAGAGGCTGCCTCATGGCTCCTGCTGTCCTTGGTCTGTGAGAGATTTTGTCTCTGCTTGGTCTGAAAATTGGAAGGTGGAGGGTGCCCGGGGCTGCTCATACACAGAAGTGTACCTACCACTGCTGGAGATAGGTGTGTGGATGCTAGTGGATCCTCTGCCATTAGTGCACTCTCACAGAAGGCTCAGTCACAGAATTTGGGAGTCACCACAAGTTTGAGACTTCAATTCTGTAAAGCTGAAATTCTGTCACTTTCCTGGAAGCTGCAGGTATCCTCAGAGCAAGGTGTGAGAGTTAGAACAAACTGTGGCCCATGGGAGGTATAATCTAGGCCAGAGGTGAGCCAAAGGACATGAGGAGGGGATTGGGCAGGATGCAGCGAGGAGATGGAGCAGAATAAGGTGTGTAAGTGAGTGTTTGCTCAGTGCTTCTGGGAGTCCTCAAGCCTGGCAGCTGTTTGGGTTTGATATGGAGACACTGGTGTGAAATCTCATCAGTTGTTCATCTGTGACATGAGACTAAATGCCCTTTTGGAGACAAATTTCCACATCATTCAGTGTGAGGATGTTGGAGGATGCCATGTGGAAGGGCCAGCTGTTTGTTGTGCAGCTACAGCAGGATGCTTGTGCCACGCAAGGCCAGAGCCCTGGTATAACTCCGTGGTGTCCCTTCATCCCCCAGTGCCTTTCTAAAGGTGTGCCAGAGTGTTCTGAGGCTTTAGAGAGTCCAAGTTGATATTTGCCATAGGATAACCCTTCAGACAACATGCCCTGTGGAACCAAGAATTCCTGAATGTGTCATTGGCTTTTACTGAGGATTTTAGTGGAGTGTTGGCATCACCTTTGCCTTGCCCTTGGTGTGGCTGGGCATTTCCTGGGCAGAGTCCTGGGCAGGTTCCACATCTTGTTTATTTCATTGCCTGTTTCCCTGTCTGTATGTGCCACAGATCCTTGCAAAGGGCTGAGCCAGGTGTCTCATCCCACTCTGCCAAGGCACAGAGCACTGACGTGACAGTTACAAAACGTGGGCACCAGATCCCAACAGAGGCTCCTGGCATTCGTGCCAGTGGTGAGACAAAGGTCTATTCTTAGCTGGAATCCTGTTGTGGAGAGCAGAACTGGGTTTATTCGGGGCTCTGGCTTATTCCAATTGAAAGCCTCAGCTGGTTGATCTTGTGGAGGAGAATGCCTTCCCTATGACTTTGGGGTATTTACATTACAAGCAAAGCCCTGAGGTTGATTTTTTTTCTCACTCTTGCCTGGGCCTCTGTGGGCTGAAGATGAGACCTGGCCTCTGGAAGGTTCTGCAGGGGCTGGGGGCCCTTGGCAGGGTTGTGTCTCCCAGGGGCCAGGGTGAAGGGCCCCAGTGAGAGTGGGAGCCTGCAGAGTGACAGCAGAGCAGTTCTGGGGAGCCCTGCTGCTGGGGTGGCTGGTCAGGGCAGTCACACCTCTCCTGTCTGCTTCAGTGTGGAGCACGTGTGCCAGGATGGCAGAGCAGGAGCCAACGGCAGAGCAGCTGGCCCAGATTGCAGCTGAGAATGAGGAGGATGAACACTCTGTCAACTACAAGCCACCTGCCCAGAAGAGCATCCAGGAGATCCAGGAGCTGGACAAGGACGATGAGAGCCTGCGCAAGTACAAGGAGGCCCTGCTGGGCGCCGTCACCATCAGTGCAGGTGAGCCCTGGCATGGGTTGGTCCCTTCTAGCCTTGCCTCTGCTCCCACGTGGGAGCTGTTCTCCCAGCTCGGTGTTTGGGCAGGAGCACAGCCCGGACCACAAAGCTGTGTCTGTGCTCCCCCGTGCCCGTGGCTGGCCCACAGTGTAGGGCTCAGGGACTCAAGGGTGGCACTCTGCCTTTGTAGGCTGGGCCTGGTGTAAGGGGAGCCCTGACCCCTACAGAGTTGGAGGCTGATTTTTGTGCTCTTTCAAGAAGTTCTCTGGAAGGAGAAGGAGCTGTGTTGGCCGGTGTCGGGGATGAGTGTTTAACAGCTTTTTCTCTCGTCTCTAGATCCCAACGCTCCAAATGTGGTGGTGACCAAACTGACCTTGGTCTGCGCTACTGCTCCAGGCCCCCTGGAACTGGACCTGACAGGTGAGCTGGGAGGGAATGCCAGCTCTGCTCCTGGGCAGAGCTGGCAGGGGCACTGCTGGCAAAGTGGGTGAGCCTTCCTGTGTCAGAAGGGCTGGCAGCAGAGCACAGTGCTTGGGCCCCAGCGGGTTCTGTACCTGGAGCCCAGCAGCAGTTCCATGACACCTGGGTGTCGTGTAGAGGTGTGAGGGGTGAGATGGGGCAGGCAGATTCTTCCAGCCTGCATGGTGACGTTCATGGCAGCTTTTAAATGGTGACAGTCTTGGAGCAAACAACTGCAAAGAAACATCCTGGAATTAATTGCGGGGTTGTGCTTGCAGTGTCCTGTTGCAGGGCATTGCTAGCCTGGCTCCAGCAGCAGAGGGGGCCCTGCAGCTCCTGCCCCAGCTGCTCGGGCCATGGAAATTCACCCCAGAGCACAGCACAGCATAAAGGAGCTCTGAGCAACCCTCTCCTGTCTCTGTAGGTGACCTGGAAAGCTACAAGAAGCAAGCATTTGTGCTGAAGGAGGGCGTGGAGTACCGGATAAAAATCTCCTTTAGGGTAAGGATTCCGATCTGGAAACGGAGCAAATGGAACACCAGACTGCTGCAGTCCCAGCCTGGGGAGTGCCCGTGCCCTGCAAGTGGGGTTGTGCTGAAGGAATGGGCTCTTCCTGCACGTGGGGTGGGCAGCATGAATGGAGATGTCCTGCTCAGTCCCTGCTCCTCTCTCTGCAGGTAAACAGGGAGATTGTGTCAGGATTGAAGTACATCCAGCACACGTTCCGGAAAGGTGTGAAAAGTAAGTGCTTCTCTTGACTTGGTGCTGCTCTGTGTGAGTGAGGGCTTCCTGCTCATCTTGCTGCTGTGACAGGGGCTGCCCAGCAGCTCCTCACGGGAGGGGACAGTCCTGAGTGCCGTGGGCCGGTGGAGCTCTGTGGAATTCCTGGGCCTGCGGTGCTGGGGCAGCCTGTGGTCCTGGCTGCACAGCATGTGATCCCAATCCCCCCCCAGCACGTTTACCCCCTGAGTTTGGCAGGAAGCAGGTCACAGCGGGCTGCACTGCCAGTCACTCCCCACAGGAGGGGCCCATTCCTGGGGGGAAGGGAACTTGGAACTGGGTGAGATTCCGATTGTTACAGCTGCTTTAGGGATTGTTGTAACAGTAACACACCTTTCCTTTGCTTCAGCCTTGCCCCAGATGCAGGGGAGGCTCCTGAACCTCTTGGTGCCTCTATGAAGCCTCCACACACTTCTTTTTGTCTTTTTAGTTGACAAGACCGAATACATGGTTGGGAGCTATGGCCCCCGAGCAGAGGAGTACGAGTTTTTGACCCCCATGGAAGAGGCCCCGAAGGGCATGCTGGCCCGGGGCAGCTACAACATCAAATCCAAGTTCACAGATGATGATAAGACTGACCACCTGTCCTGGGAGTGGAACCTGACCATCAAGAAGGATTGGAAGGACTAGCCCTTCCTGAGGCCAAACCCCAGAGAGCGTGAATCAGACAGTGGCTACCGTAGAATTTCCCCCCCTGTACCAAAGTGCTGACATTGGAACCCTCTTACCTGTCACCCCCTTTTTCATTTGACCAGAGAGCTCAGTTTTTTATGTACCCCCTCCCCAGAGAATCGCTGAGTGCATTGACCAAACCATGCTGTCTGCATCTGGTCTCCAGCTGCCCGTCCTGGGGCTGTGCTGCCCCAGCACTGAGGGGAGTGCCCACTCCCTTGCCAGGCCCTTTCTTGCTTCCCACCTTCCTTTATCCAGGAGGTGCCAAAGGGGTGGAGCCCCTGTTAGGATCCTGTGCTTGGCTTTCCTGCGCACAGCTCAGGGTAGCTACTGCCTCCAAGTAGCTGAAGAATTTTGGTGCCAGGCAGCTGTCAAATCAGTTAATTGGCTCAAGTGTTGTCTGCCTGCCCTTTCCGCCCTGTCAGTGTCCTGGGCAGCTTCATTTGTGGATGTTCCCTGTAACCATGATGCCTTAAATGTGTAACATGTGTCCTCTAGGGAGGGGGTCCTGCCTCTGTTACACTTTTTAAACGCCACCTACCCTCCCTGTCTGTTGGCATGGGCTCAGCTTCGCCACGCCCCTCATGTGTTATTAGGAAAGATTCACAACTTCCCACTTCGCTGCTGGTCCGTTCCTCACCCGAGACGGGACATCTCCAGAGGAGAGAGGGTGTGACATCCCAGGTGACACCTGGCCGCCCCCCTGGCCTGGCTGGCCCCAGCCTGGCCTGCAGAGCCCCCTCAGAGCTCTCTGGGTGCCCTGTGGCACAGGGGGGCTGAAGGGCAGGGCGTGCAGGGGTCACCAGGGCTGCCATCGCCTCGCACTTCTCACTGCAGCCCAGGGAGCTGCAAAGCACTGAGATTCCAGGACAGCGCCCGCCCTCCTGGCTGCTTTGGGCAGAGGATGGACGAGTCTGTCTCTGCAGCTGCTCCTGATGCGATCAACAAAGAGCTTGCGACGGACAAGCGTTCTGAAGCGGTTAATGCCTTATGTATCTGTTCTGCCTTTAAAATCTGTGCCTGGCCTGTAGTTACTGCCTTGACACTCGGCCCCCGTGCCTGCCGCAGACCCGCAGCGTGCCGGCCTCCACCCTTGGCTGCGCAGCTGCAGCTCTTGGGACAAAGCAGCCCCAGGGCCCCACAAGGCCCTGGGGCTGGGCAGGCGTGTGCCACCTCTGCAGCCCTCCGATCTGGATCTACCACACTGAGGTTAGAACTGGGACCAAGTACATGTGGCTTCTCGTAGCTACGTCTTTGCCTCTAACTGCCCTCGCCCTGCCCCTAGAGAGGTTTTTTTGTTAATTTGATTTGGTGCATATTGTCTGTAAGTCCTAGACCCAGGTTAACAGGTTTGGAATCATCGTCTGCTTCTCCTTTTATGACAGTTAAATAAAATCTTTGAACTGACTGTGTACTGTCCATGCTGGATCTTCAGCATGAAGTGTCTGAATGGGATTTCTGCAGACACCTAGGGTGGGAGAAGTCCAGGATCTCTGGGTTTGCTAGAATGTGAAACGGGATCTGGGACAGGAGAGGCCCCATGGCAGTATGTGTGCAGGATCTGTCCCTGGCTGTTTGCCCTGTTCTGCACTGCCCACAGCGTGAGGGGTGGGAGCATGTGAGGCTGTGAAAACAGGAATTTCCAAGGGGGGCCTCTTGCCAGTAGAGGAGCAGGCAGGCTCTGAACCCACAGCACGACTGCTCCAGCTGCACACACAAAGAAAAAATTCCACTGCAGTCACAAGAATGAGGGAGGTGATTAGAAAGCAGTCCAGGAGAGGCAGCAGATAAGAGCCTGTGGATGTTTACAGAGCATGTGGCATATTTGTGTTAAGGATAAAGGAAAGTGTAGCCATGACAGAATCCATGGTGTGAGAGAACCTGGAAGAGGGCCTCAGGTCAGACTCGTGAAGGTAACTGAGAACTCCATAGGCTCCCTCTTGTATTTGGAGCTCACAGCACAGGCCCCATCCTTGAGCCTTGGAAAACTGCTAAAGGAGATGATGGACTTGGAAAGGACAAGGACTGAAGGCAACAGTCTGCACTGGGTAGGAGCTGGCTTGTGGCCAATGCACAGACCAGCAGGCACATCACTCATTCTGCTGGCTATGGAGAACAGCCCCCAGCCCTCTGCACAGTGTGCGGCCGTGGAGGGCAGCGTGGGGACTGGAGCAGGGAGCAGCCCACACCCTCAGTGTGTCAGTTAGAGCCCAGATGTGCCTGATAGCTGAACAAAGGCCCCCTGTGCTGGCCCCCAACAGCCACTCTGCGGGCAGGAGATGAGCACTCAGCTGATGCAACCCCAGCGCTTTGGCAAGAGTTTCCACACCCAGGGTGTCAAGGTTTCTGTTAGATCGTTTTACCGTGGAAGGAGGCCTGGAGGGGCAAGACAGCTGTGCTGTGCTCCAGCTTTGGGGATTCTCTGCCTCTGTTCTGCGGCACATTCCTCCGGCAGGGTGACAGCTGGGCTCCTGTGCCTGGTGCATGCCATAAGTGCACTTGGGAATGGGTGGCTCCAGTCACAGGCTGGGTGGGACAGACCATTCACATGAATTGTGGCTGCCAAAGTAAAGCCTTAGCCCCTTCCAGGTGATGCATCTTAAGAACCTCGGCCAGAAGTTGTGCAGCCCAGGCCATTCCCCTTTTCCAGCGCTGCAGTAGCTCCGTCTGACACCACAGCTCTGTGTGAGCAGCTGAGTCGGAGCAGCAGTGCTCCTGCAGAGCTACCCCGGGGCAGGGTGGGCCCTTTAGCAGAGGCACCGCTGCAGGGCCCTCCGGCAGAGCGAGGAGCTGGGGCTCTCCGGGCAACGGCTTCCAGCCCTGGAAGCCGACAGGTTCCGAGGTGGCGTGGACTAATGCAGGGCTGATTCCCTCCCTGCCAGCCCAGCCCTGGGTGGCCGCAGTGCCCTCACCGTGTGCTCAGCTTTGCCTTCCATAACCTCACTGGACTCTCCCAGGGCCTGACAAGAGCGCGCGGTTTGGCACCGGCCGCAGCTCCTGAACGGGGAACAGCTCCTGGCAGCACTCGGATTCTCCACGGGGAGCTGGCGGGCTCCGGGCGCGGCCCCTGCCCAGAACACAGAGCAGCGGGTTTGAACAGCCCCAGGCTGGCGATCCCCGGGGCGCGGCCCGCAGCCCGGCCCCGCTCCGACCCCTGCGTGAGCGGGAGCGGCGGCGCCGGTAGGCCGGCACGGGCAGCGCCCGGGGCCTTCCCCGCCCGGCGCACACCAGCAGCAGCCGGGACCCTCGGCATTGCCGGGGCAGAGCAGGCAGACCGGAGCGACGGGATTTTGCCCTGCCAGGGTCACCGGGCTCCTCCGTGCCGGATCCCGCCAGGCTCCGCGCGGAGCCGTGCCCCGACTGGGAGCCGCACGGGCCCTGCTCGGCTCCCCGCCGGTGCCTTCGCCGTGAGGGCGCGTGTGCCGCGGGGACGCCAGCGCCGCCCGCGCTCCCGGCCCGTCTCCGTGACCGGCGAGCTTGCAGCAAAGCGAACCGGGCCGTGCCAAGGCGCAGCCGGACCGGTGCCTGGCCCGGCCGGAGCCCAGCGCTGGGGGACAGACAGGGTCGGGGCGGGCAGCACTACTGCCGTGACCCAGAGGGGAAGGCCGTGTCTAGGGGAGGTACGAGCGGAGGGGGACCGGACCGAACCGCGACCGCGCCTCGCGCGCCGGGCTGGTCACGTGGGGCGCGCGGCCCAGTCAGGATCCACCACGCGCTCGTGGCCGTGCGCACGCGCAGTGCCGCCCGGCGGCGCTTCCCGAGTGCCACGTTCGAGGGCAGGGACCACGCAAGACGGCGGCGCCGACCAATCGCGAGAGGCATCGCGGGGAAAGGAGCCAATGGAGGCCTGTGGGCGGGTAGCGCGGCCGACGGCCAACCCGAGGAGGCGGCCGAGGGGCGTGCCCGGACCGCCAGCCAATAGACCGCGCGCAGTGGCCGGGGCAGCGGCGCCGGCCAATGGCAGGCGGGCAGCGCAACCAATAGTACGCGGCAGCGGCTGGCTGGGGGCGGGTTTATAAAGCGGAGGCGGTGCCGCGGCCGTGCGTCCGAGCTAGCCTGTCCCTGAGGCCGCCATCAGCTATGGCGGCGGTGCGCGCTCTGCTCCCGCTGCTCTGCACTGCCCTGCTGCTGCCCGCCCGCGCCGCCGCCCAGGAGGAGGAGGATGGCGTCCTGGTGCTGCGCGCCAACTCCTTCGAGCAGGCGCTGGCCGATCACCGATACCTGCTCGTCGAGTTCTGTGAGCGCGGCGGGGCCGGGCCGGGAGGAACGGGCGGGCGGGGACCGAGGGCGCGGCCGGGGACGGAAGGGTCGGGCTGGGGAGAGGCGCTGAGGGACGGGCTCCCCCGGGCGGGTCGGGGCGGGGGTCTGCGCGGCCCCCTGGCCCGCCCCTCCCCGGGGCTCCGTGAGTCCGGCGGGCCTCGGTCGGGGAGGCCCGGCCGCCGCTGACGCCCCGTCCCGCAGACGCCCCGTGGTGCGGGCACTGCAAAGCGCTGGCGCCCGAGTACGCGAAGGCGGCGGCGAAGCTGAAGGCGGAGGGCTCGGAAATCCGGCTGGCTAAGGTGGACGCCACGGAGGAGTCGGAGCTGGCGCAGCAGTTCGGCGTACGCGGGTATCCCACCATCAAGTTCTTCAAGAACGGCGACAAAGCTGCGCCCAAGGAGTACACGGGTGAGGAGGGGCAGGACGCAGGTGAAGTGGGCCTGGATGCGCCGCCAGGGTGCAGAGGGCAGCAACGTGGCGCCGGGTCCCAGTGCATGGCCCCGCGCTGGAGCTGTGCTGCTGTGCCTGGACAAGGTCCACTGTGACAACGACCTGGGAATGGTGCTGGGCCCGTGGGGAACAGCCAGTCTTCAATGGCCTCCCTCTGGAGAGATCCCTGAGGTCAACCAGAGTAGAGGAAGCTGTTTTTAGCAGAGTGACTTGAGCTTGGCTTTTTTGTGTGGCTTAACTTGACTCAAGCCTTTCCAGAGTTGGAAACACACCTGGGCCATTGGGTGAGGAGGCAAACACGGGGTGTGGGAGGGCTGCAAGGAAGGCCAAGACATTCAGCTGAGCCAGGCCACAGAGTGCTGGTAACAGAGGGTAACATCCAGAATAGACATCTTGGAAGTAAAAGGTGCTGTGATAGCATAAGTAATACTAAGGTCATGGAGCAGTGCTGCATTGCTGATCAAAGTTTAAGGACGGGGGCAGGAGGTGAGAGGAGAATGGATTCCTGGGTGTCCCTTGTACCTTGACTTATCAATTAGGGATAAGCTTAATTACACTGTGAGTGAAAGGGAAAGAGTTGCGCAAATGAGATCTTGAGTCGTGCTGATCTCTTGACCAGCTGCTGAAAAATCTTCTCTCTCAAAGCTTGAGGGTTTTGCGCTCTTGGCCTTAGCTGGGGGGAAAGTGACTCTTTGTTCTCTTCTGTAGCTGGCAGGGAGGCAGATGACATCGTCAGCTGGCTGAGGAAGCGCACGGGCCCAGCTGCTGCCAGCCTGGCTGATGTGGCTGCTGCTGAGGCACTGGTGGACTCCAGTGAAGTGGTGGTGATTGGTTTCTTCAAGGTAGAGTTTGTGTTTCCACTGGAGATGGTCTTGTGTGTGTCCAGGGCCTTCCCTGCTCCCTCCTGGCTGGGGAAGGTTCTGTGCCTTATGCAATACTTGCTGTCTTGCCTTCCTTGAACTTCCTGTTCTTCGGGCTGGGCCCTGGGATGTGAATGCTTCAGGTGATGTGGCTCCTCTGAGACGCCTTTCTTTGCTCCCTAGGATTCGGCATCAGAGGCAGCAAAGGAGTTCCTGCAGGCAGCAGAAGCTGTGGATGATATTCCTTTTGGGATTTCCTCCAGTGCTGATGTCTTCAACAAGTACCAGATTAGTAAGGACAGCGTCATCCTCTTCAAGAAGGTACTGGCTGGTGCCAAGCCTGGGCACCACACTGGGGTCTGCTGTCTCTTTCCTTTTCTTTATTTAGTCAAGCTCCATCAAGGTCAGTCCTGGATGAAACAGCAAGGGCTCCATGCTGCTGGTGTAGCTGTTCTTGGGCCTCAGAGCCTGTGGCCTCTTTGTGGGCTGGGGGCACCTCCGAGGCCCACAGCATGCAGCTGTGTCAGTCTCCCAGCCCTGTGCTGTTCTCCCAGAGCTGCTCGGATTTGGGTGCAGGTTGTTCCTTCACTCACTTCCCTTTTGCCCAGCTCTCTGCAGCGCAGCAGTGGTCACAAAGTCTTGAACAGGCCCAAGAGAACAGTAGATGAGCTCTCTGGCTGCCATAGTGCTGTTTGGTTGTGTCTTAGCAGAGTTGCTTTTCATTGCCCTCTGCTGACCTCTGCTGCTATTGCTCCTTGCTGTGTCCGAGAGCTGCTCTGTCTCACTGCTGTGGGTTCTGCAGTGCAGGGATTCCAAAGAAGCTCCTAAGAGGATTTGCAGTTCCAGCTGACTGGGCTGGGGCAGTGGATTATGTGCAGAGGGGTGCTGATACCTACAGAATCACAAATGCCCTAATGGAGGCAAGAAAAGCCCTGTCACTGGGGTGGATTTCCAGGGCTGAGCAGACAAGATGAGGTTCTTAAGGTTTGGTGGCTCCTCACCCAGAGGTGCTGTGAGGCAGGACAGAGTGCTTTGGGTTCAGATTTACTACACCTGTAATGTCATCGATTGTGACTTTGCCCAGCGTGACCCAACACCAGACTTTCTTTTGTTCACCTGAAATAATTGTTTTATTATACTATACCTCTGACACTGTAGGTTTTTTTTATGGTGATAGAAACTTGTAGACTTAAATTCTGACTCAGAGTCCCTCAGGTCAATGTGGCTGAGGAAATATCTGGCTAATGAGCTCAAAATGCATTAGCAAAATGGGGGGAGAAGGAAGGGAGGGAGGAGTGTTTTGTTCTTGTCTCATTTGGTAGTTGTGTGCTATTGCATGAGTAGCTCTGTATGTCAGCTTTGTGTGCCCCACTGTGGGCAGAGTTCTGGGCCTGGCAGCCTTTTGTGTGTGCTGGAAACAGGAGTGACCATGCTGTGCCAGGCTGGGGTGGGCAGGAGTGCTCAGTTCTGTGGAAGGAGCAACCTAGATCTGCCCAGCCACTAGGGCTCCTCCGTTCCTGTGCAATGGCATGGCAGTGCCATGGGAGCTCCTGGATAGATCTGCTTTGAACCAGGGAGAAAAGGAGCACCCACAGTAATCAAACACCAGAGCAGGAGACCTTGATGGCATGTTTTTGGTTTTGGGCTTTGGCTCCATACCATTAGTTGGGTCTGAACTGAGAGAGTTTGGCTCATTGTTCTTCTCTTACTCTGTGAGAGTTGTCCAGACTTGCACAGGCCCTCACACAGCTGTCCTGATGGCAATCTGCAGAACTCCTCAGAGTGTTTGCAGAGTTATTTTCTGATGCTAAATGTTTTCCTCAGCTTTTCCATTGAGGCTGGTGTGCCTCCTCTTAACAGAAGGTTATCTGAGTCCACACTCATTCTTCTGTCAACAGCTTGAGTATGGCCTTGCCAGGGCACTGCTGTGCCCTTCTGCATATCCGCCCTCTAGCCTTGATGTGCCCTCTGCAGCTGTTGCTGTTTCAGGCTGCCAGAGGGTTCTGGGAATCCTGCTCAGGGATGACACGGGTGATGGCCCTGTAGAACAGGACCTGGCATCTCCAGTGTGATGTGCAACATGTGCTGTTGTCCCTAGCAGAGACTGGAATGAATTCCCCAGAGCTGAGGAAGTCACTGCTGTCAGACATTCCCAGCACTGTGTGGCTGCAGTGTCTGCTCTGGCCATTGGCTGCTGCAGGGCTGGAGGCAGCTGCTCAGGGCTCTTCTTGGTGACTTGCACCATTAGTGCTCTCACAGTGGTGCAGAGCAAGGCTGAGATCAAACCTGGCTGTTGTTGCTGCTTACCTTCTGGTGGGGGGTGGTTTAAAGCTTTGCTTGCAAGGAAGATGGACACCTTGATGCAGATTTTATGTGTATTTGGTAACCTTGTTGAGATGGAAGTCTGTTCAGAAAGAGTGCAGCTGAGATCCCTTGGGGCAGTGAGAGATTTGTGTGGGATGCACAAGTGTTCTAATGAGAAATGTCTATTCTTGCAGTTTGATGAAGGCCAGAACAACTTTGAAGGGGATCTCACAAAAGATAATCTGCTGAACTTCATCAAGTCTAATTCATTGCCTCTGGTCATAGAGTTCACTGAGCAGGTGAGTCTTTAGATGTGTGACAAGGCTCTTCCCATTGCTGCTGCAAGAATATAGCAAAGGTCCAGTTGTAGACTGCATGGTCATGTTTTATTGTGGAGCTGACTCTGGGGGTATGGAGAAGTGGGAAGGACACAGAATAGGGAGCTTGCTGTGCAGAGCAGTCCTGCAGTATTGGAGGGTGCTCTGGGCTGCTCAGCATAGTGGAGTTAAACTGGTCTGGATAGTGATTTGCCTCTTTTCCAAAAATAAAGTTTATTTTTTACTCCTCAGACTGCTCCTAAAATATTTGGAGGAGAGATCAAGACTCATATTCTGCTTTTCCTACCAAAAAGCGTGTCTGACTATCAAGGGAAGCTGGACAACTTCAAGAGTGCAGCTGGGGACTTCAAAGGGAAGGTGAGCTGGATTTCTTGGATCATGAGCTAGGAGACCACCCACCTCCTGCAGAGAAGTGTAGCACTGTCTTTATCCATGGAGCAGCTGTGGGGGAGGACTTTAGGCCAGCTCTCTCCTCTGGGACAGGGGAGGAAAAGAGCCAGTTCAGCTACACTTGGTGCGAGCATGTGTGTGAAGTGTCAGTAGCTCCAAGGTACTCGTGTTCACCTCCTACCTTTCCCTATTTTCCTCCCAAGATCCTGTTCATCTTCATAGACAGTGACCACAGTGACAACCAGAGGATTTTGGAGTTCTTTGGCCTAAAGAAGGAAGAGTGCCCAGCTGTACGTCTGATCACCCTGGAGGAAGAAATGACCAAATACAAACCTGAATCTGATGAGCTCACAGCAGACAAGATCAAAGAGTTCTGTAACAAATTCCTGGCAGGCAAGATCAAGGTATGTGGATAAACAGTAGTGGGTGGTGAACAAGGTAGCTGCTGTTCCCACTGGGTCAGGGTGGGAAGGAGACTCTTCGTGGGAGAAGAGGAAGTGACAATTCATCTGTGACTGAGGCACTGTGGGGGCGTGGTGAAAGCTGGCTTTTCCAGGATGTGTGATTGCATGATCAGTCTGAGTCGCTATGTAGCAGTTTGTCTGAATTTCACTTTTTATTCCAGCCCCACCTAATGAGTCAGGATCTTCCTGAAGACTGGGACAAGCAGCCTGTCAAAGTTCTGGTTGGGAAGAACTTTGAAGAAGTTGCTTTTGATGAGAATAAGAATGTCTTTGTGGAGTTCTGTGAGTATCTTTCTACAGCTGATTCTAAGTAACTGGTGTGAAAGGATTGCCAAAACAATCTGTGACCAGGATTAGGGGAAAAACCTTTTGCAGTCTGGGCCCCAAAAGCAGTGCCTTGGTTGCAGAGATGTGTGAGAACTGTCTGGCTGGGGAGGAGTGGTACCTCATTAGATTGTTGGTGCAACTGTGTGTGTGTAATTAACAGATGCCCCGTGGTGTGGTCACTGCAAGCAGCTGGCCCCAATCTGGGACAAGCTGGGAGAAACCTACAGGGACCATGAGAACATTGTCATTGCCAAGATGGACTCGACGGCTAACGAAGTGGAGGCAGTGAAAATCCACAGCTTCCCCACGCTCAAGTTCTTCCCTGCAGGCTCTGGCAGAAATGTAAGCAGGCAGCTGGGCTGGCAGCCGCTAGCCAGGGAGCGCAGAGCTCGCTCTGCTCAGGACTGGGGGAGGGATCTGCATCCTGTGGGCATGGAACACAGCAAGTCTGCAGGACACCCACGAACCTTTGTGGGGTCTGGGCTGTAGGGAAAGAGTTTGGGGGGCAGTGGGAAGTGGGATGGGGAAAAGAGGGAGCCTAGAGACAGTGTGCTCATCTGCAGGCTATTCTTTCCTCGCAGTGATCTCTGAAGTCTAGTGGCTGAGCTGTTTTCCTTCGTCTCATATGGGTGAAGGTGAATTTTTAAATTCCCTTTTGCTTGGCATGTTCACTGTTGCTCAGAAAGAGAATTCTCCTCTCCAGGGGTGTGGGTCTGTAGTGCCCATAACCAGCATCCTTGGTGTTTTCCCTGTGTAGGTAATTGACTATAATGGGGAGAGGACACTAGAAGGCTTCAAAAAATTCCTGGAGAGTGGAGGTCAGGATGGGGCAGCAGCTGATGATGTGAGTAATGTGCATAGACTACTCTGGGCCTTTGGGAACAGGGAGCGTGGTTCTGTGCCTGAATCCTCAGTCCTAAATAAGATCCTGTGTTGTTCCATATCAGGAGACCATACTGCTGGTGAGCAAAGTGCCCACATCAGTGTGATCTGTTCAGGGGGCTGTGGGCCTGCACTGGGCTCCTTTCCTGGAGAGCACCTTGTGGGTGTCAGGTAGCACTGCTGGGGCACTCAGCACCTGGAACTGGGCTGTGTGATCAGTGCCACATACCTGTGTATCTGCTTGGAAGCTCTCACCTGCTGGGGGGCTGGGGAGGGAGGGTGTGTTGAGGCTACTACAGGTGTACAGGTGCCATCTTCCAGGCCTTCCTAATCCTTAATGTCCTGAGTCTGAAGCTCTTGATAGAAGTCTCTGGTTGTTTTGTTAGCATGGCAGCAGCGAGCAGTGACCAGATGAGGGGTTCTGCTCAGTGCTGGGTTCTGGGTCTGCCTCATGTGCCAGAAACCAGGAGCTGTGTCTGTAACCACCACAGGATCTGGAGGACCTGGAGATGGATGAAGAAACTGAACTTGAGGAAGGTGATGAGGATGAGCAGAAACTCCAAAAGGATGAATTGTAAAGAGAAGACTGATCTACATCACCCAAAAAAATCAGACACTAAATTGGCTGCTGTGATGCAGCCCAGTGAGTCAGAAACCCATTAAGATTGAAAGCAGAAGGTAAATGACTGGAAATCCAGGGATTGGCTTCTAAAGTAACAATTTACCCTCACTTGTCTGTACACTTACCTTTTCTTTCTTTTGGCTTTTGAAAAGGGAACTGTCACTAGGGAGCCAGCCCAGCCAGCTGGGCTCTTTTTTCTATTGTGATGTACTTTTTTGTACACAGCTTTTGTTTGGAGATCTCTGTTCTTCTGGGCAGCAGGAGGTTGTGAGGTGGTACCAGGAGTTCAGTAGCCTGACAATCTGGAGCCTTGCCACTAACATCTTCCAGACAGCTTTTTTTTTTTTTTTTTTTTCTTTTCTTTTAAAACTAAAGCCCCTAATTGATTTCTGCACCTGGCAGGGTCCTTAATGATGTCAGCTGTTCTTCCCTGGAGCTGGCCTTCAGTATATGTGGGGGCAGAAGGCTGATGGCTTCCTGGGGAAAGGTGTATGCAAAGGTGCTTCTCTTCATGCTAGCCAGACGTTTCCTTTCCCTTCTCCTTTAAGACACTTGGAGATGACTATTCCAAACTCCTGGAGGGGTGGAATACTGTGTGCACTGGCTGTGGCAGGCTCTGAGGGTGGAGGTGGCTGCTGGCTCACCAGCTGTGTTGACATCCTTTTGATCAAAGACAAGAGTTGCAATCCCTTCATGAATTATTTTGAGTGGGTTGACCCGGCAGGTGGGTGGTGGGGGAGGGCCTGATAAACAGATCAAACAGGACATTTGCAATTACTGGGGTTTGGGAATGTGACTGAGGGAGTGCCTCACAGGCCTGAGCTGCATCAGGTTGGTTCTTAGCATTCTGCTACAATAACATTGGTACTGAATTTGATGGCCAAATAAAGTTGAGATTTTAATACTATTATGTCTCTTTGTCTTTATCAATGTGTAGAATATTTGAACCTACCCTGGAAGGGGAGATCAGAGTTGTAGGATGATTCTCAAGGGACTCTGCTGCAATGGGATGTGTGTCACTTTCTCCAAGTAATTAGTAAAGGAAAAGAACATTCCAGTGCCTGTGTCCTGTCCAGATTCTGGGGGCTGGTGCAGGTGTGAGCGGGCCGTGGCTTGGCTCTGAGAGTGTGCAGCCCCTGGGCCAGCTGGCTGGGCTGAGGGGACATTGCTCTGCAACAGGGCACGCCAGGGCTGCTGGGCTCTGCTAGTCAAGCTCACATGACCCCCTGAGCCACGCTGCTATTTCCAAACCTGCTGCTTGCTGCTGAAGGTATTTTGGTTAGAAAACATGCTATAAATGTCACAGGGAGCGCATGGTGAGGCTAGAGGACAACTGGGGGCACCTCTGTGTCTCAGCAGGTGGGATGTGTGCTGGAGCAGTGACACGGGGGTGTTGGACAACACTTGCGTCTGTCTCCAGCTCCAGCCTTCTCCTGGGCCCCAGCAGAGCCCTGATGTGGTATTCCCAAACATTGGGCACAGCAGCACCAGGGCAGGGGCTGAGCAGGCCCCCACCCACCACAGGATCATGAAGGGCTGTCCCTGACAGAGCAGCAGCCAGGTGTGTGTTGAGACCTGTACCTGCAGTTACAGGGAGGAGGACCTTTACAGCCACCTCATTCCAGGGCTGCATGACTGAAGGTAGGCAGTGGACACTGCTGCACCCCACAAAGCCAGCAGTGCTGGTGGCCTGGGTTGGTTGGTGACAGCTGCTTTGTCTTTTGGAGTAAGGAGGAAGGGAATCTCACTAGTGAAGTTCCACTGAAAGGAGCTGTCTAGAATTTGACTCCAATAGGTCTGTTTTGCACAGCCAATTGAACTGTGGCCGAGTCTGAGCTCTGCAGTGGTTCCCCTCTTCCTGGGCAGAGACCCACTGTGCCCAGCTTAGAGGAGGTGCCTCTCCTAGCCCAAGGCTCCCTGTGGCAGGACAGGAGCTGAGCAGCCATCTGATGTACATGCCTAATTGCTGTTCCAAGAAAGCAGGCTGGAAGTGTTCTGTCACCAGCGCTGAGCTTGGATGCCCTGTGCTGTGCTCAGGCTCATCCACAAGCAGATGCTTGGCCATGAAATCGATGCCTTTGCCAGCAGATAAACAAGTGCAGGAGTTCTAAGGTGTGTGCCTGACTGTGCTGCTGGGGTGAGGGCAAAGGTTTGCAGCAGGAGGGCAGAGTGAAACCCCTGACTCCTAAAGCAGCACAGGGTTTTTTTCTGACACGCCTGCTGGGACAATCCCCATCAGCATGACAGAGCACAAAATGCTTAAGTGTCTGACATGCCCAAACTTTGGGAGAAAACAGTGGTTGCTTAAACCCTTGCTGGACCTGAATGACTCCTCTGTGGCAGACGGTTGTTTTGACAGTGTAGCTGGAGAGTATCAGAGGCAGGAGCTGTCTGGTGGTGGTGCTGTTCTGCTGTTCCTCTAAGGCTGCTTCTGTGTCTCAAGTAGGACAAGGAACACCAGGGACCAGCAGTGCAGGCTTCTGGTTCTGTGCCTGTCTTGGGATTGCCAGCAGCACCTCTGTCCTCGCAAGGGCACAGGGGCCATCAGACACTCAGGCTGTGCTTCCTTGCCGGGCTGTGTGCTGTCACAGTTATGCTGGGCAGCACAGCTCCTCCTGCTCCTTTCAGGTTGTCCTCTGCAGCTACAGGAGGGTGACAGCTCTGGATGGGATTGTGCCCACAGCCCTGGCACACCCACACTGCACTAGCCAGCTGGGACACGAGTGGCTGGTGCCCTGTGTTGCTGGTTTTGCCCGTGCCCCTTTCCCCAGAAGGGCTTGATGTTGGGAAATTGCTTCCAGGCTGCCCTGAAGGGCTACCCATGCAAGAGCAGAATTGACCCCTTGGATGGGTACATCAACAGGTGGGTGGTAAGATGAGACACCAACTTCTGCCCAAAAGTGGGAGGCTGCAGGCCCAGGCGGCTCGATTACGAAGCATCATGGCAAATAGCATGAGCTGCATGTCCCCAAAATAGCCCAGGGCAGTCTTTATAATGTGGTGCTCCCAGAGAACCATCAGTCTTGGGCCAAGGGCCTGTAGGCGAGCTGTGAGTGCCGGTGCCACGTCCTGCATGTGACCCAGCAGTGCGGGAGAGCACGGCGGCTGCCGCGTCCCTGCGGCGTGGGGACACGGACACGACGCGCCAGCACAGATCTGCAGCCAGGAAGGCCTCTGAGGGCAGGAGAGGAGGCAGCAGGGCAGTGAGGGGCTGGGCTGCGTGTTGAGCAGCCCCCATGCCGCTGTGCCTGAAGGCTGCCGTCAGCATGAGGGACTATTGCCCCGCCATGCCGCGCTATGGTCGGTGCACACCGCGGCTGAGGGCCTCCCGCACCGTGCGATTCCCCAACGACGTCGTCTTTCAGGACCACATCAAGCAGGGGGACCTCGAGCAGGTGGGCAGGTTCATACGAGCCAGGAAGGTGACACTGGACACCATCTACCCTTCTGGTGAGTGCTGCTGGTCGGCAGAGCTGGGCAGAGCAATGGCACAGCCTGGGGGCTGTGAGGGACACCCTCAGCAGAACTGGAGCAAGCTGAACCCCTCAGCAAGGAGCAGCGCCCAGCAGGGCCAGGAGCCCCAGGGTGGCCCCAGCATCTGCCCTCACCAGCAGAGTCAGCGCACACTGCGGAAAGGGGGAGCTGGCCCCCGGGTCCCTGTAAGGCACCACTGAGCCCCCACAGTGTGGTGGGACCCCAAAGGGCAGCAGCAAGCACAGGCTGCGAGCTCTGGGCAGCACCCTGGCGCTCCTGCCTTTTCCCCTGACTGGGGGATCTGCATTTGTTCCTGGCTCTGCCTGTTTCTCACCGGCACTGCTTGCTCCCTCTTGTATGTCTGACTCTGGGAACTTGGGGAAAGCTTCGTGTTCTGTGTGCACAGCCTCAACAGAAACTGTTTATGGAATGCCTTGATCTGTACAGGCTGATGCAGAGCCCAGATCTGTCCTTTTCTTGTGCTTGGCTTCAGCTCTCACAAGGCCATGGAGACAGGCTCAAATGAGCTTTTGCCTTCTTTCTGCCCATAGTGATTATTTGTTAGTGATGGGCTTCTGAAACTCAGGCAGAGCACGACACCAGAGACTCTTCCTGTGTCTCCGTGTGAGTCCTGTCCAGGACTCAGAGCAGCTGCTCTAAGGGGCAGTTCCCCTTCCCTCCCTCTCTCCTGCCTAGCTGGGGCAATGGGTGCTGCACCATCCCAGACAGGGTACTCATGCTGCAGAAGGGCAACAGGAACCCACAGCAGCTCCTCTGGCTTCTTCAGTCTGTGTTTCTCCCTGACAAGGAGAGTGCCTGCACGCCTCTCCTGAGCTGTGAATTCAGCGCGGAGAGCCCTTCCCGGCCAGGGCTAACAGCCCCTGTCCCTCCAGGCATGGCAGCGCTGCATGAAGCCGTGCTGACGGGAAACCTGGACTGCGTCAAGCTCCTGGTGAAATACGGCGCTGACATCCACCAGAGGGACGAGAACGGCTGGACGCCCCTGCACATGGCCTGCAGCGACGGCTACGCCGACATCGCCAGGTACGGCCGTGGGGGCCTGGCGGCACCGCGCTGCCCGAACACCGTGCGGCCCCTCGGGCTGCTCGGGCCGGGCCGCTCCCGGCCGTGGAGGCGGCGGCACCGGGGCTGCTCTGCCCGGCCCGGCTCAGCTCCGCGCCCTGCAGGTACCTCCTGTCCCTTGGGGCCAGCCTGGAGGTCACCACGGACGACGGGGAGAAACCCTCGGACCTCATCGACCCCGAGTACGAGGACCTGGTGCAGCTGCTGGGAGGCGCCGCGCTGCGCTGAGGGGGGCACGGCCAACACCGAGCGCCTGGGGCCGGGCCGGGGGGCTGCGCCTGCCCGGGACCGGGGCTGCGCCCGGGCTGGGCCCGGGCGGCCAACGGGCAGCAGCGCCCGGTACTGCGAATCGCGAACCACTTTGTACTTTTCCAATAAAGCATCTCGGTTACCAACTCCGGTACCACCTCCGGTATCACCTCCGGTGCCATGTCCGCTGCCGCCTCCGGTACCATGCCCGGTACCATCTCCGGTACCACCTCCGGTACCATGTCCGGTGCCGCCTCCAGTACCATCTCCGGTACCATCTCCGGTGCTATCTCCGGTACCATGCCCGGTACCATCTCTAGAACCGCTGGGGCAGGGCTGTGCCGGGTGGGGGGCGTGGCCAGCGCGGTGCGCAGGGCCGGCGCGGGGGGTGTGACCGCCGCCTGGTGGGGGCGGGGCTGCGCCTGCGCGCTGCTGCGCTTCCGTCTGTGCGGCTGGCACAGGCGGGAGGGCCCAGGTGAGGGGCGCGCGTTGCCCGGCGACGGGCGGGGGGCGCCGCGCGGCCTAGCCCGGCCTCGCCCTCGCCTTCCTCCCGCAGTCCCGCCGAGCCCCTTCCGGCCCCGCCGAGCCCCGCCGAGCGCCGCTGCCGACATGGCCAGGTGAGCCCCGCCCGGCCCCGGGCCCAGCGCGGCCCCGGGCCCGGCTCAGTTCCCCCCGCGCTCCGCTTGCAGCTCCCCTGTCTCCCGGGTGGTGTACAACGGAAAGCGGAGCGGCGGCCCGCGCTCCCCCGGCGCCGGCAGCGAGATCTTCACGCCGGCCCACGAGGAGAACGTGCGCTTCATCTACGAGGGTGAGCGGGGCGGCGGCCGCGGGGTGGGGGCGCGGGCGGCTCGGGGCGGCCGAGGCGAGCGGCCCCTGGCCCTGGCCCTGGCCCTGTCCCTGCAGCCTGGCAGTGCGTGGAGCGCGACCTGCGCAGCCAGATGGGCTCCGAGCGCGGCCTGGTCGAGGAATACGTGGAGAAGATGCCGAACCCCAGCCTGAAAGGTGCGGGGGACGGGGGCACCGCGCCTTCCGGGCCGGGCCGGGCGTTGCGCGCGCCGGGCGGGGGCTGTGCTGCCTCTGCCCCCAGAATCTCTCCTGTCTCCTTTGCAGCGTTTAAACCTGTCGACCTGGGTGATCTGAAGAGGAGGAACACACAGGATGCAAAGAAGTCCTAAAGCGAGTCTTCCCTGCGGGTCAGCTGCTTTCCTGAGGTCCTCAAGCAGATTTAATTTCAGATTTTGTGTTGATTTCCTCCTCTGGTCTGTCCTTCTAAAAGCCCGCGGGAGAGCCAGTCAGCTCTGGGGTTGGCTCTGAAGCTGCCTGAGATTGAGGATGCTCAGGGCCTCACTGAGACTGCCCCAAGCCTGTTGCAAAGGATTCCAGCTCCCCGCTCATAGCTTTCTCTGGCCTCAAACTGCCCTTCCCCACTTCATGCTGAGCAACCCGATCCCCTGTTCCCCTCCTGTCGCTGCCCTCCGTGCCAGGCTGGGCAGGGCCGAGGCAGATGCTCTGTTGGATCGGGCAGCATGGGGTCTTGCTTTCCCCTGTGCACCTCAGCTCCACTGCTGCTGGGGCTGGCCAAGGGCAGGTGGCACAGTCGAGTCTGTTCCTGTGCCTCCCGACACAGGGGCAAGCCCTGTCCAGCCCCACTGTGCAGCTGAGGGCTGGGAGGCCATAGCAAGGCTCCTCCCAGTTCCACTGTGGCAGCAAGTTGCTGCCTGGGCTGCTTGCTGCCAGAGCACGTGGACCACATCTGAGGCCATATTTTCTACCTGCTTAGATCAGGCCTGGTCCCTGTGGTGCTGGAGGGGAAGGTGTTCCTCTCCCTACAGATGGAGAGGTGGAGTGTCAGCACCAGCCCCAGGCTTCTGAGAGGTGCTCAGAGGGACCTGGGCTGCCTGCAGCCCCTCAGGAGAAAGTGGCCGTGGGGGCAGCCGTGGGGCTGCACGGAGCAAGGCTCAGGAGCTCCTTGCCCTGGCAACGCTGCAGTTTTGTACTAACACCTTTTTCCAGATACGCAACCCTTGAAAGACACCTGGCCCCTCAGCTCGCCCTGGGTGGCTGCAGTACTGGAACCACGCCAGGGCACTTCCTTAAGCCACTTGCTCCTGGCACTGCATGGATGGTTCCTGTGTCCTTGCCTGAGCCAGAGAGAGTGACTGTGTCAGCTTTGCCCACCTGAGCTGCTTTGCTGCTCCATGGGGAGGGCTGGCAGCCCCCTGCCCGCCTGAGCTCCGAGCTGGTGGGGATGGGGCTGCCAGGCCCGTGCAGCACCAGTGGCTCTGGGGAGGGCTGCAGGGACTTGGGGCTGCCAATACCTTTTCTTTGTTGAGTCCTTGAGTTGTACTGTACCCTTTCCTTTCTGTGGTATGTCACTTGAGGAGTGTTGTAAATAAACGCTGGTGTCCTTTTGGGGCTGCCTTGGTGTGGTGCTGCAGCCTGGCCCAGCTCTGGGGCGTGGACGAGGGGCAGAGAGCAGGAGCTGTGTTTGGTTTTTGCACTTGCTGGGCTGTTGGTTTCCCTGTGGGCAGGTGCAGCGTGTTGGTGGCACAGTGCCCTTGGGCTCGGGCAGCCAGCATCCCGGGAGCTGTCGCTGCACCCAGGATTTAAATGTTGAGACTATTAATACCCTCGGTATCCTCTTCCCTCTCCTGCTTTAATGGCATTTAGGCTATACTTAGCATTGCTAGAATTTCTGCTTGAGTGCATCTTGACACTTGCCACAACCCTGTTTACCTCCCATCACCAAAACATTCCTGCTGCTTGGTTCTGGCACAGCAAGATGGGAACTCAGCCCCTATTGCCTCACGAGCCACCCCAGGCCCTGCATCCCTGCAGCTGCGGGCAATGGGGGACAGAGAGTGATGGTGTCACTGTCACAGTCCCTCTCCTTTCAGTCTTCTGGTGGGATGGGCCCTGTGGTGTGTTCAGGGAGCCTGACAGGCCAGTGGGTGCCCTGGCTCAAAGCCCTTAGCAGGTCCAGGACTGTGTCCTGTGTCCAGGCAGGCTGCTGTTCAGCTGCCGGGGAGCCCAGCACTGCCCCCCTGTCTGGGCACCCATCTGGGGCCATCCTAGGTCTGCAGGACCCCCACATGCCCCTGGGCACGAGGGCCCCGCTGCAGCCCCACCAGCCTCTGCAGTGTTTTCCTATCTGCTCGGGCACAGTAAAGCCAGAGGCAAAGCAGCTGCTCAAGCTCTAATGAAATGTACAAAAAACATTTTATAAGCAGGTGATTTTTATAAAGACTGATGCCAAATTGCAGGTCAAGGATGGTGAGGCAGTAGGGGGAGGTGGTGGGTATTAGGGGGGTGAGAAGTGAGGCCACGGGCCAGAGAAATCAGGCTGTTTACCTATAAAAATCGACCTCATCAGGGTTTATTTCCCTGTGCCTTGGACACAGTGCTCTTCATTAGATTAAAGGGTGGGAGGAGGAGAGGAACGTGTTTGTCATCAAATTAGGTGGTGGGGAAGAGGCCTGGCAGCAGGCAGAATCGACTTAGGAGACCAATTTGTGGTGCTCAATTCCCTTGATAAGTGGGAATTTTCCTGCGAGGCGCCGCGCCTAGGGGTGCCTGGCTGTGCTGAGGTGGGGGGCACTGCCCGCCGTGCCTGGCTGTGCTGGGGTGGGGGGCACTGCCCGCCGTGCCTGGCTGTGCTGGGGTGGGGGGCACTGCCCGCCGTGCCTGGCTGTGCTGGGGTGGGGGGCACTGCCCGCCGTGCCTGGCTGTGCTGGGGTGGGGGGCACTGCCCGCCGTGCCTGGCTGTGTCAGGAGGGCGCTGGCTGGGGGACACAGCCCCAGTCACCAGTCTGGGTGTGAGGAACTGCCTCAGCCCCATTCCATGCCTTGGGTCCAGCTCCACAGCCAGGGGCTGGCTCCATGGCTGCGCTGTGCTGACTGCAGAGTCTCTGCTTAGGGCAGAGAGGCTCCAGCACGGGCTGCCTGGAAAGGCAGGGTGTGCTTGGGTGCTCCATCCCTGGAAACACTCAGTGCCAGGCTGGACGGGGCTCTGAGCAGCCTGGTCTGCTGCAGGTGTCCCTGCTCGCTGCGGGGGCTGGGCCAGGGGACATTTAAAGGTCCCTTCCCACCCAAACCATCCAGCAAGTCTGGCCAGGCTGCTGTCAGCACCTTCATCCCTCTGGATTCCAGGAACGAGCGGCTCCCGTCGGGCAGCCGAGGGTGGTGTCTGCCTGTGTGCGTACACGTGAGTGTGTATGTGTGCACACACATGTGTGCGTGCGCACATGTGTCTGTGTGTGTGTGGTATACACGTGTGGTGTACATGTGTGTGTGTGGTGTACATGTGCGTGTGTGTGTGTCTGTGTGTGGCATGCGTGTGCACACGTGTGTTGTGTACATGTGTGTGTGCATGTGTGGGGGGTGTGTGTGTGTGTGGTGTACGTGTGCACACATGTATGGTGTTCATGTGTGTGTCTGTGTGTGGTGTACATGTGTATGTGTGCACACACGCTTACAGGCTGTGCTGCCTGAGCTGTTCCTCGGGGTGGGGGTGCCCGTGCCCCTGGCAGGATGGGCACAGGTGACAGCACTGCTGGCAGTGCCAGGCCGAGGCAGGCAGGGGTGCCGTTCCAGCAGCTCTGCACTGATGAGAAAGGATGGTGCTGCAGTCCCACAAGGGCCATGTCCTTGGGCCGGGGCCAGCCCCACTTCCAGGGAGGTGCCAGGAGCGGTGTTGCCTCCCGACCCAGCCGTCCTGGGGGCTGTAGTTACTGTGGCTATTGGGAGCTGCTGGCCAGAGCACGTGGGAGCTGGAGGTGACCAGGGCCCAGGGCTGTAGATTCAGCCCTGCAGCACAGGTAGTGCCCAGCTCTGGGACACACCTGGCTGGCACAGGCGCTGTGGGACATGGCCTGGTGCAGGCAGACATCGTGTGGTTGCATGGGGCTCCTGGTCACCGGCAGACACAATCCCTCCTTGGGGCTGTTTGGGGTTTGTGGGACATGGGGCAGCGCTGGGGGCTGCCCCTCAGCTCCAGGGGACACAGGACATCTCCACAGCACACCTATGGGCTGGGGCTGGCTTGAGGTCCCTGAAGGGTTCCCATCGTGTGATTGGTCTGGGAACCAGCCTGGCCCCAGTGGGGTTGGGGGTCCACAGTGGGGTGTTGCCACAGCAACGCTGGATCAACAGGCACAGGGCACAGCTCCGTGCCATGACCATATTTACCTTCCCAGAAACTGCTTGGTGCTCCAGCAATTTGCCTCAATTAGGCTCGTTACCACGTCAGGAAGACCGCAGTGACGGCAGCGGCTGTAGGGCCGCTGGCTCCGCGGGGGCTGCCGGGGCCGCTCTGGCACCATGGCTGTGAGCGGGGCAATCCCTGTCCCTCCCTCTATTCCTGTTCCCATCCCTGCACTTGGGGGCCTGGGCACACCCCCAGCACTGTGCTCCCCTCCCCTCGCCTGTTCTGCCGGAGCCCCACGGTGCTGCTGCCCCCGCCCCACAGACCGAGCCCGCAGCCCAGACCCTCTGTGCCCCGTCTCTGCTGCTCCCATCCCCGCTGCCAGCGCTGCTCTGCCTCTCGGGCGCCGGGTCCTGCTCGGCCAGGGCAGACGGCAAGTTGTCGAGTAAACAGAGGAAAATTACTGTGGGCTGGGCTCTGCTGCCAGAGCCAAGCTCTGCGTGGCCCGGGCCATCGCTTCTTTGGCCGTGCCATGCCAGCCCCGCCGGTGCCTCGCTGTGGCCGGGGACCCCGCAGACATCGCGGCTCCCGAGGGTGTCAGAGGAGCCGTGGGTGCCAGGGAAGCCGTGGGTGCCAGGGGAGCCGTGGGTGTCAGGGCAGCCGCGGGTGTCAAGGCCGCGGCCGTGCGGGCGGGCGGTGCTGCGGCTGGGTGCGATTCAGCCCGGGCGCGGCCGCCTGCCCCGTGTTCACTGGGGGGACTCCCAGCTCTCAGCCCCTGCTCAGTGCGTCCCCTGTGCCGGGCTGTGTACGGGACTTGGGCACGTCACCCGCTCGGGGCCAGCTGGGGCGGAGTGATGGGTGACGGGCAGTGCCCATGGCCAGGTCCGCGGGCGCTGGGGGTCACGGCAGGGCGGCTGTCCGTCCTGCCGCCACCCCTCGGGCAGGGTGAACCCAGCCGGGGAGCAGCACCGGCCTAATCCCCACACACCAGGCGATTGTGGTCCCCAAAGCTGCGGCATCCGGGCTTAGCGCTCATGTGCGCAGCACAAGCCTCTTAGGCCACGGCCGTGAGCCCGCCCCAGGCAGCCCGGCCGGTCGGCACAGGGGTCTCGCAGCCCCACACCCCACTGCGCTCACCGAGTCAGCGCTGCCGCCGGCTGATGCCCGGCCACGGCCTGGGCCAGCCACCGGGAGAGCGGGGGTGCCGCGGGCAGAGCCAAATGATTTAATTAAGGGCTCCTGGCAGCGAGAGGACAGAGCCGATTAGCGGCCAAAGGAAAGCGCGTGCTGGGGGAGCTGGAGCCCCGGCCGGCAGCGCTGCAGCGGCTGCTGCTGCACGTCTGCCTCCCTCACTTTTGCTGGGCTGGGGGCAGGCAGTGGCGCTGTCTTCTGGAGCAGCCCATCCCTGCCGGGTGACTCAGCTCCCCATCCGTGGCTGTGGCTTGGGAGCGTCCATGGGGTGCTTGGGAGCATGGTCCACACATGTCCAATGTCCCCAGTGTCCCCAGACCCCACAGCCCACAGCAAGGCACACACAGAGCTGGCCCTGCAGCCCGGCACGGGCCCACACCTATTTACAGATATGACAGATAAATTACAGCACTGCGCACAGGGACTCAAAGGTGCACGAGGAAGCACCACAGGACAAACTCCCATCCCTACAGATCCCCCTGGCCCCACAGCTCTCCCTTCCAGAGGTCCAGGTCCCACTTGCCTGCCTCATTGTGTCCATTGTCCATGTGCCCAGGCACCAGGGGAGGATGGGGCAGGGCACGGTGGCATCCCAGCGGCTCAGCACAGCCCTCCCAGCCGGCTGCAGGCTCAGAAGTGGCTCTCGGCCGTGGTCTCAGGAAACTCATAGCAGTGGTGATGGCCCCCCAAGGCGAGGTGCTCGGCAGGGCTGCGCCTGCTCCTCTCCAGGCGCTGGGAGCTGGCCTGGGGGGCCAGGCTGCGTCCCAGCCCGTTGGTGCAGCCACTCACCAGCTGGTGCTTCTCGCAGGTGCTGCCGGCACCGTTGCGGGCACTGGGTGCGTGGCTGTAGGTGTGCTTGTACTCCTCAGCCAGGTCCTTCCCCAGCTTCCAGCGCTGCCACCGCTTCAGCAGCTCTGCCTGCACCTGCGGGCAGCAGCTGTCAGTGTGAGCCCATGCCCCTGCTGCCTGTGCCCCTGCTGTCCTGCTCACCTCCTTGTTGACGAAGCAGTAGAGAATGGCCACCAGCAAACCCTGGGAAGGGGGAGGAGAGGCTTGAAGAGCAGAGGCGTGAGGACCAGACCTCAGTCTAGTCCCTCCTGAGACTGAGTGTCCCCATGGAGGGCTGGTCCTGTGAGGGCTGGGCTCACCTGGAAGGAGCTCAGGAAGAGGTCGAAGAAGAGCTTGACGTAGCGCAGGGTGCCCTGGGCGTGCTCGTCCGTGATGAAGGCGAAGACTACCTCATGGATGCCCAGCAGCGGGATGAGCGTCAGCGTGGACCTGGCCAGCCTGTGGGATGGGGGTCACTGGTGGGCATGCAGCCGTGTGTGCAGTGGGGGCACAAGGGAGAGCCACGTCCAGCACCCACCTGAACTTGTAGTCAGTGTAGCGCATCTGGTGTGCACGGAGCTTGGAAACAAGGATCTGAATGATGCGGATGAAGATGAAGAAGTTGATCTGCAATGGAATGGTGTGAGCCATCAGGGGCACAGGCAGAGCCAGAGGAGGAGCAGACAGGACACCTCCGTTCCCCTGCCCTGGGCAGCCCCTCCCACAGCCATCCTGGGGCCTGTGACACAGATGTGGAGCAGGGGGCTGCAGTGGGCTCACCAGGATGGCCAGGAACACGGGGAAGCGAAGGATCCACCAGAAGCCCATGTTGTTGTTCGTGGACCAGCACCTGCCGAATGGAGGGATGGGGACTGCCAGGAAGCTCCTTGACCAGGCAGCTGCTGGAGACTGGCATGGCATTGACAGCCTGAATCAAGCAAGCACTAAGGCCCAGAACCTTGCTCCTTGCCATGGGCAATGGTGTGGAGTGACTCCAGAATAAGCACAACGTCCCTAGAGTCCCATATGCACCTACCTGTGCCCTGTGCCCCCCTCCAGCCAGCAGCTAGAGCTGGTACTCACTGTATGTTTTCGTAGAGGAACTTCACAATGACCCAGGGAATGAGGAACAGCATGGGTGCCCCTGAGGGGAGGTGAGCAGAAGACAGGTGAGGCACAGCAGGGCACAGGGTCAGGAGGCCCAGCGCACCCACACTCACCCCAGCCGATGCACAGGTAGAGGGTGAAGTAGCTCCTCTCGGAGAAGACGGCCACCACCAGCAGGTTGTGCAGGTAGATGCCTTCCACCAGCAGCCAGCAGTAGTTGGCCACGATGCCGTACTGCATGAAGACCGTGGCTGCCCGGCAGCCTGCAGCTGCCTGTGGGCAGGGGTCAGGGCTGCAGCACTGCCTGTGTGTGTGTGCCCGTGCCCCCAGCCCCACCAGTGCCCCCAGACCCCATTGTCACCAGTGCTCCCAGCCCCACAGCACTGCCTGTCCCTGTCCCTGTCCCTGTCCCTGTCCCTGTCCCTGCCAGCACTCACCTCGTCACTCAGCCACACTTGCACGTTGTAGCCATCGATCTTGTCGCTGTAGTGGGTTTTGAGCAGGGCGTCGATGACCAGCACGGAGACGCCCTTCAGGATGAAGGAGGCGAAGAGGTTCATGTGGATGTAGTTCCTCATGCAGTGCAGCTTGCTGCGGATTTGGGGGCCATTGTCAATGCCTGTGCGTGGGCCCCTGGCCTCCACCTGCCCAGCCTGTGGACAGCCATGCCCAAACTCCCACCTGAAGCCCAGCAGCAGGGCCAGGGCAAGCAGCAGCGCACACAAGGACACAGAGTAGCCCACAGTGTACATCACCTTGAAGCTGCCATAGGTCTTGGCAAATTTTTCCTGGAAGAGGAGGGAGCAAGTGAGGGCAGGGACAGACAGAGGGAAGGCAGGGAGGCAGGCAGGGACCCCCACACCCCTGCTGCCCAGGTCTGCCCACCTGCGCCTTTAGGTCCTCATCATCCTGCTCACACTGTGTGGCATCGCGCAGGGACTGTCCCCGCGGACCTGTCACCCACTGTCCGTCTGGCCCACAGGTCTTGAAGACGTGTCTGTGCTTCACTGTGAGGGGAGGGGATGGTGAGGAATGCCAGCCCCAGCGCCCCCACAGGCAGCGTGCACTGGCCCAGGTGTGACCGCCTGCAGCAGCACATGCACACAGCACACAGGTGTCCCTGCACAGCTGCACATGCGTGTGAACACACTGCACAGGTGTCCCAGCACAGCTGCACACACTGCACAGCTGCACACATGTGAACACATGGCACAGCTGCACACAGTGCACATCTGCACATGCTGCACAGCTGCACGTGCACACACGCCTCCCCGTGTTACCTTTCTGGTACCAGGGCAGGAACCAGGGGCAGGGCACACTGGCTGTGCTGTTGGGCATCGTGTCGGGCCAGCAGGAGAACTTGTCGAAGGTGCGGTTACAGACCAGCTCTGCAGGAGGACAGGAGCTGGTGGCGCTTTGGCCTCACCTTCCACTGCCCCCTCTGCTCTGACCCCATCCTAATGGGGCCCTGTGCGGGCTCCTGTGCCCCATCCCCGTCTCAACAGGACCCTGTCCCCACCCCATCCCACCAGGACCCTCGGGACCCCAGGGGCACTGACCTGTGGGTGCGGGCAGGCGGCTCATGTTGCGCTGGCACTCCTCGCTGTACTCCTTCCATCTCTCCACGACGTTATCCGTGATCTGGGCAGAAGGACCCTGCGGGCACCAGGGACCACCACCTGTCACTCGTGTCCTGCTCTCAGGGGCCACCGTGCTGTGCCAGGCGGTGACCCCAGTTGGGGGACAGCCACAGGCGAGTGCAGGCAAACATGCCGTGCCGTGCCGTGCCATGAGGAGGCACAAAGGGGCATCACATGCTGTACCATGTGCCACGGTGAGGGGATGCAGTGAGATGGGTGGCTCAGTGGCAGTCCTGCATGGGTACTGGGCTGAGCGTGGGGTAGAGCACCCTCATGTGCGACAGCTCATCCTTACCTGGCAGCAGAGCAGCAGCACCAGCAGGGTGAGGAGACGTGGCTGGGACATCCCTCCTCTGGACCACATGCATGGGACACAGCGCAGGGCACACGGCTTCCTACTGGCCCTCAGCAGCTCCTCCACCCTGGTGGTGACGGCCCTGGCATGTGGGCAACCCTGTGCAAGACGCCTGGTCACGGGGACTCCTGGGACACAGCTGGAGGACATGGGGCTAGGGCAGGTGAGGTTGGAGTCACTCTGGCACAGAGCCAGGCATAGTCCTGGTGCCTCACTCCTGTTCCTATCCCCACCCAACCCTGCTTGGTGTTCACATTCAGATATTTGTTCACTCATTTTTGCACCAAGCGCCTGTATTATCCTCCCCAGGAAGGCACTGGGACAGTGACCATGCAGGTTCTCTGCCTGCCAAACCAGTTTCAGCCCCTATGTGGCTGGAGTGCCATGGCAGTGCTGCCTCCAGACCCTCACAGAAAACCTGGGCTGGTGCCACCCCACAGTGCTGCTGGGACCCAGCTGTGCATCATTGCTAAGACCTGAGAATGCAGACCCTCCATGGTAGAAGGGACCCTTCCTCACACCTGAGCATCCTCTCAGGCAGAGGCTGGCACCTGGGCTCCCTCTGCCTCTATGGACTCTCATGCCTGGGCCACTAACCCAGCCATGGTCTGGCAGCAGCACCCACCGGGGATGGCAGTGGCCAGGGAGCCATGGAGAGCACGGGGCCAGCAGGGGTGGGACACTGGCCATTAACCCACAGGGATCCTGGTTCGTGGGGCTGCTGTGACCCTAGGACAAGCTCAGCTGGGCTGTGCCCCTGTGGGTCCATCTCCCCCAGCTCCAGGCAGTGACATGGGGCCTTGCCTGACATGGGGTCCGGGTGCTCCACAGGCTGTGGCTCACGAGGTGCCGTAATTCCCTCGGTCCCTAAGCCGGTTATGGGGCTCCTGAGCAGGATTTTGGCTCTTCCCACAAGGGCCCATTTTGGCAGCAGCCCCATGGCACAGCCCGGCTGTGTGGGGTGAGGGCAGCCGAGCTGGGGGGATGGGATGGACAGCGGTGCCGGTGCTGGCACAGGAACTGCAGCATCACCCCCAGCCCCTGGGCTCCCCCTGGGCACCAGCCAGAGCATCGTGCTCCCCATCAGTCTGCTCCCAGGCCTCGCTGCTCTGCCTGTGCCTATTTTTATCCCTGGGAAAGTCGTGTTTCCTCCATCCGTGCAGACCCACTTGCCATGTCACAAGTGGCTGCTGGAGCAGCTCATTAATCAGCACATGCGGCTCCAGATGCAGCTCGGGGAGCAGGACCTGCGATGGCCTTATTTAGCCAGTCCCAGGACAGAGGGAGCTGTCTCCTGGGACAGTTCTCACTGGGTGGGCTCTGTGAATAGGGACCTTTCTTGGGCGCTCACTAGCCACCTCACCATTCCAGAATTCCTGTTTTTGTCATCACCCTAGCCCCACCCCAGCAACACTGTTGCCCAGTCAGTATCCCTGTCCTAGTCCCTCTCCCATCCCACCTCAGGATCCCTGTCTCTTTCCTCCCACACCCCCATGCCAGCATCCCTGTCCCTGTTCCCCTGCTAGCCCGATCCCACCATCCCTGTGCCCCCTCCAGCACAACACCATCCCTACCTGTCCCATGCCACTGCCATCTATGTCCCAGCCCCACGGGAAGATGCCAGTGCCAGTCCCTGGCCAAGCATCAGTCCCTGCCCTGGTTGGGAATGCTCCTCCAGGTCCATGGGTCACAGTGACTTGCTGTCAACCCCTCTGCGCAGCCGGGGAGCAACTTTGGGGCAGAGGTGTCGCTATTTTTAGTTGCTGCAGTGGGATTTAGCAGCAGGGAGGCCTCTGCCCTGGACTCCCCCCATCTGGCAGCCACTCCCCAGCCCTGGCCCTGCTGTGGCCAAGCCGGGCAGACTGCACTGGGTGAGGGGTCCTGGCACGGGGGCCAGTCATGCTCCCAGCCCCGCCGTGGGTCTTCCCCCTCTCCCTGCCCAGCCCTTTGCCCCAGCTGCCTGTGGCGCTGCGCAGCCGTGGCACCACGCCAGATCCCCACTACCCACAGGACGAGGGGTCCCTGCAGACAGAGGCTGTTTCCAGCAGAGACCTGGGAGTGCAGAAGTAGCTGTGGACCAGCTCCCTGGTCTGGTGCCAGTGGGCAATGGCAGAGAGGGAGCAGTGGCTCTGTGTGGTGGAACAGCAAGGTCTGGGGTGGCTGGGACCACTGGCAGCACAGGCACCTCCCCGGAGCTGGCACTGCCCAGCAGCAGCGCCTGCGGTGCCCCGGGCAGCGGCTCTGCCAGCAGGACATGCTGCAGCCCCTCTCAGCTGTGCCTGGGTGCCACAGGCAGCACTGCACAAGGGACCTGGCCCCACATCCTCACCGCCTCCTCTCACTCTGCTGTGCCCAACTGGCTCCCAGTGCCACATTCCCTGCCCTGGCACCTCATCCCTGGCTGGGGCCAGGCTTTGGGGGATCCCCCACCACACCAAGTCATAAGCAGTGGGTGGAAGGTGCCTGGTCTGTGAATTGGTGCCTCTGAGGGGCTGCAGTGCATGACAGCTGGTGTCCAGGGGACTTTTGCCCCACGCTGGTGTTGGACAGCGGGGTATGTTCCTGTGTCACGGTCCTGTGGCTGCTGACCTTCGCGGAGCCAGGCTGCAAACACCCAGTACGACTCCACTTGGAGCCACAGCTGTGAAGAAGAGACCTTGTGCCAGGAGAGCAGGAACAAAGAGACAGCACTGGGTTGGCTACATGCAACACCACTGCTGGTAGTCCCAGTGCTGGGGGCTAGAGGGGTCACACACAGGCACCACCATCTGCCCTCAGACTGTGGCTGCAGCTGCATTTGCCTTTCCCGAGCCAGCAGTGCCAATCCCCGCAGCCACAGGGGCAAGGCCAGGACCCCCACTCCCCGTGACTGGTGCCCCTCTGGCTCCCAGCTGACCTGCAGCTCATGGCAGCTGCCACTGGCTCCAGGGTAGTCAGGAGGCAGGGGCCAGCCTGGGCAGGGTGCAGGGCAAATTGAGGACTGGGGTGCACTGCTGCCATGGCATTGCACCAAGACACAGGACATGGGTGGGAAAGGGCTTGTGTTGGGATTTTGCTCCCCACTGATGGGTGTGCAGCCTCCATACTACCCTGCAGCACCTCTGCACCAGCATGGACCCCCACTGGTGGCTGAGTGCCCAGCCCTGCCTAAGAAGAGACACTCTCCTCATCCCATCATGGCCAGTTTCCCTGGAGGATTATGCCACCCCAGCCCCTCTGGCATTGCTGCCATTGCACGTGTGAGAGAATGAGCTCCACATCTGGGATCTCTGCGGCCGATAGTCATGTGGATCAGGGGCTTGGTGAAGTCCCCACAGGACACTCATGGGCATCTGCAACGTGACCTGGGAGCACCTTGGCACAGCCACAGCCCTGCACAAGTGCAGTGAGGCTGGCACAGCCCCCAGAGCCTGGTCCCACAGGACTCTTGCCTCCCCCGTGGGATGGGGACTTGGCCTCATGTGAGCGCAGCCCCGCACCCAGCATAGCCCCGCTGGCTTGGAGGCAGCAGTGGGGCTGTGGGGCTGTGGGGGCTGTGCAGCCTCTGGACACAGGGATTAGCCCCCCATGTGCTAATGCGGTGCTTTCCACGGCTGGCTTGGCTTGGAGCCTGGAGCTACATGCCAGCACGGCAGGGGCTTTGGCACTTGGCAGGGGAGGGGACGGTGCTGGGCCAGAGCTGATGCAATGCCAGTGCCAGCCTGGCCCTGCAGATGCTGCTCCACTTTCCACCCGGGCCCACGGCAAGCAGGGCAGGGCTAGGGGACATGGCCGTGGCAGGGAGGCCCAGGAGGTCTGTCCTGCACTGTCCCGGCCCTGTGTCTGTGCCGGAAGCTTGGGGATGTTTCCTACTCCCCTTCTCCATTCTTTCCTTGAGAGCTAAGTATGAGGAACTTTGGCAGCAAAGGAGCAGCTGAGCAGCCCGGAACAGTGTTTGTGCTGCAAGGTTGTGACTTGTTTGCACAGAGCTACATGATTGTGGAAGCCCTGAGCAGTGGCACATGGAGAGAGACAATGTCACCAGGCACTGGTGATGTCAGATTCTGTCTCATCTTGGACCAAGAAAACCCAAACCAGCCCTGACAGTGGTTTTGTCAACAGGAGCATAGGATGCAAAGAGGACAAATGCTCTTTGCATCACCTCCACTACGGCCTGGTCACCACAAGGCCTGGTCAGGGGGCACGTGCAGAGCTGCCCTGTACCAAAGAAGGACCATGATACAGATTGGCAGCAGCCAAATTATCTTGCTGCCCAGCTGGCTCTGGCATGGGGATGCTGAGCCATAAAGCACCTCATCCCTGGCTCAAGGAAAGGGGTGTTTTTGTTGATCACGTTGCATGAAAACCTGTGAAACACAGACGGAAGGCACAAGAGGCATGGTGTGACACGTGTGGTTTGCATGTCACAGGGGAGGCACAGGGCTGGGAAAAGCCTAGGAAAAGGTCAGTGCAGACAGGCTGATGTGCACACTCCCCTGCACTGGGAGCTCCCCACCCGAGCAGCAGATCTGCAGCCCTGGGTGCAGCCAGGCAGCAGCCCCAGCAAGGCAGGAGTGCTGTGGGGGCCACACGTGCCCAGCCATCCACTGGCACCACAGGCACGTGCACTCGACCTCAGTGCCGGCGTAGATAAACAAGGACATGGGGATGCAGGACAAAGCAGGATGCAGTGGTGGAGCACAGGGGGATGGAGTTGAGCAGCCATCCCATCTCCCCCATGTCCAGCTTCTCCTGCCCCTGTCCTTGCCTGGCACAGCGAGGTGCATGAAGATGCTGTGCTCAGTGGCTGGTTTTAGCCCTGTGCTGCTGATCAGGGTTTGTGGTCACATTTTTTCATTAACTATTTTTAATCCACATTTTGCCTATTCTCTGTTCAGCCTTTTCTCTTTTCCCCTCTCTAGGCAACAGAACATTAAAAAAAAAAAAAAAAAGAAATGCACCGCAGTGTGCGGAAAGGAGCAGGATTGGTGGGAAGCCACAGGATCTGGCAGCTGGGGCAGCACTAACACGCTGACGAGGGGTCCTGCAGGCCCTAAATCTTCCTGCTGATGCACAGACAAAATCAGAGGGGCAATCACTGAATTTGGTGTGGGTCAGGACACCCGCGCTTGCTGTGCCGTGGGGTGCACGGCAAGGGCTCAGCAGAGCTGATGCTCCGTCCTCAGGCCATTCTGTGCCAGGGAGCAGGCTGACACGCAGTCCCTGCTTCCCTCACCACCCTGAGGGAAGTGCAGTGCCAGGCAGAGGGGACCCGCAGCAGCTTTGGAGATGCACTTGCAACCAGGAGGACGGCAAGGTCACATACCCGACATGTCCTGGTTAAACAAAGCCATTTACCAACACCGTGTTGACACAGCAGAGCTCGGGACAGAGTCACAAAGGGCACTCGCACCAGGCCCCCGTAATACCCAGAGAGCTTGGGGAGAGCTGGGACCTGGCAAAGTGTCCCGTGCTTCGGCCCCTCGGCAGGAGACCCATGGGCACTTCTGTGCCCACAGCAGGGAGACCACGCACGGCCCACCCCGGCTGAGGGCGGCTCCGGGAATTGCTCCCGAAGAGGAGGAGTTCAGCTGGAATCGCTGGCCAGGGCTCGCCGCAGCCGGGGCAGAGCCCAGGGGTGCTGTGAGTCTGACGGCAGCGCCCCTGCCCAGGGATGCCAGCGGCAGCGGGACGGGACTGAAGCGGGCGCAGCCCTCCGGGAACCCCAGGCCCAGAACACCCAGGGGCTCATTTTCCCCGGGGCCGGCGCCCAGTATTGAGGCGGCTCTGGGAGCTGCTGCTCTGGGGTCCCGGGGCTCAATTCGCGGCCCCGGGGTTGCGCAGTCGTCACTCGAATCCACATCCCCGCGACGGGACATGCGACATCCCGAGCCCCGAGACCGCGGCTGTGGGCGCTCCCCGCCCTCCTCCCTCCCTCCCTTCCCGTACCTGTCGGGGCTGGGCTCGCGGCGGCTCCCAAACGCATCTCGGGACAGGCGGGGACCGAGTCCGGCGCGCTCGGCGAAAACTTTAGCGGAGCCGCGACGGCAGCGGCTGTGGCGACTCAGGGGGAGGGACCGGCTCGGGGGGAGGGACCGCGGGCACGGAGCCGCGTCCCGCCGCCCCGCTCCTCCCGCCGGCACGAGGGGGGCACAGCCCGGTGCCCCAGCCCCGCCCGAGTGCCTGGCGCTGCCCCCCGCATCACCGGCAGTCGCTCCTGAGAGCTGCGGGAGCGCCGCCGCTTGTCCCTACCCCGCCCCACTCCCTGGCACCGGCTCGGCTCGGCAGCGGGGACGGGCGGAGCGGCGGGGGCAGCTAGACCGCGTCAGCCCCGGGGGAGCTGGCCGGGGACCCGTTCCCCGGGAGGTTTCCCCGGTCCCAGCGCGCCGCCCGCTCTGCCGCGGGAGCGGGGGCTGCCCGGGGCTGCCCGGACCCTCAGGGACCCGGGCGGGTCTCGGCCGCGCCGCCGCCGGCCGCCTCAACACCCGCGCTCCGGCCGCCGCCGGCGGTGACGGGTCAGTGTCTGCCGCCGCTGTCCCGCTGCAGGTAAACACAGCCCAGGAGCACCGACGCACCGGGACCGGGCTGGGGCGGTAGAGGGAGCCGGGTGAGCCCCGGCCTGGGGGTGCCCTGTGCCGGGCTCCCGGCACGAATACGTTTACCCTGGGCCGTGGCAGCTGCGGTGCAACCTGCACGTTCCCCGGTGGGCGCTCAGCGCAGCCCCGGATCCGCCGGAGCTGCCTGCCGGGGGTCCCGCTCCGCGCGGCCGCCGCTGGCTGCAAGTCCCCTGGGTGTGGGCGGAGGAGCGCAGGCACACGCTGGGGCCTGCGGGGGTCTTGCCATTGCCACTAGGATTGGAGCCACAGCTGCACCCCTGGAGACGGCCCGGAACCCTTCCAGGCCAGGAGGGGCTTTGGGGAGGACGGGCAGCCCCCAGCCCTACCTGGTGCGGGCAGAGGTGCCCTGGGGGAGCCCCTGCAGGCAGCTGCGGGGCTCTGGGAGAGGGCAGGGTGGGAGCAGGGGCAGGCGGCACCGGCACGGCCACAGGCTGCTGCCAGCCCCAGGTTCTCTGATGCGCAGGAGATAATTAGTGCCCTCGCACTGCAGCTGTGGGCGCTGTGCTCGCGGCCGTGTCTGGCACATGCTGTCCTGCCTGCCGGTGTGACTGCTGCAGTTCAGCTGCCACAGGGGATGTGGTGAGACGGAATGTGCGCAAGGGAGCGCAGGGCTGGCGCAGCTGGTGGGACCACAGCCCAGCTGGAACATCTGCTGCCCATCATGGGGCTGAGCAGGGCTCCCTGCTGCTGGGGGCCATGGGGCTCCATGGCTTTCCTGCTCCATGCTGGCCCTTTGCATGGCACAGAGCAGCAGCCGTCAGCCCCCAGAGCCGTGCTGCAAGATGTGGGGGATGGGGAAGCACAGCCTGGCAGGGCAGCCCCCAGCTACTTGTGAGGAGAGGGCCCAGCTCCCTGAGCGTTCACCTGCCCGTGGCCTCTGCTGCAGCTGGGCATAAGCCCAGAGTGGTGATGCCAGCTAGCATCATTAGGCCTTGTTAAGGTGACGAGCTTTCACTGCTCTGCTGTGCCAGTCTGCCAGAGCCCAATTAGTGTCACATCCAGGAGGCAGCTCCTGCAGGGCTGATGGGCGCCCTTGGCACAGCCCTAGCCTGGAGCTGCTGTCCAGCTCAGCTGTGGATCCTGCCCACAGCTCCCTCTGCACACAGGGCCAGGGGTGCTGGGCACAGAGTGGGGCAAAGGCTCCCTTGGCATAATGCCAGGGGCCAAGCCTTGCTACCCTCTCTCAGCTCTGGGGGGCTCAGCTCCCAGGCCATGCCCCCAGCCATGAAAAGGGGGTGCAGCACCTCTCCCCTCCTAACAGGACAGCAGGCCTTGTGCCACCTTCACTCTTTATTATACATCAAGGTCTCAGATATTCCAGTTCTTTGATTCCCTGGGGCCAGCACACACAGGGGTGCCACAGCAGAGGGGCTGGTGCTCATAGCCCCCACACACTGGGCAGTGTGGGGCGAGGGGCTGAGAGGAGTGGGGGTCTGCCCAGCCCCAAGGTGAGAGAGGCTGCAGAGTGGTGGTGGGGGATGCCCCCAGAGAGAGCAGATCCAGTGTGGGGTGGGTGCACTGTGGTAAGGGAGCACTGGGTCCCCGAGCAGGCATTAGCAGGCCCTGCCAGAGCAGCCCTGTTCCCCCCATCATTGGTATGAGGCACGATCCCTGAAGAGCCCAGCAGCCAGCGGTGCTGAGGAGGTTTGGCCAAGCAGGAGCAGAGGGTGGGAGGCCAGGAGCAGGGCAGGAGGTCCAAGCTGCACTGGGGTTAGGGAGAAGCACAGGAGCTAAAGGCAGAGGGAGGACAGGGCCTCACACACCCTGCCCCAAGCCCCAGCCCACAGCTGCAGGGGCAGCAGCCCCCCAGCCCTCTGGGCTCTGTGACAGAGCCAGGCATTTGATCTCCCTACTCCCTGAGACAGCACAGTGCTGCTTCTGGGGCACATCAGAGACAAGGCTGAGGGGGGCAAGGACACAACTCAGAGCCAGTAGAGAAGTGGAAGACAGAAATCCCCCCAAAACCCCCCAGAAGCAGTAATGCAGAGGTGGAGATGCTGAGAACAGGGGTGAGAGGAGGGGTGAGTTTGTGAGGGGGGGTTGGCCACAGGTGCTGGCAAGGCACGGGAGTAGATTTGAGAGGAGGGGGAATGGCACTGGCCCCAGAGAGCAGAGGGGTTCTGGGATCTTAGCGGTGACCCACACGCTCACGCCCCCTGGGGCAAGGCAGGGTCCAGTCCCCCAGACTCAGGTGGTCACTTTGATCCCAAAATATTTGCGCAGCTGCTCCAGGAAGAGAAAGGTGAGAACTGTCTGAGGAACAAGCCGGACAGCAGCAGGAACGAAGCCCTGGAAGGCAACAGCAAGAAGGAGAAGAGTCAGTGTGTGCCTGTCACTGATTGTCCCAGCAGCCCAAGCCTGGCAGCAGCACGATTGGGCAGGCGTGGGTCAGCACTGGCCGGGCTGTGGAGCAGGCACTGTCACACTGTGCACCAGGTGCACACAGGACTCAGCACCATGTGCCAACCCCTCTGGCATCTGCACAGCTGTTTGGAAGCTAGATGGGTGCAACAGGACCACGGCTGTGGTGCCTGGGCCCAGCCTGAGTTCCACTGAGGCCAGGGCTTGCAACACCTTAGGGCCAACCCTGGGCCAGGCAGACAAAGGCCTGATGCAGGCAGCAGCTGGGCTGCCACAGCAGAACCTGGAAGGTTCCCTGCCCCAGGACTGTTCTGGACCACAACCTCTGCTCCCAGCTCGGCCCAGCCTGCCCCACCCCGGTACCTTGTAGAAGGCAAGTGGTCCGAGCTTGGCAGTTTCCATGGCACAGTGGACAACGCCCTGGAGTGAGAGGGTGAGAGATGGGATGGGAGGGGCTGGGAGGCAGAAGCTGGCACATAGGGATGGGAGGACAGGCAGCAGCAAGGTGGGCAAGGTGGGTGACTCACCTGGTACTCCCCGTGGGAGTTCATGAGGCGGGTCTTGAGCACATCCAGGGGCTGGCACAGGAATGTGGCACACAGGCCCTGCAGAGAGTCAGCCAAGTCAGGAGACCTCTGTGCCAGAAACTGCTGTGGTCACTGCACAGACTCAGAGCCACACTGGGACCTGACCTCAGGCCAGGAGCCTCCTGGAGCCACTGTGCTGAGCTGAGCCCAGAGCAGCAGCTCTGGCAGCCCCAGCCTGATGCCCTCACCCTGGCTGCAGGCAAAACCAGCCCCAGCGCTGCCCCCCGGCCCCACTCACAGCGATGAAGCTGGACAGGAAGTGAGTGAAGACATTGTCTGACAGAAATCCAGTTGCGAGAACCAGCTGCTTGGCCTGGTCATAACAGGAAAGCTGCAGAGACATGGTAAATCAGCGACATGCTCCCCGTTCCTTGCCACACCAGGGAATATCCTCGTCCCTATCCCAGTCACCTACTGCCCAGCAGAACTGTCCTACCTGTCCAACAGTAACAAGGGCCCCGCGGAGCGATGCCACTGATGCTCCTGAGAAGAGTTTCTTTACGCCCTCTGTGGACAGACAGATTTGGCTCAGCACAGTTCTCTGCCATCACTCAGACTCCATTACCCCAGAGTCTCCTTCCATGCCCAGTCTGTGTCTACAACTCCTCACACAGCCCTGCTTGAAGCACACCATAGCAAACTGGCTGAAGGTGTAGGGAGTCCTTCAAAAGAGCATGACCTCCTCCCTGCCTCTGCTCATCCTCTGTTCCACCTGCTCCACCCTCCTGTGCTGTTCTGTTGCAGCTCCCAGCAGATCACCCTTTCCCACCAAGTACGTGCAGGCTGCCAGGCCCTGGCAGACCTTGCCCAGCCCCTTCCCCTGCCCGATGATGAGGAGATGCCAGACCCTGCGCTTCCCTGGACACCCCCAGCCCCAAGGGCATCCCCCGGCCCCTCTCCCTGCCCCGGCTGCGCGAATTTCCAGGGCGCCCTGACCCGGCACCTGCTAGGACACCGGAGCAGGCTCACCCACACGGCTGGCACAGCCTCACCTTCCCGGAAGACACGGTACATGCCATCCAGGGCATGGGAATAACTGGAAGGAGCGAGAGGGGAAGGCGTCAGGGCCCGAGGCTCCCCAGCACGGCGGCAGCCCCGCCGCTCCCCCGGGCACCGGCGGCTCCCGGGGTGGCGGCCCCGGCCCAGACCCCAGCGCCCCCGGTGCGGTGCTCGGGCCGCGCCGCCGGTGCGGTGCTGCCCCCGCGCGGCCGCGCGGACCCCGGCCCCGGTCCCGCCGGCCCCTCCAGGCCCACCCCCCCTCTGCAGCGCCTCTCGCCCTGCACCCCACTCACTTGCGCCGCTGAGCTGGAGGCTGCTTCATGTCGTTCTGCATCCTGGAAGGCAGAGCACCGCAGGTGAGGGGCAGCCAGTCCCCCACTGTCCGCTGCAGCACCGGGGACCCAGCACAGGGCAGTTGTGTTGCCCATTTACAAAGGGCCAAGAAAGTTGCCTTCAGTCCCACTCCCCCTGAGGGTCACACACGGCTGAGTGCTGTCACCAAAAGGCAGAACAGCTCTGGCCCTTCTAGGCACAGATCTCCTGGCCCACTGACCACGGGGCCGGCTGGCCAGGAGAGATGCCAGGAGAACTCCAGCACTAGCCACCACCCCAAATGCCGTCATGCAAGGGGGGCCAAAAGCCCCGGTCGCGCAGACACAACTGACCTGACGTTCACCATGTCTGCTGGGGTTCCCACAAGCCCGCCAGTGAAACCTGTGGCCAAAGAACAGTTGGGTCAGGGCTTATCCGTTGTCAGGGAGCCAGGGCCAAGGGCCCCTCTGCCTGGCTCACCTCCTACTGCAGCCAAGAGCACTTTCTGGTAGAAGGGGGGAGGCCCCTGGTTGCTCATGCGGTTCTTTGCAGTCTCATAGATGCCAAAGCGAGTCAAGGAATACGTCATCTGGATGGGGGGAAATGAGAGTCTGTGTCCTGGCAAAGGGCAGCAGGTGCTGCAGGAGTTCTGGGCACTCACCTGCCGGCACAGCGAGGCACTGAGCCCGTTGTAGAGGGCCAGGAAGCCGTCAGTGCGGATCACGTGCATTGCCATCCCCGTCATCCTCATCTTCACCTCCTGCTGCGTCTGCAGGTGCACCTGGGGCAGAGCGCAGCGCGTCAGCCCAGCAGGGCTGGGCAGGGAGAGAGGGGCACTGAACAGGTAGGGATTGGAGCGTGTGTCAGGTTAGCAGCACTGGCACAGGAGCCAACTGCAAGAGCTACGGACACCCCAGAGCAGACTGGCCCAGCCTGGCAGTGGAGGGGTGGAGGCAGTGAGGGAGGGAGGAGTGCCCGGGCGCCTGCCCGCAGCACCGCCCAGGCCCTGCCCTCACAGCCACCCAAGGTGAAGGGTGGCACCTGCCCTTCCGGGCCACCTCAGGGTGGAAGGTGTGTGTGTGACTGAGCAAGGGCCCTGTGTGGGTTTGCTCTAGGGGATGCAGCTGGGCTGGTGAAATCATGGCCATGCAATGCAGCAGGCCTCCAGAGCCACTTCCCCTCCTCCTCAGTGCAGGAATCACACAGGCAGGAAGAGAACCCCACAACTGGCCAGGCGCTCCCCTTCCTGCCCGTAGCAGCCCAATGCTTCCCACCATCACCAGGGGCAACGGCAACAGGCACAGAAGCTGGCTGGGACAGGGGAGCCATGTGGGCTGATGCTGGAGCATGCTCTGAGCACTGCGGAGACCACATGTGGGTCAAAGGCCCCAGGAGATAAGGAGAGCAAAGGGCTGCTGACAGGGGATCAGTCCACTGTAGAAGCTGTGGCACAGCTGGGTCGTGTGACACTCTGCAGGATGTTGGGAACAGCCACTGTCTCCCATATGGGGCAGCAGCAGGGGTGCAGCAGCCTGCTTGTAATCCCCACGGGATTTTGGACATCAGGGATCAGAGCTTGTGGCTGTTCACAGCCTGGGGCAGCTGAAGCGGGCAGGGCAGGCAGAGCCATGTAGGGACATGGTCCACTGCTTGCAGTCCCATGTCTGCAGGAAGGGCAGGCAGGCTTGGGACGGGCTGGCCAGGCTGTGGTCACTGCTGGTCGCTGCAGGGCCAGCAGCCCGTGGGCAGCTAGCAGCTGCACAGTTGGCCTAAGGGCACAAGCACTCTGCAGTTGGGCTGGCCAGGGCCTCTCACTGGGGCCAAAGTCCAGAGGTGCAATGAAGTGCCCTTCGTCCCCTGCCCTGCCAGAGCCTAAGGCCTCTTGTGTCTCCCCAGGCCTGGCACCAGCCTCTGCTGTGGGGGAACACATGGCCAAAGACAGGTCTGTACTCAATAATCAGGGTGATTATTGATCTGGCAAAAACAGCTGGCCAGGTTGTGCCGCTCGCACTGCAGGAATGCAGGGGCTGCTCATCCGCACAGGACGGCATGGGGAGGCAGCTCAAACATCACAGCCATCACACTGGCTCAGAGACAGATCTAGAGGCAGGTGCCAGACTAATTCCCTTTCTTAGCGCCTTGCCAGGCACCCCACACAAGCTCCCACGGGCTGGCAGCCACCTCCACTGAGCAGACAGGGCCAGCTGGGCAAGGCAACAGGCCGAGCACTGGGGAGGTGGCACTGCCCTGCCAGGGCTGGCTCCTCTCCTGGGCCTGTGCCTGAAACATCTTCCCCTCTCTCCACGGGGTGCGAAGGGGCTGTGTGTCCCAGCCTCACCCACAGACATGGCCCTCGGAAGGGCAGGCCCTGTCCTGGGCTGCCTCTTCCCTCCCCCTCGGCAGCCTGCTCGGCTGCCAGGCTTGTCGCCACTTGGCCGGCACACAAGGCTCAGGGCAGCGCTGGCATTTGCCCCATGTGTGGGTGCTGGCAGCGCAGGGCTACGCGCGGCGCCCTTTGTGCAGGAGCAGGCATGCCAGGTCATCTGCGGCGCCTAGGTGACATCTTGGCCAGAGGGCTCGGAGCCCAGTGGGCCAGCGTCCAACACTGCTGGCCCCAGAGTCACTGCCATATCCAGGCAGGGCTGCCCAAGGCACCCTCCACAGCTCCTGGAGTGGCACCCTGAGCTCCCCGGACCCCACACGCCTACCCGTGCCTCTGCGCAGGGTCTTTGTGACCTGTCAGCCATGTCCCTGCACAGCCACGAGTCAGCTCCTCAGAAGAGCAGCTGTTTCCCCAGACCTCTACAGCTGTTCTCCAGCTCCCTCCCTTGCTCTGGGAACCTCACAGCCACTCCTTATCACCTCACAACCCTTCCAGAACCCTCAGGCCTGCTTCCCAGAACCCCAGAGCAGCTCCCCATCCCCTCAAAGCAGCTCTGGGACCCTCACAGCCACCCTCTCCCCTCCTCTGGTTCCCCAGTAGCTCAGAGCAAGTCCTTCAGCTGCTCCGGGATCCTCAGAGCAGCTCCTCATCCCCTCGCAGCCACTCCGGGACTCTCACAGTCACTCCGAGTCCCCCCCAAGCCATTCCCCTTCGCCTCAAAGCAGCTCTGGGACCCTCACAGCCGCACCCCCGCAGCCAGGTCCCTCAGAAGCAGTCCCGCAGCCGCCCCGGCCCGCTCCCCGTCCCGTCCCAGCCGCTGCCCCCGCTGCAGCCCAGTCCCCTACGCCCACTACCGGGACCCTCGGAGCGCCTCCCCATTCCTTTACAGCCACTTCCAGTCCCCCAAAGCCGCTCCAGGACCCTCGGACCTACTCCCCGCTCCATCGCAGACTCTCCAGAACCCCTACAGCCAGTCCCAACTCCCCCAACCTCCTCCCCGTCCTCTCACAGCCTCTCCGGGACCCTCACAACCAATACCTGCCTCCCTAACCGCCCCCCCAGCCCCTCACCACTACCCGTCCCCCACAACCCTCCCCCCAGCACTTCCTGTCCCCATAACTGTCCCCCCAGCCCCTCACCAATACCTGCCCCCATAACCGTCCCCTCACCGCCACCCACCCCCATAACCGCCTCGCCATCCCCTGAGAGCCCCCCCAAGGCACCGCAATCATTCTCAGCCTCTCACAGTCGCCCTCCAAACCCCCCGACGGCCTCCCCGCGCCGCCGGACCGCACCTGGCCGTGTGCCCCCCTCACCTTCAGCAGATCCAGGGGGTGCGTGCAGCAGGCGGCCCCGGACGACGCGAGGCCGCCGAAGTACCAGCGCGAAACGCGCTGCTCCGCCATGGGCGCCGCTTCTGCCAGAAGCCACGCCCTCACCGGGACAAGGTCACGCCCCCTTCCGTTAAGCCACGCCCTCTCCCGGTACCGGAAGGGGGTGGGGCGGGCCCGGGGCTCGCATCTCCGAGCCTGCGGCGAACGCGGCAACAGCAGGCTCCGGAATCCTCGTTCCCACCCCGCACGCATCCCCATTTCCAGCCCGGGGAAGGTCCTTCCCATCAGTAATTAAGGGATTAATTAATGGGGAGGTAAAGCCATCAGCCAAGGGCAGAGTGAAGAGGTGCGGGAGGCACAGGTACACACGGCAGCGTTACAGCGTGCACACACTGAGCGCAGGGATAATCACCGCTCCAGAATACACCTTTCCCACCCCGCACGCATTTCCACAACCTGTGGAAGTGTGTTCTTCTCGTAAATAATTAACAGAGAGGTGAGACATCAGCAAAAGGCAGTGTGAGGAGGTGGGTGATGCGCTGGTACAGACTTCCAGGACCTGAAGGGAGCCTACAAGAAAGATGGAGAGAGACTTTTTACAAGAGCGTGTAGTGACAGGACAAGGGGGAACAGCTTCAAACTCAGAGTAGGTTTAGATTAGATATTAGGAAGAAATTTTCGGCGGTGAAGGCAGTGAGGCCCTGGCACAGGCTGCTGTGAAGAAAAGCTGTGACTGCCCCATCCCTGGAAGTGTTCAAGGCCAGGCTGGACGGGGCTTGGAGCAACCTCGTCTGGTGGAAGGTGTTCCTGCCCATAGCAAGGGGCTGGAGTGAGATGATCTTTCAAGGTCACTTCCACCCTAAACCATTCTGATTCCATGCAACGGGGAACACAGGGATAATCAGCACTTGAGAAAGATGAATCATTTTACAGGTTTTTTTGGGTATTTATAAGGTAGAGTTCATGGTGATGGCAGGAAGTAGCAGCTCTGCCAAACCATACAGCATTCTCCGGGAGAGTGCTCCCACTGTGCACTCGGAAAGGTCCGGAGCCCGGTCTGGGCAGCAGCTGCAGCACCAGCCCCTCCATGGTGAGGCTACTCCAGAACAACAGTCCCTCCTGCCGCCTCCAGTGCTGCTTTGATCTTCTCTGCTTCCTCCTTGGAGGCATTTGCCTTGATCTCCTGCGGAAGGGACTCCACCAGCTTCTTTGCCTGCGAGAGGGACAAAGTACAAGGCTTGTAAACAGGCTTTCACTAACTGGATTATTGGATTTAGAGCCATGATCCTGACCTCTGCTTAAGCCAACTGTGGAAACTCACTGACCAGCACAAACCCCGAGACTTGCACTTGACCTACAGCCCGTCCCTCCAGAAGGCTGCTAACTCTGACCACTAGTGATGACACATCTGCTGGGAAACCTCTTCTTTAAATTCTTCCACCAGGTGCTCCCGCCGTGCACCCCAGCCTGCAGAGGTGTGGGGCAGCACCCGTCTGGCTCTGCTCATGACCATGTTTTGGTTCACATTCTTGTGCCAGCAGGAGGGGAGGCCACTGCAGGGTGTGGACACAGCTGCACTGCTAAAACACAGATCCAGCACAGACTACTTGACAACACAGTATTTTGACATTTCAGAGACTTTTAAAGCAAAACTACTGGTACTAAGCAGCACTGCAATGCTTAAGGCAAGCCGGAAAACTGTTGAGCTAATTTAAAGAATTTACTGCAGTGCTGCTAGAGAGAAGGAAGTGAGCCCAGGGGGACAAGTCCCTGCTACTCTTACACACAGCAGCTCTCTGAAACAGCACTGCAGGGGTTTAGCACCCACTGGACTGACCACTGTGCTGGCAGGAAGGTTTAGTCCCTTTGACTCCTGCTGAGTTCAATGCCTATGTATCTGTGGTGGAAGAAAAATGCTTTTTTTGCTGGGGTTGGAAGGCACAGATGTGTGAGCAGAGGGTTGGTGGAGCAGGAATGCCTCTGCCCACCAGAACAGGATTTGGACAGGAGCCTGTTCAAGCTCACTGCAATGAGCACAGGCAACACAACATAGGTTATTAATTTCTGAACTCTGCTCAGGAAGGTGTGACTCCATTCTAAAGCAGCCCTGGTCAAGAGAAGCAGCTGTTCCTGGTGTTCAGTGGGAAGAACAGAGCCCAAGCCAAGTGGGACCCATGGAGCAGCAGCAATGGGGCAGAGGCAGCTAGAGCCCAGGGCTGGTGGTGACAGGGTAAGCATCTGCTGGGCAGCTCCCAGTGAGCTTCCTGAGGTGCAGCCAGCCCTAGTCCTGTGTGTGCTGATCACACACCTGTCTCATCATGCAGCTGTTGCCACAGGACTGATGTCTGGGTCCCACCAGTGCCCAAGGTAAGCACTGTATGTGCCTCCCTCCACACCACCAGCAGCCCTACAGGCCATGGGCAGATCCAGCCGCAAACCTCGTAAAAACACCTTGACTGGATGGCAGTAAGATTTACAATAAAAGGGCTTTGGCTCCACTTTGAAACAGTCTCTGCAGGCAGAACCTCCACAGCTGTTTGTGTTGTGTGTGTGCTTCACCAATGTGCTGGGCCTGGGTACATCATGCTTGAGTTTAGCTGCAATAACTGGCACTACCAACAGCTCATCCAGCATGTGCCACATGCAAAGCCAAGCTCACTGAGCATTAGCTCTCCAGTGAATTATCTACTGATTGTGTCTATTACAGAGTCTGGTATTTTCATGTTTGCTTGGGACCAATAATAGATGAACAACTTCCAGAGGAACGACACTGACAGTCAGGAAATTATCCCCACGAGACAGCCAAATTTGTACCTGTACCACTGACTCTCTGCTGGCTTTGCAATGCAGCAAAAAGAATGGGTCAGAAGATTATCTGCAAACACTTCTGCTCTCCTGGGCTACAGCAGGAGCAGACATTGCAATACTCAACATTGCAGCTGGAATACTGCAATGTTGCAGCTGGAAAGTGCTACTACTGACCCCAAGATATAAAAGCATCACCCCAGAGAAGTGCAGCACGTTACATGCTTCAGCAGTAGCAGCTTCATCACCCCACATGCTGAGCCCACATCCAAGGTCAAGGGCCTGAGCTCAGACACTGCCCAGGGCTGAGGCCTGTTTCCTCCAAGGAAAGAAGCAGCACCACCTATAAAATGAAGGGCCCTGGAAAGAGCTGGAAGCCTGGATTGCAAAATGTATGGATTACAGAGGTTCATTTAACTTCAGAAATACACTGGCTATAGGAAAGGCAAGCCAAACCCAGCTGCAAGGGATGCTGGCTGCTCCTGAGCTCTGCAAGAAAGGTCACGCACGGCAGCTCTCAGGTTTGGAGAAGGTGAAGCTGGCATGGACATCTCTAAGTCCTTTGCTCTGAGCCTCCTCCTTCATCCCCCTGCTTCTGACAAGGGAAAATGCCAGATGAAGGTGCAACCAAATCCTGCTTCCCTCAGTCTCTGCACTGAAATGCACACAGGCAGGCTGTGCTTCTGAATGCACAAATCCAGGCTCCCCTTCAAACAGAGAGCCGAGGCTGATGGACCTGGGGGCAAAACCCCAGAGCCTGGGGCAGCACCTCCTCACCTGCACGAGGTTCACTCCAGGCACGAAGTTCTTCACCTCCTTGATCAGCTTCACCTTGTCAGCGGCCTTCAGCTCCGTCAGCCGGACGGTGAAATGAGTTTTCTCTTTCTTGAGCGGTACCACCTCCTCCTCCTCCTGGAAGCAGCCGGAGCGCGGTGAAGCCCCGCGGCCGAGCCCGCCCCCGCGGTCCCCGCTCCCGCCCCTCCCGGCGCGCCCGGTACCTGCGGAGCCGCCTGGGCGGGCAGAAGGGAGGCGGCGGCCGCCGCGGGCATCACCCCCACGTCCGGGATCTTCAGCGTCTCCTGCGGGAAGAGCGGCGGCAGCAGCGGCCGGTCAGGCGGCGCACGCGGCCGGGGCGGGCCGGGTGAGGCCGGGCCGAGCGGGGTCAGGCCCCGCACCCACCTTGAGCAGCGCGTTGAGATCGGCCACCTCCAGCAGCGTCAGCCCCGCGATGTCCCGCACCAGCTGCCGCACCTTGGGCGAGTACTCCTTGGCGGCCGTGTCCAGCGGTGCCCCGGCCAGCGCCTCCGAACGCCGCGCGGGGCCGGTGCCGAGCGCTCGCAGCCCGGCGGGGGCCCCGCGGCGCGGCGGCAGCGGCGGGAGCAGCGGTAGCGGGCGCGGCGGCAGCGGGAGCAGCGCCCGGCGGGCGGCGGGCAGCGCGGCGGGCAGCATGGCGGCCCGAGGACACCGAGCGCTCCGCTCCGCCCGCACTCCCGGCGGGCCCCGCGCGCCGCTCGCGGCCAATAGGAACACAGGGCGAGCGCAGCGGTGCGCCATGGGAGATGTAGGCCAAAGCGGGCCCATGGGAAAGCAACATCCACCGTAATAAATCCATTACTATTTATCATTTCTAAACAGGATAGAAAAAATTTCATGTCTGAAGGAACAGAAACTGCTTCCTCTCTGGAATGCTTGGAAGGAGAATTGGTTATATTTCTACACTGTACTGCATGGTTACCGGTAAAATTGAAGCATAATGAATGCAAATTAAAAGAAACAAAAATAAAGCCTGAAAGCCTTGTCATTTTACCTTTTTGACTTTCACTAATTGCAGTAACACATTGTAATGCTCCATAAAACTTAATAATTTAGGACTCTGCATCTACAGCACAGAAACATTCTAGACACTGTAGGGAGGAAATTTCAGTAGCCAGAGCTCAGTTTGAGCTGCAGCTGGCGGGTGCTGCAGGTGAGGTGTGATGGGATCTGCCCCGGAGCTGCTGCCAGCCCTTGGCAAACACTGCCCCCTTCGTTCGCGGGGGGATGCCCGGCGCCGCCCAGCACAGGAGCCGCGGTTCGTTCCAACACTTTATTATCACCGATAGCGCTCGGTCACCGCCGGGACGGGTGGGACGGGACAGGCCGGGCCAGCGCGGGGCCCGGGCCGTGAGGGAGCGGGGCACGGTGGGGATGGGGCAGGGCTAGAGGCTGTGCCCTCGGGGCCGTGCCACAGCCCCGGGACAGACGCGGCAGGGCTGGCTCCGGGGCCGGGCAGGGAGGGAGCGCTGTGCCCTCGGGACTGTGCCACAGCCCCGGGACAGACGGGGCAGGGCTGGCTCCGGGGCCGGGCAGGGAGGGAGCGCTGTGCCCTCGGGGCTGTGCCACAGCCCCGGGACAAGGACAGGGGCAGGCTGAGCTCCCGCCTGGCCCCGGGGCCGCCAAGGGCTGGTGCGGGCGAGCTGGGGCTGCTGCCCCAGGCGCAGGGCATGGGGGCTGCTCCCTGCCCCTTGGTCCCCAAAGCCGGCAGCAGGAGCCTCGGGCCCCACTGCCCCTGGGACACGGGGCCGGGGGGCAGCACGAGTAGTCGAAGTACAGAGTGATTTCGGATGAAGAGTAGTGTTACACTGGAGCCCTGCGGCTGCCGTCAGTCAAAGGAGATGAGCTGGGCCTCCCCGCTGCCTGGGGGCTGCTGCCCGGGGGCAGGCGCTGGTGGGGGCTGCTGCTGGGGGGGTGCCCCAGCTGGGGCCACCTGCAGCAGAGGAAACAGCTTTGTCAGCGTGTGCCTTCGTTAGCACACGTGCCCCACTGCATCCTGACCCCCAGACTGGCGGCACTCACCTGTTGGTAGAGGGGCTGCTGCCCGGGCAGGTAGGACTGCTGGGCTGGCAGGCTGCTCAGAGCTGTGTCCTGGCCTGGCAGGGCAGACATAAGACCCTATGGGAACAAGGGGATGGGTGTCAGAGGGGTGGGGTACATGCAGCACCCACACAGCAGTGGTGGGTGACCTCCCCCAGGATGGCTCCGTGGGCTGGAGCCCAACCATGCCTTGTCCCCCCATGCCGAAGCAGGGAGTGCTCACCTGCATGCTGTAGGGCTGGTAGCCCATGGAGACAGACTGGCTGCCCATGTAGCCCATGGTGCCCGACTGGGGTGCCTGGGAGATGGCTGGGATGCTCTGCGACTGTGAGGCTGCAGTCTGTGGGGAGAGGTTGGTGAGAGGTGGCACAGACAGCAATGGCTCACTTCTCTAGACAAGGCCCTTGAGCCCAGAACTGGATCTAACTCCAGCCCACTTCCACAGCAAGATCAGCAGATCTGGAACCAACCAGCCCATCCTCCCTCCTGCTCAGAGATTTCACTGCTGAGTTTGGGTATGTTGCCCAGCCCCACAGAACCCCCCAGTCCCTGTCCCAGCTAGCTTCAGGCTGAGCTGCCTCACTTGCCTGGTAGCCCTGTGTGGGTGTGGGCTGGTAGGATGAATATGCAGGGGTGGTGGTGGGCACCGCCGGCCCCTGCTGAGGCCCCTGCCCGCTGCTGGCACCCGGCTGGTACATGTAGGCATTCACCATGCTGGGATCTGGGTGGAGAGACCAGAGGTTGGAGCAACTGCCTTGGGCTCTCCCCTACCCCCAGAGGCTGAGCTGCCTGACGTACCAGTGCCGGGCATGGCAGCGTAGGGCCCAGTTCCCCCTTGTGCAGCCTGGTTCATGTACACGCTGTGCATGGGAGAGCCCTCCACGGAGCCAGCTGGGCTGAACGTGCCAGGGAAGCTGGTGGGCCCAGAGGGCTGGTAGATCACCCCACTGGCTGCGGGCATGGCCTGGAGCTGGTGGGAGAAGGAAAGCCAGCTTAAAGCCACAGTCCCTGGAATCTGGCAGGGCAAGCCTAGCCCAGCAGCTGTACCTGAGCATAAGGCAGTGAGAAAGCTGGCATCTGGGCTCTCATCTGGATGGTCTGCTTCTGCTGCTCCAGGCGCAGCTGCCTCTCCTTCTCCTGCTCCTGCAGTCTCTGGATGGCCAGCTGACGCTGCATCTCCAGGTACTCCTGTGGGAACAGGGCTGAGTGGCTGGGAGCCACCATACCACTCACGCCTCCCACCAGGGCAGCCATCCCTGCCTGCCCTGGGCTGGGCCACAGAGCAGGCAGCCTGCAAGACCCCGGACATGCTTCCCTGCCTCACCTGCTTCTTCTGCCTCATGATCTCCAGCTTCTGTGCCAGCTGGATCTGGCGCTGCCGCTCTGCCTCCTCCGCTGCACGGCGCAGCTTCTCCTGGTGCTCCTCCCGCAGCGCGTTCAGAGCCCCGCGCGCATCCCGGATCTGGGCCAGCTTGTCCTGCAGGCCCTCGTAGTACACTGGGGAGGGAAAGGACAGCCTCAGGAACACGGGGACAGAGCACTTGGGCTGCCCCTGCACTGCACAGCAGCCTCTCTCCAGTGACACTGCGCCACAGGAGTGCTGAGCCTTGACACTGTGGAAGCCCTGGCTGCCGCCCACCCAGGCCCAGGGCCAGCAGCTCCCCCAGCTCCCACGCACGCCTGCGCTCGTCCAGCTGGTTGAGCAGCTCCAGCAGCTGCGGGTGCATGTTGTTGATGGACTGGAAGAGGGACAACACGGCAGAGTCGTTGGTGATGCTGCGGCCTCGCATGTGGTTGCTCTTCATGCGGTTGACGAATGTGGTGACCGCGTTCTGCAGTGCCTTCAGGAACTGCTCGTGGTTCTCCTCGGACTCACCGTTCTGGTACTGCTGCTGGAAGGAAGGATGGGGCAGTCAGTCAGCAGTGACCTCCCAGTGCCAACAGCCAGCAGCCAGCCTCCAGAGCCCAAGAGTCGGGTGCTTCTTGCCCCTTTGTGGGTGCCAGACAAAGGCCCAGGCCTGCTCTTACCTCAACCACCCCAAGAGGGGCAGGGTGGGCTTCCCCAGGCTGCACAGCTGGCTCCGTCAGGGACAGGGGTGCTGACGGTGTGGGGCTCTTGCGAACCTCCTCCTGCTTCTTCTCCCAGTAGTTGCGGTTCAGGTACCGAGCCAGCTGCCAGGAAGAGAAGATGAGCATCACTGCCTCACAGGAGCAAGCAGACTAGCTTGGGCCAGGATCTGTGCTGCAGACTAGCAGGGCCAGGATCCTTACCTCTGGGTCAATGTCCTCAGCCAAGGGAGCAGAGGAATTCTGGAAAGAGACAAATGGAGAAATGTAGTTCAGCAAAACCAGAGAGCCCCAGGTCCCACACAGGTGTTCAGCTCAGAGCTGGCCATGTATGACCACCAGTGAGAGCCTCAAAGGGGACACAAGCTGGGAGGCAGTGGAGGCACCTAAGTTCTGGCTGAGAACATGCCTTCTTGCTCAAAACACAGTGAACAAGCAAGGGGTTGAACGGGGCAAATATTTTCCCTCAGTATGGGGATTAAATTGGACACAACTGGGGCAGACTCAGGCTCAGGAAGTGGCCTGTGTGCAGCCACTTCACGTGCAGGAGCTCAGGAAGGGGCCTGTGTGCAGCCACTTCACGTGCAGGAGCTGCCATGGACGTACCACAGGTGGGGAGTAGAGTGTGCTGACTGGGGGAGCCGAGGATGTGACAGGAGTGGGCTCGGCCTTGGGGTACATGGAGTAGGTTGTTTTCTGCCTCTGCAAAAGAGATAATTGCCAGCTCAGAGAGAGTCCAGGCTTCTCCAAATCCACCACAACACAGCCTGTGCCAGGCTCTGCTTTCAACCTCTCATTCCAGAGGCTTTGAGCCTTGCTCACACCAAGACATGTCCAGAGATCCGTTATGGACTAGCACAGTTAGGCTGAAGAGCAACAACCCCTCCCGGACCCCAGGAGCCAACAAACCATTCTCTCCTTCTCCTCAGCCTCTGACTGAGACAAGGCAATAGCCAGCTGGAGCTCCTCTTCCTCTTGCAGAGCCGTCTCATCACGCTTTGGAGGCAGCTGGAAGCAGAAAGGTAAGGAGGTGGTCAGTAATGGGATCAACAAACAGGTCAGGATCACCAGATCACCTATGGGGCAGCTGCTCACCTGGGACTGCTGAGAGAGGGGGCTGGTCAGGTACTCAGGGGGCAGTTCAGAGGTGGCAGCAGCTTTACCCTCAGTTTTCCTGTAGTGACAAGGGATAGTATGGACTGAATGCTCCCTTCTGTGCACCAGAGCCCAGCTCTGCACCATGTTCCAGCAGCAAAGCCCACTCCCAGGAAGGAAGAGGGCACAGCCTGGGAAGCCCCTGTTGTGCTCTGCAGGGAGCTAGTTCCACACCATGCCTCCCCACTCAATGTCCCAGCTGTCGTAGGCAAAGAAACCCACCACGAAGGGTACTGACTTGTTGAGATGCTCATAGCAGGGCTCACAGACTCTCACTTCCTTCTCAATCCCAAACTTGGGGATGGTGGAATACTTGGAGGAGCATTTTCCACAGAAGATCTGCCCGCAGGCCCGGCAGTGGTGCTATAAAAAACAGGAGACGTGAGTGTGGTGGCAAGACATTCCTTCTCCTTTAGCCAACATCACTCAGACACTCATTTCCCTGCCCGCAGCCACGAAACATGGTCTGTCCCCAGCACACTTCACACAGTGAGTCCTGTAGGGAGTTCTGCAAGTGCCAAGGGCTGTGTAGAGCAGGGAGCCCAGGAGCAGCACCCACCTTGCGCGTCACAACGCCAAACTGCACTCGGCACCTGTGACACTCCTCTGCATCCACCCAGTCTGGAGCCTGTTGGGGCCAAGGGAAATGGAGTAAGGAGGGAGGAGTGCATTGGCACCGGTCCATTCAGGAGCTCTGGTGGCTAACAGGGCTCTCATGTCTCCTGGGGGAAACTGGGGGCATCTGCAGCTCCAACAGAAAATATTAATCCCCAGTTATCTTCTCTTCCTTAGAGGCTGCGATGTTTTCCCAGTCAGTACAAGATTTACTAGGAAACTCTCTGCACAGCAATCACTTCAGCAATGCCCTGCTGCTACGTCCAGCCTGCCAAGCTGCTGCAAGGCCAGTGAGCTGGAGAAATGATGGGTCTGACTCCCTGTCCCGGCCAGTTCTCCCAGCAAGGCCTCCAATCCACACAAAATGGAGGAATGTGAGACCTGCAGGTTTGGCAGAAGGGGATGGGAAAGCAGGTCTGTCCCACAGCACCAGCTGCTCCCCCACCACAGAGCTCACCCTCTCTGCAGCGAACATGGCATCACTCTCCTTGAACTCGGGGAAGACGTGCCCTGCAGGAGGAGAAATGGAGAGAAAAGGGAGCCCCGTTGTGAGAGGAATCCTCTGGCACAGGGAGAATGTGCCTGCAAGCTCATGCTACAGGTGCCAGCTCAGCACCACCTCTTGTCTTGACCAGCACCTCCCTCTGACACACCAGGAGCAGACTCCCCTCAGCCATGGTCTGAGGACAATCCCCAGTTGTCACCCTTACACACCCACAAGGGACATCACAGGCCCCTGGATAAGGCTTATTATTTATCAGTACTTTGAACTGAGGGGGATAAAAAGCCCACTCGATGGGCAGGCAGGGCTGTGAGTTTCAGCCCATCAAGGGCCAGAGCTTGGAAACACCAGCTCAGGATGCTGGACTGACCCTTCAAGCTTGTGCCACTGCCTGCAGAGTTTCTGGTGCACAGAAGGAGAGGCAGCAGCATGTCCCTGCCCTTGAAGCGGACACTGCTGGCCTGGGACAGAAGGAAAAATGTCACACCAACACTGTATCAGCAAGTGGGACTGTGGACCCATCCTGGGAGCAGGAACAAAAGCCTGTGAGGAAGGAACTGCCCCACAGCAAATCCCTCCCAGAGGACATGATGACTTGCTGTCAGTCTCCCCAAAAACAGTTTCAGCTCCTGCTTTTCAGGTCTCCCTGCCAGTCCTGAAGGCTGGGCTGGAGGCCTAGAGCAAGGCTGCTCTGGTCCATTGGACCGTCCCATGTCTGCAGCAGGATTTAGTCACCCTGAAGGGTTCACTGGGCAATGGGAACCAAGGAAGAGCTCTGTGCTGCAAGTCCAGATTTTGCTCACACCAGGCACAGAACTGCCAAAGCTCCTGCAGAGCAGAGCTGCTTCACCAGGTGTCCCCTCATCTGTAGCCACAGTCCTCACCTTCAACCTTCATTATCTGATAGGTGTCCTGCACCACCTTGTACTTGGGCTCGTTGCGGAAGGCGTGAGCCCAGGCCTGGATGAGGTACAGGATCTTACTGCGGACACTTGTCTCCACTTGCCTCTGCACAGGAAGGGAGGAGAAAAAAACATCTCAGAAAATGCCCCTGGAACCCAAAGGATGGTGTGAAGCCCCTAAAGAGAAGCCAAAAATACCACTCAGGAAAGAGAGAGTTTATAGTACTCAAGAGCTGTCAGAAACCTGCAGCAAGGACAATGCACAGCACAAACAGACCCCTCCAGCTGCCCCACTGCCCCCTCCAGCACAAACAACACAATGTCCTTCGAGCAGCACAGACTGAACAGAGCTGTGGCCTTGATGCTCAGAGCAAGTACCCAGCACTCCCTCACCAGAGCCACGCATGCCACCCTCAGAACTTGGTGGGAGCCCCAGCTGCCCAGGACAGCACAGCCCACCCTGCCTGCCCCTTGACAGTGCTGGGGGGTGCCTGGAGGGTGCCTGCACCTCCACTCCAGGAGTACTCAAAGCCATCTCAGGATGTGACAAAGTGAGGACAGCTGGGACAGCTGCCCTTTGGAGGCAGGGCAACTACATCACACTTCAGGGAACTGGAGAGAAGTTGGCAAGCCTGTTTTGACCTCAGCCAGCCTAAGGGCTGCTGTGTCATCAGCTGCCCAAGTGATCACATCCACATAACTGCCTGTTCCAGAAATCCACGGGAAGCACAGCAGCACTGTCAAGCTCTGATTTTAGCCAAGACCTTGGCCCACACAGCATCACTTACTGACAATTCCTGGAGCTCCAACTTCTAGAACATTTGGTAAAATCCTGCATTCCATACATGTCACAGCCCTGAACCTCATCAGAACTTGGACTGCTTTACCAGGATCGGGTGTTCACAAGCAGCAAAGTTCCAAGTGTGAGAGGAGAACGGGGCAGTTGTGAAACTCCTGAGGCAGGCAAGGACTGAGAGAAGCACAAAATCCCTGGATCTGATTCGATCTCCTCAGCCCTTGGAGCGGCTGTGCTACCACACCTGGCTGTCATGCTATGTCAGTGCTCCTGCCTCAGGAGGAGATCCTGCAGGGAAACTGAGTCAGCTTTAACAGGAAGGTGACAGGAGAGATACCCTGCTTGGTCTGCATGGTGACAGGACTCACAGAGCTCATTCTCCAAAGATCTGGGTCACCTGTTTGTTTATTTCTGGTGGAAGACAGAAGTATGATGCTAATGAGCTCTTGCCTGGGTGTTGCTGCTCTGAGCTGGGAGCTGGAAACAGGAGTTTTCATTTCCACTTCACTAAAGGAATTCCCCAGTCCAAGGACACATGAAGCTCCAGCAGGCATCAGAGTGGTGACAGCTTGTAACAGCAACTTGTCAGTGCCAGCAGCCGTGGTCACATCCTGAACAACTCAACACGCCAATGACACGGCTGTGACACAGAGGCAGCTCCAGCTGGTTTTTCCTTTGCGGCTTTACCTGCTTTACCTGCCTATGTGTCTCACACTGTTCAATGAGAGGGAATTCACCTTGCCACTGCCCAGGTCCTTGGTACAGGTGCCAGGCCATCATCTGTTTTCCTTTGCTGTCCCAACCCAAGTGTTGCATCCAGGAGCATTTTCCATGGAATGGCCCAGGCCCCCACAGCACATTCCTGCTGTTTCACAGCGCAAACCTCTGCTTCCACCACATCTCCTCCTCCCAGAAGCCCTCCTTCACTGCCTACACTCACCCTTTCACAGCACACGATAATCTGCTCTTTTCTGAAGTGCATTTCCAGTTTCCCTTCTAATCCTTACCCAAAGAGGACACAAGAGAGGCCACATACACTTCTTCCTCCTGCTGCTGCTTTTCCACAGGAGAAAAATATGACAGTAAAATAAATCTATTTACCTTGAGTATTTCCTTCAGCTCCTCCATAGTCTGTTTATTGGCCACCTCATCGTGCACTGTTTGGCCACAGTTTTTAACCACTGACTCCATAACCTGCAAGGGCCAAGACAACATCAGCCCACAGCTTCCTGCCTCCCCTGCAACTTGTGGGGGTCCCAGCACACACTGCAGGCTGAACACGGGGCAGTACTTAAGCAGTGAGGTGCGTTGGGGCCATGCCAATCCACTCCCTGGACTGGGAGCCAGCTGTCCTTTGCCTCCCTGGGGGGCTGGGGGCCTTCTGCTCTGTGCAAACCAACCTCAGGGAGAGCAGCCCAAGCATCATCTCTGCCTGTTCCAAAGCCAAGATGGAACTAAAGCATGGAGGCCCTGGCCTAATCACCCCAAAACCTCAGTGCCAGAGTCAGGAAGAGGCTGGCTCCAGGCCGGGCTGCAGGGAGCTGTGCAGCCTGAAGACAGTAGTGGGAAGCCCCTGCTTGCTCCCAGCCAGGTGCCATTACCTCCAGCGCGTACAGGGCCACGTGGGGATTCTTGTCATTCACCTTCTTCTTGATGGCATTGACGGCATATTTCGCCCTGGGCAGGGGAAGAAGGGACATGTTCTCAGGGCATCAAGAATCCAAGGGCAGATCCCACCTGCTGCTGACAACCCACCAATCCCCACCCTGACATGAAGGGCACAGCTAGCTCAGGGGTGTACGATTCACTTAGTGAAACTGGCAAGGAATAAGCACACTCAAGCTTGAGTTTCCCTAAGGATTTCAGGCTAGGGGTAATCTGCGGCTCCCAGGCTCGGGGAAGCACGCCAGCACATCAAGGTGTACTGTACAGCCCCTCGGATGCTGTTATGGAAGGGATAAGGATGCGTGTGGTACAGATCCGAGACCCTGGAAGGGTGTCTGTCCTTCCCCGCGCAGACGGCAGAGCCGTGCCCGCAGCACTTACTGCGTGTCTCCCTGACGGATCATGTCGCAGATCTGCAGGATGGATTCCCAGTCTGTCTCCAGCAGGAGCTGGCTCGTGGCCTTATCTGCAGTGAACAAGCCCACGGGGCCGCCGTGAGCCGCGCTGCTGCCCGCGGCTCCGCTCCGCCACCGCCGGTCCCGGGAGCGCTGCGGGCGTGGCGCTGCCCCGAGGCTCGAGATAAACAAACCCCCGATCGCACCCGGAAAGCACCAACCCTCCCGCTGCAGACACCCCGGGCGCTCGGTGACCTCCCAGGCGGCACCGGGCTGCGGCACCGCCGCCCGACCCGGCCCGGCCGTGCCGTGCCCTGGGCCCGCCCGCTCCCGGGGCCGAGCGCTGCGGACCCCGACCCGCTTCGCGTCCCGTCCCGCCGCCGAGGGAACCGCGCCGGTACCGAGGAGCCGCTCGAAGGTGCCGCCGCCGCGCCCCATGGTGTCCGCCCGCCGCCGGCCCGGCCCGCTCGCTCCGGCCCGGTCCGGCCCGGTCCGTTCCCCGCCCCGCCGCGGCCCTTCCGCTTCCGGCTTCCGCCGGGGCGGGGCCGCTTCCGCGGGGCGGCTCCGCCATGGCCGCGGGCCGCTCCCCGCCCACCTTCCTGCTGCTGGGGGCGGCGGGCGGCGGGAAGAGCCTCCTGGTGCGGCGGCTGCGGCATATCCGTGGGCACGGGGCACCGGGGAGCCGGGAGGGACGGGACGAGCCGGGCCGGCGGGGGCGGGCGGGGGCCGGGCGGAGCGCGCCCCCGGCCCGTTCCCGGAGCTGCCGTGTCCTTAACGCGAGGCACAGCTGAGCGCCGAGGAGCCCGCGGAGCTGGGCGAGCCCCCCGCCACGCTGCCCACGGTAGGTGCGGCCCGGCGGGCCCGAGCGGCTCCGGGGCGGGCGCGGGGCACGGCCGCAGCCCGCGGTGCCGGTGCCTGTCCGGCAGGTGGGCACCAACCTGACGGACCTGCGGCTGCCGCGGAGGGTGACCGTGCGGGAGCTGGGCGGCTGCATGGGCCCCATCTGGCCCAGCTACTACGGCGAGTGCAGCGCTCTCCTGGTGAGCAGCACCGGGGCCGCGGTCCCGAGGGGCGCTCGCGGCGAGAGGGGCTGCGGGGCGGGGGTCGGTCGGTCCCCTCGGTTTCGCCCCGTGGTGGGATTTCCCTCCCCCGTGCCCTGCTCTGGCCCAGCCCGGTCCGGGGTTGCTCCCGGCACACCCGCGCCTTGCTTTCCCTTCTTCCCCCCAGTTCGTGGTGGATGCCTCCAACCCCAGCCAGGTCTCCTCGTCCTGCATCCAGCTGCTCTCGGTCCTCTCTGCAGCGCCGCTCGCCTCTGTGCCCGTCCTGGTGCTCTTCAACAAGATGTGAGGAAGATGTCACCCGAAGGGCGGGGGTGCCAGGAGCAGGGCTGTGCTTTGCTGCACTTCCCAGGCTGGAGAGCCCTGAGCTGGGGCTGGTCCAGACAGGGGTGCCTCGTGCTTGGCTGATGCTGCAGCTCCCGTCTCCCCCTTGCAGTGACCTGCCCTGCTACATGTCGCTGGTGGAGATGAAGTCACTGTTCCGCATGCAGGACATCGTGTCCTGTGCCACGCAGCCCATCACCATGCTGGAGACCAGCGCCCGCGACGGCACCGGCCTGGCCGAGGTCCTGCAGTGGCTCCGGAGCGCCCTCAAAGAGCCCTGCTGACTCCAGCCCTGCAGCCCGGGACACTCCTGTCACACAAGGAGGTGGCCAAGGAGCAGCTGCCCTGCCCGGGACTGGGAGCAGAGCCCAGGACAGTGCCTTGGGCTGTTGAAGGACTGGATCCCTGTGGGACGTGACAGTAAAACTCCCACCACACTGTCCAGGCTGGTGGCTGCCTTGTGCTCGGAAGGAAATCCTAGGCTTTTAGGGAAGGGACAAGCAGAAGCCAGAGAGGCCAGATTGTGCTGTCAGCTCCAGGCACAGGAGGGGTTCCTGCAGCAGGGTTGGAGGCTGCAGCAGCACCTGAGCTGAGCTAAGCACAGCAGGGCTAGGTAAGGCTGAGTTTAAGACTGAGTGCACAGCAGGCTCCTGCCAGCAGCTCTGGCCATGTGAGCCTCATGCCAGCCCAAGCACAGTGGGGTGACCCTGGGGAAGGACTGGGTGACCTGGTGGGTGTCAGGAGCTAGGGCAAGGCCAGTGACGGGGCTGCTTCAGTAGGCATGTCTCACAAGCTGCAGCAAGTACCAGCCCACAGCTGCTCTCCAGCACTCACCTGGGCTCAGGCAATTTCAGAATGGGTCAAGCTGGAAGGGACCACTATGGGTCCAATCTCTGGTCAAGCAGGGTCATCCCAGAGGACATGGCACAGGATTGCATCCCGGCAGTTCTGGACTATCTCCAGTGAGGAAGACACCACACCCTCTCTGGGCAATCAGTTCCAGTGTGCTGACACTGGCACAGGGAAGTTCTAATAGAGTATCATAGAATATTGGAGGGAACCCATCAAGATCATATTCAGGTGGAACTTGCTGTGCATCAGTTTCTGCCTGTTGCTTCTTGTCCCACTGCTGGGCACCGTGGAGCAGAGCCTGGGCCATCCCCTGACATCTCCCTGCTGACAGAGGATGAGGTCCCCTGTCAGCTGTCTCTCCTCAAGGCTGAACAGGCCCAGTGCCTGTTCTCATTTGAGGTGCTTCAGTCCCTTCATTGTCTCTGTAGCCTCTGCTGGACCAGCTCCAGGAGTTCCATGTCCCTCTTGTCCTGAGGAGCCCCAAACTGGACACAGCACTCCAGGGGCAGCATCACCTCCCTTGTGAGCAATGCTTTTCCTGATGCACCCCAGAAGAGCTGGGGCTGTGTAGAGAACCTGCCCTGTGCCCACACCACTAAACACTGTTCTATCCATGCTGATAACGCCCTGTGCCCTTGCTGGTGGCCCAGCCCAGCCCAGCCAGGCAGGCAGCTGCCTCAGCTGGCAGCTGTGGTGCCAAGTCAGAGGGGACTGGTGGCTGCTCGTGCCTGGCACAGCCCACAGCACAGCCTGCCCTGGGCCTGTCAGTGCTGTGGTACTGTGGCAGCTCCATCCCAGGGCCTGCCAACAGCATGACATGGAGGGGAGTGGCTCCTGGGGCTGGGGGCTGCAGCTATTGCACTGGGATGGTGAGTGGCAAGGGGGGTGGCAGTGGCCTTCACTCCAGCAGTGTGGGCTGCACTGGGCTCTGCCCCAGGCAGCCCCAAGGGAAAGCAGGCTGTGCCAAGGAGACCGAGCACACCCTGACACTGCTGCTGAGTCACCCCCACCAACAGCACTGAAATCAACCCTCCCTGCCTGCTTCCAGCCCAACAGGTCCAGACACCAGCCAGAGCACTCCTGCCCAGCAGCACTTTAATTGAGCCCACAGAGTCCCTGCCCAGCCCAGCACCCAGCAGCACGGTGACTCCTCCAAGTCCGTCCCACCAGGCAGTGCAGTGGGTGCTGGGGGTGGCCCAGTGACCTTGTTTGTGAGATTGCAATCAGCCAGCTGCTCTCCTGGTGAGCCAGGCACTGGGCTGGAGCTGGCTCCATGCCTGCTGCCCCTAGGCAGTGTGGAGAAAGGTCCATGGTCCCCAAAGGATTCTGAGAACAGCCCAGGGCACACTGGCAGGAGGGAGGGCTGAAGGGCAGTTCTCTGCAAGTAGTGAGCCCCCACAGAGCAGGGTTGTGAGGTGAGGCAGTCCTGCATGGAGCTGTGCCCTGGGGTGTGTAGGCAGGCCTGGTCCTGTGCCTACTGCACCCCAGCAGCTCCAGGCAGCAGGAGCACCTGCACCTCTGCGATGCAGCATTCCCAGTGACACATCCCAATGGGTCGTTGGCCATGGCAAGAGGAGGATCTTCCCCAGCACTCCAGGACCCCCAGCTTCCAGCGCTGTGTTGTGATGGACAGATTCAGTCCCAGCTGCAAGCAGAGTCCATTCCATCCCATTCCTTCCTGTGGAGCTTGACACTAAGAGGACAAAGTCCCTAAGATCCCAGGTCCTTGTCCCAGACCTGCCTCCATCCTCTTCCCTGTCCCTGGGCCTCAGTAACACCAAGGACAGTGCTTCCCTTGGGACAGGCAGAGGAGCATGTGTGCACATGGCTGAGCTCTGGGTGCCCTGGCAGCCCTTCCCTACTGCCCTTCTTGCTGGCCTCACCTGGCACTCAGGAACGCCTGCCCCTCTGCTCGTAAACAGAGCGAAGCTTCTGCATGAGAAACAGCTTATCCTCCCCTTCCTGCAACATCAGAGATAGCACAGTGAGCAGCACTGGGGTGGCTGAGTGGCTGCACTGCTGGGGCCAGAGCCCACACTGGCAGTCCCGGGGCTGGAGCAGGCTGTGAAGCAGCGGGGATGGGCAGGGGCAGTGCTCACGTTGGCAATCTGCTCCTGGAGCAGGCAGATGACCCTCTGGCGACCTCTTACCACCTGGATGTTGAAGTAGATCACAGCTCTGTAATGACACCAGGGAGGGATGGTGGCAGCTAGGCAGGAAGCTGAGGGACACTGTGCTCCAGGCACTGGGATAGGGCGCAGAGCTCTGCAGTGACACCTTGGCTCCCAGCCCTGCTCAGGGCTGTGACAGCAGGGCCCTCAAAGTGAGGGCCTGGGGTTCAGCTTTGGGCTCAGGTCCATACTCACATCAGGGCCACAGACATGAAGAACAGGAGGCATGTGTTCTCCAACAGGTGCTGGTAGACCCAGGCAAACCAGGTGATGTTGGGGTTGGACTTCTCTAGCACTAGCACCCACATCTTCCCTGACTTGTAGATGGTTTCCAGCCCCCGGAAGGGACCGCAGGTTTCTGATGGCTGCACCCTGAGCAAACAGACCAAGAGGGCGTTCAGAGCAATGGGCAGCCCAGCAACTGCTGGCCCCAGACCAGGGCACTGCCTGTCTCAGATGTCCAGCACTCCAGGGACCCAGCCTCACTGTCCCCAGCACCCCCAGGGCTGGACAAGGGAGTCCTCCTCCCTTGAAGCAGTGAAAAGATCCTGGGGAAGGTTCGTGCCTTCTTGTCCCCTGCCCCCTGCACCAGGAACAGCTGCAGGGAGTGAGCAGGGCCAGCAGCAGGGAGGCCCGTCCCTTGCCTGGGGCAGCACCTCACAGCCTGCAGCTGGGGGATTGGCAGAGACAGGGGCCACGCTCTCCCCAACACTCCTTCTCCAGGCAGCCGGGGGTCCTGTGCCCTGAGCCGTGGCCTGGTGGGTACTCACGACCAGATGGTGTAGGAGAGGAAGGCAGCTGCACCCAGGAAGGAGGGGAAGCACAGCAGAGTCATGAACACGGTGCTCATGCGTGACGCTTGCCAGGGCTTGCTGGGGGACTGGCAGTTCCGCATCAGGCTGCTCTGTGGATAGGGAGCAGTGTCCCGTGGGCTGCCAGCTCCTGACAGCAGTCCCTGCTGTCCCCTCCCTCCTGCCCACTGGAAGCCAGCCCAGTGAGCTCAGGGCTGTGCTGTTCCCAGAAAGCCCCACTCAGCCCCACAGGGACGAGGCTGCTCCACGTGACACCACTGCTGCAGCAGAGGCTGACAGGGCAAAGTGCCACTGCAGTTTAACCCCAGGGGGAGTTGCAGGGGGTGGGGGAATCACACCTTTTTGATATAGAACAACAGCAGCAGCTTCATCATCTGCACAGCTGGCAGGAGCGGAGCGAAGAGAATGCCCAGCCTGAGAGCAGGGGAAAGATGAGCTTGCCTAGGTCTGAGCCCCAGGGGACACAGTGGTGGGCACAGCCACAGCACCCACAGGGCTCCTGGGGACTACAAGGCATTTGCCAGCACAGGAAGGAGCCACACCAGGCAGAAACATCTCACCAGATCAGGGTCTGCCCATAGATCAGCTCCAACACATTGCGGGCAATGTCAAATTCCGGCCTCTGCTTCGTCTTCAGCCTCTTCTCCAGAATGAGCCTGGGTGGAAATGAGCTCTGCCCTATGCTGCCTGGGGGCACTTCACACCCTACCTTCCCTCTCTGATGGCAGCAGAGCCTGGGTGCACCAGAGAGCTGGGGCCATGCAGGGATGGCACACTGGTGGGGGGACATGTCTTGGGGTACGTTACCTCCAGATCAGCTCCCCGAAGAGCGTGTCCAGCAGGGCGAATATGAAATCCATCACCATGAAGCGATACAGGTCCTGCCCCACACACGTCTCCCAGCACTGGGGAGACAATCAAGCATGGCACAGAATCACAGAACGGTTTGGGTTGGGAGGATCCCCAAAGCTCATCTCTTTCCCCACCCTGCCATGGGCAGAGACAACCTTCCACTAGACCAGGTTGCTCTGAGCCCTGTCCAACCTGGCCTTTTACAGTTCCTGGGATGGGGCACCCACAGCTTCTCTGGGAACCTATGCCAGAGCCTCACTACCCTCACAGGGAAGAATTTCTTCCTGATATCTGATAGGGAAGACCAGCTCCTTGGTCAACCCCATACTCAGCCGAGCAGCCCTCCATGGCCCTGAGGCAGTGGTGCTGACCTCCTCTGTCGAGCAGATAACGCTCCGGCTGAGCCAGTGGTAGCACAGCAGGCTGAGAATCACCATCTTCAGGATGAGGTTCCTGAGCAGGAGTAGTGCCAAAAGTCCCTGAGCCCGGAGGATGGAGGGGCCAAGCCCCACAGGTGGGGTGCCTGGCCCCAAAGCCTCCTTGCCAGCCTCAGGTGCAGCTGCAGAACGCTCCCTCCACCACAGCCCCAGCCAGCCCACCTGATGATGGCCACGGAGACCTGTGTCACTGGGGAGTCCTGCTTCTCCCACATCGCCAGCAAGTTGAACAGGTGAGGCATCAAGGCATTGAGAAGGGACACCACAAGGGGCAGGACCAGCAGAATGGCTTCTTGCTGCCATCTGCCACTGCCCTGTGCTTGTTGCTCCTGCTGAACCTGGTGAGCAGGTACTGGGCTGAGTGCACAGCTGTTGGCAGCCAGGTGTGGTGTCCTTGGGGAGAGCAGCAAATGCCCAGGCCAGGAGCAGAGCTGCAATGGGGCTGTCCCTGCCTCTCTCCCGAGTACCCCAGCCCTGTCCCTCCAAGCCCAGGGCAGGGGAACCCAGGGTGAGAGGCGGCACTCACCGTGTGCATGTGCTCCAAGAAGTAGTGCACAGCCAGCACGCAGCCCGACACCCAGCCCAGGGCCAGCAGCCAGGCCAGCAGCACCACGAGGCAGTGCCCCAGGCACTGGCAGCGGCTCTGGGAGCGGGACCGGGAGCGCCGCTCCGCCAGCAGCTCCTGCAAGAGAGCAGCAGCAGAGCTGCCAAATTCACCTTGGGTCTGGAGCAAGGCTTTGTCCCACTGCAGCACAGCAGGACCCAGAGCGGTGGCAGACAAAGCACTTGCAAGGCTGGGGTCTGGGGTGCTTTGCATCGCCCAGTTCCTCCACCTTCAACTGGGTGCAGATCTTCTCACACTGCAGCTTCACCGAGCGCCTCTGGATCACCTTGAAGTCCCAGGCACAGAAGACCTTGATGGCCAAGTCCCCCGAGGAGCTTTTCACACTCTCCCGAAAAGAGCAGGACACACTGCAGCGAGGTGAAGGGCATCAGGGATTGGGGCTGGCTGACAGGGAAGGCTGGCAGTGCCACGGGTGCCGCTGACCCACCTGTACACCAGCAGGATGCAGGTGACAAGGAAGGAGACCCCAACACTGAAGAGGTAGGCCAGTGGCAGGTTGTACGGTAGCAGGGGGGCGGGGAGAGGGCACACGCTGCCCTCAGGAGTGGAGGTGCAGGGGTCGTTCAGGGTGGTGTTGCTGTAGTAGCCGTAGTACAGCAGCGAGTGCGTGAAGTAGCCCTGTGGGAAAGCACATGAGGGGCCCATGGTGACGTCGGCAGTGCTTACAGCACCCTCTTAGCCTGGCACTCTGTGCCAACCACAGCACTGGTGGTCCTGGGGCCCAGGCTGTGCAAGGGCAAGCACTGGGGTATCGCTAGAGTGGGAAAGGGGGCTGCCCGCCAGGCTTGGCACAGCCCCTGACCTGGGGGTGCCTGGGCCATGCTTACCGCTCCTGTGAGGAGCTCGACGCCAGTGAAGGGCTGGGGGCTGACTGATGCAGTGGGGTACACAGCCTGCACGACCACCACGAAGGCCAGGAGGATGAAGAATGAAAAGAAGTTCAACATAAAGAGTGTCTTGAGGAAGAGGAAATAGGACAGGACACTGGAGCCAAAGCGGCCACCGATCTGCTTCAGGGCATAGTGCCCGGGCTGTGCAGCGCGGAGCAGGGAGAGGAGCCTGTACCAGAAACCTCGGCAGCCCTGGGGAGAGGAACACGGGGAGAAGAGTGGGGCTGGAGCCTGCACTGAGCCCTCCCAGCCTCTGTGCAGACCTGTGCCTCTGACTTACGAGGCCAATGCAGACCCTGGACCAAGCACAGGGTGAGAAAGGGGCCCAGCGATGGGCGTGCTGCCTCACTGGGCCCCTCTGCCCGCTCAGCTGCCGCCTGCCCAGGAGAGAGGGGGGTCAGAGGGTCCCACAGGTCCTGGGACAGCTCCGGCTGTGGGAGCCCTGCCCAGCAGGCGCTGATGGAAGGGGTCCTACCGGAGGATGCGTTTCTCCGCCAGGCTGAGGGGCATGGTGAGCAGCATGTGGCTGCACTGGCTGGGCGAAAGGCTCAGCAGCTCCTTCACCAGCAGGTGCCGTTTCTCTGGGGTACAAGAGGCTCAGTGGGACATAGCCTGCCACAGCCTGCCTGTCCCTAACCCAGCGCAGGGACAGCGGCCAGCACTGCCTTTCACAGTCCGGGGGACCCTCACCTTGCAGCGTGGCCCTGCTGGGGTCGGTCTCCAGGTCGTAGTGGCGTAGGCTGGGCCGTGCTGCGCGGCAGAGCTGCTGCAGGGGCGGGCGGCCGCTCCGGCGCCGCAGCCGCGCCGTGCGGTTGCAGTACTGCGAGATGATGGCCCCGAGGCTGCGTCCTGTGGGCCAGAGCAGGGCTTGGGCAGCCACAGGAGAGCAGGGCAGGCAGAGCTCCAAGGGGCTCTGGGAGCTGGGGAAGGGTGGGATGTGGGTGGCACCTACCGATGGTGCGGCTGGGCATGCTGGCCAAGATCTGCAGGGAGGCAGAGGAGTGGCTGGGGTGCTCCTCACCTTGCCTAGGCTCTGGCCAGGCCATGGCACAGGCTTCTGGAACAGCCAAGTAGGCTGGGGACTCTGGGAGGGAGAAGGCAGGATGCAGAAAGGCCATGGCTCATCCCTGAATCTCTGCTGTTCTGCTCCAGCACAGAGGCTAGGTGTGTGCTCCTCCCAGAGTGCCCCTTTCTCCAGGGACGCTTTCTGTGTCCCCAAGATCCAGTCTCCCCTGGATTGCCCTGCTCTGCACTGGCCAAGGCATCAGCGGCTCGTATGAATGCTTTGGCCACAGCAGCCAAAGCATTTGACACAACTGGCCCAAGCAGAGGGACAGCCCTGGGCACACACACTGTCCTCAGCCTGCCCTGGCTGAGGCTGCAGTGCTTTACCTCTGCCTCTCTCCTGCAACTCCATCTCCAGATCTGCCTCGATCAAGCTGCTCTGCTCCAGGATGAGCTGGTGGAATGAGGTGTGCAGGGCTCTCTCGTTGTCCGGACTGGGCTCCTGGCTGAAGGAACACAGGGACACGGTGGCAAGGACACCTGGTGCCTGCAGGGCGCAAGGTCGTAGCCAATCGTACCTGGGCAGGAGGTCCCAGGGCACGGCAGGGCAGCTGGGGAGGTCACACTCACCCATCGCTCTCGGAGCCCTCGGGGACGTGGAGGGTGATGGAGGGCGGCTGGGACATCCTGCGAGGCCGAGCGGCTCCCTCCTACCCGGGCCCTGCCGTGGTGAGCAGACGGGCGCCGCCGGTCCCGGCCCCCACCAGCCCCGGTTTCGCGGCTCCCAGGCGCTGCGGGACGGAGCCGGAGCCGCGGCGTGCGGAGCCGGGGGCAGCCGGGAGCGCGGAGCCCGCGGGGCTAAGCTGGGACTAACCCAGCTCGGCCTTAGGAAGGAAGAGAGGGCGGATGGGGCGGTGCCGCGGCCGAGAGGTTCCGCCCGCCGTCCCGGGACCCTTCGGGTCGGGCACGAAGCCGCCGAGCACCAGTCCCGGAGCTCGGCTGGGGACGGGCCCGGACCGGCGCTCAGAGGACACGTTGGAGCAAAGACCCCCGTGCCCCGCACCGTGTTCCTCGCCCGGTGCCGCCTCCCTCCTCCCCTGCTCTCCCTCCTCGGCCCCGGGGCGGGCTAAGGCTGCTCGGGGCAGGTGGCCGCCCCGGGGCTCCCCGCCAGGCCCCGCTCGCCCCGGTACCGGGAACCGACGGAACGCTCCCCGGCGCTCCCGCCGCCCGGGCCGTGGGTGCGGATCTGCGGGGAGGGGGGGGGCTGCCGAGCCCTGTCCGTCCCGTCCTTCCTGCCGCCTCCCGGTACCCGGCGGGGGCGGTGGGAACCCCCCAGAAGCCCCCGTTTCCCCTCGGCTCTGCTCACCGGGGCCCGTCGGCGGCCGAGGCGTGGGGCCGGCGCTCCCGCTCCTCGTTACACCGGGGCGGAAGGAGGGACGGAGCAGGGCACCGGGATACGGTGCGGGACGGGCGCGGCGCTCTGTGCCCGGGCGGGGGAGCTCCTGTCCCGCCGGAGCCAGCCTGCCCGCCCCGCCCCGGCGTCCCGGACCGCCAGGACCGGCCCTCCCGGGGCGGTGCCGCGCAGGAGCGGCGGCCGAACGCCATGGAGGGCGGCGGAGGCGCCTACGGGGCGGCCAAGGCCGGCGGTGCCTTCGACCTGGTCCGCTTCGTGCAGCAGCCGCAGGTGGTGGCGCGGATCGTCAGCGCGGTGAGTCGGGACGGGACGGGACGGGACGGGACGGGACGGGACGGGAGAGTTCCGCCGCAGGCCGATGCCCCCCGCCCGCCGGGCCCGGCAGCCCCCAAAGGGCTCTCCCCGGCCTCGGTGCCGCCCACCGGACACCGGCTCCGCCCCGCAGGTCTTCGCCCTGATCGTGTTCGCCTGCCTGGTCGGGGATGGCTACATGAGCCGGCCCGAGGACCCGCAGCTCTTCTGCATCTTCAACCACAACGAGGACGCCTGTCGCTACGGCATCGGCATCGGCGTCCTCGCCTTCCTCGCCTGTATCTTCTTCTTCATGGTGGACGTGTATTTCCCCCAGATCAGCAACACTACGGACCGCAAGTACCTGGTCCTGGCCGACCTCGGCTTCTCAGGTACGGGGGCGCAGCGGGCAGGGCTGTGCCCGCCGTGGCTGCCACAATGGCCGCCTTGTCCCGTGACGTGGCTGCCGGTGCCTGGCGAAGGGAGCCGCTCCGAGTCGCTCCCGTCTGGCGTGCTGCCCGCTGCTGCTGCTGCCGTTGCTGAGCGCCCCGAGGAGCGGCTGCCCCTGGCCGGGTGGCTGCACCAGCCTGCACAGTGGGGCAGGGTCTGGGCCCGGCACTGCCCTGGCCCCTCATGCCACTTCCCCCCACAGGTCTCTGGACCTTCCTGTGGTTCATCGGCTTCTGTTTCTTGACCAACCAGTGGTCCTGGACACGGGCTGAGGATGTGTACATCGGAGCGGACTCTGCCCGCGCTGCCATCACCTTCAGCTTCTTCTCCATCTTCTCCTGGGTGAGTGAAGCACTCTGCCCACTTGGGGGGATTGCAGAGGGCCCCCCACAGCCTGGAACGGCCTTGATGCTGCTCCCCTTCTCTCTGCAGGCACTCCTGCTCACCTTCGCTTACAAGAGGTACAAAATGGGGGTGGAGGACTTTGCTCAAAGCTATGCCGACCCCAGCCCGGGGGTTCCAACTCCCTACTCCAGCTATCCCAACATCAGCCATGAGAGCTACCAGCAGCCGCCTTTCACGCACACAGCGGAGGCCCCGGAGGGCTATCAGCCACCCCCGGTGTACTGAGCCCTAGCTGGCACCTGCGGGACGGCTGTACCAGTGCAATTCCTTCCGCGGGGTGGGAGGGAGGGATCTGCAACTTGGAGGGGGCAGTGGGGTGGGAGGGTGATTGCTGCTTTGTTTGAAGGTGACTGGGCCTTTTCTTGGGGTGCAGGAGGGGCTTCTGCCTGGTCCCAGAGCTGAGATCCTCATTGGAGGGTCCAGAGCCTGGTGTGTGATTTGGTGGGTGATTTGGCACACGATGATTTACAGCTGCTGGGTGAGCAGTGCAGCTGCAGGAGGTTGGGTGTGCGGGCAGCCCTGGCACGTACAAGCCTCTGCTTTTGCTGTGCTGCCTTGGTGGTGGGCTGCAGTTCACACCCTGACCCTGGCCAGGCTCTGCCCCTGTGACTGCTGCCCTGGCCCGTCCTGTCTCCAGTGCCTTTCAGCCCTGCTGGCTGCATTCCCCCAGAGCCATCTCTCACTGCTGCAGCACAGCCAGGCCCAGCTCTGCCTGCGCTGCCTTCCTGTGCCTTCCTCCCGCGGTTGCTTCTGGGCCAGCTCTTGCCAAAGCCCCCCCTTCCCTTCTCTAACGCCGTGCTGTGCCTTCCCCGCGCCTGCACTAGAGCGGCTGGTGCATGGCTGATGCGGTTTGGGGTGTGTGGGAGTGGTGAGCACTGAGATCCCTCAGCAGGGCCATGGCTGAGGACATCCTGGAGCACTTTCTTTCCCTTGTGTGCCTGCCCGAATGCTGCTGCAAGGCTGAGCTCCTGCACCCTGCCCACGGCTCCTGCCTGCACTCCAGCCACACCAGGAGCCTGTGGGCCCTTGTCTCAGGTTGTGTTTGCTGCTGTGCTGTGGTAAAGCTGTTCCCAGCAGCCATGTGGGCCATCCCTGCTGGGGCCAGCGTTCAAGTAGTTGTTCACTGTAGGGTTGGAATAAACTTTTTCACCAAGCCAACATGTGAGCCGCCATTTGCCTTTTGTCTTGGGGAAGCAGAAAAGGCTCCTGCCCCTCCAGGGCTTGGGGTGTCAGGTGGGGCAGTGCAGCCCCTGCCAACTGCTGTGCTGCAAACAGCACACTCATGCTGGTGGCTATTTTTAGGCCACCCTCCTCATGCTCCCTGGTCTGAGCAGAGCTCCAACCCCAGGCCTGTGACCAGCCCATACAGTCTCACTGGTCACTGCCAGGAAGACTTAGCAGAATGCTCTGGTAAAAAATACACACAGAGGTTCATTAAATTATTTATTAACCTAAAACAGCAGCAGAACCTTCCCCAGCCCTGGGGGAAAAGTCCAGGCCTGGTAGTCAAGTGCTTGTGAATACAATAATTCTCACCTGTAACATGGAGGCAGCAGGGAGGGGTTCAGGCAGCTCTTGGAGCCTTTCAGGGCACAGGCAAACAGCAACCATGGACTCAAAAGCAGAGGTCTGGCCTGGCCAGAACAAAGAGCTACTGCTTGGAGCCTGTGGATGCTGGGAAAAAACCACTTCCAGGAAAAAAAACAGTTTTGCGGGCAATAAGGAAACAACAACCTTCCAGAATCTAACAAAGAGGGAAGAGGATCCTTCAGTCAGCTTAGAGCAGACTAAGAGTCAGCCTCAAGAATTTTGGAAGGCTGAGGAGAAAGCAAGAGACATGACTAGACTGGAGAAGCAGCTCCTCAGGAGAGCCCCTTTACCAAGCAGCTGGATCTTCCCTGGAATAATTGTCCAAATCTTGGTAGATGCAACTCTGAGCCTCCAAACAGGTAATACAGCACCAAAGTGGCAGTACCAGCCTTGAACCTGAGAAACACTGCCCTGAATTTGAAGGAGGCTCTTCCTGGGACCAGCTCCTCCAAACGAGTCTGTCACAGCCTGCTAGAACACAGCCAGCCCTCTGAGGTTCAGCACCTCAGAAGAGTCAGCTGCCAGGCCTCCTTCACCTCCTGTTTCAGCAATAATTGACACCAGTGAGCAGGCTGGCATAGAGGCTGGAGGCCTGCCCAGGGCTGGGCTGACGCATGTGTCAGTTTAAAAGCTGTGTCACAGCTCTGTGACAAGGGACAAGTTACCTCAGACTGTTAAGGAAGGAAGTTAAAAATTGCATTAAAAATACTAATGGCTGCACAGTGTCTTGAGAAACCTGGAATTTAACAACAGTGCACAAGAGAGAAGGGCTGCATTCACAGGCAGCAGAAGCAGCACTGGTGCCAGCCTGAGCACGCTTAGAGCCCTGGGAGAGCTGGCCAGAGCCACAGTGAGCAGTGGCAGTGCTGCAGCCAGGCTCCACGTGCAGTGCTCCACGGCCTGTGTGTGGCAGCACCAGTGACTGTGCTGGTCTCTCTCCTTGTTCTGAGATGGGAACCCACTCTAGCCAGGCTTTTGCTTCAGCTTCCACCAGCATCGGGCGTGGTGGATCCTCAGTTGTGGCGCTTGGCATGGGGAGGTTGGGTAGGGAGGGCTGAGGCACTGAACAGTTTGTTAAAGTACAGAGAGGCCTGTGAGCCACAGCACTGAGCTCCCTTCCCCTCCATTGTCCCAGCAGTCAAGTGAAGATCTTGCGAGGGGCAGCTGTCTCCAGCTGCCTCAGGCCCAGGGGCACGTTCTCCTTGTTGTCTGGCCCGGCCTGCTGGGGTCGCATGCGGAAGTAGCAGGCTCGGCACACGGAGTGGTACTTGTCAGCTCCCCCAATCACTTCAACCTGGCAGGGAAGTTTGGGGAGTAAACTGCAGAGCCCATCTCCCTGGAGGGAGTCTCTCTGTACCAGCAGGACTGGAAAAGAGAAACAGTTTCTGTTCCAAGGGCACTCACCTCCCGCTCGGCTCCCAGCCTCTTGGTGTAGGAGGCCTCCCGGAAACACTCCATGCACACAGCGTTCAGCTTCACCACGCTCTCCGCCAGCGGCACCAGGTTCAGGATGCTCCCAAAGGCCTGTGCGAGACAGCACGGAAGCTGCTGCTGGGTGGGTTCCACGAGGGTCCCAAAGCAGCTGCAGTACCAAAATGAGTGGTTTACCTTTCTCTGGAAGGTCCCATCCAGAGCAGCAACAATGACAGTTTTCCCAGTGTTGGCCATTGTCTCGCAGAACTCCACAATGTCTGGGAACTGGAGGGGTACAGGCACATCACAAAGAAGGATGGGGGGCAGCACTTGGCTCCAGATCCCACAGTGCATGCCCAGACAGCAGCACCAGGAACAAGGAAAGTCAGAGCCACGTGCCCTGCCTGTGAAACGGGCTGCAGTCCCACTATCCTGTCTGCAGGGACTATAGGGAAGGAGGCTTTGAAGGCATAGGCCGCATGGACCAAACTCCCCAGGGCATTACCTCCCACCCTCTCCTGCAAAGGACACAGACCCCGCCCTGCACCGGGAGTATCGAGGAGTGTGTGTGCTGCGGAGCCCAGCACACCCAGCCCAGCCGTGCACTTACGAACTGGCCCTCATCGATGCCGATGACGGCGGCACCCAGCGCCTCCTGGTAAACGTCCTGGAGGAGCCCGGCGGGCAGGGCCTCCATGGTGCTCCTGCAGGCAGGGAGGGAGTGAGCCGGGCAGGCCAGGCAGCCCCGGGAAGCGGGGAGTCCTCCTGCCCCGGGAGCTCACTTGTCGTGTGTGGAGACCCCGGAGGAGCTGTAGCGCGTGTCCTTGGCGTACTTCACCAGCAGGCACCGGTACTGGGCGAGCTGGAACCGGCGCACTCGCCGCATGAGCTCCGTGCTGCAAGACACGGTGTCAGCGGGCCCCAGCCCCAGCCTCAGCCCGCCGCCCTCCCGCCCTGCGCCCCCCGCTTCGCGCCTACCTCTTCCCAGAGAACATGGGCCCGAAGATCACCTGGGGGCAGAACGGTGCGCTCAGAACGGCGGCCAGCGGGGAGCCCCACAGCCCCCTCAGCCCGGCGCGGTACCGATACCTGCCCCCAGCCCGTGTCCGGGGCAGTACCGTGCCCGAGGCAGTACCGTGCCCGTATCTGCCCCCAGCCCGTGCCCGGGGCAGTACCGTGCCCGTATCTGCCCCCAGCCCGTGCCCGGGGCAGTATCGTGCCCGTATCTGCCCCCAGCCCGTGCCCGGGGCAGTACCGTGCCCGTATCTGCCCCCAGCCCGTGCCCGGGGCAGTACCGTGCCCGTATCTGCCCCCAGCCAGTGCCCGGGGCAGTACCGTGCCCGTATCTGCCCCCAGCCCATGCCCGGGGCAGTGCGGTGCCCGTATCTGCCCCCAGCCCGTGCCCGGGGCAGTACCGTGCCCGTATCTGCCCCCAGCCCGTGCCCGGGGCAGTACCGTGCCCGTATCTGCCCCCAGCCCGTGCCCGGGGCAGTACCGTGCTCGTATCTGCCCCCAGCCCGTGCCCGGGGCAGTACCGTGCCCGTATCTGCCCCCAGCCCGTGCCCAGGGCAGTACCGTGCCCGTATCTGCCCCCAGCCCGTGCCCAGGGCAGTACCGTGCCCGTATCTGCCCCCAGCCCGTGCCCGGGGCAGTACCGTGCTCGTATCTGCCCCCAGCCCGTGCCCGGGGCAGTACCGTGCCCGTATCTGCCCCCAGCTCGATGCCCGGGAGCGTTGCCGTACCTGTATCTGCTCCCACACCGGTGCCCCAGGGTGGCACCTGTATCTACCCCCCGCCCGTGCCTCGGGGCGACCGCGTACCTGGATCTGCCCGCGGGGTCGGCTGGGAGAGCCGGGGTGGACACCGGGCACCGTCAGGCAGTTCATGGCGGACTGCCGGCCCGAGCCCGCGCGCGCCGAGACAGCGGCCCCATCAGCCAATCGGAGGAGGCCTCTCCCTCACGCGCCGCAGCGCTAGCCAATCGCGAAAGGGTCTGCACTGCCGCGCGGAAACGCTGCCCAATAGGGGTCAAGGGCGCCAAAAATTTTATTTTCCTCTGCCCGCCGGCTCCGCCCCGGTCCCCAGCGGCCAATGGGAGATGGCCCCGCCCCCGGGCTCTGGCCTCGCCTCCACGGCCTGGTCCCGGCCCTGGGCTCGGGCCTCGCCTCCGGGACGGCCAATGGGAGCGTGCCCACCCCGCCCCCGCTCAGGCTCCGCCCCTCGGCCGGCAGGCAGCCCGGGAACGGGAACGGGATCGGGATCGGCACCGGGAGCGGCCCTACGATGGGCGGGTGGCGGGATATGTCAGCGGAGGTACGGCCCCGGGGCAGGGCAGAGCGCGGGTCTCGTCCGGGCCGCCGGCCGGGGGCGTTGGCGTGGCCCCGCCGCTGCCCCGTCGCCTCCCCGCAGGAGCTGGAGGACCATTACTCTCCCAGTCGCTGGTCCCCCCGCCTGGACCGGGACACCATCATCGACGCCCACCTCGCGGTGACGGCGGCAGGTGCGGATCGCGGCGCCGGGACAGGGGCTGCGCTCCGTGCCACGGCGCCGTGCTCCACCGCCTCCCCCCCGCAGGAACCGAGCGGGCCCGGGCCAGCGGGCAGACCTTGCTGCACGTGCCCTACGGCGACGGGGACGGCGAGAAGCTGGACATCTACTTTCCCACGGACCCTTCTGAAAGTGAGTGGCGGGGTGGCGGGGACGGGAGCGGGCAGGGCGGACACCCGGCTCACCCCGTGCTGTGCTGCGCAGCCTTCCCGGCCCTGGTCTACATCCACGGCGGATACTGGCAGTGCCTGAGGTGAGCTGGGCTGGCGGTGAGGGGTTCCTCCGGAAGGGACCCCCTCACCAACTCTCGCTGACCCCTTCTCCTGAGCTTGCTCTGGGGACACGGGACTGGCCAGTCCCCAGCTGGCCCTGCCGCCCCCAGCTCCCGCAGCCTGTCAGCATCTCTCTCCCCAGTAAGGACGACTCGGGGTTTGCAGCCCCCCCGCTGGTGTCGCAGGGGGTGGCAGTGGTGGCGGTGGGGTACGACATAGCCCCTAAAGGTAGGTGCTGCCCTGCAGAGGCTGCGGCTGCTTGCGCAGCCCAGCGCCCTCCTGCCCTGCCCTTTGTCCTCTGCTCAGGCCACATGGACACCATGGTGCTGCAGGTGCGCCGCAGCCTTGTCTTCCTGGTGGAGCACTACCCCAGGATCAGGTGGGCAGCTCCCGGCTCAGGGCTAGTCTGTGGGAGTGGCTGGGGGGCTTTGGCACCTCGGTCCAAGCACTGGGCAGTGCCCGTGGCCACAATCCCCTGTCACCGCACAAGGCAGCGGCTGACGGATCGGGAAACATCTGAACCGACACATTCAGACTGTGCCACCTCCTCTGCACGGAGCAAAGCGTGCCTAGGTGTCCGTAGGTGTCCCTCTCAGTCGCTCCCTCCTTCCAGAGGCATTTACCTGTGCGGACACTCGGCAGGGGCCCACCTGGCAGCCATGGTGCTGTCCACAGACTGGACAGAATTCCAAGTGGTGCCAGATATCAAAGGTAACATTGCCACGTCCCAGAACAGGGTCGGGAGGAGAACTGGTCTCCACAGCTGGGACGAGGTTGCAGAGCTGATTATGCTAACTGATTATGAGGTCCCAGGGCTGTGGGAGGCACCCAGGCTGCAGCTCCGTGGGAGGCACCCAGGCTGCAGCTCCTCACCTGCAGCTCCTCCTCTGTCCCCAGGAGTGGTGCTCGTGAGCGGCCTGTACGACCTGGAGCCCATCCTGCACACCTACGTGAATGATGCCCTGAACATGAGCTGGTGAGCTCACAGGCTGTGGGGACAGCTGTGGGGACAGAGCACAGGCAGGGGGTGGCTCTGCAGCCACTCTGCCCCTATGCCTGCCTAGCTGGGGAGTCCAGCTGATGGCACAGAGTGAAGGGCTGCCACTGGCGTGACTCCTGCAGGGAGGTGGCCCAGAGGAACAGCCCCATGAGACACGTCACCCCAGCAGTGCCAGCAGCCTGTGAGGTGCTCATGGCTGTGGCCCAGCACGACTCCCCAGAGTTTCGCAGGCAGTCCCAGGAGTACAGCCAGGTGAGCACCAGGCAGTCCCAGGAGTACAGCCAGGTGAGCTCCAGCAGCACCCTGCTCAGCTCCAGTGGGGACACTGCTCCAGGCAGCCCTCACCAACTTACCCAACCGGGAAGAAGAGCTTCTGTGCTGATCCAGAGCAGTTTCTGGCTCACTGGAGGACCTCAGTCCTGGCCAGGACATTATTCCTGCTGCTTGTCCAGGGCAGGTGGAGCCTGGGGTCCATCCTGCACACCGCTCTCTCCGCAGGCCCTGCGTGCAGCAGGCTGGTCTGTCTCTGTGCTGGACCTGGCTGGTGTGGATCACTTTGATGTCATTGAGAGGCTGTCAGAGGACAGCTACGTCCTCACTCAGGTAGGCAGGAGGGCTGTGCCAAGGTGGATCAGGTGGGCTGCCACCTCCCTGCGGGGAGGTGCAGGGTCAGGGGCTTTTTACAGGGTTTGGTTCCTCATCCCAGGTGATTCTGAACATGATTTCAAGAGCACGATGACACCTCAGGAGTAAAGAGATGGGGACTGTGGCCCTGTGTGGTGGCAATGGGCATCTAGCATCCCCTGCCTGCTGCCCCCTCGGTCTAACACAGGGCCACTGCTGTCTCAGACCCACACCGTGCCCTCTCTGCTCAGTCCAGCCCAGGCTGGTGCCCCTTCCCTGCAGTGCTCCTGCCTGCTGGAGCAGAGGGGACTGAGGGCTGCAAGGCTCTGACTGGGCAGCTGGATCATGAAGTTTGTTCTGTCAGTGTCCTTTAAACTGCACATTGGCAATACAAAATAAAATGCACATTGGCAATACAAAATAAAATTACTGCTGCCTGGGGTAGTGCTCCCAGGGAGCCAGTCAGAGCACACCCAAAGCAACTGCTGCTGAGAGAATCCCTTCTTCCAGTGCAGAGTTCTGGGACTTGCTGACCCAGAGCGTGACAGGGAAGCCTGGGGAGCCCACCTGCTGCTGTGGGACAGAATGACATAAGCCTCTGTGAATGGAAGTGACACAGCCATCTGGGCCAGGCTGGGCTCATGCTCCTGGGAGAGTCCTGGCCAGACACAAACCTTGGCATTGCTGTGCAGCAACCCTGGTCCTGTGGCTGAGATGGTTCCATGTCCTCAGGAGCAACTGTCCCTCCATGGGGACCTTGGCTGTGATGATGTCCCTGCTGCAGAGCAAGGAAAAGAGCACATTTGAGAGAAAACACCCTGCACAGCTACAGTACCACCAAAAGGTGTTTATTTTGTGCACTGACTGCCTCAGAGGCTGGGGTCTCCGCTAGGCTGGGCCCACATTGGTTTTGTCAGGCTGCCTGTGAGGGCTGATGTCAAGTTTCAGATGGCTGGCACACATCTGGAGCACAAAGGGGCTGGTCCCACTCCTTGCTCTGGGCTGCCTAACTGCTGCAGCTGCGGGGCTGGCAGAATGCTCAGGCTCCCCCCGTGCCTGGAGGCACTGGATGCAGTCCCAAGGCCAATTCCTCCTGGCACTTCCTGGCCACAAATTCCAGCTTTCTCCTGGCGAGCTCGGTGTCTCGGGCCGAGATGTCGCGGTGCCAGACGGCGCGCACGGTCCGTGCCGACCAGGGGAACAGCAGGACGCTGACAGCCTGCCCGGTCTCAGCCTCCTCCTCCTCGCTGACAGTGCGCAGGCGGTCGCAGAGCTCGGTGGGGGATGGCCAGGCCCCCTGGACATTCACCATCACAATGTTGGTCTCCACTGCTGCCAGGTTGACGGAGCAGACAGGAGATTCCAGCGCATGGATACCTGTGGGAAGCCAAGTGGTGCAAGCCCACTGCCTAGCTACCTGTAAAATGATACCTGCCCCAGCCCTGCCCAGGTTCTGGATGAAGGAGAGCTCTTTCTCCCCCCATGTGGTACCAGGGTCACTGAGCACAGCAGGGGGATGGTCATGGCATAGCCTGGCACTCCAGCCAAGTGAGGATCCCTGCAGCATCCTCACCCAGCTGGAGACCCAGTGTGGCCACCCAGGGATGGTGCCCAAGCCACCAGTTTGGCGGTGCTGCAGGGCAGTGCCAGGCGTGCTGTTACAGCCCAGCACACCCGGGGCCCTGAGGTACCTTCCGCAAAGCGCCGGGCGTGGTCGTGGTCCCTGCGCAGCGTGGCCTCGGCGTGCTGCAGCCCGAGGTGGGCAGCGGCCGCCAGCACTCCCGCCTGCCGCATGCCCCCGCCCAGCAGCTTCCTCACACGCCAGGCTTCGGCCACAAACTGCCTGCACCCCGCCAGCACTGCGCCCACCGGGGCGCCCAGGCCCTGCAGAGCCACCAGTGGGGGGTCACTCCAGCTGTCCCAGGGCAGCTGCCCCTCCCAGCCTGCCAGGGGTGTTCTTAGCCCAACACCTGCAAACAAGGGGCAGGCTCCGGCTTGTGCTGGCCCCTGCCAGCCCCGTGGATCCCTCCCCACGCAAGTGGACCTTGGAGAAGCAGAGGGACACAGAGTCACAGTGCTGGGCAATCTGAGCTGGCTCCACACCCTGGGCCACTGCTGCATTCATCAGTCGTGCGCCGTCCATGTGCACCCGCAGCCCGTAACGGTCTGCAAGCCCACGGACCTGGGAGTCAGGGGAACAGCTGCTTTGGGAGGGACCCCTGGGGCATCTTGTGCCACCATGAGCCATCTCTGAGCCATCTCAGTGTCCCCGCAGTGCCATTATGCAGGGCCCGGCTGCCCACGCCGGGCAGGATAGTGCCAACACTGTCTGTGGGCTCTCACCTGCCTGAGATAGGTGAGGGGCAGTGCCCGGCCACCCGCCGAGCTGTGCGTGTTCTCCAGACAGATGAGCTCAGGACGCAGGTGGTACTGGCTGCCGTGGGCCTCACGGATGGTCTGCTCCAGCTGCTCCAGGTCGAATGTGCCATTCGGCAGATCTGGCAGAGCCTGGGAGTGCACGCCGGCGACCTGTGCCCAGGGCAGGGGAAGACAGTGGTGTTGCACGGGGGCTCCATCCCTCTGTGCCCTCCATCGGGTGTGTACAGCCCCCACTCGTGCTGCAGCCCGTGGCTCGGGACAGTGATCCAGGGGATGTCCTGCCGGGCCCTGGCAGCCAGAGGAGGGCAGCACACGGCCGCCCTCTGCACCGCCACCAGCGCCAACAGCGCCGCCGCGCTCACCTGCGCGGCCCCGCCGTGCTCGTAGACGTGCAGGTGGGCGTCCTGGCCCAGGAACAGCTGAGCGCCCCTGCGCTGGCAGTGGCACATCACTGGGAGAGGAGGGCCGTGAGGGAGGGGGCCAAGGGCAACACCCCACAGCCTGGGGGCACGAGGGGCTGCGAGCGCAGCCCCGGACTCACCGGCGATGAGGTTGGCCATGGTGGCCGTGGGCACGAACAGAGCCGATTCCGTCCCCAGAGTCGCCGCGGCCCGGCGCTGCAGCTCTGCGGGGACACGGACGTCCTGTGGGGCTGGCGCTGGCCGGGCCCAGGGGCTTGGGACCTCCACGGCTCACGGCTGCCCCCGAAGTACCGTTCCGGGGCCCCCATCCCGCTGCCCCCGGGTCGGGGGCCGGCAGGCAGGGACCCCCGGAGGCCCGTCCCCCCCGCCCACCGTTCACCGCCGGGTCCTCCCCGTAGTCGTCGTCGCCCACGGCGGCGCGGGCCATGGCCCGGCGCATCGCCGCGCACGGCCGGGTCACCGTGTCGCTCCGCAGGTCCACGACAAGCGGCGAGGCCGCGGCGGGACCTCGCAGCTGCCTCCCCCCGGGCCCGTGCAGCCACCCCCGTCTCAGCACCGCCCGCATGGCCGGGACCGCCCCCCGCAAGGGCTCCCGGGCGGGGGCGGGATCGCCCTTCGTGGGGACACGGGGCGGGAACGGGGCAGCGGCTCCTGCGCGGGCGCTGCGCGCGTTCCGCGGCTGCCTCGGGTCGCCGGTCCCACGAGCTGCCTTCCCTCCGTCCCCACCTCACGGAGCAGGGTGGGGGCTGCCCCGGCCCGGCACTGCCCCGCGGCCCCTCCTCATCCTGGGTGTCCAAGGGAAGGAGCGCAGGGGGATCCCCTTTTCATGGCTGAGCAGGAATCGCTCCCGCCCGGCTGCCGGCGAGGCTGCCCCGGGGTCTGGGCGCTGGAAGCTGCTCCGGCTCTGGCTGCGTCTGCCCTGGCCGCAGCCGACGCGCAGCCCGATGGCCCCGCAAGTGGGCTGGCGCTGCAGCGGTGCTGTGGGCTCTCCGGGCAGCTCCACTGGTCTCGGCACTCTGCCTGCTCTGAGGGGACCCACCAGCCTCTTGGCAGAAATCCCCACTGCCCCTCGGCAGGAGGGCGTGTGTCCAAAGCAGTGCCGAGACCCCCTCACCTAGTCCGGTGGGCTGGACCAGCCGGACCATCCTCCCTGCTCTCAGCACGGGGGGCACCACTCTGCAGCACCCAGCACCTCTCCCGGCGTTTGCAGGGGACAAATAGAGCAGGTGCATTAAGGTGCCTCTTCCCCTCAGCCCCTGCCCACCTGTGGGTGTTGTGTGCTCCAGCCACCTGTGCCATGCTGATGCCTTCTCCCTCCCTCTGCCATGTGCCCCCCCAACCTTGGCCGCTCCAGGTCCCCTATCCTGAGCCCCCTGCAGCTGCCCTGCTGGTGCCCGCTCTGCCCATCCCCTGCCTGTGCCCCTGCCCATTAGCCCCCTCCCTCACTATTGCCTGTCGCCCCCTGTGCTGTCAGCCCTGCAGATGAGTGAGCCATAAACAGTCCTTCATCAGACGTTTTTCACACGCAGGGCCACATGTTAACAGTTTTTCTTTATTTACTGCCTCCATTTCCTCTTTGTTCCAGGAACTTGTCCTCCAACTTCAAGCTGCTCATGATTAGGCAAAAAGGCCTCTAATCTCCCCGATCTGATTTACCGTCACTGAGAGCAGACGCTTCCCGTTACTGGCCCTGGACCTGGGAGCATGGACAGCTGAGCTGTGCCGGCTGCTGAGCCCAGCCGAGCCTCCCCAAAGCTGCCCCACCACACACACCGCCTTCCCGGCAGCTTCCTCTTCCAGTAAGCACTGGGCAGTGCAGCCGGTCACGCCGCAGGTGAAGGGCTGGGGGAGCAGCAGCTGTGGGGCCCCAGGACAGGGATCCCCCGTCCACCTGGGGCGGCTGCTGTAGGGCAGGGCAGCCTTTGGAGCCGCTTTCTCTGCCTGGAAATGCTGGATGGCTGGAGCACCCCTCAGCATGGCCTTCCCAGACACTCACCCATCCACTCCTGCCGCACCTGATGGGCTGGTTGATTGCCCTGGTGTGCCCAAAGCTGAAGGGCAGCTCAGGGATCTGCTGTGGGCAGCCCTCCCAGCCCAGTCAGGGTCCGCAGCCAAGCAGGGACTCCTTCACTGGGCAGCAGCCACAGCTTCTGCAGGATTGTGCATTGTGGCTGGGTGTCTTCCACAGAGCCCCTTGTTCTTCAGCCTTGTGCCTTTCCCTGGGACTTTGGTCTGGGACCTGCCTTGGGATCCCCCCTTGCTACCAGCACCCAGCAGAGCAACAGCAGGGCCAGCACCAGCACCATGGAAGTGCTGGTGGAGCGGCTGAATGGACACCACAGGAGCTGGGCAGCGGGTGGGCAGTGCCAGCCAGGGGCTTGGCAGGAAGCTGGGGACTAGCAGGGGGCTCACCCAGGACCACACTGCACCGCAGGACTGCAGTCACCACCTGCCCACACCAGCTCCTGTGGTGGGCTAAGCCCCTGCCCCGCTGGGCTCAGCTCCTGCTCCAGTCGTGCCTCCCCAGGGCTAAAATTAGCAGCTGAGGCCTGGCTGGGGAGCCGGGAGTGGAGCCCAGATCCCACCGCGGAGGATCGGGTTTCCCCCCTCCCTACCACAGGCCTGGCAAACACTGGGGCCGATTCCCGGAGCTGGGCCCCCCTGCTACCAGCCCCACTGGCAGCCCCATCCCAGCCTGCCAGCCCCAGCCACTGGATCTGCACGTCCCCAGGGCTGAGCCCGGTGCATCCCGGCTGCAGGAGGAGCTGTGGGATGGGGGAGCACGGTGCTGTAGCTGCCGGGGCATCACCGGGCTGGGGCTGAGCCCTCTGCCCCTGGCACACACCTGGCTGCCCTGGGACAGGCTGCAGTGGACTCTCAGCCTCCCAAGCAGAGCATGGCTGTGGCCATGGAGCTGTCAGTGGCCAGGCAATGCCCCGGGGGTCTCGTGCTGAGTGCCCAGGGCTGGCTCAGGGCTGGCAGTGACCATAACATGTTCACCGTGAGCTCGGGGCGCTTTTCGGGCTGCCTCAGCCCAGCGGCCACACTGCCGGTGCTGCTCAGCCTGCCTGCCTTTTGGGCTCCGCGGCTCGTCCCGCCGGGGCGGCACCGGTCCTGCCCGTTCCGGAGGGCCCCGCTCCCACCGGGGCCGAGGCAGCTGCCGTGCGTCGCCCTCGAAGGACCCGAGCCACGGAGCCGAGCACTTTCCTGCTGCCGGGAACGGCGGGGCGATGCCCGGGAGCAGCGGGAGCGCTGGCTCCACGCTCAGCCGGGTCGGGTCGGGCACCCGGGACCGGGACCCCGCCGCATTCCCGGGGTGCCGGTGACATGTCCCGAGCTGCGGCAGTGGCCGAGCTTCGGCCCGGGACAGACCCCCGACGGATACGGTGCCGCAGCTGCCGAGGCCGTGCCCGGTGCGGGAGCCGCGGGCTGCCCGGGGAGCCTCGGTCGGGCCCCGCGGGCCGCTGCCGGAGCCCGGTGGCCGCGGGGTCCCGGCCGGTGCCCCGTCCCCAGCCTGCGAGGCCGCGGGTGCCCCCCCTCCGCCGGCAGCGACTTTTCCAGTAAAACCGCCGCAGAGATCCCGGCTTCCCGACAGGCCCGGCCTCCGCGCCGGGGGGGCGCCGGCCGCCCTTAACCCTTCCCGGCCCGGCCGGCCGCGCGCTGCCCGCCCCACGGGCGGCTCCGAGCCCGGCACCCGCCCGGCCCGGCTCGGCGCCTCCGGGGACTCTGCCCGCCAGGCCCGGGGCGGCGATGGCCCCGCTCCCCGGGGCCCCGGCGGCGCCAGTGCGGGGCCGGCCTGACCCGCCGGGCACCGGGACCGGCCGGGCCCCGGGGCCGTCGCGGCCGCTGCCCTCGTGGGCTCCGGCCGGGCCGGGAACAACCCCTCCAGCCCAACCCCGTGCCGAGGGTTTCCCTTCTCAGGGTGCACCTGAACAGGGGCTGTTCTGCGGAGCAGTTGGGACATCCCAAGGGCCAAGGAGCCGGAGAACCGTCGGGGAGAAAGCGCCTCTGCCCGGGGTACCCCGGGGGCTGTGGGGAGGGAGCAGCCGGGGGTCCCTGCGAGAGCCCTGAGCTGGGGGAGCTCCGGGGTGCCCTGGGAGAGCGCTGGAGCCCGTCACGGCTAAAGGCTGGTGGCTGTGGCGGCTCCACATCCCTGCTCCAGCGCTCCGCGGGACGCCCCGGCCGGGTGGGCAAAGCCGGGCTTGGCCGGGCACTGGGGGTCCGTGCCGAGAGCCGTGCCGGGCTGTCCCCGCCGTGCCCTGCTTGCCACCAGCCGCTACACTGGCTGAGCCAGGGCTGAGGTAAGTGCTCTAATTGTTTTCTCTGTGGCCCGAGATGAATAATTGAGAGGTCTTTGAGGAGAATTAATTAGCCCGTTTATTGGCAGTAAATGCTTTTCTCCAGATGATGAAATAGATCCTGAGCCACACGTGGGGCAGGCGGATGCAGGTCATTGATGCTGCTCTGGAGCACGCAGTGCCGGGTCCACAGGCCAGCCGTGCTGGTGTCCCGTGCCCACTGTGGACTGGCAGACTGGTTCTGGCTCCCACGGCCTCCCATGCTGTCCAGCGTGCCCGGAGCTCACTGCACCCACGGCCAGCACTTGTGTGGGGAACCTGGTGTTGGTGGGAGCAGGTGGCACGGAGGGGCAGGCAGAGTTCTGCGGCACAGTGAAAGCCCTCTGCCCCCATCGTGCCCATGTAGCTTCCCGCTTCCCCCAGTTCACATCCCATCCTGGGGGCTGCCTCCCTGTGCAGACCCTGATATGTCCCTTTGTGTCTTCTTCTTGGTTCTCCTGAATGCCAGCGTGGTGCCAGTCTGGGGCTTGTAGCCTGCACCTCCTCCTCACCTCCTTGTCTTCCTCTTTCTCCCCTGGGTATGGGGTGAAGGGCCTTGCATGGCCAGAAATGCTTAAACAAGGATTTCCTTGTTGCTGCATGAGCTGTTTGCCTTCTCCTGGGCCAGCCGTTAATGAGGTTTGGCAGGAGGCACCATCAGCCCCAGGCACTGGATTTCTATAAATCAGCCTGGAGCTGATGTGTGGGGCTGGGATGGAGCTGCTCGATCTTGGTGCATGGGACTTTGGCTTGTGGGTCCTGGGAGTCCCTCTGGGAGTGCAACATCCTGGCATGGTGGAGAGGGACAGGGGCTGAGTGGGACAAGGGGGCTGCTTCCCACTAAGGAAGGGCAGCCACTTCCCACATTTCCAGGAATGTCAGAAAGGGCAAAGCAAAAAATAAAGCAGTTGTGTATGGCTGAGGTGCTTTGTCCTGATCTTTCCCACATGCCCACCTGGGTGCTCTGGACTGGGATGATGATCCTGCCCTGCCTTGGGGTGGGAGGCTGTGTGTCCCCGGGCAGCCTCAGGCATGCAAACTGGGGCAGGCAAATCATCCAGGCTCCTGGGAACCTGGGAAAGCATTTGCTGCTTCCTCCTGCTGGAAGCAGTGCCACAGGGGCAGGGCTGGCATGTGGGCCCGTTGTGCTGAAGCTGTGGTGGCAGATGTGCTGGCTGTCACTGGAACAGGGACACTGCCAGGCTGCAGGTCCTGTGGCCTGCCGGGATGCCCCATCCCCAGGGGACACAGGGACACCCCAAATGTAGCAGGGAGGAGGTTCCCATTGCAAAGGGTCTCCTGGGAATGGCTGCTTCTGACAGCCCTGTGTCCAGGAAAGGAGATGCTGGGAAGTGGGGCACTTCTCTCTGGGCTTCCACAGCCATTGGCTCTGCTCTCCTCACCTGTGGGACGGTTTGGGAGCCAGCACAGCCCATCTGTGCTGCATCAGGCTGAGGGGAGCCACAAGTCTCAAAGGTGATGTTTCATTTCCTGCTCTGAGTGTGCTTCCCCCTTATCCAAAAACATCTCTGCTCTCACTGAGTTCTCACAGAGTTTCTGCTGTGTGTTGAAACTGAGAGAATCCCCAGTCCCAGCATGGCTGCAGGGCTCCTCGGGGTCACCAGAGTCTGCTGGGAAAGCTCTGGTCCCCTTCTCGGCTTCTCTCCGGCAGCCTGACCCATGGTGGGGCAGCCCCTGGCCCAGTGGTGTCCCCCCACAGCAGGACAGCACCAGGATGGTGGCAGCGGCAGCTGGCAGGGGTTTTCCAGGGGCTGCCCCTCCATCTGCAGCCTCATGCCTCCACCCTGCCAGCATTCCCCGCACTCAGCCTGAGGAGCCATCAGCCCTAACAGGGGTGGGATGTGCCTGGTCGTGGCAGAGGGAAGATGCTCCACCGGAGCCCACGCTGCAGCTGATCCCCTCCACTTCCCCTCTCTGCCCTGCTGATGGGTTTGAGTGCAGCTGGAGGCTCCGCGCTGCAGCACTGCCCAGCGACAGCGCAGCGCAGCGCTGAGCGGGGCAGCCCTCGGGCCCTGGGAACCCACTCGCGACAGGGGCAGCTCTGTGGGGCCCTGGGGGCGCAGCTCTGTGAGCCGGAGCTGCGGAGGCTGCGAGCCCGGCTGGCCCTGCCTTGCCGCCTCTGCACGGGCTGCGGGGCCGCACTCCGGGCAGGGACCCTGTGCAGGGACCCCGGTGCCCCGGATCCCCGTGCCCCGGACCCCGGTGCCCGCGCTCCTCGGTGGCTGCTGTGGCTCCAAGGCCGGGCTGGGAACAGCAACCCCGGCGAGAGGTTGTGCAAGAAGGGGGGACCCGGGAGGGCACGGCCGGCCAATGTTGAAATTTCATGCTCTTACAGAAAAGCCCCCGGGCAGAATTCCTGACAGGGGTGATTCATCCCCCACTGGAAGCGATGACTTTGCCTCTCCAGTAAACACTCCTCAGTTCAGCGGGGTGCCACTGCTCCGGTCCTGCCACCCGTGGGGTGACAGGGCTGCCCTGAGCACCACAGGCAACACCGGGGGTGCTGAGGAGGGCCAGGGGGGCAGCGGGCGGCTGGGAGCCAACTGCTGGGCAGCAGAGCGGTGGGCACCAAGGGCAGAACTGAATCCCTGGCTCCCTGCCCCGGCTGCCACCCAAACCCGGTGCAGGCCATTGCTGTTGCCAGGTGCTTTGGGGGCCCCATCTCCCGCTGGTGAGGGCACATGGGACAGCCTTTTCCAGGAAGCACGCGAGTGCAGCCAGGCTGTGGAGTTCCCGACAGCAGCTCTGGTTTTAATAACAGCAAATCAATGTGCTTCCTCCCTGGCCTCCCCCTCCAGTGGCTTCCCCATAAGGCAAAACAACCCATATGAGAGCCCCAGCTCTGGCCATAGTACACGGGGCTCTGAGTGCTGATGGCTCACACCTGCCTGCCCTGCGTACTGCAGCCTGTTCCAGCATTGCTGCCGGAACCCCAGCCCCCCCATAGGAAGGGAAGACTGGGGGTCCTCAGTGCCCTTGCCCACCTCTGCTGTGCCCGCCCACCTCCTTCACAGGAGGTTGCTGCCTGCAGAGCTGCTCCATGGCTGGGCATTCCCAGCTGCTCCAGCCTCTTGCCTCCCAAGTCCAGCCCCGTGCTGTGATTCCGCCTCCTCCCCGTGGGTTTGCACAAACCTCGCGCTTGCTTTGTGCTTGTTTTGAGAACAGATTAGTCATGGCTCTGAGCTGGCTTCCAGCAAATGCACAACGGCACCATGGAAAAACGAGAACAGTGAAGTGATGACTCAGCAGGGCTCCCACTCTGTCCCTGGGGTGCCAACTGTCCCCGTTCCTGGCTGGCCCTGAGCACCAGTGAAGACCACCCGGGGATGCCCCAGCTGAGCCAGGGTGGGTGGGCGATGGCAGAAAAGAGCCAGGGGCAGCGCCTGCCTGGCTGCCTGGAAGCTGCAATAGTGCTGGCAGGGTGGGATGCCAGGTCCTTGGGGGTGACAGGCAGCATGCTCTCCTTCCCCTGTCCCCTCCTGCCCCTGGCAGGTGGGGAGTCCCCTCGAAGGTGCCTGCTGGCACCTTGCTGCCCCAAAGTCCCGCTGCACGTGTGGCTGGAACATCCTGCTGCTGGCAGCTCCAGCTCAGTGCCCAGCAGGCCTGGTGTGTTCTGGGGATGCCACAGGGGTGGGTGGCTGCTAGGATCCTGCCAGCGGGCTGGGGATCCCTGGCTGTGCGGGCTCAGCCCTGGACAGCAGGGCCCTCCCGGCCGCCACCTGCGCAGCAGTGACGGGAACTCCCGGGCGGGCCCTTCCCGTACCTCACACCTTGCTCCGCAGCCCTTCCCTGCCCTGCCTTGGCTGGCTGCCCGGCAGCACAGCATGTTGCCAAGCCTCATTGCCAGGTGGCTTATCGCGATCCCATGGCGCTGGACACCAACTGGTGTGGCTGCCAAGGATGAACAATGTAATTACTGGAATTACAGTAAAGCGCTCCCATTCCCACTCATTAAATGCTGAGACAGGGCCCTTGGGTCCTTCTGGGGAGCATCTGCTCCAGCTGTGCCCTTTGTCAGCCACACTCCCCATTATCTCCCAAGTGGCGCCACTGGCACCCATCACCCCACGCCTGACCAGGGTGGCTGGAGCTGCTCTCTGCTGATGGCAGCCAGAGCCACGGGATGGGCAGAGCCCCCAGGCTAGTGGGGACCTTCAGGCCCCCCAGCAGTGTGTGCTGGTGAGGAGGGGGTGGGCAAGGAGGGTAGGGATTGCAGACACAGGGTCCCACATCCTGGAGCTCCATCCCCAGCCACATGTGTGGCTCTACCACTGCTGGCTCCTGTGCCGTGGCCAAGGCCAGGACTGATGTGAGGCCAAGGGATGCTCCAGGGCTAGGGTTTGGCACCTGCCCATGGCTGCTCTGCCAGGGTCATCTGAGGACTCTGTGCTGTGTTGGGAAGCACACCGAGGCAGCTGGCAGCCTGCTGCCAGAGCACCCACAGGGACCTCCTGTGCCGTGTGCCCTGGAGTGACCACAGCCAGCGCTGGCACATCACTGCTCCCTGCGAGTGCAGGTGCAAGAGCAGTGTAGCCCCAGGCCCGGGGCTCTGCCAGGGAGCAGAGCTGGGCCGGGGGGGCCGGGGCAGAGCAGCTCTCATAGCTGCTGATGGAAGGAGTGAGGAATCCACAGCTGCTGGCTCCCTGGAGCTGGCGCGGTCTGGCTGGGGAAGTAGAAACAAAGTAGAGTTTCCATGGGGATGTACACAGCCTGCTGGGCTCAGCTGCATCCCAAAATACTTCTTGGCCTGGGCACGGCGTCCTGCTGCCACCCCTGCTCCTTGCCTGATAATAGCCCTACCTGGCCCAGGGAGAGTGAGGGCCAAGCCAGCCCCCATGGCTCCCTCAGCCACCATGGCTCTGGTCCAGGTCCCTGGCAGCTGAACTGCTACCAGGACAGGGACTTTGAGCAGTAAGTACCTTCAGTGCAGAGGCCCAAGATGAGGGGCAGCTGTGGAACCGAGGGGCTCTGGGGACATAGAGCTGCAGTCCTGCTCCTCCTCCAGCCCAAGCAGCTGTCTCTTGTCCTAGGCCTGCAGCTGGGACCACCACTGCCAACTCTGGGCTCTGCTGAGGAGCTCGTGCTTGTGCTTCCTGGCAGCTCACTGGGAGCAGATGTCCCAGTCCCTGTTCCCAAGTGTCCCCGTGGTCCTGGCCTGAAGAGCAATTGCCACGTAAGGAGCAGGTGGTGCCATTTACAGTAAGTTCCCAGCTGCTGCACAGCCCTTTCCTGCATTCTACTGGGAAACGTGCTGGTGAATGTGGGAATGTCCTGGCGCTGCAGAGCCAAGCAGGAAGAAGTGCGTGTAGGGAGTGCCGCGAGGTCGGGTGTTCACGGCAAGCTCTCTGCCTGCCTCTGCCACCCCAGGGACCTCCACTGCCCCGTCCTTGGGGTGCCACTGTGGGGCTGGGGAGCCCTCATGGGTCTGCCCTGCTTCCCTGTGACCAGCTGGATTTTCTGCATGGTTGGTGCAGCCACGGCAGAGCTGCGGTGCCGGCCGAGCCCTCTGCTGCCGTGCCCGCAGCAATCTCCGGTTGCGGTGGTTTCCTGTTTTGGCTCTGCAGAGGCTGGTACACACCAGAGCAGGTTTCCTGCACTGCTGACCCCGCAGAGTTCAGGTTCACCATCCCAGTGGACGCTTCCTTCTTGTGCCAGTAATGAGCCAACAGTGTGATGGGAAGCACCATGTGGCCACCCCACACCCCATGGGGACGCCAGGCTGAGGCAGGACGGGGGGCTGCAAGGGCTGTAGGGCAGCAGCCTGTTCCTGCCTGACCACCCCTCTGTGCCCCAGCACCTTGTCAGGTTCTCACTGGGGTAGGTGCCCTCACCCTGCTCTGCTTGGCCACCATCACAGCATGGAGAAACCGATGGCATGGGGGGCATGCACTTAGAGCTGCACTGGATTCTGCTGGTGGTGCTTGGTGCCAGCCCCAGGAGATCTGGGGTGTGGAGAGCTGCAGGACACCGATGTCCCAGCCCTGCCTCTGGAGCCCTGTGCAAATTTCAGTCTGGCTCCTGGCACCATCACACGGTGACAAGGGTCTGATCACCCTGATAACATCTTCCCCATCCAGGCACCTTCCCGGGGGAGCTCAGCTGCCCCAGCGCTGGTGAAGGGCAGAGGGGAACTGGACGTGTTTGATAGACTGCTTACGAAACGCAGGGCCAAGTCCGCTCAGCTGCTCCGGAGCAGAGAGAGGTTTGTGAAACCTTGGGCAGGGATTTGCCCGCCGGCCGCCGCGTCACTGCTGCCGCGAGCTTGGCTTTATTCCAAGAAAGCCGCGGGGCTGGCGGAGCTTCCCGGATTCTTGATTCAGCCGCGGGTTGCAGCACCGCGAGGGAAGAGGCCCTTGGTCGGCAATGCCAGGGCCCTTCTGGGAAGTGAAGAAGCTGGGGCTGTTCCCACAGAGATGGGAAGGCTGGGGTCTGGCTGGGGAGGACATGGGCAGGGTCACTGTGGGCAGCCTGGCTGCTGTCCCCGGGGGCAGCCCCCTACTCTGCCCCACCTTGGGGTGCTGTGAACCCCTTGCTCTGCCAGGAGGGCTGGGTGTGCTCATAAACCCCCAGGGCCCTGCTTTTCATCCCCTGATTCGCCTCATCCTGCCTGGGGGAGTGGTGATGCTCCTGCCAGCTGGGGGCTGCTGTGCCTGCTCCCACACCATCACTGGCACGGGCCGGGAGTCACTGGTGCTGCTGAGAGCCCTAAACTCAGGGATGTGCTGCTGAGAGCCCTAAACTCAGGGATGTGCCTCGGCAGGGCCTGGCAGGCGGCCACCCGTGCGTGTGGGCATTCCTTGCATAGCTGCAGTGGGTGCCTGGGCAGGCCGTGGCACTGCTGGCAGCATGCGTGCCACAGCCACACGTAGCAGCCCCAGAATAGCCACTGGGACTGTGCCATGCCCACAGCCTGCACCGGCACACTCACCATCCCTCTGGTCCAGGCTGATTCCTAAGGAAATCCTTTTCCCAGCAGCTGGGGATCCCCGTGGGGGCGGGAGCACTGCTTGTGATGCCAGGCATAATGCCTACAGTGCGGAGATTGCAGACTGGGGCCTGGGCAAAAAGCACCTTGGCACAGCCTGCTCCTCACAGGCGGGGGCTCTGGGGGAGTTCTGGGGGGCTGATCTGCTCCCAGGGGATCACCCACATCCCTGCATTCAGCTCTTCAGCCAGGAACTGCACTGCATATCATCCAGACCGAGCTGCGTTCAGTCCCACACCTATTTCATGCCCCTAGCAGCATAGGGCAGGCCCTTCTGGGGGCAAGGACATCCCCAGGAGAACTGAATCCTCTCCTCTCCCTTTGGCATTTGAGCCCAGCTGGGGTTCTACACAGGACACAGGTTTTCTCTCTGTGCTGTGAGGGTGAGCAGTAACTTGGTAGCCCGCTACACTCCCAGAGGGAGCACCTGCAGACGCTTTCCTACCCACACCTCAAAGTGCCCTGCTCCTGCAGCTCCTCACCCTGGCATGTGCCAAAACAGGGCTGGGGGAAGGCAGGACTCGCTTGGCTCCTCAGGAACCTGCACTGGGGTTTGCCACAGGCCAGCCTTGGCCACCAGCTCGGCCCCTCCTGTGCCCAGGGCCATGTCTGCTGTCCCGTGGCTGCACCGCGTGTGCGAGCCGGGAGCAGATCCCATCCTCTCCTCGTGGCTTGGCAGGCGGGGGACATCCGTCGCAGGGCTCAGACATACCTGAGTGCTGGGACAGAGCTTACGCAGCAGCCGGGCTGAGTCACCGGCGGGATCACCCGGGTGGACAGCGGCTCCAGGAAACGGTGCTTACGTGGTGTAAACACATCCCAGCACTGTGCCAGGGCCAAGCAGCCTCAGGGGTGCAAGAGAGAAACCAAACCAAATCTGATGGTTTTCATTAAAAAATAGTGCTCTTTATTATAAATTATGGAAACATTTTCTTTCTGAATATAAATATAAATATGTGCAAAGTTTCATCTGAGTTTGGTTTTGGTTGAATTTTCAAGCATTGTTTTGCTCAGCCCTCAAGGCTGGAGGTGAAGATGGAATCTTTATAAAAGACAGTGATTCACGTTGGCCTGTAAACATCCCTTTGGTTAAAAAAATAAGAATAAAAATTAAAAAAAGCCAGAAAACCCAACCACTTCTCTGGGCGGACGCAGAAAAGCACTGACGAGATGACACGCTCCAGGGGATGGTCCTGCTGTGTTCCTGCAGGAATCGGTGCCCTGCAGAGCAGCACAGCTGGGGTCTGCGGGAGTGGCCGGGCAGAGGTGGGGTGTGACTGCAGGGAGTAGGGGCCCAGTGTCCTCGGGGTGATCCTTGCAGATGCGGTTGTGTGGGACTCAGCAGCATCGCTTCCCCTCCAGCTTCACAGCACATCAGCAGGACCATCACTGCAGCGTCACCAGCTGACGTGCACTAACCCAGACCGCAGGGCAGGGGGGATATTAAGGCTTTGTCCCCTGGAAAATGGCAACGCAGGACAAAGGCATCGACCTCTTAGTCTGGGGCTTGATGTGAAAGGAGCTTTCACCCACAAGGAGGCAGCAAGAGGTACAGTATGGGCAAAAAACACCTTCGCCTTAAAACTGAGGAAAAGTGATCAGGCACTCCTGGGCTCCAGTGCTTTCCGTTTCTCAGGGTGGAAGGGGCTCTCACCAGGACACCCCCAGGATGGGGCTGGTAGGGCACACGTTCCCCCGTGCTGTGGGAGCTGTCCTGGCTGCCCAAGCCCACAGGGGCTTTGCAATGGGTTCACTGTAACATCCACAGTCTGGTTGGAGCCATCTTCTTCCCCGTGGAGAGGAGGCGTCACGCTTGATGAGGAGTCCCCCCAGCACCAAGGGTGCCCAGCTATGCTGGCCACAGCCCTGAGCCCATGGCAGCTTGCCCCAGTTCCCCCTCTCTCCTCCCCGGATGGAGAGGCTCGGCATGGCCTACCAGCGCCTGTGCCAGTGGGGCATTGTGCCTGTCCCCTGCTCTTGTGCTTGTAGCATGTGACCTTGCTCTGCTGGCCCCTTAGAGAGGGGCATCGTACTGGTCCAGGAACTCCTTGATGGGGGCTGGCAGCTGAGTCATCTTCTCATAGGAGTCCAGGTGCCCATTGACGGTCTTGCGGCAGAGGTGCTGCAGGGTGGAGACGCTGGAGGAGAGCGGGCGGCTCAGCACCAGGGGGATCTTCTCGCCGCCTGAGTAGATGTAGTAGGTGCGCTTGGGATGCAGGGCCCCCCCAGGCTGCTCAGGCACGGCGCAGGGTGTGGGTGGCATGTAGTGATGGACCAGCTTGAGCACGCAGTCGAAACGGGGCACGGGCTGGCTGCTGTGGGGATCACTCTGCAGGGAGAAGCTGCCGCCCTCGCACTGGATGCGCAGGTTCTTGGTGCCCGACTCCGTCTTGACGCTCAGGGTGAAGAAGTGCCTCTGGTCTGAGCTGTCCCTGATGAGGAAGGTGCCAGCCGGCTCGGTGCTCAGCAGCAGGTTGGCCTCACCACCTGTCACCGTGCTCCAGTAGAAGCCGCTCTCCTGCAGCTTTCGTACGGTGTTCACCACCAGCTGGTACTCGCTCTTGGAGCTGAACGTCTTGAGGCGCAGGCTGGTGTCGAGGGGGCGGCTCATCCCGGTGGCGGGGAACTTGCTGTGGGTGACCATGGCGCAGGGAGCCAGCTTCGTGTGCTCTGGATGCTGCTGCCAGCAGCAGCCGCTGCTACACCATCACCTGCGGCAGAGAGAGCGGTGAGTCCCGGCACTCCGGTCCCCGACTCTCCCTTCCCGGGAACACCTGCACTCCCGGTCCCTGGCTTTTATCCTCCCGCAGCAACAGCGCTGCCGGTTCCCGGCAATCCCCTTCCCCAGCTCTCATTCCCAGAAAAGCCGGCAGCCCCCCTGCCAAGCTCTCTCTTCCCGGGAACCGGCAGCACCCATCCCTGGCTCTCCCTTCCCGGGGGAACCGGCAGCCCCCGTTCCCGGCGACTGTCCTCTCGCGACATCGGCACTCCCGTGCCCAGCTCTTTCTTCCCGGGAGCACGGGCACACCTGCGGTCTCCCGCTCCCTCCCCTCTCTCGAGCACCGCTTCTGATGGTCTCCTGCTCTCTTACGCCCGGGGGCACATCGTTACCCCAGGCCACCAGTTATCGCCCCGCTGAGGCACCAACATCCCCGGCGATCCCCTTCCCTGGGCAGCACCGGCATCCCCGGTCCTCGGCGATCGCCCCCCCCGAAGGCGATCCCCGCTTTCCCCCCGTCCTCTCCGGGACTCCCTCCCGCGGCCGTACCTGAGGCGTGGGAGCCGGTCTTGGCGGCGGAGCGGGGCCGGTGCGCGGCGGCGAAGCTGCCGAGGCGGCCCGGGGCGGCCTCTTATAGCAAGCGCAGCGCCCGCCCTCGGGTTCCTGGAACTGCGCGGCTTCTTGTAACGCGGCGGCACCGCCCGCGCCCCGCCCGGCCCGGCCCGGCCCCCCGGCGCCCCGCCAGCCCCGGGCCCCCGGCCTGGCCCCACCGGCCCAGCCCCGGCCCTTCCCGCTCCGGCCCCGGCCCGACAGCCCATTCTGGGCAGGGCGGCTGCACCCGCCCCTCGGCCTGCGGAGAAGCGGAGAGCCCCGGGCCGGCCCCTGGGGGCCTCCGCCGTCCCCCGCCTCTGCTGGGGCAGCCAGGCCGCGGGCCCGCCCTGGCGAGGGTTTGGGCTCGGCTGATGGGGGGTACACCGTGGGTACAGCGGAGCTGGGGCTGCCGGTCCCACGTTGCCAGCCCTGATTTCTGTGCAAGGCCAGCCTCGGCCGCGCTTCGTGGGGGACCCGCGGGGTACCCTCGGACCGGAGACAAGGGGAAATCCGCGCCCGGGGCTGTGCGGGGGTTCCCGGCTCCGCAGCTGTTCGGTCCCTGCGCCCGAGCCCCCGGAGATCCGCACGGTTGGTGCTTTGGCCGGTCTGCGGCCGTGTGGGCTGGTGGGTAGCCCGGCAGGACCGGAGCCCCCTGCCCGTGGCTGCTCCCCGGGGCTCCGTCCGAGGGGGGTCCTCAGCCCTCCGCCCCGCCCCGGGCCCTCGGCCGGAGCCCCGGTGCGGAGGGTGCCCGGCGGGAGGAGCGGCGCCGGAGCTCCCCTCCCCACGCGTTTGGCAATTGTTGGTTCTGAGCTCGCACACAACCCGAGCTCTGTCCGTGGGTTTATTTTAAACAGTTTAATTTGCCCCGGAGGAGCGGCCGCTGCCCGGCAGAGACCAACCCAGTGCGGCAGTTCTGGGAATCAGCGCCGGCGAACCGGCTGCTCTGAAATGCAAACGAGCCCCGGAGCGCTGCCGGGGCGGGCAGGGATAGCGGGGGAGGGACGGGACGGGCACGACGCGGCCCCGGGGTTCCCCGCTGGGACCGGCTCCCCGGACTGGGGGGGGACCCGCGGTCCCCGGACTCTGCCCTACACGGCGGGGCGGCGAACGCCGGTTCTGCCGCGGGCGAGAACCATGTACGTCCTTTCGGAGTCGTTCAGCCGCGCCGGGACTCGCCCCGGGGGGAGAAGAGACACCGGGGTTGACATTGCCGGGCAGCCGATCTGGCTCCGCGTGAGCCCGTCCCACGTGTGCGGACCAGGGGAGCCGCGGTGCGGCCCCGCCGGACCACGAGCCCTTCGTGAGCTCCTCTCGGCCCCTTCCCGGCCCTCCGCGGGCTCCGCGCTCGCAGGCCGGGCGGGACGGCGGGGAAGGGCGGACACCCCGCGCAGCAGGGCCGGCGTTCCCGGGAGCCGCGGGCCGGACCCGGGCGGGGCGACGGCGCGGAGGCGGTGCGGAAGCGGAAGGCGGTGTCGCCATGGTAGCGCGGAAGCGGAAGGCGCGGGCGATGGCGGCGGGCGGCGCGGCGCTGTGGCGGCGGCTCTCGGCCTGGCTGCCGCGGGGCCGCCTCGGCCTGGCCGCGCTGCTCGGCCGCCTCTCCGACCGCCTCTCCCGCGGTCGCGACCGCCGCGCCCGCAGGTAAGGACCGGCCGGGACGACCCCGCCGGCTCTCTCGGGGCCGCCAGGCAGCGGGAGCCCTCGGCCGCCCCCGCAGTCGGTGTCGCGTTACCGGGGCATTCCCCGCTCGCCGCTTCCCCTTTCCGGCCCGGCCCAGCCCCTTGGAAAAGCCGCGTAGGGTTGAGGAGCGGCCCGGGACCCCCGGGCTGGGGTCGGAGCCGGGTTCGGCTCTGCTCTCGCCGACCCCTGCAGCTCGCCCCAGTGTCTGATCGCCCTGGGGACAACAACTGAGCGTTATTTCCCCTTCATTTCCCATTCCCTTGCCTCCCGCTGTCCCCGGGCGCCCCGCGGCTGTCACAGCTCAGCCCTCGGGGCGGCACCGGCCGGGCTTGCGTCTTCGGCTCAGTCCCCCCGGGCCCGGTGGTCGCGGAGGGCGAGCGGGACGGGGCCGAAACAGGTGTCACAGGTGTCACAGGTGTCAGCCCCCTCTGTGCCCGTGGGCAAGAGCCGTGAGGGGCAGGAGACGTGCCCCGCGGCCGTGCCCGGTGGCTGGCACCGGTGGCAGTGGCCGGCGGCAGTGACCCCCCAGCGGCTGTCGCCGCGCTCCTGGAGGAGCTGCATCATCAGTCTGTGCTCTTGTTCCCACTAAGGAAATTCTTGCCACACTTCTCTTTTGGTCTCGCCAGTGTTTTTAGGGCAGATAAATTCGGCTGAGCCCTGGAAAGCAATCACTGAGTTGACAGAGCAGCGCTGTAGATCCCCCCGTGTGCTGCTGTGTGTGGGTGAAAGGACAGCACTGTGTTCCGCAGTTTCACTTCACCTCCGGTTCTGAAGATGAGGTTTTACGGTGAATAGGAGTTTCAGCTGCATTGTGAGTTTCATACCAAACCTACATTTTAAAAAATAGAACACACCTCAGAAAATCCGTTGTTTCTATTTAGGGTAAACTTTTTACTCAGAAGGGGTCTGAGGTGGTTCCTTTTGATTCCGTTTTCTCTTTCTGGTTAACTCAATGATGTGAAGTACATGGAAAGGGCTCCCCCTTAGTTCATTTTCTGTTCCTCTGAAACCTGTTTTGTCACAGTGTGGAATTTTGATGATTTCTTCATAATGTTATGTGGTTTCTGGTCGTTGTATGTGCATGGTTGCAAGGGTTGGTTGTACTGGGTAGTCACTGAGCTGATGTCAGTCTCTGGTGGGTAGAAGCTGCTCCTCTGGGAGCCAGTTGCTCTGCCAATGGCTCTATGGCTGGAGCAAAATACAGATTTATTTGATAATTCTAAAAGCCATAGGTTCTCAATGCTGAATAGGGTGTAAATTTCAGTATTGAGTTGAAAGACCAAACAATGTTGACACACTGTAAATTACCTAGGGAGTGAAAAATCTGAAGGATGCAGTTAGTGAGGATAAATTGACCTATGCAGAATTAAGCTGGACGAAACCAAATAATGCTGGTGCTGCAGGTTGATGTTCCTCCAAATGTTCCAGTCAGAGTCCAGATGCTCCAAGCTCAACCCATCGCTGCCTGCAGCCTTCAGAGCTGCCCTGGGAGCTGCCCCTGGCTCCAGGCAGGCAGGTACAGGGCCACAGGCAGGAAGGCAGGTGCAGTTGGACTCCCACTTCCAACAATCCTTGCTAGAAAATGCCTTCTGGGAATCGTGTTTCTGGAAAGTGTCTGCTTGGCCACTGGTCTGGCTTCTGGAAGGGTAATTGGGTTGGCCAATGGGATAATGAGGACGATACTCTTCTCTGTTGGTTGTTATTGTAAAATACATAAAATTTGCCACTGCCTCCTCTCTGGGAATAATTCCAGAGGATATTTGTGACCTGCGGTGCTGGGTTATAGTGCAACAATGCCCCTGCTCTGTGGGGTGAGCATTAGGTGGGTTTTAAAGCCCTGTGTTTTTGGATCCAGTGTGAATTCCTGTAGCTCTTTGTGCCATGCTCCCTTGCAGAGATGGAACAGAGGGAATCTCTGTGTGTGTGGCATGTGAGGATTGAGGTGAGCAAAGGTGTGTGGAGGTTGTGCTCAGGTTCTGTAGAGACTTAGAAGAATGTGCCTGAAAAATGGTATTTCTTGTGTTTCTGTTCTGCTTTAATTTTTTTCTGCACCTTTTAGGGGATATTTGCATTGTTTTTAACAGTCTGTGCTGGTGATCTCTGTCACTTCTGGGTATTCAGGCTGAGCCCAGTCCATATGATCTGTTAAAACCCACCATCCCAGGAATTCCTGCACTGCCTGACTCAGATTTCGGTGCTCACAAATAGTCAGTGACAATCTCGTGGATTTGCCAGGAAACGCCACTATGAACCGGTTTCCTTGTAAGGATGTTTGGAAACCTTGTGAAGATCCAGGGTTGTATCATGAACCAGATGAGTGAAATCATTTTCCTGGAATCTGTGTTCATTTGGGCTCTGGATTGTGGTAAAAAGCCAGAAGTTCCTCGTAACAAATTCTGGTAAAGGTTGTTATCAAGTTTCCTCTTGGTGTGTGGTGGTGGTGGAATCATCAGGATGGGCCACGGGACGGTGGCTGCCTGCTGGCCCGGGGTCCTGCTGGTCCTCAGGGTGAGACAGCCAGCCTGCTTCCATCCCAAGAATCCCGGCTCCCACGAGTGGGGTTTGCAGACTGGAATGGTTCCTGTGGGTTCAGGGATGCAGTTCAGTCCCTTGCTCATAGATTCCTGGATCTCCTGGGAGCCACTGCTGCTGCTAATTGTGCTGAAATGTGGTTTTGTCATGCGAACAGACTCCTGACAGGGGTTATTCTATGACTGGATGAATTTGCATGTGTGAAACCTCGGAGAGGAGAAGTTACTGCTTGCTTCCTGTCACCCGCTGCGTGATGCTGGCAGTAAGCTGGTTTCTTCCCAAAGTGACTTCAAAGAAATTCAATTTGTTCCGAAATTTCTTTTTGAAGAATGAGTTTCCTGACGTCTCCTTCACAGGGAACGTGTGGAAACCTCCTCTTTTGTGAGGTTTGCAGGGGAGGTTGTGACCCTCTCTTGGTGACATTGCTGGAGGGGGATGGATCCCTGTTGTGGCCATTGGCACATTCCTGCTGGGACATGGTCGCTCCTTTTTCTCTCCTTTTTCGGGTCATTCTTGGGGTGTGATTGCTCTGCCTTTACTGGGGCTTGCACTTGATTACCTTGTGTGCTGAAGATCTATTTTTGGATAAGGTTGAGGGATGGAGGCATTTTCCTCTTTAACGCTGCATGATCTTTAAACCTGAAACCTGAACTTCAGCCCAGCTGAGAACAAAGCTGACATGAAGGGAGTGTTGGCTGATGTGTGTGTGATGGAGATAATTCAGAAGTGGCTGCTTACAGGTACAGGTAGTACCAGCACAGCACTGCCAGACACCTGAGCATCCCCACTCATTTTCTGCAGCTCCCGGCCTCCTTCCCCTCCCATGTTGTCCTGATGAAGTAGTTGTTTCCCCTCATCTCCATGCCAGCTCAGGGGAGGAGCTGGTGATGTTCAGATCTGTTCTCCCACATTTTGCCTGTGTGTCTCTGTTTCTACATTTGGCTTTGGTGATCCAGATCAGATTATGGAAAGGGAAAGGCATTCTTGCCGTTGTGGATCCCTGCCTGCAGCTTTTCCTTTACCTGCCTGGAGTCTTGCTGGGAAGTAGAAGTTTCACTACAAAGAATTTCTCCATCTTTCTTTGCACAGATCATCATGGCTCCTTCTAGCCCCACTACTCACCCCTCCTGTTCCAGTGGTCACAGCCCCACCGTGTTCCCTCTGTCCAGAAGGAGCACACAGGTTCCAGTGGATCAGGAATCTAGTCCCAGAGTTTGGGATCTCCAGCTCTCGTGTCAAGGTGCTCTCATCCCCGGCGGAATTCTATGAACTCCTGAAGGTAAGTTGTGGGAATGGTTTGATCCAATCCCAGTTTTGCAGCTGCTGCCTGGTAACTGCTCTCATATGGAGTAGGTTTAGCTGCAGGGAGTATGCTCTTCAGTTTCCCAGAAAGCACTAGTTTCTTCCTTCAGTTTAAGAGGCAGCAGTGGTGCTGCTGTGGCTCCGCAGAGCTCCGTGTGTTTTACATCACCACTGTCCATGTGTTACCTTTCCTCCCTCAAGGCCAGGGAGCCAGAGCAGAGATGTGGCTGAGGGCATCCTCCCACGGGAGTGCAGCACTGCCAGGTCTGGGCTGATGGCTCCTCAGGCCCAGACACCCGGTGTGAAATTGAGCTTGTGTTTTGCTGCTCCCAGGTGCAGATAAAAGCAGCCAGGCAGCGGGTGGTGATGGCCTCACTGTACCTGGGAACAGGACTCCTTGAGCAGGAGCTGGTGAGTATGGAAGGGTTTGGGAAGGCCAGGAGGGGAATGCAGGGGAGGGATGTGCAAGGGAGGCATGCTTCTGGTTGAGGTCTGGTATAGAGTCAGGGGTCTGCTGGACTTCTTCAGGGGATAGTTATCCTGGACATGTCAGGGAGGACTGGTCTGGTGTTCAGAGTGCTCAGGGGGGCTTTGTAAAACTCAGGTCATGGGAATCTGTTTTTTCCTGGCATTTTTCGTGAATGGGATTTGAGCTGTAGGTGTGTAGTGCTGTGTTTGGTGCTCCAGGTGCAGGACACAGATGGAGGGTTGGTTTTCTGCATTTGAGACGGGGATCAGCTTTGCTTCATGGTATTTGCCTTTTTTTTGTTCTTTCCTCTGGAAACAAAAGCATTTTTGCCCAGGGGCTTGAGGAAGAAGCCTGGCCTTGGCCTGGTTCTGATGTTAGGAAGCAAATGCCCTGGCAGGGTAAAGGTGGATGGAGCCTGCATAGGATTTATGCCCAGCTTTGCCTGGGCTTGCACACAGGATTTGAATTTGCATGTGACAAACAACCTTGTAATTCAAGAATAAAACTGCAGTGAATTCCTGCCAATGTTTGTCTTTGGTGATGCGAGTCTGTGATTTGGGAATGATATTGGGACTTTTCTGTGAACATTAATTGCTTTTGTGGGACTTTAAGAATGTGGGCATGTAAAATTGAGGCCCTATGATCTGTGGCTTTAGGCTGATGGAGGCTGCCAGGCTGGCAGATGCAAAGGCTGAAGTGGCTGTGCTTGGCACAAGGAGGAAGGACTTGCACCAGGGTGTGGGAGCTGTCTTGGCCACGGTCTCCTGCTGCTGAGCACTTCCCTTGGAAAGTGTATTTGCTTTTGTAATGAGGGGAGAACTCTCTCTGCAGGTGTATTGCTTAGAAGAAACACTGGAGAAATCACTGCAAGCAAAAGGCTCACCTGACCTCAGAGTTTCCATTCTCCTCGACTACACCAGGGGTTCCCGGGGTAGGAATTGTTGCTCATTTCTTTTGTCAGAGCCTGATTTTAATGTTAGGCTAGAGAGACAGTTCTTTTAAGAGTGGGTATCTTGGCCAATTGGACCTACTTGCTTAAAGCATGCACATTTCAGGATTGACCTTTCATATTCCAGAACTGCATATTCCCAAAAAAACCTTCAAGCTGAAGAGCTTTTCTTCCAAAAATAGATGGTAGGGGCAAGAAAGGCCAAACTACTCTGTGCAACTTGTGTAGTCTTGCTTGGTTCATTTGTTAGTGCATTTGCCCTTACTCATCATGCTTGCTTACATTTTCATTTTGAAAGGAGAATGGGAATTTTTGGAAGCAGCAGCACACTGAATCAGGAACCTGTGGTCATCTGCAGTCATCTGCAGTGATTCTTGTAGATGTGTTGCCAGTGCTGGTGAGGCTTCCTTAAGAAGCTTGAAAAGTGTCAGACCTGCCCTGTGACTGATTCTGAATGTCAGTTTCAATATTGACAGAGTGCAAATGAAAGTGTTCTAAAAAAAACAAAAGGAAAACACGTGAAGTGCCAGTGGATGGGAGGGGTGCTCACGCTGTGACCAGCTGAAGAGCTGTGTCATGATGTGTCCTGTCTGTGAGATGTTTGTGAGAAACTCCCTTTCTGTCCCAGGCAGGAAGAATTCTCGAACAATGCTGATCCCGTTGCTGCAGCGATTTCCCCAGCAGGTCCGTGTGTCCCTCTTCCACACCCCAAACCTGCGTGGACTGCTCCGGCTCCTGATTCCGGAGCGTTTCAACGAGACCATCGGGCTGCAGCACATCAAGGTCTATCTCTTCGATGACAACGTGATCCTGAGCGGGTGAGTCCTGCTGCCTCCGGCCTTGGCGCCATCGTTCCCTGGCCTTTGGGCAGGGTGTCTGTGCTGCCAGCCTTGTCTGAACATCTGGGCTCCATTGTGATGCTATCAGTGCTCTTCTGAGATGGGAGAGTTCCTGCACATGAGATTCTCAAATGAAAGCGAGTCTTTCTTAATGGGAAAAATATTTCGAGATTCCGAAGGAAATGGCCAATTTGTGCTTTAGTGCAGCTATCCCAGAGTGAGGCCCGTGGCCTGGCCTGGGAGGTTGAGAATCTTGTGCCTGTGCTCTGAACCCATTTCTTCCCTTTCTCTTCAGTGCAAACCTGAGTGATCTGTACTTCACCAATCGTCAGGACCGCTACGTCTTGCTTCGGGACTCTCCTGAGATTGCAGACTTCTTCACGGAGCTTGTGGATGCCATTGGAGATGTGTCCCTGCAGTTACAGCAGGATGATACAGTCCAGATGATGGAGGGAATGGTACATCCATACCAAGGTAGGGGGGAGCTGTCTCACCTGGTTGGGTGATGGCATCCAGAGGAGAGGAGTGACGGCCAGGGTTTAAGGATGACTTAGACTCCTTCCATGTGGGAATTGCTGGGTGTCTGACCATTGTTCAGGCTGTGGGGTGTCTGTTTTGTGCCATCCAGTATTATAATCAAGATTGCTTGAGTTTCAGTACTGGGTCTGTTGGGGTTTTCCCAGCACAGTGGCTGTCACAGGCTGATTTGACAGGGCATGCAGAGACTGGAAGTAAATCTGCTTCCTCATAAATGTGCTGTTTTTGGCCTTAAACAAGAACTTCAGTCCTTTGAGAAGTTTTTCTGATATTAGCAGCTACAATTCCAGGTCCTCTGAGTGTGAATGTTCTGAAAGGTTTATGAATGTTCTGCTATTGTTGGTAATTAATCTTTTGTAGTAGAGTTTGTTCTGGGAATCAAATGGGAATCAGTTCAGGAAGACTGGGAACAAGCATAAAATTGGGCAGAGAAGGGCAGTGAAATGCCAGGCTGATTGCGTCATCAGTTTTTGTCCTGGCCTTGCACTGCTGGGTGATGTAAGTTCAGGCTGGGGTTGGGAGTTTATTTGTGTGTTCCAGCTCATTCTTGGTTGTCAGAGTAGCCTTGCCCTCGTTCTCTGCTTTCTCAGAGGATTTTTCAGGCTGCTGCCAGGTGCTGAGCATTTCTTTTCTCTTCTGTAATGTAGCTCTGCTGACCTTGAACCAGCTGGTTTGGGCCTTAAGACAGAGAGTCGTGTGCACTCTGTGTTTGCTCCTGTTTGTTCCTGTATCCATGTCCTGTCAGTAGTTTTCCCTGGTGTCTAAGAGGTGACATGTAGCTCTGTGCGTGTAGACCTCAGACACATCTCTCTGGCTTTTCCTGCAGGAGACAAAGTGGCTTACTGTGAGATTGCCAACCGGAGGGTCATGGAGGTCATCAACTCTGCCCGCACACGGCAGGAGCTCCTTCATGCAAAGACTTTCCACAGCAGCCAGCCAGGCAGCTCCCTGTTATCCCAGCAAGGCTCTCAAGCAGCTGGGAGTCTGAAGCCAGAACCCGACACCTGGATCTATCCCTTAATCCAAATGAAACCTTTTGGGATTCAAATAGACGAGATGGTCACAGAGACACTGCTGACAGAGGCTGAGCGGGATGCCAGGATATACCTCACCACTGGCTACTTCAACTTGACACAGGCCTACATGGACCTCATCCTGGGCACAAGGGCCGAGTACCGGATCCTCCTGGCCTCGCCAGAGGTCAATGGGTTTTTTGGTGCCAAAGGGGTGGCAGGTGCCATCCCTGCTGCCTACGTTTACATTGAGCATCAGTTTTACAGTGAGGTCTGCTGCCTGCAGCAGCAGGAGAGGGTGCAGCTGCAGGAGTACTCCCGTGCTGGCTGGACGTTCCATGCCAAAGGTAAGGTGCCCTTATCCCCAGGGGTCCCCAGAGGTGTGTGAGAGCTGTGCATTTGGATTGCGAAAGGAGTAAGGGGCTGGCTGGATGCCAGTCTGGGCTTAACCTTCAACGTACTCCTCCAAAGTTCAAACAGCGTGCTTGTGTAACCTGGAGGCAGGGTTTGGATCACCTGGGGGACGCCTTGGATTTGCCTTTGGTTCAGTACAGTCGCAGGGATGATGTGAGAGCTGTCCCTGTGGTGGCACTGAAGCACTGCCTGGATGAGAAGGGTGATGTGAAGGAAAGGAAGCATCTGGATGCGTTTATGATGCAGTCAGTGCCCTGGTGCAGTTTCTTGTATCCCTTGGGCTGGTTTCAGCAGGCAGGAGTGCTGGCTCTGCTGGGGACCCTGCAGGGGTATCGGGGGCAGGTGCTGGGAGGGAGCTGCTCCTGAGGCCTTCCCAGCAGCAGGTCTGTAAGGGGACAATGTCACTGCTGGGGGATTTGCACCAGCTCCCGTTCCCAACTCACAGGGGGTGCAGTGTGAGGAGCTGCAGCATGTGCTTATGGGAGTCAGGGCAGCCAGAGGGCAAGGGGCTGAGGAAGGAATATGGGCTAACATGCCGTGAGTTAATAATGAACGCTGTCCTCGAGGTCTTCTCTGGGAGAGCCTGGATTCCTGCTGAATACACTGTACCCAGCTCCCACAGGCTCAGCACAGTGTTCCAGCTGGAGTGTTTGGGCTGTGATTAGAACGCTGGGGCTCTAGCCATGCCTGTTTTGAAGAGAGCTGTTAGCAGGAATGGCTCCATTCCCCTGCTTTTCACAGGGGTGCTCAAGGGAGGCTCAGAGGTGGCAGGGGAGGGAAAGCTGCCCAGTCAGCCTTCTCTCGACTGTTGAAAATCCCTGGGTGCTACTGGGTGCCTCTGTGTTGAAATGACAAACAGATCTCAGAGTGTCCCACCCCCAGCATGCCCAGGAGTGCAGGGAAAACCCTTATCTGACAGGGCAGCACGAGGGAGGGCCCTGCCTGCCTGGGGTGTCCTGTGTCCTTCAGGATGCACGTGGTTGGGCGATCTGTTTTCCCAGGTTCTGCCTTTGTTGAGCACTGCTAACTCCCCGTGGGATGTGGTTTGGCATAAACTGAGTCCAGAAACAAGGGCTGCTTTTCCCAGCTACCAAAGTGCAGATGGTCACCAGTGCTATTTGGGCCAGCCAGGCCTCGTGGGACAGTGCTTTGGGCTCTCTGCTCTGTGGTTTGCTTGGAGAGGGATGCAGGGCTTGGAGTTCAGCAGCTCCTGTGCTAGCAGGAGGGACAGTTGGAGACATTTGCTGACTTGTTTCCATTCCCCTTCAGAGTGCTGGGAGGATCAGTGTGCAGCTCCTCCTCCAGCATGCTCTGCCCTTGGCACAGGTTGGATTCACCTCATTTCCTTCTGCAGGAGTCACGTGGTGTGGCAGAGAGGACAAGGACAGAAGAGGGAAGGGAGGAAGCCTTGGAGATGTGAAGGGCATGTGCACAAGGAGCACATGGAGCCTAGCTCCTGGCTGAGCACATGAGATTCCCAGCAGCAAACAGTGCCTGTTGGTGCTTCCTCTCTGGGCTGAGACGAGACACCCTTGAGTCTCCCATGGGATCCCCAAGCACTGGGGCTGTGCTGCATGCCCCTCCTGCTCCCCTTAACTTGTTTGTATCTGCATGCAGGGTGTCTCCCAGGGATGTCTCTCGTGGGTGCCCATGCAGGTGTGGCAGAGCTCTGCACAGATGGGGTGCACGTCTGAGCAGGACTGCCAGCAGCTGTCCATCCCAAAGCCCACCTGCCACTGCCCTGGGTGCGGTGTTGGGGGTGACAGGGGTGCATCCCTTGGAATCAGGGTCCCTTCCAAGCACGTTGTGGTGGCAGGGTGCTGTGAGATAAACCCTGTCACTGCTATTGACTGGCGCTGGGAAGCTGCGCTTCCCCTTGCTGGAAGGTGAGTCACTGTTGGAGCAGATCCTGCCAGATGGCCGTGAAACCAGAGACCTCTAAAGGCTGTGGGACTGCCACAGGACACTTGGGAAGGCAAGGAATCTGTTCCTCATGGCTGCTGCTTGGGCCGAGGTCCAGCCACTGGCTGGTCAGGCACCAGACAGCCCCTGTCAGGGTCCTGTTTGGTGGCAGAATGTGACAAAACTCTGTGCCATGTGGCTGCCAGGGCCCGTGCTGGGCTGTCCAGCCCTGCTGTGCTGGGCTGTCCAGCCCCGCTGTGCTGGGGTGAGCCCGCGGGGGCTGGAGGCATTAGGGCAGTGCCAGCTCTGTGAGTGTGCTGTGGGGGCGGGGAGCAGCTTACAGGAACTGGCAGTGAATCGGCAGCATCTTACTCAAGGCATTCTTGGAACTGCTCTGGGGCTGAGTTGGGAAACCTGCTGCTATTTTAAGGCTGAGGTGGTTTTTATGCTACGGGTTCTTTGTTGCAGTCTGTGTGTGACCAGCCATGGGGATAAGCCTCTACCAGAGACTCACCCAGGGCTCTGCTGAGGAGAGCAAAGGCTTTCTGGCTCCATTTGTGCAGAGTGGCCACACAGCCTCTCCTTGGCAGCAGTCCTGATTCTCCTGTGGCTGTTCCTTCTTACCCTGCTGCAGTGATGTGCTTGAGAATAATGTGATGCTTCCATCTTTCCCTTGAAAACCTGTCCTGGGCTCTGTCCTGCTCTCTGTGCTGGCACAGCTGTGGGAGCTGTGTTGGGGAGTGGCTGTGGGGGTCAGGTGCCCTGACAAGAGTCTGATCTCATTCCTGGTGGCTCCTCTGGAAGTGAGGGTATGAAATAATTTGCACTTCTTATCTGTGTCTCTTCACGGTGGCATGTGAATTCACCTGCCAGAGCTGGGAGATACCTCTTCATGTCATGGTCCTGGGATTAGGGCTGGTCCCTGGCCCTGGGACAGGCTGGACAGACTTAGCCTGTCTGGCTGGGACTTTGGGGCTGGTTCCTTCACTGAAAACCTGTTTGTCTTCTCTTGGAGTTTCCGAATTCACTCTGGTGCAAAACAGCCTCTAATGCAGTGACAGGACTCACTCTGGATTGTTTTGGGACAACAGCCTGTGTGTTCCTGGGGCACACTGGGGGTGCTGCTGTTCCTAGTCAGAACACTGATTTGGGCTGTGCCAGGGCACCCCACACACCCCTCACACCCCTCACATGGCACACACTGCACACACCCCACACACAGCACACATGGCACACACTGCACACAGCAGAGCAGCCCTGCAGGCCCTGCTGGGCTGCTCTCTGCTCTCTGCTCCTGTACAGAATCTGTAATCCATGTTTAGAGCATTTAATTCACTCTGAGTGAAGGGATCATGTGAGCCCACCCTGGCCATTTCCTTGGCTCTCACATTGCCTCTCTTCCTCATTTTTCCTGCAGGCCTCTGGCTGTACCTGGCAGGGAGTGACCTGCCCTGCCTGACCCTGATTGGCTCTCCGAATTTCGGATATCGATCAGTTCATCGGGACTTGGAAGCTCAGGTTGCAATAGTGACAGAAAATAAAGCCTTGCAGCAGCAGCTGCATCAGGTAAGCAGCAGATTCTGGGGATGCAGTGGGGATGTTGTACTTCTGGGTTGCACAGGGGATGCTGAGGACGCAGTGGCAATAAAAACCTCCAGCTACAATAACTCAGAAGCTGCTGCAGCATGGGGAGTCCTGAGGAGCTGTCAGTGAAGGGACTATTGATGAGCTGCCTGCTGCAAGTGCCCAGTGCTGGGAAATGAGGCCGTGACGGGAAGGAATGTGTGTCCCCGGTGACCTCGGGTACCCAGAGTGCTCAGGGCTGGATGGACACACAGCCTTTGGGGGACCTGCTGACTCCTCTGCTTGCCAGCCACGCTGCCCCTCTGAGCCTTAACCCCAGCATTTGAGCATTGCCCAGGGCATGGCAGGTTCTGGGCTAATGAGGCCAGGCCCTTGGAATGGCTGAGCTCCGACTGGAAGAGGGATGGGACTGGCTGGGATGCCCATGAAGTTCTGTGACAAAATCCTTATCTTGAATAATAATGACATTATATAATCTTGACACAAACTTTTTAAAGTGGTTTGATATTCAATGTCCCAGGGTTTTTCTGTGCTGTTTCTAATTAGGCAGCTTGTAATGCTCAGCAGTTCTGCTGCTGCTCCGAATCCTGCCTGGTTCTCCAGCTGTCTTGACTGAATCTTCTGCTGAAACTGACTATCCCAAGTCATTTCTCCTGCAGTGTTCTGTTTCAAAGCAGATATTTGGTGCCTCTGTGTGACTTGGAGATCTCAGAAATGCACTATGTGAGGCAGGTGCTGGCAGAGTTGTCTGCAAGATCAATGGGAATTGCCCTCTTGCATCAGGGCTCTTCCCTGGAATGAGTCAGAGTGTATCTAATCAAAAACAATTCTATTACTGGAAGAGTTGCTTGAGTATTTCAATTCATATCTTGCCTCTGCTTGTTTCTAATGGAAGGGGAAAATCAATGGAAATGTGACACAAAGGAATTTTCTCACATAGGGCTGCAGTGATCTCATTCAAAGGGCTTTAAACCATTCCTGATTGCTGGAAGCTGATTCTGAGATGGGCTGGGTGTTTACTTTCTGTGGTCTTTTTTAGAAGACTTAATCCATTCCTGGGATGCTGCCATGAAATCACTTTGCCTGTGTAATGTTCAGTTCCATTTTAAAAATGTGTGCTGAGATTTGGGAAGAAATGTGAGTGGTCTGGGTGTCTTTGGGTGCTTCTGTGAATGAACTGAGATTAATTCAGGGAACTGGCCTTGCCTCTGGTGCTCAGATCTCACCATAATGGATGGTCATGGAGCAGAATCCTCACAGCAGGGCTGACTATAGCTCTTGGAGCATTTGAGGGCTCTCAAATTAGAGTGAATTGGTAGAGTAATGTCTTGGTTCATCTTTTTGGTCTTACTTTTCAGTACTTGGTTCCTGCTTCCCTGTTCCACCCTGAATTTAAATAGTGCAAGTATTTTCTGCTGTTTGTGACAGCTCCAATTATAAAAAAAGATGATGAACAAACTTCCAGGAGCTGTTCTGCTCCCTGTTTGCCTGCAGAAAACCTGACTGTGCTGAAAACCCCACTTACCTGTGATCAAAGCACTGCTCTCACGTGCTGTGAGCAGGTTATCAGCAGGGTGGTTCATTTCCTCTCTCTGCAGCTGGGTGCAGGCTGGGGGGGCCCGAGTGTTTCTGGTAATTTAGCTGAGATCACAACTGCACATTCATCTGCAAACACGGCGCCTGAGCCGTGTCTAGAAAGAGCTGCATAAGCCAGTCCCAGGAGGGTTGGGTGAGGTTTCCTTTTCTGGCAATTACAGCCTGGCCATGAGGAGTTTTCTGAAACTGGAGCTCAGCTCATGCAGCTGTGGGGCACAAAAAGGCAAAACCCTCTACCCTTGTTCTCTGTAGAGTTCTAATTGCAAATTCTTGAGGAGAAATGGTGCGTACTTGTGGCAAGATCCCTGGTCAGCTTTATCTGAGTTTGCTTCTCTGAAAGACCATTATGTAATTTAACACTTGGGATTTACTGAAATGATGTTTCTTTCCCTTTTCAGGAGCAAGAGCAGCTTTACCTCTGCTCAGGTGTGGTCTCAACATCAACGTTTGAGCAGCCAAGTCGTTATGTGAAACTGTGGGTGAAGCTGGTGACACCTTTGATCAAGAATTTCTTTTGAAAGGAGAAAAGTTGCTGCTTTGGGTGAGTTTGCTGCCATTATGGGGAATTATATTGCACTGACTGTAGTGAATAGCTGCAGTGCTCTGTCATGAAAGAAAGATTTGAACAATTAGTTAATGAACATGCAGGTGATGAGGGGAAAACCAGAACTTCTCGATTCCTCTGGGGTACTGGCTGCCATGGACTGGGATCAGTGCTGAGGTCCTGACTGGGTTTTGTCTACTAGAATTTCTGGAAGGGCCACTGGCAGAGAACCCATACAGTGGTATTTTCCATGCATGGAAATAAAACTCCCTCTCTGAAATGTCCCTTTCAGAGTTTCTCAGAGAGAGACTGTGTTTGTGCTGTCTTGACCAGCTGATCGAAAGCATTGCTGGAATACTTAAAGTGTTTTGTCTTTGTATCCAGTCAGGGCTTTGCTTTGCCCCTGTAGTGTTGGTTAACAAGGGCAGTTGGTTTTGCTTTTCTGTTTTGTGGTGTCCTGGCATTCCTGGTGGTTCCACTGCCCCATGACTCCAGCCCTTGTGAGTTCCAGGCTGTCCTTCCTGCCTGTTGCTGTGCTGGGCACAGTCTGTGCAGTTGGCACTGCTGCACATGTGCCAGGGTGCTGCATGTTCCCACATCCCTTTCACTTACCTGGCCATGGCCTCCCCCTCAGCAGGGTTAGCCTGGCTCCTTCACAGTCAGATATGTTACAAGTGCCTTTCCTGAGTTGTGAAAGGGCAGGAGAAGACTTTTGGTGCTGGTGTGGGTTTGAAATGTTCCTTGCTGGAAGTAGGGGGCTTGAACCATAACATCCTGCAAGGAAGGTGTTTGGAAGCCAGGTAAAAAGGTGTGGGAGTGCAGGGTAGAGTGTGGGCAAGGGTTTCTGATCTGGCAGTGCCACAAGCAGGATTTCTGGCACCGGAAAAAAGCTGATGGTAAGTGTGAAACTCAGTCATAACTGATTATAAATACTTCTGCTCTGTAAAGAAATGAGCTGCTCTCTGTGCCTCCCCTTGGGGCTTGTCTGACTGTGAGCTGTGAGGGAAGTTTGAGATAACTGTTTTAGAACTAATTGTTCAAATATTTCACAGGCTGGGATTTTGGTGAATTGTTTTATGCCAAAGGGACCAGCCTTGGCAGATCTGCTCCCCTTAATGTGTGTTACTGCTGATACAAATGATTTGTTGTGAAGAAAAGGCTGAGTAGGTTCTGTACCCTAGAAATAGAAATAACATGCTTTAGAGAGGAGCCTGTTTGCAGCTGGACCTTCTCTGGGCTGTGCAGGTTGGGTGTGGGTGAACTGGGTCAAATCTGCACCTTTCTTCTCCTGTCTGCTCCAGCCAGCCAGATGCTCCATGCAGGAGCATGAGGAGTTTCTGCTCAGTTTGCACTGAGCCATGACACAAAGAGCTGTGGGAAGATGGAGAGCCAGAAGAGGGAAAGGAGTCAGGCACTTGTGTGCAGTTGTTCTGTCTGGCTTCCCACGGTGGTCTGGCTCCCCACCAGCACCACGTCAGAAACCACCAGTGGAAAACCAGTATCCGCCCTGAGAACCCCGTGTGTTGGGGGGGAGCAGGCTCCTCACGGCAGCGCTTCCAGCCCTGGTTTTATTGAAACTTTGCTAAAATGGTTCTGCTACAATCAAACATAGACCGAGTTACACAACGGCGAGGTTTTTACAACTAAAAGTACTGCTGTTCTCCATTGTCATTAAATCTAGGCCTCTAGGAGCAGAGCCACACCAGCCAGGACCCACTTGGCAGCTTTTTCTTTTGTCTTCAGGTTGAAGGTCCAGACGTAGGTGGGCCCTCGCGTCCGTGTCTTGTAGACGGGGCATTCGTAGACGTTGATGGTGTCCATGCGGTCCACGGGGATGGCTCTGAGCAGGATCACCGGCATCTCGGGCGTCAGCTCCTTCATGCGCGCCTCGGCGATGGAGCCCGAGGGCACGTCCCAGCGCGCGCCTGCGGGGACAGCGGGGACAGCGCCTCAGGGACTGACACTGCCCCGGCTGCTCCCCCCGGGCTGCCCCCAGGGCCGCTCCCCGGGGCCCTCCCTCACAGCTACGCATGGCTGGCACTCCGAGGTTAAGGGTGGGTGGAGTGGCTCCACGGGTGTTAGGTCTGACATGTTCTCATCTCACTGTGACCCACGACTGCATTTGCCTTACTGTGTGTGGGATGTCTGAATAAACTGTGTCCCCACCCCTCCCTTCAGCTCGGCTTTATGTGGGAATTGCAGAGTTTGAGGTGAACTGGCTGTGTTGGGATCTGTCACATGCTGTCCTGTGTGCTCTCTGCTTTTGTCTAAGTGGACCCCTCAGCTGCTCTGCTGAACTGCCTCCTTCCCTCTCATTAGCAGTAATTATCGTGGATTTAAGTTTCTCAATTTGTCTTACTTGAGCAGCAAGTAGGAATGTGACATAAGTATTCACTAGAGCCCTGTAGCTCCAGGAGCCCTGGGGTTCGCGAGCTGGAGCCTGAATTGCTAAACCACAAATCTCTGGTTTGGAAAGGCTGTGTGATCCGGGCAGTGCTGCCCTCAGCTGGCGGCTGAGCTTGGACCCAGGTGGACCCAGGTGCACCCAGGGCTCCCTGCTCTGAGCTGCTGTCAGCGCGGGGCAGAGCAGACTGGCCAGCAAGTGCTGACACTGCACGAGGGAGAAGAATGGCTGAGCTGGGCCTGCTCCATGTCTGAAACACATCAGAGATGCAGTTTTTACCTTCCATGAACAGCCCGTGCACGTAGGAGCCTTCTCTAGGGGGAAATGTTATTTCCTCGCGAGTTTTTTTGGTCACATCTGCTGCCAGACACATCTTATCCAGTGGCCATTGCTTTTTCCTGGCTGTGGACTGCATGATGGCTGTGAGGAAGGACTGGGGGTTGAAGAATCCCGCCAGCCACACTGTTGCAGGCAGCACAAAATCTGTTGACCAGACTTCCAGTTCCTGGAAAATAAACCAGCAGAGTCCTTTAGGGTGGAGGGCGTGCTGTGAGCTGCAGGACACTGTGGCAGAGCTGATGCTTTGCTGTGCGTAACCCAAGCTTCAGCTGATCCTGCAAAATGGAGACTGGCTGGAGGTGGTGTGGGAGGAATAAGCAGCAGATTACCCTGCAGCAATGAAGCTGAAACCCTGAATTCAAAGTGCAGAAAATGTTGCTGTTATTTTTTAACGAAGCCAGTTTTATTAATATTTTTATAGGACACCCAGGGTTGTAATGGGGGTGGGGGGGCTGGTGTTTTTTTGCTAAGGTAATGTACTGCAATGGGAACCCTGGTCAGACTTGTGCTCCCATTCCTGGAGTGACAGCCCTTTTCAGGTACTTCAGGCTGGTTAAATTGACACTGAGAAATAAACCAGTTACCAATAAAGCAGTGCACTGGTGGGGAGAGTCCTGGGGCACCCCAGGCTCTGACAGCCACACGCACTCTGCTCACCCTGATCCGCAGGAGCAGGTCCGCATACCAGTTGGCCAGGCTGAGGAGGGAGGGGTAGGCATAACGTGTCCATGATTCTGGAACGCTGTCGTAGAAGAGAGCATTTGACAGCTCTTCCATCTCGGATGTAATCGTCAGCTCTCCCTTTGAGAAAGAGAGAAGTCCAGGCAGTGTCACCTGCAGCCAGTGGTGGGACAGCCTGAGGGACGTGCGTGGGCTCAGGGAGCAGAAGGCTGGGGCTACCCGGCTGTGCCTGGCCCAGCTTGGTGGGTGGGAGCTGCAGCAAAGGCAGAGAGGGCTTTGGAATCCTGGGAGATGATCCAGGCAGCTGCCTGCTGTGTACCTGCAGTCCCAGGTCCAGCTCCTTCAGCGAGCGCCTGATCTCGTTGGTCAGGATGTTCATCCTTTCACACTCCTGGAGGGCTACAACCGTGTATGGGGTTTTTTCCTTTGCCTTTCCCATCATCTCCTCCATGTTGAACGGGTCTGGCAGCTGCTGGATGATTTCATCCAGGACTGCCTTCACCTGAAATGAGAATGCCATAAACTGCTCTTGCCCAGAGAAAAGTGCTGCAGGTTCCATTTCATTAAGTTGGTAAGATGTTTTCCTTTTTCTGCCCTGGTGTTTCTTTGTACCTCTTCCTCTGTCACTAACACTCCATTCTGTTATTAACTGCTCTTGGGTCTTAAAAAGCTGTAGTAGGGCTGGAATCCCCTCTCCCCTCCCTCTGCTATCCCTTCCTTCCTGCTATGGGGCCTGCTCTCTCAGTTGTTTCCGGACCTGTATCTGCCTCCCCTCTCTAGCCTCTCAGTTGTCACCCTTAAGAGGTTTTTTCCCCACCGTGATTACTTCCCCCCACTTTAAAAAAGTCAGTTAATTTCTGCCATAAAGGACTTGACTCGCCTGTTCCTCTCGGGAGACACCTGAGCCTCCAGCAGCCTCGGATTCCTTGGGCTGCAGCTCCAGCACTGTGCGGAAGAGCCTGTCTGAGGTGACGGTCAGGAAACCCATCTCTGCATTGGGGTGCAGCCCATACAGGTGGGGGCTCTCTCCTGGCAGGTTGTCATCGATGTACTGGTGGTAGGCCTGAGTGCAGGGTCAGGGCCAGCCTTAGCTTGGCAGCGCAGGCAAAGGAGCCCAAAGTTCCCTGCAACCTTGAAAACCCATCACCACTCTTGGGGCCCTTCATGGCACCTGCCCATGGGCACAGAGGCTCTTTTTTAACTTGTATCTCAGCCAAGTTTTTCCCTTTCCATCTCAACCACAGGAATTACTTTTGCAGCAAATCTGCACCTTTCCAGGGGACTGACACTCTTTCCCTACGTTCCCCTTGGTGAGCGAGAGGGAATGTGGGCTCATGCCCATTTTTCCAGAGCAGGGGTTTTCTACAGCAAATTGCAATGTTTCTTACCTCGTAATCCATGCGGGGAGGGATCATAAACCCTGGAGCCAAGGACACCTCCCCGTCCAGCATCTCGGGCTGCACGTACTCGCTCAGGTAGGTGCGGCACAGCCGGCGGTCCCAGTCATCCGTGATGTGCCCCCCGTACATGATCTCCCCAAAGAGGTACCGGAGGTCATCCCACGGGACCTGCAGGGAGAGGCTCAAGCTGGGACTCTCCCCAGGAGTTCCCCATGCAACCACAGAGTGATGGCTCCAGGATTGACCTGTGCAGGGAGGTGATAGTCCCTGGACCCACAGAAGCTTGGGAAGAGGGGTGTCTCTTGATCACCCACAGATTTCTCCTTGTCCCAGTACGAACACAGTCATCTGTGGTTTGAATCCTGTCTTTTTTTCCAACCAGAACTGATCACATCTGTGAGGACAGGTCTAAAGGTGAGACCTCAGCCCTGCTCACCGCACCTGCATTCTTGGGGCAGGCTTAGCTTTTTAGGTGGAACCATCCACCAACCACCAAGGCATGGGTCAGGGCAGGCAGGTGGGCCAGGGCAGGCACTTGCCTGGCTGGAGCCTGATGCCTTTTTCAGCCATCTGTCAGACCAAATACTCATCCCCTTCCCCTGCCTGAGCGTGCAGGGAGCAGGAGAGGAGCTGCTCCTGGCCCTGGGCTTCATGAGATGCTGTTTATGCTGCAAACTGGTGAATGTTCTAAGCAAGGCCAATTGTTGCAGTGTGTGCTGTGCTGAGGAGCAGTCACCTCGTCATCCTCACCTTGGCGTTGGCCTCCAGGTAGTTCTGCAGGACGTTGACAGAGACGGTTAGGTCGCCGTTGTTGAAGGGGTAGGACCTGTTCCAGCCCTGGGTCCCGAACCTGCGCCGCTCGGCCACCGCGGCGTGGAAGTAGCAAAGGGCAAACAGGATGCACCTGAACTCCGACTCTTTGCTGCACTGCTCCAGAGTTTCCTGGAGAGGATTGGTGAGGGTGGGTTGCAGCTGAACATGGCTATCAGATGCCCCTCTCATGAAGAACATTCATAGATAAAAGAGAACTGAAAATGTTCATTAGAAAAAAAGGCACACAATTGTATTTTAAGGATTTCCTAGTTGGTAATTTTTGCACTCATTTGTTTATGAAGGAATTAGGAGTTCACACCCCAACGCCCTGCTGAGGCAGCTTGTTGATGGCAAAGCTGCAGCAGCTCCAGGTTCAGCCTCAGGAAAGGCACTGGCAACCTGGCACTTCCTTGTGTTGGAAACCCTCGGGCAGCTCTTGTTACCCCTAAACCCCTGCCACAGGGAGACCCTGGGCACTCCAGGAGGATGTGCTGGCGAGGGCTGGCTCCAGGTGCAGTGTCCCTGGCAGCAAAGACACCCCCGAGGTGCTCGGCCTGTGGTGCCCAGGAGGGGATGAGCTGTACCTGGAGCCCAGAACATCCCCAGGAGGCAGCTGTGGGAGGGCAGGGGTGGCACGGGGGTACCTGGTTGAAGAGGTCCAGGGCACCGTGCAGGTTGGCACGCATGCCTGTGGGCGGCTCGCTGGTGATCTTGATGGAGTTGTCCAGCAGCCCCTGGGGGATGATGTGTGTCTCGGGGCTGGGGGCTGGCTCGGCGCTCATGAACAGTCGGTACTCGGGGTGGCTTTCTAGGCTGTGGTGCTCCACCAGCTTCTCCAGCGTGCCCAGCCACCGGGCCACTAGGTGGATGTTCTGCAAAAGAAACTCTCTGCACCTTGGGAACCTCACTTCCCCCCGACGCTGATTCCTACTGTGGCTCCACAGGGGGAAGGCACTGGGTACAGCCAGCCAGCCCAGGCAGTGTCACTGCCATCGCCAGCACGGTGACCCTGCATGCTGTGCCTGGACACTGGCAGGACTGTGTGCCCTGGTGTGTCCAGCTGCCATCAGGGCAGTGCGCCCTGTGCTGTGCCCCACTGCCCCCACGCACCTGCAGGATGACCCAGTGGCCCTTGGCAGCTGCCACCTCCATGGCATGCTCTGCCACCACCTCCTGGCCTTGCCCCAGGGATACGTTGTGGATCTTCCCGTTGTCAATGGTGAATCCCAGCCTCGTGCCTGCGAGGGGAATGTCTGCTGTCAGTATCAGTACTGAGTGGGTCTGTGCAGCTCTGGCTGCTTGGCCAGCAGGGCTGGTGCCAGTCTGGGTGGGCAGTGCCTCACCCAGTGCCTCCACGTCCTTCAGCGGGTCAACACCAGGGGAGAGGATGAAGAACATGGGCGAGGAGGGGCTGCTCTCCTTGTACACCTCAGAGAAATCAATGCTCCTTCCTTTCACATACTTGCTTCCCATTTTCTCTTCCACAAATTTCCTACAGAAAAATAGAACCATCCTGTGAGATGGGAACAGCCCCTGGCTGCAGCTGGAGTGGTGACACTCTGGGGCTCTTGCAGGAGAGCCCTGTGCTGGACACCAGGTACCTGATGGCATAGGTCATCCTGTCAGGGCGCAGGCACCGCAGCACACACAGCTTCTGCAGGGCTGACTTGTTCTTCCAGTCCATGGGGAACACCTCGTTCTCTGGTGCCTCCATCTCCACAAACCTTTTCCATCGCTTTGCTGAGCTCTCAATGTCATTCTCCAGGCTGGTGAACTCTTCCATTTCTGAAAGTGCCTTCAGGTTCCACAGAAAAGGACTAAATCACTCCTGGGCTCTGCTCATCCCCAGGGACCCTCTGCAGGTGACCCCAGGCTCGCTGCAGTAGGGGCTGTGCTGGCATTGCCTTGGCGCAGTGGGTGACTGCACAGACCCACCTTGACAGCACCCCAGTTCTGGTTCTGCAGGAAGTCCACAGGGGACGTGACACCAGTCTTGGAAGGGAAGCGCAGGAGAAAGTCCAGCTCTGCTGGGTTCACTTCCTTCTTGAGGGCCAGGACCTGAGAGTTGGGAGTGCAGCCTCAGAGCCACCCAACGCCCACGGCCCCAGTGTGAGGGGCGAGAGGCTCTGAGCATCCACAGCAGCACCAGAGTAAGAGAACAAGCTGTCTAAAGCCACATGAATGCCTGTTGTACAGCAGGAGGGATTACCTGGAAGGCAACCTGGGCCAGGAAGATGAGTTTGTCTCTCTCAAAGAGGCCCTGAGCAGTGTACACATAGACTGAGAAGGTGATCTGGTCTGTCAGGTTGATCACCCTTTCCCGGGTGTCGTCGCTGGGGACTGCTCGCTGGATGGCTTTCTCAAAGACCCCGTTGAAGGCCTGAGGAAGATCCCAGCAGGCATCAGCATGTGGTGCTGGGGTCTTGTCAGCAGCATTGAAGCTGAAACACCGAATCTCTGTGCTCCCCCAACTCTGTCCCACCCACAGAACATCTCTGTCCCTCCTCACTCCCCGTCTACCTTGAGAGAGAACTGGTAGATGGGGTTGATCTTGCAGAGGTCACTCAGGATGAAGTACAGCAGGGATGCTCGCTCTGCTGCTGGCCGGTAGTTCTCTCTCGCAACGTTTATTTGTACTTCAGTGACTTTAGCTTCTTTTACCTGGAGGTGCAGGGGGGTGGGTGTTACCAGAACCCCATCACACACCAAAGCAGTGCCCACCCTCCTGCTTCGTGCCCAGCCGAGATGTCCCTCTGCATGTGGCAGCAGCTCTAGCGAGCACATTTACCTTTTCCTCAATTTCCTTGGCTGTGCGCTTTGTTATCTCCAGGTTCTCCACCAGTGCTGTGTCCCGCAGGAAATCTCCCCCAGCAGCTGACAGCCGGGCGAGCAGGGAGTCCTCCAGCTCCTTCAGCCTGATCTTGAACTCGTTCTGGCTCTTCGTCAGGCTTGCCTGCAACAGCGGCACCCAGGGATGTGTCACTCGAGAGGTACACCAGAGGGCTGGCACCAGTCCTGCTGTCATAGGGCCACCCTGGTGCGAGGGAAGGTGGATGTGGCCCTGCTGGGTCCCAGCATCACTCCAGGGTGAGGTGATGAGCGTGCCCAGGCAGTGCTGGCTGTGGGGACCTGCAGCTGCAGGGTCTGCTCAGGGCTTCCTTGGCTCACAACCAACAGCAGCGGGCACAGAGGGGAGCTCTCACGCTCCCTGCCCAAACCCTCTGCAGTGCCCCAGCCTCCCCACCCCTCTAACCACCCCCCTAACCCCTGTACCTTCAGGGCCTCCCCACCCCTCTAACCACCTCCCTAACCCCTGTACCTTCAGGGCCTCCCCACCCCTCTAACCACCCCCCTAACCCCTGTACCTTCAGGGCCTCCCCACCCCTCTAACCACCCCCCTAACCCCTGTACCTTCAGGGCCTCCAGGTCCGGCCGCTCCCGGGCCACCACAGCAGCCAGCAGCTGGTCCTCCAAGCCCTCCCGTGTCACCAAGAAGTTGATGAGAGTGCACTGAGCCTGCACCTCTGGCTTATAGTGCGGGTTGAAACATCGGGTGTGCAGGATTAGGCGGAACTGCTGGTTATACTCTACTTCTTTATCTCCAATCCTAATGTATCTGTTCAGTTAATTAAACAAATTAATCCCCACACACTGGGCAGTAATTCATCAGACAGATGCCCTCAGCCTGTGTGCTGTTCCTGGCCACTTGGGATGAATTTCTTTGGTTGGGAAAAGGCACAGCAAGGGCAGAAGTACCAAACCAGACCTGGCAGGGCAAGGATGGAGGAACAGGAGCTGGAGACTGCCCTGCCACAGCCCTTCATGGCCTCTAGGGTGCAGTTCCCCTTCCAGCTTTTCATGCCATATGGCAGGTGTCCCAGGGAACATGTCCTTGAGTCACTAAATGAACTGGATGCCAAGGACCAGGCCACATTCAGTACAGGTGTCCTCCACGGGACATACTGGAGAGCACTGGGAGATGTGGCCAAAGCAAAAGAAGGATCAGGCTCCCAAGCTGCCCACAGTGAAGGTTCATCTAGCAGCAGGTTGGGGCAGCAGTGGCTGCTTGGGGCAGGTGAAACCCCTGAGCATTGGGGTGTGCTGACCTGCCCTTGAAGGTCCTGCCCAGCAGCGGGTCCAGCACTGCCTCTATCGTCTCCCCGATGTCCTCGATCAGCAGCGTCTGTCCTTCAGAGACCGCCTGGGCAATGATGTCCAGGTATCTGAGGGGGGACAGGGGAGGTGTCTGTGGCAAGCCTGTGCACTGTGGGGGGCTTGGGCTGCTGTGGGGGGCTCACAGAGTGCTTTCCACCCACTGTGCCCTGTCGGGACCCCGTTGTGCTCTGCCAGTCCTGGCCCCCACAGAGCTTTTGGAAGTGTCGGGTACACGGTCAGGGCTGCTGCCCTTGGGTCCTCCGGCTCTGATGGGGACGTGATTGCCCTGACTCTGCACCCTTCGATGGCAGGGAAAGGGGAGCCGGTGCAGCCTGGGCCTGTGCCCACCCCACAGCCCCTGGCCCACCTTTTCTGGCCCAGGCGGACGATCTGCAGGTCCTCCCCAAATTTGTTCTTGATCCACTTGCCGCCCTGCAGCTGGGCGTCCACGAGCAGCGGCCAGCGCTGGGTGCTGCAGAGGATGGCCGCGTTCTCGGTGGAGGTGCGGTCGCTGGGCAGCCCCTGGTTGTTCCAGGCAGCCACATCGGCAGAGTCTGTCAGGAGGCTGAGGGGGTCCAGGTCCGGGGTGATAGGGATGGGCACCTGCCGGGAGGGGCTGTTGGGTGCCTGGCGCGGAGGCGTGGGAGCCCCCGGTGGTGCAGGGCACGGGGAAAGGCACTCTGAGGTGGAACCTGCGGCCCCTCACCGACTGCCCCTGGAGGAAGGGGACCCAGTGCTTCTCCAGAAGCTCAGCCCTGTACTTCTTGGTAAAATATCCGATGTAGGACACGAAGGCGGAGACCAGCAGCACGTCTCCGCACAGCGTCTTCTCCTGCTCTCTGAGCTCCTCCACTGACTCAGCCCAGCGGACGTTTTCGGATGCCAGGCCCCCAACGAGCCTAGGGGTAGGAGGGGATGGTGCTGGTGCTGTGACCAGGCCAGGGCTGGGTGGCAACTCAGCCATGGTGACCTGGGCCGTTGTCACCAAACATCTCCATGGCTGCCTCCCCCCTGAATGTCTGGCCCAATTAATCTCAGAATTGTTTAATTTGGGGAGGGTATGGGGGGCTCTGCTGCTCCCATGGCCTTGGTGTCAGGGCCACTAGGCGATGCCTGGGAGCAGCAGCCTGCCCTGATGCTTCAGAGCCAGTGTTTGCGTGGTACCTGTTTGCCAAGTTGATGACTTTGTTGGTTTCATCAGCCTCCTGCTGGCATTTGATCTTCTCTGCTGTGGCTTTCTCAAACTGAGCAGTGAGAGTCGCCAGATTTTGATTCAGGGCCTTTGGAAGAGAACAGCCTTAGAGCTATTCCCTGCCCAGATGGGAGGCTCCATGGTCCCAGAGCTCTGCAGCATCTCCTGCCCAGCACAGTGCTTGGGCTGGGCTCTGGGTTCATGGAGTTCTTTTGTTCATCTGGTGACTGAGGGGCTCGTGGCTGGGGGCTGTGGGGACACACACTTACCACAATTTTGCTCTTAATTTTACTCAGCCTCGCCTGCGCCTCTGCCAGCTCGGCATCAGCATCGGCCACTGCCTGTCTCTTGGGCTTCACCGTGCAGTGCACCTCGTAGAAGCGCACCATGTTGAGGCACCAGGAGCACAGCCCTGCTGCGGCCGTTGACTTGGACTTGATGAACTCAGGATTAAAGCTGGGGTCGTTCCGGTAGGGCCTGGAGCGGGAGGACAGCCGTGCTGTGGAGCTGCCGGCAGCCCGTCCCTCTCCTCCCGGGCTGCCTCTGGGTGGCAGCGTGGGAGAGCAGGGCCAGCGCCTGCATCCCACTCCTGTCCCTGAACCCTGCTGGGCTCTGCGTCCCCCCTGGCCGCCCTGCCAGGGCAGCTGCTGGCAGGGGCTGTGAAGGGGTAGGAACCAGCCGTGGACTCACTCAAATGCCTTGAGACAGGCCTCAGGGATGTTTTCCCCATCATAGTTTTTTAAGCTTGCAAGGAAAGTGTCTGCTTTTCCTATCTTGACTTTTCCTGCTGTCCAGCTCTTGTCCTTTGGAATCTTGCCATTTTCGGCCGTCAGAATCAACACAGCTGCCATCACATTCACTACCTCTGGTGGTGGGGCCCCAAAGGACTTCAGCTCCGTCAGGTTGTACTGGAGAGGGACCACAGGGCCACTGAGCATGCCCCTGGCCCAGGGCTGCCGGCCCTGGCTGGGCACCTGCTGCCCCCCGAGAGGTCACCCACCTTGTTGAGCGTGTCGAGGGCCTCGCGGGCGGCCGAGAGCACCACCTCTGCTTCTGCCAGGTCGCTCGCACAGGCTCGTTGCTTCTCAGCCACCATCTGGGGAGGGAGGACATGGCACGGGGTAAGTGGCTGTAACCACAGAGCTCACGCTGCTGTCCCACATTGGACACCAGCTCAGCACTTTGCACCTTGTTGATGGCCTCGACCTTCAGCTCCTCCTCATCAGCAATGGCTTTCTCCTTGCTGACCTTCTCTGTCTCAACACCCACCACGTGGATCAGTTTGTCTGTGTCCTCGTTCTTCTGCTTCAGCTCTATCTCCTGGACTGCCAGCATGGCTTTCAGGTCGTCCACCTCAATGAGGGAAGAAACAGAGCAGATAAAAGGGCTGATCCTGCCAAGCCCTGCCTGGTGGAGCAGCAGTGTCTTGGTATGGGGCTTGGGGACCTCACAGACACTGTGACCATCCTGCAGGGATGTGCCTGCTCTCCCACCCTGTGCCAGACCCAGAACAGGCCTGATGCACAAGAGAGGCTGTGGGCAGGCACCTGTGATGCTGTGCTCCGCAGCTTCATCAGCCCCTTCTCCAGCCTGTCGATGCTGCCGGAGAGCATGCTCCTTTTATCTGCCAGCAGGTTCTGGTAGAGCTTTATCTGCTCCAGGAAGGTCTTTGGCGTGGTGTAGTTATAGCGTCTCTCCACGGCCAGGTAGGTCTTGGACATCTCCTTTGAGCTTGTGTGGACGAAGGACATGAACTGGCTGATGGAGGCCTTGACCTCTGGCTGCACAGAGAGCACAGACAGGAGCTGCTGCAGCGGGTGAATGTGGTGTGCAGTGGCTGCACTGAGCCCTCCTGCAAGGCTGGCTCTGTGTGCAGCCACAGAGGCCAGAGCAAAGTGACCCCTTTCATCAGCAGCACAACGCAGAGCTGAGATAGAGCTGGTGGTAAAGGCACTGGTGCTGGTTCCCATGCCCAGCTCTGTCCCTGACATCCCTGTGTGGGGAGGAGCTGCTGTCCCTGGGCTGTTGCCTGTGAGGGTGGTGTTTTAAGGACAGAATGGAAAGGGAGGGCTCATCCTCACCAGCACAGCACAGGCTGCAGGCTCTGAGGCTGGAACCAGCTGTAAACTTATCCCAGACCAATTCCTAGCTTGCTGTTCCCAGCCCTCTGGGTCATACCAGACCCCCATTCCTGGGCACACTAAGCACAGAGAGCAGCAGAGTTCACTGCTCAGTGCAGCCTGGGATCCCTGGTGCCCTAGGACAGCAGCTGTGCTGGATGCCAGCTCACCTCGATGTCTGGTGTTTCCTCCAGGAACCTGCTGCTGACGGACACGAGAGCGTCCTCCGGCCACTCGTGGAACCAGTCGATGGCCGTGCAGTTGACCACAGCTGGGAACCTCCTGGCCCGCACACGCAGGGTTGAGCCCACGGGGGAGAAGCAGAGGACAACCTGGGGCACAACAGCAGTGCCTGAGTGGGGTGCCCCTGCTGCCAGGGTGGGGGCAGTGTCTCTGGGGGCTCCACATGACTGCAAAGGTTCTGCTGCAGACCTGAGCTTTGCTGCCTTCCTGTTGACTCTCACCAGGGCGGGAACTGGGTTCCCTTTGGTGCCTGCAGTCAGCAGCTGAGGTCAGTGCTCCTGTGGGTTTCCCTGGGAGTGCCCAGCGTGGTCTGTGGCTGGGGAAGCCACTGACCCACTCTGCCCCCAGAGCGGTTCTGCCCCACGCCTCTGGGGCTGGGGGCACCTGGGGAGTCTCTGACAACACCTTTTGCTTAAACCCAGCATCCTGGGATGAAACCTCGGTGTTCTGTGGCCTGTTGCAAAGGGGTTTTGGATGGGGCAAATCAGGGGCACAGACAAATTAACCTGGAGAGCAAACACCCACCTTTAACTGGCGCCTGACTTTTTCTATAAATAATTTCCAGCAGTTTTCCTTTGTATCCTCCAATCCAAGGGACTTCACTTGAGGCCTCATAGACCCGATGATGGTTTCCAGGTCATTATCCTGAAAGAGGCCTGGCACCTCCCCAGACGCCAAGAAATCATTGATCACAACCAGGAATGATTCTTCAGCCACCTGGGAGTCTGTCATCAGGAACACGCCGGGGATGTTCTTCACAGCTGCTTTGATGTACTGGGAGGCAAGGTCCAGCTGGGACAGAGAGAAACTGTCACCCCCCAGTTCAACCCCCATGAGGTGCTCTCTAAAGTGACCAGTTTGGAGCAGCCCTGGGCTGCCCCAGAGAGCTGGAAGGGAGCCTTTGGGAAGGAGCTGGTGCCAGGTGCTCTGCCCAGGCACAGGTCCAGCACCAGGGCTGCCCACACCACCGCCCACACCACCGTCACCAGTAGCTCCTGCCCATGCTTGGCTGGGAAGCACTGCGGCCCCTTGGGGCAGGACTCAGGGTGTCACCTGTGGATCCTCGTGTGCAAACACAGTGTCACAAGGAGAGCAGAGCCTCGTGAGCCCCCCCAGGTGCCATCACTGCAGGTGCAGGACCCAGCCCCAAGCAGGTGGCACTGAGGCAGGGTCCAAAGCTGCTCCTACCTTCAGGTCTGGGATGCCGTAGCCTTTCCTCAGCGTGATCTGGAACACGCTCAGGTTGCTGATGTGAGCTGCCAGCCGTGCCAGGCTCTGCTTCCCACTGCCTCCCACCCCCACCAGCAGTGCGTTGCCCCGAGGAGACTCCAAGATCCGGCTAATTCTGCAAATGTGAGACACTGCGTCTTCAAAGAGCACCTGAAGAAAACAGGAGGGGAAGGTTTGGTGTTCTGGATCAGGGCAGAAAGAGCAGTGAATGCCCCATAATGTACCAACCCAACCAAGCAGTGCCGTGCTGCAGTCCCATGTTTTCAGGGCAGACCTGCCTGCCACAGGCACTCACCAGATTCATCGCTGCATTCACCTCATTGTAGCTGTCCAGGGCTTCCCCTAGCAGGTTACTCAGAGATGCCCAGCTTGTCACTGGCATGTACTTGGACTCATCCATGCCCTGGGCAAAGTGGCAGTAGATGTTGGGCTTGGCGAACATCAGCTCTTCATTGATCTCCTGGGAGAGGCAATTCCAGCTGTGGGGCTCAGCTGTGGGGCACCTGGGGGCACCACTGGGCTGGAGCACCCTACTTTTCAGCACAACTCACTTGAAAGGAGGCTTTGCTGATGTCGGCCATCACCTTCTTGAAGCTGTACTGATCCTCTTCATCGACAAGCTTGTCTCCATACACCCTCTCTGCTTCGTGGAGCCAGAGGCGCACCAGGTCCACGGGGGTTTTCAGGCAATCAGGGGTGGAGAAGAGCAGCCCCTGACAAACAAATCCCACAGCCCTTAGCGTTACTTTAGTGCTGCTCAGAGCTGATTGCAAAGGTTTGCTCTGGGGAGAGGTCAAGGCCCTTTTCAGGGATGCTGCATGCTGCAAGGATGTGGGATCAGGAAAGGGAGGAACAAGGATGGTTTAGAAGAAACAGCTCTCCCATACCTGGAATATGTTGGAGAGGTCCCGCAGGTTGAAGATATAGTGGAACTTGATGGCTGTTGGCAGAAAGTTGGCGGCAACCTTCTGGTGCAGGGCTGTTGGCAGGACAGGGCGGTGAGCAGGCTCAGGTTCCTGAGGCCCCTGAGCAGGGCATTCCCCAGGGGCTCGTCCCACCCCAGTGTGGCAAAGGCTCACCCAGCGCTGCTGCCACCAGCTTGGGCTGCATCTTCTGGAGCGGCATTGGCACATTGTGACGGGCCAGGTGCTGCTGCAGGATGGTGCCATACACGGTGCTCAGAGCCTCGCGGCTGGGGAAGCACACGGCGAGCACGCAGAAGTGGCGCTGCAGAAAGGGCAGAAACGGACGTGGGCACTTGGTCCCACGGGGGCTGATGCAGCCAGCTGGCACTGCAGGGTCCCCTGCCTCATTCCACCCTCTGGGCTTCGGTGCCTGGAGGGTGAATGTGCCAGGCAGAGCCGTGCCCCGGGCCCTGCCCACCTGCAGCCGTGGGTCGATGGTGAAGGACCCCGCGGTCGGGTTCATGCAGGCCACGTACTGGCAATTGCGAATGTCCTTCAGGGTCAGTTTGTTCCTGTCGTACCTGTGCGGGGACCAGCACCATGACACTTTCCCCAGGGATGGGGACAGGTTCCCCCCATCGTGCCATGCCCCTCCAGCACCCACCAGTGCCCATGGTCCAGGTGCTGCCGAATAAGCGTGTGTGGTGCCACAGTGCCGTACTTGTCCACCTCTGGCATGTTCATGTCATCGATGAAGTAGATCAGCCTTCTGGTGCCAGGTGGACCAAAAACTCTCCCAGATTTCTTCTCCAGGGGTTTCTCAAGGACGGCTGCAGTGAGAGGAGTAGGTGGGTGGGGGTCAGCACTGTAGGACCCTGCGGCACAGCCCAGTGTGGGGCCAGCTGCTGGCTCTGCGAGCCTTACCCTGCAGCATGGCCGAGGTTGTGTAGAAGTTGAGGGGCACAGACTGCACCAAATATTCATCTGTGCCGAGTGCTTCCAGCTTGTCCCACATCAGGACTGATTTTCCCGTCCCTGCATTCCCCACCAGCATCACCGGCCGCTGCTTCTCCATCAGCAGGTCCATGAAGTAGCGGAGGCGAATGGTCTCTGTGGTGTGCACCACGGCCGCCTGGGGAGAGGCTCTGTCAGTTCTGCATTGCCCTGGCACTGCCAGAGCCCTGCACAGCGCTCCTGGCAGCTCCAGCAGACAGTGCTCTCTGCAGGCAAACCTGGTCCCTCTCTAAAGCAACATGTCTTATGTGCTCTGTTGTTCTAAAGACTTTCTGACCCAAACCAAGTTATTACACGGAACAACATGGACAACTCCTGAAACCACCACACAGCCACAGCTCCTCGCCCTTTTTCCTGACAGCTTAGACAGCCCCCGCAAGATGCCACTGTAGGAAACACAAATGGAGTGCTAAAGGACATTTTGCACTCAGGTAATAGTCACAGCTATTTTGCGAGACTCTCTGAAGCTGCAGGTTAGTCTGAAGGTGGAGGAGACGTGGAACTCACAGCCCTTGCCTGAGGCTTCTCTGGGGTAAAGAGAATCACTGGAAGCCATCAGGTTTGATGGGTGCTACCAGTCTGAATCCTGATGATGCTCCACACATTGCTGAGGGGAAGACTGTGGAGCGACAGTCAAACAAACACAGTGCTTGTGGGAAATACCTGTAAGGGGATGTCGGGGTCGAGCTCGAACTCTGGCACTCTTTCATCCCAGAGATTGAATGTCTTCGTTTGTGGATGAATGTAATAGTCAAAAACTGTCCCCTGATTAGGAAACTTGACGGCTTTAAATTCCGACAGCCACCACTTGCTGAACTGCTGGCGGTGATCCACCAGCTGGAGGACAAAAGAGAGACACTCAGACCCCAGCCACAGGATGGGATGCAGAGAAGGGTGGCAGGTGCTGGGCAGTCCCTTGGCTGTACCTGGTCCTGGAACAAGGCCCCACCAAAGGCCCAGATGCAGGCAAAGACGAAGAAGAGCTCGTATTGCTCCCGGGGTGAGTCTGGTGGGACATTCTGTGGTGTCAGAAAACATTCTAGCAGGGACAGAACTGTCTGTATGGCCGTGACGTCAGGAACAGGGGTGATTGTCTTGAACTCAGACTTGAGCTTCTCCAGGCATGGTGGCAGGTACTTGTCAAAGAGGATCATCAGAGCAGCCTTCTCAGACTTCACTGTCCTTGTCTCAATCCAGCTGGCCACAATGCTGTGGGAGAGACAAACAGGGCTGCAGCAAGTTTTCCCTTCCCCTTCCCCTTCCCCTTCCCCTTCCCCTTCCCCTTCCCCTTCCCCTTCCCCTTCCCCTTCCCCTTCCCCTTCCCCGCCCAGCTCACGGGCTCCAGCCCAGGTCTGCGGGGTTGATGTAGAGGATCCCAGCCCGGGACACGGTGGCCGGCGTGGCCGTGCGCAGGTGGCTGATCTCGAAGATGAGCCGCATGGTTGGAGTGAGGGGGATGCGCTCGTTGCTGGCCAAGGTGAGAACCTGGGGGAAGTGGCTCGTTGTGGGGGATGTCTGAAGCTGGTCCACCCGAGATCAGAGATGAGCAAAGCCCCTGGGGTGTGATGGCACCAACCTTATTGTCATCCATGACTGTGTTCAAGGACTCGATCCACATGGGATCAATGTCTCCATCAAGGATGATCCATTTGGGCCCATCATGTGTGATGTTGGCCAGGTCACGCATTGCTGTGGAGAACAGGCCTGCCCCACAGAGAGACTCAGGTTGTTCCTCTTCACACACAGCCGCTTTCATGGGATTGGTGCTCCCATGAAACACGTTCCTTCTCCCTCCCATTCCAGGAAAGAGGCCCAAGGAAAAGTCTTCCCATTGCACCTCATGTCCCATAAACTGAGCTCACAGCACTGGTTTCTCACCATCCTTCCATTCCCGTGTGGCTGGATGGATGATCCCAAACAGCTCATCGCAGGTCACAGCCTTGGGGTCCAGGTCCACGGTGACCGGCCTCCTCTTCAGCATTTTGTACGTCTTGTTGAGTGACTTCAGCACCTGTGCAGAGAGGATGGTGCAGCCACAGGTGCTGATCCCACTGGGGCAAACACAGCCTTCAGCAGCCTCTGCCTGCGGTGGGGTCATGGGGCCCTGCTCCCACCTGGACTGCTGGGGAAGCCCCTGAGGGCTAGCCGTGCAGAGCCAGCCCCTGGACAGGGCACTGTGTGAGCCCAGGCCCTGCCAGCAGCCCTGTCTGTCATCCTGCTGGCACCACAGCATGCCCAGGATCAGTCCTGAGAGCGTGCCCCTGTCTGCTCTCTGTCTTTGTCTCTGCTCTGCCTGGGGGTGTCTCTCTCAGGACAGCCCTGAGCTGAGATCCCAAACCTGCTCCCCTGCAGGGGCTGACACACGGTGCCTGCGGGCCTGGTACGGCCGTGGCTGCGCTGCTGTCCCCTGCCCAAACACTGCTCTGGCAGGGCTGGGGGCTGCACGGCCCTCACCAAGAAGCCGTGGGAGGCCATGGGATATGCTTGGCCGAGGCCAGGGGGGCCCCATGTCCTCAGGATGGTTCGGCCCTACCTGGGACTTGCCGCAGCCGGCGTTGCCAACGACAAAGACGGAGTGTCGCACTTGGAGCAGCTCCTCCAGCTGTACCACCTTCAGCACAAAGTTCTCCTCCGCCTGCAGCTTCAGCTCCAGCACGGACTCACGGATGACCTGGGAGGGAGAGCAGGCACTGACCACCAGCAGCCTTGGAGAGGCCCTGGAGATGAGCTGGCTGCGCCCAGAAGCGCTGAATGGACCATCAGCCTCTGGATCCTGCCAGGACCAGGACACCTCTGGCAATGGTGCCGTGCTTGGGCTTGCACCTTCTCAAAGTTGAGGTCCCTCTTCCTGGGAACGTCCAGTGCTGGAAACAGGTCTCCAATCAGCCCCAAGAACACAGGCAAGTCATCTGTCACAATCTTGGGGATATTGAAGTCTCGCAAAGCTCTCATCAGGACCTGGTCCTCTGCAGAGCCGGGGTCCCCCCTCTTTAAGGAGCCTGCCACCACCAGCACGGACTTGATGGCCCGCAGCCCCCAGTCGTAGTGGTCCTGTGACAGGAAGCAGAGAATCACCATTTCACTTTGGTGAGAGAGAACTGCTTCAAACAGCACTGCAGAGGAAAACACTGTCCATCAGCCAGGTGATCCACATGGCACTTACTGAGCTGGACCTAAACCGAGCTTATCTACAGGAGAAGCCTCTGGCAGTCTTGGGGGTGGTCTGGAACTGGGAATCTGACTTCCTTCTTGGAGGCATGTTTATAGTGTAAATCACCTCTCTTGAGATGAATATCTGAATGCTCTCGCCTCAACCAGCCTAATTCTAATTCTAATTCCATGCTATTCTATTTTTGGGCTTCTTGATTCCATCCTGAAGGCAGGAAGGTGCCATATGATGCACCTGGTAGAAGTGGATCGTGTCCAGCCATAGACCTGAGCTGTGCAGAACTGTCATTCTGTGTGTCACCACCAGCAATCCCACCACAGTGTGTCAGCTTTGAGGATCAAACGGGCTCTTTCCTCTCCCAGCCTGTGTAATATTGTGTATTACCTGTTTTGACAGCAGCTCTTTGCAGAGCGTGTAGAGAGTGATGAACTTTCTTGCCAGGAGCCTGGCATCGAGAAATCCCTCTGCCACAAGCATGATTTCGCAGATCAGTTCAAAATCAGGAACCACCATAGCGCAGGGTCTAGAGAGGAGCAGCTGCTGTTGCCAGGGCTGCTTACCACGTCCTTGCCCTCCCACAGCTCCCAGGGTTTGCCCCCAAGTTTCCAGTGCGATGAACAGTGAGCTGCTGCAGTTACACCTGCTGGGGTCTCCTGCCCAGACTCCTTCCAAGCGGGGCTCATGTCCCACCAGACTGGGGCACACCAGCCCTTCTGCAGTCACCGGCTGAGTTTCACCAAGGACAGGGGTCCCACAGCACCTCTGTGCCTCCCCTTCCAGTGCTTCACCACCTTTTGGTCAACTCTCTATTGGATTTGAGCTGAGGGTGGCAACCCACCTGAGCATGCTGTCCCCTTGCTGAGCAGCCCAGCTCACCCCACCTGGCCACCTCTGGGGAGTGACAGGACTGTCCCGTGGTGCCAAGGGCTCCCTCACACGAGGGCCACCACCCTTGGCTCAGGGTGCTACGGGTGTGGCACAGGCGTGCCAGCATGGAGGGACCCACCTGAACAGAGCTTTCAGGTTCTCGGGCAGCTCTGTGCGCCCAGCGTAGCCAGGGTTCATGGTGATGAAGATCCCCACCGATGGCACCAGCGAGATGGTCTCACCAAGGAAGTTGAATGTTTTCTTCCTACCACGGATTGCATCCTGAATACATTTTACCTGCCAGGTGAGCAGAGGTGTTGGCTTCCTGCCCAGTGCTCTGGCTGTCCCTGACTGCTCCCCTAGGTGAGCCTGAGGGTTTGGCTTTGGCAGGAATAATGAGGTCTTGCTGAAGCCACAGCAGCAGGAGATCTGGCCTTAAACCAGTTCCTTCCTAATCACCCCAACTCCCTGTCCCGGGTGATGGCAGAGCTGGGGTGTGACAGGTCACCAGGATGGACACAGCTGGACTGTGAGGTTTAACTGTGCCCAAATCCCCTGCACTGCTGAGATTCCACCCCCCACCCTGTGTCCAAAGAGGACAGAGTGGAGAGAACAGTGTCACACTGTCCTGCGAGTCAGGTTTAACTGGGGCAGCATCCAGGACGTGAGCTGGGAAGTCTCTCTGGCACCCAGTGCCACTGTGTTGTGGGGACAGCACGCACCTGCACCGCAATGACAGACAGGACCTCCACCAAAATGCGATTGAACTCGTCAAAGCAGCCCCAGGCACCTGTCTGGGCAAGTCCTTTGTAGATGTTCCCACAGGACTGGAGAGAAACACAGCAGAGGGACAGGGCTCAGGCACTATGATCCCTCATGGCAGCTGCAATGGGGGATTTGGTGACAAAACTCGAGAGCTGAGAGCTGCTCGTGCCTTACGGACTGGGCTCTTCCCTAGGGAAATTCCCCACAGGGATAAAACCCCTCTGCCGGGGGTCCCCTGGGCTCCCACAGACCCAAAGACAGGATCCCTTGTCTCGGACACCCCGTGGTTCTCAGCTCGGTGCCACCCTCCCGCTGCCCCGTGCCCTACCTTGTAGTCCATCTGCTCGGAGCAGTTGAACACGTAGACCATCATGCCCACGGCCCGGCCCAGGTCCTTGGTGGTCTCTGTCTTCCCGGTGCCCGCAGGGCCAGCGGGGGCGCCCCCCATGTAGAGGTGCAGGGACTGTGTCAGGGTGATGTAGCACCTGTGCAGGGAGGGCCGGGGCTGAGCGGGGCCTGGCACCAGGGCAGGGGCAGGGGGAGCCAAGCCTCACCTGTCGGTCAGGGGGGTGATGACCAGCCGGGGCGTGTTCCCCAGGTACTCGTAGGCGTACTGCAGCTGAGCGTCGCAGATGTTGGCGAAGCAGTGCTTCTCCCCGTCATCCCAGCGGTGCCGCAGCTGGGACTGCCAGGCAAACGCCTGCGAGTTCTCCACCTGCGGAGCAGCCGGCTGCCGAGGCGGGCGGGCACTGCCACTGCCCGCCCCCGCCCGCTGGGACAGCCACACACCCTGCCTCGGGGCTGCTCGCCGCCTCCCAGCGCTGGGACAGTGGGCAAAGGGGTCCCAGGGCTGTGCCGGACTGGGTGGGGACCATCCCTCCTCACGGCCCAGCCCAGTCCACACCCACCAACAGAGGTGCCCAGCCTGAACGCAGTGGAATGGTGGGAAACCTGTGCTCCAGAGTTCTGAGGGATGCTGCACCAAAAATTCCCTCTGGTAACAAATACCTTTGTTTGGATCATTTTGCCCACAACATCCCTCGCATGGACATCAATAGTACAGATTGTCATGATCTTCATTCTGTCTCCAGCGCTCAGGTTCCCAAGCAGCAGGGAAATCAGAGCATTCAGCCGAGCGATCTGGGGAAGGACAGAAACATTGGGCATAGAGATTATGCCCTCGTTTGCCCACCTCTCAATGACCCCTGGCCTGGCAGAGAGGCTGGGGCTGGCTCTAGGTCGGGTGCAGAAGATGCCAACCTGCTTTTTGTTATAATCCTTCAGGGCATTCTCGTAACCTTTCTCCAGACTCGCAAAGGCAAGTCCAACCTCTGTGGTCCAGGCGATCTGGGTGCACGTGAGAGCGATCTGCAGCAAACCACGGGGACAACACGGCCATGAAGAGGAACCTGCTGTGGCTCAGGGTAGGCACCTGTGCCTCCCGGGCTCTCTGCCCCTCTGCCTGTCCCTCTCAGAGCTGGCTCAGCCTGGCCCCATGCAGCAGCACCCACCTGGGCTGGGTAGTCGAACACCCACTCCTCCCGTGGCTTGTCCTCGTAGGTGCCCAGGGCCTGGGGCATGAGGTTTCGCAGAGTGGAGCGCATGCGCTCCAGCAGCCGGTTCAGCCACACCTCCACCTGCAGGGCCACACCAGCAGAGCTGAGCGAGGGGCTCCAGCCCAGCCGTGCTGCGCAAACCTCTCCCTGCACGCAGCAATGCCCTGCAGAGAGAGTCCGGTGCCAGTCCCGCAGAGCACACCCCACGGGATGTGATGGGGGGTGGTCTGAGGGCAAATAGCCCAGGGGTAAGCACCCTGCAACCCTCGAGGGATGGTCAGGCTGAGCAGGTTCACACCACTGTGCTGCTCTGTACCTACAATGCAGGTGCCAATTCTAGGGCTTTTGACCAAAAATCTTTCTAGTTGCATTTTTATACTCCTGCCAGACTGTTAGAGCACAACCAGCAAAAGGCTCGTCCCCATCCTCAGCCTGCCCCCCACGCCAGCCTCCACGAAGCTCAGCTGACCTGGCCAGACAGGTCACAGTCTGCATCGAAGTCCATGTACTCCCCGTCCCGGCTGAACATCCCCTGGGCCACCTTCCGAGGCTTTTTGTCTGAGTCTTCCTGGAACTTCAGCTTGGCCAAACTGTCAAACAGCTTCGTCAAGTGCCGGGACACCTGAGAGCAGAGGCACAGCCACTGTCAGGACCCCGTCACCTGCAGAGGGCTGATCAGCAATTGGATCTAGCCCTGAGTGCTCCCTGGGCACTGCACCCCCAGGAAGGCAGATCAGGGATGGTGGTCTGCCCACAGGAGTCAAAAACATTCTAAAACTGCTAAAACAAGTGTAGGGAAATGGCACGGGACTCAGCCCCACGCTCATACACAGCCCACACCTCAAGGGGCTCGGTCCCCTTGGATAAAATATCCAGTAGGTCCGCAGAGGAGACGAAATAGAACCGGGGAAAAGCCAGTCTTTTGGTCTCCAGGTATTCAGCCAAGGCCTTCTCACAGACCGCCAGCCTGGCAGGAAACAGAAAAACCTGCATTAACCCCCATACAGCGGCTTTACCCCTTGCTCAGTCCTTGTCCTGCTGACGCTTTGGAGAACCAACCCCTTCCTTTGGCCTCCCAAATGCTTCTCCAGGATCACTGGATCCTTACCTGTCCTCCAGCGCTTCCAGCTTGGTGTGCAGCCCAGGCTTGTTGGTGCATTCAATCACATTGGGAGTTTGTACTGCATCAGCCATTAGATCCTGAAGAGGAAAAACACTTCAGCCACCCCAAAGTGGCAGAGAGCTGCAGGGAAAAGGAGAGGGGGAATGGGCTTCATACTCGGAAATCCTCATCAATGGTGTCAAATTTCTTTGACTCCTCTGGCAGTTGACTTCGTGTGTCTTCAGATGCTATGAAGATTGTTTCCAGGTGACTCCACTTCCTCTGTACCTCAAGCCAGATGTTGATCACAGTGTCGGTGGTTGACAGCTTCTGCTGCCAGTCCTGTGCCCTCTGAAGGAAGAAGGCTCGGTACTTGGATGCCAACACGTTCTGCAGCTGCATTTGGTTGTCCTCTAGTGTCTCAATGAGCACCTCATCCACCTTGAGCAGTGGGAGCTGGGTCCTGCCATGGGGCTCATACTCAAACTCCATGGCTGCCCAGGTAGTGTCCAGGGCATTCAGCACCTGTGGTTGGGGAGGAGGCTGAGCTTGGTGCCGTGGGGTGGGCCCAGCCCCTGTGGGGAAGCAGGGGGACGGAGGAGTGGTGGCTCCAGGCATGGGCTCCACGAGCTCTGTGTGCTCCCTGTGGACTCCAGCTCCAGGAACACAAGGCCTGGCAGCCACGGAGTCACGCTGGCACAGGGGTCTAGCAAAGCAGGGGAGGAGCTGAGCCCCGTTTACCTTCTCCATCCCAGCCTCCTTTGTCGCTTTGTCCACAATGCCGCGAACCTCCTCCTCAAACTTGTGTAGGTTGAGCTGCAGCAGATCCGCCAGGGTGGTGTTCTCGGACATGGTGAATTCCACCTGGAGCAGAACCGGCGGGGTTGGGCCATGGGCTCCCCTCCCCAGAGAGCCAGTCCAGCGGCTCACCCAGACGAGCTCACTAACACCCACATTTAGAGACCCCACACAAATATTTGCACGTGGTCAGATTTAAACCCAATGGCCCCCTTCCCTTGCTGGATGTGGATCTTGGGAACCTCCAGGGCCGGGGCCTGGAGGCTCCTGGGCCAGGGATGGGCAGAGGACTCGGGAGCACCTTGGCTGTCTGCACAAGCTCCTGCCAGTGCCGGTCCCTGATGGCTGGGTTCTGCAGCTCGCTCACGGCGCGCAGGGATGTAATCATGTTCTTCATGTTGCTGTCCAGCCCCGTGAACGCGTTCCAGCTCTTCACCTCCTTATCCAAACTCCGGATGTCTTTAGCAAATTTCTTGCACTCAATATCCATATCCTCAACGTTAAGCTCTGCCCACTTGGTCGTCTTCCAGCTGGCGATGCTCATGTTCACCTGGACCCAGGATACAGTTCCACAACGTGGGATTAGCAGGAGCATTCCTGCCCAGGAAGAGGAGCAGCATACCCAGTGCCTGCACGCCCTGTGTACCCACCGGGGCCCCACTCATGCACACTCCAGACCTGCTCTAAGTGTAACAGCCTGCCCCATGTCTCATCTCCCTCTGATGGCAATGAGCTCTCTGGGAAGCAGCAAAGCTCTGCACCTTTGGCTGGCAATGGCCAGCTGGCACCAGGTGCCTGCTCTGGGTGCCCATGGCAGCCACGAGCAGCCTGCTGTCAGCCCTTGCCCGGAGGCAGCGTTGGGCACTGTGCCCGGCTCCCAGAGCACAGCACATACCAGGTTGACCATGTCCCAGAGGTCCTTCAGCAGGCGCAGCTCCTTGCGACACATTTTGAGCTGTTTGTACTCTGGGACCGACACCTCAAACAGCGCAGCTGAGATGGCCAGGGCTTCCATTTCCTTCTCCAAGGCCGCAATGCCCTTATTTTGCTGGATGGAGGAAAGGAAAAGGTGTCAGCCAGGGACTGTGTGCCAGGGACATGTCTCTTTTCCAGCAGGGGCTCCATTCGTGCTGCAGGTCCAGACCCTCCCTACCAGCCTGGGAGCTGGAGCCAGACCTGGAGCAGCTGCTCCTCCCCAGGCTCAGTGTCAGGGGTGGCCAGGCAGTGCCAGTGGGGACAGCAGTGGCCCTGGTGTACTCCCCTTCCTTACCCTGTTAAGTGACTTGTAGGGCTCTGGTTCTGTGTACGAGAAAGGGGCATTTCCCTGGAAACTCTCCCGGAAGGCGAGCTGCTGGACCTGTGTGGGAGCATGGGGCTCATGAGGGCAGCCAGGATCTGGCAGTTGGGAGGAGCAGCAGAGCCTTCCCAAAGCTGCCCAGGAGCTGCCTCCCCGCCCTGGCAGGCACCTCAAAGTCCTGGCACTTGCTGCGGATGATGGCGGCCTCGGCCGCTTGCAGGGGCGCCGCGCTGTCCGCCACCCGCAGGCACAGCTTCTTGTTGTTGTCCCAGCTCTCGGGCAGCTTCTGCAGAGGACACCACGTGGGGTCACCAGCCTGGCCCCAGTAAGCCCCTGCCCAGCCCCCCACACCCTAAGCAGCCCACCTGGAGCAGCAGGTGGATCTCCTCCGGCATCTTGTCCCCGTAAGTCTTGAGCAGCGCAACCGTCTCCTTCAAGGGCTCAAACATCATGTCAGTCGCCTCCTGCCTCTCCCTGACCCTCGCCAGGTGTCCCATCATCTCCACCAGTCCTTCATAGTCTCCCTCCTCCAGAGGTTTACTCAAGCCGGCAGTGGACTCTTTGATGAAATTCTGCAACTCCTCGAGACTGAGAGGACAGTGATGCTCACCAGGTGTCCCTGGGGCTTGGGGCTCACTCTGCAGGCCATGACCCCCCAGAAACTCATGCCCAAAGGTGCCTGGAACCTTCACCTGGAAGCTGCACTTCCGGGGCTGTCTCCCTGGGTCAGCCCTGCCCTGGCACACAGCGGTGCCTGTGCCACAGCTTAGCTGGGCTTCAGTCAGTGGGAGCAGCCTGTCCCTGTGCCAGGGCTGGCCAGGCCTTACCTGCTGGTGACGTGGTGGGCGAGGTACTGCCGGAGCACCATGCTGTGGCCCTTGATGGCACCCAGCAGCGCCTTCTTGAAGGGACGGCAGTCGCTCTGCAGCCACCCCCCAAACACCCTGGTTTCCTCAAACTCCAGCACCTCTTCATGCAGCGCCTCGAGCACGTTGATCTGGGGACAAGAACGGGTCACAGTCTGTGGCTGGCACCTCTCTGGGCACCCAGTGTCCTCTAGGGCACCCAAGCACCCAGCACATCTCAAGGCACCCATCCCACACCTCCTGTTGAAAGAGTGAGAGGGGTGGGATCCCGGGGGCCAAGGGCTTGTCTGGGGGGGGCTCTGCCTCGCCCTCTCCAGAGACGCTGTCCAAGGTGAGGAAGCGCTGCAGGAACTCCTCGGGGGTCTCCTTCCACAGGTGGGAGTGCTCCTCAAAGCTGGCACCGAATTCTTCACCTTCTGCCATGGTGCTGACCACCAGCGACATCAGCTGCTCCTGCATCCTCAGGAGATCCGGCTGCTCCTCCAGCGCCGCCTGAAGGGACGGGCAGAGCTCAGGGACGAGCTGGGGACGCAGCCACCCTCGCCCCCTTCCTGCTGAGCTGGGAGCTGCTGCCTGCGATGGACTCACCTTGTAACTGACCGCCCCCTCCAGCAGCCGTGGCATGGAGGCTGCCACCCCCTCCGTGTCCCCGAGCAGCCCCTCCACCAGCACCAAGAAGCTGTCGCCGGCCCCCACCTCCAGGGAGGGCTGGTACTGCACCCGGCCCTCGGACAGCTCCATGTGCACCTCGAACAGCGGGGACACCTGGGCCTGAAACGGGTCAGGGCCTGCTGTGGGGCTGCGTGTCCCACAGCCCACAGCCCTGCAAGCTGCGGGGAGCGCAGGGACAGCCACGTTTGGCCACTGACCAAAGTGGCAGTGAGCGCGGGGACAGCCCGAGCCCAGCACCGGGACACCCACTGCCACAACTCCGGCGCCTACCTCGGGGTCCATGTTGGTGAGCAGCAGCTGCAGGGATTTGTGAACGAGCCTGCAGAGCCCATCCAACACGATTTTGTCGATGTGTGCCACATAGCTCTGCCATATCCGCGAGGACACGTCGGCCTTAAACATCTCTGCGTTCTCCTGCCACGAGAAAAGCAGCCAGGAGTGAACATCTAGCAAAGGCATCGGCTCCTGATGCGGCTCCAAGCCCTTCCTCCCGCTCCTGTGAGCCATGCAGTGCTCCAGGGCCATGTCCCACCTTCACCATGCCCTGGATCTTCTCGCCCGTGCTCTCGATGACAGCGCGGCGCTGAGCGATGGCATTTTCTTTGCCTTCGAGGTCCAGGAGCGCGGTTTCCTTGTTGTCCTTTCTTCCAAACAAGGGAGTGGCTGAACAGACCTGCAGGGAGGAGAGAACAGGGCTGCTCTGCTGAGCCAGGGAAAGGCCAGTCCCGGCTAGATGTGTCCCAGAAAGATGCTCGTGAAGTGCCAGCAAACATTACATCCATCAGCTGGGTGATGCTCTGCAGGTTCAGCTTCGCTGTCTGGACTCGTCTCTGCAGGTCGTGCAGGGTCTCCCTCATCTCCTGGATGTATTCCATGACACCTGGGAGGGAAACGGGCGCACGAGCACATTGTGGAGACACTCCCAGGGCAGTGGGAGGACGGTTGGTGCTGGGGACCAGGGATCCCCAAAATGCACAAGGAGGATCGCCAGCCTTGGATGGCCAAGGTGGGGGTTTGTACCTTCATGGCTCCAGAACAGAGACTTCTCAGCACTGGCCAGACGGACGTCCAGGGCCTCCCGCTCCTTTGCCAGCAATGGCTGCTCCACTGGCATCAGCTGCTGCTTCACCTGAGCCAATACATTCACAGGTGAGTGCTTCACCTGGGCCAGCACACCCACAGGTGAGCACGGAGGAACAGAGTCCCCATCCCACCAACACAGTGGTGGACAGCAGCAGCCACGGCCTGGCTTAGCCTCAGGATGGGCAGGGACCTGAGGTGCCAGTGCTGTGCCAGTGGTACCCAAACCTCCCCAGCCCCTTTCAGCCTGGAACAGCAGCTGGGTTGTCTCCCCTTCAGAACCTGCCTCATTGTACCAGCCCACGATGAGCGCCAGGTTGTCCCCTATCGTTTGGAAAGTCTCATTTTGGGCAAAGAGGCTCTCAGCATTGCTGGGGATGTCCTCCTGCTGCTGGATGTGCAGGTACTTCACCTCCCGCAGGACGGCCGAGAGCTGCGAGACACCGCGGCCGGGAGGGCTCGTTAGCGGCGCCCGGCGCGGCGGGGGCAGCCCGGGAGGCGCTGCCCGTGCCAGCACCCACCTCTTTGCTGAAGTTCACGCTGAGGAAGCCGGACTCGGGGTCCCTCTGGAGCAGGGGCTGCTCCAGGCTGAAGTGGCAGTCCTCGCCGGGCCCGCTCGCCCATTCCTCGTAGATCCTCTTGCTGTAGCGCTGCAGCAGCCCCATCATCTCCTCGTACTTCCCGGACACCAGCTCAGCCTCAGCGCCCACCATGGCTCTGTCAGAGCCACGATAAAGCTGCTGAAAGCAGCAGGGCGTGGGAGGGGACCCCTCCAGGCTGGGTGCCGCCCCACTGCTGCCCTGTGTCCCCGCGGGACAGGGGACCTGCACCTACGGGTGCTTCATGGCCAGCAAGTCCTTGCGTGGCCCCTCCAGGCGCTGCTGCAGCTCCAGAGCCCACTTCAGCTGCCCGGCCACCGGCGGCATGTTCTTGTGGATGGCCGGTCCCCCGCCGGGGGGCGGTGGGGACACGAACCGGGTGTCATACAGCATCTTCACGCTCTCCAGCTCCGCCTCGAACATTCCCAGCAGGGCCAGGTAGCAGGGGGCAGCCTCAGCTTTGATCAGGGGCCGCTCCAGCACGGTGGCAAACATGTGCACCAGCTGCAGGAGAGAGGCAGGCACAGGTTCCTGCACCCAGGAGCAGTCCCAGGATGGGTGAGACCCTCCCCGGGCCCCGTGGGAGCTGCGTGCCCGTGCTGGGCTGGGCAGGTACCTTCATGGCAGCTGTCAGGCGGTTACAGTCGTCAAAGCCCTGGCAGAAGATGGCAGCCAGCTGCTTGTTTGCATCCTCAACCTTCTTCTGGAACTCTGCAAAGTCTGTGTTCCATTCCTGCCATTGAGAGCAAAATGGTTTACAGTGGCACAGCCCCTGTGCCTCCTTCTCAAATCCTTCAGGAAGGATTTGCTGAACCCAGAGGGTCCAGAGCCCCATGATGTGCTCCAGAGCCAGCCCTGTGCTGCTGTGGGCCAGTCCCATGTGTCTCTGCAGCACGATCTCACAAGAGATTTTTCTCTTTTCACTTAGCAATGTTAACACCTCCCTTCCAGCACCCCTTACATTTCCACTCCAGCGCCTGCTCACCTCTTCATCGGGATCCAAGGGATCATATTTGCACTCAGCAAAAGCCTTGGTGGCTTCACAGATCTCCTCAGAGATCCTCAACACCCAGGTCCCAAGGAAGTTTCCTCGCACCCCTCCCAGCACCGTCTTCTCCAGCCTCTGGAAGTCGATGGCTACCTGGAACAGCTCCTGGCAAGCATAAACCCCCTTTTACCTGGCTTCCCCTGTCCCAGGCTGCAGGTGTCGGAGCTGCTCCTGCCAACTCAGCAGTCCTGAGGAGCAGCCACACAGGGGTGGCCTGGCTAGGGTGTGCCCATCCTGCCGTGGGGGCTCGGGGCTGGGGGAACCCACACTGGGAATGGTGGCACTGGACTCCCAGTGATGTCCCACTGTGCCAGCAGCCCCAGCTCGCCCCAGGCTGCAGCTGAGCCCCCCCTGTGGCACAGCCTCCCCAGGATCCCCAGGGCAGGGGAGGCCTGACTGTGCCCTGAAGGGCTGTGCTCTCACCTTGATGGCCTTGAGCCTGTGCAAGTAGGCATCCATCCTCCCAAAGATCTGTGGGGGGGGAAACTCCCAGAGCTCTTCCTGCTCCTGGGAGGGGAGAGGGGCTGTCAGCCTGGTGCTGGTGTGCAGGTGGTCAGAGGTCCTGCACCATCCCTGCACCCACCGGGAAGAATGTGGTCATTAGGTCACTGCAGTAAGTGCTGTAGGACTGGAAGAACTTCTCTGTGGTGGAGATGGCTTGTTTGAGTCCCTCCAGGGTTTCCTGGGGCTCTCCTTGCAGCCCCTTCAGCATATCCTCTGGGTTCAGGAATTTATTGGTCTGGGACAGACACAAGCAGGTTGTCAGGAGGACGTGGAGGCTCCTCCTGCCCCTTTCACCCCCACAGACTTGCTGGTGGTTGCCTGCAGCCTGTGCCTCCCCCCAGCCCTACGGGGGGCTCTTGTCTGGGGTGTCTCCACATCACCATGACTGGACTCTCCACATCTGCCCCAGAGAGGCAACTGGAGGGGACAGGGGTGGGTCAGTGCTGGCCAGGGTCTGTACCAGGCTGATGAAGAAGTTGCAGGTCTCCTGCAGGATACGGGCTATGTGGGCAGGCGAGTGGAAGTGCACACAGTGAGCCCGGAGCAGGCAGATGGTGCAGAGCACCTTGGGCACGAAGGGCCGCAGCTGTGGGAGCAGAGCCTCGTCAGTGGGGGGGAAGTGTCCCCCCAAAGCCTCTGGGGCTCTGCTGCTGCCCAGATGAGGCCACCAGGCTGCGCCTGGTTATTTTGCTGCACATCAGTTACCTCAGCGTATTCCGTTTGCTCCATCTCCTCCAGCAGCCCCTGCAGCGGCTGCAGGTGGAGGTTGACATCATTGGCTTCCTCCAGACCTAGGACAGGGAGAAAGCCCGTGTTGGGATGGGATGAGGACACCTTGTTGGAGGCAGCCACCACCCTGTCACGGGACCTCACCCCCGCTGACGGCCCTGAACATGTTCTGCAGCGATGGCCAGTAGCAGCTGTCAGCCTTCTCCAGGAACTTGGCCAGCACTGTCACCTGGGGTGAGTGCAGCTGGGGGAAGAGGTGCCAGGATCAGCACGGGCGGCCCAGCACGAGGCCATGTGGCCACCAGGGGTGAGGCAGTACCTGCTCACTGATGCACTCCAAGCTGGTCACCCTGGTCTGCCAGAAATCAAACTCGACCCTGGGCAGGGGGTGCAGCCCCTCCTGCAGTTGCTGCGCGGGGTCCTGGCCAAAGATCTCTTCAACCTGCTGGAACCACTCGATGACCACAGTCTCGATGGAGTGCAGCACTCTACCATCCACAGGCCCTGCCAGGCTGAAAGGCAGATGGGTTATGCCCCTTGGGAGGCCTGAACTGCCCCAGGGAAACTCCAAACAGCCCTAGGGAAGCCCATCACTCCTGCTTGTGGCCGTCTCTGCCAGGGCAGATGCCTGGCATGAGCCCCTCAAACCCTCTCTGCTGCAGGGGATGGCTGTGCCCAGGGCTGTGCAGGGACCCAGCCAGTGACCCAGCTCCCATCCCTCCCCAAGTGATTTATGCTGTCCTGGGCCCCTGCCAGGCTTTTCTGGCACCAGGTGGTGCCACCCACCAGTCCAGGGCGGCGCCGGAGTCCTCCCAGCTGACCAGGTGCTCGGGCAGTGGGAGCAGTGGCTTTCCCTGGATCTTCCCAGTCATCATGAACATCTTGTTCTGCAGCTGCTGAGTGTGGCGCACGATGTCCTCCACCACAATCCTGGGCCAGCCCACCCCCTCATCCTGGCTCAGGAGCATAGGGGACACAACCTGCAAGACAGGGCTGGGTCAGGCACTTGGTCATGACCTCCTGTACACAGGGCACTGGGCATTTCCCTGTCGCTGCCCACTGAAGCAGTCCCAGTGCAACCATGGCTCTGTTGGCCACAGATGGGTTTTGCTGGTATTTATCAGTGTGACCAGAAGGCCCTTTGCTCTGGTTTCCAGCTCTCATGGCGTGGGAAGGGCTAGAAGTGGCACAGCAAATGCATCTGGCAGAATCAGGGGCTGGCACATGAGCAAAAGCCCCCAGCAATGAGGGGGAATAGTGGGGGCTCCTGGAGCTGACGCAGCTTTTGGGTGCTCTGGACTGGCAGCAGGAATATTTATGGGAAGTTTGAGGGAAATCCACTCAAACATTTCCCAGCTGCAGGGTAAAGGTAACTGGGCATTATTACGAGTTTCTAAAACTGCAGGGAGGAAGTGATCCAGTAGGGGCCAGAAGCAAACCAGGTTGGTGACCTTCACCCAGCTCTTGTCCTTGTGGGGCTTGTTCAACACAGGATGGGAGCCACCGCCAGGTCAGGGCGAGGACCTGGCACAAGTTTTCTTCTGTGAATTTTAGCTTATTTTGGAGCCCACCGGGAAATTTGGCTAGAGCAGCCCACAGTGGGGATCCCAGCACAGCAGTGTACCCAGGGAGCTGCACTCACCCTGCTCACCCCAAGCCTGTGCCTGCACAGGCAACCCACCTCCAGCAGCACGGTGATGAGCTGCTCCACGGGTGAGGGGCCGATGTCTCCCACCAGCAGCGCACTCCGACAGTTCTCCCCGGTGATGTTCTCCCCCTTCTTCTTCACGCAGTAGAGTCCCTTGCCCTTTAGGGCAGGTGGGAAACAGGTAGTGGGCAGGAGCTGCCCAGCAGGGTTCAGCCCCAGCACCAGCTCCAGCATTTCTGGCTGCTTGAAGAACTTGTCCAGCATGACTGAAGTCTCCTCGCTGGCTGCAAACTTGGCCCACTTGTCCGGCCGGACACGCAGCAGTGCCGTGGCCAGGCTCTCGAGGAGGACCAACCTCTCGTCCTCCTGTGGGGCTGACATCCTGCCAGCACGGGTTCCCCAGCACCTGGGGTGGTCCAGAGTGAAAATCCTGCTCAGCCAGGGGCTGTGCCGACCCCACACCCTGACCTCCTGACACTGCCATCCCACCCCTGCACTGCCCTCAGCCCTCTGCACATGCAGTCTTAGGGGAAGCTGCCAGTCCCAGCCCTGCCTGGGCCCAGGGGCCCCAAGCCAACCCCATCCCTGCCTGCCCCATCCCTGCCTGGCCCTATTGCCCCCTGACCTGCCCCATCCCTACCTGGCCCTATTGCCCCCTGACCTGCCCCATCACCACCCGGCCCTATTGTCCCCCGACCTGCCCCATCACCACCCGGCCCTATTGTCCCCTGACCTGCCCCATCACCACCCGGCCCTATTGCCCCCTGACCTGCCCCATCACCACCCGGCCCTATTGCCCCCCGACCTGCCCCATCACCACCCGGCCCTATTGTCCCCTGACCTGCCCCATCACCACCCGGCCCTATTGCCCCCTGACCTGCCCCATCACCACCCGGCCCTATTGTCCCCTGACCTGCCCCATCACCACCCGGCCCTATTGCCCCCCGACCTGCCCCATTCCTGACCTGCCCCATCCCTGCCTGGCCCAATCCCTGCCCTGGCTCACCCCAATCTTACTCTGCTGCTTCCCTGTTGCACTCCTCAAGCCTCCAACAGCCTCCAGGCACTGTCTGCACCCCACCTGGCACTGCCAGCAGTTCAACTGACAGTCTGCCCCAACCGACCCTGGCACCAGCCCAACGGGCACCAGCCCAACTGCGGGGCTGCCCTGCCCCCTGCACACCCCACCGCTCCATCCCTCAGCAAGGGCTGTTTGCCCACCCTGGCCAGACTCAGGTTGCAGTGCCAAAGGCTGCAGTGCCAAAGGCTGCCCCACCCGAGGCACAGGATGGGCAGGGACTACAGCAGGGAATGCTCTGGCAGATCCCTCCCATGGTACAAGGGTGTCTGACTGGACAACCACCTCCAGCCTGATGGCACCAACACAGCTGGCACAGGCTTGGCACTCCCAACTTGCCCTCAGCCCCAGTTTGGCTTTGATCCCAGTCACACCTGGCACCAGCTGGGTATGCAGCCCCCAGCCTGGTGCAGAACATGGTACCCGAGGGTACCCCCTGTCCCCACTGTCCCAGGTCCTCCACAGGGTCACTCCTCTGCTGTGAGTGACCACAGCCCTGCCCAGCTAAGCTTGGTGCCTGCAGCAGGCTGCAGGACCAAGAGCTGTCCCAGCCTGGAAGAGAACACACTGCCCCATGTTCTGCAGTGAGGCACCCCAGGCACTGCCCTGGTGGCCAGGGGCAGCTGGTGAAGGCACAAGGCTCACAAACACCCCCAGCACATCACGACCTCGGGCTGGGAGAAGCGTGAGCCCAGTACAAGGCTGGGCACAGGGCACGGGCTGACAGTGCCAGGGGACTCCTGCCCACCCCAAGCTGCACAGAGTACAGGAGGCCAAGGGAAGCGTGGTGCAAGTATTTATTTGTTGCTGATCTTCAGCACTAGTTTACAAGGCCATGGCAAATTAAAAAAAAAAAAAAAAAAAAAGGTTAGAATAAAAAATCCTGCCCACCCGCCCCACTCCTGTGAGGCCTCTGCACTGAACCACCCACATACAAAATAATCTACAAGGAGAAAACTATACAGGAGTATTTACACCTCTGATAAATAGACTAATACTGATCCAGGTGCCTCCAGACCGTGCGTGGGGATGGGGACAGGACAAGACACAGGCAACTGTGAGGCAGAGAGCTGGGGCCACAGGCCCCACCCAGCCAGACCCCCAGCAGCAGCCATCCTGAGGGCAGGCTCCACCATGGCACCATGCCACCCTGGCACGAGGCCATGGCACAAGGATGTGCTGGGGCAATGCCACCGAGCGCTGCCACATCCGAGCTGCAGCTCCCACAGCTGGGTGAGGGCACACCCCCGCCCTGCATGGCACCACTGCTCAGCACCAGCCCCTGCCCTTCGTCCCTCCTGTGTCTGGGGACCATTCCAGCACAGGGGGTGGCTGGGAGGGTCCAAGGCAGCAGCGTGGGGACGCCCAGAACAGACCCAGGCCCGCTACAACGAGGGCCAGGATCTGTATCTCTGCAGGGCCCCCTGGGGCTGACACCCTGCACCCCAGCACCTGTGGCACCCCAAAACCGCCAGCTGCTCACCAACAGCTGCCACCTGCCACCCCAAGAGCGTCTGGACACGGGTGCTGGGGGGACCCAGTGCCATGTGGCCACAGGCCTGCTGGGGGTCAGAGGCAGGGAGGGTGCCCGTGGTGCTGAGACCAGGGCTACCAGGGGTGCCGTGTTCCAGCCTGAGCCTGTGAGGACGCTGTCAGGTGATGAGGCAGTGATGGGGGGCTAGAGTCACTGAGATGCCCGTGCCCCTTCCCTCCCCCCACAGTTAAGAAATGGCTAAGCTGAAGCTGGGCCCTGGGCCTCAAGGGCCAGCGTGCAGCGTGGCCCCCATCCCACATGCCCCCATGACAGGGGAACACTTGGGCTGGCCTTGCAGGGCCAGTCTGGCTGCTAGTGCCTCTTGGTGGAGGAGACCTTCTTCTTCCTGGCAGCCAGCATCTCGTAGAAGGGGTCCCGGCTGATGGCAGCCCTGGCAGGGGAACAAGGGCTGGGTCAGGCCAAGCTGCTGCAGGGATGGGTGCCACCTGCCTGGCCTGGCCCTAGGCAGGTCCCTTTATATCCCTGGGGAAGCTTTCCTCCCCCATCTTTGCAGGATGCCCTGGGAAGCACTGTCCCCTTCAGGACAGCAGGCAGGTCCCTGCTGTGCCCCTGCCCAGTGCCATGCCCCTCCAAGCACTCACTTGATGCACTTGATCCACTCCTCCTTCTCCTCAGGCGTGGGGGCAGAGATGCGATACACCGTGTGGTTCCCCTCCACCACACGCCCGTCTGCCTCTGTCTTGCAGGCCTTGATCACCTGGTCCTTGTTGTCAGGGATGTAGAGCTCAAAGCAGTTCTGGGCGGGAGGGAGAGACCACTCAGACACAGCCCCCATTTCCAAAGGGGAGCCTAGACTGGGAAGGACAAAGCAGAGCCACACACCCTGGCACAGCCACCCCAGCAGGGCAGAGAGGAATGACACACTGTGACTGTCAACCCCCTGTCCCCACATGAGCCCCTGTGGTGACCAGCCCCACTTTGGTAAGGCAGTAACCGCTCTGGGGCCCCCTGCCCCTCCTGGGGACATCTTGGGGTGCTGCAACACCTCCCAGCTTTTCCTGCCCAAGCCAAAGCTGCCCCCAAACCCCAAAGGACACTGCCACAGCACTCACGGGCTTCTTTGAGTCCTCCACCTCACGGATGCTCAGGTTCTCCAGGGGGATGATGCCACGGGGCTCCTTATCCTGGTGCAGCCAAGCAGATGTTTAGCTGTGGGGCGGGACACCCGCAGCGCAGCCCCTTCTCTGCCCCAGCCCAGCTCACCCTGCAGGAGCCCACTCACCGTCGTGTACTCGAAGTAGTAAAGGCAGTTGTCCGTCAGGATGAACCAGCGCCGCTTCCACGTCTTCACCCTGCCTCCTGGGAGCAGAGAGGGCCAGTCGGGCACAGCCCTGCCCAGCGGGCCGGGCACACGGGCTCCAGCAGCGCAGCCCCGGCGGACACACAGAGCCAAGCAGAGGCAGGCAGCGGCGGGCAGCAGCAGCAGGCAGCGCACACCGCACCCACCCGAGCAGGAAGCGCACGGATGAGGATGGAGGCGAGGGCGGGACCGCTCCCACCCAAACACAGATTCAGCACAGCTAGAGGAAACTGCGGCCAGGCAGCTCCCGGGGAGCACACGGGGACTTTCTGTCCACCCTGGCCACGGTCCTGCTTATCCTGGACCCCGGGCAAGGCAGACCCAAGGCCACGGCCGAGCTGCACAGCTGCCAGCACAGCGGGAGAAGCTGCCCTGCTCCCCCCACCCGGGCCCAGCTCCCCTCCAGCGCAGCCACTGCAGCAGTGCTGAATGCAGGACGAGCAGCCACCCTTGCAGGCTGGATCCGGCAGGGACACCAGGAGCCACCATGTTACACTGGGGTTCCTGCTCATCTCCTTCCCCTACCAGGAAGGCCCTGTGGCCCCTGCTGCCCTGTGCCAGCTGGCAGCCCACCCCTGTCCCTGCCCCAGAGCAGTTCTGAGGGCCAGCACCAATGCTCCCTGACACCTTGGGGTGCAGGCATTGGAGCAGTGCTGGTGCCTCATGGGGACTGCTGAGAGTCCTGAGCACAGGGCACCACGCAGACAGATCCCGTCCAGCTCCAGCCACTTGGCACGCCCTAACCACCCGTGCAAGGCTGGGGCCTCTCCTGAGGAGACCCAAAACCTGTCCCCATCCCTTGTGTCACTGGAGGCAAGGACCCACTGGCCAGGCTGAGCTGTCTGCGGACATGGTGGTGCACAGCTGGGCGGGTGGCAAGGTGCCACTGTGACCCCGTCCTCCCCTAGCGTGGCAGAGGAGGCCACAGACCTTGGGGAATGCATGGCATGGGCAGGGCTGGCACCCCACGTCCCTGCCTGGAGGTGAGAGGGGCTGTCCTGCAGCAGGCGAGGTCCCCGGGTGTGTGGAGTTAGCAGCAACAGCAGCAGCAATGAGACTCATCACCAGCAATTAAAAACGCAAAGGAAACGAAGCCCCAGCAGTGTGAGCAGAGCAGGGAAGAGGGGTACGTACCTCCTGGAGTTGGGGGCAAGGAAAGGAAGAGCCAAAATCATGGAAACACATAAATGAGGGAGAAAAGAAAATTAAAAAAAAAAAAAGAAAAAAATAAAAAGAGGAATCCCAAAGCCCCCCCCTTGCCCTGCGGGTCAGTGGGGCCGGGCTGCAGCAGGGAAGCTGTGAGGGGTTGGGCCAGCGGCAGAGCTGTGGGGACTTGACTGCCCTGGCTCACTGTGGCTCTGTGGGATGGGGCTCCTTGGCTGCTGGGGTCAGGGCCTGGCTCTCTCCACCCCCTGGCTGACCAGCAGGGTCCTCCCTGCCCCCCAAGACAGTTGGGGTCCACAGCCACTCTGCTACCTCTCTGCCACCCCATCAGTGGTGCCAACCTGAACCTGGGTGCGCAGGGCCCCTCCAGTCAGGGACAGGAGAGCCTGGTGCTGTCCTGTGCCTCCCCACACCCGGGCAGGGAGCAGGCAGCTCTCGCTCACCCCTCCCAAGGGGCTGGCCATGTACCAGGAGTTCTGACCTCAGGCAGAACTCTGGGGAAACGCCCCCCTGGACCCCAATCCACCCATTCCCCCTGCTAAACCCGGGCAGAGGATTCCCCAGAGGTGCCAAGAAGAGAAGCCACAGGAGCCAGGGTGCAGAGGCTCCGGCTGTGGAGCCGGGCGGTGCAGCAGGGATGCCATGCATGCTGCCTGCATGTGGAGCCGGGATGCGAGGTGGTAATGCTGTGGGAAGGTGAGGCAGGGGCTTGTCTGTGGTATGGAGGGGGGACACACGCAGCCTGGGGCAGCTTGCTGCTTGCTCCCGGGGGCCTGCTCCACATCCTGCTGCGGCTCGGTGACCTGAAGGGCCTCGAGGTCTCTGTGCTCTGACACCAGACCCTGGTACCAGCTCTGTGCCCCAGGGGCTTGCCCAGCCTAGAGGCAGAATCCCCCAGGACACCCACCCAGCCGCTCTGCAGGGCCTCATCAGCTCTGAGTCTGCTCCTGCTGCCCAGCCAAGGGAAGATGGAGGGCTGGATGTACAGCTGCCTTTCACATGAAGGCTGTGCCTGTCTCTGTAGCCTCCTCATGCTCTGAAGAGCCAGGACAGCAGGCGAAGGTGTGGGAAGCCCAGGGTCATTGCACCCTGGTGACAGCCTGCCCTCCCTTGCTGCTGGCACTCACCGAGCTTCAGGAGCCAGCCCTCCCGGTCGGGGTTGAAGAAGGTGTGGGTGAGGTCATTGCCATCATCCTCGGGGATTTTGAAGGGCTCATTCTTGATGCTCTCATACAGATTCTGGTACAATGACATGGAATCAGCTCTGCTTTGCCCTGCAGCCCCGTGGTGGGCCCTGCTCTGGGCCAGCTTTGCAGCCTGGCCCTGGCCCTCACCTGGAGCAGCTCCTCAGGCAGGTCCCCCCCGTCATTGATGCCGCGGTTCATGGCGATGAATCGCTCTGCCGTGGGCTTGTCCTTCACGTTGGGATTGTGCAGGCTCGTGTTCAGCATGATGATGGCAAAGGACAGCACGTAGCAGGTGTCTGCAGGAGCAGAGGGGAAAGTCAGCTGTGGGGCAGGATGATAGCAGGCACACCATCTGGGACAGGCGCTCACCTGTGGACTGGAAGACACCCGGGTTGCACTGGCAGTACCGCTGGGCAAAGGCCTCCATCATCCGGTCAATCTTCTGTGCCTCCCCTGGCAGCCGGAAGCTCCACAGGAACTGCCTGTGGAGAGCGAGCTGTGCTGCTGATTTGGGGGCTCCATGGTCCCCAGCACCCTCCATGGGCCACACTCGGCTCCCAGCCCCTTACTCACCGCAGGGCCTGCACAAGGTTGAGGTCCGTGAATTCATGCAGCTCCACAAAGGCATGCAGGACTTGGATGTTGAACTCATCCCTGTGGGAATGAAGCCAGAGCACCAGGGATGCATGATCAGCAATCCTGTGACTGCTGAGTGGCTCCACTCTCCCTGCCCTTCTCCCGATTCTACTCATGCATGGGGGGAAGCTGCAGTTATCCCCTGCTTGATCCCTGGTCCGGTCTGCACGAATCACCCCCTTGCAAGAGCCAGCCATGAACCGAATACCCCCAGCACCCCGGGCACCCCCAGTGAGCTGCTCTGTGAGCTCAGAGCTGCACTGTCCCATCTCTCAGGCGGCAGGAGCCCACAGGCCCCTCAGGAAACCCGAGCCCAGTGCACCTCTCGCCCAGGTAGTCTCCGATGGCTGTCTTGTTGAGGCCCTCTCCCTTGTACAGGAACTGTGCAATGTCCTCACACGTGTTCTTCAGCAGGTCATTCTCAATCAAGAACTGGATGCCCTGGAGGGGTGCAAGAGAGGTGCTTGGGACTCTGTGGCTGCCCCTGCCAGCCCCTGCCCTGGCTGCTGGCTCTGCCCCAGCCCCAGCAACCTGGAGTGGGAGGTGGTAGAGCCGTGCACACCCCCAGAGGCAGGTAACCAGCTCTGCTCCCCATCCCACAGTACCTTCTTGGGATCCATGTTGAACTTCTTCCTGCCCATGGCCACCTGCTTGTTCCTCTGCATGTTTTTCCTGCAAGGCATGAAGCAGCTCTGAGCACTCGGCCGGGCCCCACTGCCTCTGTGCAGCCCCTGGGGCAGTGCACCGTGGGGAGGGTCAGCCTGGCCCGAGGGGACCCAGGCTCCCAGGCTGGACCCACAGAAGACAAAGCCAACACATTGCTCTGTGTCTGCCCCACACCATGGCCTGGGGCTGCTCTCGGCCTGCCAGGCCCCAGAACAGAGTGGAGCTGCCACCCTGTGTCCTTGGGGTCACCCTGAGCAGAGGGGGTGCAGGCAGAGCACCTGTCAGGTCACCCAGACACGGGCAGGCTTGGGCAAGCTGGCTGTGGCAGGGCTCTGGGGAGAGCAGTGGGGCTGGCAGAAGGGGACAGTCTTCATGCCCCAGTGGGTAACTGGGAATGATGCTGGGAGTCAGCTCCCACCGGGCCCCCCGATCCCGGCTGGCACTGACTGCACCAGCTCAGAATAACAAAGCTCGCCAGTGGCTGCAGCTGACAGAGGGGCTGGGCCTTGGAAAAATAGACTTGGGAGCAGCAGATCATCCTGGAATCCTCCTCCCAGGAGCTCAGAGTGCCTGGGAAAGCTGCTCACAGCAGCACTCGTGAGCCAGGGCTCAGCTGCCCTGGGCTCCTGCACAGCCCGAGGCGGCTCCACAGTGCTGGGACTCACCTCTCCTCCGTGGAGCCCAGGTTCTCGATCTCATTCGTCACTTCTGCTATCTCATCCTTCAGGCGCTGTGGGGAGAGGGGGCACTGAGACAAGGAGGAGCCTCCCCCACAAACCCTCCAGCTCCTAGCCCTGGAGACAGCCCCACTCCCCCTCCTTCCTTCCCTCCCTTCTCCCCCCCACCCCCAAGCGCTGCCCAGGGGCTGAACCAGCTCAGAGGGCACCGGCAGTGGGGCTGGCTGCCCCCCACTGCTAATCCCTGCAGCACTGCCACACTCCCAGCATGCAGGAAGGAAGAGATTCAGAGGTTAACAAAATTACCCCTAATCCCTTCAGATCATGCCCAGCATATGGCAGTAATTAGCCTCTGCTGCCTTAATCAGGGACACGACTGACAGTGTCCCAGATGAGCCCCGACCTCACAGGCACTTGCCAGGGCAGTGGCCTGGCCCAGATACATGGTCCCTGCCCATGCCAGGCAGGGGCTGGCACAGACTGGCACAACTGCACAGCCTGGAGCACTGCAGGGGACAGGAAAAGGCATGGCTGCTTTGGCTGGGCAGGGACGGCTGGCTGCCACCTGGGACCACATCCCAGCTGGGACCCTGTCCCCAGTGCCCCTTGGAGGAAGGGCTGTGGGGCAGCTGGATGGGGCTCCAGGAACCCTTCCAGCCAGGCTGCTGTCCCAGGGACAGGGGGAGTGTGTGGGTCCCTGGGCATCATACCTGTATGTCAGCCAGCAGCTCCTGCTTTCGGCGGCGTATGTTCTCCAGCTCCTGGCACTCCTCTGGGGTCAGGTCACTGGGCACTGAGCAGAGACACGAACAGGTCAGCACGTGTGCTCTGGGCAATCAGGCCTGCCAGGCTTCTGGCACAGTCTCTGCTCCCAGCCAGCACTCTGGGCCTGGGTGGAGGCAGGAGGTGAAGGAGCTGGGCTGGTGAGCAGCGTCCCCAGCCCCACACAGAGGCCAAGTGGCACCAATGGCATGAAAGGAATTTGAGGGCAAGGGCATCTGCTCCTTCAGACTGTGGCAGCTGCAGAGTGAGAACCAACACGGGCGCCCACATCACCTCCAGCACTGCTTCTGCCAGCCCTGCTGGCCCCCAAGTCCCTTTTCCCTCTGCTCTGCCCCAGCCAGGCTGGTGTGGGTGCCCATTCTGCTCCCCATGGCTAGGCAGCTCTGCTGTGCCCTGCAGCACAGGCTCCACACCGACCTGCAGCCCTCCAGCTTGTTCTGCTGCGCCAGGTCAGCCCCAAACATCAACCAGCTCCTGGCCACCCTTGCAGCTCCCTCTACAGTGTATTCATTATTCTGGGGCAGAGCCTGGAGCTGGTGCACCCTCCAGACAGACCTCACCAGCACACCACGACATCTACACCTTCCTGTCACCCTGGGGAGCCAGATACCCCCTCCCCAACACCATTGCCCAGGGCCACCACATGGTCCCCCTTGCTCCAGGAGCATTCCTAGTGCTCCTTGGCATGTGACCTCCTTGCTTCACAGTGACAAGGTATCCCATTCCTGTTCCCTCCAGTCCCCAAGGTCACTGGCTCCTTCAAGAGTGCTCCCAGCCCTCCTACTATGCTCATGTCTCCCACCTCTGCCAGCTGTGCGTTGCACCAAGGTCACCTGCAAGGACACCAAAACACCTTCCCTCCAGAGTGCTGTCCCCAAGGGAGGTGGCAGCGGGATCTGCCAGCTCAGCTCTTGTGTCACTCCCACCTCCCGCCCTGGGGTGCTGGGAACAGGCGTCTATAGAGCTGTCACCACCCTCCCCTGCCCCAAGCACTACCCCCCGACCCGCTGAGGTCCCACGTGCCATCACGTACACAGCCACCGCTGCCGCCAGCCCAGACTCACCAGAGTGTCCCCAGGGCAGTCATTGCCCCACGCCAGGGCCCAAAGCCACCACGTGCCTTTGGACCAGCACTGTCCTCAACTGTGCATCGATTCCCCCCGCACTACCTCAGTGGGAGCTGCCGGGGCGACCCTGCACCCTGAATCTCTGAGCTCAGCACTTCCCCGGCTCTGCTCTGGGTCAGATCAGCTTCCTCCTTCACAGCCCCCTGTTGCCAAGGCTCAGGCGCCTCCGCTTGCGACACCGTCCCTCAGACACGCCAACACTTCCCAATACTTTCGGTCTCCCATGTCGGGAAGCCTGAGCCAGACAGGTCAGGTGGTGGCACCAGGTTAAAAGTTACTTACAGTACCAGAGCTGTGTCGATGCATCCCAGCACCTTCCGCACACCCCAGCGCCATTCTCACCATTCCCACCGGCACCAGCCCCTACTGCCAGGCCCCAGGGCGCTCGGCAAGCCCAGGCTCACAGCGGGAGGGATGAGCTGTGTCACACCCGTACAGACACAGAAACCCCCAAATCCCTGGGCTGCTGCCTGTGCCACAGGACCCTCCTGCCCAGCTGCAGGACCCTCTTGTCCAGCTGCCAGACCCCCAGTGCGCTGCAGGAAAAGCCAAATTCATGCCAGGCCTCAGGAAAGCCCTCAGCAATGCCTCTTCCTGCCCACCTGGGAGAGGACAGGGGCTCCAGCCGGGGTCCCGGCAGCCCCGGGACAGGCGTGGGGCAGATGAGACGCTGCAGGGCAGCAGGGCAGGACGGCAGGGCTGCTCCAGAGCCCCGGAAGGTCCCTCCCCGGTGGAGGCTGAGCACTCGTGACAAGCAGCCCAGCCATGTCAGCAGCAGCCAGAGGAAGAGAAACCCCAGACGCAGGAGCTTTTCTGGGGAAGGAAGGCGGCATTAACCCTTCCCTAGCTCTGCGCAACAGCTACCCTGGCGAGCCCCAGCGAGCCTGGCGGCAGGCAGAGCAGTGCCGAGGGATGGGAGGCTGGAACAGACACTGGCACAGAAGTCGCACAGGGACCCACCACACTGCAGGATCCCAGCACGGCCGGGCCTCCCCACCAGGACAGGAAGGCGGGGGTTCCCCCGGCAGGATCCTGTCCCGGAGCAGCAGGATCTGTCCACGGGGCTCGGGGCTCACCCCGGAGCAGCAACCGCAGCCCCTCCGCAGCTCGCCCAGAGCGCAGCCCCGCCCCACAGGGCCCTGCCGGCCTCGCCCTCTGCCCCAGCGCCGCCCGAGGGCAGAGGGGCACACACGGAGCCAGCGGCCACCCCCGCCCGGCCCCCCGCGCCCCGGCCCGGCTCACCGTGTCCCTCTGCCCGGAGCACCATGGTGCCAGGGCCCTCCCCGGCCCCGCTGGCCGTGCCCGAGCTGCCGTGCTGGGTGCGGACACCTGCAGCCTCGGTGCTTCCGCGGTGACTCAGGGCCCCCGTACCAATGAGCTCGGCGGCCTCTCGGGCGTCATCCCGGCCTCGCCAGGAGCCAGCACCAGCACCACCCTGTTCCTGCCGCCATGAGCCAGAGCCGTCAACACCTTAACTCCTGTGCTCCCGGCTGGGTGGGAAATGGGCGCCAGGGCTGCTCCCCCTCCCTGGCTCAGGGCCGGGGGACGCCCTGTGCTGGGGTCCCGGCCAGGCAGGCCCTGGGCTGGCCCGGCCCGGCCCTTCCTTCCTCGGAGCCTGCCAGGACACCCGACCCGGCATGTCTTGAGCTCAGTGCGCAGCGCCGGGCTCCCCTCCCTTCCCCTCCAGCAGCCGGGCATCCCAGCGGACCCCCAGCCCTGCAGCTCCCCCGTCTCTGCCAGACCTCTCCACTGCAGGTCCAGGCCCTGTGCTGGCCATGGGGACCGCCGGTGCCCGCTGCCCTCCACAGGCTCCACGGCATCTCCCACACCTGGCTGGGACAAGAACTGGAACCAGGAGAAGGACTAGGAGCCATGCCAGCCCCCATGGGATATTGTTCCCCACTGTCTTGCCCCCTTGCTATGGGGTGTCTGTAGGGACCCCACTGCTCCGCACAGGACCCCTGTGTGGTGAGTCCGGGTGCTGTGGGGCCACGCCTGCAGTGGGAGCGACCCCAGCACATCCTGTCCCCATCCCTGTCCCCATCAAGTCGCCTGAGAGGCTGCAATGGCTTTGGCTGCCTTGACTCAGCTAAATCCTGCTCAGCAGCACGAGATGGAGACACAGCACCCAGAATGCCAGCTATGGAGTAAGGGGAGGGTGGGCTGCAGAAGCCTCAGGGTGTCCTTCAGCCCCCCGAGCCACCACAGCAGCCAGCCCTGCTGCTGGCCCACGCTGCACCACACCAGAGGGGCAACAGTCCCGGGGTCAGGCAGGCCATGGGGATGAGCCCAGGGTCTCTGCATGCTGCTGCGGGTGCCACCACCTCCACCCCTTGGTGGGGTCCCGTGGGGCCCCCAGAAACATCCTGCTTATCTCCTCACACCACATCCTGTTTTCACCATGTGCACACCCTGGGTTGCGTCAGCCCCATCCTTCCCCACCAACAGCTGAGGTGCATCAGGAGGAGGGTTTGGGGACAGGCCCTCCTGGGCTACTGGACCCTGTGCTCAGGACACTCTCCTGCTTTTGTGCAGCCCTGCCCAACACCCCATTAATCCTGCTTCCCTGACCCAGAGCCCACCAAAGAACCCCGTCCACAGCCACTACCTCACTCCCAGTGGCTCAAGGCTGGAACATTCCCACGCACAGACCCCCAGCCTCCAGCATGGCTGGGTGAGCACCAGCTCAGCCATGTCTACAGACACTGTGCATGTGCAAGGAATGCAGCCAGGCAGGCACCTCACCTGCTCCCAGCACTGCTTATGATGCCAGGCCTTGAGAGGAGCAGAGCCCAGCTCAACCACAGGGCTAGGGCCAAGGGGGTCCCACAACCCCCTGCCCCACTGCACAGCTCCCCAGTCCCACAGCTGGGCACGAGCCAGCAGACAGCAGCAGGTCACAGAGGAGGCTGACCTTCAGCACACCCTTCAGCGTGGCAGGAGCTGGGCTTTCCCACACAGAATTCCCTCTGGAGAGTGCCACCCTGCCCTCTGTAGCCACCGGCACTTGTTGTGATGAGGGTGACCAAGCGCTCACGCATCCTCTGGGGCAGGGCAGGGTAGAGAGGCTGGGGCAGGACCTGCCACGGCCATCCTGTGCTGCCTGTGACCTCCCAGCCACCACTGCTGGCTCCCCAAAACCCCTGTCCCAGCACGGCACCAGCTCCACCCAGGGCAATGCCAGGCGAGGGGCCCGCTGCTTGCAGAGGCCTGAGCTTGGGAAGGCCGGCAGAGGAAGGAGGCAGTGAGATGGTGAGGACACTCTGTGCTGCTTTCAGCAGGAGCCATATGGAGCCAGAGCCATATGGAGCTGGAGCCATGGGCCCCGCCGTGTCTGCTGGGGGATGGGAACCCCGCGGCACGGAGGGGAGGGGGGCACGCAGTGCCTACCTGCCTTGGCAGCCACCGAGGGGCAGAGGAACGCCTGGAAACTGGAGGCGCAGAGCTCGCTGACTGTCCCCATGCTGTGGGGGTCCCACGCAGAATGCCACCAGCTCCGGCAGGGCAAGGTAGTGACAGGCAGAGGTCAGGCAGGAGCACACAGAGGCCAGACAGGTGTGCGTGGCCGAGCAACGGGCTCCCTGGTACTAGGCAGGTAGCCAGTACCGAGGGCAGCTCCCCAGTGCCTGGGGCAGGGCGCGAGCAGGGGAGCCGGAGCAGTCCCGGCTCTGTCTGGAGCTGGCTCTGGCTCTGCTAGGGGAGCTCCAGCCGCAGGAGCCCACGCGCCAGCCCCAGCCAATCCCCGCCGCACCGGCACACCAGTCCGTGCCACCGCCGGAGCCACAGCGGGCGCCTCAAAGCCACTTGGAGGACGAGGAGTTTCAGAACTTCCCAGCAGCCCCCTGCCCAGGCTGCCTGCCCCCCGGCAGCCCCCTTGCCCCCGCGGGGGGCCGGCAGCAGGGTATTTTTAGAGAGGTTTTATCCCTCCGTATTAGAGCATTAAGCATCAGGAGCCGGCGGTCGCATAGCAACGAGCGCCGCATGAAGGAAGGTGCACCCAGAGAAGCGCGGCGGTGCGAGCGTGGGGGTGCCAGCACGGCCCCCGCTCCTGGGGTGCAGGGCCCGAGCCCCAGCCCTGACCCAGCCCGACAGGCTCAGCCAACCCTGCGTGCCAGCACGAGCAGACGCCTCTGGTCAAGCCCCAGAGGCACTGCCCACTCTGCTGTGTCCCTGGGGTGTGGGGGGCTCCTGCAGCAGGAGCCGGAGGTCGTGCCTTGGGATCTCAGGCTGGGAGACAGCTGCGGAGCTGGGGAAATGCACAATATATTTCGGATATTTTGGACAGACTCTCACACCCTCCCAGCCTCCCACCCCACAGGCACTGAGCAAATCCAACCGGACTAACAGCTCCTTTCCTCAAAGCAAGAGCGATCTTGAGCACAGGGCATGGCCATGAGTAACAAACCCCAGGGCCTGTCAGGGCAGGAGCAGCTCGACAGCTCCGCTCACCCGCCCCTGCATCCACGGAGATCGCTGAGCCAAGAGTAACTTGAGCAGGGCAGGCAGAAGCCCAGACAGGGCGGGCAGTGAGGAAGGGCACCCTGGCAGGCAGGAGCAGTCCCTGATGGCAGGAGCAGTCCCTGATCCCAGGAGCAGTGTGACTGGAGAGAGGAGGAGAGAGTGGAGAAGGGCAGCTGACAGGGCAGCCAGGCACTCAGTGCTGATGTGACTGACCTTCTGCTTTCAACACCACTTCCCCTTTCCCAGGGGCCAGAGGAGTGGTTACCACATCACCAGGAGGCAAAAGAGCAAGCGAAGGGAGCCAGGGGCACAGGGGAGGCTGAGCTGGGCACGTGCTGTACAAGCACCTGCCTGGGCCTGGACTGGCGTCTGGAGAAACCCCAGTGTGACACAGGCACGTCGGTGCTGTGACTGGGATGAGGCAGGGCCAGGTAGCACCTCCCACACAGGGTGACCTGGATGCCTGGCTGGGTCCTTGCACCCTGTCCAGGTAAGGTAGGGTGTTTACAAACCACAGCTACAGCCCTGACATGACTGCAAGTGTCAGCAGCAGGGCTCATTGTTCTCTACTCCAGACACCTCAGGAGAGGAACTGCACTTGCCTCTGCCCAAGTGCCCGGCTCTGTTCTCCAAGCCTGGTGCTACTCCAGCACTATCTCTCTACCTCTGACCTGGGAGTCCATCCCTGAGCTCTGTGGAAGAGTGGCTCCCCAAGCTGGGCCCACCAACTTGCCCAGGCTGACCCCACACTGTGCAAGGAAAGGGCTGGGGCATCAGCAGCAGCTCCCCCAGCAGTGTTCCCTGGTGCCCAGGGACATGCCATGGTCCCAGCATGGGACAGCCAAGCCTGTACCAAAGGGCTGCCAGCACCCACTGGCAAAACAGGACTTTGCAGGCTGGCGGGGAGGAGGGCAGGGACTACCTGGGTGAGGAGCCCCTCAGCCAGCCTGTTGCAGAGCTGGCAGCCCACCCTTCTTTGGAAATCCCCCACACCTTGCACAGCCCACCCATCCCAGACAGCGAGGCCCCCCTGGCACAAGCTGCTTTGCTGGAGGCTACATCAACCCCGCTTAGAGAAATCCCTTAATCCCCAGGCCAGAGTGAGCGGTAATCCCTTGGGTGCAGCGGGATTACCAGCACTGCCCAATCCCCCTCTCCCTGGGGCCAGCGTGAGCCATGATGGGGCCCAGCTCAGGACACGGTGCCAGGACAGGACTGTGCTCCTCACATCCTCTCACCGGTGCTGCAGCTCAGCAAGGCAGGAGCAGCCAGGATGGTTCCCCACCAGGACACCTCTTCCCATGGTCCAGAGGCGTTTGAGCCACACCACTGCTCCCGGTCAGTTCCGCTCTGGGATGGGGTCAGTCTTGCTGCTGTCCCCACGGGGAGATGCGGGGAAGGGGGTAGGAATGCAGCCCCACGCCCGGCAGGAGCAGGGGGAGCACACATCTGTGCCGCCAGCTGCTCGCCCTGGGATTTGCTCTCTGCCGAGGCAGACGGCTGAAGAGAGGCCATGAGCCGTGGGGCAGACACTGGCGTCAGCACAATCCCACCAGAAAGAGACTCCCCGTCGGCTCCCACCACCCTACAGCCTCGCAGAATGTCCTTGGCTAAACCAACTCAGCTTAAGGGCTTCAGGGCAGCTGTGGGCTGTGCTGCCCCCAGCACAAGGACAGTGGCGGGGGCTGGAGGCAGCTGTGCACTCCCTGCATCCCCCCGCACCAGGATGAGCGGGACATTTCTAATGCTGAGAGATGACCCGGGATGTCTTCCAGGTGATTCCGGGAAGCACCAGAGGTTGCTGGCAGAACCACTCCCCACCGCGCTCTCCTGCTAATAGGTTGTATCTGACAACACCCGAGCCAGGCCGCAGCCGCCGGCACCTTCCTTATCTCACACGGTGAAGTCCTCGCAGCCCAGCACTGTCACTGCTGGGGTGGAACAGCAGCTCCTAATCGGCCGTGTCGCACAGCTGGGCAGGAAACCGGCCGCGAACCGGCACTGCCGGCAGTGGCACTTGGCTGGCACCAGCTGCCCCCAGGAAGAATGGTCACCAGCACGGCTCCAGCACTGGGGGCATGGCCCCAGTCGTCACTCAGACTACAGTCTCCCCTCAGCAAAGTCGCCGCCCAAGGAAAACCACCTGCCGACACACGGGCACCTGCCTGGGACAGTCCAGGCACAGGCAGGGTCTCCCTGCCCAGTCCCGTCCTCAGCACCAGGAGGAAGGAACGCTCTGCGGGCACGGAGGGCAGAATGCACGGGCATGAAAGGGGAGACCCTGCAACCGCTGAGCCCCCGGGGCCCGCCCAGGGAGCGGCTCCGGGCACACGCCGGGAGCTCCCGAACCGGGGGCTGTGACATTCAGCAGGCGACATCGCGGCCAACCTGCCCCGAGCTCTGCGGGGCCGAGCTCGGCAGTGCCGGCGGAGCACCGGAGCAAAGTGCGAGCGGAGCGGCCGACGGAATGGGTGCGGGTAGCGGGCCACGGAGCTCCGCGGGCCCGGGGAGGGCGGTCCCGCGGCGCGCCCGCCCCCCGCGCTGCCGGCGGGCACCAGGTGCCAGTTCCGCCAGGCGCTTCCTTCGCCGCCGCCCGCACGATGCCGCCAAGGCCGCTCTGTCACTTGCGGGCGCGGGTCCCGCCGCCGCCGAATCTCCGCCCGTCCCGGTGCCACCGCCCCCGGTCCTGCACCTGGGAGCGGCCCGGCCCAAGCGCGCCCCGCCCGGGAGAGTCGCCGCCGCCCAGCGGGGATTACGGACTACCCCGGCGCCTCGCCCCGGGCCAGGTGGGTGTCCCAGAGCCCCTCGCCCGCCCCCGGCCCGCACTGACCGCAGCCGCCGCCCTCCTCTTCCTCCATCCCGCCGCCGCCGCCGCTCCGGCCCCGCCCGCGTGACGAGCGCGCCGCAGCCGCCACGGCCGGCACCACGTGACCCGGGGGGGCGGAGCCCGGCAGGCCCCGCCCGCTGCCGCCCGTCCGCGTGCCCCCTCCCGCCGCTCGCCCCTCGCCATCGCAGCCGACCATGGCCGAGTGACAAAGACCGGGATTTATTCGGTTCCATCCTTCAATGCCCGTAGCCCCAGCGGCAGCGCTCCGGCCCCGCAGGGATCCCCCCGGTGCCTCCGCGCCGGCGCGGGGCCGCACCAACACGGGGGCGGGGGAGGCTCTCCATGCAGCTCGTGCAGGGGATGGGGCGTCATGGAGTGATGGTCGGTAACGCGGGCAAGGGGAGGCACAGCAGCATGGAGCAGCAGGGACGGGCTTGAGGCACTTGCCAGGAGCCCCCGCAGGTGCGGGCTGGGGCAGGAGGGGCAGAGGCACGGAGAAGCTGACGAGGAGCCCGGCCGAGGCAGGCTGGAGGCAAGACAGAGTGGGCAGGCTCCTCTGCAGCTGGAAAGCAGCTCCCCGAAGGAAAAGGCACAACCCCAGGGCTGTGGCTGTATTCCCTCCCCTCTGAGTGTGCTCCACCGACAGCTCCCAGGACAGTGCTGCCCTCGGTCCTTGACCCGGGACTGCTCCCTGAGCAGTTGGGGATGCAGATCTCAACCTGCGAGGCAAAGAGCAGTGTCAGCCACCAGGCTGCCACCCCCCAGTCCCCAGGCTCGCTGTGCCCGCAGGCTCACTCACCTGAGAGCCGGTGGCCCAGGCTGGCCATCTTGGCAGGATGTGACATCAACCAGAAGTTGCGCTTGTTCTGCAACTTCTGGAACGGATTTGAGTCTCTCCTCCGCTCCTGCTTCATCTTCTTAATTTTCTTTACCTGTGCAGAGGTAGGAGAGCGCTCAGGTCAGAGTGCAGAGGCCCCAGCCTCCTCCCGCCCGCCCCAGCCCAGCACCCACCTTTCCTTTGTCGAACTCCTGGTCCCACTCGTCAATGACGGTCTTGCTTTGAGCCAGGGCTGTGTCCCGAATGGCATCCTGGCTCACGGCCGAAATCTCACCCTGCCAGGTCAAGACTGCAGAGCAGTGAAGTCAGCAGAAGGAGCAGCCTGTGCCCTGCTGCACCCACCTGCACCAGGCCCTGCCCCGGGCCTGAGGCTGGAGCCCCTTGCTGCCCACCCTGTGCCAGCCCCATGCCCGGGTACACCTGCCTGCTTCCAGCAGCCCCTGCTTGCACTGGGGTCGGGGAGCTCAGGCCCTGCAGAGCTGGGGGGCTCTGCCCTCACCCAGGGTTTAGGGCAGGGGGGCTGCACGGCTGTTTGCCCACCCAGGTGAGACAGGATTACCTTGTTTGCCATAAGCCTTGTCCAAGGAATTCTGGAGCAGCTTGTCCACCACACTGGACTCCTGGCCCTCAGGGGCTGTGCCAGCCCAGCTGCTGGCCGCAGGGCTCAGGGCAGCCAGGGCGAGTCTCTCATCCACAGCCTGGCTGTCACTGGGATGTGCTGCCACTGCAGAAAGAGGCAGGCTGAGGATGAGCCAGGGGGAGCAAGGGCAGCTACCATGTCCCTCCCTCTCCAAAGTGATCCAATCCCAGGAAACACCATTTGGACAGACAAAGTCCTCATGGCTGAGGGTGTCTGGGCACACAAGTGCCTGTCCTGGGGGTCAGTCAAGGGGCCTGTCCCCACTTCCTCCTCCAGGGCACAGGACACAGGCAGTGCCAGGCAGCTGTGGGACCAGCAAGCACTGGGGATGGCACAGCAGTGCTCCAAGGGGGCTCCTGGGCAGACAAGCCGCTGGCTTGCCCCTGCCAGGCACCAGACAGGGCACAGGGTCACACCTGGGGTGGTGGCAGTGGTGGCAGGGACAGTGCTGGCAGCCGGGCTGCTGAGGCTTTCCATCCTCTTGCGTTTGCGGTGCTTGTGCTCTCCAGCCTCCACGCTCTGATGTGTCCTACAGGGCTCTGGCTCAGCTGTCCTGGAGCTGGGGAAGGCAGCAGGGTCAGCTCACACCAGCCAGACCAGAGCAGGAGAGTCTGAGCTTCCCACAGAGCAATAGGGCACAGAGACAGCTGCACTGCACCCAGGAGAGGTGAACCCACCTACAGGGATCAGGTGGTCAGCTGGATGCAAGCTGAGGTGCATCCCACCTGCACAAAGATGAGAAGCTCCTGACTCAGGAAGCCTGACCTCAGGCTCGCACATGCCCCTGGTCCCTCACCTGTCTGAAGACAGCATCCCAGAGCTGCACTCTTCTGTCTTCTTCAAAGGCCTGTCTTTGCTCCTATTTTTCTTTTTCTTCTTCTTCCTCTTGAGGGGTGAAGCTGGCTCCATGCCCAGGCCCATGCTGGGCTCTGGCACATGTTGCTTGGGCCCACTCTTCATGTCCTGACAGACCAGACCATGGCTGAGACCCTTGTGTGCCACCTCCTTCCCCATGACAGACACTAAGTCCCCTGGAGAGACAATTTTCTTCTTGGGGGGCCTGGAGTCTTTATCAGTGAAGTCCTTCTGAGAGGCAATGCTCTCCTTGGGGAGCCTGGAGTCTTTGTTCTTGAAGTCCTCTGCAGAAACAACTCTCTCCTTCTTGGGAGGACTGGAGACTTCATCCTTGTCCTTCACAGCCACAGCACAGGAGCTCCAGTCTGTGCTACGATGTTTCCTCTTCCTTCGCTTCTTTTTGAAGGAACCCTCAGGTTCCTCCTGGCCAGACCCCGTCTCCCTGCTGCCAGAAAGAAGGTGGTGTGAAGTGTGGGCAGTGCAACCACGGGTCAGCAGCGAGGCCGGGTGCTGAGCAGGCAAGTTGAGCACAAAGCTGAAGGCAGACTTTTCAGGATTGGGAAGGTCAAGACCAGATGAGGACAGGCTGAAGGACAGGAAAAGAGGCTGATCTGAAAGCCTGGAAGCCTCAGTCTTCCCCCCTCCCCTGAGGTGCAGAAGCACAACCCAACTGCTGCCATCTTGTCCACAAAATGGGAATCAGATGCTGCTCTGCAAGCACTCACAGGTCCCACACAGACTGGGAAAGAGTGGGTGCTGCTGCAGCACGTGCTGCAGGCTACAAGAGACACCCAGAGCAAGATCTAGACCAGGCTGGTGCCTCCCGATCCCATGGGACATTAGTACAGCGTCAGGCCCTGCAAAGCTCCCTCCCACTCTGTGCTGAAGTCAGCTCTTCTCAGACCTGGAGCTAGCTCTGCCAGCCCTGGAGAACAGAGAAGCTGGCTGCAAGGCCACACAGATACCCCGTGGAGCACCTTCCTGCCATGTGGGAGCCTGGGAGCAATGGCACTGCTTACCTGGACTTGTCCAGAGGCCCAGGAGTGGAGTCAGGATGGGTGGTGGCTGAGGGCCGGGGTTGTGCTTGGTGGTCACTCACGCTCACCTTCTGAGAGGGTATGCCCTGCAGTTATTGACATAAATAAAAACTTGGCGGTCTAACACCAAGGTTTCCATGAGCCAAGAGAAAAAGGGGAGCCCAGAGAAAGGGGAGGAGGACACAGACAGGGGCAGGAAGTGGGGGGTGGGAGAATCAGAAGTGTGCTCAGTTAGAACTAAGGAAGAAAGGAAGGAGAGAAATTTAAAGACCTGGAACCCCAGTGCACCCTCCTGAGCCCACTCACTGCCTGTGGAGGAGGCACCCCCACACCCTCCTGCTGTGGCACCACTCCCTGCCACTGGCCCCAGGGGACAGGTGACACCAAGGAGGTGCCAAGGCCCCCTAATGCAGGGACTGGCACATTCACCCCTCTGTCCCAGGCAAGGGGGCAGCAGCCATCCCCTGCATCACTCAGTGATGTGAACAACAGCAAGGCCTGCTCCCACAGCCCGACCCAGAGGGGGGAGCAGCCACCACAGCCTGGGTTTGGAGCTGGGGGGCTCTCCCCAGCCACCCCTGTCAGCAGGAGCCCTACATAACCTGTTCAGAAGGCACAAGGGTCGGCTGGAGTCTCTGGGCAGAAGCTCAGACTCACCTTTTTGGCTGAGAGCTCTGTTTTCCTGGCCAGCAGTGGTGCCGTGGTGCTGCCCCACTCCAGGGCAGTGCTGCCCAGCGGGGAGGGTTTCACAGGGGCTGTCCCAGAGCTTCTGGGGGCAGCCAGGTCAGAGTCTTTAGGGACAGCTGGCTTGGTGCCAGGGCCAGCAGGGAGGTGGGTGCCAGAGTCCCTTCCCTGAGAGGTGCAGAAGCTGCTGGAACTGCTCTTGGCCCTGTGGGTCTCCTTGGCCAGCTGCCCTACTGTGCTGCCCCAGGAATTCTTCTTCAGGGTCCTGGCCATCGCCCCGCGGCCACTGGGCTCCTGGCTGGGCTTCAGCAGCTTGGATGAGGTAGGTGGCTTCTCACTGTCTGAGCCCTGTGGGGGCAGCCCTGCTTTGGCCCTGCACATGGTGCTGGTGGCATGGAAGCCTGTTCTGGACATGCCAGGTGTCTGTGGCTTCTTGGGCCTCTGGCCTGTGTCACAGCCCAGCAGGGTGGCCTCGTGGATGGCTTTGTGGGGCAGTTTGGATGATGGAGTCTGAAAGGGTAGCTTTGACAGAGCAACTCCGTTTGTCAGCTTTGACCCCATCCCAGGAGAGCTGCGGGCGACAGGGACTCCAACATCACCTGGACCTGGCAGCCCCTTCCCCAGCAGCTTATCTCGTTTCTAGACGTGGAGAAAGAGAGAAGTTCAGTGAGGAGAGCCAAGGAGCCACAGATACAATGATATCACCCTCCCCACGCCCAGCCAGGATCCCTGGGTTCAGCAGGATCAGGATCTCTCCTGCACAACACCCTCCCACTCATCCACCTCCTGGCCTGCCTGCAGCCCCCAGGGCCCGTGGAGCAGCAGCTCCTGGGAGCACCAACCTTCAGGACTCACCGGGCCCGTGGGTGGCACACACAGGGTCCCATTAATAGCAGGTTTCTTCACTGGCTTGGAGTCACTGGGAGTGCAGCTGGGTGGGCTGAAGGCAGCTGTGGCCATGGGCCCTGCTGAGCTCTTCCTGGGGCTGCCCAGCCTGGGGAAGGCAAAGCACATCAGCCGTGGGGATGTGGGTGAGCAGCACACACAAGGAAGGGCAGCAGGAGGCTGGAGGAGGTGAGGTGCTACAGCAAACCATGACAAGGGGCCAGACCACTCCCTGGCACCCCCCACCCTGGGCCAGCACAAACAGAGGGGCCTGGGGGGGGTAGGGGACCAGGAGGCACAGGGTGCTCTCTTACCTCAGGTAGAATAGGACGTAGGCCTGCTGGTTGAGAACCACCTTAATGTTGCTGGGGTGGACCTCATGGTCATTCATTCGATACCACTGCCCATTGCTGGCCTGTGGAAGGAGAACATGGAGCGTGGTCAGGCTGTGTCTGAGGAGAACGGGGTCAGGCTCTGGCCAAGGAGCCTCCTGGCCTGCAGAACAGCAGGAACAGCACCCATCATCACAGCTCCTCTCCCCAAAACCCACAGATGGCCCAGGGACAGGCCAGGGAGCTCCGTCAGGGCAGACCTTCCTGTTTCCTCCAGGGGAGCACAGTCTGTGCCCCACGTCCAGTGCTCCACACCACCCACCCTGCCAAGCACTCTCCTTTCTGCACCCTGAAGGGACCCACAAGCACCTACCAGGGCCCAGCCCAGCAGGGTCCCAAGGGAGCACCCCGGGCTCACCTTCACATAGCAGAAGTAGTGCCCAGCATTGCAGCTGTACCCAGAGTGCACCAGCACTGCATAGAGTCCATAGGTGATGGGATCACCCTTGGGCTCGGACATGTAGGGCCGGATGTCCAAGATCTCAGGGTATCCCACGTCCTGTGGAAAGAAGACATCTCAGGAGCTGCCATGGCTTTCTTGCCAGAGCAAGAGCAGCTCTGCTCTTGAAGCAGAGCTCGTGTCCCATCTCTTGAAGGAGGGGACACGCTCTCCCCAGACAGAGACTGTGGCGAGGAAGACGCCAGGATGAGCCCAACTTCCCCCACTGGGAGCAGGACTGCACCAGGACCACCTCCTGCCTTGCTTGGGGGCAGGACCTCGGGCCAGAACACAGCCCTGGCTGTGGATCACTGAGCTCTCACCTTGGTGATTTTCCTTCCACCCAAAGAGCCGCAACTGCCAAAGCGTTTCAGTGAAATGGTGAGAACGTTGGAGGCTCGGTGGATGGTGAAACGTTTGCTGGCTGACACTTTCTTCCTGCACCTGCCCAGGAAAGCTCAGGCTATTCAAGCTGTTCCGACATCCACATGGCTGCCTGCCCTGGCCACACAGCAATGGCAAACCCGATGGGAATGGTGCTGCTGGCACCAGGCACTGCTCCAGATACCTCCCCACGGCCGTGCCTTTGAAGACAAGGCAGCTGAGGAGCAGCAGGCTTCATCACAGGCCCTGCACCTCATGGTTTAGCCACGCAGCAGGCACAGAAGCCCTCCCACACTGTGGCAGCCCTCCCACAGCACAGCCATGGATCCCGTTATGCCCCAGCAGCCCACACTCACATGCTGCACCTGTAAGCGTTGTCCCCACCCAGCTGCTCTGGCTTCACAAACAGCTCCAAGGCCCGCACGATGTTTGCGGCTCGCTGCAAGGACAGGGTGGAGCTCAGGGCACGTGGGGCCTGCCCACAGCACGGCCCCGCTCCCTGCAGAGAAGCTGGCCCAGGAGAGAGCACACAGCACAGGGCTGCAGGCTGCCCCAGAGTCCTGAGCCTGCCCCTGGCACGGCGTGGTGGCTGCTCTGCCCCACAGCACTGCCAGCCTGCACGGAGGGGTCACGGCTCAGGCAACAGGCACTGCCCCGTGAGACAGGAAAGGAGGACCAACAGCAAGAGCTGCATCCATACTGCCAGCACCTATCTGCAGGTTAGGGAGCCTCAGAGCAGGAACATCCCCTTCAAGAGCAGAAAGCCCCATCCCCAACCCTGCAGCAGTACCTCGACCTCCAGGGTCACGTCCAAGTAAGGGTCATAGGTATCCGAGACAGTCTTGCACTCCAAGCATTTCACTGCAAAAGAGCATGGGCACACCCTGCCACATCCCAGCCTGGCACAGACAGCTGCAGTGTCCCCCCAGCCCAGGCCTGGGCTTTGGCATGTCAGCACCAGGACTGACAGCCTTGCAGGGAGGAGGGCTGGCACATCTACTCTGTGTTGGGGAAGCAGGTGCCCCACAGGTGCTGCAGGACTGACGGACTGCAGCTCTGGGTAAGTTAAACATGTGAGCTGTTTTCCCAAAGGGTTTTACTGCCCAGGCCCAGCCCAGCCTGCTGGTACTCACCACGGGACCGCAGGTAACCACCGAAGATCTGGTGAACCAGAGTTGTGGCCTGGGTCTGGCGATCCAACCTACAGAGAGGCAGCAGAACAGATCTCACACTGCAGCAGCCAGCCCTGTTGGACCCTCAGGACAGCCCCCTCTGTGTTCCGGCCAGTGGCTGGGCTGTGGAGCCCCAGGGGCAGTGGGAAGTCACAGCCCCTGCCAGACTACTCTCCTGTGTCCCAGCTGAGGGGTGACACCAGGCCCCAACAAACCCCCTCCTCTCGAGGAAGCAGAAGCTCCTGGCTGGAGCTCAGAGCAGAGGCAAAGCTCCCCAGGACAAAGGGTCTGGGGGAAGCTGCCCAGCCACAGAATTGGGGCTGAGCTAGCAAGTAGGCCTGTATCCCTCAGGAAGTGGGATGTGATCCCAGCCTGGAGCAGCCTCGGGACTTGGAGGAAGGACTGCAGCTATGCTGAGATGGAGGAGTCAGCAGAAGGTGAACAACAGCCCAGAGCCCTGTCCCTGAGGGGCAGAGAGCTGGACCCCACACCCGAGGCCCCTGGAGTCAGAACCTCCCCACAATAAGGCTGACCTGGGGCACATGTTCACTCCACAGTCCACTCCCGTGAGTGCAGGGGACCAGCAAGGGAACAGCAAAGAGCAGTGATGGGCCATCAGGCCCCACATACTTGGTGTAGCCATTCAGGCAGGCCTTCTGCATGGCATCGATGGTGTAACGCAGGAACTCGTGTGCATCCTCCTGCCTGCCGAAGCGCAAGTTAGGGGAAATCTCTGCAAGAGACAGAGGACTCAGCACGTGCTGCAACAGATGCCATCCCTCCCTGCCTTTCCTGGGGCAAGGACTCCGGGGTCTGAGTCCCCTCAACCCAAACCAGACACCGGACTCATGTCACAGAGGAAGGCCCTGGCAGCCCGAGAAGGCTCCAGGCACTCCAAGGCTCCATGAGCCATCTCAGTGGAGCTGTTTGCCAAAACATGCCCCAATCCCAACAGTTCTGCTCCCACATTAGTCATGGCTGGGGCAGCCCTACTTACTCTTGAGGTCTCGGATGATGGAGAGTGGCTTTATTGCATTGCCGCTGTTGGCAAAAGCCTGAATCGTGTGGTTCTGCATAGTGCACATCATGCAGAAGCTTCCGTGGGCACCTGGAGGAGGAGAGATGACACGACGTTGGGGACAAACCCAGGAGAGATGGAGGCAGGACAGGGGATCTCTGGTCCCATACAGCTCAGCCACGCTCAGCTTTCCCTATGAGCTCGATGCCACAAGGGGACCAGCCCGTGCCATCCCAGCTGGCACAGCCCATCACAGGAACAGCCAGGGCAGCTCCCCAGATGAGACAGCGTTCACACTGACACTGACAGAAAACAGGTCCCAGGTATGCACTGGGCCAGCCCATAGCTCAGCCCTGAGGGGCAGATCCCACAGGCAATCCTATGGATGGGGCTGCAAGGCCTGTGTGTTAACTGTGGTGACAGCTCACAGCAGTGCCTGCCACGCTGCTCTTTTGCACTCCCCACAGTCAGGGGCTGTTCAGGACCCGCCAGCTGAGCCCCCAAGAAGCCAGCAGGCCCCACTGAGCCCATCTTAGTCCTAGGTACACCCAGCAGAGACAAAGTTGCCAAGCTTGGGAACACTGCTATGGCCAGGAAAAGTGAGTAGGACCCAGGAACAGCCTCTTGACAGAGAAACAGGCAGAAAGGAGCAGGGCAGGGAAGGCGCATCCTGATATCTGCACTCCCTCACAGAGCCAGGCACGGAGGTGCTGAGCATAGCACCGTGAACAGCACAGGCAGACGCTGCTCGTCCCTCCCGGCCCCCTGAATCGGGGTCCCCACTCACAGGTGCGTCCGTGCTCCCGAGAGAGCAGGTAGTTGGTGAGTGGCGGCGTGTAGGTCAGGCACTGCAGCGCCGAGTTCAGGAAGCAGGTGTTCCCCAGGTTACTCAGCCCGGCGCCCACCCGGTGGACCCGCTCCCACTTCATGGAGAGGCTCTGGGCTGGGAAGAGCACCTTCTGCGGCGGGGGGATCCCGTCCCCCGCGGCCCTCGGCGGGGCATGGCTGTGTCCTGCGGGGAGCAGACAGTCAGCCGGGACAGGAGCACGGGGGGTCCCTTCACCCTCTCCACTTACCCGGGGGGTTCTGCGGCCGCTCGGGAAGGCTGCCGGTGACGCCGAGGGGGCGGCCGATGGCCTCGGCCCCGATGTGCTCGTACTTGTCCCGCAGGTGCCCCAGCTGCCCGGCCAGGCCGCGGCGGGCGGGCACGAACTCGATGCGCTGCTGCAGCACGGAGCGGGCGGCGGCGGCCAGCGGCCGGCCCAGCTCCGCCGCCGCCTCCCGCCGCCCCGGCTCCAGCGCCTCCCGCAGCTTCTCCGCGATCATCGCCGTGGGCGGCCGGCTCGGCGGGCCCGGCGGCCGCGGCTGCAGAGAGGGCGGAAAGGGGCGGCTGAGCGGGGGGCACCGGCCAGGCAAGACCGCTCCCGCGGCGCTCCGGCTCTCAGAGCAGCCGGCCGCCGCCACGGCCCCCTGGGCTGGTCCCTCGGCCGCCGCGGGCACCGCAAAGCCCCCGCCGCCACCCGCGACCCCGAGCGCCGCCGCCGGGCGGTCTCGGCCCGGCCGCCGCCATATGCGGCCCGGCCGGCCCCGGCGCTCCGCTCCCCACGGGCGACCCCGCCGGCAGGGCCGAGGAGCGCGGCGGGACGGGGGCGCAGGCCCCGGCGTCCCCGGGCCCGTCCCGCCCGGCCCCGGCAGCGCTCACCATCCGGGTCCCGCCGCACGCACGTGTCGCCACACCGCCCGCAGCTCCTTCCGCGCCGGCCCCGCGGGGCGGTCCCGCTTCGCCTGCGCGCGGCCGCGGCGCCTCGCCCGGCGCAGCCCGGAGCCGCGGGCGCTCCGCCCCTTGCTCGGGAGAGCCAACGGAGACACGAGCTCCGCCCGCTGCGAGCCCGGCGCCACCGAGGCAGGACGCGGCTGCCGAGGAGAAGGCGGCCGGCAACGCCGCGCCCAGACCGGACGGTCCCACCACCAGGGCACGTTTCCACGCGGACCGGCCACCACGCGGTACCCCGGCCCCGCCCGGTCCCCCTCCCGGTCCCGTCGGATCCCGCCCCCGGCGCTGCCGCCCGCGTCCGAAGGTGGGCCCGCGAGAGCTCTTCCCCTCCCTGTCCCGTTCCCTTCCCTCCGGCGGCCCCGCGGCCATCGCTTCTCTCCGCTGCTGAGCAGGGGCGGCGGAGGCCGGGGCTCCGGTTGGGTCCGGAGGGGTCTGAGGGGATTCCGGCCGAGCCGCCGCAGGGCCGAGCCGGAGCAGCGTCCCCGCCCTCTTCCCCCTTGCTCTGGAGCTCCCGGCACGGACCCTGTGCCGGTACCGGGGCGGCTCCAGCGCCGGACGAGGAGACGGAAATCACGGCACAGGGACGACAGAGCCGGCGGCAAAACAAGTGGCGATATTGAAGTCAAAGACAGAGGAGCAGCAGCGACAGGAGCACAACAAGTATAGCCATACAGAGCGCCCGGGATGCGCGGTCGGGACTGAGTAAAGGTTGGGGTTTTTTTTTTCTTTTTCTTTCTTTTTAATTTTTCTCTTTAATATGTTGAAATTGCCCAGACTGGTCCAGTACGACATCTCAAACCTTACAGGGACGCACAGCATGAAAACCCCACGGGCACCGGGCTGCAGGGAGCATTCCCGGCACGCTCCCAAAGCCATGGGTGCACGTGCCAGTGCCACAGCAGCTCCGCGGCACATGCCAGCATCGCTGTGGCATGGGGATGGCTCAGAGAACTCAGGGCCGAGGGGTGTGAGGTGGTCACCAGAGGGGACAGGTTTTCCTGCAGTGCCCTGCTGCCAGTTCCAGGCTCCACTCCCACACCATAGAGAAAGGAGCTTGCCCGGCTGCAGTGGTGCTGAGGGCCATGACATGGCCCCGATCTGCACGAGACGATGATGGAGACCCTGTGCCCATGCAGCCAGAGCTCCGGCCCCTGGTGCCCTGCCAAGGGCTCCAGGTCGAGCCTGTCTGATGGTGGCATCTGCAGAAGGATCTGTAGGAGGCTGCAGGGGAACAGAGATCCCTGGAGAAAGGACCATGTGGAGAGAGAGGCAACAGTGCAGGGATGCATGTCAGGGGTCACCCCAGATATGCTAACATGCCCCTCCAGCTTTCTGGGACAAGGCACCTGTGCAGGAGTCGTCTAGCCCTGTGAAGGGCGTGGAGCCCCTTGCTGGGGGCTGTGCCCCATGGTAAAGCCCCCCAGAGCCCCTGCCCACAGGGGGACCCTTCTGGCACCCCGAAGGGAGAGGTAGGTGCTGGGGGGAGGGGTACAGCAGGGTTGCCAGGTGCTGTGGTGGGGAGGGCTGTGTGTCTGGAGCTGTGGGGGAGGCTCCCGCCGCGGGGCACTGGTAGACCTGCTACGCAGCCAGGGCAGCTCCCACCACTCACAAGGGCTTGATTCCTTCACAGCTGCCAGAGCCGAGCATGGCTGGGGGATTGTGACCCTGGCAGGGAGGTCCCCACACCCTGCTCAGCCCTGCCACAAGCGAAGGATGCCCAGTGCAGCTGCGGGCTGCCAGGAGCCCGCAACAGAGCGGGTCCCTGGCCCTGGCCCCCACACACGGGTGGCAGCCACCGGGGCCCCCTGCAGCCAAGTGGATTTTCATGCTGTCTCCAGGATTTGAGATCAGCGTGGACCAGTCTAACATCTCGCAGGTTTTTTCTACTGGCTACTGGAATGCGCTCGTTTGGCTTAGGGGTCCTCGATGTCGAGAAACTCTTGCTTGGGGGGGGCCATGCCGCGGTACCAGGCGCATGAGCCGTCGCTCCTCTTGATGCAGGCGTAGTGCTTCGCCTGCCGCCCATCCACGTTGTTCTTCTCCATCGCCCAGTCTGTCCACAGACACTCATCCGAGGAGGAGACAAAGCAGGGGATGGAGAGGCAGCGCGAGATCTGTGCGTAACAGAGACTGTCACCCACCAGCCCGAGGGGGCACTGGGCCGGGGGAAGCAGCATGCTGTGCTTCGTCCACCCCCCAGCTCTGGACAGGGATGCCAGGCTGACCCTGCCCTGTGGGGCACGGTGGGGATGCAACCCCAATGCAGGGAACTGGGGAACCCCTGGTTGCCAGTCCCAGGGCTGGCCTTGGTTCCCAGCCAGAGGAAGACAGAGGCAGGGCTGCCTTTCCTGTCTGCCCAGCCACGTGCTCTGTGACCCTGCACAACGTCACCCACAAAGGACAGGGAAGAACATCTCACTGTGGAGCCCACCCCTGGCTGGGGGCTGCAGACCCTCCCTGGTGTGGGGCGTGGGGCATGTGGGAGGCAGCCTGGTTGCTCACCTTGCACTCGCAGCCCATCTGGTACCGCTGGTTTAGGCTCTTCTTCTGGGTTGGGGTCAGCGAGTCCCAGGTGGACACCAAGTCACAGAGCGTGATGTGCATCTTGCCATTGCCCTCTGACTTGCCTGGGGAGAGGCCACACAGACCATTCAAGGGGGTTGCCCAGGTCCTCGAGATCCCACGCTGACTCGTGGTGCCGGGGGCACCTCACTGTGCCCTCTCCCTGGTGACTCTATCAAGCAGAGGCTTGTCCCCAGCTGCCCCCACCATGGCTCAGGGCTGCCGAGCACAGCCAGGACACAGCCAGGAGGTTCCCCGAGGGCTGGTGGCAGGAGCAGGAGGGGCAACGGGAGAACGTGCCTAGGGAGCAGTCACACATCAGGCATCTTGCAGGGCACATGGGGCATCCTGGCTAGCAGTGTCCCAATGCCCCCCAGAGCCCTCCCGCAGGGCTCACCTGCGATGAGATACTCCTTCTTCCCGCCGGTGTCCAGCAGCCGGCCGCACACGGCAGTGGATGGAGCCGTGTAGATGAACTCTATGTCCTGGTCGGGGCCCTTGAACATCTGGGGAGCAGAGGGGGGCGTGAGTGGCTGGTGAAGGGACCACCCCACAGCCCCAGCCTCCTGACCTGATGATGTGCCCCGTTACCTTGATCTGCTTGATTTCATACTGGATGCGTTTGATTGGATTCCCATATATGTCGTTCCCCGAATCCACCTCCTTTGCAGAGACGGCCTTGGCCCGGATCACTGGAAGGGAGAGGTGAGGTAAGGGGGTGACCAGTCCCACTCAGCCCCTGCATCTCACAGGGTCTCCCACCTTCACAGGGGACTACTGCCCGCAGCAGACCCCACTGCCTGCCTGGCTGCCCCCAGAGCCGGCTGTCACCCGCTGTCCCCAGAGGGATGGGGCTCTGGCACGTGCAGGACAGTGACCAGCAGCATTGCAGCAGCAGCCTCAAGGCGGGTGATAAGGAAAGTTCACAACAGGATCACCTGGCCCCAGGGCTGGTGAGGCCATGGCACGGTGAGCCAGGGGACAGCTCTGCTGTGGCAGGGTCCCTGCAGTCATGCTGCTGCCACAGCCCAGGATGTGTGCTCTGGCATGTGAGGGCTCGGCACGTGGCAGTGACCTGCAGGGGCCAGCGGGCAGGGCGGGCAGCCAGCTCAACCTTACTCACCGGCTGGGACATCGGGCTGGCTCATGCTGGGCACGGTGCCTGGGTCCCTGCACTGGGACCTGCAGCCCCCAGTTGTGCCCAGCTTCCTCCACCAGGGCAGGGACTGAAGCTCCCAGGCAGCACTAGCGATGCTGATGGTGAAGGAACAGTGGCTGTGCCAAACCTAGGGCTCTGGCTCAGCACTCAGAGGATGGAGGGGGCCTGGCTGCAGGGCAGGGGCTGGCAGGGCTCTGTGCTCTCCCAGGGGTACCCCCATCCAAGGGAAGGGCAGCTCCCCACCCTGCAGGGCTCCCCCTGTCCTGCCAGTCCCCCGAGCACTGTGGGGCAGGGAACAGGGAGCTGGGCACGCTCACGGAGTTCATCCTAGTTCATGTCCCCACTGAAGGGTGCTGGGCTGGGAGCAGCCAGGGACATGCAGAGGTCACCCACTGCCTGGCACAGAGGAGCTTTCCCACCTGGCATGGCCAGGAGAGGGAATCTGACCACACTCTATAAATACCACGGGCTGAGGGGGCACGCAGGCAGGCTATTTATGCTGAAGGTCAGGAAGGCATGGCCCCACGTGGGCACCAGCAAGTGCCAACAGAGTTTACACTGGAAAGGTGACCGTGGCACCCACATGAGCAGGGACCAGAGGAGAGGTTTCCCAAAACGGCCATCCCCAGTCACCGACAGCACTCGTTCTGTGCGGGGCTGGGGGAAGCAATGGCTGCACTAGGGGCTTTCCTGACTGCTCCCATCCCTTGGGAATGTCAGCACCTCAGCCATGCCTGGGGACAGCGCCCACTCCTGTATCAGCAGTGAGCTGGCATCACTGCAGACACAGCCACCCCTCGCCCCGGCCACTGCATCTCCCGTGAGCCCAGCCCTGCACGCCGCCCGTGTAACTCGGGTGCAGCCAGTGCCGGCTCCCGTGCGGGGAATGGCTGCTGCTTCAGTGGGCTCCAGCCTTTTCCATTCACGTGCTGATGAATCACTTGACAAAAATGCAGCCCGATTCTGGGTGGATTTGTTCTGAACAGTGCGGCTTTGTGGAGGGGACGACTGTGCTGTGCTTTCCCCGCCAAGACCCCGCGGTGCAGCCAAGCTGCTCCACGCCCGCCAGGAGCCAGGGCAGCGGAGGGAGCCCTGAGGAGAGCCTGGGATGGGGAGTCTGGGCAAGGGATGGAGGAAACCCCCAGGTGCCCAAGAACCAGTAGTCAGACCTCTGCAAACTCCAGTGCCCCCACTGGCCTTGTCACCCACCACTCCTGCTGCCAACGTGGGCAACCACTAGCCACAGCTGGAGCCCAGACCCTCTGTAAAATGAGCCAAGGCTCTCTGGCTCCTGGGGTGCGTGGCAGGCACAGCACACAGTTGGCACTGGCTTACCAACTTGGACCAGGGAAATGCTGGAAACACTCCTTCCCCAGGCAGGCCAAGCAAGAAGGTGCTCCGTGGGAGCAGAGGGTCCCCTGGCAGAGTGGGACCCCCACTGGTGACATCTCCTGGGTGGGTCCCCAGGGCTGCCACTGTGGTCTCCCCACAGTGAGGACTCTGGACCCTCTAGGGACAGAGACCCTGCAAGGTAAGCAGGTCCCCTTGCTGCCCTCTGCCGCCAGCATCACTTGGGGACACATAGAGTCATCCAGTGCCACAAAACCACCAGGTTTGTCTCTCTGGGCTTGCCAGTGATGGGTTTTGTGCTCCCTGGCCCCATGTGGGGCTACCTCACCTCACGGCACCACTGTGCTCGCCTGTGCCCCATGGGAAGAAGGGCAGCCCAAGGACCCTTGGCCATGGGACCCCCCTTCTGGCCCAAGACTTGCAGAATGGCTGCCCCTTCCTCTGCTCTGCCACCCCAAACCCCACCGAGCCACCCTGCCCACACGCACCCGCAGCTGCCCGGGAAGCGCCCACAGACAGCAGGGGCCACTGCTGGGCTGGATGCCGGGAGAACAAAGCTCCCTTCTCCAGGGCTGCTGGCAGCAGAGGGGCTGGCTGCCAGTGCCAGCACTGCCCGCTGCCTGCCTGGCACTGCCGGCCCAGGCACCTGACCCCATGGCTAGGGCAGCCCCGTGGTCACTCCAGCCCTGCTGGAGGCCGGCGGAGCTGGGGAGATAGCTAACCACCCTGGGAGGATTCCTGCCCCCAGCCCTGCCGGCGCAAGGGCAACAGCCACCGCCCAGGGGCTTGCTGGCATCCCAGTGCCCGCCCCGGCACAGCGGGGTGAGGCTGCAGGCACGCCGGGCTGAGCAGGGCAGCGGGGGGAAGCGGAGGCCATGCAGGCTCCCGGGTGCCCAGCGGTGCCGCGGGCGGCAGAACGCCGGTCCCGCTCGCCCGCCGGCCTGCGCGGGAGCCACGGGCTGAGCGCTGCCGTGGCCGCGTGCGTCATTCCGGCCGCTGACGGGAGCGGGATGGAGCCCAATCAGCGGCAGCCCCCGCGTCAGCCCACGGCCCCTCTGCGCCAGCCGCACGGCAGGGCTCGGCTGCCGCGCTCGGCAGGGCGGCACCGGCACCGGGCACCGGGCACTGGCACCGGGCACCGGCAGGCTCGGCGGGGTTTGCGGGCGGCTGCACCCCCGCGGGGACAGCTTCCACCACGCCCCCGCAAATCCCCTCCTCTGCCCGGTCCCTGCTGGCTGCTGACAGCCCCCACACTCATCACCGCGCCCGTCCCGAGGAACCGAGCACTGGGACGGCTGGGATCGGTGCAATCCCGCTGCCCGGCCCAGCGGCACCGAGCCCTGCTCTCCCCTGCCCCAGCCACCGCCTGCAGGGGAAAAGGCACGGCTTTGCCTGGAAGGGCTCAGCATCACCCCCACGCTGCTCCAGAGGAGATGCAGCAGGAGCTGGGTGTCCTGCTGTGGCACCACTGGGCAGCTGAGCATCTCCTGCAGCAGAGCAGCCCAGCAGGGCACAGCCCCAGTGAGGGATGGTGGATGGGGCAGCCCCAAGCCCTAGGGCCCTGCAGAAAAGCCCTCCTCATCTCATGAGCCAGGACAGGCAAGCACAGGCTGGCAGGTTCTAAGCCACCAGGCCCAGTGACACAAACCCAGCCCCTCAGACTCCCCCCACCCAATGCAGAGCTGCATCTGCCTCCCCTTGCACCGCCTGGAAGTGCAGCTCCGGGCTGTGGCTGCCCCAGTCCCTGCACAGCAGAGCGAGTGCAGGGGCAGGTGCAAGGCCAGAGGGGTCATGGGGATGTGGCAGGCACTGCCCACGCCATGGAGAGCAGATCCCAGGCTCCAGGGCCAGGACCCCACACTGTGCTCAGCCTGATACCCCATACTGAGGGTTGAGCATGAGCCTCGAGGTCCCATCACCTCGGGTGCACCCACCCAGCACTGCAGGACATCAGCCATCCCCACACCACCACATTTTTGTCAAGGGCCCAGCCTGGACACAGCTCCCTCAGCCACAGCAGCTGGGAAAGGTCCCAGCAGCACCGGGGGCCCAGGTTCTCCCTGGGCTCCACACACCTGCTGGATGGAACTGGCTGAGGAACATCCCAACTCCAGAGAGCATCCCGCAGGAAGATAAGCAGCAGCAAAAGGCCAGGGCACACAGGACCATCCCAGGCTGTGCCCCGCTCTGTCCCCAAACCCAGCACTGTTTTCATTTAGGCCCACACGAAGTACATTTGATACACACGAGCTGCACAAGCGACTTGGGCTGGGAGCCAGAAGGTGCCAGCGCTGCCGGCAGCGCGGCTGGGAGTGCGCTGCCTCGGCAGGACGGGCACCTGCTGAGGGCAGCGGGGCGGCTGGGGAGCACAGCTCAGCTCAGCAGAGCCCTGCCAGGGACGGTGCAGACAGCCAGGGCCTCCAAGACAGACAGTGACTCAGCAGCTGAGTCAGGGCTGAGCCGGCACCCCACAACGGGCAGTGAGTCACGAGTGCCCCGAAAGCTGATCCTGACAGCAGCGTGATGGGAAGCCACAGCCGCACTGCCCGAGCAGGCACAGGGCATCCTGTGGGCCAGGGACACCAGCTCCAGCAGCAGCTACAAAAACCCAGTGCTCCATTTTGTCTCAAAACCTCCCTGTCCCCAACACGCCTCGTGGTGAGGCTGGGCACCCGAGGCAGCAGCCAAGTGCTGTGGGAGTTGCCCTCACAGAGTAAAGACGCTGGGAGAGGGGTCTGGAAGAGACGCCCGTGAGGAACATCCTGGATGTGGAGCAGGGGACAGGGCAGGGCTATCCAGAGGTTGGGGCTGCCTCAGTGTTTGGGAATGTTACCTCTCCAGCTGAGCCTGGGAACGGGCCCGCAAAGGAAAGCGCCGGGAACTGGGGCCGGCCTGTTGGGTTCATATGTTAAAATTTAATAAGGGCATTATTCATAGAAAGAGGAATCCAGATCCCGGCGCTGCCAAGCCCTCCCTTTCAGCAGCATCCAAGCCGAACAAAGTGGGACGGGGGAAAGGAAATGCCTGGAAGTAAGGCGCAGACAGGGGTGACCGAGCCGTGGCGGCAGCTGCCGGGGACAGGGGCTCCTCCGGGCTCCGGGCCGGTGCCGTGGCCGCACTCGGAGGGTCCCGGTCGCCGCCGGGCCCCAGCCCCGCGCTGCCACGTACCTCGCGGTGTCACCAGAGCCGGGGGAGGCCGGGCCCACCCGTGTCATTCACGGGGGGCGGCCGGTGGGGACCCGGCCCCGGCGTAGCCGCGCTCCGGTCGCCCCTCGCCGCGGCGGAGGCGGCCCCGGGAGCGCGGCCGGGCGCGGGACCCCCCCGGGACGGCAGGAGGAGACGCGGGGCGGAACGGGCACAGCCCGCACGGACGGACCGCGCCCGGCCGCGCATCCGCGCCCGCCGACACACCCCCGGGCCGGGCGGGCGCTGCGGGCAGGTGCCGGGGCTCTGGGGGGCTCTGCCCGCTCCCCGCCCGCCCCGCGCCAACTTTCCGGTGCTTCCCCCGCCGCGAAGTTGTCGCGGGCGGGGCCGGGCGGGGGCTCGGGGGGCTCGGGGCGGGGTTCCCCGCGGCGCTCACCTACGTCGGCGTTGCAGAAGGCCTGTTGCGGGTGGATGGGCGAGCAGCTGCAGGCGTCGGCCGGGCGGGCCCTGCCGAGCAGCAGCACCGCCAGCCAGGCCAGCAGGCTGGGCAGCGCGGCGGGCATGGTGCGGGGCTGCGGGCGCGGCCACCCGGCCCCGATCCCGCACCCTCCGCCGGGCCCGGCCGAGCCGCCGCCGGGAACTTGGGTCCGGCCGGGGCGGGCGCTCTGCGGCCGCCGCTCCGTTGCCTTCGCGGAGCCGTTCGCTTCCTCTCCGCCGCGCTCGGCCTCGCTCTTTAACGTGCTCCGGGGATCTGCTGCTCCTCCTCCGCGTGGCGCGGGGCCAGCCGGGCTGCGCCCGCCCTCCGCGGGATGCGGCTCCGCCGCGACCGCTGCCCCCGCCCCGGCACGGCCCCCGCCGCGGGCACCGGCCGCCCCCGCCCCGGCGCATCCCGCCCGCCCCCCGGCCCCATCGCTCCCGGACCCCCGCCCACGGAGCCCAAAGCCCCGCGCCGTAGCTGCCTCCGACCCCGCCGAGCTGAGCGGCGGACGGCCGGACAGGCGGCAGTTCTGGCTGTGCCTGAGAATCCCTCCCCACCTTCGGCACCCTCCATCCCAGCCTGTCCCACACCCGAGCTCCCCTGCCTGCCTCCTGCTCCCACTGGGGGTCCGGTGCCCCTGCCCCAGGCCTCTCCCCATGGCAGCAGCTCCTGCCCTGGGGCACAGCTCCAAAAACCCACCTTGTCTCTATCCCGGATGCAGATGGGGTTTAACCCCGGCGGGCAGCTCGGCCCCCAGCTGCTTTTGGTTCATTCTTCCCAGCTGGGTGGTGAGAGAACTGGGAAGGGGAAAGTGAGAAAACTGCTGGCTGAGACGAAGCTGAAGCAAAAGCCACACATAAGCAAAGCAAAGCAGGAATTCTTTCACCCCTCGCCATGGCAGGCAGGTGCTCCCCATGCCCAGGGCAGATGGGCTCCAGCACGTGATGGTGATTTGGGAAGACAAACACCATCAGTCCAAATGTTCCCCCCTTCCTCTTTCTTCCCCCAGCTCTATACACCGAGTGAGATTCCATACAGTGTGGAATATCCCTTGGGTCAGCTGTTCGTGTCCCCTCCCAACTGCTTGTGCCCCCCCAGCCTCTCACTGGTGGGATGAAGAGAAAAGGCCTCAAGCTGTGCAAATGCTGCTCAGCAGTAATGAAAACATCACTGTTATCAACACTGTTCCCAGCACAAATGCAAAACACTGCTCTACACCATCTAGTATGGGAAAAACAGACTATCCCAGTCCAAACCCACTCGCTGTGTCACCACGGGGGTGTCAGGATGCTGCTGTCACTGTACCTGTACTTTGTGCCTGGCTGGCTGCTAAGAGTGCTCCATGTCCCCAGCAGTGCCTTGGTCTCAGCGGAGCAGGCAGGGCCACACCTTTTGAGCACAGCTGGGCCAGGTGTCACGGGCATGTGTTGGCAGGACAGCCACCACCACAGCCACAAAACATGTGCCTGAGCCAGCCTCCTGCACAGCACTGCCATGGATACAGGCAGAAGAGGGGGGTAACAGAGATGCTCAGCCTCCAGGACGAGAAGAAACAGCAGAACTGGGCAGCTGGACCTGGCCCAAATCCTGCCTGAGCCTGCAGGGAACTCGTGGGAGGTGACAGCACTGACAGTGCTGGATGCTGGATGACACCTGGAGATTGTGAGGCCCACGGTCTGCAGAGGCTCCAGCAGCAGCAGGACTCCTGCTGGCCCAGCTGCCTGAGGCCCTGGTGCTGCTGCTCACAGCAGGGACCCGGGGGTGCTCCAGCCCAGGGGACAAGAAGGGACCAGGTAGCAGGGACAGCCACTGGCACAGCCCTGGGGCCACAACAGGTGCTGTGGAGCTGCCAGTGCTGGGCTGGGAGGGTGAGTGAGGCCAGGAGGGTGAGTGAGGCCAGGAGAGATTGCCAAGTGCCAGTGATGGAATGGCCAGCATGGACTCTGGCCAGCTGGCACCCAGTGTGAGCTGCAAATGCATCCTGGGTGCCCTGGGCCAGGTGCTGCACGATCCCCAGGCCACGTGCAGGGGCCAAAGCCAGGCCTGTCTGCAGCACTGGGGACAGGTCCTGTCTAGAGACAAGCGCAGCCCAGCACTGGCCGAGTCATTGCCTGGGCTAAATGAAAACACATGTCTGGCCTGTAGCTCTGCATGGCTCACAGAGGTGCTGACACTGTAAACAGGGTGGGGGGAGCAGCCTGGCTGGGTTCTTGGGAGGGCCCCAACCCTTCTGTGGATCCTTCCACCCAACCACAGCCTGGCTGCTGCCCCAACAGGCCCCCTCCCTCCCTGTGCATGGCTGGACCCCACAGCAGAGCAGTGCCAGGGCATGGCAGAGGGATACAGGGGGCACCACGGCCCCCCAAACCACAGGGGCCAGCCCCAGCTCTGGCAGACCTGCCCTAAGGGCAGAGTTAAAGGGGACCAAAGTGGGGACAGCACAGAGCCAAACAGTGGTCCTGGTGTGAGGATATGCTACCCTGTCACCTGGACAGGTCTGAGCGAGGTCAGCCTGGGCAGGCCAGGAGCCACAGCCCCCTTGGTCAGGGGGTCAGGAGGGCCCTGGGGCCAGCAAATGCCCCTTTGACACTTGTGGCTTCTGAAACCACACAAGGGGGCCACAGGCTGGGGCAGCAATTTCACAACATGCTGGCGAGCGTGGGGAGGGCTCCCTGGCCAAAGCCCTGGGCTGCTGCGAACGCTTCTCAGCTGCTGCTGGCTCTGGGAAGCAGAGCTGCAGCTCCTGGCTCTGCTCCTGCACCGGCACGGCAGCCCTTGCACAGCATGGCTGCACGGTCGCCAGCTCCCCGCAGTTCCTGCCCAGGGCTCAGCTCTTCCCAGGGCTGACAGTTCTGGGCCTGGAAGCATTTCTGGGGTCAGAGCCATGTGCAGCCAGGGCTTGGAGAAGACAGACGGCCAGCACACACACACTCCCCTCTGAGGGTGTGGCCTGGGAATGGCACCAGGATGGGCCCACTTTACATCTGGCCACAGCTGGTGGCCCCATCACCCACACCCCCTGCCCCACAGGCACAGCCACTGTGCTGGAGCCCAGTGGTGAGGGAACTGCTGCATCCCCCGTGGTCACAGGAGCAGAGGGACACAGACACTGTCCCCTCCCATGTGAGACTTTTTTCTGAAACAGGTCACCCGTCACCCCAGCTATCACCTCACCCAGCTTACGGGAAAAGGGAAGGAAATCCACCTTCTGAAGAAAAAGCCTGATGAAATCCCCCCATCGTGACCCTCTCTGGCTGCACACCCCACTCCACCTGGGGAGCCCCATGGCACACAAGGCACAGCTGTAGAGCTGGGGCTCAGGTGCAACCCCAGAGCATGGACGTCACCAGAGCCACCGAGCCATCACAGACGGTTCTGTCGCAATTCAGGGCTGGGCACTAAGGGCTGCACTGGGGCCTGCCCAGGCACCAGCACTCAGGACCTGGACGCTGTCCCGGGGCGGGGAGCACCCTGTGGTGGCGGTCCCTTGCCACCAGGTGCCACTGCCGAAACACTCGCACCACACCTGCTGCAGCTCAGTCAACACTTTACAGGAGAGCCCAGGGCCAAGGACAGAGCCGGGAGCGCTGCCTGACATCCCTCACAGACCCCGGGCTAGGAGCAGGCTAGCAGGGCCTGCCCACAGGCCTCCACTCGGTCCAGATGTCTGTTAAATAAACTCAATGCCCTCGTACTTGACACTGCCAATCCTGGTCTCGGGCAGGAGGAAGCGCCCGTCCAGCGTGAAGGCCATGATGTAGCTGGAGATCTTGCCGTCATCCTCCTCCGATTTCAGCGCCACGATGATCTGGTCGTCCGTGTCCGGGATGAACTTGAAGGAGGAGAAGCCGTGGGTGGGAACCACGTCGCCCACGCGGCCCACGGTGACGTGCCCGAAGTCCTGGGTGGAGCTGAGCAGCAGGTTGGTGCCCCGCCGCTCGTCCGCCCGCTCGCTGTAGCGCTCGTGGCTGGCGCGGCGCGGCAGGAAGAACCAGCGCTGCAGCGTGTCGCTCCACGAGGCCGACTCGTGGATCAGGTACCCTGGGCAGGAAGGGCAGCGTGACCACACAGGCCACAGCCACGCTGGGGTGCGACCCTCCCCATCCCCTCCAAAACACCCCACAGCCCCGCACAGGCATCCCTTATGAGCTCTTCCGCCTGCTCCTGCCCCACTGCCTGGCAGCAGCCCCCCAGTTCCTCCCAGAGCGAGGCAGGGGCACTCAGCACATCCCACTCTGCCCAGGGGCACAGCTGCCAGGCCCAATGCCAGCTGAGCCACCCTTCAGCTGCTCCTGGCACAGGCAGCAGAGGAAAAGGACCAGGACAGGGAGAGATCTCTGGCCTCCGGCAGCCTTTAAATCTCCCCCAGTGCCAGTATCCCTGGGGAGGGTGCTGTATGGCTCTGGAGCCATCAAGAGTGTGGATATGGGGTGCAGGAGGTTGCCCTGCTCCATACCTGGGGGCCGGATCCCCGCCGCAGCCCTCAGCACGTTGTAATTTGTCACCCAGTTCTCGTGGCTCACGTCACCCTTGTAGCCAACGACCTTCACCCACTGGGGGTTCTCGTTCACCACTTCCCCTGTCGTGGTGGTCCACTCCTTGCCCAGTCCTCCCACATACAGGTGCTCATCCTTCACTGCCAGCCACTCCGCCTTGAAGCCTGTGGTGGAAAGAATGGCATGAGGGGGGTTCAGTCAGCACGTGGCCATCAGACTGTCCCACATACCCCACACCCTTCACCCCAGAGCCCGGTGCTGGGCACAGTGTCCCCCCCGCAGCCAGCTGGTCTCTGGGCAGGAATTGCCCTCTCTTGGCCAGGCTCAGAGGTCACGGGAAAGGTGCATCCCACCCCAGCAAGGTGAGAAGAGCCAAGGGCTTCACAGGGCAGGAGGGGAGCTCACCTTTGCCCACAGTGCCGTCCCCATCTGGGAGGATCACCCACGGCACCACCTTGTTGCCCTCGATCTGGTAGACCACACCTGTCCGGTCGTCCACCGCGTACAGCTTCCCGTTGAAAACCACCAGCTCCGAGAGCTCCATGCCCCGGCCCTTCTCAGCCAGGTGGGACTGCAGCATGCTCTCATCCTTGTCCCACTCCACCGTCACTCTGTCCCCACTGTCTGACAGTATCAGGTAGCCCTTCTTCAGGTAACTGAACCAGGTGTGCTCCTGGGAGCCGCGGGACTGCGTGTCCAGGTCGGCGATGAGGCCGATGCGGTAGCGCACACCCTCGGGGTTCCTCTGCGGCGGGGACAGCGGGTAGGTGTCATTGTAGCGCTCCCCTGCCCGCAGGCCAAGCTGCCAGGTGCGAGGGCTGGGGGGGCCATGCCGTGCTGGGGAGGAGCGGTGCAGGCAGAGCAGCAATAGCAGAAGCCCCACGCAGGCTGAGGACAGCACGATGGCCTTCCAGCGCAGTCGGAAGCGCGGGTCAGCACCCTTGGTCATGGACGCGAGCACGGGCAGACCACCCACGCTGATCCGCAGGGGGCTCATAGACTCATGGCAGGGCGGCACTGGCATCAGACAGGGGGCGAGCAGAACCTGCTGGAAAGACGGGAGGGAGAAGGTCAAAGAGCTGGATTTGGTGCTGACTGAGCTCGGGGGACAGAACACAGCCACGAGGGGCCCTGTCCCCTCTCCTGCAGCAGAAGGTGCTCCCACCTCATGCAGGTAAGAGCCACCATGCCCAGGGTCTGTTTGCTGCTGGAACCACCCTCAGCCCCTCTCACCTGGCTCCCTCTGCGCCCCCTGACCAGGAGCCCCAGCATATTGGCAGGATTGCACGACCTGCCTGGCAGCTCTATCTGTGCCATGGTCGCTGCAGCTCAGGCAGCAAGCTGAGGCATCCGGCCCAAGGTGAGCCCCGTGACACAGTGCCCTGGAGCACGTCCCCACACGGTCCTGGGAGGACGTGGGTTCCTCTCAGGTGGCAAGAATGACCCTTGCTGCCTCCAGTGTGGTCGAGCAGCCTGGCCCAGCTCCCATGGCCCTGAGAACCGACACCACTGATGAGCCCTGAGCTTGTCCCCAAGCCACACAGGGACACGTGGCAGCTCCGCCCAAGCAGGATGCCAACACCTGAGCAGGAAGCGCAGTGCCCAAGGGACACACACCCTGACCTGCTCAGCCTCACAGACACGGGATCTCCTCATCCCTACCCAGGCTCACAGCGTGTCCTCCACGCGTGAGCATCGTGAGCCTACCCCAGGCTGTGTCCACCCGCGGGCCCGGGGTGCCAGCAATGCCCCTCGGTGCCACCTCCCTCCCTGTAGCACAGGGCACATGGCAGCACCCCGGGCTCCGCAGACGGGCACTCCGTGCTGCCTGGGCAGCCACCACTGGAGCCGTGCTCAGCCCGTGGCATGCAGCCCGGGGCAGACACCCCCATCTCGGGCAGAGACCCCCAGCCGCCATCGCGGGGCTTCCACAAAGGGCCCATGCCGCAGGGTCTCAATGTGCCTTTCAGGAGCCGGGCTGGCGAACAGAGGCGGCATTGAGCGCGGGGGGCCGGCCCGGGCAGGGGAGCTGCGGCACAGCACGGAGCGGGGGCACGGGAGCGCCTCTCGTCCCGCCGGGATCCCGGAGCCTGGGCCTCGCAGAGCCCCGGGGATCCCCTCGGTGCACGGAGCCCCACCGCGCTTGCAGCCCGCTCTGAGCACGGCCACGGGGAACCCTCAGAACGCCGGGGCACGGTCACGGGGACCCCCGGGCAGGGACACGGGGACCGCCCAGCACCCCCGGGCAGGGACACGGGGACCGCCCAGCACCCCCGGGCAGGGACACGGGCACTGCCCGCCTGCGCCGGGCACGCCCCTGGGGACCCCCGCGCCCCCTCCCCGGCCGAGCTGCCGGGGCACCGCCTGGTCTGAGCGGGGCCCTGAGGTCCCCCGCGCCTCCGGGACCTCCGCGCGGGGCACAGCCCCGAGAAGCCCGCCGCTGCCGCCCGGGCAGGCCGCTCGAGGTGCGCGGTGCCCCCGTCCGGTGCGGACCCCCGCCGGCCGGCCCGGCCCGGCCCGTGCCCCCCGCCCGTGTCCCCGCTCACCGCGGCGCCGCCTCCCCCGCGCGCAGCCGCCGCCGCCGCCGCCGCCTACAGCTCCCGGCGGCCCCGCGCGCCGCCGCCGCGCCTGGCAGCGGCCAGACCGCCCCGTCTGGCGCAAAAACTACAACTCCCAGGAAAGCCCGCGCGCCACCGCGCCCCGCCGCCCCACCCGCTGCGCCGCGGGGCCTGCCGGGAGCTGTGGTCCGCGCTGAGCAGGGCCCGCCGGAATAGGGCGCCGCACACGGGCGGCTGGAGCCCATCGGCGGGGGCAGTGCGGGGGCCGAGCTGGCTCTGCGGCGTGGGCACAGCCCGGCTGCCCGGTGGGCATAACCCCCGCGCTGCCCTGCTCCAGCCCGCAACGCATTCCTTACTTGTCCCGGTTACCCCCTGTGTCCCGCCGCCACTCGGGGTGGGGAGCGGGGCAGACCCAGCCCCACGCCTTGGGACCCGTGTGCGTGTCCGGCTGTCAGGGGCTGCATCCCGGTGGGGCTGTGCTGGCCGCAGTGATCTCGGGGCTGGGAACGGCCTCGGCACCGCCGGCACGGGGCAGGGTCCTGCGCCGGGGCCAGCCGCACCCTCCGGGATTCCGGGCCCCGCGGCAGCTCCGGGGAGCCGCTGGCACGTGCCGCCTCCGCTCCCGGTGCGGCGGCCCCGGAGCACGAACGGCTGGGGCGGCCGGTCCCGGGAGCACGCATGGTTAAGGCAGCCGCGGGCGCACATCTGGCGGGGGAGGGCTGCGAGCCTCGTCCCGTGCCTCGCTGCCTCCTGCGCTTCCCAAAAGTGTATTTCCGCCCGGGCCGGGCGAGCAGAGGCGGCTCCGGAGCGGGAGGCAGCGATCGGCCGCGGGCAGGCTCTGCGCTGGCCCGGGCGATGCCCTAGGGCAGCAAAGGCAGCGCCGAGAGGGAGAAGCCGTGCCCCGGAGGTAGGTGGGGGGCAGCTTTGGGGGGCCCGACGACCGGCCCCGGAGCTGCAAGGGCCGTGCTCCCATCTGCGGGCGGCTCCGCCTCGCCGGGCGCTCGGGTGTCCGGGCACACGCCCAGCCAGGGGGGCCGGTCCCGGAGCGCCCCCAGCCGAGCGAGGCCCTTGCCCTGCCTGCCAAGGAGCAGTGGGGGAGTGGGGGCCACGGCTGAGCCTCACAGTAGTCTGGGGGCACAGCCCGACCCACCGCGGCTCTGGAGGACACAGATCCCCCCCAGCCCTGCCCCGGCTGCGTTCCCAAAAAAACCCTGGCTACAAACACATCAAACACCCGCTGGGCCACCTTCGGCATCTCTTTGGGGGCCACAGTGGCTGTTGGGGTCCCCAGCACAACATCTTGCTGGTGCTATAGAAGCTGGAGGGCTGCAGCTACCCCGTGCTCCTTCCCCACACCTGCCCCATGCAGCCCCCACCCTGCTGCCTGCTGGGTCTGCCCTGCTCCAGGGAAAAAAGGGCTCTCCAACTGTTCCAGCGTCACCAGCAGCACACGGGGGACCTGGCCCACCAGCATGACCCCAGGGGCACAGTGGTTCTGGCTGCTGTGCAGGGTAGTTTGTATCCATCACCCTAAACAGAGAGAGAGTGCAGGTCCTGCTGCCTCCACACTGCCCCGAGCCCCTCATCCCTCCCCTAGGGTTTGCTCCGTTCCATCCTAGTCTTCGTCTCCATCTGGAAAGTATTTTGGGATGTTTTGACTTGCAGTCCCGAGGCTTCTGCAGCCACTGAGTTTAAATCTCTGACTGCTCCCGGAGAGCAGCCAACCCCGAGGGAAAACACGTGTCCCTGGCAGGGCTGTGTGTGCCCGTGTGCAGGTGGGCACACAATGCCCAGCACACCTGCAGGGTGCAGGGGGCACGCTGGGGGCCCAGCGATCCCTGTGTGCTGCTGGCAGCCCCCTGCGAGCACCGCACACTCGCTCTGCTCCCGACAGCCTGGGAAGCACTGCCTTCCACCATGGGAACTTCCTGCTGAAGGGTTTCTCCTCGGGCAGCAGCTCCCTGTGACGCTGCGTTCTCCCCAGGGCCGAGCCTGCTCCAGGTCCCAGAGGAACGCCTGGTGTGACGGTCCCAGAGCTGAGGGAAAGCCACAGGCTGCTTCCCAAACCCCGGCACGCTCCGTGCTGCGCTCAGCGCTGCACATCTGGCACAGCTGGAGGCCAGGCAGGCTGGGCAGAGCCAGGGCCAGGGCTGCCCTGGTGACACCTGCTCACCTGGCCCTGGCTGGCCTCTCCCACGTTCTATCCGTGGGTCTGCTTCTCCCCTGCCTCCCTCCGCACCTGGCAAGACAACGGAGTGAGGGACAGGGGCACCGGGAAGTATGTGCCGGGGCCAGGCCCTTAGCAGAGGGTTCGAGCAGCAGGAAAAGCCCTTTGGAGCCTTTCCCAATCCCTCCGCCCCTTCCCAGCTCCAGTGACTCACAATCCAGGCATCCGCCCCCGGCCTCGGACGCCCTCCGCACCCGCTGCGGGAGCACACGTCCCCGGACCCCGCACCTGGGGACAATGGCAACAGCCACCGACCACCGGCTGAGCGCAGGCGCTCACCAAAACCACAGGATTCTGCCCCAAAATCCGTCATGGCCTGGCTGAGCCGCAGAGCACAGGGCCGAGAGGGCGCTCTGCGCCCCGGGACTGGCGCTCCGGGATCCCGGCGGAGCGCGGCCGGGCGGGCTTTGGGAGGGGACTACGGCCAAGGCCACACCCATGTGTCCACCCAGGGAGGCACCTGGCTGAGATAGGAGCCTGGGCAGCAGCGGCCCCGTTCCGGCTCGGAGCCCGCTGCCGCGGGATGCCCACCCCTGTTTGGCCAAGGCTGTCCTGGTGCCACCGGGCCAAAGGGCGAGGTGCTGCGCGCCCGGCCCCACGTCTCCAGCAGATACGCTTCTGATAATAGAGGGAGGGGTCTCGAAGCGTCCGGGCTGGGCCACAGTGCCACCACCACTGCAAATATTAGTTTTGGCCCCAGACAGGGTGTGGGCTCTCAGAAGGGTTTCAGCCAGCTCCCAGATAGGGCTGCCAGCCCACATCCCCCTTTCTGGAGGAGTGGGTGTTGTGCCCTTGCAATCCCTTGGGCTGGCAGCCCCCAGGGCACAGGAGCCCCTGGCAGGAGTGGGGTGCAGATGCCCTCTCTGGGCCCGGCTGGGGTCCCACACCCAGGCAGGGCTGTGCCCTGACATTTGCCCCACAGAGCTCGCTGTAATTTTTCAGGTGCTGACATCCCAAATTGCTGCTTTTGGGCGCCCATGGGAGGCAGCTGAAGCCAGGCTGAGCAGGAGCAGCAGCACTTGGTCCAGGACTTGGCCCGCTCAGAGGCTGCTGCTCTGCTCCACTCTCAGCTCCTGAGGTAATCCCATCTGCTGAATGCGCCAGGGCTAAGGGGTTGCACAGAGCCCAGAGCCCCAAACTGCCCCAGTGTGGGTCTCCACAGGGGCTCACTGGGGTGACACTGTCCCATAGCCCAGCCAGAACCCGGGGGCTGTGCAGTGCACAGGTCCTGTCCCAGGACAGCTCGAGCCATGGCTGGGCTGGGAGTCTCCTCATTCCTGTCCCCCTCAGCAGTCCCTGGCACCTCACAGGGCACTGCCAAGGCATGGAGGGGCTGTGGGTGCACGGTGTCCTGCTGATCTTCCTGCTGCCCTGCCCTGTGGGGAGCCAGACCAGCTCCATCTCTGACCAGCAATGGTGGACAGACCCCAATGAGGCCCCATCCCAGCACCAAGCTGCCAGGTGAGGGGACCCCAGAGCCAGGGTGCTCTGCAGTGGGGGCAGGGCAGCCCTGGCACTGCAGAGGGCCCCTGCCCCCCCGTAGCTCCTGCTGTGCTTTGCTTTCTGCCTTGCCAGGGCCACGCCAGAGCAGAAGGCCGATGGTGCCCAGGAGGGGCTGCCCCCACAGCCCCACTGTGTCCGCTGCTGCCCCCCACCCGAAAAGCGCTACTACCCCCAGTACCAGCCCGTGCCTCAGATCAACATGACCATCCTGAAAGGTGAGGGCTGGCAGGACCCCAGGCTGTGCTGCCAGCATTGCCCCAGGTCCAGCGCTGAGCTGGGCTCACAGTGCCAGCTCCTGCACAGACTGGGAATGAGAAACTGGGGGGTGTCAGTGGTCCTGTGCCCTGCACTGACAGAGGGCAGGAGCCACACTGGGGTGTGAGCAGCCCCTGCTCTGGTGGCTTCTGGGCAGCAGCATCAGAGCCTGGGGAGGGGCAGGGGCAGGACTGGTGGGTACCTCCTCCCTCCATCCACCTCTGGGGAAGGGGCTTTCGGGTGCTGGGTCCAGCTCTGGCCCCTGCCTGACAGCCCAACTATCCCTCCTGCTCTGCCCAGGAGAGAAGGGGGACCGTGGTGAGCGTGGCATGCAGGGCAAATTCGGCAAGACGGGGGTGGCCGGCAGCAGGGGCCACGCAGGGCCGAAGGGACAGAAGGGCAGCATGGGCGCCCCCGGGGAGCGCTGCAAAAGCCACTACGCCGCCTTCTCCGTGGGCCGCAAGAAACCCCTGCACAGCAACGACTACTACCAGACCCTCATCTTCGACACGGAGTTTGTCAACCTCTACGACCACTTCAACATGTTCACAGGCAAGTTCTACTGCTACATCCCCGGGATCTACTACTTCAGCCTCAATGTGCACACCTGGAACCAGAAGGAGACGTACCTGCACATCATGCGCAACGGGGTGGAGGTGGTGATCCTCTACGCCCAGGTGAGCGACCGCAGCATCATGCAGAGCCAGAGTGTCATGCTGGAGCTGAAGGAGCAGGATGAGGTCTGGGTGCGGCTCTACAAGGGGGAGCGTGAGAACGCCGTCTTCAGCGACGAGTACGACACCTACATCACCTTCAGCGGCCACCTCATCAAGTACAGTGGGGACCCCTGAGCACCGGGCCCCCCACTCCTGCTGTGCCAGGCCAGGTGGCCAAGGAGCCCCTGTCCCTCTCATCCCAGGAGTGCCACCCCCATTATGCTGTTAGTCACCCTAGTGCCACTGCCCCCAGCAGCTGCACCAGTGTGTAAATTCCCTCACTCCAGCACCTCAAGGCTAACCAGACACATCTGGGAGCAATTATAAGCCCCCTGCCATGTTGGTGACCAGGAAGCAGCTGCTCACCTGGGGTGGGCAGGGAGCTCACCCCCTCTCCCTGCTCCAGATCTGGGTGTGCCAGGCTCAGCCTGTTGTGGCCCTGGCTGAGCTGGCACAGCAGAACCCTGTGACCGCTGGTGCCCTGGTGCGAGGCAGCGCAGACACCTGCACCATGCCATGCTCACCTCACCTGGCACAGCCCTGCTCCCTGGCTGGAATGGGCAGAAGGTGCTCAGCACCATCCAGAAAGGCAATAAACCACTAAGGGCCCTCCCTCCTTCCCTGGTGCAGGTGTTGCAGTGGGGGGCTGAGTCCCCCTGTGGGAAGTGAATTGTGTCAGTTCCCTCTGCAGATTCTGTTGCTGCTCACCGCAGCCTCTGCTCAGGAAGGGCTCTCTCCCCACCGGCAGCCCTGGGCGTGGGGCCTTGGCCTCAGCCACTTCCTCTTCCCTTAGGTTATCTGCTGGCCAGGCCTCCTGTTTGTGTAGATGCAGCAGTAGCATGGGCCAGCATGCTGAGCCCCCCATTCTGCTCGTGCCACAATAAACACCTCACGTTTCCAGCCTTGCTCGCACCCTCAGTGTCCTTCAGCTTTGTGTGTGGGGAGGCTCTGAGGGACTTGGGGCAAGGTTCTGCTCCTGGGTGCAGGGGCTCCCCAGGAGCTGAGGGCTGTCGTGGTGCTGCTGAACATGAGGGGGGAGAGAGGGAAGAGCAAACTGTCCTTGAGAACCAGGAGACCTGTGCCAGACACTGCACGGTCCAGCTGTGCCCCAAGGGCCAGGAGCTGCATGCAGTGACAGAACTGTCAGCCTGGGAACAGGACAGGCTGGGAAGGGTGGCAGGGTTGTCAGGAGCGCAGGTTATCCGGCACATCCATGGGGAGGAGATAGGTCTGAGGTGAAGCTGGGTGTCAGGGTCTGGGTTGGCAGGTCCATGGCTGGGCTGAGCCGGGCTGCAGCTGGAAACCAGCACCCCAAGCACAGGAGGGAGGGGACCGGGCCGGGGGGACTCAGGATGACCTTAAATAGAGCCCTGGCCCCACATGTGGGGAGTGGGTGGATGGTGGGGCCAAGTGAGGCAGGTCAGGCCGCTCACTGCTGTGCCTGTGGGGTGGGGGCACCAGCCCAGGGCCCCCGCCCTGTCCCGTGGCATGGCAGAGCTCCTTGGCCGCACTGGCCCCTGGGGACCAGGCACCATCTCCATCCCCGACTGCACAGCAGGGCCAGGTACAGGCACGGGCGGCATCCCAGCACACGGATTGCCATCCTGGCACAGTGCGCTCCCCCGGGACACGCAATCCATTCCGAGGCGTGCGGTTTATTCTCAGGACACGCGGCCCATCCCAGGGCACGCTCCCTGCCCCAGGACACGCGGTCCGTCCCAGGACACGCGGTCGGTCCCGGGACAGCCCGCCCCGGGACCCGGGGGCGGGCGGTGCCCGGGGCGGTGCGGGCCGGGCGGGCGGAGCTCCGGGGCCGCGCCCCCGGGAGAGCCGGGCCCGGTGGCGGCGGCGGCGCCGTCAGTTCGGCGGCGGCGGCGGCAGCAGCAGCAGCGCCATGGCGGAGGCGGCGGAGGGGCCGGCGCGGCGCGGGAAGCGGACGGGAGCCGAGGCCGGGGCCGCGGCGGGGGAGCCGGCGGAGGCGGAGCGGGCCGCGCGGCGGCGGCGGAGGTGGATGGCGGGGGCCGGAGCCGAGGCCGCGGTCGGGGCCAGGATGGGGACGGGACGGTGATGGGGACTGGTGGCGGGGCTGGCAGGGCCCGGCGGGTGCTGGCCGCGGTGCTTGCCCAGCCCGGCCCTCACTCACCTCCCCGGGCAGCTTGCAGCCGGTGGCGGAGATCCAGGGCACCACTGTCCTGCACGACACCATCAGCGACCGCCCGCAGCCCCTGCCAGGTGAGTACCGGGAGAGGGGCCGGCCCAGCCCCGGGCCCCGCCGGGACGGGACGGTGCCGGTGCCGGTGCTGGACCCAGCTGCACAGGCAGTGCTCTCTGCTGACCCTGTCCTGCCTCCCCATCGTTCCCAGCAAGGTACTTTGACACGAAGACCACGGAGCCCATCAGCTTCTTTTTGACCGGCCTGGAGGAGCTGCTGGCCTGGCAGCCCAACAGCAACGATGAGTTCAACGTGTCAGCTGTGCCTCTGGCCAAGCGCCAGCCCCCGCTCCAGAGCGGGAGGCCCCGGACACTGGTGTGCCACGACATGCGTGGCGGGTACTTGGAGGACAGGTACGTGCCAGGTGGAAGGTGGAAGGTGGAAGGGAGGTGTGACAGTGGAGCTCAATGTCTCCAACACCAAGGCAGTTCTGTTTCTGCCTGACATGTCTCCTGCCGGCTCAGCCGCAGGTGAGCAGGGATGGGGTGTTTGGCTCAGGGCTTGGGGAACCTTGCTCAGGCTGGGATGTTCAGAGGTGGCTCAGTGCCACAGTTCTGCCCAGTTCCCTGCTGTGAGTCAGGCTCCTACCCAGCTCCACAGCGTCTGTCAGCGTCCTTCCTGCACTGCCCAACCCTTTTCCTTCTGCAGGTTCATCCAGGGCTCGGCCACAAGTGACCCCTATGTCTTCTACCACTGGCGCTACATCGACATCTTTGTCTACTTCAGCCACCACACTGTCACCATTCCTCCCGTGGTCTGGACCAATGCGGCGCACCGGAACAGCGTCCCGGTGCTGGGTAGGGGCAGGGCCGGGCCTGGGGCAGCCCCAGCAGCGAGGTGGATCCACCAGGCCGTGCGGCTGACGCTGCCCTGGCCTCCGCAGGCACATTCATCACGGAGTGGACAGACGGGGAGAAGCTGTGCGAGGCGTTCCTGGCCAGCGGGGAGGAGGCGTACGGCGCCGTGGCCGAGCAGCTGGCGCGCATCGCCCAGCACTACCGCTTCGACGGCTGGCTGATCAACATCGAGAACACGCTGAGCGTGAGTCCTGCTGGCCCTGCTCGCTGCCCTGCCTCTGCTGATCCTGTGGGAGGGAGCCCCCTGCCCCGTGCCCTCACCCACCTGTCTCTCTCTCTCTCCTGGCAGGCGGCGGCCGTGGGGAACCTGCCCTTCTTCCTGCAGGAGCTGACGGCACGGGTGCACAGCGCCGTGCCAGGAGGGCTGGTGATCTGGTATGACAGCGTCCTGAAGGATGGCACACTGAGGTGGCAGAACGAGCTGAATGATCAGAATAGGTGAGGCTGACAAAACTGTCCCCAGGCAGGGGGCATGGGCCCACCCCAAACCCCCTCATGGCAGCAGTCAGGCACAACCTGCACGGCCCTTGGTGAGGCTGTGTGTGACCTTAGCATCTGACACTGTGGCCCTTGTCCCCAGTATATTCTTTGATGCCTGTGACGGGCTGTTCACCAACTACAACTGGAAGGAGGAGCAGCTGGAGCAAACGCAGAGGCTGGCTGGTCCGCGCCTAAACGACGTCTATGTTGGCATTGATGTCTTTGGCCGTGGGGATGTCATTGGTAGTGGCTTTGACACATACAAGGTGGGTGTGACACGGCTGGGCCAGAGTGTGACCCTGACCTCCCCAGCGCAGGGCTCTGAGCTCCCACTGAGGGTCCTGCTGGGCTGTGCTCTGTTGGGCTGCTAACCTGGGATGAACTGGTGAGGGGTGACGGATCCCAGAGTGCTGGCCATGCATGAAAAGATCCCAGTGTTGCCATCCCTGGAGACGGAGATGCTGCAGCACATCCCTCTGGTGTCCTGCCCCACCATGGGGCCAGTGGAACCTGGGGGGAGCGGGGACAGGACAGGGGACAAGGTGACCTGGCCTGGCCCATGCTGCTCACTGCCTGTTTCTGCAGCCCCTGCGCCTGATCCGCCAGTATGGCCTCTCTGCAGCCATCTTCGCTCCTGGCTGGGTCTATGAGCACCTGGGCAAGGAAAACTTCCTGCAGAACGAGAACAGGTGAGGGCAGCTCAGCAGGACGGGTGTTGGGGGGGGAACGGGGCTGGCTCAGGAAGGCTGTGGGGTGGTGGGACACAGCTACAGGGACACTGTGGCTGTCAGAACACCATGGCAGCTCTCCAGGAGCAGCTGGCCCCTTTCTGCCCCAGCTGAGGTGATACCTGAGGCCGTGCAGGGCAGTGACCACAACAGGGGTCTCTGCCCTGACACCCACCTTTGCCCCAAGGTTCTGGGGCTTGCTGGCAGAGTACCTGCCCACGCACAGCATTTGCACACTGCCCCTCACCACCTCCTTCAGCCTGGGCATGGGCACCAGCACATTCCTGGACGGGAAGGTGGGTGCAGGATGACAGCTCTGCTCTGGTCAGACTGGGCTGGGCTGGGCAGGGAGGTCCCCGCTCTCGGCTCCCCCAGCTCAGCTCTCCCTGTGCTGTAGGATGAAGACTCTGGGCCCTGGTATGACCTGAGCGCGCAGGACATCCAGCCACTGTACCCGGAGCAGCAGGGCATGCTGAACACCAGCTGCAGCCTACAGGATGCCTGGTGTGGGGGCAGCTCCCTGCAGCTGCAGGGGATCATTCCCCCTGGCGAGGAGCGCGTGGCTGTCCGGTGAGTTGGGGCAAAGCCCTTTACCCCTCCTCAGCACCGGGCTGGCACCATGTCAGCCTGACATGGCCTGCATGGCCTGAGCTGTGTGGCCCTGGGCCTGGTGGCGAGTGTGCCCAGGCTCTGCCCACACTGCCCAGCACACCTAACTCAATATACCTTCTCTTTGTCTCTCTGTCGCTGTCTCTGTCTCTGTCTCTGTCTCTCTCTGGGTGGATTTGGGGTCATCAGCCTCTTCTCTTTGCAGATGCCGGCCCCCCCCAAGATCTTCCTGACCCTGCTCTACAAGCTGGAGGGGCCACAGCCTGATGATTTCACAGTGGCACTGGAGGTCACCACCTGGGACTCAGGGTTCTGCTTCGAGGGCAACCCCACTTCCCTGCCTGGTGAGGACCCTGTCCCCCCATGCTCTGTGCAGTGAGCACCTGCTGCAGTCCCTCACCCCTGACCCAGCTCCCTCTGGCAGAGCCCAATGGCCGGTACTACCCCCGGTTCCTCCCGGCACCGCCGCCCGGCCTCGCCAGGCTGCTCGCCGCCTGCCGCCGTGGCTCCTATGGCTGGACCAGCCGGTGAGTGCCCTGCCTGCACCCTGCGTCCACAGGCAGCCATGGGACGCCAGGGTTCCCTGGTACCATTCCTGCTTTGCCTCTTCCCTCTCAGGTGCTATGAGCTGGAGCTGCAGGACTGCAGCCTACGAGACCTCTCCCTGATTGTGTCCCGCCAGCAGCCCAGCCTGCAGGAGACACCCTTCACCTGCCTGCTCGGGGAGATCCGGGTGAGTGCCTGCCGCTGCTTGGTGGGGACACCTGCCCCGTGCCCCCCTTGTTCCGGGAAGGTGGGGGTGCCTGCCCTGACCCTGACAGTGCTGTGGTTCCCTTGCAGGTGCTGGACACGGCCAGCGTGGCGGCCTCCCCACCGCAGGTGCAGGGCGTGATGGCTTCGCAGCTCTGGTGGCAGGAGGGCCCCGAGCCCGGGCAGCTCTCGCTCAGCCTCACCCTGCGCTGGTCCTTCCCGCCTGGCCGGGCCAGGTGGTTCCGTGTCCTGAGCCAGGGCGCCCGGTGCCGCCTGGGCCAGACGGCGCCGCAGGTGCTGGGGCTGGCGCAGGGCTGCCTGTTCCGGGCCGTGGGGCTGTTGGTGCCACAGCCGGCGCCCGCGCAGTCCTGCCAGCTGGAGCTGCTGGTGGAGCCCGTTCTGCAGGATGAGCTGCCTGTGGACCCCGAGCGCTGGGGCCGCCTCGTGCTGGTCTATTCCGCACCAGGCAGTGGCACCAGCTCAGATGGGCATTAAAGCAGCTGTGGTGCAGCCCGTGCCATGTCTCCTCCATGTGGCGGGTGGGCTGTGGGTGGGGGACACTCAGGGAGGCTGTATTTCATCACCCGGGCTGCTGAGTCCCTTTCCTCCCACCACTGTGGTTGTGCTCAGACCTCTCTGTGGCGGCCCACTGGGTGCTGACCAGCCACTGGCAGGGACCCCCAACATGTGACCCCAGACTGGGGCACCTGCCCTGAGAACCCCAACAGCTCCTGCAGCCCTCACTACCTCAGGCTGTCTGCCACAGGCTGAGGATACTGGCCCTAAGACCCCAAGGCACACACCCCGCTCAAGGCTCAGCCTGGTGGGGAGCTGCCAGCACGGGCTCTGCAGCAGCCCAGCCTGGGTGACTGTTGTGCTCATTAACGTGGACCCAGCCCAGTGCTACCAGCCTACGCTGCCTCCCCTGAGCATCTTGTGAGGAGGAGAGAAAATTTATAGCACCAATTATTTTCTCACAGTCTGGTGAGCAAGCAATTAGCAGGCAGGAGCAGCCGAGTGCTCTTGCAGTGGGGTCCCAAGCCCTGTGCCCAAACAATGCGGGCTCTGCCAGGGACACCAATGCCAACAGTGGAGCTGCTGCTCCTGAGGCTCAGGAACGTATTACCTGATGGTTTGAAGAACGAAGGGCTAGGCCCAGCCAGGAGAGGGCTCTTCATGCAGCACCCTGCTCCCTCACCATGGCGAGGCTGGGAGCCCTGAGGGTTCCCCACTTGCCCACAGGCTGTGGCCCCCTGCCCAGCCAGATCCTGTAGCAGCCACGGCCCCGCGCAACCAGTCAAAACCTGAGTCGCCCTGGTTGAAGAAAGAAATCTTTATTAATAATTTCAATAATAATAATAATCCTTGTAATAATAATAATAATAATAATAATAATAATAATAATAATAATAATACTGTTTATTAGAATGGTCACACTTTGAAGCATACAGGATGGGCCGGTGCCAGCCCGCACGCCGGGGCGGCGCGGGGGTGCTGTCAGGGAGAAGCCAGTACAGCGATGGACGGAGCTTTGTACAGGGAGCGGGGCCGGGGCTATGTACACTGGGAATAGAAAAGGGGGAGCTCATCGCTGGGGCGTCGGGGGCGTCTGCAGACTATAAAGTGAGGTTTGAGGAGTGGCAGAGCTGGAAGGGCGCGGGACGGTGCTGCACCCCGGGATGGGCCCCGCAGTGCCCCAGCGTGCCGGTGGCTGCGGCCCAGCCTTGCGGCTCGGGGTGTCCCTTGTGGGTGATGCAGCGGCCGAGACCCCGCACCCAGGGCTGGGGGCATCCCGCTGCCTCGGGCAGGGACGGGTGGCCGTGAGCGCGTCCCATGCCGCAGAGCAAGCAGCAGTGGGACTGGGGCAGGCCTGGCCCAGCTTTGGTCGGGGCTGGTCCAGGCAGGGCGGGAGCGCGGGGGTCAGGGAAGGAGGAAGGAAGAAGGGGAAGGGGTCACAAGCGAGTTGCAAGCTCCTCTTAACAAAAATTCCCTTTAAAAGGCAGAGGGTCGTCCCCTGCAGTACCTCAGCACCGCATCCGCGCCGCCGCCCCAGTTCCGCGCTGGAGCTGAGGCCTCGCACACCTGACACACTGATGGCCGCCAGCGCCGGGTGGCACCAAGCCAGGTCCCCACCCTGTCACCCGGTCCCACGAGCCGGGCAGGGCGCAGCGCTCTGCCGGCACCCCCAGCGCTGCCGCACCAGGGAAAGGAAGACGTGGAGCCCAGGCCCTGCACCCGGGCGGGGGAGGGCCCCGGACCCCCGCGGACCCTCACGCCTGCCCGCGCCGGCTCCCTCCCTGCGGGGCTCTGGGGCCGGGGCGCTGGGGGTCTCTCCGGCGCATCCGACCGCCGGTGCTCGCCGCGGCTCCTCTGGGACTCGCTCACTCCGTGTGTGTGGACAGTTGGGACTCACTTGGCTGCTGCCGCTTGGCTTGGTTTCTCTTTTTTTTTGATTGGATTTTCTTACTTTTTTTTTTTTTTTTTGTTGCTTCGCTTTTAATTTTTATATTTTGGGGTTCTTTTTTTTGTGTGTATGTGTGTGTGTGTGTGTGGATATTTTTGCCCTTCCTGGTCCCAGAAGGAAACGGCCACGGGTTCACTACAACAGAAACAAGAGAGGCAGGTCTTTCGCTGGAGCACTCAGGCCGAGCTGGCGGCCGGGGGCACGCAGGCACCGTCCCAGCCCAGCCCATCACACCCAGCTCTGCAGCCAGCCCAGCCCATCACACCTGCCCAGAAGGCTGCCCCAGGATCCCGAACAACACCAGCCTCGCCGCACAGCTGGCAGCAACCCCCGCCGGCTCCTCTCTCTCCTACGGGGGCAGAGGGGCTGCTCGGGGGGCGGCTGTCACCCCAAGCCCCAGTGCCTGCGGAGCGAGCATCCCTGCAGGCTGAGCACCCCGCCTGCCCTGCAGGGGATGAACCCTGTGCAGCCCAGCCAGGGCAGGGGGGGACCCTGCACCCCAGTTGTGGGAATGGGGAGCTGCTGGGGCTCAGGGCTGGCCCCGCGGCCCCCAGGGCGGGCGGATGCTGCAGGAGAGACGGAGCGGCTGAGGTAACCCTATGGGTGTGGGTGCTGCGGCCCCACAGAGCCCGGCGCCAGCCCCGGCCACCCGGGCAGCACCCGCGGCTCCTCCGCAGGCTCGGCCTCGGCTCTGTCTGCCTGGTTTGGTTTGGTGCTAGTGAGCATCGGGGGCAGTGGTGGGGGGGCTGGGTCTGTCTTGCTAGTAGGGAGTGAAGCGGCTGTACCCTCCTCGGTATAGACTAGCCTGCAACATCAAAGATGAAAAAAAAGCCAATCAGTATTCAGAGATAGCCAAAGCCTAGATCTTCCCTTTTTCCTCTTCTTTTTTTTTTTTTTTTTTCCTCTTTCAAATGACATCAAATCGCTGCTGTCCTTGGGATGTGAGAGGCAGGCAGGGCCAGGGTGCCCAGCACTGCCCAGGCTCTGTGGTGGCCATGGGCACTGCCCTGGGGGCAGGGGCTGCCCTCTGTGGCATTGCTGTGCCATGCCTGCCAAGGAGCTGCCCCCATCCCTGCTGTGGCACTGAGCTGAAAACCCCTGGGATGCCGTGCCCGTGGCCCCTCACTAGCAGCTGCCCAGGGAGTCACAAGGCAGAAAAAGGCAGGTTGGCTTTGTGATCCCAGCCGTGAGTGCAATTTTTCATCTTTGATGCTGTCAGAGCTGGACAAGAGCTGTGGTGTGTGAGGGGCTGTGGTGCCCCCCGTGTGTGGCTGCACAAGGGGCCCTGGGGACACTGTCCTGCACTGGAATGACAGAGGGGTCCTGGAGCCTGCCCAGGGGACAGCCAGGCCCCTGGAAGTGGCGTGCGTGGGCAGGACTGTGCGGAGTGTGAGGGGAAGGTGGGGCAGGGTGCGGGCTGGGGGTTTCCTCTCCTGCAGACAGAGCCAGGCAGGGGCTGTGCCATTCCCACTGCCCTCCCACAGCCCCTGCCCTGTGCCAGACCCCTCCCTGGGCTGCCTGCAGCCCCCCGGGAAGCAGAGGAAGGCCAAGGGGCTGCTCTTACCATGGTGCCAATGCTGTATGTGGCGGCGGGGCCGATGGTGTGGTGGTAGGGGTCTGCTGCTGCGTACACTCTGCCGTAGCTAGGAGCAAACAGCGGGGGTGTTAGTGACAGCAGCTGTGTCCCCTCTGAGCCCTCCCTCCCAGCTGCACCTGGGAGCCCCCCGGCATCTCCCTGCTCCCCCTGCAGTGGTGCCAACCCTTCCCAGCCGAGCCCTGAGGGGAGCAAGGGGTCCCTGTCTGCAGGATGCCCTCCCCATGCCTGACTCTGTCCTGTCCCACAGCACTCGGAAGCTGGGGTGACAGGGTGGGCTGTGCAGGTGACACGGGGCTCCCCCAGGTGCTGCACCCGGTGCTCACCTGTCGCTGTACGCGGCTGCTGCTGCTGCGGGCTGGGCGTACCTGTAGGCAGCATAGCCCCCCTGCAGGGAGAGACACTGGTCAGGGGGCTGCACCTGTAGGCAGCATAGCCCCCCTGCAGGGAGAGACACTGGTCAGGGGGCTGCACCTGTAGGCAGCATAGCCCCCCTGCAGGGAGAGACACTGGTCAGGGGGCTGCAGCCACTGGGGATTGGGGCTGGGGGCAGCTGGTGCCCCATGGCACTGCACAGAGAGGTGGGGGGCCCACAGGGGGCCGGTGCCAGTGCCACTGGGCACGCAGCAGCCTCATTTCCATTCCCCAGGGGCTTTCACAAACATTAACCTTAAAAAATTAAATTTCCATAGAAGAGCCTGTCACCTCCGCGCTCGCTTTAATGAGGTGTCACGTTAGATAAATCCTTCAGTGCCCGCCTGAAATATCGCCGCTGGCTCCTCAGACACGGAGGTTAAATGCGGGTGCAAGGAACTGAGGCCGTAAATCCTGTGTGGCACCAGCCCTGCAAGGGCTGGCAGGGGCACAGGACTGGGCACAGGATCCTGTGTGGTGTGTGCCACCCAGACTGCTCTGCAGAAGCTGTGCTGTGCTCATGCTCTTGCTGCCGCCCAGGGGAAGGGGCTGGGGAGCAGAGCCCGCCAGGAACCTGTGTGACACCGCCTGCCCTCTGTGCTGGCATGGGGTTCCCGTCACAGCCCAGCCCTGGGCAGTGACACTTACGTAGATCTCAGCTCCGTAGAACCCATCCTGGTAGACGACCCTGGAAATGAGGAGGAGGCGTCAGAGCCTGGCAAGAGCCCCGGGCTGAGGGCAGCGGGGTGAGGGCACTGAAGAGGTGAAGCTGCCTCAGCCCCACGGCTTGTGGCAAGGAGTGGCTGTGCAGGCCCCAAGGGCACCTCTGGGATTCTGGGCAGGGACTTGGGCACACGCAGAGGGCACAGCCAAGGGCAGGGCATGCCAGAGGAGGATCCCAGGGCAAGATCTCTGCTGGGAGCAGCCAAGCAGCAACAGATGGCCATGGCTGTGTCTGTGACCAACGCCATCTCAGGACATGTGCTGGGAGAGTTTCCATCAAACCAACCATCCTGGCTGGATGTTTCCATCAAACCAACCATCCTGGCTGGAATAACGTCCCGTGCTTTGGTGGGCAGGAGGCCGCTGAATGTGCGGCTCAGCCGAGGGCAGCAGAGTGGGGCTGGGACAGAGCCTGTGGCCAGGCAGGTGCTGCAGGAGCTGCAGCCCGTCCCTGATGAGCCTGGCAATGCCAGCACAGCCCGGGGTGGTGTGGCAGCACTTGCCCCCCCGCCCCAGCAGCCCCCCAGGGGTACTCACGCGCCGTAGGTGGGGATGGGCGGCGGCGGCGGCGCGGCACGGAAGGTGTTGTACACGGCACGTCCCCGGCCCCGTAGGTGTGCCCCTCGGTAGGCCACGGCCGTCCCCGTGGCGGGGTACGGGAACCCCGTTACTGCAGGAGGCAGGGGACACCTATGGGCTGTGCACAGCAGGAGCACACGGCCCCCATGGGGCACCTGTGGCACAGCCCACCCCTGTACCCTCAGGCTGGCAGGGACACGGCCCCGTGGGGATGCTGGGCAAGGGAAGAGGATGGGATAGGATGGGACGGGACAGGACAGGACAGGATAGGACAGGAGGAACTGTCCAGGCAGGTATGAAGGACAGGGAGAGGGGCCAGGGGCTGCTTACTGCACGGAGCAGTGGCAGACACAGGGCAGATCTGAGGTTTGAGGGGAACCCACAGCAGGTACTCCTGCAGCCCGACGTTACCTGCGTAGAATTCGGGGCCATAGACTGCTCCCACCACCGGGTTCAGCTTCCAGCCTGTGGGCAGGGAGAGCCGGTGAGGACAGGGCACTCTCCATGGTGCTCTGAGGGGCAACAGCCCCATCCCCAGGCAGGAGGAGGGCATGGGGGCTGCACTCCTGCACTGGGCAGGAGCAGCTGCTCTCCCGTTTGCCTGCAGGTGTGGAGGGCATTCACTGCTGGAGCTGCACAGCAGCCAGACAGCGCTGGTGCCCAGAGGTGCCCCTGCCTGCTGCAGCCCCTGGTCCCTGGACACTGGCCCTTACCGTTGGTGTAGGGGTTGGCCACCTTCTTGTTGGTCATGACACGGGCCGTGGCGTTGTTCACCTGGAGAGAGAGGGACGGGGCTCAGTGCCTGAGGACGTGGAGCTGGCCAGGCTGGGGTCCAGGGCCCGCTCGGCTGTGCCCAGCGCCCGCTGCTGCTGCTGCTTCGGGTGCCGGAGCAAAGGATGCCAGCTGCACCAGAGACACGAGACAAGGCTCTGCCTGCAGCACCCCGCTGCACACAGACCTGCCGTGCCTCCAGCCAGCCCAGGCCTCCGTGCTCCAGCTGTGAGCATGGCTCAGGCTGCTGGCTGGTGCCCCGAGAGCTGTGGTGCCATGCTCAGGCTGAGCCCCGACATGCTGCCCGTGAGCTCCTGCCCGATTTTGTTGGATGATGTTTTCCTTGTCCATGGGGCATTGCTGTGCCCTGCCAGACTCCCTCTTTGCCGTCAGCTCTGCTGGGGACATTTTGTCCTGCTCCCTGTGCCATGTGCCACCCTGTTCCCCACCACTCGCCAGCCATCAGCGGGGAGCTGCTGGCAAATGGGCAGAGCCTGGAGAAATCAAAGCCTCTGGGGCTGGGCATCTGCTGGCACTGCAGGTGTGGAGCTGCGGGTGGATCCTCCCTCCCAGCACAGAGCGGGGGGTGGCATGCAGGGCAGAGCCCCAGAGCTCCCTGCAGAGCCTGGGGTGGCTGCTGTGGGCACGGGGGTCTGCCAGCCTTGTCTGCACCAGGCAGAATGCAGCCCCGGCTGGCACCCCGGCTCTCTGTGCAGCCGGGAGGTTCCTCTGGGCCAGACACTCCTCGTGCCAAGCGCCGACCTTCCCGCAGACATGCTCCCACCGTGCCACATTCAGGGACACATGCACGCGCCGGGCACAGCTCCCTGGGCACCCGGGGCTGCCCCAAGCGTCCCCCAGCCTGGGCAGGGGACACGCACACGCAGGCATGGCACGGCACTAGCACACTTATCTGAGCACCTCAATCTTCCGGCCCTCTACGATGGTGCCATTCAGCTTCTCCCGTGCCCGGTCGGCATCTGTGCTAGTTTCAAAAGTTACAAACCCAAAACCCTGTGAGCAGAGGAGAAAAGGAGAAAGAAAGAGACAGAGAGAGACAGAGAGGGTGTGGGGACAGAGAGAGAGAGGGGGTGAATCAGGAGAGCTGGCGCAGGAGGTGAGGCTGCCACAGTGCAGAGATGAAGAGCCCAGACTGGGGTCCCCGCAGGGGCCGGGGGTCCCGGCTGAGGCCCCAGAATCGCCCACGAGCTGGGAGAAGAGTCTGGGAGAGGGGCACAGAAAGCGGGGAAGATACAACAGAGACATCCAGACACAGAGGGACACGAGCTGCCCGTGGTGGGACACAGCAAGCCCTCTCCTCCCTCCAGTGCCGGGTGCAGGGACCCGCACCACCTCCCGAGTTGGCACCGATGGGGCACGGCATGCCAGGGTTCCATGGGACAGGAGGGGAGGGGAGAGCAGGTTACAGCACTGCTGGGCAACCTGGCTCCACTGACACCCTCCCTGGGACTGGCTGTGTGGTGCTGGCCATGGGCATCACCCACCTTGGAGCCCCGCTCATTGAAAATGATCTCCACGTCCAGGATCTTCCCGAATTGCTGCAAGTGAACAGAGGGGTGAGTGCCTGCAAAGCCTCTGGCCCTGCACCCAGAGCTGCTGGCACAGGACTCTGTGCCAGGGATGGGCAGAGGGCTGCCTTGGGGGCCGGACCTGGGCACACCCAGGGTCATGCAGGGTAAAGCCCCTGTCCCTCCCATGGCTCCCACTCTGACAGGACTTGGGGAGCGTCATCCAAAATTTCATTAGCTGGCGCTGCTCTGAGTCCTAGTGAGGGCTGGGAAGGGGACAGTGGAGGGGGACAAGGGCTCTGTGTCACTCTCTGCTCCACACACAGGGGCTGGGCAGGATGTCCCTTGGGAGGTGACAGTGCCAAGGTCCCGATGGTGCCATGGGGCAGCACTGAGCCGGGATGTGATGGCTGGATGGAGCTGTACTCACCCCAAACATTTGCCGCAGGTCGGGGTCCCGGAATCGAAAGGGAATGTTGGAGACGTGTAACCTCTTGGGCTGCTGCTTGTCTGTGGTGTCTGAGGAGTGTAGCTGCTGGCTGTCTGTCTGTGCCGCCTCGTCTGTCTGCTGGGGGAGGCACCGCTGCCATCAGCCCCTGGCCGTGCCAGCCCCTGTCCCCAGCAGGAGTGTCCCCCTGCCCTGTGCTTGGCCCTGCCTGCCCCCAGGGACACCCTGCACCCTGTGGTGCCCAGGTTCTGGCAGCACCCATAGGTGTCCCTCCCTCCTGGTGGGGCCATGGGGATGCTCGGGGTGGGGGTGCAGACGCTGCACTAAGGAGCGTGTGGGAGGACTGGAAAGTGCAGAGCTCAGCACCTTCCTGGTGCTGCATTTCAGCGCTGTAATTGCCACGATCTCCTAGAGCAGAGCCAAGCGAGTGGATTACGAGTGATGAGAAATGAAGGGGGGCTCTGAGGGGGAGTGATGGCAGGAACACCCAGCTTGGTACCCCTGTGGGACTTTGGCCAGGCAGCACCACTGCCCCAGGACCCTCCTGGTAGCTCTGGCACTGCCCCGAGCCCCCACAGCAGGACTGCCCCAGCGCCCCCCGTGCCCCTGGCACTGCCCCGAGCCCCCACAGCAGGACTGCCCCAGCGCCCCCCGTGCCCCTGGCACTGCCCTGGGCCCCCACAGCACCACTGCCCCAGCGCCTCCCGTGCCCCTGGCACTGCCCTGGACCCCCACAGCAGGACTGCCCCAGCGCCCCCCGTGCCCCTGGCGCTGCCCCGAGCCCACCCCAGCCCCAGCAGTGCCTTACCGGTACCGTCTGTGTCCCTGCTATGGACTGTGTGCTGGCGTCGCTGCCCGCCGGCTCGGGGTGGCTCTGTGCTGGTGTGTAGAGGCTCATGGCATGCTCCGGGACCGTGCTCTGCCCCGAGTAGTCCTGCGTGGGGTGCGGGTGCGGCGGCGCGTACTCTGCGGGGATGCCGTTCTGGGGGGGCGGGGGGTACTGGGCGGGGGGGTAGGGCTGGGCCATCGCGTCCGGTGGGGCCGTGGCGTCCTGGTTACCCTGCCGAGAGAGCGGCACCATCCCCTCAGCACTGCCACACCTGGGCTGCCACCTGCCCCGGGCTGGGGTTCTGATCTCCACAGCCCCACCCAGCCCACTCCCCACTCCCCCCCAGCCTTTGGTGTCTCCCTCTAGCCCTGGGCTGTCTCTGTGCTGTGCTGGCTTTGGGGTCACGCTGCCAGCAGCTGAGCCCCATCCTCTCCCGCTCCCATGTCCTGCCTGCCCGTTGTGCTGGGCTTGGGTAAGAGGACGGAAGGGTTTAACTCCCGAAGCTGGCACATCCCTCTCCTTGGGAAGGGAGACCCGGTCAGGCCCCATTCTGGAGCCCAGCACAAGGCATAGCAGAGCCCGGCCAGCAGCATCGTGCTGGGAGCTGCACGGCACCGGCACCGGCTGGGCAGGCTGCGAGGGGCGTCAGGGAGGGATGCTGATGGCCCCTTGGCAAACACCAGACAGGGATCAATTAACTGCTAAATATTTAATAGGGCCCTTTGCTCTAAGGCAGCTGGCTTGGCAGCCTTGGTCAAACGGGGTGAGCTGCACTCACACCAAGGGCCAAGGGGTTTGCGTGGGGCTGGGAGTGCAGCGTGGGGCTCCCAGGCAGCGCCGGCTCTGCACACCCACCCATCCACCTCCCGCCCATCCTCACAGCCCAGCACACGCCCTCGGCCCGTTCCCCTCGCACAGGTGTGCGCTGCACCTGCGGCCGGCACGGCTGCAGCCCCCAAGGGCAGTGCCAGGGCCCGGGGGGCAGCGCCCGCAGCCCCTCGGATGCTTCACAGCGCCCTGCAGCAGCCCCTGGCCCGTGAAACCCGTCTGTGGCTCAGCCCGCAGAGACAAGCTTCTTAACTGTGTGTGTGTGTGTGTGTGTCGCCGATTTATGCTGGGGAGGGATGGTGGGGGTGGCAGGGGGATGCGCTGGCAGCTGCCGTCCCCAGCCCGTGAGGGCGGCAGCAGAGCCGCACCGGGGACACACGGAAACCCAGCGGGAACAGCCCCGCCGCAGATCTGCAAGTCATCGGCAGAGCCCGCCCGCGCTGACTCAGCTGCTCGGGACGCGCCAGCCTCACGCACCTGCCTGCGTGGGCCGGGGCTGTCAGGCTGCAGGAGCCCAGCCCAGGGACGGCCCTGCCCCGGGACGGGCAGCCGGGAGCTGCCCACGCCGCGGCTGCCCACACCCCAGGTGCTCATTGCACCTGGCAGGCCAGAGGCTCCATCCTGCGCTTGCCTGGGTCTCGGCACCCAACTCTTCTCCAGGGGGCTGGCAGACACCAACAGTCACCGTGCCACCCTCCCAGTGCCTGGTGCCTCCCCAGTGCCTGGTGCTCATCCCTCCTTGTCTCATCCTGTGCCCATCCCTCCCTGCCTGATCCCTAGCATCCTGTGCCCATCCCTCCCTGCCTGCACGGGCAGAACCAGGAGCAGCCCACATCCCTCCTGCTTGCTCTGCAATGGATACAGCCCTGCTGTCACTGCAGCTGGGATCAGCCACCAACACGCTGACCAGGATGTCAGCAGGGGCTGTCCCCACCTGCCAGGTCTTGGGCCCTCCCAGGCCCTCACCAGCCTGTCCCAGCTGCCACGTCTGTATCAGTTATTAATTAGGGCTGTCGCAGTGCCTGTCAGCCTGGGCAGTATTTCATCCAGGGACCATTAGGCTCCCCTGGTTGCTGCTCATGGCGCTGGAGCTGCGGGTGCTGCAGACACAGATGCACAGACCCATGGCTTCCAGCACCTCCTGTCCTCTCCCAGGGCCTGGCCACCCCTCTGGGGACAGAGCTGCTTGGTCAGGGCTGCTGTGGTGAGGGTGCCATGGGAAGGGAACGCTGACAGGCTTGGCTGTGTGCTGCCCGTGGACATCACAGTGCTCAGTTCACACCCCACGCTGCCTGCAGCACTGGAACAGCCCCATCCCGGGGCAGCCCCAAGCACTGAGGGTCCCTCTGCTCATCCCAGGAGGTGGCTGGAGCCCCTTCTGGGCTGTGCCCCTGCACTGAGCACCCAGGGGGTCTCTGGGGACCCACCTCTGCACCCACGAGATCCCCAGCTCAGGGTGCCTGGCCATGCAGGGAGCCTGTGGCACAGTGCTGGCCTGTGGATGCCAGGGACAGAGGCTCTGAGAGACACCCCTTGCTCTGCCAGCACCTGCCCTCCAGGGGCACAGGGATGCTCCCACATGGTGCTTTTGACACGTGCAACAAAAGGAATTCTGGTCCTTAATGGCCCTTGGCCTCGTTCAAAATGAGGCAGATCCGTTCAGTGCCTGAGCCTGGAGCAAGGCTGGCAGCACAGGGGGCACGAGCAGTACCATGGCACCTCTGCTGCCCACCTGCTCAGGCAGGTACCAGCAGGACAGTGGCACGGCCCTGTGCTGAAACACCACTGCCTCAGGGATGGCAGCGGAGAGGCTGGGACAGGGAGCTCAGGTTACCCTGCCAGGTGCCCCCTGTGCAGTGTCCCCATGAGGTGTCCTCTGCTCGGTGTGGTGTCCTCTGCCCCGTGTCCCCTGCCAGGTGTCCCCTGGGCAGTGTCCTCTGCCCTGCCCACGGCTCAGTCTTGCACCACCAGCCCTGCGCAGTGGCTGCCGCAGCAGGCAGGGGGTAGATATCATCTTTAGCTGATTAAATGTCCCTCATTAACGAGTTTCTTTAGTTAATGAAGTTTTTTTGTTTGCTCCACTTGCTTCCTCCCCCCACACTCTGCCTCCTCAGCACAATCCAGGCCATTTCCTTTCCAGTCATTTAGCGCGTGGGGCCGGTTCCTGCCAACGCCGCATTTCGGGGATTGTGCCTGGCAGCGCGGGGCTGACGACGCCTTTTGCCACTTTTGCTCCTTTTTAAGGAAATAACGTGCCAGGAGCCCCCAGATGCAGAGGGTCAGAGCAATCACCTGAGTGTGGAGCCCTGCACCAAGGATGAGGCAGCTGCCAGCCACGAGCACTTGCAGAGGGCCACCGAACCTGGGCTGTGACAGGCGTGCTGCCAGCCCGGTGCCACGCAGGAGGGGCTGGGCTTAGGGCACCTGTCCCCTGCTGCTGCCACGGATGTGCCAGTTTCCTCCAAGCCTCACGGCCATCCTGCTGCCTCAACCTGACCCCAGCCCCATCTCCAGCCCAGGGCAACTCCCACCAGCCGCCTCTGCCCAGAGCTGTGCCCCACCTGTGCTGTGCGGTGCTGATGGCACAGGGGTGGCACAGCACAACATGGACTGGTCACAGCATGCCACTGCCTGGTCATGGCATGGCATGGCATGGCATGGCACTGTCCAACCATGGTATGGCACTGCCTGGTCATGGCATGGCATGGCCTGGTCATGGCATGGCACTGTCCAACCATGGTATGGCACTGCCTGGTCATGGCATGGCATGGCCTGGTCATGGCATGGCACTGCCCAACCATGGTATGGCACTGCCTGGTCATGGCATGGAATGGCCTGGTCATGGCATGGCACTGCCCAACTATGGTATGGCACTGCCCAACCACGGTATGGCACTGCCTGGACATGACATGGCGCTGCCCAACTATGGTATGGCATGGCCTGGTCAATGCATGGCACTGCCCAGTCCTGGCACAGCACTGCCCAGTCATGGCACTGCCCAGTCACAGCTGACCCTGCTCGGTCACAGCACTATTAGGTCACGGCACATGCACAGCTGGGTGAAGCCACATGTGGGGCGTGGGAGCAACAGGAGAGGGAAGACAGTCCTGTCACTGCACACCTCCCCTTCTGACAGCAGTCCCCTCTGCCTGGGGCTGTCCTGCTCCTCCCACTGGGAACCAGACACCTGCTGGGGGGGAAAGGGGGGCCCACAGCACCACTGCACCGACAGAGCCTCAGTAAGCACATTCTGCAGGCAGGACAGGGCAGGGCAGGCAGAAAATGCCTTGCTGTGACCTGGAATGGCTCCTGCCTTCTTGCTAATGCCAGGACACACCCTTGCTACATCATGAGGGAGCCTGAGGTCACTGCTGAGCACAGGGAAGGGTGCCCAGCAATTCCAAACGCCTCCTGTGGGGGGCCCGCGGTGCCCACCAGCAGGAAACTGGAGCGAGCAGCAGCCAGGAGACGGATGGGGCCACCTGCCCTCACAGCCACTGCCCTGGAGCAGGGCGAGTGGCACTGTGCTGAGCAGCAGAGACAGATTCGAGGAATGCCCCAGTGGAGGCAGAAGGGTCCTGGCATGGCCAAGGCAGTCCCCAGGCACCCTGGGCCACGCAGGCACCCCCGTGCCCAGCAGGACTCATCTGCGTGACAGACGCAGCTCCCCCTTGGACCGGCCCTCGCTCGTGCTAATGACTGTCAACATGGAACGCGGGCCACGGAGGGAAGAAAATTACTCCCTGAAAAGGAACTGACTGATCCCTGTCATTTCTCACAAAACCACTGACCTGTAAATATTTCATTAGCCCAAAGGCTGTGCCATCCATACAAAGCAGTGCCCAGCGCTGTGCAGGCTCCTGGCTGCGGGCAGGGGGGTCAGGGAGCCCAGGGGGACCAGCCCTGCCCACCGAGGGGATGCCAGGAGCTGGTGATAGGGCCAAAGTGATCCCACAGAGAGCTGGGGGGCAGGATGGGGATGGAGCCTGTGGAGGAGGCGGGGAAGGACTGAGGAGCTGCAGGGACCAGCGGCAGCAGCTGCTGCACTGAATGTCTTCATCAGCGGAGCTGGGAGGGGTGAGAGGTTGGTAATGGCATCTGCCAGGGACGCTGCGCTGGAAAGGAGTGCTCCAGTGGGCAGGCAGCACCTGAGGGGAGGAGGAGGAGGAGGAGGAGCAGCGGGGGAAGCAGAGCAGCATGTTGGCATGGGAAACACCATTTTTTTGGGCTGCCACACGTTTCCCGGCACTCTGCATCCCCCCGGCCTGTCCCTCTGCCCTGGCAGCCTGGAGAGGACAGGCAGAGCCAGGGGACACCCAGGAGCGGGGGTGACACGGGGCGCTGGCCCGGGCACACAGCAGCACGTGTGTCCCTGTCACCTCCGGCGCGGGCAGAAGGGGCGCGCTCCGGCCCCGGCTCCTGGCTCTGCCAGCTGGAAACTTCGGAGCTGAGGCTTCATGAAATATTCATGAAGTAAATGGTGCAATTTCATCTGCATTCAGCCAACTTCATGTATATTTCAGAGTATTATGAAATGATAATGTTGTGTAACCAAGGCGAGACGGGGGTGCTGGGGGGGGGCTCCCGGCCACCCCCGCCCGCACGGCCGGCAGCTCCCGGCTCGCCGTGTGCCGGTGCCACCGCGCCGGCAGCGACCGACGGCCGCGCCACCGCGGGACACGGCGGCATCGGGCACGGCGGTGGGAGGAACGGAGCTGCGGGATGCACAGCCCTCTGGCTCCCTCCTGATACAGCCCGACATCGGCACCGGGGCCGGGCTCACCCACGGCAGCTCCCGGAACGCCAGCGGTGCCAGGGCACACCTGCGGGACTCCTTGGTGGCATCCCTGGCACAGCATTGCCCCCAGGCACGCCAAGTCAGACCCGGCACTCGCAGCGTGGGCTGGGATTCCCAGCAGTGTTTGGTCCCCAGCGGTCACCAAAAGGTTGTGACAGGTGGCACGTGAGGCACAAGCCAGGCTGCAGAGCCCAGGGGTGGGCTGGAGGTAACCTGAGTCCTCAGCAGCACCCCCTGAGCTCTGCAGGCAGCGTCAGAGGGAGGCACCTGCACACGGCACGGCTCAGGGGTGACACTCTGCTGCTCCACTGGGTCTGGGGGCAGCTGCTGTGCTCCCCTGCTGCAAAGGGGGCTCCAGAACCCTCCCGTGGAGCTGCCAGAGCCCAGCTGCATGCAGACAGCTCAGACCTGAGAGCAGGGGCACCAATGGCCACGTCCCCTGGCCTCACACCTCCCACACCCCACAGCAGCTGCACTGCTAGCCCCACAGCTGGCCCCACAGCGCTCCAGGAACCCAGCTGAACCCTGGTCTGCACCTGCAGAGCCCTCACACCCCAGGGCCCAGCCACAGGCCCTGTCACTGTCACACCCCTGTCACCATGCTGGGGCTCTGGCACAGCTGCGTGTGGCACCTGCTGGCCCAGACTGGAGGGCACTCATGGCACCACGGACCCATATGTGTGCCTGGACAGTGCCTGCACGCAGCCCTCTCTAATAGGCAGCCAGGAGCATAATTTTTCCTCTAATTACATATTCAGCACTTCTGAGAAAATGAGATTTTGGTAATTCAATTGGACTGAGAAGCAGCGCTATAATAAAATGAAATTTGTAACAATCGTGCAGTTAAATTAGTTAAATGGAGAGGAAGGAGCTGTGGAAAATTGACCCCTCGATCTCCTAAAGACTAATCAGACATTTGAACCGGGCTGTGCTAGCAGAACCCCGGGGTGGGGGCATAGAGCGAGGGGAAAGCAGAGATGCCCCGAGGGAAGGGCTGGGAGCAGACGGGTGTCACCTGGGGGACGTCCCTGCTGCGGCCTGGGGTGGCCTGGGATGGCTTTGGCAGGGAGCGTGCCAGGTATGGTGCTGGGGCCATCCATGCCCCTGGGGCACTGCCACTGCCAGGGCCTGGCCACCTTGTCCTGGCAGTGGCCAACACCATGGAGGCCACTGTCCCCAGCAGCTCCTGGACACACGCTGTGTCCCTGCTGGGTGTGCAGGGGGTCCCTTTCTGCCAGAGGGGACCACAGGGACATGCCTGGCAGTGTGACCAGCCCCGAGTGGGGACAGCCACCGCAGGACACACGGACAGGGACGGCACCCAGTGCCAGGCTGGTGGGGAGGGAGGCCTCCCGTGGGCTGCAGGGGTCTGCAGCAGGTACAACTTAATTAGCCCCAATATTTATCTTGTTGTTCGTCTTTTCTATTTTTTCTTGTAAAAGAAAAGGAGAAAAAGACGAGTTTCTCATTTGCAAGTTAATTAGTCTAATTACCTCTAATTAAGGGCTCCCCACACAATGCAGATCACAAATAAGCTGCCACTGTCGCCTGCTCCCACTCTTTTCTCCCCAGTTTTGATTTTCCACGGGAGCTGTTTGAAGGCTGTGGTGAGAACCCGGGTGTGGATCCTGGCTGGGCACAGCAGGGCTGGTGTGGAACATGGGAAGAGCACCTGAGCCCTGGCAGGCCGTGCCCACTGCACTGTGGTGGCCACCACAAACCCTTCCCCTGCTGGCACCCTCCAGGAGTGATGGGCACGCTGCTCACACTGGTCCCTCCTGGCCCTGGAACGCCAAGGGAGGTGGTGCAGCTGAAAGCCCTGCCAGGGCTGCCCATGAGCACTGGAGGGGTGAATCCTGCAGCTCCCAGAGCTCCCAGACCACAGCTCCAGCCCAGAGCTCCCAGCCCACAGCTCCAGCCCTCAGCTCCCAGCCCACAGCTCCAGCCCAGAGCTCCCAGCCCTCAGCTCCCAGCCCAGAGCTCCAGCCCAGAGCTCCAGCCCAGATCTCCAGCCCACAGCTCCAGCCCAGATCTCCAGCCCACAGCTCCAGCCCAGAGCTCCCAGCCCACAGCTCCAGCCCACAGCTCCAGCCCAGAGCTCCCAGCCTGCTCAATGGCACTGGCACATCACTGGGTCAGTGGCCATGGCATGGCCAGCACTGCACAGCCCCTGACACATGCTGGCTCACACCAGCACTGGAAGATCTACCTCCTTCCTGGGACATTTAGTTCTCCCGTGCCCAGGCACCCTTCCCAGCCTTCCCAACTCTGGCACAGCTCCCCAAGCCTTGCTGGCACCCAGCCCCACACCTGCCTACAAAAACCAGTGCCACTGAAGTGACCAATGCCCTTCCTGGAGGGGCTACAGTGCCCCTTGGTGCTTTGGCTCCTCCATGGAAGCCCACCATCCCCCAGACACAGTGCCCTCACACAGGAGCCCCCATCCCCGTGGGGGCAGCAGCCAGGCAGCCAAGTGACCTTGGAGCTCCTGGAGGTGCCCGGGGTGCCCAGCTGCAGCACGCAGCACCCTGCCCAGCCCTGGCTGCAGGCCGTGGAGCTGGCCTGGCCTGGGGCTGCACAGAAAACCATGCTTCAAAGCACCTTGCTATGTGGATGGTGGCCCCTGAGTGGGGGCAGCCCCAGGGCCAGGGGTGGTGCAGCTGGTGGAACTGCTGGGGGTGGCCTGCACCCGCTCTTCTAATTAGCCTTTCTTTGTTACACCCCCCTCCAACTGCATGCGATGCTTTAAAGAATGACAGATACTAAATCTAATTTAATCTACTCATTCACCCATCACTATAGCATAAAAATAGGAATATACCTATAAAAAGAGCATTGCCAGGCAGTGTGGGCCAAAATCACAGCTATTGTGGGAAAAGCAGCTTTGCAAAGCTAAAATTAATGTCAGTGTTTTCAGTACGGAAGAACCCGAAGCAGAAAACATGTTTTGGGGGCTCCAAGGCCTGTGCTGACAGGGCAGGGCAGCTGGCACAGCCTGGCCAGAGCTGGGAGCTGCCGTGCTGGGTCTCGGGGCCGTGCGAGGCGCGGGCAGGGGGAGAAACCCGGTTTGAAAGGAACCCGCTGCTGCGAACCGCTCGGAATAGACCTGCTCCCTAAAAATATAACACGCTAAACTTGGCAGCAGCCCTTTTGGAAAGGAATTTTCCAAGCAGGATTTGCAGAGGCTGTTTCCCGGCGGGCCAGGCACTGCTCAGCCAAGTCTCCTGTGCCGGGGTGTGACTGAGAGCAGCGGGGATGTTCCCGGCCAGGAGCAGCCAGGGCCAGCACTGCAGCGGCCTCAGCACACCTGGATGTCAGCCTGGGCTGGGCTCGGACCTGCCCGTGGCTGGGGCTGCACCAGGGCCGGGCAGGGCTCAGCACTGACGCTGAACCTCAGAGTCTGCTCTGGGTCAGCAGCGAGCCCTGTCCTGCAGCCATCACTGCTCACTCACAACAGCAGCAGAGATGTGTTTTGAGCACTGGCTGATTCCTCTGTTAACCAAACGAAGTCACCAAAGGGTCCTTCCACACCCTGACCCTCACTGAGCCAGAGCCAAACGTCCCTGCCAAGCCCCACGGAAGGATGCAGCGTTCCCACTGGCCCAGGCTGCTCTGCTGCAGACATGCACCCACCCTCCCGTGGCCCCTGCCCTCCAGCCTTCCAGAAGTTCTGCCCTTGGAGCACGGCAGTGCCAGGGGCAGTTCCTGGGCACGGTGTGGCTGCACAGCCCAGAATGCCACAGACCCACGGCTCCTGCAGCCAGGCCAGAGTGGCCACAGGGGGGAAGTGGAGCAGAGTGAGCTGAGAGGCACCCACAGCACCTGGAAGAGCCACTGGCACTGCTGAGCCCTCCCAGGTGCTGGAAGAACTGAGTTTTGCTGAGAGCTTCATTACTTGGTCATTCCTTCAAATCCCAACCCAGCTGCAAACGCTGGGGCTGGAAGCTACGGGACATCAGCAGCATCCTCAGGAACCAATCCAGCCACAGGCTCCTGGTAGGGAGAGCAGTGTCTGAAGGGGATGAGGGCAGTCACTGCGTGCAGATCTTGGCATTAGCCAGCTCTCGACCGACTGGCCAGCCCAGCAGACTCAGTCCTGGTCACTGGCTCAGGCACCATCATGGTACACCTCCTTACAAACCCGTAAAGGGTTTGGACAGGGACCTGTAACCCAGGGGGTCACAACCAAGTCCCCCCAGACCCCACAGCACAGCCAGCTCAGGGAAAGTCAGGTGAACCCTCTCAGGTGCACAGAGGTGAGCCAGGCCAGCTGGCAGAGCCAGCTCTGGGGTGGGCACGTGCCCACAGGCAGAAGCGGCATTGATCCCTGTGTGCTCCTGGGGTGCAGGTGGCACAGGTGGGCAGTCTAAAACCCAGAGCAAACTCAGAGCTAAAGCAGGTGCCAGGCACACCCACTGAGGGGCCCATCAGCCACGCATGGCCCATGCCCCTGCCCCATGCGATGGCCTCCAGTGACGTCCCTCTCCCTGACACCTTGCTGTGACACGCATCAGGAGCACCTGTCCCCAGGTGCTGGGTGCAGAACCTCAGCACGGGATAAACCCCAGGAAGGGGACAGAGATTTTCACCTCCATCGTGCTCATCAGCCGGGTGAAAATTCAACTCCAAATCCTGTAATAAAACCCTCCTCCTGGCTTGCAAGTCCAGAGCTGCTGCCAAGGAGCAGGAGGCTTCTGGGGGAGCAGGGAGGAAGAGATGCGGAACACAACAGTCAGAGCAAACCAGGCAGGGTGATGAGGGAACTGGGAGCTGCCAGGTGCAGAGCTGCACACCCAGGAAAGTTGCTGCCTCCCAGGGACCTGCAGGTCTGCTTTCACAGCCCTGCAGGAGCACCCGTCGGGCCGTGCTGTCACCGCCACTGCTGCCAGACCCAGGCCAACCCCTGCCAGAGTGCTCCGCAGGGCAAGAGAGCAGCACAGCTGAGCCCCTCGTGTGGCCAGGGACAGGGGGATCCCAGCTGGGGAGGGACATCCCCCATGCTGCAAGGCAGGCTCTGGGCCCTGCACTGGCTGCCCCTCCAAAGCATCCTCGTGCTCTCTTCCTAGGGACAGAAACCATGCCCCACACAGGTGGGGGTTCAGGGACAGGTTTTCTCAGTGTCAGGTGTGCAGCAGCCACAGGGGCCTCAGTGCAGCTTTGGGAAGGGTGAAACCCAGCGCAGCCCTGGCTGTCCCTGGGCTCTGGGTGCAATAAATCACGGGCCTGCCTTGGCAGCCTGCCGCAGCCTCCATGCCCACGGCCAGCACCGGCCTCCAGAGCGAGAGAGACCTGGGCCTCGCCATGCCCACCACCGCCGGCCACGCTCTGGCCACGACCCCGCTCGGACAGCGGCCACAGACACCCCAAGGGACCCCACACTCCTCAGGCTCCTCACTGGGGCGGAGGGCTGGCACCCTGTGCCCGTCCTCGCCGCCGGGTGAACCGCGCCGGCCACGCCAAGTGCAGCGAGGATGCCATGAATTTTTAAACTCCTGAAGGCACAAATGGAGCGGTTTGCCTGGCTGGGGGACGGGATTTCCGACGCAGCACAGAGGCATTTGAGGAAGATGTTGCCTCTCCCAAGCCGCGCTTCCCCTGGGATGATGGGCCCAGAAACCCGGCACTCAGGGTCCAGCACAGGAACCAGGACAGCCCTGTGGGACAGCGAAACCTTGGCCCAGGTGAAGGACCAAACTGATGGCCTCAGCAGCCTCCGTCTGGGCTGCCCAAGCCCAGCAACCGCCTGGCACCACGTGCCCCCAGTCCCTCTGCAGCACTTCCAGCGACAGCGGGACAGCCCCACGCCCGGCCGTGGGCACGCACACACAGTGCACGCCCGAGCTCATCACCTTCCCTTCTGCTCAGGCCACGCCGGAGCCTCGTTCCTTCACCCGAGCATCCATCATCGCCAAGCGGCAGCAGCGCCGAGGCGGGGGAGCGCTGGAGCCGCGCCGGCGGCTCTGCCTGCCGCACTGCCCGCCCGCTGCCCTGGCCCTGCTCCCGCCGCCAGGCCGGGGAAACCGGAGAAACCCCAAACGCTGCGGCCGAGCAGCCCCGGCGGCACAGCTCCGGCTGCCGCGGGGCTGGAGCGGGGAGGCTGCGAGGAAGCTGTCAAGCTCTTACCCTCTGCCGAGAGGGAACCAGCCAGAAACATGTGCGAACCGGAAAGCAAAAAAATCCCCGGAGAGGGTGGCTTACCTGTTGGAGGTAGAGGAAGGCTGGAGGACAGGGGAGAGAGTGAGGAAGCATGCCTGAGTTGGAGACAAGGAGGCAGCCCGAGTTAGCCATGGAGCACAGCATGTGTCGACAGGTAGCCGTGGAGCTGTTCGCGGGTCCGTCCTCTTCCGCACACCGCTATCCACCGCTATCCTCGTCTTCCCGGCTGGCCCCTCGGGCTCTCCCCTGCTCGCCGTCCCTCCCGACCCCTCGGCGCTAGTTAGGAGGGTTCATCTGCGGCAGGCCGGCCGCGCCGCCGCCGGAGCAGCGCTTGGCTCTTCACTTCGGGGCCATTAGACACTGGCACTGAGCGCACGGTCTGCAAAGGGTGTGCGTGAGCCAGAGCGGAGCGGGAGAGAAAGGAAGGGGAGGAGGAAGGAGAGAGGGCTCGGGAGCGAAATAAAAGGGGTGGGAGTTGGAGGAGGAGGGGGAGTCCCCTGTGCATTCAGACATCAAACAGAGCTCTGTATAAAATGAAGAGAATCCGTAATGACATGAGAACAGCTGATCCCGCACTTAACCCCTCCGCCGCCGCCGCGTTGCAGATGGCTTCCCCGCCGCCCTCGCCGCCCCGGCCGCACGCTGGGGAAGCAGCCGGGCAGGATGGGGCCGGGCGGGCAGAGCCGGCTCCCCTCCCGGCGCTGGCTCCCGGGGCGGGAAGGCTCTTACCGGGAGCTGCGGCGCTGCAGCGCGGTGCCGCGGGGAGCCGTGCGGGCAGCGGCGGCGGGGCTGCCGGGGATCCCCCGTGCACACTCCGCCGCACACGTGCGCACCGCCACGCTCTCGCTGCGAGACGCCGGCGCTGCCGGGCCGCGGGAGCCATGCGGCAGCCCCAGCTCCGCCTCCCCGGAGCTACCGGCCCCGCACGGCCCCGCACGGCTCCGCACGGCCCCGCACGGCTCCGCACGGCCCCGCAGCCGCGGGCAGCCCGCAGCGTTCCCTGCCGGACCGGCCGCACCTCACCGCTGCCCGCATGCTCCGGGCACCGCTGCTCAACCGTGCCAAGGTGTGGGAGCCCCAGGCAGGGCCCCTTGAGCCCCATCCTGCCTGCCCGCCCCCTGGCACGGAGGGCTGCGGGGACCCCTGCCCCCTGAGGTGACATGGGGCCCTGCCCCTTGGGGTGACATGGGGGCCCTGCCCCCTGGCACTGCTTCCCTGCTCTCCCCAGAGCCATGGGGACCCGCTGCCCCAAGATCCGCCCGCCGGCGGGCAGAGGTCTGCACCGGCAGGGCTCCAGAGGTGCTTTGGCGTTTCCGAGGGCCCTACGTGCTGCCAGCAGCCCTGACGCATCCACACCACACTGGCCGCTGTCACAGCTGCCATGGCAATCGCCTACGTGCCAGTGCCCGCGAGGGACAGCCCTGCGTGTTCGCTCGGGTCCCGTCCCACCTCCACCCATCCCGGCCCCGCAGCAGCCCCGGCGCTGCCGCGGGTCCCTCCCGGGTGCCCAGGCCTGGGCAGCAGCACCGTGCCCAGCTCCGGAGCCACGGCAGCGCCGAGGCTGCCAGGCTGGCATTGTGCTGGGGCATGTAGGAAATGAAACCTGGGCTCGGCTCACTTTCCGTCTCGGCCAAATGCGACGCACAAAGGCAGGGCTGTGCCAGCAGCTGCTGATGCTCCGTCTCTGCCGGAGCCTCCAGCACACGACCAGCCGTTTGGAGCTGGGATTTTCCACAGTATCCCCAGGCAGAGTGACATGCTGCAGTGTCCTGGTACACTCGCAGCAGTTCCGGCTTCTGCTGCAGACACTCCAGAGCAGCAGTGTGTGGCACGGCCGCCCCAGAGGCACAGGGAGAACCTGCTGCAAACAGCTCTGCAAGAGCCATCCTGAGAAAGAGGTGTGTGGGGCCAAGAGGGTGCCAGCCCCTCCCAGCAGGTCCTGAGACTCGGGGGACTGCACTCCAAGGGGACTGCAGGGACCCAGACTAGGGAGGGGACGCCAGGCCCGGGGAGGCTTTGTCACCACCACTGCCTTGTGGTACCAGGAGCCAAAAAGGTCCAGCAGTGACATCTGCTGCCAACAGCATCCCCAGGCACTGCTCCCTGTGGGTGCCACCACAGCCGCTCCCCTCCAGCCCCAAGGACCACGACAGATGCAGTGGCCCTTTGGCACACCGTGGTGCTCAGACCCCACTCTCCTGCTGGTGTCCAGCGTCCCTTCCCAGGGACCCCCACGCCCCTGGTGCCATGCCCTTCTGTGCACTCCAGCACCCGGGGAAGGATGTGGCACAGCTCTGGAAGGACAAGTGTGTCCCCCCACAGCCCTTTGTGCAGCTGAGGGGAGAGGGGCTCCCCCAGGAACCGGCACACACCACACAGACCCTGTGCAGGCCAGGGGCACCCCGAGCAGGCCAACAGGCAGCTCCGAGGGCCTGGCCGCTCTGGCTCCACTGCAGCTCCCGGAGGTGACAATGGCAGGGCACTGCCTGGCACACTGGCCTTGCGATGCCCAACACAGCACACCACGTGAGGCAGGAATGGCTCCAGGATGAGGTAATCTGCCCATCCTCCCCCGCGCCGCTCCGGCCAGGGTGACTCAAAGGCATTCCTGGCCGGTGGCAGCACCACAAGTGCTGGCACTGCCCTGAGCCAGCAGCGAAATGGGCACAGCTCTGGGAGCTGAGGAGAGCTGAGTCTCCTCTCTCCCTTCTGCTGCCATCACCAAGGCGTGCCTGGCCGCAGAGATGTCCCTCTGCAGCAGGGAGCCCTGGGGACACTGCCCGGGCAGGGTGACACCGAGCCTCCAGTCAGCTCCAGTGGGAACACCTTGTTGGCACCACTGGCTGGGTTCCCTCACCCTGCTGCTCCCGGTGACACTGTGCCACAGCCCCAGCCAGCAGCACCGGTGGTAGCACCGGGGCTGTGCCCGGCCCCGCAGAGCCGCAGCCCCCGAGGAGCCCCTCTGAAACTGAAGCCTCCTGGAATGAAAGTTTATTTATCTGTTTAATTAAGATGTGTTCACCAGGCGCACAGACCCCATTCCATCTGTCTCACTTACAGCCGTGTCCCAGTAAAATTAAACCTAATAAATATCAGCAGAGGGAAAGCAAAGGGCACGTGTGAGATATACGATCAAAGGCTGGAGCTGCACAGGGCTGCAGTTCTCAGCACATCTCTCTGCCCTTCGGGGCTGGGCTGGCGCTGCGCTCCCCTGCTCAGGATGGGGCTGCCTTTCCTTCAAATCAGCACAATTCCCAGTTTTTTATTTATTTTAAATGAACCCTTCAGGGCTCCTTGGTTTTGTTTTCTGGAAGAGGGAGAACAACATGGCACCAGGACAGGAGTGGTCTTGGCCACTGCTCCGGTGCTGGACCAAGGGACAGAGCCTGCGCTGGTGGGCACGCACCCCCAAACCACTGAGGGAACTTGCCAGGGACAGTGCAGCACATCTGGCTGCTGCAGGCACCGGGATGGACCTGCCACACAGGGGAGAGCTGCTGGGAAGTGCCCAAGGCAGCCAGTGCAGTACCATGCTCTCCTTGGGAAATGGCAGAAAAGCTCAGGCCTCCTCCAAGGGACACCCCACCCCCTGGGAACTTCATCCACGAGAAACAAGGCCCAGGGGTCTGCCTGGAGCCTCCAGCCCTGCTGAGCACAGCTGTGGCACATCCAGGTGCCAACGGGCCTGCGCCCAGCCCTGAGCACCGGGCAGAGCTGCTGCCAGCCCAGAGCTGGCCCAGCTCCATGCCCCGATTCCGACCCACAGCATGCAGTGGGAGTTCCAGAGCCTGGCAGCACTGGGAGCCCCGTGTTTCCCCTCCCAGCAGAGAGGAAGATGCCATGTCCTGGACCTGCCGTGGGGGCACGGTGCACAGCCATGGCAGGACTGGGTGCCCCAGGCTGCTGGGGCTTGGTGGGACCCCCTGTCCCTGCAGCACTCTCCCACCGAGCAAAGCTGGATGCTGGCACTTGTGAGAGCTGCCAAGGAGGGCTGCAGATCAGGCAGGACACAACCTCTGCCACGAGGGCCATCGAGCCTGGGCCAGGGAGATGAGGTGCTCCAGCCCCCCGGGGTCATCCTGTGAGTGCAGTGCTGGCAGCCCACCAGCACCCAGGGACAGCAGTACCAGCCTAATCCTCTGCTCCCACCCACTCAAAATGCCCCCGAGCCGAGGCATTCATTAATTAGTAGCTCATTAGTAGTTATTTAAAGACATCAAGCAATCAGATGAAGGCATTGGCAGATCAGAGCTGCTGTGTGGCAAGGAACATCCCATGGCAAGGAAGCTCCACGTCCCCAGTACCTTGGCCATGGGGATGGCCCCAGCTTAGGGCAGGGACCAGGACAGCGAGAAGGGACTGACCAGCCTCCCTGGCACCTGCTAAACCTCTCCTTCTTTCCCTGCTCCTTCCTCCTCCTTCCCCTCCAGCAGCTCTCAGAGGTCACCAGAGACACTCTGAGTGCCTGCTCCGAATTCCCAAAGACGGAATTGACCCAGGTATGACCTGACCGGGTGAGGAGGGCACTGTGACCAAACCACAGCCAGTGTCTGAGACAGCAGCTGTGGCAGCAGGAGGGGAGCAGGAACGGAGGGAAAGCACATGGAAGTGTAATGGGATCCAGGGAAAAAACATCCCATTTAGATGTTCCTGACCCATGGTGGGGGGAACAGGACTGGGCCTGGGGATCTGCCAGCACCATGCAGAACAGGACAGCAGCTGGGCCAGCACCTGGGGACGTTCCACAGCCTCCCGTGCCACCCCTCCTCCTCTGCCCCCGGGCCACGTGGGCAGGGACAGGAGCCCTGTGCTCTCCACAAAATGGCACCTCCTTGCAGCCATCCCTGTCCCCATCATCCAGCACAACAGGGACACAGGGACCCCAGCAGCCAGCCCCACCCAGCACAACAGGGACACAGGGACCCCCAGCAGCCAGTGCCATCCATGCCCTGGCTCCCTGCAGGACACACAGGGGCAGCTCCTTGGGGCACAGCTCCACACACACTTAATTTCTCTGGAATTACTGCTTGTTTGAAGACATTTTGCTGTGCCATCTCAGCCCGCTGAGGTGTTGATGACCAAGCCACCAGAGCTCTCCTGTCACGCAGGGATAGCAGACCCTCTGCTGTAGCCGCCCACAATGCCAAGAAATGGCACTCACTGCTCTGCCAGGAGCACAGCCCTGCCCTGCCCTTTCCAGCAGAGCAGGGGATGCCACCCCACAGTGCTGGGATGGGCTGTCCTGGGCTGCCTGGCTCTGTGTGCTGCACAGGACAGGGAACAGAGCCCCTGGAGTGCCCCTGCCCCGCAGCCAGGGCGGTGTGGGACGCTGTGCCTGGCACTGCCGTGGGAACGGGCACCCCACGCTGCCCCTGCCTGCTCAGCCCGGCTCCCCAAAGCCACACAGCTCTGCTTGGCTCTCCAGCTGTGGTGGGACTCAGTTCCTGGGCAGAGTCAGCACCGAGGCAGGAGGCTGTGCCAGCCCTGACAGGCGCTGGAGCCGTGGCAGCGCCGACATCCCTCATGACAAAGCACCTCACACCTGAAAGCTGCTTCCTGAGGAACAATGAATTCGCAGTATCCTCCTCCTCCTCCCCATAAGCCTCTTTCCCCACATGCCCCTTTGCCTGCCTCTGCCCACTCTGTTCCCTGCTCCCAAATCCAGGGCAGCACAACTCCCTGGAGCATGTAAGCCCCACCAGAGTGCTGCTGCCCCTCGCCACCTCTGAGGGAGCAGGAGGGAGCGGGTGGAAGGAGCAGGTGCCACTGCCTTGCAGCCCCAGCTGGTAGGCTGGGATGCCATGGGAAGACCCTGGGGTGGTGCAGAGCCTGATACAGCCCAGACCCTGCAGCTCTGGGGAGGGAGTGGAGCTCCACGGGGCACTGCTGGCTCCAGCTCCTCGCCCTCCGCTCACTGTGCCAGCTGTACCCAGACTGGGATCACACCCACACTCAGCGTCCAGCCCCAGGAAAAGGGCCTGGACAGACCCTGTGCCCTCCTCTCCATCCCTGCACCAAGCTCTGACATGTTTGGGTAGGTGTCAGCCTGTCCCTGATCCAGCCATGGCCTTGTGCCCTGCTAGAGCAGGGAGAGCTGAGACCCCTGCCCAGCCCACTCCCCAGCCATGCCCCTCGCTCTGGGCATCCCCCCAGGTCTCAGAACCCTGAGCAGGGACTGCTGTGGAGGGACTTTGGGGTCCACAAGGGGATCTCAGGGGGCTCAGGGTCCCCGTGGTATGTTCCCCTCAGCCTCAGGAATTTCAGGCCTGGGATAAAACATGGGGCTGCCCCACAAGCATCTGCCAAGATCCTGGGTGGGCGCCGTGAGAAGGGGCTGCTGCTCAGCACAGACCTGTCACCTGAACGTCCCAATATCACCACAGAGCTGTGCCCCCTCCCAGGACAGCCAGAGCCCACCAGTGACCCCCAAAGCTGGGGCAGGGGTTTGCCGCTGGGCAGGGGAGGCAGCTTCTGCCCACGGCCAGCACCGCACGGAGCTTGGACAGGGCAGTGCAGAAGCAGGAGGGCAGCTGGGGGTGCCCAGGCAGGGACCCCTGCCCGCTGCCCTGCTGGTCCCAAGGCCAGCCTGTCCCCAGCACAGCAGCCCAGCCTGCTGCTGCCAGCCCCGGGCAGAGAGCGGCTGACCACAGGGGAAGCTCTCCTGGACGGCGGCACGGAACCACCCCAATCCTGAGAGAAACCTGGGCAGGCAGGGAGGGTGGCGCCCACCCCTGGCAGCGGTACCTACCCAAAAATACATCATCGTGTCAGCGGCGGGCTCGCTGCGGGGCCGAGGGGCTGCTCCCGCCACCGGCCACCGCTCCTCCTGGGTGGCTCTGTCCCTTCGGCCGTCCGGCTCCAGCTCCGGTGGTCCCGGAGCCCTGCTCCCTCCCCCGGGGCTCAGAGCCGGCAGCCCCCGGACCGCGGCTGGGGCACCGCAGGGCACCGGGGCAGCGCCTTATCCACCCGGGAAAACGGGAGAGGAAGGAAAAAATGAAATCCTCTCCAGTGTCTTCAAGGACCAAAGGGAAGGGCGAGCGTGTGAGGGGTCGCCAGCCCCAGGGGTGAGCGGGGAGCTGGGTGAGGGTCGGGGCCCGGGCTGGGCGCTGGGGGCACGGCAGCGGCAGCGTGGGCGCTCGCCGGCGCAGCGTGGGCTCCGCTGACACTCCGAGGAGCCGATGTCCTGCCTCAGCATTTTCCAGGCTACCCTGTCAATAAGGGAATCCGCCGCTCGCAGTTAACCTGCGAGGTGCCAGCCGGCTCCCGGCGCCACGGGTGCCGGACCCCGCCGCTCCCATCCCGGGGAGGGTCTGCCCCGGGAGGCCCAGCGTGCCCCCGGTTTTTGGAGAAGCCGAGCAGCGGCCCGAGGGGGAGAGAGCCAGCAGCCCCCAGCCCCCATATGAGACGGGAAGCCACGGGGACAGCCCCTGGAGCCCGGGATGGGGCCACCATGGACTGCACGAGAGGGCACCCAGAAATGCCAACCAGAGCCGGGGCAGCCACTCCCTCCCTGAGCCCCCCAGCAGACCCTGGACAGAGCAGTAGGATGGGCCAGGGGACACAGCAAAGGGCTGGCCACAGCCTGGCCCCTGGGGATGGGTCAGGGGTCCTGCCCACGAGCCCCCGCTGACCCTGGGGATGGGCCAGGGGTCCTGCCCACGAGCCCCTGCTGCCCCTGGGGATGGGCCAGGGGTCCTGCCCACGAGCCCCCGCTGCCCCTGGCACACGGTGCTGGCTTGGCAGCCAGGCAGTGCTGCTCCTCAGGCACTAAATCTCTGTCCTCCAGGGGCACACATGGAAGGAGCAAGGGGACCATGAGCGCTGAACCAGGCGAGTTGGGAGGGAATAAATAAGGATAGGGGAAGCAGAGGAGTGAGGGGGGCAGCAGATTGGTCTCCGGGGCCCAGCTGGTTCTGACATCTACAGCCCCATAATCATATTCAGAGCAGCACCAGGCTGGAGGCAGCTCTCCTCCAGCACGGCAATAAACGAGAGCAACACTCTCAATAATTCAGCACCAGGAGAGGGTGATAAAGCAGCAGAGGCACCACTGCAGGCAGCTGGGGCGGGGGGCTCCCTGCTCCCTCTTATATCTCCTTGATCCAAACCCTTTCCTCTCTCTCTATGCCCTGTAAACGCAGCCTCAGCTATGACTCGGGGTCCCCCCCAGCCTGTCAGACCCCCCAGCCCTGCTGTATGGGACAGACAGAGGGGCCCAGTGCAGCAGAATGAAACCCCTCCATCACCAGCAGACAAACTGGGCAGGGCTCAGAACCCTCCTGGAGCCAGGGCAGGGGCAGCAGCACAAGCACCTGCCCAGCTCCCTGACCAGCACCATTCCACCCTCTGCCACTGCAGCCCCCCACACCCACACAAACAGCCCAGAGCTTCTGCATCAGACCCCAAACCTCCCACCCAGAGCGGGCAGGGGCAGCTGAGCTGCAGGACACCCACCCTGCTGCCCTCCCCTCCCTCCAGACACAACCAGTGGCCACAGCAGATCCCCTGCAGCCCAGGGCTGACCCGTGCCCTCCCACCCCACACACAGCAGGGCATTGGGAGCAGCAAAGCCCCCTCCTCAGCACGGGAAGTGAACCACCGAGGCATCAGCAAGCACAGGGCTGGGGGCAGCCCTGGCCCCACAGCCTGCCCCTGCAGCTGAGCAGTGTCCCCAGGGCCACAGCCCAGCCCAGCCCAGCCTTCCTCCCGTTCATCCTGGCTCCCTGCATGCCCTGCTCCCACCCAGCCTGCCTGCTCCTCCTAGCAGCTTTTTCCACATTTCCCACAGGATCTCCGGAGCCTTCCAGACCACGATCCCCTCCCAGCAGGTCACCTCCATCCTCATGCTGTATGTGCCAAGGATGGGAGTGCTCCCCTGCCCGACACTTCTTCACAGCTCTGCAAGTGGGCAGCTCCCGCAGCACAGTGCCACTGGGCCGGCCCCCATCACCCCCGGGTCCCTCTGGCACCCCCAGCCCCTGCCAGGGCCCAGAGCTATGGATGCACCAGACTCACCCCCTGCAGCCCCTCGGCCCTCTCTGCCCCTCTGCTGCACTGGCTGTGATGGGGGGAACTCAGTGGGATGGACCTTGGGGGATGCAGCGTCCCCTCTGTGACAGGGTCCTCCTACTGCTGCAAAGTCCAGAAATGTGAGGGTGGGACAGGAAGGAGCCACCCACACCTGACCAGCGGGCACCAGGCTGGCAGAGGGCACCTGCTCTGGCCCACCTTCCACTCACACCAGCCATGCCCTGCCTCAGCCTGGGATCACTGTGAGCTGTTGTGACACCTCCCAGAACCCTGGGGACAAACATCAAACTGCAACAGAACGGGGCTGTGGGCTGTTCTTGCCCCCAGTGAGGACAGGGAAGGCTCCTGGGACCGCAGAGAACGGACAGACAGCAGGTCAGCACACACGGGCACTCACAGGCAGTCAGTCTCAGCTCTCCTCATGCACGATTCACCTCACACCTGCGTGGGCTCAGCACCAAGGGGGAGCAGGGGTCTGCTGGCAGAGGGGAGGGGGAGCCTTCCTCCCAGCCCTGCCCCAAGTACGGCTCTGTGCCCCCAGCCCCTGCCCTATCCCTGAGCCCCAGGCTGAGGTGCTGCCCTGCCCTGCCCTGCCCTGCCTGTGCCAAGCCCCCTGCCAGCCCCACACATGCAGCTTCAGCGAGCTGGAGGGACCCCAGGAGCAGAGCCCAGGGCAGCCCCTGGGACCCCAACCCTCCGTACCTTTTACTGAGCCCAGCTCCTCCCGCGGCGCTTGCACGGGGCGCTCTAGAAAAGACAGGGAAGGGGAGGAAGAATTAAAATCAAGGATCATAATCACTAACCTGTTGCAGTCAGTGCTGTCTGCCCATGGCTGCACACTGCTGGGATACCAGCACAGATGTGAGCGTTATTCCCCGGGCACTGGGAAGCCTGTGCTGGTCAGCAGCTGGTGGCCAGGCCAGGGGCTCAGCCCAGGGCAGCCAAGCAGCATCAGCACCCACCAGCACCATGCCCAGGGTGATGGGCACAGGATCCCTCCCCCTTCAGCTCCACCAGCACACCTGGAGCCCAGCCCAGCTTCTGCAGACCACGGACCCCTTCCTGGGCTCCCCCAGGGCCCTGCAAGCACAGCCCCACACACTCCCACGGGGTGGCACAGGGCACAGCTGCCACCCAAGGGCTGCCTGCACATCTGGGTTGGTGCATCCCAAGCCTTCTGCCCAGAGCAGCACAGTAACATGCTCCTGTGAGGAGCAACCCCTGCAGCACTGCTCTCCTGGCTCTGGGCACTTCTTGGAAATTAAGCCAAATTTCAAAGAAAACTTCCTGAAAGCTGCACTTCAACTAATTGGCTTTTGCAGCATGGCCAAGGCAAACATTCATCAATCAGGTTAGACCCTGAGAAATAATGAGAATGGCTGATACATCCCAGGAGTGGCTAAAGAATGGGGGGGCTGTGTGTGCCTGTACCCGCTGCTTTGGAGGCCAGCAGGTGCTGAGTCCCACCTGCCCAACAGCCCTGGAGATGCTCAGCCCTCGCTGCAGGGCCAGCACCCCAGTGAGGGTTCCGAGGGGGCTGCAGGGACCCCTAGGGGTGCCTGGAGCTGCTCTGGGCTCACGGCCAGCCCCAGGAGTGCCCAGGGACGGTCCGGCCGCTCAGGAGGCACAGAGACTGCTCCCAGGCACTCTGTTAGCAAACACGGCTCTCAGCCACGCAGCAGGATAATCAATTATGGTAATTCCTGCCTCAATGAATCAGATTCATGGAGGAGTACAGCTCATTAGGCTGGTGCTGACTTCCATTAGCACTCCTATGATAAAAACCCTCCAAACACTGAGGCGTTCACCAGGCTGGGGGTCTCCTCTCCCTCCAGGCCAGGGCAGACCCTGTGGAACATGAGTGTCCTAAAAGAGATGGCTGGGACCTCCCTGGTTCCCAGCAGCGTGCTGACAGCCCTGCAGGCCAGGCAGACCCTCCTGCCACAGCCACCGCCCCTGAGCTCTGCCACGGCTTTGCCAAGGAAGTGCCCACCAGGATCCCGGCTGGGAGCAGGAGATGGCAGGCCCAGAGCACTCCAGCAGCAGGGCTGGCAGTGCTGGGAGGGCTGGGAGGGAGTGCTGGGAGTGCTGGGAGCCCAGTCTGCCCGCTCTGCAATGAATAATTGAGGCCCTGCTCCTGGGGGAGGCTGGCGATGGGTAACGCCGCATTTCCCAAACACATTTCCCAGGAAAGGCGCCTTCTCAGAAGCTCCCCGCAGCAACGTGGGGCCTCCCAGCCAGGATGTGCCTCAGCTGGGATGTGCCACGCTCGCTGGCACACACAGGGACTCGCCAAGCCCAGCTCCAGCCCAGGCAGAGGCCTCTGGTGGTGCCGGCACACGGGGAGTGGGATGCTCAGCCACAGCCTCCCTGTCCACACGTGCTGAAACAGGAGAGGGGAACAGGAGAGGGGAACCCCTGGCACAGCGTTGATGGGAGAGAGGCAGAAGCAGCTCCGGGCAGGATCTGGGGGGATCTTGGTCCAGTCTCTGCTTTTCTGGCACAGGTCCAGGCTGACTGACTCCACCTGGAACCTCACACAGCCCCAAAGGGACCCACTGCCAGAACAGGGGATCCCAGCCCAGCTAAACCCACCTGGATGAGACTCAGGGGGTCTGCACAAGACATGCAACCCGTGTCACCCAGCTGCAGGGATCCCAAGAAAGCTGCACCTCACCACCCCCTATGTCCACACTGCAACTGAGGCAGGCCTGGCTCTGATCTGCTGGGAAACTTCTTGGTAGTTTCTCAAAGTACATTTTAACCCCCATTCCCTCCACCAAAAATCCTAAATTAATTTTGCTTTTAATTAAATTCATTAGCAAAGATTATCTGGCTGAGGAACAATAATGTCCCACCCCTCCTCCACAGCCCTCTCTATTTATATCCCCATATACAGAACAGCAGCGAAAATTTCTTTATGGGCCATTAAAGGTTTAATGTTTAATTTATAACCACCTTCTCCGGCGGGTGGGATGGCCAGGCACAATGTCAACATTTTTAATTAAATGAGAAGGGATTTTTTTTTTCCCCAGCTAAGGAATATAAAACATCCCGTTCCCAGCAGCGTTGGAGGCAGGGGCAGGAGGGGCAGGGGCTGGGGCAGAGGCTGGCTCCTGCACAGCAGCTCTCAGGACACGTTTCCCCACAATCCTGTTCTGCCCAGGGCTGAGCCAGGGCTGTTCCACACTGCTGGGCAGGAGCTGAGGCTCGGGCAGTGCCAGAGGAGCCCTGGTGGGACAGGACAGCTCTAGGACTGCTCAGCAGAGCAGCAGCTCAGGTCTGGGAAGAGGGGTCCCATCCTGGGGACAGGGACAGCTCATGGTGTGCCCCCACTTCGGGCAGCCCCCGCCTGCTGTGGCAGGGTCCTGGCACGGGGCTGAGCACCAGCTGCTGTGCAGGTGCCTCGGGGGCAGAGGTGAGAGGGTGGCACTGCCACGCCCAGCACAGCCCACGCCAACATCACTGGCCACCAAACCCCACCTGAGTAACAGCTGTGAACCTCCCAGACGAAATCCTTCCTGCAATTCCTGCTGGCCACCAAACCCCACCTGAGTAACAGCTGTGACATCCTTCCTGCAATTCCTGCTGGCCACCAAACCCCACCTGAGTAACAGCTGTGAAATCCTTCCTGCAATTCCTGCTGGCCACCAAACCCCACCTGAGTAACAGCTGGGACCCTCCCAGGTGATATCCTTCCTGCAATTCCTGCTGGCCACTGGCACCTCCTCCCAGCCCATCAGCACCTCCTTCCTGCTGGCCAGGAGATCAAAGTGCTTCCAGTGCTGTTCGTGGAACCCGCCCTGAGCCAGGGGCCCCTGCTGGCACAGCGGGCACGGCCGGAGGAGCCTGGCAAGCCTGGCACCCCTGGCACCCCTGGCACCCCAGCATCCCTGGCACTCCTGGCACCCCTGGCACCCCTGGCACCCCTGGCACTCCTGGCACCCCTGGCACCCCTGGCACTGCCCTCCGTGGCACCCCCAGGCCCGGGAGCTGCAGGGGAGCGTGTCCAGCAGGACAGTGCAGCCCCTCCTGCCCGGACAGCGCCTGGGGCAGCTCCGAGCAGGCAGCTTTCCACTAATGGAGTGTTTTATCTTACAGGAGAGATGAAATCTCTCTGCAAAAGCGCTGAATCAGCAGCTAGCTGGGGGTGGCAGGTTCAGCCATGAGCACTTGGCTCCAGCACAGCCTGTCAGTGCTTCATCCTCCTGCAGCCACACTCTGCCAGACCCTGCCAGTGCTGAGCACCCCCCACACCCCGTTCCCTGCCCGTGCAAATGTTGGGATGGCCCAAGGAGCCACAGGCAGCCCCTCACTCTGCCTGCCAGCCCCAGGCCAGCCCTGGGCTGCACAAACAGCCCCAGAGCAGGCCAAGCACCAGCAGCATGGGGGAGCTGCCTTCCTCCCTCCCTTGCCATCCTCTGCACAGCACGGATGGGCTGGCAGGAGGTGCCTGGCACAGCTGCCACGTCCCCAGTAGCGTTCCAGGGTGCAGCCCTCAGGCAGCAGGCCCCCAGCCCAGCCCTCCCAGCTCAGCAGGGTCCCTCACAAAGGCACAGTCCTGCTCTCCTGCCCAGGCAGAGCTGCTGCCCTCTGCCCCTGTGCCCACACACGTGTGCTCACGGGAGCAGGCGTGCAAGGGCCGGCTGCAGGGAGCCAGCAACGGAGCAGGGATGGCACTGTGCTGCTCACTAAAAGCATGAGTGTCACTAAATCAATAATTCATTTACTTTAATGAGATAAGTACTTGGAAAACTAATTGCAAACCTGCTCCATTTACTCCAACCCATTATAGCCTTTAATGTAAATGGCAGGAACGCTGCTGGAGGAAGGGGAAGGGCTTTGGGTGGAAGACTGTGTTGTCCTTCCCCTTCTTCTAAGAAAGACAAAATATCAGTCACCAGCTGGGACAGCAGAAGCCAAAGGAGGTGGTGGAATCACCGTGTGGAAGTGCTGATGATGGAATCACCACGTGGGAGCACTGATGGCAGAGCGAGGGGAAAACCCAGCACTCCCCGAGCCACCACTGTCCCTCTGCCCAGGATGCTCTCCCAAGCCAGGATGTGGCCTCACGCTTCCCCTGCTCCACAGCCTCCCATCTGGAGCCCTGCTGGCCGTGCCCCTCTGCAGGTGGTCACTGCAATGATCTATTATAAACAGACACAAACAGATATATAAACAGCGGCTGCATCTCTGGCACAGCGTGCCCCGTGCCAGCCCTGCCAGCTCCTCTGCCTCAGCCAGTGCTGCCCCTTGCCACCCCTCCAGCCCCTGCCAGTGCCCGGGGAGCCAGAGTGGGCAGGGGTGTCCTACCAGGCCCCAGCACTTTCCTGAAAAGGAGCCGTGGCTGCCGGCAGTGCGGCCGCCACGTTCCTGAACCGCAGCAGCTTTCAGTGCCAAGGGCTCACTTCTCGCTTGCTGGAGCAAATGGCAGGTCATAAAAAGGAACTGTGACAGAAGAGAAAATGTTCCAGAGTCCACAAGGACCAGTCCAGGGTAAATCCATCTGCTCAGCAATTTAGCTAGAAAATCCTTTCCAATCATCCGTGCTGTAGGTCCTTCATCCCCAGCTGGTGGCTCTGGCCAGGGCCTTTCCCCCTCCGGGAGCTCACGTGGGCTTCGTGGTGCTTGGTGATCCCAGAACACCTCCCTCAGGGACACCAGGGGAGGGCCACACCTCGGGGAGGGGTCACACCAGCCCTTGCAGAGGGTCTGGCAGTGGCATGGGCCACTGTGACTCCTTCCCAAGCTGTTGGCTCACTCAGAAGAGCACGCTGTCCTTCCCAGGTCCCGTATCCAAGGCATCCTTTGGGGGAATGCAGGAGGGCTCCCAGGGGGTGCAAACCCCACTGCAGCTCCATGAGCAGCCCTCGTACCTCCCACAGGCAGCTGCAGGAGGCTGCCCTGGGAGCAGGGCTGAGGAGAGCTGGGATAATCCTGCCTGGCTGAGAGCTCCCCGGCCCAGCCGCCGCAGAGATCTCCCTGCAGGCACCCAGTGCATTCCACCTCAGCCACTCCTGTCGCACAGAAAATCGATGGCAAGCATCTCAATTAATCACACCAGGGGCAAATTGATTAGGAGCCTAAATAAGGTCAACATGGCTGTCTGCTTATGGGGTGGGACCCCTTAATCATCATTTTATCTGCAACGGCTGCAGAGCCGGCAGCCACAGCGTCTCAGGAGCACACAGGGATCTGCACTGAACCCCAGAGGGCTGGTGGCACCAGAGCCATGGCTCTGCCACAGGGAGCTGCATTCCAGCATGCAGCAGCACCAGGCACAGGCAGCCGGGAGCCCTGAGTGGGGAAGGCGAGAGCCCCAGGCAGAGACCCCAAGGCCCAGCTGTCACCTCCAACTCCAAGGTGACAAAAGCAGCGCTGCTCTAGGCACAGCACATCCCTCTAACCCCACACCAGCTGGGGGCTCCTTTGGCTCCTGCTGTCCCAGCTGATGACTGATACTTCTCTTCCTTAGGAGACACCATCTCCCACACAAAAGTCCTTCCCCTTCCTCCAGCAGCATTCTTGGCACATAGGTTAAAGGCTGTGGCAGGGCTGGGGTAGGAGACAGAGCCATGACTGCTGCCCTGGTCCCCACGACCCCTGAGTGCTGCCCACAACCCCTCAGCACTGGACATACCTCACTCACTCACCTGCTCTGCCTCAGCCACCCACCGCCTCCTTTTGTTGTAAATACCGGTATAAATATTATAATTTGGTTTAATATTTAATATAGTCAGGTTAAATAAGCATTCCCAGCCCCATAAATAATCATTAACAGAGGATTCTAATTGTGCTGTTGGGATCCAGCTTCATGACTTATTTAGCGGGCAGAGCTCTTCCCCTCCCCTCCCCACATGCTGTAAATTAACCTGTGGCTCAGCCTCTCCCTGAGAACCTGGTGGGACAGGGAGACAGATCCACTCTGGGATGATACCGGGATGTGGAGCTGGGGAATGCCTGGGATGAAGCCAGCAGGACCAGAGGGGCTGGAGGAGCCGGCAGGAACATGGAGCAGCTGAGCAGGACACGACTGTGAGAGAAGATCACGGATTTCAGGGCATCCTTTGTGGACACCTGGGCACAGCACGAGCCCTGGAGCAGAGGTAGGTGAGCCATGGACAAGGAGCACCCACCCACCCACCCTGCTCACCCTGGGGTGGCATCAGCAGGGACAGTGACACAAAACGCTGCCAGGCGAGCGGAGAGCAGGGAATGCTTTTATCCCAACCACAAACCTACTGTGAAATTGATTGAAAACAATAGCAAAAAAGGAAACAAACCCCAAAGCACCAAACCCAGTGTGTGGGGAATTGGCCAGGGGTGAGCGTTCTGAAAGCACTGAGTGGAGACACGAGGACAAGCAAAGTGTAGGAAAACCTCCTTGTGAGTGTTTTCCCCTCCAGGGATGTACTGATGCAGTGCTGTAAAAAAAGGCTGGGGTTTTCTTTATGTAGCCTGATTTCCTCTTGAAATGAAAAATGACAAAAGTAAATGGAATGAGCCCCTCTCTGGGCCCGTGGGTGCCCTCAGCTCTGTGCCAGGCAGGAGCAGCTCTGTGTGCCAGCTCCAAAGGGCACAGTGTGCACCCCAGGAGCAGCAGGGATACCAAACAGGCATGTCCTGTTCCCCAGACAGCCTGGGGTGCTCCTTCTGCCACTGATCCCATCAGATGCTCACATTCAGGGTCTACTCCCGCTGTGTGCCCCGTGGCCTCTGGATTTTAAGCATGGAGAGACCCCTGGGAGGTCTCCTGTCCAACTGAGAGATGCAGCAGAGGGGACCCAAATGTCCTTCTAGAGCAGCTTTCCTGTCTCTGGCATGTCTGCTCCAGGCCCTGCTCGTCCGGAGCACGGGTGCCCCAAACAGTGCCAATCCTGACTCTGGACTCCATGGGAAAGGCCCTGCTTTATCTTTATTTGCCAGGATTTATATGAAAAGGGGATAGCTCAGCTCTGAATGTAATGATTTGGAAGAACAGCCCTCCAGTGGCCTCCTCAGCTAGCATGGCATCAATACTATCGATTGCTAAAAATAACTGATAGCCCTGGCCCAGCATGCTGGGGGAAAGCTCCTTCCTGCTCTGAGACCCCAAACAACCCCTGCTCCAGGCCCCCAAACCACCTGGGCACTGAGTGCCCACACCCCTGTACCTCGCCCGTGGGCAGCACAGCTCTTTGTGCACTCCAGAGGAGAGCCAGTGAGAGCTGCCTGTCTGTGGGGATACAGCAGGATCACCTGGGCAGGTAACACCAGCACAGCACAGCACTCTGTCCTGTCCTGCCACCCTACTGACCTTCCAGGACAGGAACAGAACCCACATGGGGAAGGAAACGATCAAACACAAGTCCACAGTTAGGGAGAAAGAGTTATTCAGCTTGTTGAAAATTAGTCTGACTTGACAGAGAAAAAAAAGTGTTTTAAAATTAATGACACAAATGTCAACCCCATTGTGGGGATGTTACACTCTACAGTTATTTGACGACCTTCTGCAGAGTTTTGTGCCTGCAGTGGGGACAGCACTGGGGTGGCAGCACCTGCTGCAGTGCAGGGAGGTCCCCAGCAGCCCCCTGAGGCTGGTGACAGCCCACCCAGCACAGCCCGCCCTCCTCACTGCCAGGATACTTCTCTGACCCTCTGCACGCGCTGTGCCAGGCAGCTGCCCCCTGGGACAGAGCCCCCAGCTACTGCCAGTGCTCAGCAGGGAAGCTGCTGCTCCTGAGAACACAAACCCCCTCCTCACAGCCTGCCCAGCACAGCTGGGGGCTACAGGGCATCCTGGTCACCCGTCCCCTTGGCCAGATGGGCAAAGGGCACCAGGCAAAGCCTGGCCAGTTCTGGTGGCAGAGTGGCATCACTCTGCCCCTCCAGCACTGAAAACACCCTCACAGATCCCATCCATGAGCAGAGAAACACACACTGTTCCTGTAAAAGTGACTTCACATCCCCAAAGACTCATCCTGACGCCGGCAGGGACTCTGCTGGAATCTGCCACTGGAAACAGGATCAGTACATGGAGTGCAGGGCTCTGCGAGTGAGGGCACTGCGGCAAGGCAGCAGCACCTCTGCTGCACAGCCAGGGGCACCTGGGGGTCACACGTGGGTCACAGTGAGGGTAACAGCTCACCCCTGTGTGCCCCTGCCCCAGCAAAGCCACCGCTGGGAGCTGGAGCAGTGGGGAGATGCTCGGGGGCTGAGGGGCTCGGGGAGCACAGGTGAACGTGCCTGGGACAGGAGGCAGAACACACCTGTGCTCAGGGCAGCGTGTGCGGCACAGCTGGAGCAGAGGTGTTTGTAAATAACCCTTAATTAATGCAATTCACAGGCCTGGATGGCTCAGTGGATTCCAGGCAGGGACAATGGCAACCTCCACTCTTCCACTTCTCAATTACAGCTTTGGGGAGGGAAGCAGGAACTAGCCAGGGTGAATTAGAGAGACTTTTGTCACGTTTAATATCACTTCATTTTGCAGACTGCTGACACAGCGGGATTTCACAGCTTGGAATTTATGGTTCTTTTGAGAGACATGCGCAAGAAAGGAGAAAAAAATACCCTGCCATCAGCACAAACCCATCAACTCTGCTGGGAAAGAGCTGGGGTCTGGGGGAGCCCCCAGGGATCCCCAGGTGAGCAGAACTCGGCAGGGCTGGGGTGCAGCACCAGCTCAGGTGTGGGCATCAAGGGGTCCGGGGAGAGCTGGAGCTGCCTCTGGTTGGGCTGTCCCTGTCCCCCAGGCCCTGCTCCCTGCCTCTGGCTGGGCTGTGTCCCCCAGGCCCTGCTCCCTGCCTCTGGCTGGGCTGTGTCCCCCAGGCCCTGCTCCCTGTCTCTGGCTGGGCTGTCCGTGTCCCCCAGGCCCTGCTCCCTGCCCTCCTGAGGAGCAGCAGTGCTGGCAGTGCCAGGGATGGTGCTGCACGGTGTTATTCAGCCCCAGGGGGGTTTTATGCAAAATGACACACAATATAAATGACTGTTGTAAACAGAGAGTTTAATAAAGGGCTGTGTGCGACTTTTACAGCCTCCCCAAGGATAATTAAAATTATTTATCTACTTACCTAGCTTGCCACCAGAGCAGTCTATTAATTATTATCTATTACACAGGGCCTGCTCTGCATGCTGCTGGAGCACTGCCTGCCACCAGCACCCACAAGAACGCCCAGCAGCACCGGGAGGGCTGCGAGCCATCACCATCCCAGGGTGATCCCGGGGTGCTCTGCACCCCTCACAAACCCTGTGGGAGCATCAGGTACTCAGGATCAGGTGTTTCTCTACCAACCTCTGGCCGGGTTTTTAAAACCTGCTTGGTTTTAAAACACGGCAGCTCCCCAGGGCCGGGAATGGAGCGGAGCCCCAGGCAGAGGGCGAGACAAAGCTCTCCCTGACAGCCACAGGCACCAGGGATGGTTGAGGGAGAAGCCACCAGCATCCCCTGATTGTGCAGCCCCTTGAGGGCCAGAAACCTCCAAGAGAGTGCGGAGGGCCAGCGGCGGGCCGGGCAGAGGGCTCCCGAGCAGAGGCAGCCGTGGCCGGTGCCACAGCAGCCTGGCGCAGCGCTGCCCGCTCCTCTCCATCTCCGAGCGTGACAGGGCAACCACCGGCATCCCCCGGCTCCCCTCGGCACGTAAGGACACCTCAGGGGCTCCACTGTGCCGGTACTTAACGTTGCTTTATTAGCTTAATAAACGCAGCGATGCTGCCAGAGTGTCCGAACGGGCCCTCCCCTCTGCGGGAGCGGCCGGAGCGGGAGAGCGGCCCCGGCAGCAGCAGCAGGGCACCAGAGCCCGGCCGGCTCCCAGCGCCCTCGGCCAGGGGGCCCAGAGCAGGGAGGGGACGATGCAGCTGCTCCCTGCCATCGGGGCACCCCGAGCTGTCAGATTTGCCCGTGTGCCATTAATCACTGCCGCAATTGCTCTCCCGGCCCGGTCCCAGCCCTGCCCGCAGCAGCCCCAGCGCCTGCCTGAGTGCTGCTGCCAGCACCAGCCCTGCTGGGACCCACTGCAGCCCCCAGGACATGCTGTCCAAGACCTTCCCTCTCCCTGACTGAGCTCCAGCGGGTCCAAGTCCTGGCACTGAGGTCCTGGCTGATGGCCCGGGGCAGAGTGGCCCCAGAGCTGGTGGAGCTCGGCAGAGGAGCCTGTTGTCCCTCAGAAGCCGTTGAGGCATCAGGGCTGACTGAGAGTGGCTCTGTCATGAGGAGCTGGAGTCCCTCAGCAGCCTGCTGGGGGCATTTTCATCTCCCGGGGTGGCTCCTCTCGCTCAGCCCTGCAGGTCCTGGTTCGCGGCAGTGCCGGCTTCTCTTTGATCCTGCACAGTTTCACTTCCAGTCTCACAATCTAATAAAAGCTGCCTGATCGAATTCCAGGTCATTCCTCAAGGAAAGGGACCCCCCCACACTGGCAGCAAGAGCTCCCAACCCAGTTACAGCATGCCCAGTGCTTCCAGCTGCCTGCCACGTGCCAGCCACAAGATGCAGAAACGTCGATGGAGGTGCCTGGAGGCTGTGCCAGGGCGTTCTGGTCCTCTGGGCGAGGCAGGCCCGGCTACTCGTGCTCAGCCCCCAACAGCACCAAAGCAGCTCTGAGCTCAGCACCCTCCTTCCCTCCTGCCACCTCCAGCACTGCTGCCACGGGGCAGAATCACCCCATGGAATGTGGGTGAGCAAGAGCGAGCAGGGCTCAGACCAGGTCCTGCCACCTTCCCCTCAGTGCCTGCACCAGCCCCAGCCTCGGGGACACCCCCTGTTTGTCCCCCCTAATCCACGGGGCTGCTCATGCTCCGTTATGGGGAGAGCTCCTGCTGCAGTTCCGTGGAGCTGCAGAAACAGCAGAGGAGAGACCCACCCTGGCACGGCCGCGCTGCCTGGGGATGATGGACGGTTATGGACCATCTGCACTTCCAGGAGGGTATGGATTTATGGGCAGCACAGACACTTTGCAGAGTGTCCATTACTATAACTCACTGGCCTCTCCAAAGCTGTGCTGGTCCGCCCCTCCGCCGCTGCTGGGGGAAGTTTGGGTTAAGAGCTGGCAGGAAGGAAAAGTGATTTCCCGACTGTTTTTCACATCTGCGGAGCTGGGGAGAGCTATGGGTGTTTCTATCCGAGCTGCACTGCCTGTGAGCGCCACGGTTCCCTGATGGCAGCCCAGGTTCACTCCAACAGCCCCAGCCCTCTCCCCCTGCTGCCCAGGGGCCCCTGCCAGCAGCAGCTCCTCCCGTGTTCCCCCTTCCTGTCACCCACCACTTCCACCAGGAAGAAATCCCTACCAGCAGGACCAAGGATTGACCAGCATGTCCCAGGAGCAAGTGGGTGGAAGCAAGCAGCAGATGGGACCTCTGAGCACAGAGAGAGAGATACATGTTGAATAACAATGGTGAATTCCCCTGAGCTCTGGTGTTTTTAATGCTGGATTAGGCTGTCAGGCAGCAATTAAATGGGGTAATAAAAAGCTAAGTGCTCGTATTTCAAGGTTCCTGCCTCCTGCGCAGTGGGGAGGAGCAGGGCAGGGGGCTGCTCTGCTCCCCACGGGGTCCAGCCCGGTGTTTCCAAGGAGGAGCAAGAAGAACTTTACAAAGAAGGTTTGTAGGTGCTGCCGGGACACCCCCAACCCTGCAGTGCTCCCAGCCTGCTCGTGCTGCCTCTCCCAGAGGCCAGGAGCAGGCTGGCTTGCCCTGTTCTAACTCCCCTCTCTCTCAGGACCCAGAAGCATCCCCACGGATGCCCCTTCCCATCCCAACACCCAGCCCAGCCCGTCACACTGGATCAGATGTAATGAACCCCTGTGCTTTCTTAACCTCGTTGTGCAGCTCCTGGTTGGAGCCCAGCTTTATCAGTTTTTATCCTGTGTAATATTCATCACGCTGGTTTATTTATGGGCCCCCTCTTCGGGAAGGTATTTTTCAGGGCTGGTGAATAAAACATAAGGCTGTGCGGGTTGTCAGAGGGAATGCGGCTCCTCTGATGTCAGCCTGACTAACGGCCTTTAGTTTTCTCCAACGACTGCACTTTGAGAGAAATTTATTTGTATTTGGGTTCCCGTTGGTCGGTGAGATGTGAATTCTTTTCCCTTTAGAATAAATGAGGCTTCAGCTCCATGGCAAGGGGTGGGAGCGTGCTGGGTGGCTACAGACCCTGGGCCCTGGGGACAGCACAGGAGAGAGACCCAGAGGGGCCTGGGGCTCTCTGGACACCAGCACACACCAGGCAGCAGCTCCGCAGCCCCGGTGCTGCAGCAGCCCAGCCAGGACACCAGGAAGAAGGCTCCTGCCTCAGCCATGCTCCCAGAAACACATTTGGTGTTAGAAAAGAGGATTCCCTGGACAGCAGCTGCTTCTGCTGCAGGCAGGGAGCACAGGCACACACCTGTGGAGGAGGCAAACCCCTCCATGCCGGGCACCACGACCTCCTCGAGCTCATGAAGCTGTGTCCTGGCAGGAGGGACAGGGCTGGGTCCTGCCCCTTCCTTGGGCCAGGCAGTGAATGCCAGCCTGCGTGGTCCCTGCTGGCAATGCTTCACTGCTCTGAAGGTAACCAGAGGGAGAAGGACACCCGAGAAGCTGCCCTGGCACCAGGAACATGTAAAGGCAGGGAAAGGAGGCAGAATCCCCTTTTCCAGCTGAGACCATCACAGCAAACACCACCCACAGGCTGCAGCCTCCACCTGCCCCAGACACCCCATCCCTGCGGGATGTCCCACTCACCCAGCAGAGCCCTGTCCCCCTGCCCAGCCAGCCTGCTCCCCTCTGCCCTTGCACCCTGCCCAGCCAGACCCACGGGCACAGGGTGGGCACACGGAGCCCTCCACTCCCAGCACCCAGGGCAGCAGCTCCCAGGGGTGATACCAGCAGCTCCCGGGGTGATACCAGCAGCTCCCAGGGGGATACCAGCAGCTCCCGGGGTGATACCAGCAGCTCCCAGGGGGATACCAGCAGCTCCCGGGGTGATACCAGCAGCTCCCAGAGGATACCAGCAGCTCCCAGGGGTGATACCAGCAGCTCCCAGGGGATACCAGCAGCTCCCAGGGGTGATACCAGCAGCTCCCAGGGGTGATACCAGCAGCTCCCAGGGGGATACCAGCAGCTCCCAGGGGTGATACCAGCAGCTCCCAGGGGGATACCAGCAGCTCCCAGGGGTGATACCAGCAGCTCCCGGGGTGATACCAGCAGCTCCCAGGGGGATACCAGCAGCTCCCAGGGGTGATACCAGCTCCTGCCACAGCTCCTGCTCCTCACACAGCCCAGCCCGGCCTCGCCACCGCACTGTGGGGCAAACCCTTCCCTGAGCTGGGTAAGGAATTCTGGCCGTGACCCAAAACTCCTATTAACAAATCAAACCATAAAAACTCACAGCTGCAGCCAGGAGATTTCCCTCCATCAGCTGCTAATTTATGGGGTTACTGGTGTCAGCGGTTTGAAAGCAGCAAAATCCCATCAAAGAGCTGCCCCAACTCAGCGCTGGGCGCTCGAAAACAATCACAAACGCTTCTGAGGAGGCTGCTTGGGATGCAACTCCTTGATGTTTAATTATTAATATTCCAGGCAAACAAGTTAAATTCTACTGAAGAGAAGGAGAAGCCAGAGTTCGAAGTGAGCTGAAGGAGCATCATAAATCATCCTGGGAAGTGTTTGGCAGGAGCCCCACTGGAGCCACTCGTGCCGACGGGGAAGAGAGGGTCTGCCGTGCCCCGGGAACCTCGGCGGGGAGAGCAGGGCCCAGCGGCACCCAAGAGACACGGAAAGGCTGTGGAGCAGGTTCCAAAGCCCTGTGCTCTCCACGGCCTGGACGGAGCAGGAGCAGGGAGGGGACGGGCACAGCGGCTCCATGCACAGGGCGCTGCCTGCGGCTCTGCCCTCCCGGCCGGCGCCGGCGGCTCTCCCGCATCCCCGCGCTGCCCCTCCTGCCAGCGCAGCCCTCTGGCAGCGACTGATGCACCTCATGGCCCTCGGCAGCACACGACCTGCTCTTAGCACATGTGCTCCTTAGCCCGAGTGTTTGGGGACATCCCGCTGGCTTTCCAGACTCCCCCTGTCCCCCAGCACCCCCAAGCTCTGCGTGGGGCTCGATGTGGCACCAAGCCAGCGCCCAAATGCTGGCAGTGCAGCACCTCCTGCTTGTACCGATTCTGAGGCCAAACCCACGCTTTTCTACCTTTCTTCAGCTCCCAATTTCTTTCCCAACATGCCTTCTGAAATCCCTGCAAACTCCCTCAGTGCAGTGCAAAGGGAGGACGAACAGACAGCTCTGCTGAGCCACCTCATACCTCTTACAGGGGTCACAGGAACCACTTACAACCACTCACTGGGGCATCCCTGCTCCCAGATCATGTACTTCAGCATTCTTCCCACTCTCCTGCCCCTCTCCTTTCCCTTCCTTGCAGTTTTGTTTTCCCCACCCAGCAGAAAGGACAGCAGCCAACACTTCTTGCTGCTTCATCTCGATTCAGTCAGTTTTATATCTCACAAATGCATGTGCAGATTTCTCCCCTTCTTTATTTGTTCATTAAGACTCCAATAAAAGTGTTGTAAAAACGCCCTTTTCTGTTGGTAATTGCAATTCCTGGTTTGATATGCAGGCAGTGCTGGCTCTCCTCAGAGACTCCCCGGGCTCTGTAAACAGCTTGGCTGCCCAGCGCTGCGGGTCCAGCCCCAGCCCCATCCTCCCTCGCCTCTGCCTTTCTGCAGAGCAAGGCTTTTCGCTCTGATGTTCCCCACACTGAGCAGCTGCCTCGGGCTGAAATTTTGAGGGAAGTTTTAGCAAAAACAGTTCAAACATTTCCGAGAACAAGGCAGAGGAAAAATGCTGTTTTGACACATTGGGGAAAAGAAGGTGTTCTGCAGCCCTGGTACTCAGGAGGCTTCCCAGCTCCTGTGGCCAGTAAGGAGCCAGAGCAGGGCTGGAGGCTGAGGTGTCCCTGGTCCCCACTGAGCCCCTGCCCACCCTGGCAGCCACACACAGTGCCCAGCACTTCTCCTTCTCCCCACAGTGCTCATGGAAAAGCCAAGAAAAGGTTGAAGCTGCAAAGCACCACCAAAAGTCCCAGACAAGGCAGTGAGACAGCCCAGGCCCACCAGTCCTCCCAGGGTTGTGCCTGGTGCTGAGCACCCAGGAACCCTGGCAGGGTCACCCACAAGAAATGCATCCTGTGCTGTGAATCCCTGGCATGCTGGATAACCTGGTCTCAGGAACCAGATCCTCTGTGCCCTGGCACCGGGGACAGTCAGGGGTCTACACCTGCACTTCCACTGCCAAATCCCCAAGTGCCAGGAGGGCAGGGAGAGCAGGGGGGCACAAAGAGACCCCAGAGGGAAAAGCAGCACAACACAGCCCTGGAGTGGGTGCTCCCTTGGAACAGAAGGATTTGGGAACCACAAGCAGGAACTCCAACTTGTGGAGTGCAAACAGGAATCAGCTCGGCGTGAACTGCCTCCAACAGCCCCCACCGGCACGAAAACCAACCTTCTAGTTGCTAATTCTGGATGACTGAACTGTGCAAAGCTCAAGATTTCTTTATGCCATCATTTTTCACTTTAAAAAAAGTCAAGAAAATGCTGGGCTCTGGTGGCAAATGCCTGTTCTGGAAGGAAGATGCTCCAGTGGATCAGATTGTTCTGGTACCGCATCCTAATCTATCAAAGTCGGGGTCCCCAGAGCAAGAGAAATCAAAACATCATGAATAAAGTGCAACTTTGAGACTGGGCTAGTCTGACAGCGTCAGCCTGAGCTCCTGCCGTGCAGGGTGGTATCGATGCCTCCCCCTAATCAAGTGGATGCTGGCTGAGCGCTGCCGACAGCGCATTTGCTCAATTAGAGGAGAACAAATAAGGCAACAAGCCAAGATGGAAGTGGGAAGCACGGTGCAGGGCTCCTGTGCCCGCTCCCTGGGCAGCCAGGGGCTGGGATGGGTGATGCCCACCCCGTTCCCCTTCACCTCCCTGTCCCCACGCTCTGGGAACCAGCATCCATCCAAGCTGATCCTGCAGCCACCCAGGGACCCACAGCTCAGGGCAAGGGCCAAGCCACAGCCATCACCCAGACATGGCAGCAGCTCCACAAGCTGTCCCTGCTGAACGGGCACCCCACCGTGAGGATGTGGGACCAGCACTGACAGGGACGGGGATGGAAGTCCACACAAACACAGCACAGAGTTGTGCTGCCATCCCCCCCAGAAGCACAAATCCTGTTTGTGCACAAGCCACCGGTGCCACACTCCCTGTGCCAGAGCTCACTGCTGCTCCCAGCCTCGGGCTCCCCTCGGGGCTGCCCTGCTCAGGGGCTCACCACATCCCCCATCGCTCTGATCCTCCCAGCAGCTCCTGCTGCAGGCAGCGGGGGGTTCTGGCCCTCATGTGGTGCCTCTGGCTCTCGGTTCACACTTTCAAACGCAATTAGAAAAGCCCAAGATTTGTCAGCTGCGCCTGGAGCAGCTGGGCAGCGCAGGAGGGGAGGGCCGTGTGTCACACCTGCCCCTGCCTGAGTCACACACCTCGGCACGGGGGCTGCAGGGAGCCCCAGGGAGCCATGAGAGAGGGAGGAGGCAGATCAATCCCCGAATCCCTGCACAGCCCTGGGAGACAGGCCGGGCACAGAACCCACAGCTGGAACCATCCTGCAGCCTCGCTGGCCAGCCTGCAGCAGCACGGGCTGGCCAAGAGCCCGGCCCCACCAGGGGGGCACAGGGCACTCCCCAGGGACCCCCAGCTCTCACCCTGCCCTGAGCACCCTGGAGCTGCTGGAGGAGGGCTCAGGGCAGTTCCCAGGGACCCCCAGCTCTCACCCTGCCCTGAGCACCCTGGAGCTGCTGGAGGAGGGCCCAGGGCAGTCCCCAGGGACCCCCCCAGGTCCCTGTCAGAGCTGGCACTGAGTGCTGCCATCCGGAGCATGGATGGAAGAACACAAAGGAAAACTCCCTCTCCCAGGAAGGGCGAGCAGGAAAGACAGACAGCCCCAGGCAGAGGAGCTGGGTGCAGGGTCAATTGTATGGAGCTGGGCCAGTCAACATGGAGAACAGTGGGAAATATGGGCAGGTGTAGCAGAAGCTCCAGCAGGCTGGGGGAGCCAGGTGGATGGCAATGCAGGGGTTGGGATGGAGACCCAAGACCAGTTGTTTCCAAGACCATGGAAACAAGTGGAGAGGAGAGCAGCCGTGGGCAGAACTGGGCACCTCCTGCCCCAGAGCAGAGACCCTGATTCACGCCAGCCCTGTGGCTCATTCCTGGCCCATGTCCCCAAGGGAAGGGCAAGGGCTGCACAGCTTTGACAGCCCCCAGGGCCTGAGACCTTCCCTGCCCAGGAGCGACCAGCAAAGAGCCTCTGCCAGTCCAGGCACCAGTGCAGAGCCCGTGCCAGGCACCTCCATCAGCACAGGGATTAAAAACCCTCCTGCATCCCCTCGGAGCTGAGCTTGCTGGGCTGGCAGTGGAAGAGCAGGGCTGTAACAGAAAATCTCCTGGCTCCATCCAGTCTCACAGCATGAGATCAGTGCGGCCTCAAGGCCCTGGTGCCAGAGCTGCCAGCCTCACTGGCAGTGCTGAGCTGAGGAGAGGAGCAGGCAGGGTGTGGGGGCAGCCCACGGCACCACAGGACTCACCAAGAGCTCAGAGAGTGCTCTGCCAGGGCAGCACCGAGCCTGGCACTGCCCTGCAGGGCCGGGGAGGGGGAGGACGGGGCTCGGCTCGGGGGTGCCCCGTGCCAAACCAGCCCACAGCTCTGAGCAGAGCCGGGACCAGCCGTGCCAGCAGCACTGCAGAGGCAGAGGGGCCTCCGAGCGAGCCCAGCCCGGTGAGTGCAGCACCAGCGGGCCCTGGCTCCTCACCCACGCTGCCACCTCTGCCCGGCCATCCATGGCTGCAGCACACAGAGCTCCTGCAGGCTCCTACAGCTCCTCCTCACTGCAAGGCCTCTCTCTGCTCCTGCCCGAGGAGCCACTCAGATGTTTTTTCACAGGTTTTAAAGCTCTGCCACATCCCACTGAGCCCCAGCTCTCGCTAACAGATCTAAACCCACAACCTGACTGTGGGATTTCCAGCTGGCCACTGTCCCTGCCAGCGCAGTGGGGATGGGTTAGGGCACCTCAGCCTGGCCACACCGATAATCCTCTGCCTTATCAGTGCGGGGGGCAGCGGAGAGAAGGGGCTGGAGCTCCCGGGGACCCCGTGCCAGAGCTGCCTGTGTGGGAGGGAGCTCCTGCCTGGCCGCGGGTGCCGATCCTGCGGCACAGCTCCTCTCCTGCTGCTCCAAACCAGACCCTTTTCCCACCAACAGAGGGACTGGGAGAGGAGGGCTGGCAGGGCAAGGGGACAGCCCCAGGGGGAGCAGGCACAGAGCTGTCTGCCCTCATGCAATTAGTTCAAGCAGATAAATGACGGCTCCAAGTCAGCGCTAAACGTGCAGCATTGGCCACACCAGACCCTTCTCATCCTGGTGCTCTGTCACGCCTGCCAGGCACCCACAGTCCCTGTGTCCCCTCCCCGCAGCCCCCAGCTCAGCCCCACCTCGTCCTGCAGACCCCTGCCCGGCCACTCCACCACTGGCAACGCGCAGGGCACCGGCGCAGCAGAAGGATTTAATTGTGCGTCAAAATTAAATCTCTTTTGATGAAGAACAATTCAGCTATGGCTCTGCCTAATCAAATTAACAAAGTCTTTTTTGATTTTCTATTATCTTCTTCGCCGGAACACTTTACCCGCCGCTGCTGCGATGCAGCTGACAAGCCCCGGCTGACAATGGAGGTGTTTGCCGCACTTGAGGAGGCAGGGTGACCGCGGGCCCCCCCGAGCCCAGCCGGGAGACAACTGCAGCAAACCCGCAGGACAAAGTGACAGCGCAGCCCCTCCCTGCGGCACGGCTGGGGCCGGGCCAGCTCTGCTCCTCGCTGGGCTGCTGGGACCACCCCAGCCTCAGCGCCCACAGGAGCGCTGCAGCAACACCTCCAGCACCCCACGGCAGCCTGGAGGTGTGGGGACAGCCAGCAGCCAGGCCAGTGCCACCCTGGAGGTGTGGGGACAGCCAGCAGCCAGGCCAGTGCCACCCTGGAGATGTGGGGACAGCCAGAATCCAGGCCAGTGCCACCCTGGAGGTGTGGGGACAGCCAGCAGCCAGGCCAGTGCCACCCTGGAAGTGTGGGGACAGCCAGCAGCCAGGCCAGTGCTACCCTGGAGATGTGGGGACAGCCAGCAGCCAGGCCAGTGCCACCCTGGAGGTGTGGGAACAGCCAGCAGCCAGGCCAGTGCCACCCTGGAAGTGTGGGGACAGCCAGCAGCCAGGCCAGTGCCACCCTGGAGATGTGGGGACAGCCAGCAGCCAGGCCATGCCACTCTGGAGGTGTGGGGACAGCCAGCAGCCAGGCCAGTGCCACCCTGGAGATGTGGGGACAGCCAGAATCCAGGCCAGTGCCACTCTGGAGGTGTGGGGACAGCCAGAATCCAGGCCAGTGCCACCCTGGAGATGTGGGGACAGCCAGAATCCAGGCCAGTGCCACTCTGGAGGTGTGGGGACAGCCAGCAGCCAGGCCAGTGCCACCCTGGGGATGTGGGGACAGCCAGCAGCCAGGCTGGCTTCACCTTGTGTGAAGGCACCAGAGGCTGGCAAAGCTGTCCCAGGACACAGGGCCTGCCCTGCCCTGTCCTGGCAGGGGCTGCTGTGCAGACCAGTGGTGCTGAGCACCAGGACTTTGTCTCTGGAGGATGAGGAAGGACAGGAGATGCCTGAGCCTGCCTCACCGCCGTGATGGGCAGGTCCTGACAGCCTGCAGGCAGCAGGCAAGCACCCAGGCTGCCCAGTCCCCTCCAGGGACACCTCCTTCCCCAGCTTCCAGGGGCATCAGGCACCTGGTGAGGACGGCTCTCCCTGTGCTCCCACTCCTGACAGGCCCCAGGAAGTGCAGGGGATGACAGATGGGACCCAGGAACCCCAGAATGGCTGGCTCATCCATCCCAGCACCCCCCAGCCAGGCTGGGCACCCACCACAGGCCCTGGAGCTGCTCCCAGCTCCCTGCAGCTGCAGAGACATTAAGCTGTGACGGCAGGACAAAATGCATTAAAAGATGCTAATTTAATTAAAAGAACACAACAACAGCTAAATGAGCAAGAACACCTCTGTAAGCAGGGAACACATGGCAGCACGGGGGATGCACAGCAGAAGCACAGAGTGAGCTCTGAGCTCCCTTCTGCACCAGGACAGGTTCCAGGGATCCTCTCACCTCCTCGTCCCTCCCTGGGAGCTCAGCACACCCACCCACGGCTCTCCCCAGGATTATCTGCCAGCTCACAGCCAGCACCTCCTCCTCCTCCTCCTCCTCCTCCCCGTGTTCCCAAGCACTGTCTGCAGGATCCCACCCTGCTGCAGCCCTGGGGAGGGAGCTGAGCCTCACGGGTACCTGTGCCTACAACGGAGCTGGAGCTGAGCTCAGCCTCCTGCAGGCAGGGGGAGAGCGGGGTCCCCTGCCCGGCACAGCTTGGGGTCCCCTGCCCGGCACAGCTTGGGGTCCCCTGCCCGGCACAGCTCCACACCCCAGAGCTGTCCTGCAGCAGCTCCAGCGCAGCTTTGGAGCCTTTTCTACTTTATTCAGCTGTTTTGGAGGGAAAGCTTCATCCACATCGATCTGGGGTGGAGCAGTGTCCCTGCCTGCCTGGAGCTGCAGACACCCAGTGCAGCCTGCTCTGCCCTGCTGCCAGGGGGACAGCGGGGTCCCCACTGTGCCCCAGACCACCAGAGTCACACCTAGGTCACACACAGGGTCACACTCGGGGTCACACAGGGGGTCACACCCAGGTCACACTCGGGGTCACACTCCGCTCACACCCAGGTCACACCCGGGTCACACCTGGGTCGTGGGGGGAGTCCCGCAGCCCCCAGCGCGGGCACACACCGCCCCCTGCCGGCCCCAGCGCTGCCCGCAGCCGAGACCCCCGGGCCGAGACCCCCGGGCCGGACCCCCCTGCCCGCAGCCCGTACCGGGGTCCCAGGCGGGGACAGCCCCACGCTGGGCACGCACACCCAGGATAGGAGCCAGGGCGCACAGGTAGCTGAGCACAGGTTTCAGAGCTTGGCCCGGAATGGAGCAAACATCTCCACGGCTGGGATGCTCTCTGAGAGCTGCCCAGCCGAGGAGGAGCAGCGCCCCGTGAGCCCACCTGGCTCTGCAGCACAGGGACACGGCACCACCCAGGCCAGCAAACACAACCCAGTTCTGCCCCAGGGTGAGCTGAGCTGGTGGGGCAGGGGCAGCAGGGACAGCAGGGACAGCAGGGACAGGGGCAGAAGGGACAGCAGGGAGAGCAGGGACAGGGGCAGCAGGGACAGGGGCAGCAAGGACAGCAGGGGCAGCAGCAGGAGCAGAAGGGGCAGCAGGGAGAGCAGGGGCAGCAACCCCTCCCCTCTCCCCCACCGGGCAGGGCAGAGGGGCTGGAGGAACGTGTGGATGCTGCTCCTCCACAGCACCGACTGCTTCCACAGAAGCTTTGGATTCTCTCTGCTTGGATGAAGGGATGGGCTCCCATTCCCAGGTCTCTCCACTTCCAATCCCTTTTGTGCCTTTTCCAAAGAGGGGTTGATCACATCCTGGCAGATGCTGGGAGCAGACGCCTAATGGAGGCCATCTGCCACATTTCACAGGGAAAATTATTCAAACTCGCTAGGACTTTAATTCAATCAGCTGGCTCTGAAGTGGGCACCGGGCGATCGTGGGAGCAGGTGTGAGCCCGGGCCGGCGGAGGTGAGAGCTCAGCCCCGCTCAGCACAGCGAGAACAGGAGCTCCCGGAGCTGTGAGCCCACCTGGCAGCAGCACAAAGGCACCGTGTGCCCCAGCCCAGACCCAGCCGGGACTTCTCCCCTCGGGAAATCTCCTCAGGAGCCCCAGCACTGGGGAATCCGGCGAGGAGGATTCACGGCAGGGCAGACAGGCCATGGGTTACAGCACTCACCCTGACCCGCGGGCCCTGCTCGCAGGCATGCTCACCCTGCGGTGTCCCTGGGTGCCCGGGCCGGGCTGTCAGGACGGAAAGGGCAGCAGGAGCCACCCCCAGGGTCACCCCGAGCGGTTGCCTGGAGCTCACCCCGCCCTTCCCACCTGGGACACGGTCCCACGCCTAACGCTTCCATGTGCGAGGGGACAGATCGGCTCACTGCACAGAGGGGGAAGCGCCAGCCTGACTGGGGAAAGGGACAGGAGGGACAGGAGGGACGGTGCCGTCTGTGCTGCATCCTCTGAAATCTCTCCCGTGCCCAGCGGTTCCCGGCTCAGACATCCCCGGTGCCCACGGGAGCCCCCGAGGAGAAATCAGCCCCTGTCTGTCAAAGAGAGGAGGCAAACGCAGCCTGGCCACTGCTCCAGACATCTGCAGAGATCTGGGAGCTCTCCAAGCGCGTGGTGCCTCCTTGTTGCCTCTCTCAAAGCTGCAGAGGATGTGCAGAAGCATCCACAGCAGCCCCACACACCTGGCACACGAGCCCTGCCAGGAGCTGAAGGGGAGATGGCCCAAGGGCAGCATGGCCCAGGAGGGTCACAGAGCTCCTGGAAATCAGGCCCTGAAGTCCCCAGTTGGCCACCGTGAGCAGAGCCCTCCTGCACTGGGGGAAAGGACAAAGCCTCCAGCTGCCCTGGCCACGCTGATCCCGAGGCAAATTTCTTCCCGAGCCCAAACCCGGGCACATTTACACCCAAGCCGTTAATCACCAATCAGTGGTTACATTGGTGGGCATTAATCACGTCACATCACACAAACGGATGCTGGATCAGCCCCTCCCTGTGCTACAGCAGGTCCAGACTCCCCCACTCAAACACCTTTATCAAACCTGAGCTCCCAGGGCTGACCCCACACTGGGAGGGACCCCGGGCTGGGGCTGCAGCCCCTGCCACAGCTCCCTTTTCCCTTCCAGCACCTTCCATGGGGGCCCCAGAGAGTGGGACAGGGCAAACCTGGGGGCTCTCACCCCTGGGGCTACTGGGAAACCACTGAGCCCTGCTCAGGACCTTCCCAAAAGCCCAGCTTAGCTGGAAGATCCACGGGACAGCCAGGCAAGGGGGTAACTTGGCAGCTGCTCACATTTAGTTTGCACCTTCTTTGCCAGTGTGGAAGGAAACAAACGACCTGTGAAGGGAACTGAGCGCAGTGATTCATTACCCCCGATGTGTGATGATGGCTTAATTATTTTTCTAACTGGGGAGAGACGTTTTCTGACAGCAGGTGCAAATTAATTCTCCACTGTTTTAAGGAGTGATCGGCCCAGGACAAGCAGAAAACTTGAAAACCTAATTAAATCGGGAGCTGGGTGGAATAAATGGAGCAGGGAGTTTGTTTGCACGGTGCTGATGGGTATTAACGAGCACTGGGAAAGGCACCAGGGCTCCCAGCAGGAAAACGGGGCTGTCCCAGGGCTCCCTGTGCCCAGACTGCCTCTGACAGTTTTGGGCACGAGGTGCCGTGGTGGGCACAGCGTGAGCTGCTACTGCAGAGATGGGCAAATCCAGGGCTGGCCCCATGGAGAGGAGTCCAAGGATGGGAAATCCAGGGCTGTCCCCAGGGAGAGGAGTCCAAGGGCCAGGAAATCCAGCATTGTCCCCAGGGAGAGAAATCCAAGGATGGGAAAATCCAGCATTGTCCCCAGGGAAGGAGACCCAAGGGCCAGGAAATCCAGGATTGTCCCCAGAAAGATAAATCCAAGGGCCAGGAAATCCAGGGCTGTCCCCAGAAAGATAAATCCAAGGGCCAGGAAATCCAGGGCTGGGCCCAGGGAAGGGGACCCAAGGGCCAGGAAATCCAGGGCTGGCCCCATGGAGAGGAGTCCAAGGATGGGAAATCCAGGGCTGGCTCCATGGAGAGGAGTCCAAGGATGGGAAATCCAGGGCTGTCCCCAGGGAGAGGAGTCCAAGGGCCAGGAAATCCAGCATTGTCCCCAGGGAGAGAAATCCAAGGATGGGAAAATCCAGCATTGTCCCCAGGGAAGGAGACCCAAGGGCCAGGAAATCCAGGATTGTCCCCAGAAAGATAAATCCAAGGGCCAGGAAATCCAGGGCTGTCCCCAGAAAGATAAATCCAAGGGCCAGGAAATCCAGGGCTGGGCCCAGGGAAGGGGACCCAAGGGCCAGGAAATCCAGGGCTGGCCCCATGGAGAGGAGTCCAAGGGCCAGGAAATCCAGCATTGTCCCCAGGGAGAGAAATCCAAGGATGGGAAAATCCAGGGCTGTCCCCAGGGAAGGAGACCCAAGGGCCAGGAAATCCAGGGCTGTCCCCAGAAAGATAAATCCAAGGGCCAGGAAATCCAGGGCTGTCCCCAGGGAAGGGGACCCAAGGGCCAGGAAATCTAGGGCTGGCCCCATGGAGAGGAATCCAAGGATGGGAAAACCAGGATTGTCCCCAGGGAGAGGAATCCGAGGGCCAGGAAAATCCTGGGCTGTCCCCAGGGAGAGGAATCCAAGGATGGAAAATCCAGGGCTGTCCCAGGGAGTCCAAGGGCCAGGAAAACCAGGATTTTCCCCAGGGAAGGGAAGCCAAGGATGGGCAATCCAGGGCTGTCCCAGGGAGAGGGATCTGCAGGCGCTGACTGGAGGAGGTGCCACTGGAGGCTGCCAGCCAGAAGTGGAGCACTGGGGCTCCCCAAGTTCCTTCAGGCTTCACATCCCTCCGGGGCCCCAGGACACCCAGTCAGTGAGCCACAGCACCCACTGGGCACTGGGGGTGGGCCAGCAGCCTGTGGCATCCCTGACAGCCAGGGCAAGGGTTACACATCCCTGGAGGAGGCAGTGCCCAGCCCCTGGAGGAGGCAGTGCCCAGCTCTGGAGCCCCCACAGCCCCTGGAGCTCCAGCCCAGCCCCTGGAGGAGGCAGTGCCCAGCTCTGGAGCTCCAGCCCAGCCCCTGGAGGAGGCAGTGCCTAGCTCTGGAGCTCCAGCCCAGCCCCTGGAGGAGGCAGTGCCCAGCTCTGGAGCCCCCACAGCCCCTGGAGCCCCCAGGGCCCCTCTGGCCACGCACACGCTGCCGCCACCGCCAGCTCCTGCGCCGAGGAATGAGAAATAACCAACACCTGAAGGGTTTTGCCACGGGGGGGAGCAGCCAGGGCTCCACAACCGGGGAAGAGAGCGTTTCTGTTGAGCGGTCACCATGGAAACACTATTTATACTATTTATATTTTGCAGCAGCTCCAGCTCAGCTCTCCCAGCCTGCCCACCGCTCAGCGCTGCTGCCCGGGCCCCAGCTCCAGCTCCCCCCGCCTCCAGCTCCAGCCTCGGGGGCTGGAGCCCCTCTGGAGCGCCCGGAGGGTGCTGAGCCCGCAGCTGCTCCCCAGGGCATCCCCAGAGCATCCCGAGCGCCTCCGGAATTTCAGATGGAGCGAGCGCTCGGCTCCCCGCTGAGACGATGCCAAGGTGAACACGGGGCCATCGGCGGCCTCGGGAGGTGGCACGGGTGTCCAGCTCACCCTCCTGCCGCCGGAGGAGGCTGCTGCTGCTCGGAGCCCCCCTCATCCTCTCAGCCCCGAGGGTCCCTCCCTCCTCCCCCGACGCTGGGCTGCTCTGCCAGTCCTCCCCCTCCAACACGCCCGCGATGCTGGGAAAAAAAGCCCTAATTGCTTTTTGTTTTTCTGCTTCTCCCATCATTAAATCCCTTCTTCATCCCTAATAGTTTGGGATTCTGTGAAGGTTAAAATGTTTCAGGTTCCACACAAGTACAGCTAATTAACAAACGGTCCCCTCAATTCCCTTTAATGCTACACATGGAATGCAATCGCTGCAATTACCTGCTTCCCAAAGCCATTACAAACCACAGAAAATTAACTGGAACAGGTGATAAAAACCTCCTTTTATTGGTTCATGAAAGGAACTGATCTCCAGGCAGCAGCTTCCCATCGCAGATGGAAGGGGCCAGAACCCCCTGGGCTGGGATCACCCCGGCTCCTGCTGAGCCCTGAGGCACCATGGGCTGCAGGTTCACTTCCCCTGGGGGCTCCAGGCCAGAATCAGCACCTTGGCCCCTGGCACTGAGAGCCAGCCCTGCTCTGGCTCCGAGAGTGAGGCTGTGACTGAAGCAAACTGCACTGGGATGCCTGGGGAACCAGGGCAGGGGACAGCTCTGGGACAAGGGACAGCTCTAGGGCAGCTCTGGGGGCCAAGGGACAGCAGGACAGAGCTCTGGGCCCAGGGACAGCAGGACACAGCTCTGGGACAAGGGACAGCTCTAGGACAGCTCTGGGCCCAGGGACAGCAGGGGACAGCTCTGGGCCCAGGGACAGCAGGGGACAGCTCTGGGACAAGGGTCAGCAGGACAGAGCTCTGGGCCCAGGAACAGCAGGGGACAGCTCTGGGCCCAGGAACAGCAGGACACAGCTCTGGGCCCAGGGACAGCAGGACACTGCCCTGCACAGGGTGAGAGCACAGCCAAAGCCTGATCTTGCAGGGTCCCCAGGGCTGGCATGCTGCCCTGTCCTGGGGCAGGGCTGGGCCACAATCCTGGGGACACACAGCCAGGAGAGGGCACAAGGGGAGAACCTTCACATCCTCTCCCAGAGGAAAAAGAGGAGGGAAGCTAAAAAAGTAAAAATAAATCGGGAGCACCTTCATCAGGAGAGCCTCATCATCCTCCCAGAGGAAGAGCATCGTGCACAGACTCCAGGAAGAGTCGCAGACAAAACCCCTTCATTCTCCATCCCTGGCTATTCCCACAGCAACTGCTCCATGTCTGCTTTGGGGAGCCCCAGAGCAGCCCAGGAAATGCAAGGAGCTCCCAGCAAATGGCTCCATTAGCCCTCATTAAACACCAGCACCTCCCAGGCCAGCTGCAGTCTCCAGCTCCTGGACCCTGTGCTGGTGTCAGCCCGAAAGCTCCTCAGGACCAGCCTCCCTGCTGCTCCACCACTCCCAGCACTGGGCTCAGCCCAGAGCCCTGAGACAGTCCCAGCTGCACCCCCAGCCCAGCCCGGGCTCCCCCATGGCCTGCCCGGGGAGCAGGGACACTGCTCTCCTGTCCCCAGACCCCTGTGCAGCAGGAGAACCAGCCCCCAGGCTGTTCTGAGCCACCAAGGGCTCAGCAGACACCCTGGCCTGGCACAGCTGGGTGGCACAGCCTGGGGGTCCCCTCCCAGCCCCTCCAGCACAGGCACAGCCTTCCCGAGGGACCTGCACTACTGGCCATGCCCAGGGGTGTCCCTGAGCAGTGTCCAAGAGCAGTGTGGGGTCACCACGCACCCCCAGAGGCAGCTCTGAGCGTCCCCAGCCGGGCTCTGCCAGCCTTGGTGGCCCACAGCCCCACAGGGCAGCCAGGGCTCATCACACCCAGCCCCAGCAGCCCCTGCACAGCCCCATCTCCTCTGCTCAGCATCCTCCCCTGCACAGCCCCATCTCCTCTGCTCAGCATCCTCCCCTGCACAGCCCCATCTCCTCTGCTCAGCATCCTCCCCTGCACAGCCCCATCTCCTCTGCTCAGCATCCTCCCCACAGCTCCATCTCCTCTGCTCAGCATCCTCCCCACAGCTCCATCTCCTCTGCTCAGCATCCTCCCCACAGCTCCATCTCCTCTGCTCAGCATCCTCCCCGAGTGCCAGAGCACCCTCCAGTGACGGGCCTCCCATGCAGGAGCTCCTCAAAAATGTAAATTGGGAACAGCCTCACAGCACAGGAGGAAAATCACTGTAAACAAAATTGCAGTTGCTGTGGAAACCATTAAAAATAGATTCCCCACGCTCCCCCTTTTGTGCTGGGTATTATACAGCTGGGTTCCTTCGTTCTGCATTATTATTGCTTTTTAATTATGAATAATTTCCTCCCTTCTATAGGAAGATGGAGTAAAAAACAGAACTTTCGAAACCAGGGGCCTTTAGGATATGTTTCAATATGCAAATGAAGGCAAACATGCATTCGGAGATGTTTATGCCAGGGGGTGAAAATCTTCCTGCATTAACCCTTCCCATGCCACGCCCCCTTAGCCCAGCCAGGAAGGCCAGGGCCCACGATGCCACCAGCAGCTGGATCCAGGGGACAGGCAGCAGCACAGACGTGTGGGGTAACAGCTCAGCCAGCCTGGCACTGTGCTGCCCCGCCAGCCCTGCCCGGCTGCCCGCACTCCTCAAACCCCTCAGAGCAGGGACAGGGCTGCTCCGTGGCAGGGACCAGCTCTGCCTTCACAGGAGATCTCCAGAACACGAGTTTCCAGGCTCAGATCTCTGAGTTTCCGCAGATCTCTGAGTTTCCAGGGTCAGAAACACCAAGACCAGCACAGCCTGTGGTGCCTCAGCCTGGCACGGAGCCCACGAGTGCTGGGTGAGTACTGGCAGCAGGGAGAGGGGACACACTGCCCCAGGGGACAGGAGTGACAGAAATCCACTGAGCACCTTCTCCTGTGGCACTGAGCACCCTGTCCTGTGACAATGAACACCCTGTCCTGTGACAATGAACACCCTGTCCTGTGACACTGAGCACCCCATCCTGTGACAATGAACACCCCATCCAGTGACAATGAACACCCTGTCCTGTGACACTGAGCACCCCATCCTGTGACAATGAACAACCTGTCCTGTGACAATGAACACCCTGTCCTGTGACACTGAGCACCCTCTCCTGTGACAATGAACACCCTGTCCTGTGGCACTGAGCACCCTGTCCTGTGACAATGAACACCCTGTCCTGTGACAATGAACACCCTGTCCTGTGACACTGAGCACCCCATCCTGTGACAATGAACACCCCATCCAGTGACAATGAACACCCTGTCCTGTGACACTGAGCACCCCATCCTGTGACAATGAACAACCTGTCCTGTGACAATGAACACCCTGTCCTGTGGCACTGAGCACCCTGTCCTGTGACAATGAACACCCTGTCCTGTGACAATGAACACCCTGTCCTGTGACACTGAGCACCCCATCCTGTGACAATGAACAACCTGTCCTGTGACAATGAACACCCCATCCTGTGACAATGAGCACCCCATCCTGTGACAATGAACACCCCATCCTGTGACAATGAACACCCCGTCCTGTGAGAATCAACACCCCATCCTGTGGCACTGAGCACCCTGTCCTGTGACAATGAACACCCCATCCTGTGGCACTGAACACCCTCTCCTGTGACAATGAACACCCCGTCCTGTGACAATGAACACCCTGTCCTGTGGCACTGAGCACCCTGTCCTGTGACAATGAACACCCCATCCTGTGACACTGAGCACCCCATCCTGTGACAATGAGCACCCCATCCTGTGACAATGAGCACCCTGTCCTGTGACACTGAGCACCCTGTCCTGTGACACTGAGCACCCTCTCCTGTGACAATGAACACCCTGTCCTGTGACAATGAACACCCCATCCTGTGGCACTGAACACCCTCTCCTGTGACAATGAACACCCCGTCCTGTGACAATGAACACCCCGTCCTGTGACAATGAGCACCCCATCCTGTGACAATGAACACCCCGTCCTGTGACAATGAACACCCCGTCCTGTGGCACTGAGCACCCTGTCCTGTGGCGCTGCACTGGCAGTGTAGGGGCAGAGGAAAGACTCAGAATTATCTGGACAACGACGGTCCCTGGGAAGATGGTCCCATTCCAGAGAGTGACTCAGGGGCTATTTGCAGCCCTGCTCCACGGGGAAGGACACTCCTGCCCCATGCCACCCCCAGTGCCACGCCGGGTGCCAGCTGCAGCCCTGGCAGCTCCTGCCCCGTGCCACGCCAGGTGCCAGTGCAGCCCTGGCAGCTCCTGCCCCATGCCACCCCCGGTGCCACGCCAGGTGCCAGTGCAGCCCTGGCAGCTCCTGCCCACGGCACCGCGCCGAAGGTGCCCGAGCGGGCTGGCCCCGGCCCACGGGCACACACTTGCCCTGCCACAGAGGAGCAGATGGACGGGGCTGGGAGCCCTCCAGGGCACGCTGAGCCTGTGCCCCACCCGCCCTGGCACCGTGCTGCCCGTGCCTGTGCCCGGGGCCAGGGCTGGAGCACCCAGAGCTGTGGGACAGACGGACCCGTCTGAGAGGAAAAGATTTTAAAATCATAGACAATTCTGTGTTACAAGAGTTAGAAGAAGTTGAAGAAAGTTAGGCTTAGTAGGCCCTGGGAAAATGTTAAAGGTAGGCCCTGGGAAATGTCAGGCCTTGTGTTTGCTAGATCAGGTGAAACTGCACCTGTGCAGCCAGTATGATAAATGATAGAAGTGTTAGAATGTGATTAGGTGTGATTATTGTTAAAGATTCATGAGAAACTATGTTGGGGGTTTGAGGGGGATCACGAGAAATCCATGCTTGGATGAAATCAATGTATACAACAAAGCAGTGTAAGTTTTATACTCAATATGTAAGTTATATAACAACAGAATATAAAACACGTTCAGCTCGAAACCATGGCAGGTCAGATTTGGGTCTGTGTCCCCTGACACCCAGGGCTCTTCAATCAAAGCACCTGCATATAATCATTCTGTGATTCTGTGTTCCTAAATGCTGACACGTCTGTCCACAGTGCCCCAGCTCAGGGTTAGGAGTTGCACAGGCCAGCGAGGCACACAGCCCCATCCCACTGCACTGTCCTGAGGGTCACAGACAGCCCTGAAGGTGACACAGCCCTGAGGGTGACACGCAGTCCTGAGGGTGACACACAGCCCTGAGGGTCACACAGCCCTGAGGGTCACACAGCCCTGAGGGTGACACAGCCCTGAGGGTCACACACAGCCCTGAGGGTCACACACAGCCCTGAGGGTGACACAGACAGCCCTGAGGGTCACACACAGCCCTGAGGGTCACACACACAGCCCTGAGGGTGACACGCAGTCCTGAGGGTGACACACAGCCCTGAGAGTGACACAGACAGCCCTGAGGGTCACACACAGCCCTGAGGGTCACACAGCCCTGAGGGTCACACACAGCCCTGAGGGTCACACAGACAGCCCTGAGGGCCACACACAGCCCTGAGGGTCACACACAGCCCTGAGGGTCACACAGCCCTGAGGGTCACACAGCCCTGAGGGTGACACACAGCCCTGAGGGTCACACACAGCCCTGAGGGTCACACACAGCCCTGAGGGTCACACACACAGCCCTGAGGGTCACACAGCCCTGAGGGTCACACACAGCCCTGAGGGTGACACAGCCCTGAGGGTGACACAGCCCTGAGGGTCACACACAGCCCTGAGGGTGACACACAGCCCTGAGGGTGACACAGCCCTGAGGGTGACACAGCCCTGAGGGTGACACAGACAGCCCTGAGGGTCACACACAGCCCTGAGGGTGACACGCAGTCCTGAGGGTGACACACAGCCCTGAGGGTCACACAGCCCTGAGGGTGACACACAGCCCTGAGGGTCACACACACAGCCCTGAGGGTCACACAGCCCTGAGGGTGACACGCAGTCCTGAGGGTGACACGCAGCCCTGAGGGTCACACAGCCCTGAGGGTGACACACACAGCCCTGAGGGTCACACACAGCCCTGAGGGTCACACACACAGCCCTGAGGGTCACACACAGCCCTGAGGGTCACACACAGTCCTGAGGGTGACACAGCCCTGAGGGTGACACAGCCCTGAGGGTCACACACAGCCCTGAGGGTCACACAGCCCTGAGGGTGACACAGCACTGAGGGTCACACAGACAGTCCTGAGGGTGACACACAGCCCTGAGGGTCACACACAGCCCTGAGGGTCACACACAGCCCTGAGGGTCACACAGCCCTGAGGGTCACACACAGCCCTGAGGGTCACACACAGCCCTGAGGGTCACACACAGCCCTGAGGGTCACACACAGCCCTGAGGGTCACACAGCACTGAGGGTCACACACACAGCCCTGAGGGTGACACAGACAGCCCTGAGTGTCACACACAGCCCTGAGGGTCACACACAGCCCTGAGGGTCACACACACAGCCCTGAGGGTCACACAGCACTGAGGGTGACACAGCCCTGAGGGTCACACACAGCCCTGAGAGTGACACAGACAGCCCTGAGGGTCACACACAGCCCTGAGGGTCACACAGCCCTGAGGGTCACACACAGCCCTGAGGGTCACACACACAGCCCTGAGGGTCACACAGACAGCCCTGAGGGCCACACACAGCCCTGAGGGTCACACACAGCCCTGAGAGTGACACAGCCCTGAGGGTCACACACAGCCCTGAGGGTCACACACAGCCCTGAGGGTCACACAGCCCTGAGGGTCACACACAGCCCTGAGGGTCACACACAGCCCTGAGGGTGACACACAGCCCTGAGGGTGACACACAGCCCTGAGGGTCACACAGCCCTGAGGGTGACACACAGCCCTGAGGGTGACACAGACAGCCCTGAGGGTCACACACAGCCCTGAGGGTCACACACAGCCCTGAGGGTCACACACACAGCACTGAGGGTCACCCACAGCCCCATTTCCCTTCCTTCCCCCCGAGGGCCCAGGCTCCAGCACAGGAGGAGCACAGCTTGCCTTGGCTTTGACTTTGGGAGGTTTCCCTGCCCCGTCACAGTGTGGGCAGATAATGCTGAGGAGGGCCAGGGGGCCACAGGCATTACAGCAGGGCTACAAAAACCAGGTTGGAAAACCCCAAAGTGGCCTGGCTTTGGAGCGTGGGACTTTCACAGTCAAGAAGAGAAAGTTTTCTTTGGTTTTCTGCAGATTCTAAGCTGGGGCAGGGCCAGAACTGAGGAGAGGGCAGGTGCCTGGCCTGGGGGCAACTTTAGTGCTGCCTCCTTCTAAAAATCCCGAGAGAAAACAAGACCCCTTCTTCACAGAGACAAACTCTCCCAACTTCCATTTCAAGTGCTTTAGGGCTCATCTCTCCTGCACAGCCCAGATTCCCAAGCACCCTCAAGTACCACCACAAGGACACAGCCCGGGGCCAGAAGGGCACTCAGACCTGGCCAGTGCATTCCTGGAGCACAGGCCAAAGGCCCCAGTGCTGTGTTCATCCACTGGCTGCCTTCCTCCCCGACAGATATCCCTGTCTGATCCACAGATAGCAAGCAAGAGAGAAACCCCCACAGGCTTCAGCCATTCCAGTGGTTAATTACCTTCCCTGATAAAAACACACCCTTCGTTTCCAGTCAGGGTTTGTCTTCTGGAGCTTTCAGAGCCTGGCTGCTTTCAGAGTCTTTTCCTGCTAAATTAGAGCGCTCTGTACCCACAGACATCTCTTGATCACAAGCTAAAACAACCCACATCGTCAAGCCACCTCTTAAACTTCTCTTGGATGAAAAGTTCAACCTACTTAGGCTCTGTCTCCCACAGCAGAGCAGCTTTTCCAGCCCATGAACCATTTCTGCAGCTCTTTCCTGCACATTTCCCGTGCCACCAGTGTTTTTCCAGCGTGGTGCCAGCACACATTTGCCCTTCACTGCTCACTGCCTTTCACCCCAGCCAGAACTGGGGTGCAGCCACACTCAGCCTAAGGGAGAGGGGGGACACCAGCCCTGGGCAGGGGGTGACAGCCATGGAGAGTGGCCAGCTGCCCCCAAACAGGATGGTCCCCAAGCCCCTGTGACAGCCAGCAAGCTGTGCCTGTGCCAAGGGGACAGCTGACACCATTGTCACCCCAGCGCCACTACCTCCAGGCTCGGCAGGTCCAAGTCATGTGTTTGTCACCTCCACTCTAGGCAAGGAAACGGCCCCTCAGGGAGCACAGGTGCCTTAAAACCCACCTGGGAGCTTGCCTTCGGGAGGGGGGGAAGCCACCAGAGCTGGGGAGCCCCAGAGCAGGTGTCCCAGAGAGCACCCCACACCCAGAGGCACCGAAAGGTCCCCAGCAGTGCCCAGGCTCTGCTCCCCACCTGCTCCAGGCTCTGCTCCCCACCTGCTCCAGGCTCTGCTCCCCACCTGCCCCAGAGCTCTGCTCCCCACCTGCCCCAGGATCTGCTCCCCACCTGCCCCAGAGCTCTGCTCCCCACCTGCCCCAGGATCTGCTCCCCACCTGCTCCAGGCTCTGCTCCCCACCTGCCCCAGAGCTCTGCTCCCCACCTGCTCCAGGATCTGCTCCCCACCTGCTCCAGGCTCTGCTCCCCACCTGCTCCAGGATCTGCTCCCCACCTGCTCCAGGCTCTGCTCCCCACCTGCTCCAGGCTCTGCTCCCCACCTGCTCCAGGATCTGCTCCCCACCTGCCCCAGAGCTCTGCTCCCCACCTGCTCCAGGCTCTGCTCCTCACCTGCCCCAGAGCTCTGCTCTCCACCTGCTCCAGGCTCTGCTCCCCACCTGCCCCAGAGCTCTGCTCCCCACCTGCCCCAGAGCTCTGCTCCCCACCTGCCCCAGATCTCTGTTCTGCTCCCCACCTGCCCCAGAGCTCTGCTCTGCTCTCCACCTGCCCCAGGATCTGCTCCTCACCTGCTCCAGGCTCTGCTCCCCACCTGCCCCAGGCTCTGCTCTGCTCCCCACCTGCCCCAGGCCCTGCTGCCCGAGTCCCCAGCCATGGGGCTGCAGGGTGGAGGTGACCTGGGGCCCAGAGCAGCAGGACAGGGGGATGCCAGGACAGACCCCTCGGCAGAGAGCCCTGCTCCTGAGGACAGCTGGCAGTGTGGCACTGGTGTCCCCAGACACACAGGTCAAGGCAAACCAACCCCCCAGCCCCAGTGCTGGAGAGGGGCCTCACCTGCAGGGCCCCAGGAACACTCACAGGCTGCCTGGCTCCTACTGTCAGCACATCCATCCCATCAGCACAGACTTCCAGCCAGGAGAGCAAGGGAGGGAAGGTCCTGGTGAAGCCCAGGAACCCCCAAATCCCCCAGCCCCACCTGGCAGCAGGGTCCCTGCCTGCACAGAGGGCCAGGAGCAGCCTGGGGAGCCCCAGCTCCATGTGCTCCCTGTCAGACGGGGTCCTGCTCCAGCCACAACTGCATTCCTCCTAAATTCACAGCGATTACACTCACATGCTGCAAGACAAATACCTTTTAGGAGCCCTCAGTTAAAAGTGGATAATTACGGCTGCCTGCACCAGGGGACAGCCCTGCCCAGGCTCAGGAGGAAGAATCACATCCTGATTCCACCAAGGCTGTAAATTAGCGAGGAGCATCCCAATGGCAGCACAGTAATTACCAGCTCCCCCTTCCCCCCTTCCTGTGGGCTGCTGCTCCCCGGCTCCCCCACAGCACGGGTGTTCCCAGGCATATGCTGCTGTTAATGGGGCTGCTGTCACTTCAGCTGCTGGCAGAGATTATTTTACCTCGGGAACCCTCTCCCAGTGCCAGAGCCCAGGCTTTCAGCTCTAAATCATCCACAGGGGAACTCACAGGTGCGGGGGAACGCAAGATGGAAGCACCAGTTTTGTGATTATGCTTTGTGCCACAAAGGCAGTGGCAGCGAGAGGGGGGACCCAGCAGGGCCACCCCCGGCAGAGCCCCAGGAATGCACCCAAATCCAGCAGGCACAGAGGAGCATGGCAGTGAGGGAGAAAAAGGGAACACAACCACCTGGGTATGGGCAGGGAGACAGTGACAGGTGAGTGTGCAAGCCCAGATTTACCCAGCAGGGCACTGGCACTGATTTCCCCAGATTTCCCCATGTTTGCCCAGCAGGACACTGGACATCCTCCACCTGCACCGTGCTCCTCCTGGCAGCCCATGCCCAGCCCTGCCATGGAGCCAGGGGATGGAGCAGGGACTGTTCTGCACCCCGGGCAGGCAGCACAGCAGCTCCCGTTCCCCCTCCAGCCCCGGAGCACCAGGGGCTCTGCAGGGCACTGCCAGGCTGTGCCAGAGCACCACCGACCCTCCCAGGGCCCAGGCACCGTGCTCACACCCCGAGGAGAGGGGGCACCACTCCACGGCTGGCACGGCGGGCACGAGCAGACGGAGGCTCAGCATGGCTCCTGCCAGGGAAAGCTCGTGCACTTTACCACTGCTGAGCAGCTTCTGTGCTCCTGAAATATCCTCTTCCCCTGGGCAACTTCATATGTGAGTCTTGGGACTTGTTGGAGCATTAAACTGACATCTAGGTCACGGCAAGGAATAGCTCAACGCCTCCAGGAAAAAGGGTTTTCCTTCCACATCCCAGCACCTCCTCCACCAGCTCAGTGCTCAGCCCAGGAGCAAGCACTTAACAGGGGTGACCACTTCTAGCCGAGAATGAAGGAGGCTGTGGGGGTGGAAAAGGGATTAAAGCCATTTCTGAGGCATGGTCTGGAGATTAGCTGCCTTTTCTGAAGTTCTCTTGGCTTTTCATGGTCCCTGGAGCAGCACCTCTGCAGGAAAAGGCACTGGCAGGATTTAAGGCCCAGGGAGCCTGCCTGGACACGGGCCAGGGCCAGCAAACAGAGCCTCACCCCATTTAGGCTGGCAGATGCCGTGCCCAAGAACCATGGGTGACCCATCCTGACCACCAACAGCGTCACCTTGGTGGCAAAGAGCCCCCAGGCTCGCTGGGCTAATGCCAGCCCTGCCTGCAGCCCTGGATGCTCCACAGCTCTGGAGCCCAGCCCTCAGCCCCAGCTCACTGCCCCGGTGGCTCTGCCCAGGGCACAGCAGCACCAGCACGGAGAAAGGGTCAAACATGGGATGCTCAGGCTGTGGGACAGAGAGGGGACAGAGCTGAGGGACAGGGATCACCGTAGGGAGGGCTGGCCCTGCCTTCCTGGGGAGAGCTGAGCCCACGGGGCGCCTGTCCCCATCCCCATCCCTGTCCCTGTCCCCGTCCCCATCCCTGTCCCCATCCCTGTCCCCATCCCTGTCCCTGTCCCCATCCCTGTCCCTGTGCCCACCCCTGTCCCCATCCCTGTCCCTGTCCCCATCCCTGTCCCCACCCCTGTCCCCATCCCTGTCCCTGTCCCCACCCCTGTCCCCGTCCTGGTCCCCATCCCCACCCCTGTCCCCATCCCCGTCTCCATCCCTGTCCCCATACCCATCCCTGTGCCCATCCCTATGCCCATCCCTGTCCCTGTCCCCACCCCTGTCCCCATCCCCGTCCCCATCCCTGTCCCCGGAGTGTCACGGTGATGGAGTGCCGGATGCAGGCACGGTAATGGTTTCATCAACTTAGCTACTTTTTATGAGAAATTTGTTCCAATCCCTTCCCTCTCCCCGGCTGCTGTCACCTTAACAGATGTCAGACCTGCAAGAATAATAATCCTGGCAGGAACCCCTGAACCGGAGCGAGCGGCATCCCAGGGAGGAGGCCAGAGCACGGAGGAAACTCATTTCTGCAGCAGCTCAGGACCTCTTGGAGCTGCCCCAGCCCGACACTGCCTGGACTGGGAGATTGGCTTGTGCCCTCCTCTTCCTCCCTGGGGGAAACCTGCCCCGTGCAGATGTGCTGGTGAAACAGCTCTGGGGAGGAGGAGCCCCTCAGCCCCAGCCCATCCATCCCAGCTCCATCCGGACTCCATCCGACCCCCCACCAGTGAACACCTCTAATCCACCTCCTCTCCCCGACACAATTCCCACTCCTCTTCCTGTCCCTGACACTGTAAGAAGCTCCATCAAGGAACCAGCAAAGGCAGAGCCAGTGTCAGCAGAATGGGCACACACACACACACACGGGCACATCTCACCGTGCCCCACGTCCTGCAGCTGGACTGCCCCAGCCACTGCCTGGCAGGGTTTGGCACAGCCAGCCTGGCAGAGATCCATCACAGCCTCAGTCCTGCAGCCTCCTGCTCTGGGAGCTCACCTCATCCCCAGCCAGTGCCAGGGGACAGCATGGGCGGGAGACAGTGGCACGGTGACACCATCACGGTGCCACCACTGGGGCAGCACGGCCCCTTCTGGCACTGCAGGCTCCGGGGCACCCCAGAGGGCACCGGGGATCCCCTGGGCCGAGCCCGTGGGCACTGCTGGCAGCTGGAGCAGGAAGGCCAGCAGGAAGGGCAGCAGGATGGGCAGCAGGATGGGCAGCAGGGACACCGGGGTGGCTTCCCCGGCACGCAGCACAGCCCCAGGCACCGATCTGGGGATTCCCAAGGCTGCAAGTGCCAGACCTGCCCTCGTGCTGCCTTCTCCCGCGAGGAGCTGCTGCTCTGTGGTGAGTCATTGCTGGAAGACGAATTCTATTTAAAGGATGTTGTTCGTAAAAATCGAGTTTTAATAACGGGGCATCAAACAGGCAGAAAATACCCAACTTCCAGGCGGAGCGAAGTTTCCCTCTGCTAATTTACACAGCACAAGCACCGCTCGGAGCAATGACACCACGCAGAGAGCTCCTCTCCCTGACACAGCAGCACAGGGAGCCCCCTCTGCCCCCCGGGGCATTCCCTGGGCACGGAGAGCAGGATGGGCACGGGCACGGCAGCTGGCACAGCCGTGGCACAGGCCTGGGCTCGGTGCTGCTGCCGCGCTCCCAGGAGCCTTCGGGCTCTGTTTGGCTGCCAGTGGGAGGGCGGGAGGAGACAGCGCGGAGCTCGCTTTAAAAATAGATCAAACCTTCTGCTACGGAGCCATTTTATTAGAGCAGCACAAGCTGTCGGGCTGGTGACACCTCTGCGAGCACCCAGGGAAGTTTTCCCAGATGAATTTGAAAAGCGAGGGGAAGAAACAAAGACGGAGCAGACTTGTTTTCCAACAGAAAAAAAGGAAATGTGGGGGAGAAGCCTGTCTGCACTCGAGCCCCTCACCCTGTCCCCAGCCCAAATCCCTGTCCCCAGCCCACATTTCCCCACACACACCTCCCAGGCATCACCAGGTGCCTTGGTGCCAGCACTGCAGCAAGGGCTGAACCTCTCACACGAGCACGAGACTTTGGCTCATCCCCAGTCTGCTCCTCTGCCCAGTGTGGTGATTCCCATGCCCCCACCGGGTCACGTACCACATCCTCCATCCCAGAAAGCCCCCAGAACCAGCCCAGGACATCCTGTCGAACTGCACTGGGCCACAGCACAGGAAAGCAGAGCACGGAGACGAGAGGAGTCAGGGCAGGGAAAGACCCCTGAGCCCCCACCACGCAGAACAGCAGCTCAGTGAAAACCAGCGTGGAAATACACGACAAACAGGTAAAATCTAATGTACCTCATGATCTGTATCTAAAATGTGCCTGTACCTAATGCAGCTCAGGCCACAGTAAGGTGGGACTGTGAGTGGCTGGGCCAGCAGCAGCATCCCAGTGGGATGGGGGGCAGGAGGAGGGGGTCAGCCCGGAGGGGGCTGCCAGGCCCTGAGACTGAGCAGCACAAAGTGCAAAGCACTGAACATGGGAGCATCTGCTGCAACCTGGGAACCACATGGAGACACAACTCAGTGCATTACTCAGCCACAGGCTGACTCTGAGTCACCAGCTCCAGCATCTGGGAGGAGAGTGAGTGAGTGTGAGCGTGTGAGTGTGAGCGTGTGAGTGAGTGTGAGTGTGTGACTGTCACTGTCACTGTGCTCCCGGGCTGCCTGGCCCAGCCTGGCTGGTGCTGGATCCGTGCCATGGGATGGCCCTGTCTGGGAGGGTCAGGCTGCCAGGGGATGGAGAGCTGCTCCAGCAGCACAGAAGGAGCAGGAGAGAGGAGCTGGTCTGAGCCAGATCAAAGCTTCTCTATAAATTCATAGGGAACGGACACTGGGACAAGCTGGTCATGCAAAAGGACAAGGTTGGCACAAGAAAAATGGGTGTAAAAGGCTGCAGATAAAGGGAGGCAGGAGGAAACAAGGAGGGACAGGCACTGGGTGAGGAAAGGGGCTGAGGTGGGACTGCCCAGACAGTGGGACTGGGCTCAGGGCTCTGGGTTCTCTTCCTAAGACACACCTTCAAACACCTTCAAACACCACACAGATGTTTCACCACTTCCATCCCAGAGCTGCCAAGAGATGCCCACAGCAGAGCAGCCCTTGTCCCCACAGGCAGCGACCACCCGCCACGGAGAGCCAGCAGAGGATGGGGTGGGACAAACACCCCCTGGCCACTCCACCAGACCCCTTCCCACTGGAAAGCATCCCCTGGAAAGCTGCTCCCTGCGCTGCCCAGACTGTTTTGCTAACTTTGCAGCAATCCGGGCTGCTGTTCAGATGGAAAGTCTCCATCCCATAATAAACAGTGTACTATTTATAAACCCGAAAACGTCCTTATCATTATTATTTTCCCCCAGAAAAAAAAAAAAAAAAAAACATAATAAACCCCCTGCACAGCGCTGTTAAACACAGCCCGGCACGGCCCCGCAGGTCCGCAGCGCTGGTGCCGCTTCCCCAGGCAGTGCCCAGCAGAACAGATGGCAGTGTGGGCGTTAGGTACCAGCCTCCTGGCAATCCGAACATCTGTTACCGTTAGAAAATGCTAATTGCCATCAATCAGGACAGCACCTACCCACATTTACATGCAAGCACAAAAAAATTACGTCTAAATTTCTCCGAGTACAACACTTGCTGCATGTTAAGTGAGCGGAGCTGCTCAGATGCTGCGCGGCAACCCCGGCACCGGCGCGGCGGGTGATGCGCCGCAGCTGAGCACCGGCAGCGCCCGCGGCACACGGGGCACAGCCCCGGGGCTCAGCCCACCCTGCCCCAGCCCCGCACGGAGCTCTCCGCCCGCAGCCGCAGCCCCGTCCTGCCCGGGACCCCTCGGGGGGACAGACGCCGTGCCCCCGGCGCTGCAGGGCACCCGCTCCTCTGCGCAGAGCTGACCCCGCACGCCTTTCGGCCCCAGCTCGCTCCCTCCAGTGACCCCACAGCAGTCTGGGGTCCCGCGCCCTGAGCTGCGGCGCTCGGGGGCCATGGGAGCCCCCACGCTTCGCCGGTCTCCTCGCCCTGCCCTCCGCACATCCTGGCTCAGAGGAGCCCGGCCGGACCTGCTCCCTCCAGCCCCGGGGCAAGGCCAGCATCCCACCGGACACTGCCACACAGCGCCCGAAGCCATCCGTGGGCACTGCCCGGCCCCGGCTGCCCCTCGGCCCGTGCACCTTCTCCATCCCCGGCGAGCACAGACCCACGGGACACAGCCAGCTGCGCCGTGGGGCATCAGAGATCCCAGCACAGGGCCCCAAAGCCAGAAGGCCGTTCCCGTGTGAAGAAAGGCACAAATCTTGGACGGAGAACTTGGACACAAAGTTCAGCGAGAGAAGAAGAAAACAAGGCACCTGGTGCACGGTGATCCCCAGGCCACAGCCCCCTCCGCAGCGGTCCCACGGGATGCTCCGGCAGCCGGAGCTGGCGAGCGGCCCCGCTCCTCACCCCGGGCTGCCGGGCCCCCGCCTCCCTCGCAGCCGGGAGCTGCGCCGGAATGCAAATGATGCTCCAGGCGAGTGCCAAGAGCTCCTTGTTCCTTCCCCAATTTAGGACACCTCTCCGTGCTGCAGCCCGCACGGAGTTCGTAGGAGGCTGCAAGGGTGCCAGAGGAGCTGAGCCTGCCCAGGGTGACTCTTCGACAGCAAAGCTGCACTTTGCAGTGCAATTTTCCCTTCCCTTGGATCTGTTCCCTCAGGACCACAGCCCTGGATCGCAGCTCTGACAGAAACTTCACACGGCAAAGGCCTTTCTACCTGCTGCCCTCTGGGCACACCACGAACTCCCCGGCGTGTCCCCACGCACCACGCCTGTGCTCCCACCGTGCCAGCTGCAGGCACTGTTGCCCCAGCTCCTGGAGACAGCTCAGGCCCTTCCCAAGGAGAGCACAGGGAGGGAGCCCGGAGCAGCAATCCCGGAGCAGCGATCCTGTTGCCGGGGAGGAGCCAGGGACGCGGGCTGGAGCCCGGAGCAGCCTCCCTGCCGACACCACACACTTCCCGCAGCCGCGGGGAGCCAGGATCGCAGTGCACACGGAATTTCCCCGCAGCCCTCACGTTAGGGCTGTCGGGCTCTGGCTCCATCCCCTGGTTCACCCCACATCCCTCCCAGCCCTGGCTCCCTGCCAGGCTCCCGCCGGCCTGAGCAGGTTGTGGCACCGCTGCCGCTTCCCGCGGCTCCCGTCCCAGCGTTACTCAGCAGCCGAGGGAACGACTCCGAGCTGCAAGGTCACTCAAAAACACCATCTGTCCACGCACTGCTCCTCGCCCTGGGGAGAGCAGCAGAGAAATGATTTCAATGCACTGAAGGCCACTGTGCCCCTCTCCGCCGCCCTGCTGCACGCCAGCATGGCACAGTGCTCACTCAGCCTCGGTTCACAAGGGGGGACCACAGCAGCAATGTCCACGGATGCCACCACACCGTCCACACCACGAGGGCACCCAAGGGCTCCAAGGGTTGACAGGGAACCCTCCCAGAGTGCTCGTCACAGGGTGAGGTGTGTGGTGCTGGGGAGAGACTGCCTGTGCTGGCCTGAGCCACCTCCGTGACCCCTGGCTGGTGGCCTCTCCAGTACCATGGGGTGGGGGGCAATGGTGGGAGTGTAACCCACCTTGCATGAGGGGAAAAAGTCACAGGAGCACCCCAACATCCCCAGGAACTGCAGCTCCAGGTCCCTCCCCTGCACTGCCCAGGGACTATTTCTGGGGAGCTGAAATCACTTGCACTTGGGCTCTGAAGTCACATTCGTCTCTGCTTGTGCTACTTCTCCCGCACCTAAAAGTGTCACAGCAGTTGTCCCCCACATGCCCCATCCCAGATGCTCCTGTGCTCACAGCCAGGCGCTTCCCCAGCCCCGGTGACTCACCAGGACAGCTCAGGGCTGCCAGCACTGGCCGGGTGCACGGGGGACAGACTCACACCCAGCTGCAGCAGTAAATAAATACTTGATTTGAGCAAAGCCAGTCCCAGGGAGCACGCCCAGCTGTGCCCCTCATCCACGGGCATCTCAGCAGCTGCTTCCTCCATCCCAGCCCTGCGTGGCCCCGGCTGCAGTGCTGACAGCAGAGGTGGGCACTGCCCCCAGGGCCGCCCAGCAGGAGTCCCCTGCATCCCAATGGGACCCTGCCACGCCGGCCCCACGGCCCCGCAGTGATCCCACTGTGTGCCAGATCCCTTCCAGATGGGAGCAGCCAGCGGAGCTGCCAGCTCCCAGCTCCAGCGCTTGCGGCTACATCTGGAAACTCTTCTCACCCTTAATTGTTCCTAATGCCTTAACACGCGGAGTGACTAATAAGACACTAATTGGGCGGCGTTAGCAGGGAGCGGAGCCGGAGCGCTGGCAGTGCCCCCGCGCCGAGCCGCCGGCTCCCGGCGCTGCCATCTCCACAAATCCCTCCGGACCCCAGCGCCTTTCCCTGCTCAGCCTCTTCCAGCGTGGTGGAAAACCCGCCCCAGCGGTGGGGAGAGCCAAGAGACGCCGGTTGCAGCTCTGCCGAACGGTCCCTGTGCTCCGGGAGCCAGGCAGCGAGGGCACGAGGTAGCCCCAGCAGGGACGTCCCACACACCGTCACCCCTCGAGCAGAAAGGCACCGGGAGACCCCAGTCGCTCCCCTCTGACTGATCACCACCTCTGGGCACGCACTGGCACCGCCGGGATGGGCTCCTGCTGGGCATTGCCCTCGCTGAGCCAGGGCGAGGAGACAAGTGATGAACGGCCAGGGGAGTGCACCTGCTCCGGGTGATTTACGGCAGGTGGGGAGCCAGGGCAGAGCACAGCTGCATTTGGGACCCTCCCGTGCCCCAGAGAGCTGTGGGGTGATGCCCCCAGCCCGTTTCTGGGGCTGCCCTGTCTTCCTGGGAGCTCCCACGGGGCTGCCAGCCCTGCCCGCACATCTGCCGGCGGCTCTGCGCTCGCCAGAGCTGCTCAACAGCAGGAAAGAGGCACAAATCTTGTTACACACTGGCTAAGCCTCCCTGGGCATGTTTTCTATAAATCTCCTGGAATTTATTATATGATAACTAGCCTGGAAAAGCTAAATTAAATCCACAGCCAAGAAACTGACTTTCAAGTGTGACCTAATTTAGTTGCTGGAAAGAGAGGGAGGGAGGGAGGGGGGATCCCGGTGCCAGCCGTTCCCGGGATGACCTCCCGGTGCAGCCGCACACCCCCCGCCCTCCCCTTCGCCGTGACTTTGGGACGGAGCTGCGCAGCCTTTCATGTCTGAGCGGATCTCACACTCCCACTCGCTGGAACAAAAGCGCCTCAAGGGCTCCCCTGTCAGATGTTTTCCATTGCTCATCTCCAAGCCTTCCTTGAAGGAGCGCTCTCCTCCCGGGGGTGCTCCAGCAGGCCTGGGGATGATGGGGAGGGTCGCCGCAGGGGCTCTGCATTGGCTCCAGGCTGCTCCCCACCAGCCCAGCGAGCCCCAAGCTCAGCATCAGCACCCACAGACCCCATGGCCAGCAGCCCCGAGCCCCACGCAGGGCCCAGCCAGGCTCCAGGAGAGGAGGAGGAAAGCAGCAGGGAGAAAAACTGGATAGGGAAGAGGCTTAGTGGCCTGAGCTCCAGTGAGCCCATCTCTGCCCTGGTGTCCAGAGCAGTGCTGGCAGCAATGGCTGCACTGACCCCACGGACAAGGCACAGCCCTCCCAATGCAGGGGCACGACGTGCACTACGGCCAGGGTGACAACCTGTCTGCCATCCCCTGAAAAGCAGCACAGTCCCAGCCCCAGAGCCAGACAAGGTCCTGGGAGAAACTCCCAGCGCTCCCACTTTGGCCAGGACGCTCACAACAGCTGGATCCACAGTGCGGTGGGGCTGGGCAGGACCACGCAGCCCTTCACCCCACAGTGCCCACCCATGGGGTTGGGCAGGACCATGCAGCCCTTCACCCCAAAGTGCCCACCCATGGGGTTGGGCAGGACCATGCAGCCCTTCACCCCACAGTGTCACCCGTGGTGCTGGGCAGGACCATGCAGCCCTTCACCCCACAGTGCCACCCATGGGGCTGGGCAGGACCACGCAGCCCTTCACCCCACAGTGCCACCCATGGGGCTGGGCAGGACCATGCAGCCCTTCACCCCACAGTGCCACCCATGGGGCTGGGCAGGACCACGCAGCCCTTCACCCCACAGTGCCACCCATGGGGCTGGGCAGGACCACGCAGCCCTTCACCCCACAGTGCCACCCATGGGGCAGCTGGCTTGGGGCTGAGCGGGCACAGGAGGTGGAGCAGGCGCAGGCAGGGCCCATGGGCAGGGCGAGGTGGGCACAGCAGGACCCGGTGCTCCGGCAGACCCGGGGGTGGCTCGGGGCTGGCACGCGGACGCGTGCTGTTGTTCTGGAACGGAGTGCACTGGCAGAGCGGCATGTGGGAAGCTTGCATAATAGTGCCAGCCCACACTACGCCTGCTCCTTCCCAGCATGATCAGCCCCTTGCTTTCATGAGCAATAACATCCACCCAAAGTTTTCTAAAGACAAAAAAAAAAAGGAGCTTCAAGGTGATGCACAGAGCTCAGCTGCCTTTGCTGCCTCTGGACTGATTAATGCAGCTGGGGAACCCATCTGCACGGCCACTCTAATCCCACATTCTGGACAACCTGTACCCCAGCAAGGGACGAGGAGCCTCAAGCTCCCAATTCCCATTCCCGAGCAGGCACCGGGGCTGGGGCAGAGTGGAGGAGCCAGTGTGCAGCGAGCAGTGCTGCAAGGGGGGCACACACAGCCCTCACACCGAGAGCCCTGCTGGTGCTGCACGGCCCCACGGGCATTCCTCCTGCCAGGCACTCACCTTGGCTACTGCCAGCTGGGACAAGAGCAGTCCCAGCTCCGGGGGTCCCCCCGGCACAAGCAGTTGGTGGAGAGGGCACTGGAAGACAAATTCTGCGGCAGAACAGCCCCAAGCAGAGCCCAGTCCCTGAGCACCGTGGTGCCACAGCGTGGCCATGACTCTCTGAGCACTGCTGAACCTGTGGGTGCTTGCACTGCGGGGAACAACCAGGGAAAACGCCTGGTCTGGAGGAGAGAGTCCCACTGCCTGCAGGAGTTTTAAATTTTAACTCCTCCTCAAGCTGGTGTGAGCTCCCAGAGCAGACTGGTGTCAGCACGAGGGGGGCTCCAGTCCGTGTAACGTGAACTGACGTTGGTGATGGGCTCAGCCCAGAGCTCAGCAGCTGCACGCAGCCCTGAGGGGAGTCTGCAGCATGGCCAGGTCTCGGCGGGTCCGGCCAGGCTGCGACGTGCAGGGCTGTGTGTGCACCACGGGCACACATCCCCTCCCAGCAGGGGCACCACCAAGGTCCCGCATGCTCCGGGACCTCCACACTGCTGCAGCCAGCAGGAGGGAGACGGCTGTGACTGATCAAAGCATCCCAGACCACCCAGGTCATATCCCACGAGGATCAGAGCAGACGTGGCTTGTCCCAGCAACGTTCCCCTCTGCCAGGTCAGCACACAAGAGTCTGGACACACAGCACCAGTACCCAGGGCTGGTGCAAAGTCTCTGGTGGGCTGAATGTGAGCTGCTGCCCCAGGCACAGCCAGGGGAAGCAGCATCTTCATCCTCAACCAAAAAAACATCTCCATGCCCTCCCCTACCAGGACTGCTGGCTGGAAACAACATACCTGAAGACCAAGAGCAGGTGCCTCAGGTGCGGTGGCAGGTGGGAGCTCACGCTCGTGTTCACCCCTCCGAGCTGTCAGGAGGAGCTGTCAGGGTCTCACAGCAGCAGCTTCTCAGCCTGAAAGAGAGAGGGAGAGGCTCCAGTCCCATCCCTGTGTGGGCACCACCGCCGATAACGGGGGAGGACGCAGCGGAGCTCGGAGCGCCACGGCCCCAGGGACTCGCACTGCTTGGCCCCCTCCCTCCTTCAACAGCACAGTGATCTCACGGCTGGGAGCAGCTCGGGAGCAGCCCCTGACAGGGGCAGAGGCAGGACCCACGACCCCTGAGGAGAGGGAAGCTTGTTTGGCCCAGGGAGCAGGGTTTGGCTGCACGGGGCACGCAGCAGGTCCCAGCTCACTGTCCCCAGAGGGACACGTCCCAGCCTCTGCACTGATGGAAAATGCTGAGGCTGGTCCTGCCTCCCTGAGAGCACCAGCCCTGGCCTCTGATGAGTGCATGGGATGGAGGCAAGGAGAGGCAAAGACTTCTTCCTAAAGGATTAAAGTCTCCAACCCACCTGCTCTCCTGAAGGCTCTCTGGAGGCCACTGGCAGCTCCAGTTTGATTTTCCCCGACCCAGGTTGAACAGGAGATAATTTAACAGCTTGTCCCCCATTGTAATGGGACTTTTTCCCTGTTGCCCCGGGCAGCCCATCCATCACAGCACAGAGCAGAGACGTCCCCTGGCACCTCGGCCAGGCAGCCCCCCCGTGCCGTGAGTTACGGCACCTGCACCGAGCAGTGGGATGGGCTCAGAGCCCACACCGGGAGCTGAGATTTATCCCCTCGGTGGAACGGGGGCAGAAGCTGGGAGATAAGTCACAGCAGAGCTGCAGGAGTGGCACTCAAGGTCCTCCAAGGTTGGCTCACTAAAAACCCAGGAGAATGGGAAGACAAGATCTGCCTGCTGGTGTGGCTGTGAATCCCCTCCTGATGCTGAACGAGCCGTGGCCAAGAGGGAGGTGGGAAGAGAGCTGGGCCCCCAGGCTGGCTCTGCAGCAATCCCTGGGCCAGGCTGCTGGCCAGGGCTGTGTGAAGCCACCAGTGTCTCCCAAACACCACTGGAACACATGCCAGCACGTTCCAATAACCCCAGCAGACAGGGACGGGCTTCCCAGCAGTGCAGAGCCAGTAAAAATCCAAGAGGCAGCCTGGAGAGGCACTTGGATGCTGGCCCCAGGAGCAGACTGGAGGCACCCACTCTGGGGCTGGCACCTGCAGTCACCCAGCACACCAAGCATGCTGCTGGGAGTGGGCACCATCCCTGCGATGGGCACCGTCACTGGTCTGGGGACAGACCACAGGGAACCCACAGAGACACAGTGAGCATCGCAGGCACTCCCCAGACTCGCTGGAATTCCCCTCCTGCTTCATTAGTCCTGCTCATCAGGCTCTGCTCCTGATCAGCAGGCACAGCTAGAGCTCAGCAGCGTCGCTCCCCAGCCCTTCCATCCCAGCCTCTCTAATGCTGGTCTGTCACAGCCGGTCCCCTAACCCCCCTGGGTGTTCCCTAAACGTCCCTTGGCTGTCCCCTTCCACAGCCTCTGCCACCAGCCCTTCTTCCCTCCCTGCTGTGGTTTGTGAGTGACCAGAACCACGGTGGAGCTGGGGGCTCAGAGGGGACTCACACTGCAGGGAACTCCCACGGAACCCCTCCAATCGTGTGCAGCAAGTGCAGGACGAGACAAACACTGGGAAAACCCAATTGCATCTCTGAAACAAACTGAACACAGCAAGATCTTTTCAGCACTTTCTGTTTCCAAAAGCAAAGCCACGCGAGTGCAGGACAGGGGCTGGCAAGTTCCCCACTGGTGCCTGGGGCCCAGCAGCATCCCTCACCACCAGCAGCATCCCCGCAGCACCCCGCCACTGAAGTGTTCCTTCCCCAGGAGGGACAGAAAGGGAACTGCAGATCCCTACGGGACATCTCCCCCAGGAGCCACCAGGCTTTTACTGCACACTAAACCACAGCGATTAGATCAACAAGCCAACCCCTGCAAGGCTGAGAGGTTTTATCAAAGCCAGCAGCACCTCAGGGAGGAGATGGGAAGATGATGCAGCTGCCCACAGCATCTGCAATCCCTGGGCCAGCCTGGCGGCTGCTGCAGGGGCAGGACCAAGGCTGTGCGGGCTCATTTCCAGCAGGCTGAGCCTCTGCCGCTGCCTGCACGCTCCCAGGTCCTGGCCCCAGCCCGGTGCCTCCTGCCAGACCCCACCGTGGCAGCGTGGTGCCACAGAAGTGCCCTTCAGCAGGCGGGGCTGGGGGCAGCAGGAGCCTGGGGGCAGCAGGAGCCTGGGGGGCAGCAGGAGCCCGGGGGGCAGGTGCCCGCAGTGCTCTTCCCTGGATTGCAGAGGAGCAAGAGAGGAATTTTCTTCCAGCAGCAAACTCGCTGAAGCAGCACTCGGCACCTGTGCAGCCCCAGCCCCTGCTCCAGCCTGACCTGCAGCTATTCCGGCTTCTCTGCGCCACAGCTGATGTCTGTGCAGCAGCACACGGCGCTCACTAATAGGATTTTGATGCTAAACAGAAGATGTTTTTTCCCTGGGTCTCACTTACGTCACACCTGGAGGTATCCATGGCCATGGAGGTGACACTGAGGAAGGCTAAAGAGTTTCAACTCCTGCGCTGAGGGAGCAGCTTCTCCTTCAGCTGCCAAACAGCAGAATTACAGTGATCTAGCACTGCCTGCCCTCGTCGTGCCCCCACCCCAGCACAGCCCTGGGGAGGGAGGAGCACTCCCCCACTGCCACAGCCCCACTGCCCCCCTGGCTGGACAGACCCACTCCTCCCCCAGCTCCCGTGGGAGTGAGCAGAGCCCCTTGCTGCCGGGGCTGAGCTGGGGAAGCCTGCATCCCATGGGCACCATCTACTCCCAGTGCTCCAGGGGTGTGCTGGGGGAGCCTGAAACCCACAGGCATCACCTGCAGCCCACGGGCATCACCCATTACCGTGGGCATCAGCCGCTGCCAGCACTCCCCCAGCCTCAGGCACTGCTGCCAGCGATAATCCCGTGCCACAGGGACCACCCACATGCCACAGCAGCAGCAGCAGCAGCAGCAGCACAGACAGGCTTGGGTGGCAGAGCCACGCTGGCAGCTGCCTCAGGGAAAGGGGAAGAAGGCTCGTCACCTCCCTGCCCCCTCCTCCCCACAGGAGCAGGAGGAAGGTCCCACGCACCCCCACTGCAGGAGCTGGGGAAGTCTCTGCCTGCCACAGACAAAACCAGAGCAAGGGAACCACCCCCACGGGTGTGGGTGACATCTCACCCGTGGGAACGCTGCCGGCTCGGTGGCAGGGCTGGCACCGGGGTGGCAGGGCTGGCACCGCTCCCCCGGCACAGCCCGGGTGGTGAAGGGCACCAGCAGAAAAGCCACAGGCTGGCATGGTAGGAGACGCTGGCATGGTGGGAGAGGTTGGCATGGTCGGAGAGGCTGGCATGATGGGAGAGGTTGGCATGGTGGGAGAGGCTGGCATGGTGGGAGAGGCTTGCCAAGGCCAAGATCAGTGAGTCACGGCCAGGCCCTGGCACGCTGGGCCAGGCTGAGCACACCCAGGCCAAGAGGTGCTCAGGGGTGCAGGGGGATTGGGGGGTGCATGCTGAGCATGGGGCTCTGTTACTGACCACGGGGTCCTACACTGACCACGGGGTGCACAGTGACCAGAGGTGCACACTGACCAGGAGGTGCACACTGACCACGAGGTGCACACTGACCACGAGGTGCACGCTGACCAGGAGGTGCACACTGACCAGGAGGTGCACAGTGACCATGGGGTGCACAGTGACCAGGTGGTGCACGCTGACCATGGGGTGCACGCTGACCAGGAGGTGCACAGTGACCAGGTGGTGCACACTGACCAGGAGGTGCACACTGACCATGGGGTGCACAGTGACCAGGTGGTGCACACTGACCAGGAGGTGCACGCTGACCACGAGGTGCACACTGACCATGGGGTGCACAGTGACCAGGTGGTGCACACTGACCAGGAGGTGCACGCTGACCAGGAGGTGCACACTGACCAGGAGGTGCACAGTGACCATGGGGTGCACACTGACCACGAGGTGCACATTGACCAGGAGGTGCACACTGACCATGGGGTACACACTGACCACGAGGTGCACACTGACCATGGGGTGCACACTGACCAGGAGGTGCACGCTGACCACGAGGTGCGCTGACCACGAGGTGCACGCTGACCAGGAGGTGCACGCTGACCATGGTGTCCCTCACCTCTGCAGTGAGCAGCCCCGGCCACGGCCGCAGTGGTGCTCAGGCCAGCCCCGCTCTGGCTGCCCCGAGGAGCACTGGCGCTGCAGTGAGGGAACACAGCACTGTGCAGGCGAGCACGGCCCCAGGGCAGCTCTGCCAGCCCCGGGCTCATCCCACGCGGAGGGTGTGTCCTCGGGCAGGGCAGTGCCAGCAGCCCCTGCAGCAGGACAGGGTGCCAGAGCCGGGGCAGCCCTCGCTGGTGGCGATGGATGCCAGCAGCTGCTTGCAGTCTGTTTTCCTGCACAAGTGCATTAAGCATTCCACACGGCACTTTTGCTGTAAATCACTTCCTATTCAGGCTCACTGCTGAGGGTCTCTGAAGGTCGATTTTCCATGGTTATGACAACAAAAACTAAAATTGGGTCAAACCTGAAAGGTATTATCTTTCTCCAAGCTGCTAAATGCACAATAGTAATGAGGTTGGTTAAGCAGTTCACCCCCAGCCTGCATTATTTGCTCTGAAGATGTATTAACCAGTTAAATGAGCGTGATAAGGCAGCCCTGCACATTCCTCCCACCAGCCACACGGAAGATCTGAGGGTCTGGGTCTCCACATCCCTGTTAACAACCGAGACCGCGGCCCCACGACAAAGGCGGCTGCGCCACGCGGCTCCGGGCCAGGCTCTGCCCGGCCTGACCCACGGGAACACAAAGGCAGCTTTAAAGGCATCCAGCGGCTCAGAGCCACTGGAAAAAATAATTATCCTTCCTCCTCCCCTCTCTCTTTCTTCTTCTTAACACTGTCCCTCCTCCAAGCTCCTGATGAAAGAACAAACCGAGCCCACCGCCTGCCCCATCGAAGGCGCTTTAGCAGCATCCCTGCACCAGGATGGGGCATTAGCCCTGGCAAACACACGCGGCTGACCCGGCTGCCACCACCCGGCACGGGACCAGGGCTGCATGGAAAACCCACCCAAGCACCTCTGAGAGCTGGAGGTCACTTCACAGCAGCCCCCCGAAGATGCTGCGTGCCCGTGGCAGAGCTCTCCATGCAGACCTGCTGGCAGGGTGCAGGATGGGCTGCCCAGGGAGGCCCCACCCCGGTGGGGCTGCAGGACCAGTTGTGGGACACAAACAATATTTGTTTTTATGGGATTTCTGCTGTTTTCCCTAAAACAAACACCCATTAATGCAAATATAACTGATGTAAACAAGCATGACCCTAAAATCCATGTGCAGCTGTATGGAACAGGGAAAAGAGAGGGAGGGAGGTTGGTTGGGAGAGAGGGAGGGGAAACACTTTAATTAATCTCTAAAATGAATGAGATGGGAAAACTCTAACTGCAGGGGAAGCATCTGGTGCTGCTGCAGGAAGGGGCTGTGCTCTGCTGTGGAACACCAGAGTCTTTGGCTCCCACACTGGGCACTCCATGGCTGGGAGAGCCACAGCACACCCAGAGCACCCGGGGAGGGCAGGCTGCCCTGTGCCAGCGCCACGTGCCAGAGCCAGGAGCTGGGCACATCCCCCTGGTGAGCTGCTGCAGCTCCCAGCTCCATCCCCAGCCGGAGGAGGAGCACCCCCAGGATCCCCACGAGCAGCCTGTCCCGACAGGGCAGGGGGACCAGGGCAGGGGGCTTCACCTCCTGCAGGAGGGACCCTGCCACCAGTCAGGGAGAACACGGGGGAAACATCCAGAGAGCCTCAGAGTGTCTCTCACGGAGATCCAGCTGGGGCTTTGCCAGGAGGAAGTTGCTGCATGGAGAAATGCCAGCACTTTCTAGCACAGAAGGATGGATGAAGATCCCAAGGTGGGATCTGTGCTGGCAGCTCTGGGACCAACACTCTGGCCTCCAGGTACCACCTTCTGTAACCAAAACGTGGCTGTGAACAGTATCTGAGGACCAAGGAAGAGAGAGAAAGACCACAGAGCAGGTCCAAGGAGCTCCAAGATGGAGGAAAGGGCCTGGGGGTCAACCAGAGGCAAGAGCAGGTTCACAGTTTAAGGGGACAGCAGTGGATCCAGACTGGGCTCTCCCACGTCTCCCCACAAGCAGCTCCCTGGCTGCCCCAGGACAGCTCAGCCCCAGCCCACAGAGCTCAGCCACACTCACACCCTGACCCTCTCCAGGCCAGCTCCCGAGGGATCGTCCTTCATCCCAGCCTGGAGACCAAACACACAGCGTCGTGCTCTTGGAGAAACACCGACCACAGCACAGCTCCTCCCCAGGCAGCGCTGGTCAGGAGTGATGGTAACACAGCCACCACCGGCCCTGGTGCCCAGCTCTGCTGTGGCAGTGCCCAGCTCTGCCGTGGCAGTGCCCAGCTCTGCTGTAGCAGTGCCCGCCTGGCACGGAGCTCTGTTCTGGGAAGAGCCAGTCTCTTGTCCCTCACCCGGGTGCAGCCCTCGTGCTGCCGAGGCTCCTCAGAGGGGGAGGCTCTGGGACGGCAGGAGTGACAGTGGCACCCCCAGGACTCACCCAAGCCCTGAGCTGGCCCCACGCAGGGCTCTGCCAGCCCTCTTGGCCACCACATGGCCACAGCTCCCAGCACACGTCCTCCCCCTGCCCTTCCCAACACCAGCAGTGATGGCAGGGAGCTAGAAACGCCAGGGAAAGCATTCCTTATTTCAGAAAGGCAGAGCATCCAACTACTGGCACCAGCCCAGTGAGACCTCCCCAGATTTACAGCCGGCACAGCTGAGGAGACAGAGGAGCTTTGGTGAACGTGGTTAGAGCCTCATGGGAAAGTGACAGCAGGATCTGAGCGACCTGAGAGCTCCATCTCTCCGTCGGGAAAACAAAAGTGACACAAGAAAGGAGCCTGGCAGCCCCAGAGACTGCGGGGAGGGGGCTGCCAAGGGACAGGGCCAACAGGACAGCATTGGGACACCACGCCCTGCCCAGGGAGCAGGGACCAGGCAGCTGCTGGGACAGCAGAGCATCGCTGCTGGAGCACCCTGCACTGCCTGCGGCACTGATCCAGCCTCCCCCTCCTCCTCCTCCTCCTCCAGGGCCTCTTCCTCTCCTTCCCTTCTTTGTCATTCCTCTCAGCTCACGCCTCTTCTCTGCTCTCCTTCAGCTGCTCACAGCAATAATCCAGGGCACTGCCGCCCCAGCAGATTGCTCAGCGCCGCTCCCCGCTGCTGACCGGGGTTTTAATGACTCCCTCGGCCGTGCCGGGGCTGGGCCCCACCTCCACCGGCTGCCGGGCTCTCCCCAGCATCCCTCCTCCAAAAAACGCCTGCACGGTCGGCAGGGAGAGGTGAGGAGCACCCGCCACCTCCAGCTCCGTGGGAGCTCAGCTGGGATCTGCTCATCTGCTCTGGCTCTCAGCCCCTCCAAGGACCCGCAGGATCCTCTGGGCAGCCCCGGCCCCCCAGGGCACCCCAGACCCCTCGAGTGCAGCCAAGGGCACCAGGGCAGCAGCCGGAGGGGCTGCAGGCCCCAGCACGGCGCATTGCCTCGGGGACAGGGAAGGGACGGGCACGGCTCAGCGTCCCTCAGACGATGCTGCTCAGAGCCAGGCACGGGGCTCTGCAGAGGCAGGGACAGGGACCAGGCAGGGATGTGACAGGAATTGGGGCTCTGCCTGCAGGATCCACAAGGCACCTGCCGGGGCAAGAGCCAGGCAGGACCTGCGAGGGTTTCCTCCCCAGAGAGGAGGGTGGGTGTGACAGGGCAGCAGCTGCTGCTCAGGGGGACCCTGAAATTCAGGCAGTGAATTGCTGAGCCCCACTCCCAGAGCGGAGCAGCCCAGGGCAGGACAGACTGGGACAGGTCCCAGATGCACTTCTGGGGCTGAGGGACAGGCCAGCAGTGTAACCCCAGCCAGCCCTGTCATCACCCCCAAGGCCATGTCTGGATCCTGTAGTAGCTTTGGGCTCCCCAGAGCAGATGGGACCAATATACAGGAGGGAACCTTGCAGAAGCTCTCGGTGATGCTCGGAGGCTGCAGCACAGGACAGAGACACACTGGGAGCAAGGGGTGCTCAGTCCAGAGGAGAGGCTCAGGGCATCAGGGAGGTTATGGGGAAATCAGGGCCAAGGCAGGAAGCAGGGAGGGCAGTGGAGCTCCAGCTGCATTATCCTGTTTCCCACCAAATCCATCCATCCACCCATCCATCCACCCATCCATCCATCCATCCATCCATCCACATCAGCAAATCCATTTTAGAGGTGAGCAGCAGCCACCACAGAAGCACAAAGCTGAGGCAGTGCCAGCGACCACGGCCTGCCCGCCCCCTGCCTGGCACGGCCCCAGCTCCTGTCCCACCTCCACGCTCAGTGAGGGGAGCAGCAGTGACTCAGAGGTGCGGGGGCTGCCCCACGACCCCCAGCCCCTCAGCACCACTCGCTGCCAGGCTGCAGATCCCCGTGTCCCGTCCTTTAATTAACATTCTGCATGTAAAGTTGGGATTGTAATTACTGCGACTGATTAAGAGGCCGAAGGTAGCCGGTCTCCGAGGGAGCAGATTAGCCGCGGCTCTCCGGAGCTGCTGCTGTCACCTCGGCGCTGCCGGCGCACCCCAAGCAGCGCCCGCCGCCCCCGGCAGTGATGAGCGGGCGGCCCGGCTGCTGCTCTTCCCGTGCTCCCGGGGCACCGCGGACCCGCTCCCAGCGGCCCTGGGCTGGCTGAGAGGAGGGTGCTGGATGCGAGAAGCGATTCCCAGAGCCTCCCCTCCCTGCTGTCCAGGCAGGGGATAAGGGATAGGATTCCAGACGCCGAGGTCCCTGGCAGGGAGAGGAACACACCACTCAGACCCTACGCTCCTTGGATGTGAAAACACAGGGAACATCCCACATGCCCAGCTGGGCTCTTCTCTGCCCACCAGCCACGGTCCTGGGGTGCGACAGGACCCTCCAACCCACGGCTTCATCAGGCAGGGAAGGCAATCAGCTGTAATTAACGGCGGCTGCGGGCAAAGCGTGGCACAGGGACCTTTCTTCCTTCCTTTCCCCAAGACTGCAAAATAAATTATCCTGCAAAGTTAGCAGAGGCTGAGCTATGGAAACAATTAAACAAAAATTAAATCTAATTCATTTATACTCGGAGCACAAAGTGGATAACGTGGGGGTTTTCTTTGCTCTCCTCTCTTTGCCTTGGTGTTACAGAGGACTATTATGGGAAATTAATCACGGGGAAAAGCAATGAACGTGATCTATCGCTCTTTAAAAGTGCACTGTAGTGATTATATAAAAATCTATTAGAGAGGCCAGGAAATAGCAGAGTGACACCATTTAAAAGGAAAAAGGAGACCGGGCTGGTGGCAAAGGGATCGATTCCTTAACTGACGGATCCGCAGCGGAGGGAGCGGGAGGAGGTCGGGCCGCGGGGTGGCCGCAGGGCTGTGCACGCCCAAAAACCCCTCACAGGTCCCGCTGCAGGCAGGGCCGGCCCGGGGACTCCCACCGAGCACAGCCCGCAGGGACGGCCGCCCCAGGAGCTGCAGCATCCACCGCACCCTCGGTGGCACTGCCCCAGCTGAGGGGGCCCAGCGAAGTGACCCCATCCCAGCAGCGATGGCAGAGCAGACCCCCCTGCCCGGCCCCCGGCACACGCTCGGCCCTTAACAGCGGCGATAAAACCTTCCCCGAGGCACGTTCCACCATAAATCCCAGCGGCAGCGGAGCCGGCCCCGGGCCAGCCTGACGCTTTAACGACACCATCAATCCCTGAGGAGCCCGAGGAGGGGCGGGGGGACACCCGGGCTGCGGCCCCGGCACGGGCTGAGCCCCCCGACCCTCCGGTGCTGCACCCCAACACCGAGGCTGCGGCAGATCGGCCACTGGCCGCTCAGCGCCGGGTGAGCAAACCCAGCCCAGCGATCCCGAATCTCTGGGCTCGCCCACGGCCACTGCACACACTCGGTGCCATCACCCCGTGGCTACCACCTACGAACTGCCCCCGTCCCGCATCAGCACAAGGAAACACCTCTACGGGGATTTAATGGCAGCTTCTCCTCCCCACCAGGTGTGTGGAAGGCAAACACACCGCACTCCCTCCACTGCATCGTTTAAACGATTTGGGGGAAAAAAGAGTGGAAAAAAAACCCCTTTGATCTCAGCAGCCCGCTTGTTTAGCCCATGCAGGGATTTAATTGAGAAGGGATGTCCTTGAATAAATGCAGAGATGTCCTCACTCCCCAGGAAGGCTGCCGCGAGTTGAACAATCCCCTGAACGAGGTTTTCCGCTCATCCAGGAATATTCTGGGACAGCACAGCCCCGGGGCCGCTGCCGCATGTCACCCATCCATCACGGGGAATGCCGCGGTGGGCAGGCTGCCGCGGCACAAGGACGGCTGTGGGGCCCAGAGCCCGAGAGAGAGGAGCTCCCAGGGCTGGGGACACAGCTCTGCCCCAAACCCAGCACAGGGGGAGGTGGGCAGCCCTGCACCCGGCGGGATGGGGGCAGGGCTCCGTGGCACAGCAGAGGGGCTGCAGGAGGGCCGCGGTGCCTGGAGAAGCCAACAGAAGGCGGGGGCAGCCGGTCCCCAGGAGCTGGCACCCACACCCGGGGTGCCAGCCCCGGCCCCCGGCAGTGCCAGGCTGGGCAGGAGCGGAGGAGCCGCAGCCCTGGCGGGGAGCTCGGCCCAGCGGGCAGTTCCTGCCCATTTCCTCCCTGCAGGCCTGCGGGCCCTGCCAGTGCCCAGCACACCCCGGCATCGCTGCCCCTCCTCTGCCAGCTCCCTGCCAGCGCACAGCCTCCTGCCGAGGACGGGGACCAGCCCTGGGGACGCCCTTGTGCCACACACCTGCCAGGGGAACCAGGAGGGGCAATGACGGCCAGGGGGGGCTCCTCAGCGCTGCACCCACAGATTTGGGTCTTTGCATCTCTGCCCCTGCCCCAGCCGGTGTCAGGCGCCGATCAGCATCCTCCTCCTCCTCCTCCTCCTCGGCGCAGCCGCGTGGGTGCCTTTGCCGCAAGGCTCCCTCGCCGGGAAGCGCCGCGCTATTTTAATCCGGTATCTCCCACCAGCCCAGCGAGGATGGCTGCGAGTGCAGCCCCAGGAGAGCTCTGCCCTGCACCCCCGCACCCTGCACTGCTCGGGATGGAGGAACACCCCGAGGCTGTGCTCGGAGAGAGGCAGGAGTGGGCTGGAGGGCCCTGAAACCCAGGGAGGAAGCTGCTTTTAGCCTGGAAGAGAATTCATGGCAATAGGAGCGCGGGGAGAGGACACGGGAATTCCCAGCTCATTAAAGTGCTGGCATCTGTCAGCCCATGGTAACAGCAGCTCCTCTTCTCCTCATCCATTTCAGTTCTTGTCCTCCCCCTGCCCAGGGGACTCGTGCCCAGCTCTGCAGTCGCCCCACCACCGTCCCACTGCTGTGCCACCAGCTGTGCCACCAGCATGCGCCGGAGCAGAGCCACAGGGATGCTGGTGCCCACAGGGACGCCGGGCACCTGCAGGGCTGGTGCCGGGTGCCCACACGGACACGAGCTGGGTGCTCATACCGTGCCCGGCCACAGCTGTGCTGGAAGGCGAGCAGAAGAGCTCTCAGCCCCTGGGCTCGCTCGCTGGCTGCGGTGGCTAAAGGCGAGCTGATTAAAGCAATTAGGATTTTAAATAGTAACAGCAGAGTGGCTCATCAGCGCTGAAGAGGCAGTCAACTGACAAGCTGAGGAGCCTATTTAGGGATCCTGTTTGTCTGAGGATCTTCAGCGGGGCCCCAGGGCTCCCTCGCAGAGAGGGTGCTGGCACAGGGGTGCCCCGGGCACCCCAGAGTCCCCCCCAGTGCCCCCCTGGGGGGACAGAGCAGCCCTGTCAGGGAGTGCCAAAAGGGACAGCCCTGCACACGCAGCCAGCTCTGTCCCCTGCCCTGCGGCCACACGGACACCAAGGAGCCCCAGAAGTGCCAAGGAGTGCTCGCTGCCCACTTCTCCCTTTCCTTAAGAGTGTTTATTTTCTGTTATAAAGGCTGGGGAAGGGGAATGTGGAAGGAATTTCGCAGCGTGTCCCAGGAGGCGCTGCCGTGCAGCAGCAGCCCCACAGCAGCAGATAAAGTGCCTTTGCAGCAGCGGAAGCCCCACACTCGTTTTGCCTGCTTGGGATCGAGGGCCGAGATGCTGGAGATAAAGGCAGCCCGGTGGGAAATCCATCTGGTTTGGTGGATGTGGATCTCCAGTCACAAAGGAGTCTGTACTCACACACAGATGTGAGAGCAGCACAAACAGCCCCGAAACGCTCCCTGCCCTTCCCTCTGCTCATTCACTCCTGCTCCTGGCTGTGCTGCCCGATGCCAGGGTGCCCACGGGCACAGTGCCAGCCTGGGCACCCCCAGGGACAACGGGGGGACAGCTGCGAGGAGCTCCCAGTCCTGTCCCCACGGGCCCTGCAGCCCTCCCTGCTGCTTCCAGCCCTCGGCCCTCACTCCTGCAGCTGCATTCCAGCGGGAGGGATGGCGAGAGCTCCACACCCCCGGGCTGGATCCCCTCACCCTGAGCGGGGAAAAGGGGAAGAAGAAAAGGGTAGGAGTGGGAATGAAGGGCAGGGGCAGAGAGGGACAGGAACAGGGGCAGGGCAGGAGCTGCAGCCCAGCACAAGCCCCTCGCTGACTTTCTTGCGAGCTCCGAGATGCCGTGGGAGGGAACTGGCACAGGCGCATTCCGTTTATTTATAGGCATTTCTGTGGCACTCCATTAAACGCCTGGTGGAGATATTGCAGTGTGAGGAGTATTTAGAGCCGTTTAACACCTCTTAGTCGGCAAAAGCTCATCTAATTCCTGCTGCGAACTGGGAGAGCGCACACAGCAAGGGCAGGAGCAGGGAAGATGCCCTCTCTGCCCTGGTTCCACCTGGGAAAGAGACCTCGTGGTCCTTGGTGCACTTGTGGCAGTGCATCCACGAGCCCCATGTGATGTCTCCAGGTCAGCAGCCCAGGGGCCGTGTTCTGCAGCAGGACACTCCCCACACCCTGCCCAGCTCCCACGGAGCTGCCTCTGCCCAGCTGCTGCAGGGTGCTGGTGGCACAACTGCAGAGGTGCTGGCCAGCCCCGGCATCCCCAAGTCCTGCTGCAGGACGGGGCCTGCCCAAGGGAGGGCACAGGAGTCCCTGATGCTCGGGAGAAGCTCAGTCCCAGCCTTCCCTGGGTCTCTGTAACTGCTCTGCAGAACCTCCCTGTGCCTTGTCAGGGTGGCGAGGGGCTGAGCTGGTAAACCTCCAGATCTCAGGAGAGCCCTCAGGGGAGAGAGTTCAAAGGAAAGGCTGCCAAGTGCACATCAAGGTGAGCTCTAATTGCCGCTGCAAATCCACTTCTGGCCCTTTCGCCCTTGGATGGCTTTGTCCCCTGCTCCCCTCTGCTGCAGAGCTTGGCCTGCCCGTTCCCCAGACAGGGGACAAGCCACGGGAGCACCCAGGGCACCGGAGCTGCGTGGCCACACGGCACAGGGCCAATGGATGCAGGCTGACACACAGGAGATTCCCCAGCCCTGGGCAACGCCACTGAAGCTCCTGGGGAAGCACATTCCCCCCAGCTCTCCCAGGGCACTGCCCCAGCAGAGGCACCCTGAGCCCAGCAGGTCCCAGTGCCCGGACAGGAGCTGCCCTTTGCTCTGCCCCGAGAGGGACCCCCGAGCCCAGCACGCCCTGGGGAGCTGGGGGCAGCCAGGGGCAGTGGCTGTGGGTGCCAGGGCTCGCCCTGCCAGCTGCTCCCGGCCCGTGTCGTTTGCAAATGGATGCAATTAAGTCGGTGCTGCGGCCGCCCGTAATTGCTGTTTCCTCAGCCCGGCAGCACGACCCCGGCAGCCCCCATTATACTAATCACTGTCACACGAACACAATCGCAGCACACATAAAAACCTGGTGTGCTCCGTGCTGAAATACAACCCTGCCCAAGGCTGGGCCGTGCCATAAATCTGCTCAGCACTTAACACTGCCGGCTAAATGGCCCCGCTTAATTATAGCTCCATAAACAGGACTTTATAGCAGTACCAGTGCCGTCCAAAATCAATCCTGCTGATGGACAAAGGGATGGACTCGTTCCCTGCTGCCCCGGGGCTGGGCCACCCCTGCTCCCCTCCAGCCCAGCTCGGGGAATCTCCATCCCGTGCCCGTCTCTGGGCCGTGCTCCACCCAGCCTTGGCCTGGCACTGCCACAGAGCCACAGCCAGGGCATTAGCATGGCAACCCACACTGCTCTCTGTCAATTATGCTTCAGTATTTGAGCTCTAACCAGCCTCAAATTGAATCAGGGAAAAATCATCAGTATAAAAAGTGCCCGCACCCACCCTTCAATTCCAGCACTGGGAAAAAAAAAGTTCTACATCTCATAATGGCTTTCTACCCCATAATGAACAGGAAAAATAAATTAGATTCCCAGCTAAGGGTATATTTATACAATTTCATTATGTGCCCATGAGCAAGTCTGGTTTTCACCAAGATAAAAATGAGCTCTCAGCAATGCTCGTGCTAAATAAATGGAGTGATTTAACAGCTTAACAAGGAGTGCGACAGAGGGGCCGTGGAACTGTGGCAAAAACGGAAAATAAAAATAAAAAACATCAAAATGCTTGTGTTTCCTGCACTGCACTGGCACTGCTGGGTCAGACCCATCCAGGAGGGAGGAGACAACAGCACTGGGACTGCGGGAGCATCCCAGGCTGTGAGCACTCGTATCCCACCCAAATGAAGCAGTGGGGAGCAGCTCCTGACTGCTTCGGCTTCTGGTGCTCGGTGTCCAAGTGATCCCTGTGAGCCAAACCCAAAATCCCAGTTCCTCTCCTCGCTGGCAGCCCGCGGGTCCTGCTCGCTCTCGCACTGCCACGGCAGCCCAGGGATGCCAGGGCCACGAGTGCCAGCTGCCCGCAGGAGCAGGGAAGATTCTTGTGGCAGTTTTGGGGCTGGAAAGGGATATTTGCAGCCTGGAAGTCGTTCCCAGACTCTGAAAGCATGGCTCCTCTCCCAGTGCTGCTGGGATATTCCCAATTCCTCCCTCCCTCCCCGCCAGTGGAAGGAACCTCCTGTTACCCAGCTCCCTCCCCCTGCTCCACTTGCAGCCCTTCTGCTGCTGGGGGCTGCAGCACGTGCTCCCCCCACCCAGCAATGTCCCTCACGCAGCCAGCAGGGACCTGGCCGGAGTTTGGAAGAGCTCCTCACCCTTCCAAGGTTATCTGCTCCCAGGGAAGGCTCCTCCATCCCACCTTCTGCTGCTCCCAAAAAGAGCCCCCAGCTCTCCCCAGGCCCCGTATCCATCTGGGCTCAGCACTGTGTGCCTTCTCCAGCAGTCAGGCTGATCCCAGATCCATAACACACTTGAATAGCTCACCCAGTTAATGGCAGAGCTGCCAGCAGGCAAATCTGTCCCCTCAGCATCAGCAGCAAAGCCAGAGTGAAGCAGTTGCCTTTTTTTTTTTCCCTCTCCTTTTTAAATCAATGGCGAGGCCACATGGTCCATCGGTGGGATCTGGAGACCAGGAGCCATCTCCAAGACAGAGCTGCTGGCTTGGCTGCCTGTCACAGCTCTCCTGCCACAAGGTGACATTCCCCCTCCATCCTCGCTGCCCCAGGGAGCCGCCTGGATTAACGGCCCGGGGGCTCTGGAAACCTGAGTGCCGGGAGTTAGGAGCCGGGTTCATACCAGGAGTTCCCTCCCCTGCTACAGAGATTAATCACCGCCGCAAATGCAAGCCGGGGCTGGGCTCCGCGGCCCCAAAGCGCGGCGCAGCTGGAGCCGAGCCGAGCCGAGCTGAGCCGAGCCGAGCCGGCTCCCCGCGCTGCTGCCGCGGCTGCCGGCAGAGCCCGCACCTCCAGCGCTGTGGAAAAAAAAAGCATCGTGCCAAGGGCTGGTTCCGAGTGCCCGTGTGCCCAGGAGCCTGCCTGTGCTGCCTCCTCCCGGGGGGATTCACCAGCTCTGCTCCAGCCCGGGGGAGCTCGGCCCCCGTGGGCACAGCCTGGTTACAGCCCTTTATCCTTAAACCCCCGGTTAAACGCAGCAAGAGCCCCAGCCCTGCACCGAGGATCCATCCCTCTCCATCCCACCAGAGGTGCCCCTGCCTGCTGGGAAGCTGCAGCTGGAGAACACCGAGCCCAGCACTGCCCACCCTGCCCAGCCCCAGGGGCACCCACCTGTGACCCCAAACTGCTTCCAGGGGCTCTTGCCCTGAGCTGAGCCAAGCTCTTCCCAGTCAAACCAGCCCTCCCAACAGCTGCCTGCCCGAGAGGAGAATGGAGATCTCCTTTCCCAAGGGGACAGGGACCATCCCCGTGATGCTCTGTTTGGCTGCTCTGGAATGCCTTCTTTCTGTCCCTCTAACATCCAAAACAACCAGATCATTTTCACCACACCATTTTCCCAGCCCCAAGCAGAGCTGTTTCCCAGGCTGCCGGAATCCTTTACAACCCCCAGAGGATCAGCAAACGATTTTTCACTCTTCCCTTTGGTGTGGAGAGAAAAAGGATCTCAGCTCAATCACAATTAGAGCGAACTGCGGCTCGCAGGCAGGGCAAGCTGCGGTTCCACTGTGTGACAGGAATGATCTAATCAGGCACCGGGTCAGATGGCCAAAAAACAAACCCCTGCAGAGATGATAACGGCTCACTCCTGCCCGGGCTGAGCTGGCTGAGAGCACCGCGCCTGGGGAGCACAGGGAGGGGGGGATGGAGATCACACAGCAGCACAGGCACCACAGCACCTCTGACTGTGCCTGGCCTTCCTCCTGGGGGGAGGAGGAGGAGGAGGACTCCCACGGGTCCCTGCTGAGGGTGGCAAACCACCTCCCCAGCCGGCAGGGTGGGTCCGTGCCAGCTCCCCGGGGTGGAGGAGCAGGGGCAGCTGCTGGGGGACACCCCATCCCTCTCCAGCTCCCAGCCCCAGGGGCCCCCATGCCCCAGAGCTCCCCAGGCAGGCCCAGGGGCCGCAGTGCCAGTGGAGGGTCCCACTGCAGCACTGGCACCAGAAGGGAAAAATAATTTGCCTTCTCAGGAAACCCTTGCTCTGCCCTCCCCAGGTCCCCCTCTGCTGCCCCACCTGCTCCTCACCCTGAACCAGGGAGGCTGCAGGTTCAGGGGGGCTGGACACCACAGATTAGATTGCATCTGTCTGGGTATAAATAATTTACTGCTTGATGGTCAGAGTGAATTTAATTAGTTCTTGTTCTCCTGATAGAATCAGTCCACCGCTGCTAAAGCATTTCACTCCGAATTAGCCTGAGAAGCACTAACAAGGCAGCGCTAATTTTACACACACAACATCCCCCACAGTCTCTGAAAATACAGCTCCACAGAGCAGGGAGCAGCCCCAGGGGGCTGGGAGAGGGGCAGCATGGGGGATGAACCCGGGCACAGCCTGGCCAAGGAGGGATGTGGGGAGCTGGCACAGGTGGGCACCAGCACACAAACCCCATCCCTTCCCCTTCCCTCACTTCCAGTTCCCCAGGGATTTGGAGAGGGGGCAAGGGGCAGGGAGCCTGTGGCTGGCAGGGCTGATGCTGCTGCCTGCCAGGTCCCCTCCTGCCTGGGGAGGGGCTCTCTGCCAGCTGAGAGCCCACCTCAGCCTCTTCCTCCAGCTCCTGGGGTCATGCCAGGCCACTGCTGCTGGAATTGCTGCCACAGCCTTGGAGCAGCACCAGCACCGTCAGCGCTCCAGGGGGATGTGTGCCTGCTCACCTGGAAGGGAGAGTGGGGGGGGAACGGGGGGCAGCTGCAGGAGATGGGCACAGAGTGCTGTGCAGTGCCAGGTCTTGGCACCCCCAGCCCCAAGAGAGGGCTCTGGCACCCCACACTCAGCACCCTGTCCAAGGCCAGGCTGCACACTGACCTCGTCCAAGCCGGAACCAGCCTAGGAGGGGCTCAGGCAGGACCCAAGGCGTGGAAGGGGGGCAGCAAGGCCCCTGCCCCACTGGCTGCACCACCCCAGACTGAGCAGCACAGTCCCCAAACCCGCGGTGTTCCTGCAGGCACCCCCCTGGAACATCCCCAGCCACCTTCCCTGTGCCCAGACAGGAGCCCCGGGCTCTCCTCTAAGGACGGAGCCGCTGTGCCCGCGGCGCTTCCCAGCTCCTGCCTCCCTGCTCTGACCTCCCCTGTCTCAGCAGGATTTATGGTGCCCATTAAGAGCCTGCCCGAGCCGCCTCCCGCCGGGCCCAGCTGGCACCACGGCCACACCGAGCCCTGCTGGTGACCCCCGAGCCCTCTGAGCAGCGTGGGGTGACACCCCCCAGTCACCAGCGCCCCTGCAGACACATCCGGGGCATTCCCACCCAAACTGGGATTCTGGGATATGGGACTGCATGGAAAGGCTCCAACAGAACGATGCTTTGGGCTGTGCCAGAGGGAACCTGCCTGGCAGGACCATGGGGGAACTGATGCTCCTGCTGATTGCCACCTGGAGCAGAGGCACCTCACCACAGGTGTCCCCCAGCAGCCTGGTGGCCACCACTCCTGCTGGCACAGCCACAGTCCTGCACACCAACAAACCAGCTTGATCTCCCCAGCTGATGGGCAACGCTCTGAGCTGCCAATCCCCCCTCCATAAATCACCTGCAAAAGTGAGGTGCCCACAGCCACTGGCAGGTGCCAGGAGCCCCCTGGGCAGAGGCCACCCCTCAATTCACCCCAGCCCGTGGCTGCTGAGCACTGGTGCCCCAGACAGGGATCATCCCCAGGGCACAGCAGCACAGGGGGAGCAGCATCCCCCCTGCTTCCCATTTTTTCCTCCCTCCACGAGTTCATCCTCTGCCCAAGTCTCTCCCCCAGCAGGAGCAGCCCGCCCAATCTCACCCTCTCTCCTATTTACGCATAAGCCAGGCTGACAACTCCTCTTCATCACGGTGTCAGAGCCTTCCTCGGCAGCCATGCATCTCTAGCAGGACAGCACCATAAATATTGCATAGGAGGTGTTGCTAATCTAGTTACAGGCTCAGCCTCTCACGCTCTTCCATCAGGAAGCCTTGGATTGAAATTGAAGTGTATTAGTATAATTTTATCAGGTTTTATTAAGCCTGGGGTCTCACGTTTTTGATATATAGTTTTAATTAAATTTTAAGTCAAAGAATGCAGTTGTTCATATTTTATCTCGCCGTGGCACGACGGGAGGAGGCAGTTAATCAGCACGCACCAAAACATCCCTCGCCCGTGATGAACGGGAGCAAACTTTGCCAGCAGAGCCCAACTTCCCTCCCTCTCCCACAGCCCAAGGGAGCCCCCGCCCAGCTCCACCAAACATCCCCTCCTGCGCCCTGCTGCCCTCCCGTGCCAGCTCCCCGAGGGGCACTCCCAGGTGGGAGGAGGGAAAAGGCTCCGACTGAGCAGGGAGGAGGGGAGGCGGCCCCGGGGCAGCTGGCACCGGGGGCTGCTCCCGGCTGGGCTCAGCAGCAGCAGCTGCCACCGGCAGCAGGAGAGCAGGCAGGGACCCAGGAGCAGGGACAGAGCCAGGGGCTGGCTCCAGCACCAGGAGGGACCTTCAGCCTCCCCTCAGGGCAGCCAGGGCACTCTGAGCTGAGCCATGTGCCGTGGCCAGCCGGGATAGTTCCCTCCATCCTGGGAAAAGGGAATTGCAGCCCTCAGCTGCGGGCACTGCCCACGCCTACAGAGCGTCCCCAGGGGTGCAGCAGCCCCTCGGGGATGGTACAGCCCCCAGCAGCTGCCAGCTGCACTTCAGAGCCAGGAGCATCACCAGCATGGTGCCCTTCTTTCTGCTAGGAGCAGTCTGGGGACACAAACATCGAGCTCTGCGCCTTCTGCCAGCAAGAGCAGATGCCATCACAGCTGGCACTGCCGCCATCCTCACCTCGTGGCTCCCTGCCCAGGGCGGGCTGTGACTCCCCAGGGACACAAGGCCACAGTGGTGGCAGATTGCTCCCAGCTCCTTGGGAAAGGCTGATTCATCCTGGCTGGAAGGAGCCTCAGCACAAGGCAGAGCAGAGGCAGCTCACCCACCCCCAGCTGGGCACTGTGACACGTCTGGCTGCAACTGTGCCCTCTCCATGCACGGCTGGGGCAGCACAACTGCATCCCAGCCCCTGGTACCCTCCCAGCTGGAGCACAGCAAACCCTCTGCTGGCAGCTCCAGCCGGGCTGGGGTCTCCAGAGACCTGACCTAGAGCATCACCCACCCAGCAGCAGAGCTGGGGGAATGGGGGCTTTGGGGACGCAGACAACACCCCCACACATGTGCCACCACAGCCTTAGCTGGGGCCAGAGACCTCAGAGGAATCCTGAGCATGGAAACAGCTCAGCCCAGAAACATCTCAAGTCCTGGAGCTTCCCTGGTGGGGAAAGCACAAGAGCTGAGCACAGACCTATCCCTCCCAGCTGAGATGCTGAAAAAAATTATCATCAAACTTGCCAGAATGTACTCAATTAAAAACCATTTGTAATGCTATTACATTAAAAAAAAAAAAAAGTCTCATATTTCCCCCATGGAGGTCCCCACCTGGAAGAGCAGCAGAAACCACCGAGCACAGCACTACAGGTGACAGGGACAGCCCTGCCAGCGACAGCCACATCACCAGAGCACCCCAGCAGGGCCAGCTGCCCACGGACCACGGTGGGCCCAGGGGGGTAAGGGACCACAGGAGCTCTCAGTGCTCCCCAGGACTGCTCAGCCTGCCAGGTCTGTCCTGGGAGCAGCTGAGGCTCACAGCCAGTGTGACAAAACACAGCAGTGACGTCCTTGTACGAGGAGGGAGGGAATCCCAGGACAAGCAGGAATGGTTCTGCTCATCAGCTGCAAGACTGATAGACTTAGGGGGTGGGGAGCACGCTTTGCATTTCCTTCCCTCTCCTTTGCAAAGAAACAGGGATTTGGGGTTGGATTTGAGCTTCATCCAGAAGAAAATAATTTCCTTCAAAAAGAATGTTGGATTGCTGAACAAGCTCTGTCCCTGCTCCCATTGGAACAGGAGAGGCACAGAGAGAGTTTCAGGCCGAGCAGCCCTGCTCCTGCTGCATCACAGTGTGTGGGTTCCCTACCCTGGGGCCCAAGGGCACCTCAGCCTGACAGGAGGGACACCCTGGGCACAGGAGCCCCAGCACAGCCAGCACTCAGCCCTGAGACTGCACCAGCAAAGGCTTCCCACGACCGGGGGCTGCAGTCATCGCTGCTGGGGGGCTGCAGCCATCGCTGCTGGGGGGCTGCAGCCCCCAAACCCACAGCCCCAAGCCCACACAGCGAGGCAGCTGCCCACGGGCATCCCGCCACCCACCCTGGCACTGCCAGCAGCTGTGGGTGCTGTGGTGCCACCAGGGCCCCGTGGGTGCCTGTGCCGAGGCTTCAGCTAAATTTGAGCTGGGCAGCGAAGAGCAGGGCAGCAGAGCTCACTGCGTGCCACTGAAGGCGAGTATTTACATCCTGCCCGCCGCAGCATCCCTTTGTAAGGCACGGAGCGCGTACAGGCAGGGCTGTCACTTCAGCCGTGTGTTACAAGTGTTTGATATGGAGATTTTGGCAGTGGGAATGGATGTACCTCGCTGAGAGGTTTATGTAAAATGACAGCATCTGGAAAATGAAGCACTCAGATATTAAAAAAAAAAAAGGAAGAAGAAAAGAAAAGTACAAACAAAAGGGAGGGAGGGGAGGCCTTCGCTGCACGAGGCCAAAGCAGAGCTCTCCTCCCCGCTGGCCCCGAGCAGCTGCCACCCAGCACAGCAGCGGCGCAGCACCGACCCCACCAGCTCGGCTGGGCTGGTTCGGCTCCACACCGCCGGAGCTGCCCCATTTCCATCCCATCCCTCCTCCCCCTCTCCCCTGTTTACGGGCTGTGCCTTTCATCGCCGCTGCGCGTGGGCGTGGGCGGGCGGCAGGAGGAGGATGCCCGGCAGCGCTGCTGTCAGCGGGCCGGGAACGCGCTGCGACTCCTGCCTGGGACGAGGGACGCAGCACCAACAGCGCCGGGCACCGCCGGGGCCCCTCCCCGGGCTGGGACTGCGGGTGCCAACACTCCCGGAGCCACAGCTGGGACGGGGGATGCGGCGCCCCCGGAGCCGGGCAGCGGCCGGTCCTCTGTCACCCTGTCACGGTGCCATGCCGGGGACGGTGCTGAGCTCCACACCCGTCAAAGAGTCTGCACTGGCAGATGCTGCTGGTGGAGACACTGCAAGGGGAATGGATCCCACCTCCAGACAGATCCAGACCCGTTTCCTGGGGAGTGAGGAGCGTTTGCTCCCTCACTGACCCTCACCACTCACCTCAGCCGACTGCAGCTGCGGCAGCGAGGCACAGATGAGCCCCCCCAGCAGGGCCATCTCACCCAGCAAGGAGCGAGGCAGCAGCACCCAGGAGACTGGAGTCTGGCTCATCCTTCCAAAGGCACAGCCAGCTCCCTCCCTTGGCTTTACACCCTCCTCCACCCCCGTGCCCAGCAGGGGGATCCATGCCATGGCCGAGGTGGAAGCAATTCCTGCTGCAGCTATAATGATCCATAAAGAAGCTGACTTGTTTCTTACCTCTCTGAAATGAAGGATGGTGATTACCCTCCATCCCAGTCCACAAAGCCTAATCCAAATTGATGGCCTCCCAGAGATTGCTTCTCTTGCCTCTCACCAATCCAATACCCAGCTCCCCTACACACATCTACTCAGGAGCAAAACGTCAGCGTAATTCATGCAGGCTGCGGCTGGAAAGGCCATTTATCCTGCAGGAAAGGCTCCTGGACAAGACATTACATTAACAGCACGTTAGGGAGAGGTGGCAGTGCCAGCCTCGCTCCTCCAGGCCACAGGCAGCAGGGCAGGCCCTGCTCCAACCCCCTCAGGGAGGAACCCCTGCAAGGGACCCCTCTGCAAGGTGTGGAGGTGCCGAGGAGCAGCAGAGCTGGGCGCAGCTCTGGCTCGCTATAAATATCCTGGAGCAGGACTGACAACAAAGGCAGCAGCTGAACCAGCACCATGCACGCCAGCAGCACAGCACAGCCACCCAGGGAGGCACCCCGTCTGTCCCACACCCCAGGGGACCTGGGGGAAAACCCTCTCTGATGTCCCGTCCTGGGCAGGAGCCTGGCACACGTGTGTTTGCCCCCCGGGCACAGCGGGACCTGCAGGTGCCCCAGCAGCAGGGCAGGCAGCAGGGGAGCCTCAGCCACGGGCCCAGGACAGAGCCCCTGGGGATGGCAGGGGTGTCCCTGGAGCACGAGGGTCGGGCTCCACTTCACCGAGAGCCTCTGCCGACCTTGGGCATCGCTGAGCGGGAGCCCCGGGGCTCCGGGCAGGGCAGTGGGGGCTCCCGCACGTGTCTGCCCTGCCTTTGCTGCTCCCATCTCCTCATCGTGCTGCAGCGCAGGTGTGCGCTGCGCTCGGAGCCCCGCCGGGAGAGCCGGCTCTCTAATTACACAGATAACAGCAAATGATGACAACAGACCACCGCGGGGACCGGCGGGGCCGCTGCCGCTCCCGCAGCGCGGCTCCGGCCGTGGACAGCTCTGTGCTCGCTCCCCGCAGCCCTGGGGATGCGGCCACGGAGAAAAAAACAGGAGAGGGAACGAGGGAGGGAGGGGAGTGGGGTCTCTTCACCTGCTGCCCACTGCAGCCTTTCTTCATCCCCAGCACCGCACTCGGCTGCTCCCTGCACACCCACGAGAGGTTCCATCCATCGAGACGGGCGGGAGGGAGGGAAATGTGCCCTGGGCAGGGTGAGGCCAAAGCCACGGCACCATCTGCCCTGGGGGCACCGGAGCCCTCAGCTGCAGGTGCAGGGGCACCCTCGGCACACAGCACCCACAGCCAGCACCACGGCAGGGCAGGGGGCGCACGGAGCCGGCACACCCCATCCCAGGGAGGGACACCCATCCCGGCTCCGGCACCGACCCAGCGCCCACCTCAGCCGAGGGAAATGCCTGTGGTGAGCAGCTGGAAGAGGCTGCGCCGAGCCGGGGGAGCCCGGGCAGCCTGACTCACCGGCTGCCATCGCTCCCACCCCGCCGCAGGCGGGCGGCTGCGCCAGGAGGGCTGAGCAGGGATGCAGGAGGGGGGGGGGCTACGGGGAGGGTATCCCCGGAGAACAAGGAAAACAAACCCAAACTCGAGCGATATTCACGGAGCCAGCACAGCCACCAACGTGCCCGACCAGCAGGAGGATCCCGAGCAAAGCCAGGAGGACCCAAGTGATGCTCCAACCCCTCATCCTCCCCAAAATTCTTCTCGAACCAGATGTGCCCTCAGCGCCAGGCTTCGGTGCATGCACGCGCATGTGTTTTCATCCCAGTCTTTAAATGAGGTCTTTGCTGAGAATTTACAATTCCCTCATGGCCTCAATCTTGCAAAGATTGCTTTTTTAACACTGTTGGGCTTTAATTCTAATGAGCCTCCTCTTTATTACAGAACCAGGTCACATTGCCTTGACACTGCGAGAAAATCTTTCATCGGGAAGGAAAATGGAGAAGGGAAAAGAGAAATAAAGGAAGGGAGGAGGAGGAAGAAGACGGGGAGACCAACAGAAGCTGCTCCCCTGAGCCCGGGGACTTTGTGAGCCCAGGGAGGAGCCGGCGGGCAGGGGGGCAGAGCCTCCCCGCAGCGCCGCTCGCACCCCGGACGCGCAGGATTATTTCTGGTGCGGCTTCACTTCCCACGCAGCCTCCCACCCTCCGCTGCTGAAAACGCCAAGAGGAGCAGGGGGGAAGCTTGACAAAACTTTGACAGAATGAGGACAGAGTCCAGCCCTGCCCGGACAGACGGCCAGCACGGCCAGCCCGCGCAAGGTGCGCGGTACCTGGCGGGAGCCGCGGGGACGGGGCGGCGCAGCAGCAGCACCAGGCACCGCCAGTCCCGCTGCCCCTGCCGGCAGAGATCACAGCCCCGCATGGCAGGGTGCAGCACAGCTTCACTTGGCCATCCAACACCTGCTCAAGCGGCCACTGCCCCTTCTGGAGGCTCCAGCACCGAGCAGGGGGGGGGTTGCTGCCTCCCCGCTCCCCAGCCCCTGGGCTTTGCCCGGCTCGAGGCACATAATCACAAAGCGCCCTGTCAGTGTCTCACATCACGGCCATCGTCACAGAAACAGGCTGATCTCACACCCCACTGGGGTCCCCCGTGCCCACCTCTGTCACCTCCCAGCGCTGGATCAGGGGCAACTCATTTGGGACTCATAAAACCCCCTGCCTCCGCTGGCTCCTAGGCAGCGAGGCCCTGTCAGCCAAAGCACCGTGGGACAGGACTCAGGGCACTGGCCCCTGCTCCCAGCGCCTCCCAGCAGCCCCAGTGCCTCCCGTGCCAGCTTGGTGTCACACAGGGGGAGCACCCAGGCTGTGCTGGGGCACAGCAGTGTGTGACCGAGGCACATGTCATGTCACCAGTGACACCACAGAGCAGCCTCCTTGCCCACCTGCTCCAGAAAATGTGCTCTTGGACAGCCCAGGCTGAACTTTACCACATCAAACAGCTCGAGCAGGAGCCTTTTCCAGGGTGGGCAGAGGGACAAGGCTCCAAACGCCAGGATGACAGTGGGGGAAGGCCAGGGCTGCTCCAAATGTAGATGTTTAATTCTCAACACTGGCAGCTGCACTCAAGGCAGGAGAGGCAGGGAAGCCATGCACAGGGGTAACCATGGCAACTTCACGGAAGTTAAATAAAAACTTCTTTAAAAAAAGCTAACGAGGTCCCTGAATCATGCTTTATCAGCTGTGTTGCTATAAAGATCGAGATCCAGCCAGCTCAGGATTCCTAATTACTCCTGCAATATACTGGAGAGAGCTTTATTTAAAAAAAACCCTGGCTATGCACGGAACAATTTGGGCCTCTCTCATGCCGGGATTTGCACAGTTGGTCCATGAAGCACCTTCCCAGATGGATCTGCTGCTCAGAGCCTTCCCAGCCTGCTCGGGGGGCTCTGGAGCTGCACCCCAAGCCCTGTTCTTGTCGGGGGGACCCAGGGAGAGCCCCACCAGTGCTGCTGCCACATCCTGCCGTGCCAGCACAGCACTGCCCCAGGAGCACCCCGTGCACCCACCTGGGGCTGCATCCTGGCTCTGGGTGCCTGCAGCAGGGGCTGCCCACAACCCCTGGCACAGGGGATGGTCCCCAGCATCACCAGCAGCCTGCATGCTGAACACCTGCACACAGAGCCCTGCAGCCCTGAGCCTGCCAGAGAGGGACTCGGGCACCAGGGCAGGGACACCCTGACCTCAGGGACCACCATGCCAGGGCCAGAAAGCAGCCAAGGCAGTGTCCACCCCCAGCAGCTCCCGTCCCTAGGGCACAGAGCTGCCATCACTGCCCACGAGCCAAAGCACAGCTCCTGAGAGCTCCCTAAACCCTTCTTCCTGCAGAACAAGCTCTTGGACAAGCCCAGTAAGGCCTGGGGAGCAAAGAGACCCTCCCAGCCCACAGACAGACTGTGCTGGAGCACACCCACCCATCAGCGATGGCCCAGCACTGCTGGGGAAATCCCATCAAACCCCATTTCCATCACCAGAGGCTGCTGGAGGACCCTGCAGAGCCAAAGGTTTGCCAGCAGTGAGCAGGGAGCCCCCAAACCCAGGGACACAGGACAGCAGTGCCATCACCCCCGGCTGTTCCCTCCTGCCCCCACACAGCCTGAGCCCCAAAGAACTCGGGGGCACCAAGAGCTCCCTGACCCAGCTGGGCACAGAGCCCTGAACCACCACGCTGAGCCAGCATGCAGGGCTCTCTGCTAGGGAGAGGGCTGCATCATGAGCAGCTTTAAAGGGTTATTTGAGGCTTTATTTTCACAGCTTATGCTAAGAGTGAGTTATAAGTATTATTTACTATATTTTTAAACTCGTTTAATTTAAGCTGATTCTGAATGGAAATTAGAATCCAATTAAAATGTGGGGGGAATGTCAGTGTTTTGAAGCAGATTATTAAGAAAGCTACATTAAACATGTTGGAAGCATAAATATTGGGGAACAAGTTCTATATTTACAAGAGGATTTATTCAGCTAAGAAGTATCATCCATGGCCCAGGAACTGAGGAGCCCGTTATCAAGGTCAAGATTTTATCAGCAGGTCTCAGATTCTCACATCTGTGTTTCACCCAGAGCATGATTAAGAGTTTAGAAGCCTGGAAAACTCTCCCTTTTGCTCCAGCTCCTGCTTTAGAATTAATTGTTTATTGATCCAACAGGAGGAAAATATTCTCTCTTGCTGCAGAGGAGCTGCCTGGAGCTGAGCCTGTTGTCAAAAGCTGTTTTATCACTTCCATAAATTCCAGCTGTGGTGACTTCCTCAGCTTCAATAGCCCTGTTTCTCCACACACACTCACAGATCTCTCTGGTAACTCTGGCAGATCACAGCTCCCAGGCCAGAGCCCACATTCCCACTTCCAGGAGCCCCCAGACCCAGCAGGCTGCCCAGGGGGAGCAGCAGTGGCTCCATTCCAAACCCACGAGTGCAGGTCCTCCTAAATCCCACGGTACCCCCAGCTCCTGCCCAGCAGGAGAGGAGGGAACCTGCTGGGGCTTGGAAACCCCCATCCTCATCCCAGCATCTCACACCTCCCACACCAGCACCAGCCCAAACTCCAGAAGAGCCCTTTTTTTTTTTTTTTTTTTTTCCCCAGGGAGAAAAGCATCCCAGAGGGGAAATGGGGCAATCTGGCAGGGTCCATGGGAGTGTGCACTTCCTTCCACCTCTGGGAAAAAACCAGCTTTTCCCAGGCAGGAAACCCTGTGGATCCCCTTCCTCCCACCCAGGATCCATCCTCTCAGCCCCTGAACCTCCCAGGTGACAAGGGTGGCAGCAGGAGAGGACACATCCACAGTGGGTAGTGGAACAGGAAAAGGGATCCTGCGCTCCTGTGTGTGTTTGTACCCGTTAGAAATTCAATCTTGTCTCGTCAGGAGGAGACAAGGATGCCTGGAGCATCTGCGTGCGAGTGCAGCGAAGGGGAGAGCTGCCTTCAGACTGCTTTATTGGGGTTCAAAATAACTGGAGACTCAGTAACTAACAAAACGACAGATTTTGCTTCCTCATCTGGTACCCCAGCCTGTCAATTAATCTGCAGGAACACAGATCCCAAAATACCTCCAACAATTCCAGCAGAAAGCACTGGAACAGCACCAACAGCAGCCCGGACAGCGAGAGGAGGAGGAAGGAGAAGCTGCTGTCAGCAGCAGCGAGCAGCCCAGCCCAGCCAGGGATGGAGCAGCCCCATGGAAGAGCTCTGGCCTGGCAGCAGCTCCCTGGTGGTGCCCAAGGAGCTCCAGGCACAGCCTCAGCCGCAGCTCCATGACTGCAGCACCTCCAGCACAGCCCCTCCAGCTTGCCCTGACCCAAACCTGCCCCCCAGCTCCCCTTTCTCTGCCACGGCCCTTGGAGAGGAGCAGATCTGCCAGAAGGACTCATTACCCACTGAGCTCTCACCCCGTAAGGCTGTAAATTAAAAGAGAACTCAAATAAATTACGGAACTTCCCTCATGCCTTTTATTATCTCAATAACCTTCAGAGGGATTTATCCACCGTCAGCTGAGCAGCTGAGAGCTGCACTGACAAACTAATTCAAGCAGTGCACAGCTGAGAGCCTTCACCCACCAAAGCAGGAATTTGGCCCAAGCTGCTGGAGAGGGCACTGAGGGGACCCTCACCCCCCCCAGTGCCTGAACACAGCTGGCTCAGCCCCAGCAGTGCACTCCCCCCTCCAGCTGGGGAGATTCTCCTCAGCCACGGTGGCAGAAGAACTCAACTGTCCCATCCTGGGTGGCACAGAGAAATCCTGCAGGGCAGGGTGGCAAAGCAGCAGCGTGCAGGGACAGGCTCTGCCACCAGCACAGGCTGCCCAGCCGTGCCAGCGCCTGGGATGTCACCCTGGTAATTCAGAACGACACGTTCCAGTGACAGGGGATGGAGAAACAGTGAACGGGAAAGGGGAAATGCCCAGCCCCTGTCACAGAGGGGCTGTGTGAGCGTGGAGCATGTGGAGGGCACCCTGCTGACCAAGGCTGGGGGACAAGGGCTGCCAGAGGGGGTTTTCCAAAGGGGGCATGGCAGAGAGCAAGGGTCAGTATCCTAAAACATCCTAAAACTTCCCAGGCTGCCCAGGAGCAGCAGGAAGGGAGGAGAGGCACTGCCACAGCCCTGCCACCAAGCACAGGGTGCCCAGCAGAGATGCCAGCCTCGCACCAAGCAGGCTCCCAGGGAGGTGCCTGTCACTGGCACCTCAGTCCTGCAGTGCCCGTCCCCACAGCACGCCCAGGCTGCCAGGGAGGAGCAGGAGCTGCCACTGCCAGGCTGGGGCTTCCCAGCCCCTCTATCCCCAAAAGCAGCCAGCAGAGGTTCACAGGCTGCTGCAGTTGTGTGCCTGGTGCCAGGGCTCTCTGCTGTGCCAAACAGCCACACAGACCACTCCAAAGGAGGTGGGGGGAAATAAAACTCTTCAGGATTTTCTGTGAACCAACAAACAGAGCCTCAGCACCTCTCCCCAGAGCCAGGAATGAGCCACGACCAACAGCCAGGCCCAGGCAGCCCTGCCAGCCCCAGCCACTGCAATCAGCCCTCCCTGAAAATTAGCAACTCCAGGCTCTTTCTCCATCTGTTAGCCAGAAAAAAACAGCCTTAATTTCTTGCTTTGTGAGGCTTTATCAAGCCTCGACCATTTTAGCCTGAAAACAGGAAGCTGTTTGGGAAGCAGAGTGCCTTCATCTTTGCACTGTACCCAGCACAGCCAGGCCTCCAGCTCGGGGTATGACCAGATTGCAAACAGCACCAGGCAGCAGGACGCACCCCCAAAGCACTGAGAGCTGAACCAAAAGCCCTAGACACCCCAGAGAATGACGGGCACGCTAGAAGGGAAAATGAACAGGGCACCCACCACTGGTGAGCAATGCCCAGCCTGGGCTGTGCCCCCAGGGCACAACGCAGCAGCCAGAGCTGCCCTGCACTGCCAGGCATCGCTGGAGGCAGCGAGCGAGTGCCAAAGCTTCGCCAAAAGCAGCCGAAAATAGCTGGGATTGTTAATGTCACGCTCACTGGAGTGAGAAGCTGAGAAATCCCTGCTCCCCCCATCCCTCCGCCTGCACACACGAGCGCTGCCAATGCCGTGCCAGGCTGCTCCCCCAGCTCTGGGCACTGCCCTGGCAGGGCCTGCCCCACACCGCCGCTCTTGGCTTCAGGCGTGCCCTGACACCCTCGGGGGTGACGCTGTGAGCGAGGAGCAGCTCCTGGCACGCACAGGAACCAGGAAAACGGCTGGAGAACGGCACCGAGCACTTCCACACGGATAACGGCACCGGGTGGTCACACGCACCACACACAAAGCCCAGGGGACCCCCGAGGGGCCTTGGCCATGCACCCGCCCCTCCCGGCGCATGAGCCCCGCACGTACCTGCGCTGGGAGCCCGTCCTGCAACGCAATTCCCGGAGACGGGCAGGAATTCAGGAGAAGAACAGCCCAGGGACAGCTGCCTCGCCTGCCTGGCTCTGCCCCACAACTGGCCCAAGACCCTCTCTTTCGCCTCCTTTATCCAGACTCCACCTCAACCGACTTTTTCCTACAAATTACCCTCACCAGGAGGCTGTGATGACCGCTCGCGCCAGGTTGTTAGCAGATGTCCCTAATTAAGGGGCATAACGAATTCTTAGCACAAACTTAATGAGGCCCTGGCATATCGCGCGTCGCCCCTTGACCGGGCCGGCTCAGCCACGAACCCTCACGGGCTCCGGCAGCGCCGCCGCAGAAGCGGATCCTGGAGCGCAGCGGGGACCGCCCGGTGCCGAGGTGGACGCTGCCACCCCGGCCTCCCCCGCTCCGCCGGGAGCCGCCAGCCTTCCCCTGGGATGCGCTCCGGCAGCGCCGCCCCGGGGCTGCCGCCGCGCCTCCCGCTGCGGCTCGCTCCCGGTGGGCATCCCTCCCCAGAGCCGCCCCGGCGGAACTTCGCCGCCCCCGCCCGCCGCCCCCCCGCTCCCCTCGCCGGTGCCGCCGCCCCCGGTAACTCACGCGCTCAGACGTCCCCGCCGCGGCGGCGCAGGGCGGCCGCGGGTCCCCGCCCGCCGAGCGGCATCTCCCGAGCAGCGGCGACCGGGGCGGCCCGGTGGCGGCTCGGGCTCTCCGGGCTGGCTCGAGCTCTCCGGGCTGCGCTCACCGGGCCGCCTCGCACGCGGCTGCGCCCGCGCCACCGAAGCCACGGAGCGCGCGCGCCCGCCCCCGGCCCCGCCCCGCGGCTGCCGCCCCCCGCCCGGGGTCCCCTCCCTCCCTCCCTCCCTCTGCGGGGAGACCCGAGCGGGATGGGGGGGTCGGGACCCTCTGCCCGCTCCGCACACGCTCCCGCCGCTGCGCCAGGAAAAGAGCCGCGTTTTGTCGGTTTCTGCCCCAAAAAACGAGCCCCCAGCAGCGGCCCCGGCACGGAGCGGGCTGCCCGGGGCTTCCTCCCGGTTCCTCCTCGTCCTCAGCAGCACCGGGGACTGCGGCCCCGCGCGTGGCGAGGAGCAAAGACCCCTGGACAAGCCGGACCAGGGACACCGATTCCATCGCTGTGCATCCACCGGGACACCGGGCGGGATGCCCGGGCTCGCGTCAGCCCCTGGCAGGACGGGAGCGGGGAAGGGGATTTCCAATCCTCACTGCAAACACTGGGAAACGCGAGGCGGTGCCGGGAGCCCACAGGATGCGGGTCTGGAGCATCCCCCAGACTCACTAAAGCTCCGTGCGTGTCTCAGCCCCTTACCCTTTCTCCCCTTTCAATCACTTGTAAGGATCTCCGGGCAGCGATCCGGGCATCCCCACCGCAGCTGGAAGCTTCCCGGGGTGTTATGCAAGAGCAGACCTCTGGCATTCACGGCTCTCTCGCTCTCCGGCTGCTCATCTCCTCCCCTGGGAAGCCGGCAGACCTGCGCTATCGGACCGAGCAGAGCCCGGCTGTCAGCGGTGCTGCTCTGCTCCTTCCTGGGCTCGCTGCCGGGAGCTTCCATCCCGGAGAGAGCCGGGAGCCGCTCTGGCAGCCAAACCTCCTGAACCCCACCGGCCTAGGGGATGTCACAGTGCTGTGACAGTGACCTGCTCCTGCTGGCGTTCCTGGAAGGGGCTCAGCACTTTTTCCCGGCTCAAACGATTTATTTGTGGTTCCCAATAGTTAAAACTGTGGTGAAGCTCCTCAAGATCTATTTCGTGAGAAACATCTGGAATATTTACAGCCTGCTGGAGCAGGAAGTTATCTGCCATGACTTTAGCACAGGGTCATCTCTGAGACTTTCTCAGGCTCCTGCAGAGCCCCCCAAACCAGGCACTGCTCCCCTTCCCTCCCCAGGGCTCTGAAGCCCACTCTGGAGAAAACCATCAGGGTTATGAGGAGCCAGCACGTGAGTGAGGACCGTGAACACCCGGGCTGCGCCTCACCCATCCCCACATCTATTTTGTATGATCCGCGGGTATTTTTAGCCCTCGGGGCCGCGGCAGCCTTGTTCTCCCGACAAAGGCAGCCAGGCCCGCTCTCGGCTCGGCCCCGCTGCGCCGCTTCCTCACGCTTCACTGAGGCTGAAGATGCTTTAGGCAGCAGATTTGGAGAACGAGGAACTGGGAATGCGGGTGAGCTCAGCTCTGCAAACCTGCCCCGCATCCCGAGCCCCGCAGCCGGGTCCCGGCTGGCTGCCATCCCATCCATCCCATCCATCCGCTCCTGGAAGAGCACATCGGTTCCCGCTTGGGAGGCGCCGCGGGAGGGGTGCGGAGCGGGCTCGGGTGCCGGCATTGCTGAGCAGCCCTCCGGAACGGAACAGGCCCGGGCACCGGCACCGGCACCGCCGGGCGAGAACCGCCGCGGAGGAATCCTCCGGGGGAGCCTGCCCGGGGATCTCCAGCAGGGCAAGCGGAGGAGTGTCCTTCCCGGCCGTGGGAGAGGAGGAGGAGGAGGAGGAGCAGGCGGGGGATAATGGCTGAGGATGCACAGAGCGGCAGCGGAGGGAAGAGCAGCCGTTGGAAACGGCACAAGGCAACAAACCCCTGCAAGGCTGTGTGTGAACCGCGGGAACAAGCATTACTCTGGGAAAAAGATGGTTTTCCTTTTTTCTTAGCCGATTTCACAGCCTATTTGCCATCAGGGCCTTCATTCGGAGGCAGTCAGAGCTGTTTAAATTACTGCTGCTGGGATTTGTTTTATCTTTAAGGAAGACAAGGTTTTCCTCAGAGCTATGGCTGGACTACGGACATGACAAGAGCCAGCGTGGCTCCATCTGGTTTTTTCCCTGAACACAGCTGCTGGAATGCAGAGTCCCACAGCCCCAGCTCCAGGGATCCCCTCAGGGCCCAGGGCTGACTGCCAGGCAGCCAGTCCTGGAATTTCCTCCACAAAGCAACAGAGGCCACTCAGCACCAGGGAGAGACGCGAGACAATGAGGCAACAGCCCCCACATCCCCCCCATGGCTCTCAGGGACCCTCAGCTTTGAGGTGCCCAAGGATGTCCAGCCCCTCCTCAGGACTCTGCCCAGAAAGGGGAGGTTTGCAGCAGGCTCAGCTCTGGCACAGCCCTGGCACAGCCCTGGCAGCTCGAGCCTGGACCTGCCAAGGGTTTCACCTGCCAGTGCCCGTCCCAGCAGCGGGCGGGGGGCACGGTGCCAGCTGGAGCTGTCCCCAGAGAGCTGCCAGAACAGCGGGTGCCTGCACCAGCCCTGGCCGCAGTGGAGAAGCTGGGATGACATGGCAAGAGCCGGGGTTGTTTTCTTGGCAAGTGTCAGGTGCCCTGACCCAAAAAACCCAAAGCGGAACGTGCAATCCCAGCGAGGCACTGGGCAGACACACTCAGACTGCAAAGCACCGTGGGAGGAGCAGGGAGACCCACGCTGGTGGGTTCTGCAATAATGCTTTTTTAAACATCATTTCCGATAGATTTTGTAGCTAAGTTATGTAACATAATGAGCAAATCTACAATGCAATTGTCACTGCACATTAACAGCGAAATCCTGAGCCTCTATTACACTAACAAACTTATTAAATCAGTGAACATTGCGCTGCATCAGTCAATTATTGAAACAATGCCAAGATCGGGAGAACAATCTGATATCCATTACAGGGAGCAGGAGCAGGGATGTGACCGGGGCTGCCCGCAGCGCTGCGTGCTTTAGAGCATTCCACGGATTTACAGCATGACGGCCACCTCACCTGCCGGCATTCCACAGCTGCTTCCCCCCTCCAGGGAGGGAAGGAGCGCAGAGCCGACCCTGTGCTCGCACCCCAGGTCCCTGCTGAGGGAGCAGCAGGGCGGGGGAAGCGCCGCTGGTCCCACTGCTGGGACTGCCCTGACGGCAAGGGATGGGGGCTGCGGCATCGGCCGCGCTCGGGGACAGAAACCGCCCCGCAGAGAGGCAAAGAAAGCCCTTGGAAAAGCGAGAGGCACGCAGCAGTGGGTGCTGCCCAGCACTCGGGCACCGCTGCCCCTTCCCAGGCACCGCCCCGGGCCCCACCACTGCACTGCACTGATCCCCAGCCAAAGCCTCATCCCTGGCTGCCCACCCTGAGCCCCTTCCCAGAGCATCCCTGGAGCGCCAGGGGAGCAGCAGTGGATGAGGAATGGCCAGGATTCAGCTGCCACCTCGCTGCCCCTCTCCAGGGAGCTGGCAGCAGCCAGAGCTGGCAGCTCTGTGCCCACAGCTGAGCTCATCCCTGGCTCCAGGACCACAGCCACCCACTGCCACACACATTTCCAGGGCAGGGCACTGCTCCAGCCCCAGGATGGGGCATGAGAAGGCTGGCAGGGGTTTGGCCCTGCAGACCCCCAGCTCTCCCATCCCCCTTGACACTGAAATCCCATCAATGCCAAAGTGCCATCCTCAGGAGATTGTTAAATGTGAAATAAGGTGAGCTTGGGGAAGCCTGCGAAGATGTCCATGCAAACACCTCAGCAGAGTGTGCCTTGCACCTCGGTGAAGTGATTTGACACAGCACTAATTATGCAAATTAATCATCAGTAAATTAGATCCTTGGTTATTTATTTATTTTGCATTCTGCGCCTCGGCCCAGCAGGAGCAGCACCCGGAGAGAGGAGCAGCTCCACTCCGGCTGGGAAGGAATGTTTGGTAACATGTTGCATGATCTGGCCTCCCCACATTCCTCCTCAGATGAAATTTGGAATTGATTTGCTGGTATCACACCGCTCCCAGCCCTCAATATGTCATGGCAGCTAATGAACCGTGCCAGAGACACATTTATAACCCACTATTAGCCGCTTCCATCGCAAAGAGATATTTTTTCCCTCTTTGCTCTGATGTTCTAAAACTTGTAAAAACAAACCAAACATCACACACATAGAAAAAAGCCCCAGTCACCAGCACCACCAAAATCACCACAGCAAACACGTCTCCTGAAGGTGAACTACTTGTGTGAGTCCCATCTTCCCCCCTGGACCCAGCTCTCAAAAGAAAAGGCCCTGGACAACCACCCAAACCCCCCTGATTTCCCCCAGGCTCTTTCCCAGCCCCTGCTCCCTCCAGGCAGAGCAGAGAGGGGCTTCCAGCGCCAGCTCCCTCCTCACCCCAGCAGCAGCCAGAGCTGGGATCTCGCTCCAGAGGAGGAGCAGGGGGTGATGCTGGGGACAGACCTGGAGAGGCCCAGGAAGGCAGGGACATTCCCCTTCCTCCCCTTCCCTCCGAGCCTCATCCACGCCTCACGATGGCAGCGACAGATCTGTCAGGGGAACAAGAGCTAATTCAATTTACCGGGATCATTGAGGAGGAAATTATTTAATACTCTGCATGGAATTCCACATCTGAAAGCATGAACGGCCCTGTTTCATCAGAGATCTGTCCCTCCCAAACACTCAGCTTTACTTCTGGGGGCAGTGGGCCGCCAGGGATGGGCAGGGACGGCGCTCCTGGAGCCAGGAGAAACAAACAGAGGGGAGCCACGGGTGCTCCCCACGGAGCAGCAGCTCTGCCACAGGGAGAGCAGCCTCCAGAGGAGCTCTGGGCCTCCTCCGAGGGAGGATCCTCCCACTGCCATGCACCGTGTATTCCCCACGGAGCTCCTGCTCCTCCCACATCCCGAGGGGCCCTGGCTGGTGGCCTGGCACTGCCACCAGGTGCCACTGAACAGCCAAAATGGTGCCACTTCTGAGCCCCCCAGTTGGCTCCTCTGTCCAAAGAGGAGCCTGGATTGGGCACATCAGGATTCAGGAGAGCAGAATCTTACCACAGGGAACCTTCCCCTTGGCTGTGCACACCTGTGGTGCTGCTCACCTGGGTCAGCACCAGGTGATCACTGCAGGAGGATGCCAGCACTGAGGGTTCCCCAGCAGCTGCAGGGTGTGCCACTCCCCAGGGCTGCTGCTGCAGGTGCCCTGCAACTGTCCCAGGGGTGGGCACACCCCCTTGGCACAAAACCAGCATCTCTTTGGTGGAGCGAGAGCCACCAGGGCTGGGCTCCCCCCAAAGATGTGCCAGCCTTGGGCTGGAGAGCCCCAGCTCCAGCCCCTCTGTTTCACTGCTTCCCTCTCTCTGCCCTGGCAACGTCTCCTTCCCCTCACACACACAGAAGCGATGATAAGTAGCAATAATTTTGCTCCTGTATTTGTGTCACCAAAACTTCCAGCTAATTCCTGAGGCTGCCAGCATGGAGGCACTAATACCTCTGTGAAAGACAAAGCAATTATTTCTAAACATAGCTTGTTCCTTGCATTGTCACCACCCGAACCACCCAACCCCGGGGCCATGGTTAGCATCTTCCTCTAGCTAGCAGGGGAGAAAAAAAAGACTGTTTTCCCCCAAAACCAGATCCCTGCTCCTCCCCAGGTGACAGACACCCCACTGCCTGAGCCAGACAGAGGCACAGTGGCTGTGCTCCAGTGTCTCCAGCTGGATGGAGACACCGTGTCTGCCGCAGGACCCTCTGCAGCACCAGACCTTGTTATGCTGTGGGTCTGCTCTCAAGATATTAAAGCGAGCCATAAAATGACAAGTGAAGTGAAATAAGGGATGTAAGCAGCAGGGAGAATGCAAATGGTGGCAGTGGCACAAGCACAGCACCCTCCAAGCGCCTGTCCCCCCCGCTCAGCACCCAGGAGGGGACACATTGTGCATGGGGGTCCTGCCCCTCCCTCAGGTGCCCACCCTATGGAGCTGCAAGGGTTCAGAGCCTTGAAGAAGACACAGTGCCCCCAGCTGGCACAAAGCCCCCAGAGCCACGAGCAGCCCCTGCCCCAGGGGGGCACAGGGAGGGGGGAGAGCTGCAGAGCTAATGAGCAGGCATTACTCATTAATGCTCCCCACCAGGGCCGAGCTGAGGCAGCTCCTGCAGGCAGTACACCTGGGTGACCCACACAGCACCACTGATGGACATCTAACAGTGCTTTCCAGGCTCCAGCATGCAGAACCTCCTGGCTCTGGCATGGCACGATTCCCTGCCTCCATCCCTCCTGGCCTCAGCTCTCTGAGGGCTTTGCGGGAGCAGGCAGAGGCTGAGCAGGAGAACAGGAGCTGTGCCCTTGCACTGGGATTTTGGGCAGAAGCTCAGCAGCTCCCAAATGCTCACACAGCTCCCAAGGTGAGGGGCTCACAGCCCTGGGCAGGGCTCTGGGATCCTGCTCTGGCTGCTTCCCTTCCATGCCAGTGACATCCTCCACATCCCGCCCTGCCCAGAGCTGCCCAGGCTCCTCCATCCCCAGCTGCCCCACGGGAAAGTGTCGGGGATGCTCGGGAGCCACCCACCCCAGGAGGTGTCCCAGGTGTGCTCCACTTGCAGCTCCCAGGGGAGGGGAGCCAGGAGCAGCCCTGAGCCAAGAACAGGGACAGCACCCTGGGAACTGCCCTTAAAAATATTTTCATCACACTTCATAGTCAACCTGCGGTACCACCCCCAGTAATTAACCACTACATTTTAATTAAACATTGATTAGCAACTAATTAGTCTAATGATTAGTCACCTGAAGGAGACAAAGCAAAATACTGGGGCTGCCAAGATAGGAGCCAGAGAAGGCAAATGATGAAAGATGAGAGGCAGCTGAAATTCCTCCTCTGCTTCCCTCTGGGCCAAACACTTCCTCATGGTTTGGTCCTTCACAGATGAAGCTTCGAGGTGAATTTTTCTAATTGTGGCAATTCTGTCAGAATCTCAAGTGAGTGGTGGGGAGGAGACTGAGTTATTTCATATTTCCCATCAGATCTCAGGTTGTTAATGTGGCTAAAGAGCCTCTCCCAGCCCGAGGAAACTGAGACTGTCACCGTAACAAAGTCAAGGGAGACTTTTGTGCCTTCAGTCCCACAGCGTCCCGAGGAGATCCCTGTGGAGAACAGAAGCCCCTGGGCCCAGCACTGCAACCTCTGCAGCCAGCACACCCCTCCGAGCCCCCAGCACTGCCTCTCCCGGTCCCACCCGGGCTGCTGTCCCACCCCCCAGAGCCCCCAGCACTGCTTCTCCCGGTCCCACCCGGGCTCTCGCTGTGGTGCCCTGCCCGCTGGAGGGGCTCCCAGCACTCTGCTCCCCTCCCCACAGAACTGCCGCTGCCCCACGGCGTGCAGGGCTCTGTCAGAGCCAGCCCAGCGGGCTGGGCACCCCCGGGCTCTGGGACAGAGGAACAGAGTCCTTCCCCTCGAGGGATCCGGGCTGGGGACCCGCGGCCTCTGCTCGCACCTGGTCACATCCTGGTGCCACCCTGGGACGCGCAGCCACCCCTGCGAGCACCCTCCCCACCGAGCAGGACATGGGCTCACCCCAAAGCAGCTCCCGCGCACCCAGCCCGGCGCGGACGCGGCGCTGCACTCACAGGAGCCGGGGAGCCGGGCCAGGTCCCAAAGAGCAGCGGATCCGCGTCCCGAGGGCTCGCGTTCAGCCCCGTGTCCCGAACGGGCTCCGGTGCCGCTCCCGCCCCTCCCGGGCTCCGCTCGGGGCTGTCCCCGCAGCGCCGCTCCGCACCGGGGCGGTGCTGGATGAGATGTTTATTATTGCACTGGTCCCTTCTGTGAAATAATCCTATTTACCTCCATCACTTGTGCCTCAGAAAATCACTCTGGCTGAGGGTTATGAAAGCGCTCCCACCACGCTCCCCCGGCGCTCCGCAGCTCCCTCCTCCCCGCCGGCTCCTCTCCCCAGCACCGCCGGCAGCTCCGCAGCCCCTGCCCTCCCTCCCTCCCCCTTCTCTTTGCCCTCCTGCAAGTCCGAGCCCCATCGGGTCTCTCATCCCGCCCCTGCCCATTTCCAGCTCCTCCCGGGGTTTTACGGGAAGGGGAAGCGATAACGCTGGGGTTACTGCCGGGGTTTGAGCCAAGCTCACCCCGGACCGGACCCTCCTGGGAAGGGCCGGGGAGGCCACGGCTCGGCGGTGCTGCCTGAGAAGCCCATCGGCATCTCTCCCCTGCTCAGGCGGGGAAAATCCCCCAGGAGGTCACCCGAAGGCAGAGGCGGGCAGGATGGGGTGGGCCAGGCTCACAGGGAATGATGCAGGTCAGGAGCCAGCCACACGTCTGCAGCCCAGCCCGGCCGGCAGGACCAGGGCAGGAGCCCCCGAGCCCCGGGGACCCGCGCTGGGGTGCGAGAAGGGTTAAACCAAACCCTCAGGCCGTGCCTCGCTGGCAGGGCTGGGGGACATCGATCGCCTCGCACGTCTCCTCACGCTGGGATCGGTACAATCGATGGGGTCGGGCCAGGGGGAGGCAGCTGAGTGGATACTGACACCTTCCTCCCCCTCCTCCTCCTCCTCGTGCTGGGAACGGCCCCCGCCGGGGAGGCCCCGGAGCTCCCGCTGGGGCTTCCTTGGCACTCGCAGCCCCTCGGAGCTGGGGGCAGAGCAGCAGCAGCGGGCAGGGGCTGCCCTGGCAGCAGGGCCGGGGCTGGGCTGTCTGCAGGCACTGTGCTGCTGCTGGGCACGGCCACGCTGTGGACTGGCACACCTGGGCACGGCCAGGAGATGTCCAGGCACGCCGGGAAGAGCCCCTGCCCTCCTGTCCTGCCCAGGTGACCCGGCTCCAGCAGCTCCGACCCCGCAGCCTCACCCAGCTCTGGCAGCAGGAGGGGCAGCGGCTCTGGCTGTGGCTGTTTCATGCTTCTACAAAGCAATCTGCTCCTTGGGCTCCTCTGTTCCTCCCTCTTATGCAACTGCACAAAATGTAGAGGAAAACAATCCCCTGGATGCTAATTTATCTGAGGAGCTCGAGCAGCTTTGCACAAGGCAGCAGTTTCAGCAGGAAAAAAACAAAGGGAACAGCCATGTCTGAAAGGCTGCTCCTGAAATCTGCCCTGCCTTCTGGGATCCTGCCCTGCCCAGCTCCCACAGGGGTCCCTGCCCACATTTCTGCTTCCTATATCCATCCCTGCATCCCTGCCTGCATCCCTGCCTGCATCCCTGCCTCCTGCTGTTCCCTGCACCCATCCCTGCCCTTCGTCCCCCTCCCTGCCTTACCCCTCTGCCCGCTGGGCAGGCTCTGCCTCTGCTCACCCCCTGGGGCTGGGGGGATCCAGGACCAATCCAGGATCTACCAGGACCAATCCAGGATCTACCCCCACAGCTGCCCTGGGGCTGGGCTGCCCCGAGGTGCCAATGCCCAGGGACGCAGAGCCAGCCCAGCCTCTGCACTCTGCCAGCCTGGCACGGGGCTGTCACTCACCTGGGGATACCTCAGGGTACCTGCACTGCCCGGCCAGGGCAGCAGTGCCCTGACACTGCCCCCCCCCACAGCCCCCAGTGCCAGGCACTCCTGGCACGGACACCTCTGGCAATCACAGCTTTCACGGTGCAAACCAAGGGTTTCAGAGCAGCCGAGGCAAGGGATTGATTTCTTGCTTTGCTTTAAGTGCAGCTAATGTAATAGGTAATTTATTTAAATTGATAGCACAGAGAGAAACTTGGTTTTTCTCTCCTCTGAAAGGATTCTGCAGTGTTGGGTGACCCAGGTGAGCTGCAGAGCTGGGCTGAGGGCCCTGACACCTCCCAGTAGCTGCCTGGATCAGCTTGTCATATTTTTCAATTCATTACAGCCATTTTAGCAAACAACCACTATGGATTTTTTGTTACAACGGCTCTTTCTGTTAGTTGTGTGTGAGCTTGTGGCTGCCTTAACCACTCACAGTAAAGCTTTCCCCCCAGGAGGGGGTCAGGGAACCCCCCAGGTGAGCAGGGACAGGGGGTGAGGGGTCCCCCCGTGCAGGCAGCCCAGCCCAGGGACTCGTCCTTCACTGGAGCCCTTCTGGGAGGAGCCAGGGGATGCTCAGAGCCCCTGGCATGGGCACAGCAGGGCACTGAGGGGAGGGAGCAGCCCTGGATGTGAGAGCGGCTCTGGCATCTCTGGGAATCACCCTCAGCTCTCCCCACAGGATCCTGGTGGTGCTGAGCCCCCACAGCAGCCCCCACAACGCCTGCACTCATGAGGGAATGCTGCAATCCCGTGCCCAGCTCCTCTGACCCAGGAACCTGCCCCTGGTGCTTCAGCCAGGGGTGTGGGCACACATCCTGTGGAGCCCAGGGGAGTGGGCAGGGGGCTGGGAGGGCTGAGGGGAGTCCTTCCCTCCGGCGCTCGGGGAGCCCTGCAAGCCGCGTCTGACCCGGCAGTAAAAGGGGGAGGAGCAGGGGGCTGAGGGGGGCCCCTCCACCACTGCCCAGGCTCTGCACCCCCGCGATCCCAGAGCCTCCCCAGCCCCGGCAGAGGCAGCCCAGGCTCCCTGCCGGTGGCAGGGTTACAGCTGGTGCTGCCCAGCCCTCCTGCCCTGCAGGCACTCCCACCGCTGCCGCCGCGGCTGCACCGAGCTGATTCCGTGATAGGGAACATCAGAAATGCAACTTGTTGCCTATTTCCCAGAGTAATTAATTTCATCAGTATTGAACAAATGACATAATTTGAGGATTTCTGGGTTATGGATTAAGTAAAGACCAGATGAGAGCATCCTCATTGGCTCGGAGATTAATTAACAGTGTGAAGTGAAGCGAGCTCTCTCCTCTCCCGTGGCTGCTGCAGTTTCAATCCCCCTGCCCTGCCCTGGCCCGTCCTGCCGTGGGAGCAGCACTGCCATCCATGGGGGCAGGGGAGCTCTGGCCAGCACTGCTGCCCACACCAGGACAGGGGGGATGCCAAGGAGCAAAGCCACACTTCATGCCTGCTCCTCAAGGCTTCCTGCTCCCCTGCCTGGCTGAGCACTCGGGGATCCATCCCCTCCACTCCCAGATCCACCTCCCTCTCCTGCCCTGCTCCATCTCCTCCTCCTGGGGCACAGGCTCAGGGCAGAGATCTCCCCATGCACACCTTCAGCTCTACTGAAGGTTTTCTGTGTGGGGCTTGGTGCAGCTTTTATTCATGAGCCAGGCATTTATTTAATGTGCCTTGCAATGCAGGATCTTTGATCCAGAGCAGCACCTAATTAATTATTTTTCCCTTCCTCTGCACCATCCCCTCGCCGAGCGCCGAGGCCCCGAACGGAAAAGCTCCCTTCCAACGACTCTGCATAACGAGATGCATTTGGACTCCAGCAAATTTGTTCAGTTTTATGGAGTATTATATGAAAATGCTGTGAAATTAAGTTCTGTCTTTGCTATCACGCCGTGGCCATCAGGGCGCTTTTATGTGCAGCGCTGAGACTGAGAGCTGGGAAAGGGAGTCCTTGCTGGAGGAGTGGGGAGACCAGGGAGAGGGAGGAGCTCTGCAATGAGGATGACACGGTGCAGGGTTACACTGGCAGATAATGAAGCAAACAAGAAAGAGATGCAGATGAAGAGGGCTGCAAGCAAAGAACCTGGAACTGGAGCGGCAGTAGGAGGCTCCGGCAGCGGGGAGGATGGGGAGGACAGGAGGGATTCCTTCTTCCTCTTTTCCCTCTGTGAAGCGCTCCAGGAGCCGCACTCGTGACGCGAGAAGGCAAACGCCACCACCCCGGGGGACACAGAAGGCTCCCCAAGGGGAGCTGACTCTTGCCCAGCACTCCTGTCTGGCCTTTCTCCTCCTCCCCAGCAGCTCCTTTCCTGAGCCAGCTCCTCCACTGCCTGCTGATCCCTTCCTGTTCTTTCTCTCTCCTCATCTCCTCCACCCCCACCTCCCGCCCCCTCCTCTTCTCATCAGCCCTGCTCCCCTGCATCTACCCCAGAGTGAGCTATTTTCTCCCTTGGCAACTTTATAACCCGTCTCCTTGCCTGACAGCAATTAAGTAGCTGCTTCACTTCCAATCCCATGGCCCAAAAACATTGGGAAAAGAAAATGTTACAGAGAAGCAAACAATCAGATCGGCACGCAGATGTGCACACACACGTGCAGACAGACGGGGACAAACGGGGGACACAGGAACAAGCTGGGGGGGACAGCTGAGCCCTTGTGCACAGTCCGGAGACCTCACACGGGCTGCAGCCCCCAAAAGGCACAGCAGAGAGGAGAGATTTCCACAATGCAGGGGAAGGAGAGAGGCACCATCCATCCCTAGGGCTCCCCAGCCCCCATGCCCAGGGCTGCCTTTCTCACTGCTCCGGCACTCACAGAGAAATAAAATGGCCAAAAACACACACGGGGGAAAAAAAAAAAAAAGAGGCAGCTCACCCCCCCACTGTGATGGATGGGATTTTTTGGTGCCTGACAGGCCCTGAGCCTCTGGGGACCAGCACTGATAAATCACACCTTTCAGTTCGCCGTGAACATCTTCACTGCCCCAGCCTGGCCGGCCGCTGACACGGCAAAGCACGGCCCTGGCACGGCCCTGGCACAGTCCTGGCACGGCCCTGGCACGGCGCTGGGTGGGGGCAGCGGGTACCCCCGGAGCCCGGCCGCCTCCCGAGAGCCGCTCCCGTGCCCACCCTGCTGTACGGTGCCCTGGGCTCCCAAATTCCCGGACAAGCGCTGTGCTGGCTCGGGAGCGCCGGGCCGTGCCGGAACGTGCTCCCGAGGAATCCCGAGGTCCCCGGAGCCGCCCTGGCAGTGCCCGGGTCCTGCAGGCACCGCCCGGGCTCGGCTGCCCAGCGGGGCTGGGCAACATCGGCACAGAGGCGAACCCAGCCCGGCTAAAGCGAGCTCCGCCCCGAGGAGGTGAAGCACAAACCAAGAAACCAGCGACCAGACAGCAAGAGAGTACAGAATCCAGGCGATTACTGAAAAGCCCTGGACGTGACGGTGAATCCAAGGGCTGCAACAGCATCTCCAAGCGATTAAGAGAAAAATCAAGACGTTGACAGAACTAGATTGGTAGATGAAAAATGGCTCAATTATTCCTAGTGCCAGGACCACAGAAGGACACTTCCCCCTGCTCCTGATCCACAACCTCCCAGTAATTAGCAGAGCCCGCAGAGAGAAACATGCTCCGAGCTCCAGAAGGAGCCCCAGGGGAGACCCAAGGTGCCTCACACATCCCGGTGTGCCAGGACAGCACCGACACCACCCCGGCACGGCTCCAGGGGCTGGGGGGATCGGGATGGGGCCAGCCCGGGGAGCTGGGACAGGCGGGCTGTGCCCTCTGGCAGAGCAGGCAGGCTCCGTGGTGATGAGGACTGTCCTGGCTCTGTCCTGCTCCTGCCCACACCGGCCGGCCTGATGTCCCTGAAGGGTAACATCTGCTGGAGCAGAGCACTTGAGGAAGAAACAGGGGTTCTTGAGGTTGGAATCAAGAATTCCTGAGCCTGGACAGGCACTGAGCAGGCTGGAGGAGCAGGGCTGACCTGTGAGAGCAGAGCTCTGAGCAGAATCCAGCCCAGCGAGGCTCTCTGTGGGGCTGGCTGGAGGACAGAGATAATCACAGGCATTCGCTCCCCAGCGTCTCCACTCTGCTCTTTGCAGGGATCTTTTAAAACTACCAATGCATAAAACAACAACAAAAAAAGTTACCAGGAAGCCCTGTCCCCTCCCTGCCAAAGTTCGGAACATGCTGTCATCAAGAAAAATGATGCTGGCAAGAGAGAAACCCGCTGGGGTTGCTGGCAATTTCCCAGGCTCCAGCCCCGATGAGTGTTTATCAATAATTTCAGGATCTGGCTGTCGCAGGCGCTGACGGGAGCGCGGGCAGGGAGAGCGAGTGTCAGCACAGCCACGGGCGGCAGCGCCGGCGAGGGAAATCAATTACCGGCTCCGCAGGAGCGGGGATTTGCCCGCATTACAGGGACGGGGCTGCTCGCCTGCCTGGAACACGGAACGCAGAAAGCCTGCTCGGGGACACAGAGCCGAGTCCCGAGCCGGGGCGAGCGGGCTCCGCGGCCCGCCCAGCCCCAGGCACAGCCGGGGATTCTCGGAGCCGGGTCCCGAGAGGGGAATGACGGAGCAGCAGCGCTGTGAGTGCTCAGCTGCCTCAGCCGGGCCCTGGCTGCGGGTCAGAGCTCCCAGGCTCCATCCCTGCTTCCCCAGCTGCCTCAGCACCCTCACGGGAAGTTTCATCCATCTCATAACCCAAACCTGCTCTCTTCCAGCTCCAAACCTTGTCAGAAGAAAACAGAAGCAAAAGCTCAAGCACACCACAAACCTTTGCCCAGGACAGCAGAGACCCACTGAGCCTCCCCAGATGGATGGCTCCAGGGGGCTCCTACGACTTCATATCCCCTTCTTTAGGACCTGCCCATCCTGCTGCACACCAGAGGACGTGTCCCTAGCACCTCGTGCCCCAGGCCAGCCTCCCCAGGACCAGCCAATTCCCTGCTGGAGGGAATTCTGTTCCCAGCATTTGTCCCAGCATCCTGTGGGGACCAGACTGGGAATGCTCATTCCTGCACTCTCTGTGCCAAGCTTCAGCTGTCCCTTCTGAAAGGAGCATTCTTTAATTAATATTAATTCTCTGCATCGTGTCAGACCTTCCCCTGTATTTCTGCTCTCTCCTGGAACACCTTCCCTGCCTGTCCCAGGCCCAGAGCGAGGTGACTCTGCAGGCAGGGCTGCTGGGTGTTCCCGAGTCCTGGTGTGGCCCTAATGGATTGGTGACACTCTTACATTTATGGGTATTTCAGGAGGAAGGAAAAGGCTACTGGGTGTTCATACGTTCTTCCTGTATTATTCAAGAGAAGCCATTTGAGAGCACAGGAGAAGCAGTGTCTGCTCCCAAAAGGAGGGAAAATAATGGAGGGGAATATTTGCAAAAAGCTCAGTTAAGTAAATATTTTATGCCAAATAATGTTATGGCTTTTGAATGATGCATGCAGGAGAGTTGAAAGGAGGTGAGGCACGGAGCAAGTAGCATGTGGTGAGCGTGGAGGTGTCGGGGAGGGAAGAACACAGTGCCTTGGGCACGGCCTCTCACCCTGGCAGGGCTGTGCCACTCGCAGGAACTGCACAGGAGCAGGGCCCAGGGAGCACAGAGCGGGCAGAGAGCAGGCAGAGGCACTGCCCTGGCCCAGGAGGAAGGGCAGCCAGGGTGGTGGCAGGGGAGGAGAGCAGGGCCAGCGTGGAGCAGGAGTTCTCTGGGCAGAGGGATTCTCCTCCCGGCAGGAGCAGAGTGAGCAGCTGGCACGAGGGAAGCACAGAGAGGAGTAAAATACCATTAGGTGTAGTAAGAAATGTAGTTAATCAATGGGCTCTGCAGCTGGGATCAATGGGAGGCAGACACAGCCATTAGCTGAGGAAGCTGAGCAGAGCTGCGGGCCCGGGGGAGCGGTCGATGCCGGGATAACCAAGTGCAGAGGAAGGGTCCCAGGGGGAGGGCAGAGCCAGGCTGCAGCCACAAGGCTGACCCTGCTCTGCTCCACAGGGCTCACACCCCACCGAGGAGCAGGAGGAGGAGCCCAGGCTGAGCCCTGGCAGTCACCATGAGCATTCAGCAGCAGTGACCAGGGAATGGGACCCGACCCCCTCATCATCACCCAGGGACCTCGCCTGGCTGCAGAGAGCGAGACCAGAGTCTTCCTCCCTGCTCTCTTCCTTCTGTCTCTCTCCTCACCTTGGCTGCTGGCCAGATCATTCCCCAAGGAGCCCAGCACGGGAGGAGCTCACTCCCAGCATGGAACAGCTCACCCTCCCGAGGAGGAAGGGGATGGACCAGCCCAGGTAAGCAGAGCTGCTGCTGCGTCAGGGCTTGCCCAGCCTTGAGCGGTGCCCCAGTGTCCCCCTGGCTGGAGCCACCCGGCTGAGTCCCCGCACGTGGCTTCCTCAAGAGGTAGTCTTGATTTTCAGCCCATGAGCAAATTTAGCGCTAGGAAAGGCAGACAGCAAGTGGGCACAACCTCTGGAGTTCTGACAACGCTGCCAGTGACTCAGCCTTGGAGATGAGACCCTCCCCGGGCTCCATCAGACCCCACTCCTCCAGCCAGCCCGACCCCAGTGCTGACCAGCAGCGCCGTGCTCCAATCAATCCCGACCCCTGCTATTCCCTTCCCACACTCGCTGAAGCTTGGTGGCCACAGCCCCATCACCCCAAGCCAGCAGGGAGGAGAAGCACGAGGAGAGTCCTCGGGAGGGCAGAGCAGGCACGGGGCAGAGCTGATCCAGAGCGTCCCGGCCCGGGCGGTGCTCGAGGAGGGGAATGAAAGCAGCTGTGCCCCGAGATCCCCGCCGGGGTGGGCTCCCTTCTCCCACTGCGGTGAAATCTCACCCCTGACCCCGGGAGGTGTTCCCGGCCCTCCTGCTGCTCTGAACACGGGCTCCATCCTCGCTCCATCCTCTCTCCCCCCTGCTCCATCCCCTCTCCATCCCCGCTCCATCCCCTCTCCATCCCCGCTCCATCCCCTCTCCATCCCCTCTCCATCCCCGCTCCATCCCGGCCCCGCCGCTCCCGGGACTCTCCGGCCTCTCCCGCCCCCGCCGCGGCCGCGCAGCGCCCCCTGCCGGCCCAGACTGGCCACGCTGGGGGGGTCGGGGGGTCCCTCCCGGGTTCCTTCCCGGGGTCCCTCCCGAGGTCCCTCCGAGCCTTCCCCCGGCCCGCAGCAGGCTCCTCGCCGAGTGCCGCGGCCCCGCGGGCGCTACCCGACCTTTCACTGCAGGGACTGAGGGTAAGGGGTCATTTCGGGGGTCTCTTCAGTCACTCCCACGCTGGAGAGCGAGTCCAGCCCCGCGGACGGGCCTGCTGGGACACCCCACAGCTCCCACACCGGCTCCTGCGGGCACCAAGGCAGCAGCTCAGGGGTAGGAGTCAAACTCCTGCCTACGGGTACTGGCAGCCAGCTCCTGCCCGAAGAGCCCCCCACAGCACTCAAAGCTTCTTTTCCCATCTCCTTCCTCTTTTCCAGCCCTTCCAAGCAGCTTGGCTGGAGCACCTTCCTCCTTCCATCTGCTTCAGGGCTCGGGCCAAGTCCAGGGCTGCTCCCAGTTCCATACAACACTCTGGCAGTGCTGCCCTGCTCCTTGGTGCACACCCATCATACCATGCACCTGCACAGGTGCATCCCATCCCCACAGCTCCACACACCCCCAGAGTCACCCCAGACCCCCACAGCTCTGCTCCTGGGGCAGCATAATGCCGTAGCAGAGGTTTCAGTGACACTGATCCTGAGCTTATCCCGTCCTTGGTGCTCAGCAGCCGCTTGCCCCAGCACTGCCCGTGCATCCACGTGCCATAGGGAGCTGCAGGTTTGCCCGTGGGGTGCTCAGCACATCACTTCTTCCAAAGACTGGAAGCAGGCTGGGACACCAAGCAGGACAGTTCCACCGGGCTCATGTTCCCTATTTTTAGCCCCTTCATCACTCTTCAGAGAGCTAAGTGGTGCACAAGTGCAGGATGGCCAGTGTCAGCCCCAGCAGGCCTTTGCAGGGACAGCTAGGCTGACGGCTTGTGGTGCCCGTGGAGCTCCCTGCCTGCTCTCAGCAGAGTCTCCAAGGATGCAGGATTGGTGCCACCAGCCTGGAGCTGGTGCTCCAGAGGATGCCGAGCAGGACGTGGTGGGTCCAGAGCAGCCACGGCCCCTTGGGCACATCTGCACACAGATCCAGCGCCTGGGGCGTTGTTAGTGCAAAATCAGCCCTTTAGCTGGAGCTCGCAGCATCCCCAGGCAGGGCGGCCAAAGGTGATGTTCTTTATCTGTGCCCCATGCTCCTCAGATACCGATATCAAAATGTGCCTTGAAATGCTCCTGCCATCCAGCATTCCTCGGAGACTGGCGCAGCGCTTCCTCCTCACTCATCGCTTCCCTCCCCGAGGGCCGATGGACACGATACGTTATCAGCACCTTCCCCGTGCTGCTAGCAGCAGCACAGGGACTGCTGACCCACCTCAGAACAGCACAGTGAATATTTAGGACTTGCCCTGAGCTTGGCAAGCGATAACATCTTTATCATGAGCCCTTTAAACCCTCGGTGCTGCCGGGAGGCTCTGTCCTCTCTGAAGGACAATATCGAACCCAGGGCAACACACACAGATAAAAAATAGCTCCTAGAGTAAACATCCCATGCAGTTCCTTGAGTAAACATCCGTGCTGGGCCAGCAGAGAAGGTGCTGGGCTGGCAGAGAGGCACACTGGGCTGAGGGAGGGGAGTGTGGGGTGGCAGACACCAGAGCTGGGGTGCTGTTAGTCCAGCGCCGCCCCATGCCCTCTGTTACAGGAGGGCTGGCTCAGGGCTGGGGGCTCAGGGCAGGACCCACCCCAGCCTGCAGCATTTCCACTGCCTGCAAATGCCCAGGGCTGCTCTCCCAGCTGGTGTCAGCCCTGAGGTCCCCGCTGGGATCCCTTGGATCTCTTGCAGGGTCCTCGCAGGATTGTCCCATGTCACACTGGGGAAACACCCACACTGGAAGAGACCCCAACACCCCCTGACAAACCAGTCCAGGTGGGAATACTTGAGATGCTCAGGACTACAAAGAGGCTGTCATTCCATCCAGGAAGAACAAACCCATGTGCCTAAGACTCATATACTCGGCCCAGTCTTGGGGACAAACACCAAAGAATGACCCCAGACAGGGCAGGGAAAACCAGGTGGAGACAGCTCTGCTTGGTGAGGAGAGGGTGGCAGGCAGTTAGGAAGCAAAGCACCGAGGAATAAATCTGCAACCTGAGCAGAGGAAGATCAGCAAAGACGTAAAGGTTGTGAGTTCAGAGCCAGGGAACCAAGGCAACCTCTGTTACATAACTCGACAAAAGCCTTAAACTCAGTTTTTCTGAGAAACAAGTCACCAGCAATGATTAAACCCCAGACACAACACTACAAAAGCCTTAAACTCAGTTTTTCTGAGAAACGAGTCGTCAGCAATGATTAAACCCCAGAGAAGCCATAAACCAGCAGATATTGATAAGATGGGATGCTGATACAGCGAAGCTCAGCAGTGCACGAGGGGATGAGGGTCACCTGTGGAGAGCAGCAGAGCACAGAGGGACATGGGGGCTTCAGAGCTGGGCTCACCCTCAGGAGCATCTCTGGGACTTGATGCATGGTCAGGATCCAAGGAAGAGCCTCCTTCTCCAGTGAGCAGCTCAACAAAGCCACACTGGAAAACCCCGGGTAAATCCAAGCCCCTCCCTGAGCCTCTGAGCCTCCATCTCAAGGTGGACAAGCAGTCCTGGGGCGTGAGTTGCCTTCTGAGGCTGCGCTGCTGAGCACAGAGCAGGGCACCGAGAGCCAGGAGTGGGGACAGGACACCACGGTAGGCTGAGAGGGGGCTGTGGAGGAAGGTTCCCAGCCTGCCACCACACCAGCAACCTCCCTGGTCACACACCCCAGAACAGCACCACTGCCGCTGAGGGAAGACACAGATTTGGTGCTTGACCCAGAAAGAACTTTGAGATAATCTATTGCAGAGGGACAAACAAGAGACACTTGTCCTGATAGCAACTGCTGGCTGAAGCCACACACCCGATCAGCAGAGGCAAGATTAGATAAGGACCGAACTCGGTCCCACCCTGCACGTATTAATGCAAGCTCCCCGGACACCTGGGCCGTTCCAGCTCTGGGCTGTGAGGATGCTCCTGTCCCTGGGGCTGCTCTTTGCTGCCCTGTCCTCGGGGAGCTGCATCCCCCTGCAGCGGGCGCCCAGCCGCAGCAAACTGCTCCTGGTGTCCTTCGATGGCTTTCGCTGGAACTACGACCAGGACGTGGACACCCCCAACCTGGACACCATGGCTGCGGACGGGGTGAAGGCCAAGTACATGAGCCCAGCCTTCATCACCCTCACCAGCCCCTGCCACTTCACGCTGCTGACCAGTGAGGGCCCGCCGCGGGGCCACAGGGGCTGGGCAGGGGCAGGGCTCAGGGGCCAGGGAAGGACACGAGGTCAGGAGGGAGCCAGAACCTCCAGCAGCACACGGAGCTTCAGAGCAGACAAGGACAGAGATGCAGAAATGGTGGATTTAAACTAGACACAAAGAAATTATTCCCTGGGAGGGTGGTGAGGCACAGATTTCCCCATCCCTGGAAATGTCCAAGGCCAGGCTGGACAGGGCTTGGAGTCAGCCTGGTCCAGTGGAAGGTGTCCCTGCCTGTGGCACAGAGGTGGAATGGGACAGTCTTTAAGGTCCCTCCCAACTCAAACCATTCTGGGATTCCATGAACTGAACCTGTATTTATCAAAGGTAAATAGCACCAGACCAACTCAATAGCCTCCTTTGATAAGTTAAATTATTTTTTTAAACAAGGGAGATGCTCTAAATTTAATCTTTCTGGACTTCAGTAGTGCATTTGATACAGTGCCACATGGGAAATCATTAGTTAAGATGGAGAAGATGAAGATTAGTACAAAATCTGTAATGTGGGGAAGTGAGAGGCTACAGGAGGAGGACAGAGTGGATGCTGAGAGGAGATTGTCAAGCTGGAGGGAGGGCACCAGGGGAATTCCTGAAGAATCGATTTTGGAGCCAATCTTATTTAAGATTTTAATTAATAACCTTGGCATTAGAGAGTGGAGCATGCTAATGAAATCTGCTGATGGGCAAAAGCAGGGAGGCAGCATCAATACGAGGGAGGATGGGGACAGTGTGCAGAAAGGACTGCGCAGTCTTTGGGACCAGAACAATAAAAATAGCACAAAATGTGAGAGTCAAAGTGCATCTCTCCCTTCTAACGGAAACTTCTGCTCGCCGACCTCGCAGCCTGTGAGCAACAGCGAAAGTGAAACACCGTGTGATTAGATACACCCAGATACTAAGTGAAACACCGTGTGATTGATTAGATACACCCAGGTAACAGGAACCTGCCCGTGCCCAGAGGGCAGCAACGACTGCGGGGGGGTGCCAGTGCCTGGCCGGGTCCAGGTGAGACCCACCAGCATCACCTAACCCACACGGGAAGCAGCACTCCTCCAGCATCTCCGTCCCTGCCCCAGCACCCCACCTGGTAGAGGGCAAGGGTAGGAAGGGGAGGCCAAAGGTCCCCTCTGCCCTACACCCAGCGTGGGGGTGAGACCCCCCCAGCACAGCCTGGCTCACCTCCTCCTCTTCTCTCTCCCACAGGGCGGTACCTGGAGAACCACGGCGTGATCCATAACATGTGGTTTGACCCCAAAACTGGCGTGAAACTGCCCTACTACACCACACAAGGCATAAGCAGCTGGTGGGACAACGGCAGCCTCCCCATCTGGATCACTGCCCAGAGACAGGCAAGTGTGGCACCTCCTCACACACACAGACCCTGCACAGACCCATCCAGCCTGCCATCCCCCAGGAAAAGCTACAGGCAAGCCACCATCCCTAGTGGCCGTGAGATCCCAGCCTCCCTGTGAATGTCGGCTAATTAGACCAGCAAAAAACTGAAATCCCCAGACTCTGGCAGGAATAATTATGATCATTCTACTAAAAATAGCAAAAAAATAATGGATGCATTTCAGCTTTATTAAGACATTAATAAAGCAGGTTATCCTGTTCCTGTTTAAAGAAGCCTCAGCCAGCTCCTCAGGGAGCATCCTGAGCCTGGGAGCCCCACACAGCCCGAGGCACATCCAGGGCAGCTGGGTGGTGGCCACTCCCCTGGCAGCTGCAGCAAGCCCAGCTCTGAGGCAGGACATGAAACCCAGCGCCAAGACCTTTGCCCACATTTACCTGCGAAACTGGCTCCTCTGACCTCAGTAAAACACACCTTGATGTCTTGATGGTCAAGAGGTGGAGGGCCCATGCGAGGTGCGAGTGGGTGACTGGTTCTAAAGTTTTAACTGGTGTTAAAACACAGTGAAGGACCAGGTGCAAGGGCAGTGCTTTCAATTAATCACTTTTAATTGGCAATGAGCAAGAAAACCTCATTAGAGGCAGAGGTAGACACTGGGGACTGAATGAACTAATCGTGTTAGGAGGTGGCTGCACTGACAGATGGAAGGATGCTGCCGAGAGAGCTCAGGTGAGTTTATGGAATGCCTCCACTCACAGGGTTTGAAGACAGGCTCCATCCACTTCCCTGGAACCAAGGCGAAATACCAAAAGGAAGAAGTGTACAAGAAGCTGGTGGAACCCGCGTTGTTCAACTACAGCAACGAAACCAACTGGAGGCAGAGCATCGACACCGTCATGGAATGGTTCACAGCGGACAACCTCGACTTCATCACGCTCTGCTTCGGGGAGCCAGACTCCTCAGGACACAAGTTTGGCCCTGAATCCACACAGAGGAAAAACATGATCGTGCAGGTGGACAGAACCATCGGTTACTTGAGGCAGCGCATCCGGGAAAGCGGCCTGGAGTCCAAGCTGAACCTCATCATCACATCTGACCACGGCATGGAGACCGTGCTGAAAACCGACGAGATCCACCTCCGCACCGTCAGCAACTTCACCTTCAAGGACATCGACTTCGAGCTCCTCGATTATGGACCAAACGGACTCCTGGTGCCAAAGGAAGGGAAACTGGAGCACGTGTACTCAGTCCTGAAAAACGCCCACCCAAAGCTGCACGTTTACAAGAAGGAAGAGTTTCCAAAGAGGTTCCACTATGCCAACCATTCCCGGATCACCCCACTTTTGCTGTACAGCGACCCAGGCTACGTGATCCACGGGGTAAGGCGTATGCTCAGGCATATCCTCCTGTCCTTTGGGATGTGCCTCTCACTCCTCCCCTCCCACAGCACCCACCCAGCTTTAGGCCCTTGTGTTAATTGGTCTCCATACATACAGATATAAATTCGAGCTTCAGGCCAGCAGGCAGCTTCCCTCTGGAAGCTCCTCAGTACAACAAAATTGGCTGTGCTGACGTTCAGGGAGGGAACTTGCAGGATGTGACTGCTTGAGAGCGGTGTCTGGAGGCACCTCCAGCTTCTGCAGAGTTTAACACCAACAGATCAACTCCCAAAGCTGAAAGGAACCGACCAGACCGCCAAACCCTGGAGCTGCAGAATGCAGAACAGGCGGTGGGAGAGGAGGGCGTGCAGGGGCAGCGGGGCTGGGGGTCACCTCTGCTCTCCCCTGCAGAGGTACAAGGTCCAGTTCAATAAAGGGGAGCACGGCTTTGACAACGAGGCCATGAACATGAAAACCATCTTCCGCGCCGTGGGACCCGCCTTCAAGAAGGGGCTGGAGGTGGAGCCCTTCGAAAGCGTCAATGTCTACGCCCTCCTCTGCGAGCTGCTGGGCATCACCCCCGAGCCCCACGACGGCTCCCTGGAGGTCACCAAGCCCATGCTGAGGGAACCCACGGACGGTGACAATGGCAATGACAACGGCAACGACAATGACAACGGCAACGGCAATGACAATGGCAATGGCAATAGCAATGGCAGCAATGGTAAGCAGCGGGAGTCATGGGGAACAGTGGGAGGGCACCGGGAAAAACAACAGGCACCAGAAGTGGCAATGGGCACCAGGGTGGCGATGGGCACCGGGAACGGCACTGGGGAGCGGCACCGGGAGCGGCACCGGGCACCGGGAGCGGCACCGGGCGCGCTCCGCTCCGCCGGGATTCCCGCGGGAACAGCGACACCTGGCGGCCGCCGCCGCTCCCGCCACCGCCGGGCGGCTCCGGGGCACCGGGCCGTGTCCCCCCCGCCATCCCCGCCGCCCCCTCCGCCGCTTGGCCCCCACGCTCGGCAACCGGGCAGAGATCACCGTGGCAGCGGGGCGGAGCTGCTCCCGGCCGGGTGGAGGGAGCAGAAGGGGGGGCAGGAGGTGACAGTCACCTGTCACCGGTGGGTGCCGGCCCCGGGGCAGGGCTGGCCCTCACCGCCCTCTCGGCACGGCAGGATCGGGTCCTTCTCTCCATCCCAAGAATCTGCCGCTGCTGCTGGGACTCGCTGTCGTTCTGGGATGCTGGGGAGGAGTTTTCTAACCACCACCAGGTAATCGACCCCAAGGACCCCTGGAGGGGGCAAACACCCCGGCAAACCGTGCCCCGTTTGGGCGTGGTCTCCCCGGGTTTCCCCGGTCTGTGGAGCCCCCCGAAACCGCTCCCTGCAGGACACGGCAGGGGCTTCACACCTCACACAGGACTCTGAGTTTTTCTACCCCGGTTCAGCATCGGCACCACCCAGGGCACGGGCTGGGCTGAAGAGAAGGGGTGGGCACCCTCTTGGACCCTGTCACTGCCCCCTGTCCTGTCCCCTCTGTCCTCTGCGTGCAGCCAGGTCTGGAGCACGTCATGAGCCACCACGAAGGGTGAATCCTCCACTGTTGGTGGCTCTGCACATGGCCGTGTGCGGCTGCCAGACCACAGTTTGTCACTTTACCTCCCAGTGCAAATTTGCCCGGAGAACCACCAGAACAAGTAACTCTTGATCCAATTCCCTGGCACAACGCGCCTCCAGCCGACACCTGCAGGCTGCAGAGACCTGAAACGAGCCCCAGCAGCGCCGCTCTCCTGTCCTGGCAGCCCCCAAGCTCCAGGCAACTCTGGCAGCACACATGGGGAAGGACAAGGCTCACCAAGACAACCAGTCCCAGGCTCGGGGACAGGACAGAATTCCCAAAATCTCTCTAAACTCCTGACCCACGCCCCTCCAGCGTGCCTGAGTTCCCGGAGGAGAAGCCTCTCCCGGGCTTTGGGGGACACGGGGCTGCACTGCTGGGGGAGGCGGCACTGATCCAGCCTGACACGGTCACCCCGTGTTTGCATCCCCCCAGGTGCGGGCGGCACACCGGCCCCAGGGCGGGTTTGGAGCAGTGACAGCTGCTACACTCCGAGTGTCCGTGCTAATTAAATCTGCTCCGACCAGCTGGGAGCCTCCCCTGGAAGGCGCCGGGCCCCACCCAGGTGGAGCCGCTCAGCCTGGACCTGCCCAGCCCACGGAGAGGTCCCGTTTGTCCCTGCTGGCCACATGCAGGGCTGGCCATGACACCCCCAGCCCCAAAACCTCGGAAGGGTCCCAAAGTCACTCAGCACTAACAGCTCCTGCCCCAAGAGCCCTGGGTGTGCTCAGCACCATCCTGCTTGTCCTTCTGTGCTTTGTGGCTGTGGCCAAAGGGGGAAATGCCCCCTGTGCAGGCCTGAGCAGCAAACCTGCAGGCAGGATGGGCCTGGCTGCCCTGCTCCATGGCTGAGACCTGCCCCAGCTGCAGCCGAGGCAGCTCATGGGAGCTCTGGGAGAGGCACTGATGTATTTTGGAGAGGGAACATGGCAGTGCCAGGGCCAGGAGCCCCCAGCTCACAGCAAACAGCCCTGTGACTCCTGAGCCAGGGGCTGGCAGAGCCTGGGCGGGTTGTGCCAGGCTCCCGGGAGCTCTCCCCAGCAGGGCTGAGGCAAAAGCCCCTGTACAAATCCAAACCTCCCCGTGCAGGAAGCAGCCCAGGGCCCTTCAGCCAGGCTGGGGTTCTGGGGACAGGGAGCAAGACCCCCCTGTCCAGCAGCCCCCACTCCAGCCCTCCCAGCGTGGCATTCCAGCACCCCCAGACCCCTCCCAGATGCTGTGGTGCCTTTCCCCAGCCCTGTGCCTCATCTCAGGGGCTCGATAAACATCTGTTGCCATAGTGACTCGCTCTCTGCATCGGCTTCACCCAAGGAGATGAAACAAGAGCCGCACCCTCAGAAAAACAGGAAGAAAATGTTTGGCTTGAAACGGTGCTGGGGTGGGGGTCAGGGCAGCAGCAGCAGCAGGGAGGCTCTGAAAGGGGAGCTGTGCACGCCGTTGCAAATGGGATTAATGATAAGAGTGTGCACAGAAACCTTCCCAGTTCTGCTGCTGGTGACCTTGGGGCTTCCCCTGAGGTCAGCACAGCCACGGGCAGGGGCAGGCAGCTCTGCTGGTATCCCGGAGATCCTGGCAAAGGCTGCAGGGCTCAGAGCTCACTGGTACCAGGCTCTGACCGTCCTCACACCCAGCAGGTACAGAGCAGGATCACAAACCCATGGAACGGTTTTGGTTGGAAGGGACCTTAAAGCCCACCCAGTGCCACCCCTACCATGGGCAGGGACAACTTCCACTGTCCCAGGCTGCTCCAAGCCCTGTCCAGCCTGGCCTTGGGCACTGTCAGGGATCCAGGGGCAGCCCCAGCTGCCCTGGGCACCCTGTGCCAGGGCCTGCCCACCCTCACAGGGAAGAATTTCCTCCTAACATTTAACCTAAATCTCTCCTCTCTGAAGTTTAAAACCACTTCCCTGTCCTATCCCTCTCTGCCCATTTAAAATGTCACTCTCCCTCTTTTTAATAAGCCTTTGAGTACTGAGAAGCCACAGTGCTCATAGGGCTGGTCCCAGTCTCATCCCCAGACCCACACAGGGAACATGGAGTTTGTGGTGATCGACCTCCTGACCCAAATCCTCATCTGAGAGCTGATGTTCCCTCAGCTGGGAGCAGGAACTGAGTTCCTGACTAAACCAGCAGCATTTGGGCGAGACAGAGCCCTGCCAGAAAAATCCATGGTGAGGAAGGGACCATCCTGGAGAAAGGCTGAGCCCTGACACATCCCCGCAGGAATGTGTCCCTCCAGTCACAGGGATTGCCACGGGACACCCCTCGGTGGGGCTGTTCCCACTCGGGTAGCCGGATGCTGCTCACGGTACTTGTGCAGCCGCATTCCCAGCACGGACCATCCCCCGAGCCCCGGCCTTCTGAGCACGCCGGGGGATCCTCCTCCCTGGCCCAGGAGCTGGTCCTGTTCCTCCATCCCGCCCCCGTATCCATCTCCCGCTGCCTCCCGCCCTGCCGGTGTGCCGGTGTCCCGGTGCAGTGATGTCCCGGTGTCCCGGTGTCCCGGTGCAGTACCGGCAGCCGGCGGCCGAGGGCTCCCGAGCCGCGCTCAGCCCCCCGAGCTCCCGGCACGGGAGAAGCGGCTCACGGCTTTTGCCCGGCCTGGAGCATCTTCCCGAACCCGCGGCGTCCGCCGGCCCCTCGCCCAGCGCCAGCCGCTGCCCCGGGGCCATCCAGCACCCCGGTGGCTCCCCCGGAGCGGGATCCGCTCCTCGGCCTGAGGGACAAAGCCCGGGAACCACCCGCGGCGGCCGCCGGGCCCGGGGCGCTCCCCGGCACCCGCCGCAGCTCTGGCTGCCCCACCCCGCGCAGGGATGCTCCAGGGGATGCCCCGGAGATGCGCGACACGCACCGGAACCTCACCATCCCCTCCTGGCCCTGACTACGGGCCCCGGGCTGAGGGATGCTTCCATGTCCCAGGCCAGACAGGTGAGAGGGATCCTCCCCGCTGTGCGTGCGAGTTTTAACCCCACAGACACACGGAACCTAAAGCAGCTCCTGCTGCCCAGCCCGGGAGCCATCTCTAGCTCACCTCATCCAAGGAAAACCCCAAACTGCCGCATTTTGCATCTCCTTGGAGCCCTTCCCAGCCCTTCCCGTTGCTGCTCACACCTCGTGCGTGAGCAATGTGGGACATTTTCGGCAAACATTCCCCGGTGACAAAGGCCAAAGCCCCGCCTGGCCGTGCCCGGACACGGCTGCTGCCTGATCCCCACGTCTCCTCCCGCCCTGCCATCCCCAGTAATTCATTCCCCACCGCCCCCCTGCCCGGGCTGGGGGTCACGCAGCAGGGAGAGCCCCGCTGTGTATTGCATCCCAATTTGCCATGCATTTCCACACCATTTGCTTCCTTTTCTTTTTCCTGCACTGGGAAGCTGCTCGCTGCCCAGGGGATCCAGCCACTCCGGGATGGAACATAACAACAAACATACAAGGACACGTATTTATTTATGGCACACCGTGTGTGGGGACGCTGCTGCCTCCCAAAATGCCTGCTCTGGGGGTGGCACAGGCCCCTCCGACCCCCGCACAGGGCCACAGGACCCAGACACCACGCGGTCCCCGGCCACCCCATCCTGGAAGCTGCACGGCTGCATACCCGGCTGCAGTACCCAAATGAGATGCAGATCTCTGTGCTTTGATTGGCTGACGCCTTGGGAAAAACAGCCACCATTTGCCCACAGCAAACATGGCCACCATGGCCCGGCTGTTCCCTGGGCTGGCCCCGGCCTCACCCTCTGGGCTCAGGGACACCCCGCACTCCCTCAGACACCCTGTCACGGCTGCCACGGGGGTCCCAGGGCTGGAGGAAACGGGGCACCCCTGCAATGCGCCTGCTCGGGGGTCCAGCACCAACACAACTCTTGGGAACCCCCCCGGCCTGGATCCCCCCGGACCCTGACCCCCACCCTGCACCCACAGGCCAGGGCTCCCTGCCGTGTCCCTCACTCAGCCTGGCAGGATGGGCAGAGTACAGAGCCCACTGCAGCTCAGGGTGACCTGAACTAGTTCCCAGTAAACCCCTGGGTACAGGACAGAGATTTCCAGTCCGGGAGCAGCACAGCCCTTTCCCCTCAACACGCAAAGGGGACTCGGCTCATCCCCATCCCTTCCTTCAACACCAAACCCCCACTTCAGCCTGACAGCCTCTGCTACAGACACAACACAGGACCCACAGCGTTCCTGGGATGCCTGGCCTACTTGGGAAATGCTACAGAATCAGGGTCCATCAGATTAGTTCAGGGGTCTGACTCTCATTTTTAAGATGATGACAAGTTTCATGGTGATTGGTGAATTTATTGGCCCAATGTCACTCTGCCTGGTGGGAGCGTGGGGCCAAGTTACTCAGCGCATGTTCCTGAGTTTCCCCAGAAAGGTGGAGTCTCTGTCGGAGATAGGAAACACTGAATTCATGGAAAAGGCACTCACAGGTGGAACCACAGCTTTGGCAGCAGCAGGGGGACATCCCATCCCACCCCAGTCAGCAGTTCAGACCAGCAGTGCCCAGGGAAGCTCCAGGGCTGGGATGTTCTCCTCTGGCTGACCAAGAGGGAACAGGACATCCCAGAAGCGCTGGGGTACCCCACTCTGCCAGGGGTAAAAGGCACAGAGCCCACGGCAGCCCAGGCACTGCCCCAGACCAGTTTTGAGTAAAGCCCTGGGAGGAGAAAGGAGATTTCCAGCCCAGGGAGCAGCACAGTCCTTTCCACCCTCTGCAGGAGCAGGACATGTGGCATGGGGGCTGAGCAGCATTAGGGATCATTCAGAGTCCCCACGAGGGACCAGGGACAATGCTGATGGCACAGCCCCACAAACGCTGTGGTCCCTAAGGAGACACAAATGTCAAGGGCTGCTCCCACTTCTGAGCCCCAGCTCAGCCCAGCCCAGCAGCCAGCGGATGGAGCCTCTCCACACACACGGCCTCCCCTTCCTGGCCCCGGGAAGGCAGAGAACACCGACCCTCGCCCTGCATCCTCCTGGAGAGCACAGGAACAGCAGCACCGAGGGGCGGCTGGGAGAGGAGCTCAGCCAGCATCACCCAAATCAGGGCTCCTTCCCAACAGGGGTCGTCTCTCAGAGCCGAATCCCCGCAGCCAGGAGAGCCCCGGGGCTCCTCATCCCTCGGGCTGCCCCGCAGCGCCGGGATGTGCACGGCTCGGGCACACGGCGAGGGGAGGTCACACGGGGCTGCTTCTAAAACCTCAGAGGTGTCGCACACAAAGAGCCGAGCTGGCACAAGGTAAATGAACTCGAACAAAAAGTGCGGCGCTGTTACAATTCTGTGTCACCTTCGGCTAAAAAAACGCTCCTACAGCTCTTCTCATCGGCGAACGGCCACGGTAATTGTCAAAGAAAACAATGAAAGGTGACAGCGCCCGAGCCAGGACAGCCCCCTGGCATGGACCCAGCACCCCGGGCTCTTCCACATCCCGCGGTGCCCGAGTCGGTCCCGCTCCCTGAGGAAGCCTCCAGTCTCTCACTGCCTCGTACAGAGGGTCCCCCGTGGTGACATTCCCCCGCAGCGGGGACAGCCCAACGCCCCCGCTGCCGCTCCAAACGACCCGGCATCGCTAAACCCGGCACCGCTAAACCCGGCATCGCTTACCGGAGACGGCAGTGCCCGGGGTGCGGGCGAGGCCCCACGCAGAACACCCCATGGCCCGTCCGGCTCCTGCTCAGTCCCTGCGCGCCGCGGGCACCCAGGCGCCGGGGCGACGGCAATTCATATCCCTGCGGCTCCCGCACGGTTAACGGCAGGCTCCGGGCCCGCGGAGCAGAACTCCCTGAGGTGCTGACTCATCTTCTTCCATGCCTGTAAAGCACCATATTTCATCCTTCCACGCCCACAGCGCACAACCGCCGTGCAGCAGCTCCTCACGCAGCCCTGCACGCCTCGGTGCGTGCGGTGCCGGCGCGCTCGGTGCCGCCGCACCCCCGGTAGTGCGGCTCGGGAGGGATCGTGGGCCGGGCGGTACCGAGCTGCGAGCCGGCACCGCGCGAGGGTCACAACCGGCCCGCCCCCCTGGGAAATCTTTTATTCTATTAGAATCAACTATTTTAGGACTAAAACGTGCCGGTGCTGCTGCCGCCTGTTCCGGCCCGGCGGGGACCGGCAGGGACCGGCGCTGGCTGCCCCAGCCCCAGGGCGCTTTGTCCCCAGGACGGACCCCGGGCGCGGGACTCGGAGCCCGGGTCCTCGCAGCAAGAACCCCTCGCGGGGTCGGACCGGGGGGGATCCCCCTGCGGGGCCGGCCGGGGAAGCCCCCTGCGCTGCCCGGGCAAACAAAGCCCCGGGCCGGGCCACCCCATTGTCCCCGCTCCGGCCGGGCAGCGGCCGCCCCCGCGCGGGAGGAAGAGGAGGGGTCGCACACAGACAATGCCTCCCCCCACCCCCCACGCCGGATCGCCCCGCCCCCTGCTCCCCATTGGCCGGCGGGGAATTTGGGGACCCCCCGCCTGCCCCTCCGCCGTATTGTGCCGGGGGGCGCGCGTGGATCTGGGGGGGGTCGGAGCGCGCGCGGCCGCCGTCGGGGGCGCGCCCGGGGGCTCCCCTTGTGTGTGAGTGCGCGGGGGTGTGCGCGGGGCCGGGGCCATGGAGGAGCTGAGCAGCGTGGGAGAGCAGGTCTTCGCCGCCGAGTGCATCCTCAGCAAGCGGCTCCGCAAGGTGGGACCCGCCGCCCCCGCACCCCCCGCTCTCCCCGCACCCTCCGCCGCCGCTAACGCCCCTCTCCCGTCTCTCTCCGCAGGGCAAGCTGGAGTACCTGGTCAAGTGGCGAGGCTGGTCCTCCAAGTGAGCGGGGCTGTGCGGGGCGCGGAGCGGTGCGGGGCGCGGTGCGGGGCCGTGCGGATCGCGGAACCATGCGGTGCGGAGCGGGCTGCGGTGCGGGGCGCGGGTACCGCCCGCCCGGCCGCTTTTGTTTGGGTCGTGCCGCTCCTTTTGTTTACAAATAAGCGCGGCCGCAGCCGGGCCCTCCCCGCCACCGCGTGGGGCTCCGCTCCCCCCCCGGGCCGGTGCAGCCGCCCCCCGGAGTCGCTGCACCCCCCCGGCCGTGCCGGCCCCACGCCCCTCGCCCGCTCTGCTGAAACCGGAGCTCCCCCGGGATGCGCGGGGCTCGCCTCGCCCCGCGGCGGCGTGGCCGCCCCTTCCCGATCTCCCTCCCCCGGCCCCTCTCCCCTGCCCGCCCCCCGGCCGTGCCGGCCCCCGGTACCGGCATGCCCCGGTCTGTGCCAGGCCCGGGTGGCCCTGGGGGAAGCCCCCCGTGCCGGAGCGGCCAGGGGGGGCTCCGGCCCCGGCTCTCACGGGTCCGTGTCCTCTGTTGCAGGCACAACAGCTGGGAGCCTGAGGAGAACATCCTGGACCCCCGGCTGCTCCTGGCTTTCCAAAAGAAGTGAGCAAACTCTAAATGTTTCTAAGCAAACTGTAAAGTCAATTAACTTCTAATTGGCTGCACGTGTGGTGGAAGCCGTTGGAAACAACAGCCTGAAGCTGGCGGGGCCCTTTGTGGCCAGGCCCTTTTGTTTGTCCCCGGAGTCACGGTCGGTCCAGGTCTACCTAGAGCCGCTCTGCCCTGGCCAGGCAGGCCGCAAGGGTTCGGGGCCTCTGGGGGCACCCGGGGAATGGGGCAGCACCTGGCACAGACCTGGGGCTCCCTGTCCCCATCCAGGGCTCGGGGATCTTGGCTGTGCTTGGGGGTGGGCAGCCAGAAACCCCTGGGGGAAGATGGTGCCTGGGCTTGTGAGGCATTAAAGTGAACTTGTGGAGGGTGAAGTTCTGGGAGGGTGAGGGAAATGATGTCTGGGAGAAAATCGTAGAGAATGTTTGGATTAGGAAGGATCTTAAGGTTCTTCCTGGTCCACCCCATCATTTCCACTGTCCCAGGCTGCTCTGAGTCCTGTCTAACTTGGCCTTAGACATCACCATGGATGGGGCAGCCACAGCTTTGGGCAGCCTGTGCCAGGGCCTCAGCACCCTCACAGGGAAGAATTTCTTCTTAATCTCCCATCTAACCCTCCCCTCAGTCAGTTGGAAGCCATTCCCTGTGTCCTGTCCCTCTCCAGCTCTCTTGGAGCCTAAGTACTGGGAGATGCTCTGAAGTCTCCCTAGAGCCTTCTCCAGGCTGAACCACCTGGATGGCAGAACAGGATGGTGTCTGTCGTGTCAGGTCCATGCTCCTGCCTGGAGCCAGGCTGAGAGCAGCAATGAGAACAGCCCTGCACCCCAGAATCACTCACGGGGCAGAGGGGTGGCCAGCTGGCCATGGCAGACATAGTGCTGCCAAGTACTTTGACATAGTAATAACAAAAATCATTAAAGTTTATGATAGGATTCAATTATAACTGGCTTCTGGATCCATAATTTTCGAGAACAGGATCTGTAGTGCAGACAGGATGGAATTTAATCAGCTGGATGTGTTATATCTAAACACCATCCCATTTAAACAAACCAGGAAACGAATACAGTGAGCTGAAACGTTCCAGCCTGAGCAGGAGGTGCAGGAGAGGTGGAAGGAGTCCAGCAAAGGAGGGGACTCACTGAGCTTCCAGGGAATGCCTTTGCCTCTCCCTCACTCAGCATGGAAGCTCAGCACAGCAGGGGCATAACCAGAGCAAGGCTTAGCAGGGCTGGGGGCAGCTCCTTCCCTTTGCCCGCTCCCCTTGTGCCAGAAAAATGGCAAATCTCACCAGGAGCTGGGAAAGGCACAGGTTTAGGATGGGTGACACCACGGGGTCCATCAGTGACTGCTGGAAGCTGCAGGGGTGTTGCTGGTGCACACTGGGATGCTCTCTGGTCACTACCTGGCTGCCTCAGTTCCCCCAGGTGTTTTTTTCTTCCCCATAAGCATCGTCCTTAATCCTTGTTTCCTCCAGGGAGCACGAGAAAGAAGTGCAGAATCGGAAGAGGGGCAAGCGGCCCCGGGGCAGGCCCAGGAAGAACGTGGTGAGTCCCAGCAGTGGTGGGGCAGTTCTGGAGGGGCTCTGCCCTTGGAGGGCACCGGGGTTTGGGGGTGGCCTCGGGCACAGAGCTCCTCCCATGGATCCCTGAAGATCAGCTGCACAGAGAGAGAACCTGGGCGTGTCTGAGGCCCCTGGCCAGGCCACCCTGGAGGGTTTGTAGTGCCCACAACCATTCCTTGGTCATTGCTGTTAACTCTCCCTGTCTCTGCTGCTTTGCAGGAACCTGAGATGCCTGCGAAAAGTAAGTCAAGTAGCTCCTCTTCCTCCACATCCTCCTCTTCCTCCTCCTCCGAGGAAGAGGATGAGAGTGATCTGGAAGCAAAGAGAGGTCCCCGCAGCAGAGAGACACACCCAGTGCCACAGAAGAAAGCTCAGATCCTGGTGGCCAAGCCTGACATGAAAGACGCTTCCAGGAAGAAGCGTGGCCGGAAACCTCTTCCCCCAGAGCAGAAAGCAGCTCGAAGGACTGTGAACCTGACAAAGGTGCTGAAAACATCCAGGAAGGAGGCAGGGGGCAGTGCCAAGCTGGTGGGGAAGCTGCAGCCTCAGCACAGCACGCAGGGCTCAGGCATGGCCATGCTGAAGGACCCACCGGGCGCCTTGGCTGGGCTCAGCTCAGGGGGCTCCTCAGGGGAGAGCCTCCCCAACATGATGAAGAGCGGCTCGGCGAGCCCCAGCCAGGCCATCAGCTGGCAGAGCTCCATCGTGCACTACATGAACAGGATGTCCCAAAGCCAGAGCGCAGCCGAGAGCTCGGCCCTGGGCAGGCTGGCACTGAAGGCACAGGCAGCCAGTAAGGGCAGCTTAGGGCTGGACTTGAAGATGAGGAGCCAGAAGAGCTCTGGGGAGCTGGGGCTGAACGCACAGGGACCCAAAACTGCAAAGGCTTCCGGCAGCAGCACCGGAGGGGATCAGAAATCGGGGTTTGCTGCTGGAGGCCAGATGCTGCTCAACGGCAGCAAGACACCGTCGGGCTCATCTGGGGCCAGCAGCCAGGCAGCCTCCAGCCAGGAGCTGAACCTGCAGGCTCTGAACCTGCAGAGTGTCAGAAACGGGCCGAGCGTGGCCAGCGGGAGCAGCGTCCCCCGACACCTCTGCGGCTCCCTGGCCAAGGGCTCTGCTGGCAGCACGGCCACTGCGGGTGCCAAGGGCGGTGGCGGTGCCAAGGGCGGTGTGGCAGGGGCCGGCCTGAACACTGCCAGTGCTGCTGCGCTGCCGGGGGGGGATGGAGGCAAGAGCAAGAAGCAGACACAGCGGGCAGGTGACAGGGACTCGGCCAAAGGTGGCTCAGAGGGCGCTCCAGAGGGACAGGCGGCCGCCAAGAGCCGCAAAGCCTCCGCCCTGTCCGAAGCGAGCACCGGCGAGGACACCAGCTCGGATTCGGACCGGGATTCAGCTTCCCTCCCAGGCGTGGGTCAGAACATGTCTGTGTCCATCCAGACCAGCCAGGACTGGAAACCCACCCGCAGCCTGATTGAGCACGTCTTTGTCACCGATGTCACCGCTAACCTGATCACAGTGACGGTCAAGGAGTCCCCCACCAGCGTCGGGTTTTTCAACCTGCGGCAATACTGAGCCCAGGAACCTGAGAGGAGGGAGAGGGCCCTTCAGCCTCGCCTTTGCCCAGCTCTTCCGTCAGGTGTTTTTTCTCCAAGTGAACACAGAGCCCTCGTGAGACCTGCTGGAAAGGCTGGACCAGTACCACGGTGAAACCCGCTCCAAACTGCCAGCGGGTCCTGGATTTCCTCCCTGGCTTCTCTCCATCCTCTTCTGGAGCCGTGCCCCACGTGGGGGTGGTCGATGCCATGCTCTGGGAGCGGGGCACAGGTGCTGCCAGGGTGTCAGGCTGGCCGGTTTCGAGCCAGGCTTCACTGCTTGCAGGTCTCTTCGCTTTGAAGCAGCAGATCCAAGGTCTGGCCACGGGGGGTGTGGAGCTGCCACGGGACACTCTTACACCTGGGAGATTCTCTTCTGGGCTTCCTGTGGGTCTGTCTGTGAGCCATGGGGAACTGCAAGTCAATCCAAATGAGGCAGCTGCTGCTCCCAGCCCTCAGGGCTGTGGGGGGCAGCTGCATTCGGGGGTTTTTCAGGGTACACTCTGCCCAGCCACCCCCCTGGGCAAAGTAATTTCCAATGATGGGAAACCCACAGCGTTTCTGTTGGGGCTTCCAGCTGATAGGGAAATATTGTTTACATTTTTTCTTAAGGATTTTTTTTTTTTCGTGAGGGAGGGAAATAACCGCAGTCTCAGACAGGTGAAGTCCTGGATGCCACTAGCAGAACAGGCGGCAGAGGTGCTTTTTTTGGTGGGTGTTTCCTTTCTGCTGGAGGAAAGTCCTGCCTTGAGAACCAGCAAGATCCACCAGCTTCTCTGCAGTGACTTGACTTCCAGCAGAACATGAATTTCTGGGCAGGCCAGGGAACCCCCACACCCCACCTCTGCCTCATGCTGGCATTGCCAGCATCTCCACCTCCTGCTCAGCAGGTTCCAGGCACTCACAGGGACTGAGCTGGGGAATATTTTTTAAGCCTTGCAGAAGGTGTGAACCCTTCCAGCAGCAGGTGTGTTGGTTCTGGGACACACTGCTGCTCCCTGGGTTAGACTCACCCTGGTCATCAATGGTTTTCTCCAGAATGTTAAGAAGCTGGTCAAGGCCACCTGCATGGGTTTTCTGGAATGATGGGAAGGGAGAGGAGAGGAAGAAGGGCTAAGGGCCAGTGGGTGCCTCAAGCTGCTGTTCACCAGAGCACCTGAGCAGCCATTCACCTTCCCCTGGCCATCCCAGCAGCTGGGGTGCTCCTTTTGGCATGTAATGGCACCCAGTAATGGCTTTTCCCCTGCAGTGTTTTCCCTGCTGCAGATTTCTCCTAGAAGCCAAAATTAGCAGCAGTTCCGGCAGAGTTTAGTAGCATTCTGGGTCATTTTCATTCTGTTGATGCCGAGTCCTTTTCTCAGAGGCAATGAACAGCTGGCAGCTGCCCACTCCCTGCATGGTTCTGATGTCCCTCCACCTGACCAGCAGGTCACTGCTTAGGGGGTCCCCAGGTGACTGAGGTGGCACCAGGGCAGGCATTTCCCTTTGCCCTGGGCAGGGCCACTCGCAGGAGTGTGGGTGCATGGACCAAACTGGGGGTGCAGGTACTCGTGACCCCCTGAGGCAGCAGCCCCCCGTGGTCACGGCTGCTGCCCCTGCCTGGCAGTGGGGTCATTCTCAGGTGATGCCAAAATGTCACAGTCTGCAGTTTACCTTCTACTGTAACCTTGCCAAACGAGTCCCAGGGAAGCATTGGCCTGTGCCAGCAGCAAGCAGAGCCCCGGACAGGGTGTGTGCTGTGCCAGGGGTGCCAGTGCTTTGGGAGAAGAACCAAGGACTCTGGGAGCATGGGGCGACGCTCTCAGCCACACACCAAACGTTTGCTACCTGGCCTTTGCCAATCCAGACTGATAACAATGTGCCTTTGGACCGTCCTTATCTCAGCCTCGGCTGTGGCACCGGTCCCACCACAGGTTTGTGCCTATGCAAAGCAGGTGGGTGGCAGAGTCTTGGGGACACGGTGACACCCATGGGGAGAGGTGTCCTGGTCCCCAGTGAGACTCCAGCTGTGCAGAGCCCTGCTGAGCAATGCCCCTGAGGGGAAGCTGGCCAGGCAGGGATGCTCTTGCCTGCAGCAAGAGGATGTGAGGATCGGTTTCTCCAAGGGGGAGAAAATCATCTGAAGATGCTCCAAGGAGGGGCCAGGCTCCCAGGGCGGGCAGGAGCTGAGCTGTGACAGCAGGTGAAGTGCCAGCTGCACTTCACAGCAGCTCTGGGCTGGCTGCTCCCTCCAGAGCCGCTGTCTCAGCTCCCACGGGTTCCTCCCTGCAGGGCCTGGCTCCTGTCTGGCAAAGGGACATGTGTCCCCACAGCAGGCAGCCCCCTCTGTCACCCAGCCTTCCCAGGCATGTCCCCTCTAGCAGCACAGGACTCTGCTGTCACCACTTGCTATTGTGCCTTTTGCTCACCAGCTGGTTCAATTCCAAAGGTCTAACGATGGTGAAAATGATAATCCAGGATTTTTTTCCAGCCGTCTCGCTCTACATTTCTTCCCCAGCCCCTTTCTCACTTGCTGTTCTGGGATCTTGGCTCTCCCAGCAGCTGGGGGGGCTGAGTGCACAGTTCTCACTGGGGTTTGCTTCCCAAAGACACATCCTGTGATGAATTTACTGGAATCTTTGTGGACAGGGGTTGGAAGACCCCTGGTCGGTGCAGACCCTGGTTATGTACTGTTAGGTTTCAAGTTCTGCCTTTTTTTATTCCTTTTTCTTTTTTTTTTTTTCTGAGTTTGCTGCTATGGGTTGGCATGTTCAGCCGGGTGTCAGACAGGCAATTAAAGGTTTGTCACTTGTCATTTTCTAAGGGGTTTCCAATGTGGGAAGTCCTGCAGTATTTAGTGAAAGGATATTTTCCCCAGGCGTAATCTGGTTAAGCATCCTTGTTGTTTTCCATTGGACTGGAAGAGGTTGCCGATTCAGCCATCATCCCGAGAAACTGAGTCTATTTTTATACATATATTTTGTACCAAAAAAAAAAAAAAAAAATCCCAGGAGTACACGGAGGGATGGAGATAGTTTAGGGGTTTGGTTTGTGTTGAGTTTCTGAGCTGTGTGTGATGGGCTCCAGAGCCAGGAGAAAGGTTTTACTGACAGAAATTTGAGATAGGTGAAAACAAACAATTGTTCTTGTAACTTGTGCCAGTCAGTGCTCTGATTTGTACGTTTTAATTAAAGAGAGAGCCAAATCGGTCCTGTATGACACTTATAATTGCTTTAAACTGCAGCTGTTTGTTTGCTTTTATTTTCTGAGAACAAAAGTCGGGGATGTTATTGCCCTGGGAAAGCATGAGTGCTGTGGGAGCAGGAGCAGCTCTCCACGCAGCACCCCGGTCCCTCCCAGCCCCTCACCCACGTTCCTTGTGCAGTTTTCCAGTGTCCCTGGACACTAACGCTAGCGTAGCCCCCCCAGCTCTAGGCTGCCTTTAATTTATTTGCAGGAAAACACTAGGAAACGGTTACGTCGGGTGGGGGGTTTTGTATGACTTCTCCACACCTCTTTTTCTAGCATATCAATAAATATTTTTTTAAACTTTTCAGCCTCGTGTGGTCACTGCTCCGGGAGCGCTCCCGTCCCCCTCCGCACCCCCGGGGCCAGCCCCTCTCCGCGCCACCGTGTTCCCGGCCCGGGCTGGGGATGTGCGAGGCTGGGACCGGAGCGGGGAACAGGAGCGCGGAAACCGCCCCGCGCTCCCTGCGGGGCTCCGTGCCGGCCGCAGCCCCTCCCGGCCCGGGCTCCGCTGCGGCGGGAGCCGCCCCTGCACCGTGAGCGGAGCTCAGGTGAGCGCCCGCACCTGCGGGGCCGGGACAGGGAGCGGGGCCGGGCCGGTCCGGCCTGCGGAGGGCGCTGCGCGGCCGCGGAAGGGCGCGGGCGGCCCCGGGCGCCGCCGTCGGTGCCGCCGTCGGGCGGGAGCCGAGCCCCGCCGGCCGAACGCCCCCGGGCCGGCCCCAGCCCCGGGGCCCCGCGGCCCGTGTGAACGGGCCCCCCCGCCGGGCCGGCGGAGAAAGGCGCCATTGTGCGGCCCTTCCTCCCGCTCCTCCCGGCGCTGGCAGCTCCCGCGGCGCGGGGTCCGCGCCCCACCCGCCCGAGCAGAAAAAGGAGGTTAATGAGGACACGGCTTCAAAAAGCCATGAAGCCCCCCACCCCCGCCCGGGCTGCCGGGGCGCGCTCGCACACAAAGGCCGGGCCCGACGGGCAGGGGCCGCCGCCGCCCGAGCCGTCGGAAGGGCGGAGCGCCGCGGGCCGGGCCAGCGCCGGTACCGGGCGGCGTCGTAGTTGCGGCCCCGGAGCAGTTCCGCCGATCGGAGCCGCTCACCGCCCCCTCAGGGCACCGCGGGACCCCCGGGGGGGCGCCCAGACCGGCGGCATCCACGGCCGGGGAGCCTCCGCCTGCCCCCAGCCCCGTCGGGTCCCGGCCCCAGCCCCCCCCGGGGGGAACGGGCTGCAGGGCCACCCACCCCGCCGGGGCCCCGGCGCACCCCTCGGTACTCCCAGGCACCCCAGGGCCACAAAGGGAAGCCAGACACGTTTCTATTTACAAAGTATATATTTAAACTGACATAAAAAGCAGGTCTCATATGGACATTCACGGCTGGCAGAAGACACGTAGTTAAGCTTCACTTCTGAGACTGAGATTTAGCCAAATCGTTTTTTGTACAAGATTTAAATAATTCACACGCACGCGCCCGCACACACACACACGCAGGGTACACGTCGCTATGTACAGACACACGGATACACCCACAGGTATGGTCTGCTCCAGGTGTGCCGGACACACGGACACGGCGCTGGAGCTTCCAGCGGGGCAGGAGCGGCTCCGGGCTCTTTGCAAAGGGAAGGATCCTCTGGCCCCGGCGGCAGCAGGAGCACAAACAGCTCAACCCCTCCTCATCCTCCAACAACACCGGGTCAGCACCGGAACTAACACATCGGCCCTTCGTACAAACCGAGTTAAAAATCTCAATTTTACAAAATATGTCTTAAAAAAAAAAAAGTAAAACAAAAAGAAGAAAGGAAAAACAAACTGGGAACTGTCAGACACGATGGCTCCCCTTTGCACAGCCAATCCAGCATCCTGCCAGGCACCTCACGGCTCCCAAAAGAAGGATGGGGAAGGGAATGGGGCAAGATGAAGCTGCCAAAGGGCCCTGCAGCAGAGATGGCCCTTGCCCAGCCCTTCCCTCAGCCCAAGGGAGCTCCCTGGGCCAGGGGCCTTCAGGAGCTCAGGGACGAGGGGCCCTGGCTCAGTCCCAGCCCTTAGGCACTGCCGGGCTTGTGCTTCCCATCCCACTGCTGCCCAGAGCAAGGTGTGAGGACAGGGCCACCTGCTCCACCTCAGCCGGGCCAGGCTCCCTCCCCTGTCTGGTGGTGGCCGAGCTGGGGGAGCAGCAGAGCAGGGGCACCCCCAGCCCCCCAACCAGCGGCCAAACTGCTGCAGCTCATCCAGAGCCCCGAGACCTTCCCTACCCCAGCCAGGGAGGGATCCCAGCTCCAGATCCCAGCCAGGGAGGGATCCCAGCTCCGGATCCCAGCCAGGGAGGGATCCCAGCTCCGGATCCCCGCCCTGGGAGGGATCCCAGCTTCGGATCCCCGCCCTGGGAGGGATCCCAGCTCCGGATCCCCGCCCTGGGAGGGATCCCAGCTCCGGATCCCCGCCCTGGGAGGGATCCCACAGGCAAATCCAGCACCAAATCCACCCGAGGCAGCGGGGGCTGCCCTGCACAGGAATATTTTGCCTCTTGGCTATTGTTTAACCACCGTAAGGAAAGGGAAATATTTATTGTCTCTGAATGCATAAAGGTGACCCTGGGATTCGTCAGGGACGTGGATAGTACAAAACACTTTATCAGGAGTCTTCCCACAGTCTGAAGTAAACTGTGATTGGGAATAAGAACAGTAATAATAATTCACTTTCTGTAGCAGAATAAAGTAACTAAATATGGGCAGTGAGATGTTCCCTCCCCAACCTCTCTGGCATTTCAGGAATGTAAACAGAGGGGGGTTTTGTTGGGGTTTTTTGTTTTTAGTGGGTGGGGGAACAGAATCAAGCGACCAGACAAAATGAAAACAGATATACTCAGCTCAGTCCCATCTCCCACAGCTGCTACGACAACTCTATTAAAGTGCATTTCAGTATCACCCCTCAGGAACCTTACACACACAAACTCCTCTCCTCCGCAAGAAAAGGGAATTCAAGTTAATATCCCAACACTTTCAGCCTTTTTATGGATTTCTGCTTTTCCCCGCCCCGACTTTGTAGCAACATGACTTTTTTTGTTAGACTGGAAACACCCCATCCCCAACAACACTGTGAATTCAAGTGCTCACGTCAACTGTCAAGGGCAATAGTCCTGGACACAGCACACTTGATTGTACAAGCAACACCTTAAATCACAATCAAGAAATCCGGGCACTGGGCCCTGCGAGGGAGCAACACGTCCCCCTCCACCATCCATAGCATCATATGAAAAATAATAGTTAAAAAAACCCAGCACATACTTAGCTATGAACACTGTTATGTACACCGGCTCCTGCGGCAGATGCGTGAACTCGTTAGTTCTCAGTTTTATTGTCCTTTCTAGGAGCAACTGAGCAGTCACTGTTGTCTCCATTTAAATAAAACAACTCAGAGTTGAAATATATATATATAGATATATATAAGCATTTTTTCTTAAATAACATATTTACATCTAATAGAAAATATAACTCTAGAGATAATCTTTCCAACGAAATGTAAGACGTGAAAAAAAAAAAAACCAAAACAAAAGAATGAGTTAATGAATTTAGGACAGTTTCTAAATTCTCTCCAGGACCAAAAACAAAAGAAAATAAAATTTTAAAGAAAAAAAAAAAAAGGACCATTAAAAGAAAAAAAAAAAAAGAGAGAGAGGCCCACCAAGCTCTACCAAGCTTTTGTCTGAATCTGACTGAAGAAAACCCCAGCACCACCTCCACCAAACTCATCGCTTCTCCTTAAAGAATCCTTGGTCCGTGCTGCTCTCCTTGATGGTGACGGTCAAAAAGTTAGAGGTCACATCAGTTACCACCACCTTCTCCAGGTTGTTGAGCGAGGGGCTCCAGGACTCCTCCTCGGGGTCCCCCAGGATCCTGGAGACGGGGATCCTGGCGATGAGCGAGGGCCGCCCCGCCGGGCTCCCCACACCGTCGCGGTACAGGCCGCCCACGGCCCCCGCGCTCACGGCGCCGTGCAGGAGCTTGGGCCCGCCGGGGTCCAGCCCCCCCTGCCCCTTGGGGTCCAGAAAGTCCGCCCGGTGCTTGGCCAGGCGCGGCGGGAAGGCCTCGGGCCCCGGCTCGGCGCGGGTGGGGCCAGGCAGGGCGCCGGGCAGGTCGGGCTCCTGCCGCCGGGCCAGCTGGATCACGCTGTGTCCCGAGCCAAACTTGGCCGCCCCCGCTGCCTCCTCCATCTTCCTGGCCTTCAGGTAGTCCCCCACCTTGTCCCCCGGCTCCCCCAGTTTCCTCTTGGAGGCGTCCAGAGTCTCCGCAAGGTCCTTGTAGAGCTCCTTCCTGGGCTTGGGGCCTCTCTTTTTGGGGGTCTCTCCGGGTTTCTCCTCCACGCGGATCACCCGCTCCCGGATGCCGTCTGCCTTGGGGGTGCTGCTGCTGGAGCTGCCCTGGGGGGCCAGGGCTATGTTTCTCAGTCCTTCCCTAGCCCGGGACGTGGAGCCCAGCTCCTGGGGGGACCTGCCGGGATACGGCACCCGGATCCCCCGGGAAGAGTCACTGCGGAATTCATAGGTTTTGGCTTTGGCTTTTGCCTGGGCCTGCAAAGAAGATAAATCACCCGGTGACTTTATTATCCTGCCATCCGGCTGTGTAATTGCAACTTACGAGAGGCCACCTTTGAGGGGAGCGTCCTCCAAGGGGGCCGGAGAGGGACCCCTGCCCTGGCCCGCGGCCCTCACGCGCCAGCTCCGGCCTCCTTACCTTTAGCAGGAAGGTTTTGGGCTTGGGGCCTCGCTTTTTGGGCCCGTAAAGCTCCATTTCTCGCTCCCTAGAGGTGTTAAAAGAACCAAAGCTTCAATTCAGCATAGCTACAAGACAGCAACATATTTACAAGCACAACTGCTACAGCTAGTAAAGGCCTTGTACCTCTCCTCGAAGGCTGCGAGCAGCCGGGCATCCAGGATGTTCTCCTCGGGTTCCCAAGTGCTGTACCTGGGGGCAAGGCGGGACAGAGAGAGGGAACAGAATAAGGAGCCAGGAGGGAGCAAGACTAATGAAATATAAAAACCAGGGGCATAAAGGTTCTCGTTCTGGCACAAAGGGAGAGCAGGGGAGTTCAGCCAGCATCCCCCCCGGCCCCTGCTGGAGCCCCCCGCGGCCCCACGGGCCACTTACTTCTGCGACCAGCCCTTCCATTTGACCAGATATTCCATGCGGCCCTGCGGATGGGAAGCGAGGGAAATAAATACGCGTGGAGCGAAACCCGCGACAAACCGCGACAAACCCGCGACAAACCGCCCCGCAACAAAGGTCCCCCCGCAACGCCCCGGGCAGGGAGCGGAACACGGGGCGGGGGGGAACCGCGGGGGGGGCAGATGCAACAATGAAAAATAACGCGGATTTCACACACGCACCCCCCCGGGCGCGGGTTTAACGCCGCCCCCCCCAGGCGCGGAGCGCGGAGGGCGGGAGCGGCGGAGCGGAGCCCGCCCCGCGGCGGGGGGAGGCAGAGCCGCCCCCAGCGGGCCGGGGCGCGGGGCACGGGGCGCCGGGGGCGCGGCGGGGGGTCGGCGGGGGAACACCTACTTTGCGGATGCGGCGCTTGAGCAGGGCCTCGGCCGCGAAGACGCGCTCCCCGACGGCCGAGAGCTCCATGTTTACGCGGCCGCTCGCAGCGCAGGGGCGGCCCCGGCGCAGCCCAGACCATAATACTCCGCCCGCTGACGTCACCGCGCCCCCCCCGCGCGCGCCGCGCCGGAGCCGGGTGGAATATTCCGCCCGCGCCGCATTGGCCCCGCCGCGCCCCGCCCGCCGACGTGCGCCGCGTCCCGATGGGCCGGGGCGGGGCCTCGGGGCACGCCCACCGCCACGCCCACCGAGACACGCCCCCAAACACCGGGCCACGCCCCGCTCGGGGGGACGGCCCCGGGAGGGCGGGAGGGGGCGCGGGGCACAAAAGGGGAGTGTGGAACGGGGAAGGGGCGCTATGGGGTTCCGCGGCACCGGGGACCGGCCCGGTGGTTCCGCGGCGACCGGACGGTGCGGAACGGGGGGTTTCGCCGCGGCCTGGCCCGCCTACCGGTGGTCGGACAAAGAGAGTGGTGTCAGGGGTGGGAGCGATCCCGCGCGAACCGCCCGTCCCGGTACCGGCGGAGCTCGCGGTGCCGCGGAGTAGTCCACGGACAGGCGCGGTCACGCGTCAGCTCGGCGCCGCCGCCGCTGCGGGAACGCGAATCCTTCCCGGCGATGCGGACACGACCGGCAGAATAGGGCACCGCAGCAGCCGGTTTCGTTGTGCCGGCAGCCCCCGGCTGCGGTCCGGGGGGGAGGAGAGGTGACCTGGGGCCAGCGGGGCGGCCCCACGCGGGATTTGTTCCATCTCCCGCGTTATCTGTCAGCAAACTGGCGCAGGAACCGGACTGCGCCGAGAGGCTGCCAGCCGGTACCGGGGAGGCTGCCAGCCGGTACCCCCACTGGCTCCCCGCTCCGGCTCTGCCTCTCGCCCCGCAGCACGCGTCGGCAGACAGCACCTTCACCCCGAGGCGGCCACGGAAGAACGAGACACGCGCGAGTCGCGGGAAATCGGAGCAGCCTCTGGGCGACAGGAGGTCCCACGCGACCGACTCTCGCAAGTGGGCAGGGACCGAACCCGCCCCCCCCCCCCCCCCCCGCTGTCGGTGTGAGGCTCCGGGAGCACCGGGCAGCCTTTCAGCCCGGTCCCGCGGAGTGGATTGGTTTCCGTGTCCGTGGGCAGCGCCGCCTCTGGGAGCTGCCCCGATAGTGGGACGTGCGTGGGCTCCTGCGGCGCCGTTCACGACGGACGAGACCAGACGAAGCCTCTCGTGGGTCTTTCCCTCCTGTCCCCACCTCGGTCTCCCCTCCGCTAGGGACCTCGAAGCCAGAGAGCAGCGGGCCTCGGAGGCCACCACGCTCACGCGTGGGAAACCCACGGCGGTAGCGGCCGCGGGGATCCGGCTGCGCCTGCCCTCTGGTGAATGAGAGAGCACCCCCACAGCCGCTCCGGCCTGGGGCTGGGGCTACGGGACCCCTCCCTTTTCCAGGCTGGGGAAGCCGCCCGGGGGGCGCCGGGACCGGAGGGTACCGGCGTTGTTCCCATCCCGAGGAGCGTTGTTTCCCGAGGATCCTGCCTGCCGCCGTACCACCCGGGCGGACACGGACCTCCAACGGCGGACACGAGTGGGGCTTCGGGAGCCCGCGGGAAGAGCCGACAACTGGACCCGCACGGCCCCACGCGGGGCGCGGGGGTTGTGTGTCGGGCAGATCCCTCCTCCCGCCGCCCCCGGCCGAAGTGAAACCGCGCTCCCGGGAGGAGGCGGAAGATTCCCACTCCGAGGCTCCCGTGTACTCCCACACCACTCCTGAAACCCCGCGGCCACGGGAGCCGTCGCGACACGCGAGTTCTGCGCGGCGTGGCCGGGCCGGGGGGAAGCGCAACCTCCGCGGTCTCCCGGCCCCCGGCGAGCTGCGTCCCGGGAAGTTTTTCGTTAATGTCGAATTAATCGTTGTTAATTAAGGCTGGTCGCGGGGCGACTCGTGAATTGGCGTGGACGCTGCTCACTGGACCCAGTTCGTGGGAAGGTGCTTCGTAGAGGACAGACCCGGCGGCACCGGGCGCACGGCCCGGCGGGGAAAGCGAGGCTGTGGGTGGGAAGCCGATCGTGTCCCCCCGGCACGACGGGCGCTGGCGCAGCGGCGCCCATTCCCGTGGCCGTGGGGCTGCCGCAGCCCCGAGCAAGTCGGTGTCTTCCCGGCACCTTGGCTGTCGGTGCCCTCGGTGCACGTTGGAACTGCGGATCCGAGGCCGTGCCGCCCGGTACCGACGCCACACGCGAGCCCTGAGGGGCGCTGCCTTTGCCCCGTCTCCTGCTCGGAGATCTGCGGCGCCGCGGAGGAGCCCCGCGGCCACGCGTAGGGCCGCAGAGGGGAGAAGCTGAGGCTGAGGTTCCGGCTGCCTCCCACGGCGGCATCAGTGGAGAAACAGCTCCATCTTCCCGCCGGAACCCACGCGGAATCCGCGCGGGGCCGGAGCTGCGCCCGGTTGAGGCGCGGGGGGGGCAGGCAGAAGGCGAGATGCAAACGAGAACGAAGCGGGGAAAGCAGCGCGGAGCGACCGCCGCCGCGGGGGAACCGCCCGAAGCCCCCGCGTGTGGGTGAGCCGGGGCCGGGGCTGCGGCCACTCGTGGGAGTCTTGGCCCGGAAGGAGAAGTGGGACAGAGCTGCTCCAGCCGTGCGGGACGAAGCAGCGGCGGGCGGGACGGTACCCGGGCAGTTCCTACCGCTGCCGAAGGGTGTCCGGAGACCTCCGCGCCCGGAGCCGGCGGCACTGCGGGAGCCCCTTCCGCACAACCAGACCACCGGGAGCAGGAGCTGAGCCGGGGCACGCTCCCAAGGCCAACGGCAGCAGCTGCCTGGGCGCCCCACGGGCTCTCGGCCGGGTGGAACCGCTCATCCCTGCGGCTCCCGACACCCACACCGGCCCGGACCCCGGTTCTGGGATCCCGGGATTCGCAGCCGACAAGGGGACAGCTCCGGACCGGCGAGAGAGTGTGCTGCCGCGGCAAACCCCGTTTCCGCCCATTTGACCCCAAACCATCCTCTCGGCTGCGGGGTCTACGCTCCTCCAGCCACACTCGTGCGATGAACTCCTCGGGCCTCAGAGGGCTGCTGGGCAGCTGAGTGCCCGGCTCCCCCCTCGGTTTTCTCTGTGCGGAGGACATGATGGCAGCGAGTTTTGCAACGAAACCGGGGCGCTGGAGCCCCTCTCGGGGTCGCGCGTGGCGGCGGCGGGGCCAGTGCGCGTGTCCGAGTGCGGCTGAGCCGGGAGAACGGGGCGGCTGGGCGGACCTGGCTCTAACTCAACCGCCGGCACCATGGATCCCCGCATCGCAGCGGGTCACTTCCCCGCCACTCCCGTGTGCTCTGCTGGCCGTGCTTCAGAAGCTGCTCCGTCCCGCGGCCACCCGCATCGAGGACGACAGGATCCATCACAGCTCCCAGACTGACCCGGCCCCGTTCCCCGGGTGGCCGAGGATGCCGGTGTCCCACAGAGACACCTTTATGCCACGGTCGCGTCCCAGCGTGTCCCCATCTCCTGGGCGATCCGAGCACGGCCCCCACTCTGGGTCCACGGAGCCGAGCGGGAGAAGAGCAAGTGGCCCCCCGCAGAACCCCAAAGCTTGCCCGCCCCCGAAGCGATTCCCCGACCAGGCTGGCCCTGGGGTCCCGGGAGAGGCATCCTGCAGCCCGGGTACTGCCGCGCAGAGCAGAGCACGCCCCGGAGCCACTTCCCACGCGAGCTCCCTGCTTGCGTGGACACTCCGCTGCACACTCGGAGAGGCCAGCCCCGGATTCCCGGTCAGCCCAGACGCCCGGTTCGGCCGCGGGTTTCTCCCGGTTCGGTTCCGTGCCCGAGCCGTGAAAGAAAACTATTCTCTCCCCCGGTAGCTGAATGGAGCCGGGAGCAGCACCGGCACTTCACTGCCCCACGGACCGGTACCGGGCTGTGCCTACGGGAGGGCGAAGATCCGGGACCCCTTGGCACCGCTGCCTCTAGGTCCTATCCGAGACTGGGGGCTCAGCCCGGCCCCCGAGACGCTGCCTTTTCGTTTCCGAGCAGCTCGGGGACAACTGGGGAGACAGCGACCGGCTTCGACCTGCGGCACCGGTACCCCACTGTGCCGCCGGGGCTGCTGTCGGGTAGCACGGGGGCTATCTGGTCCGAGGAGGGGAGGTCTCGGGTGTGCCCATGCAGCGGCGACGCCGGCGGTCCATAAGACCCCAGAAATTCCGGTGCGAGTAAGTTTTCGTGTCGAGGTGTTTGACATCGAATTCATGACGGGGCAGGGCTTTCCCGGCGGCTCCGGAGGCGACGTGGCGGGGGGAGGCAGCGTGCCCCCCCGGACACGGCTCAGGTCCGGCCGACGCCTGGGAGAGCACCGGGTACGGTTGCTGCCCTTTCTCCGGGGACCGAAGGGGGCTGGCGGAGCCGCGGAGGGATCTCGGCGTGTTCGGACACACAGGGAGCGAGAGGATCCCGGCTTCGGGGACTCTACCGATCACCTGGGCAGAGGAACTTCTCTCCGCCCCTTCGATCGTTATTGCCCGGTTACGGAGGCTTAGACCAGTCAGCGAAACGACAGTCCCGATGAGATGCAGCTCAGCGCCCGTCCCGCTAGGGTCTCGCCGCCGCCCCGGGACAGAGCCGCACATCCTCCCCGGGGCAGTCGGTACCGAGGACCGTGGCGGCCAAGCTCCTCTGATGCTCCACGGCCCCGCCCGGGAAGCGGCGGGCGCAGCCCGGCCTCGTCCCGACGGTGCCGCTCGGAAATCCTGCACTTCCCGGCGCGTCCCCGCCGGCCCGGTGAATTCCAGGTGCTTTCCATAGGTGGCACCGTCCTCCTGGAAATGGCGGCTGCGGCCTCTGCGCAACCGGCGGCGTTCCTGCCACCCCAGGGGGGCACTGCCGCCGCCTCCGCCCCGGGCCGCTCCCCCGCACCGCCGGTTCAGCAGGGCGGAGCGCCCGCAGGAGCCCCCGGGAGCTGTGCCAAGCCCCGGGCAAAGCGCGGGGCTTTTTCCCTCTGCGGTGCCCACGGCGGAAAGAAGCCGCCGTACTTTTCAGGAGCACAGACCCCCGAACGCTGGGGAGTCTCCCGCATCGGCCGAGCTCGTGGGAGAGGCGCACGCGTGTCCCTCAGCCAGCGGTTCTTGGGGACGGCTGCCCTGAGCCCCCCCGGCTCCGGCCAGACCGAACGGCGGATCCCCGCGCGGTGTCCTGCGGGGAGCGCCCACGGAGCGCCCCGACGGCAAAGCTCCCGCACTCGGTTTTCCGGGCGTGCCGGCACATACCGGAGCCCCTCGCTGGTCGCCTCGAACCGCCCGGGCGGGTGAAGTGCCGCTCCCTGAGGCGGCGGGCCGGGGGGCGTCGTTTATCGCCCGCTCCAGGCTCCGAGCTCTCCGCACAAAAGATCTTTTGTTCCCGGGGGTTCTGAATTTGCTCATTATTTGTAGGAACATAAACACGGGCTGTTTGCGGATGGGGAGAGGGAGGAACCGGCTCGAATACGGTGTGGGGCGAGGAAACGGGAATGTTCCAGGGTATTCCTACACCCCGTCTAGTCGGCGCGTCTCCGTGCCGCCGGCTGCTGACCGCGCAAGGACGGCAGAAAGACGGAACGGATCCGTCCCTGCAGCGGCCAAGGGAGTGTCACGAGTGGGCAGTGGCCACACGAGGGCCCCGCCAGGGCGGGACAGAACGCGGAGCGAGGCCCAGCGGCTCCGGTGGCCACGGCCCCGCCGCGGGGGGAACCGGGCTGGGATGTGACAAATGAGACGAAGTGCGAATCGAGCCGCCCGGGGCTGGCGCTACCCCCGTCCTTCACCCGGTCCAGCTCTGTCCCGGCTCCGCCCAGCCCGTTCCCACCGCCGTCGCCCGCTCGCGCGCAGCCCCGCGACTCCGCTTTTAACAAAAGCAATTAGAGGTGAAGCGCTGCTCATTTGCATTCCGCTTAATGACCTGCAGCGGCTTCCCCGGGGTGGGCGGGGTCCGGCGACAGCGGCGGCCCGGGGCCCCGTGGGGCGGGGGGCGCGGTCCGGCCCCGCCCACACCGAGGGCCCGCCCACCGGGCCCGCCCACCGGCCCAAGGTAGGTGCTGTATTTAGGTTCATGCCCTTATATGGTGATGCGCGCGGCGCCCCGCGGACGGCGCGCACCATATAAGGAAGCGGTGCCGGGGCCCGGGTGAGCTGGTGAGCGCTGATTGGCCCGCCCGTATCGCAGCAACGGCTCGGGGGGGGGAGCGGCCCCGCGCCCCCCCTCCGGTCCCGGCCGGGACCCCCGCGGGCACCGAGCGGGGACGCCCCGATCCCACGGGACACTCCCGGCGGGACCCGCCTACCGTGCGACCCCCACTCCGCCCGGTGCCTCTGCCGCCTCGCTGCCCCTTCCCGACCCGCGGCTCCCGACCCGCCATCTCGCCAAGGCTCTTCCGTGGACACCGACGGCACTTGGGAGCTCACGGCGCTCCCGAAGGGCGGCGGGACCACGGGTCCTCTGTCTCCGCAACGCGGGGCATGGGGGAAACCTGCCCCTCTTGCGGCAGGGACCGCGGGCTAACACAGCCGGCAGGACGGGGCGCTCCCGTTGCTCCGCGGAGCGGGACCGTGCGTGGGCAAGAGGGGAACGGGCCCCGGCGCTGCACGGGCTGGAGTGACCCCGATCTGAGGGACAAAAATCGGGGGACTTTGCGGGCGAGGGCTAGGGTTACGGGGACAACGCTGGCGAGGTATTCACAGAAGGCAGCGGCGCCCTTTGCACCGCGCGCGGCGCGGACGCGGCTTCCGTGCACGCGGGCGCCACCCGTGATGCGCACCCACGGCGCGGCAAAGCGCCCTCGGTGTCCAGCCGCCACGGTGCGGACCGGCCGCGGGGCAAGCTTCTCCCGCTCTCCAGTGCGGCAAGGACCGCCCCATCTCGGCCCCCACAATCCCGTTTTCGGGACATCCCCTCACCCCACAGACACCCGCGAAAACCACCGGCGGGGAGGGAACCTCTGGCAGCGCAGGCGACAGCCGCGCACCCACGCGTGTTTGCTCTTGCCCTGCGGGCGGGCTCCGGGGGGCCGCCGCCGTGACGGGCGGGGGGCGGCGACACGGTGCGGCGACACCGGGTCGAGTTTTCGTTGCGGCTTCGCCGCGGAGCCGATGCGTGGCCAAGTCGTGGCCGCACGGTACCGCGTGTCCGCGGCCCGATTATTTTCCTCTATTTTATTTTGATTTTATTTTAAACCGAAAGCAAAACCGAGCGCTGCGAGAGCAGCTTCGGGGCTGGTGCTCCTCCGGCGTGTCGGGCTGCGGGGAATGACCGGCCGCCCTTCCGCGGCGCCCCCCGGAGATCGGAGTCTGTGCCCTGCTTCGGCGGGCACCGGGCGGGGGCTGCGGGCACGTGCACGGCGGTACGGGCCGGGCGCGCTCGGGGCGGGCTGCCCCGGTCCCCCAGAGCGCCGCAGGTGAGGGCATACACCGGGCACCGCGGGCTCTGCTCCGGTCCCGCCGCCCTGCGGAACCTCCGACCGTGCCCCGCGCCGCCTGCCCCGGGGCTCCCCGAGGCGGGGGCGACGGGGAGGTCTGCGCCGCTTCCTCGGCGTCCCCCCCACCATGGCAGGATTCAGCGGGCTCCGCCGAGCAGCCATTTTCTGCAGCTGCTTCTCCACCAGACCTCAGCCGGGCGGCGGGACCGGGCGGCGGCACAGCCCAGGGGACCCCCGCCCCGCTGCCCTCCGCCGGGACGGGCGTCCCGAGCCCAGGCGGGCGGGGCCGGGGGTGGCCGGGCTACGCCGCAGGGCTCGCAGTGACAATCCCACCCTTTCCCCGCCATTTTGTTACCGTGCTGGCGTTTTCCCAAAGCAGACACAGAGCGGGAGCCTTGGGAACGGGCCCCCGTTGTGCCGGGGCGGACGCCCCCCGCGACCCGTGTCCCCGTTCCCTCCCACCCCCACCACGCCGCACCTGGCAGCGGGGCTGGTCCCGGGACGCGCGGCCACCGCCGGCACCTTCCCACCGGGATCGCCTCGCTGCCCTTCTCCCCGCGCCCGCGGCACGCGAGGGTCGTGACTACCCGGGTCCATGCAGGACCCTGTCACGCGGGGCTCGCTCCGAGTACCGGGCCGCCGGCCGCAAGAGGAGGATGCCCTTCCCGGCTTCCCTTCCCGATGGAGCGGGGACGCGGGGCTGGTCACCGCCTTCCGCCCACCCCATGGGCAGCGCCAGTGCCCTCACGGCCGAGGGGACAGTCCCACCGGGGAGGGTCTGTCGCGGGGCCGTGCCGCCCGGCACAGCACCCTTCAGCCTTGCCCGGTCTCGGTGACGGTCCCGGCTCCCCGCGGGACCAGCCCAGGCTCCCCCGCGGGAAACCCGTGGGGACAGTGGTTGGCCCACGCGAGGCCGGGCACCCCGTCGGGGCTTACGGCATGGCCAGACCGCCGGGGAGGGTGGCAGGGGGAACGGAGGGAGGTGGCCGGGACGAACCGCGGGACAGCACGGGCGGCGCGGGGACGGGCGGGCAGGACAGCGAATGCCCCGACGGGGGCGGCCGGTCCCTCCACCCGCGCGGGGTTGATGAGCGCCGGGTTGACACCAACCGCGGAGCCCCGCCGGTGGGTGCGCGTCTCTGTCCCACGGCTGCACTCCCGGCTCGGGGAGGCGGTCGGATGTGGCACTACGCGGGGGACCCCGGCGCGGCGGCGACGGATGCCCCGTGCGAGTGGGAGCGGAGCGTGGCGGGGCCGGTGCGTGCCCCGGGCTGGGCCTCCGGAGCCGAGCGGCTGCGGAGGGCGGAGAAGGAGCGGGGAAGGAGGGGGCTCCTGCAGTGCTGCAATGCAGCGCCGCGCCGAGCCCGCCGGCCCGGCCGCGCTCCGCCGCCCGTCACTGCGGCAATGCGGATGGAAGCCCCGCCCGGGCTGGGCCGAACCGGTCCGGCCATCCCCTGCCTGGTCGGGCCGCACCCTGCCCCAGACGCTCCGGGCTGCCGCTCTCCCCCGCTTCCTCGGCCCCGTTTCGTTTTCCTCCCGCCCCTGCCGGGACCGCGGGACGTTTCCTCCCGCGGCGGGACGCAGCCGGCTTGTGTCCCCGGCATCGCCCGCTCGCCCTGTGTCTGGGGGCTCGGAGGGACCCTCATCCTGAATGCCGGCGGACGCCCCCAGCAGCCACCCTGGGGGCCCCCTCCAGCACCCCGGCTTCTCTCTGCGTCTCTCCTCGACGCCGGGACTTGCGAAGCCCCCGGTGCTGCACCCACTCGGGGCGGATCCCTGGTCCCTGCCCTGCTCCGTTCCAGCTTCTCCCGGGAGAATCTCCCTCCTCCCTACCTATCCTCCGGGCCCCCCACGGTCTCTGTGTCCCCATCTCCTCCTCCCTGTCCCCGCTGACCCCTGTGCGCAGTCCAGCCGCAAACAGCACTGCGGGGCCCCAGGAGGGGTGGGGGTCCCACCTCGGCTCCTCTTCCTCTCGGCTGCCGTCAGACACTCGATACCGCAGCACCGCGGCCGCTCGTGGGAGCCCCCGGTGAGGGGGAGCCCCGCGCCGCAGCCGCCTGTCCCCCCCTCCCCCCGAGGTGCCCGTGTGTGGTGATGTGCGGGCAGCGCCCTGGGGAGAAGGGATTATTCACCTTGTAAAAGCCGCTGATAAAGGCACAAACCCAGCAGAGCGCGGCGGACCATGAGGCGCATAAAATATCGGGGCCTAAGACTGGGGCGCCACCACAGCCCCCCACTGCCCGCCCCTGTCCCACAGACTCTGGATCACCCCCCTCTCTGTTCGACTTTTGCCGCAGCAACCTGGGGCTGGATGCAGGAGTTCTCTCCCAGCCATGCCAGGCAAACCGGGTTCTGCCCTCCCACCTGGATTTTTTTTTTCTGACGCGGTGAAAATGGCACCGCATTCCAGCTCCAGCTCCTGCTGGTGCGGACTCAGCCGCTGGATCCTGCCATGTCTGCATTTACTGGAGGAAAGCTCAGCCGAGCCCCTGAATTTCTTCCCTGGAAGAAGTTTTCGGGCTGATCAAGATGTCCTTAGCCTGCCCTTCGGGAGGCCGGGCACCCCCGCGGCTCCCTCTGGGGCTCCCCGCGCCCCCCGCCATCCCTGCGTCTCTCCCCGACTCCTCTCCAATATTTCAATGTCTCTCAGCTACCGGAGGCTGTTCCACGCGAAAGCGGGCTCACCAGTGCCACACACCGAGCAGTACCGCCGCCCCGCTCCGCCTCCGCTCCCCCGCACCCGCGGGGAGCCCTCACCGGCGGCGGTGCCGCCCCTGCCCCTGTCCCTGTGCCCCTGTCCCTGTCCCTCTCCGAGTGCCACAGATCCCACTGGCACCGAGAGAGCGGCGCTACGCGCGGTGCCCGCCGCGGAGCTTTTCTGGAGCTCCTCGGGCAGTGCTGAACGTGTACGGGGACAGAGCCACCCCTGAGCGCAAACCGGGAGCTGGGGGGGCTCCTCCGTCCCCCGGGCAGCTTCAGCCCCGGCTCCTCGGCTCCTCCTGCCCTGGCTCCTCTCCGGGAGCAGGGAACCGGGGTCGCTTCGGGAGCCCTTTGGGAGCTCGCCCTGCCCCGGCGAGGGAAGGTCCCGGGACCCCCAGGGGTGGCTGAGCCCCCCAGCCCCGCACCAAGCGGCTGCCGGGCTGGTTCCCTGCAGAGCCCCCGCTCATCGCAGCCCCTTCTGTGACCGAGCCCCTCGCGGGACGAGGTCCCGGCCACCCCCACGCGGGTTCCCCGCCCCGTGGAGCTCCAGCTCTCAGCGGGCTGTGCTGAGCCCCCGGCTGGCCGCTGGGAGCCCACGGCCACGGGGGGCCTGCTGTTCCCGGCCCCTGTGCCGCCCCCCAGCTCTGAGTCCTGATCTCCCAGCGCCTGGGACGTGGCACCAGCGGCCAGTCTCAGTCACGGGGACCGTGAGTGGCGAGGGGGGGAGGCGCGGGGCAAAAACAGGAGGAAAGAAAGCGAAGTTAAATTTGACAGCCCGAGAGCAGAGAGACAATGCCACGACGGAGACTTATTTGTCACATACTCAGGCATGAGATGGAAGGAATTCATTCCTGTGATAATGCTCGTCCCTGCTCAGCCGCTGCTGCTGAACCACAAATTGCTGCTTGCAGCACAAAATATGGAAATGGAATATATCAGATTAGACGCCTTCTTGCTGGGGCTCTGCTCTAGGAGTTATTTCTGAGTTCGAAGAGTCAAAGCATCTTCAAGCAGCAGAGCATCAAACCCTGAGAAAATGGGTCTGCTTCAGGTGAGGGAGCTACAAAAGGAAAAACACCAGGAAACAGGCTACCGTGGAGGCACTGAAAGATTTTTCAAAGCAGAGAGAGAGACACCCAGGGAGGGCTCTTCCCACCTCGGGTTAAAAATGGCTCAGGGTCAGGTTGAGCCCTTAAACGCGAGATAAGGCATCGTGCCAGCAGCCGCCGGGAGAGGGGTGGCCCCGCTGATGTCCGAGCGCCGCAGCCTCTTCTCTGCACAAGCCACCGTGATCCCAGGGTTCGTCTGTTGCTGGTGACTTCATGTGCCAAAAGAGCACAGGCGGAAGAAGGACAGTGTCACAGTGTGCTGCATCCAGTGCACATTCCTGATGCTAAAATGACAGCCTGGCTTGCACCGCACGCCGAAAGGGTGGCTGGAGCGGGGACAACGCTTCAGCCTTAATTTTTCAGCCGTGTGGAAATACTAAATTCTGAAAATTAACGTTTCCAAGCATATGTGAATATTACCATTTATTTTGTGTTTTGAGATGCTTCGGTGGCTCCTTGATAGCGAGCAAACTTCCCCTCCCCTAACCTTGTATTTGGTATTTATAAAAACCTGACTCTCCATTGATTTTTTTCTTTCAGAAAAAATATAAAATATTTCTTCCCGAGCAGCTCCCCGAACTTGAGGAGCCCGTTCTCCTCAGAGGCACCGGCAGTGGGAAGGGGGATTGGCCTCCGGGGTGCAGGAGATGGGGCGGCAACAGGTCAGGGACCCAGAAATTCAGAGAGGCACCCCCCTAACCCTCATCTTCTGAAACACCATGCCCAGTCCATCACAAAGGGCATTTTCAGGGGTTCGGGACCGCTCTCCCCAGTGCCGGGGCCGAGGGCTGTCCGCCCCCCTGCCGCTCCTCGCGTTCCCCGGGGCGGTTTGCTGCCCCTTTCCAGGCGTGCCGCCCGGGGCTGAGCCCTTCCCGCATGGCACAGCGCGGGGCTGAGCCCTTCCCGCATGGCAGAGCCCGGGGCTGAGCCCTTCCCGCATGGCACAGCGCGGGGCTGAGCCCTTCCCGCATGGCACAGCGCGGGGCTGAGCCCTTCCCGCATGGCACAGCGCGGGGCTGAGCCCTTCCCGCGTGGCACAGCGCGGGGCTGAGCCCTTCCCGCGTGGCAGAGCCCGGGGCTGAGCCCTTCCCGCATGGCACAGCGCGGGGCTGAGCCCTTCCCGCATGGCAGAGCCCGGGGCTGAGCCCTTCCCGCATGGCACAGCGCGGGGCTGAGCCCTTCCCGCATGGCACAGCGCGGGGCTGAGCCCTTCCCGCATGGCACAGCGCGGGGCTGAGCCCTTCCCGCATGGCACAGCTCGGGGCTGAGCCCTTCCCGCGTGGCACAGCGCGGGGCTGAGCCCTTCCCGCATGGCACAGCTCGGGGCTGAGCCCTTCCCGCATGGCACAGCGCGGGGCTGAGCCCTTCCCGCATGGCACAGCGCGGGGCTGAGCCCTTCCCGCATGGCACAGCGCGGGGCTGAGCCCTTCCCGCATGGCACAGCGCGGGGCTGAGCCCTTCCCGCATGGCACAGCCTCCGCCGCTCCCGCCGTGGCCATTTTAGCCCCCGCTCGCCCCCGCCGCTGCCGCAGCCCCTCTCCCGCCCCCCGCCGCTTCCCCGCTGTCTCCAGCGGCTGCGGACAGGTCCCGCCCCGGGGCTGGCGTGACGGTGCCGATGCCCACGCGGTGTGACACGGTTCCGCGGGACGTCCGCCGGAGCAGCCCGGTCCCACCGGCTCTGCCCCGCCAGCGGCGGCACCGGGTGGGCGGGCGGGGAACGCAGAGCCCTGAATTGCTGCTCGCAGCTCTGGAGCTGCCCCTGGGCTGCGGGAGCCGAGGGATAGCGTGTGACATTTGAGTCATCCTGATTTTCCTATCCTTGTGTTTCATAAACGAAGGGACGCCTTGCCCTGCTGGGCAACAGGGAAGGGGGCAAACCCGGGATCCCGGAGCCCCTTCCTGGGGCACAGTGCTCCCTGTGTGACTGGGCAGGGTGTTTCCTCTGTGGCTCATTTCACAGCCATTACCAAACACCTCCATCCCTTGTCTTGGACATCCCAGACTCATCCCGGCTGAGGACAGAGACGAAGCACCCAGGGGCTTCCCAATTCTCAAACACGAAAAATTCCCAACCAGAATTCCTTGCTCAGCATAGTCTTCATATCGAAATTAAATACACGCTAGTTAAAGCTCCCATCAGCTCAGACCCTCCATCCAGGCTTAATGCATTTTCTAATAATATCCAAGCGCTTGCCCTGGCTGCTACAGCACAACAGCAGCACCTCTGAAAGGTTTAGGCTGTCCCTTTCTCACCTCCAGCTAAGACCTTCTGAGTGCAGCAGCCCTCCCTTCTATGCTGTGGAGTTGAGCCCACATTCAGGCCATGGCAATGCATAAATTCCCAGGAGAACGGGAGTGTGGCCCCCTCTCAGTGCCTTCCTGGGACAGAGCCGGGAGCACTGGCGGAGCTCAGCCCCGCTGCTGTGGCTGGGGCAGCTCTTGTCCCCTCACCTGCTGCCTGCGCCGTATCTTGTGAAAGGGTCTGCTGTTTGACAGGGCTCTTGGAGGGTTTGGGGACCCTGGAGGGTTTGGAAATCCTGGAGGGTTTGGCAGTCGGTGATCGAATTTCCTCTGTCCCCTCCCTGGAGGCGCAGGGCCCGCTGCCAGCAGGGCGGCCCAGCCCGGCGTGCCCCGGCCCCGGCTCCCGGCACCCGGGGTGCTTCCTGCTGTGTCACACAGCCTGTTTTATATGCTTGCTCCTTCGACAAAAATAAATCTTCGCGTTTGCAGTTTGCTTTAAACTACATCAAGGTGTCAGCTGAACTGACGGCTCCTCTGAGAAACGACCTCAGGAGGTGCTGGCAAATGGCTCTGGGGTGAGCCTGGGATCTCGCCCTGACTCGGGAGGCACCAGGGGCTCCCAGCCCGCGGGGAGGAGACCCCGGCCACCCTCAGCGCTGCCAGGGCCTGGCCCAAACCTCCATCATTGCAGAGACCCTCATTTCTCTCCCGTTTGCACCCAGAGGTCTGTCCTGCAGTGACACCCCTTCAGTCTCCTCCAGGCTTCTCACCTTGGCACAGATCCAGGGATGGCTCCCACGAGCAGCAGCACCACCGGTCCCTCCTCCCTCCTTGATCCCTATTCCACCCCTCCACCAACCTCTTTCCCTTCCCTGGCAGGCTGCACACACCTGACCACAGCCACCTCTGCCCCTCTCTCGAGTCCCCCATCTTGTCCCCCTCTCCTGTCACTCCCTGCAGCAGCCACTGGGGTCCCTCCTGGGGAGTGCAGTGGGGGGGTCCAGGGAGCTCAGCCCCGTCTGCATCCAACCTCCTGCTCACAGAACAGCTCTCCCTTGCTCCTGCCTGAGGCTGGGCCGTGCCACAGATCTTGGCTGGGTCAGACAGTGCTGCCCCAGCCACATCCTGGGTGTGAGATGTGTGAGATGCTTCAGCTCGCCTGCCATGGGATCCTCCCCAGCTCAGGGTGCAGCAGGAGCTTTCCCAGGCACAGGGGATCATCAGGAGCCACTCCACCAGGCTCTGGAAGCACCTGGAGAGGATCTGGGCTGTGCTGCCTCTGTGCAGCTGCCTTCCTCTTCTGGTGCAAACGTAAACAGAGCTGTGTCCTTGTGGCTGTGTCTGACAGATCTCACATGAATCTGGGCTGAGTCCAAATGATCTTATCTGTGGAGAGACTGAGAATCTCCTACTAACAGGCTTTTTTGACTGCTCAAACCAGAGGCAGCCCTGTGGGATGGGGGGAAGAGGGAGTTCAGGGCTGGGCTGAAGTGGAGGAGCCCCTCTCCATCCGTTGCCAGTCGTCCCAGTTTGGTGAGGGCTGCACCTCCCACACACAGGGACACCAACCCACCAAAACCCAGTAAACCCCCTCAGTGGCTGCTGGATCAGCCCCACAGGTCCAGTTTTAGCCAAAATTGTTCACAGCACCTGTGCGTGGCTGTGCTCAAAGGGACAGGCATAGAAAACCATAACCCAAGCAGTGGCCTTCCCTCCCAAAAAGTGCCCATGAATGCTTTTCCTTGTGGATGACTGCTCCAACAGGGAATGGCTGCTGAGATCACCACATTCAGCAAAGTCACACCATCACCTCCTGACACTGCATAGCAAAATCAGAGAAGAATGGGGAAATAAAGGAGAAATCTCACAAAATGCACACAATGGATGCGTGGAGGAGCTGTCCCCACCCCATATACGAGCAAAAGCACTGAGTGCCCCAAGTGCCAGGGAAATCTTCCACTTCCCACTGCATACACCCACCTCCACCTTCTGCCCTTCTTGAGGAGAAGCTCCTCTCCCATTCCCAGTCTGGACCTGAAGTCTGGATCCGTTCTCAGACTGGACCTCCCAGTTCCCACAAGACCGTTTCTCACTCTGATGAGAACATATCAGCTCTATTTTGTGTTTATTGAACATCCTTCCTCAATACAGCATCCTCACTCTGTGGAGGGAGCCTTCCTCCCAGCCCTGGGGCCCACACTGCCACTGTGCCAGGTCATTGCCTGGGGATGGTGTTTCCATCACTTTCCGTGGAGCAGGGATCCCACTGGCACCTCCTGAAGCCACACAGGGCCATGGCAGCTGCTGGAGATGGAGCTGGATCCCAGCCCAGTGCTGGTGCTGGTACCGCCATGGGGAGGGGAGAACCTGAAAGGGTCAGCACAGAGCTGCAGCCCCTCCCTGTGCACGGCCCTGCATCCATCAGGCCCTTTCAGAAGGGCTCAGAGACGAACACAAATTCTCCTTTTACATCAGCAAATGTTTGTCTGGAATAAATCCAAACCAAGCAGAGGTTAACACATTCCTGGGAAATACATTAAAAGTAGCGCGCACCAGTCTTCCTAATGGAGCGTGGTGACGCTCCAGCTCGCCCTGGATCACTCTGATAACCAATGGAAGTCACCGTGGGCTCCACATTAATTTGCTCAGTAACAGGCATTTAGGTTTGATGCATTTACTGGGGAGAGGGAGAGTGGCAGGAATAAGTAATTCATATCCAAACATTTCATCTCCCCCAGCCAACCGGCCCAGCGAGGGAAGGGCGCAGCTTTCAAACCAGTAACTACTTATCACACCTTTCACAGCACAGGAAGCTGCTGGAGTTGTGATAAACATGATCAAACTATTAAAATAAGAAATATCTGGCCGTGTGGTTTCCGGGAAATGGTGCCTCAAACCAGCCACGGCTGCTGCCGGCACAGAGGGAGCTTCAGGGCCTTCTGCAGCCCGGGGCGTGCAGGGTGCAGGGAGGCAGCTCAGAGGGACAGTGTTCCCTTAAAAACTGGCAGCACAACACCCTCCATTTTCAGAAATGCTAATGAGCTGAGCTAACTGCAAACCTGCAGCAGTTATTAATTGCCCAGAGCCTCGCACACCTACGGCCCAGGGAAGGGAGCTGCCGAGCCAGCTCGCCGTGGCAGCGATGCCCAGGCTCTGGCCCGGAGCCTGCAAGCCCACGTTCAAAGACACAACCTGCCGTTTGTGAGAAACCCCGCTGGTTTCATCCACCTTTGTCTGGCTAAAGAGCGAGTCGAGCCCTGGCAGCCGCCCTGCCCCGGAGCCGTGGCCCGGCCCCGCTCCTGCACTGGCTCCCCTGGCTGTCTGTTGAGCCGCACTTCCCCTTTCATAAATCACATTTTGCATTCTGAGCATGCGTCTCCTCTTCCATGCCATTTTTGTTTTCTGATAACCATTAGCTTAATTAATCAAGGGAAACACATCATTTCTGATGGTAGTTTCTGATCCTGAAGCCTGGCATGGCAGGGAAACACTGCCCACCACCCCATCCCTGGGCACCCCCAGGAGCAGGATGGGGTTCACCAGCACCTGCCCCGACACCGCTTCTCCAGCACCCTCAGCAAGTCACCCACAGAGCTCTGGTGACACGTAGCGTTGATTAAAACCCTCTCACCATTCAGCACAGCCATCGGGCAAATGTTGATTTCAATCAGAGTTCACCATTTCCACTTGCCCTGGGTTCACAAACCACAGCTTTGGGGCCTCTGCACAGGCAGGTGAACAGTGCCCAAGTGTCCTTTGGCTCTGGAGCACCAACACCAACCAAAACTGGGCAGCACCCAGCTGTCAGCACTGTCCCTGCCCACGGAGCCACCTCCCCAGTGCCATTCCCACCTCAGCCTGAGCTGCCCCAGAGCAAAGCCTGCAGCTGCAGCAATGTGTCCACAGGCATTGTCCCACTTGGGCACAAGCCTCTTCGTCTGCCCCAGCTGGGAAAATGGCATCCACACAGCCAGTGGTTACTTTTCCACGAATTCAATCCAAACTGCATTGGAAAAAAGCTCCAGCTCAGGCTTAACTGCTGGCAAGGCCTGGGTTGAATGGCACAGGCAGGGGGTCCTGCTGTGACCCACACCTGGCTGATGCTGTCCCACCTTCCCACAGACACCACCCCACCCCCAGCTTTGCAAAGGAACAATGACCAAGATGAGTTTGGAGTGTTTTATAAATGAAATGGCACCTGGGAAGCCTGGGTGGCCCAGAAGTGGCAGCACAAGGGTGTGATTTGTGGGGTGATTTGGGGGGTGATTTGTGCTGTGGGAACAGCACTGCCCCATGGCTGGACAGAGAGACACTGTGACAGCAGGACACAGGGCTGCCCCTCACCCCGTGGCTCAGGAGTCACTGCGGGCCCTACCCTACCCAAACCAATGCAATTTGCTTCTCACAAGCTCGTGGCTCTGGTCCACACACACCAATGCGCCCTCAACAATATTTCAACCAAGACCTTTGCTGGAGGAGACCTCGACTTTGACCAAAAGCCCAAGAGGAGACAGGCTGGCAGCTGAGCCAGTTTTGCTGGCAGCTGAGCCAGTTTTGCCAGCACTGGGTTGGGAGGGTGGCACTGCCCAGGCACTCAGCTCTGTTTGGGGAGGTGACAGGGGGTCACTGGGGGGAACAGAGACTGAGCACTGTGTCTCAGCCACCACGCTGTCAGCCCTCTCACAAAGAATTAGCCCTGCACTGTATTTCCAGTGGCTCCAGCAATGATTAATCTTGTTCAGAGACAGCTGCAGCTTTCTTGGTGGAATTTGGACCATCTTTCTTTCTGGAGACATTCAGCTTCTCACCTAACTGTGACCCTCCCCAGCACTGGGATGACACTGCTGGGATGGCAACCATCACCCATCACCATGCCACCTTCCCAGCCTGTGCTTCCTCAGCTTTCTCAGGTTCCCATCACAGACCTCCCCCAGCCCTGCTGGAGGGGAGCACCACACCTCGGGCTCCTGGGGCCTCGCTGCCCACCCACGACACAGGGTGCCCTCAGCACTGCGGGCACAACACTCTGGGGGTGGAAACTGAATTATATTCAAAATGCTGCACCTCTGAGTAAGTATTTTAACCTGCAGGCACCGGCTCTGGGGCAGCCCAGCTGCAGCCGGCCCAGACAGGGACCTGCCATCCGTACTGCTGTAACAAATGCACTCCAAATCCCGGTAGTTTTTGTAAAGGTTTATAGTCCTTTGCCATGATTGCATGATACATTTCTTCCCCTGTGACACAGCCCTCAGACCAGGATGCGCCGCTGGCAGCTCGCAGCAGCTGGGCTTCGCACTCCGATCTACACTAGCTGCAGAACATCAAATGCACTTTCAACATCTCCATTTAATATTTACATTCAAGCAATTAATAATTGGAAGCTTATAGTTTAGACATTTCTAATAGCAGCAATTTCTATAATAGCTCGTTTAGCTTTAGATAACGATTTTTTTTTGCACATAGAAACACCACATGTGTACAGTATCAAAAAATATATACGGGATGGTCCTGCGGGTCGTGGGGAGGGCAAGGGACCGAGACTAACAAATGCTCAATGGTTAAAAAGGAGAACAGAAAATAGTCGTTTGATATAGTTTATAAGGTGATCTAGGGACTCCATAAATCTAGGCTTTATATTTCATTATATAAATACCTACAAATAAATATATTAGCGTGGCCAGGGAGCGACCAGCTTTCAGCTCAAACAATACATTTCAATAACACCACGTACAAACGGGAGCAAGAATCACTTGACAAGTTAGCACTGTTAAAATATAATACTATAACTCTGAGTAACTGGCGGGTCCCATCCTTGCGTGTCCCATCGCCTGCAGGTCCTGGAGCAGCCCCCAGCTGCGGGGCGGGAGCAGCGGCGAGGTCACCCCCCGTGGCAGGGACGGCCACCGTGCCTGGCCCTGTCCCGGCGTCCCCTCGCTGGAGACGGCGGGCTCGGCCGTCCAGGGGCACGTGGGCTCCGGGGAAGGGGCACCAGTACCTCGGCGGGAGACGGTGGGGCCGGCGGCCCCGGGATGGGCGGGCAGCTCCCACGGGGAGCGGCTGCCGTCCCACCTCACACCGTCACGTACTCCTTGAAGGTCACAGTCAGGCAGTTTGCGGTCACATCTGTGATAATTATATTCCCAAAGAAGGGCTTGAACTCCTGCAGGGACTCGGCCTCCTCCTCTTCCTCCTCCTCTGCGGCCTCCTGGGGCTGCGGAGGCTCCGGGGCCGGTTCCTCAGCCGGCGGCGGTGGCGGCAGCTCCGGCTTCACCTCCGCCAGGGCCAGCTCGCCCTCCGCCCGCGGCTTCACGCAGCGCAAGTCTATGGGCTCGTCCAGGTCCGAGTCCAGCAGGATGACCTCGGGCTGGGCGGGCGGCTCGGGGGCCGGGGGGCTGAGGCAGGTGGGGGCGCTGATGCTGCGGGAGGTCAGGCGCTTCTTGCCTGGCTCCCGCTCGGCGTGCGGCTCCGACAGGCAGCGCTTCCGCGAGCTGCCGCTGGACAGGTTCAGTCCCATGGAGGAAGGGCTGTGCTCGCACACCGGACTCAAGGACCAGGGCACAAGGTCCGGCTTGGTAGTGAGCTGCAAGGGCTGCTCCGCCGGAGGAAGGGGCAGCTCCTTGGCCAAGGGAGTCTTTTGGGGACCTTCCTCCAGCTCCGCAGGGGGCTGCCGGCTCTCGCCCTCCGCTTTGCTCACGGCATTGCTGCCCACCACCCTGTCCTCCCCTGGCTTCCTCCAAGCCTCCACCTTCTCCTCCCCACCCTTCTTAGGAGTCCTCTCCTCCGCAGCCCGCTTCCGGGGAGCCTCCCCAGACTTGATCTTCACCGCCTGCATGCCGTTCTCCATGTACTTGCTCATCACAATCACAATGCGCCCATTCTTGTTTTTGTTCTTGACGATCTTCATCTTTCCCCCAAGGCCATTGCTGGCCACCCTGTCCCGGGGGGGAGGCCCAGTACCGCTGGACAGGTTCTTCTCAGCTCCATTTTTGCTCTCTGCCGTGAGGTTCTTGACTGGGCCCAGCAAGTTTTTGGCTGGGCCGTGAGCCCACTTGTCTGGGTGGGCGACCAGGGGGGCCTTGTTATTGTCCAAGCAGGCCTGGCCCTGCGGCTCTTTGCTGCTGGGCTGGTAATGGGGCTCGTACATCTTGGGGTCGGGCTGGTAGTGGTGGTGCTTCTTGCTGTTCAGCTGGTAGTAATACTTCCCTTTGCTGTGGGACTGGTGCTTCATGCCGCTCTCCTTGCCGTTGGGCTGGTACTGGTGGTGTTTCTTGCTGTTGAGCTCATACTGGTGCTGCTGGCTCTTGCCAGAGGAGCCGAGGTCCAGCTTGGGCCTGGTGTCCACGGCCGGCTCCTGCAGCCCCGTGAGGATGTTGGAGCGGCGGGCGAAGGACGGAAGCTGCAAGGCAAAACCGAGAGCCGCGGTCAGGCGGGGCTGGAGAGCCCTGCCAGGGGCTGCTGGCTGCCGGGTGCCAGAGCTCCGGCAGGTGCCGAGGGCTCCGGCAGAGCCCCCGCCCCTCCGGCAGCTCTCCTTACAGGATGCTGCATCCCGGGGCACCGCGTCCTCGAGCAGGCGGCCCCAGCCCACTCCAACTTAGAGGCTGTGCATTGCTCCAGATTAATGAAGCAATGAAAAGAAGAAAAGCCCCCTTCAATCAGCTGTCTGGGAACGGGGGCCGAGCGGGACCGCGGCTGCCGAGCCCGCGAGCAGCCTGCTAATGCCAGCCGGGCACGGGCACGGTGGGTCTACAGCCCAGAGGGGAGGGAAGGGGGGCCGGGGCACCCGCTGAGCTCAGCGCTGGGGGTCCCCGGGGCATTGCGAGGCGCCCGGGCTGCGCGCAGGCTCATCCTCAGCATGATGAAACCCGCTGCAAGCGGCTCCCAGGGGACCGCCCGCGGGGGTTGGGGCTGGGCGCCCGCGCGTTACCTGCACGACCAGCGGCTTCGGCTTGGGCCCCCGTTTGCGGTATCCCATCAGCTGCTCCTGCCGCTCCCTGCGGGAACACAGCGTCACGGTGAGCCCGAGGGCGGCACACGGAGCCCCGGAGCCACCCCCACTCCCCGCACGGCAGCTCCCGCGGTGGCAGTGACCCTACGCGGGCGCAGGGAGGGGGCAGCGGGAGGGGACGGGGGCCCGCAGGTGGCAGCGGGCCGGGGCATCCTGTGGAAGCAGCAGGCGCCTTCCCCGCTGCTGCCTCCCCGCTGTGGGGAGGGGCTGAAGTTCACAGTTTGCGCCAAAACACTCCAGGAAATAAATGCGCGGAAAGAGAAAAAAAAAATTAAAAAGGCTTAAAAAAAAAAAAAAAAGGCAAAAAGAAAAAAAAAAAAAAAAAGCCGAAGCCCGTCCAAGCGCAGCAGCAGCAGCAGCGCCGCCTCCTCGAGTCGCGGCATCGAATCCCGGGAAGAAGGAGCGTGAGGCGCGGCGTGGGGGGGTCACGGCGCGGGGGGGACCGCGGCGTGGGGGACCTTGACCCGTAGGCGTCGCCCGGTGGCCCCGCACCGCCCGCCCCGCCGGGGCCGCGCCCCCCCGGCCCGGCCCGGCCCGCGCCCGCCCCCGCCGCGGCCCCCGGCTCCGTGACGCATCTGCAATTGCGGGAGCGGCGCGGAGCGAGGGTCCCGCCGCCCCTCCCGCATCCCCCAACCTTGGCCGCTCACCTGTTCTGGAAGGCGATGAGCAGCCGGGGGTCCAGGATGTTCTCCTCAGGCTCCCACGTGTTATATCTTGGAGAGGAGAGGAGAGCGGCCGTCACGGCGGGGCCCTGCCGGCGGGGCCGGGGTCCCGGGCAGAGCCACCCCGCAGCACCGGGCCCGACGGGAGCAGGGTGTGGGGCCGGGGTCCCGGGGAGGGGGATGGGCGGGGGGGGGGCCGCGGGGACGGTACTGTTTATTTAGCGCAGTTATTATTCCGGAGGAATTCCAGGCATGTCATGATGAAATTTTCCAAATCCCCTTTCCCGGACCCAGGAAAGCGGCCGCGGGGCGGAGGAGGGACCCGGCCGCCGCGTCCCGGACCCCCCCGCGCCCCCCCGCCCGCACTGTCATGCAAACCCCGAACGCTCCGCAGCGGCCGCGCTCGCTCCGGTGCCGGTGCTGCCCCCGCCTCGGCAGCGGCTCTCGGGGCTGCGGGGCGACGCGGACGATTTTTGCGGTTATTCCCCCTTTCTCCCCCCTTCCTGCCCCCCCCTCCCCGCTCAGTTCTGCAATATGGAGCCCGACTCCCGAGGAGGGAAAGGGGGAAGGAGCCATTTTCTGGTGCACATCAGCCGCCGCCTGCTCGGCTCCCGCCGCCGTCACCGCCGGGCCCCGCCGCCGCCTCTCGCCGCCCGCTCGCCGCCCCGGCCGGGGCCCTTCCCAGAGCCCCATCCCCGGCCCCATCCCCGCCCGGTGCCGGTACTCACTTGGGCGACCATCCCCTCCATTTCACCAGGTACTCGACTCTGCCCTGAGCGGCGCGGGAGGCAAAGACACGGCGTCAGCGGGAACCGCCACCCCCGGCGCCCCCGGGCCCCGCCGCCCCCCGCCGCCGCCGCCCCCCGCACCTTTCGGATCCGCTTCTTCTCGATGCTCTCCACCGCGAAGACGTGCTCGCCCACCGCCGGCAGCTCCATCCCGCAGCCGGGAGGGGCCGGGCCGGGCCGCGCTGCAGCCGAGCTGGGCTCGGGCTCCGGCAGCTCCCGCCGCCGGCCCGACAGACACTGAGCGGCGGCACCGCAACCGTGCAAATCCCGGAGCGAGACGTCAGGGAGGCGGCGCCTCCCGGGCCCGGCTGCCCGTCAGCGGCGGGGCCGGGGGATTGGCGCAGCCCTGCCGGGGAGCGAGGCGGGGAGGGGGCGGGCGGGGGCCGGGCACGGCGGCGCGGGGAGGGGGGCGCGGGCAGCCCGGCTCCCGCCCCACGCGTGACTCAGCACGGCCCCACGGGGCTGCCGGGGGGTGGCACAGCCCGCGGGGCAGGTGCGCGAGCCGCGTCCCGGGGGGAGAGGGGTCGGGCGGAGGGTCCGACCGGGGAATGCGCGGCAGGACGAACGCTCGGGAGGGCTCCACGCCGCGCCACGTCGCGCGGTGCCCCGGGCTCGGGGAACGGCGGCGCCCACCCCCGGCATGGCCCGGGCCGCCGCCGCCGGCCGTGGGGCCCGAGCCCTCCGGGGAAGCCCCGGCCGCGCTGGCCGACGGGTCCCTGCGGCCGTGGGGCGCCGGTCCGGGGACGGCCAGCGGTGGCGGCAGCGGGCCCGGGCCCGGGGCAGGTGGCGGCGCTTTCCCCGCCCGGTGCCGGAAGCCGCGCACGGCGGCCGGGCCGTTCGGGGAGCCCGGTGCGGGCGGCTCCGCGCACTCCGTGCTCGTGGAGCGGCTGGCGGGGAGCACACGCGTGTCCGCGGCTGCCAGCGGGGCCACACCGCCGCTCCCCGCGCCGCTCAGGGAAGCGTGGCGGTACCGGAGAGGGAGGCACCTTCCCCCGGACAGGTGGAGCGGGGCCGGACACCGTCCCGGTGTGAGCCCCGTGCAGCCCCCACCGCGCGGGCCGGCAGCTCCGGGCCTCCCGCCGCCGCTACGGGAGCGCCCCGGGCACCGCAGCCCCGGCCCGGACGGCGGGGCCGCGGGCACGCCTGGGGAGCGAGGAGCCCCCGACCCCTCCCGGTTGCTCGGCTCCTGGGCTCGGTCCTCGCAGGTGCCCGGCTCTGGCCCGGGCCGGAGCTCCGGAGGAACCGGAGCCTTCGCGCCCGCTGACAGCGGGGCGGTCCCTGGGGCTGGCGTGGGGTCTCGGTGCCACCGTCCCCCTTGTTCCCCCGGGCTCTGCCGGCCGCGGCGGCCCCGCCGGGCCTCGGACGGGGCGATCGATCCCCGCGGGGTTCCCGGCAACTTTCGCCGGGAGCGGCGGGGCTGAGCTCTAACGGCACCGGGGCCCGGAGCGGCTCCCGTGCCGGGGTCGGGCAGCGCCCCCGGCCCCCGGGACGTCCCTCGCTGCCCCGGCTCGGTGCCACCCCGGCCCGCGGGTTCGCCCGGTGGCCGCGGCCCCGGCCAGCATCAACCCGCGTCCTCGGGGCCCTGCCCGGGCCCGGCGGCACCGGAGGGGGACACACCAGGAGGCACCGCTGAATGTCACCGCGCCGCAGCCCCTAACAAAGACGCAGCCGCCGCGATCGCAGAGCCGAGCCAATAAAAAGCAAACTGATATTACAATTTTGATTTCCCTGGAGGGCCGAAGGGGCTTAATGTAAGAATTATTATCCATTGTGAACAGCAGCCCAAGGAAAACACACACAGGAAGATTTAATTTTTTTTTTTTTTAACTTAGCGGTTTTCCTAAGAAACATACATTCATTGAAATTTATGCCAGCGGAGTTTGTTAACCCTCCCCTTTGACATTTCCAGCTTCTCCTGTTGCCAGAGGAGACAAACCGCTAATGCTCGCAATAAAACGAAATGCCCAGGGACGAGCAGGGTTTGGTGCGCTTCCTCCCCAGCCTGGGTAAGCTGCAGAGCACGTCCAGCTCCGGATCCCGCCCGGCTGGGAGAGCTCTGCTCTCCCCAGGACTCAGTCGGGAATTGGCGGTGAGGAAGGCAGAGTTTGACTGGCTGCATATATAAAATATAAATTAAAAAAAATTAAATGTATGACCAGACATCCTTGGCATCTTTTAGAACCTGTCTCAGGAGCAATACAAGAGACTGTTGATGAAATATGATTTTTGTATATATATACAAAAGTGAAACAACACTGAAAACCAATGTTAAAAGCATTTTAATCACTGCCTGGCCCCTGGCTCCCATGCTCAGCGGCAGCTCCCGTCCTTCGGGTTCCTGTAGGATCTTCATCTGCTTTCTGTTATGGGGCTGATTGCACATGATTCACAATAATGATGGTAATGGGGGTGATTTTCTGTCTCTTACCTTGCTCAGGCAGCAGCAGTTCATGAACTGATACATCTGTCTCTTTGTCAGGCCCAAAGAGGACACCTTATTTGAACCACATAAAACAGCCTAAATAAGGAAAGTGGGAAGCATTTCCAACTGTTGCCTCTAGCTGCCTGGCTGGGGCATATCACAGGGATGAGACAGGGAAAAGGGATTCCAAGCTAAAGGAGCAGGAGCCAAGTGCTGCCTTTAAAGCCAGGAGAGGAGCGGGTTGGCCCCGGGCAGCTCCTTGCTGGTGGATCAGGCAGGTACGAGGCACAGACACATTCCTGCCCTTCACCACGCACCTGGCCAAAACCTCAGGTTGCTCTGTCTCTGCCCAGCATCAGCAGTCGGTGCTGCTGCTCTCAGAGGAGGACTCAGTCCCAGGGGAGGGGGTGGGGGCTGCAGCCCCCGTGTGCCTGATCCCCGGTGGGGCCGCTGGGGTGCAGCTGGGAGACAAAACCTCGAACAGGCAGAGGCAGATGGGCTTCCCACAGGTGCTGGGAACCACACCGAGGTGATTTCCTCTCCAATACTTGCTGGCCATGTTCCCTCCATGCACCCAGAGCTGATGTCTGTCTGTGGTTAGTCTTTCCATCATTATTTATAAAGTTCTTAGCCCAGAGCCAGCGCCAGCTCGGTGGCAGTGCCTTGCCTGGGGTGGGTGCTGCCCTCCAGAAGATGCTCCTCTTCCCCTCGCCCCAGCAGCTCCTGCAGCCCCGCTCCGTGTTTGCCATCAAGCAGCACTGATTGCACATGCCATCATTTCTGATGCTGCTCATTAGTCTGTATCATTATTAGCAATTCAAACCAGCAATTCTTTTCCAGCTGTAATCCCCCAGCTCCACGGCTGCGGTTTGGGTGCTCACCCCTTCCTCCCCTCTGCCCCAGCAAGGCTGGGGGTTCCTGCTCTCTCTGCAAAGCCAGGAGCACGCCGGGCTGAGCACCAAATAATCACAGAAAGTTGATTCATGAATAGTTACAGCGTTTCCTTCAAGGCCACTCTCACGAGGGGCCAGGCACCGACTTTGCCATGTCCTTGGAGCAGGGGGGAGGGCACTGGCCCCATTCATCCCTACCTGGCCGCCTGCAACCTTGGCCAGCTGGGCTCCTCCTGGCTCCTCCAGGATTTGCCCTTCTGCTTTTGTCAGCTCTGCCTTGCACTGGAAGTTGTGGCCAGTCTGAAAAACGGATTATGACACAGCCCTTGCTGAGGTCAACACGGCGCTGGAGAAAGACAAGAAAAGGATGAAGTAGGTAGGCTTGGAAAAAGAGACAACAAAACCAGCAAATCCACAAAAACCTGAACCCACCCACCCAATCAATAGGATGCCATGAAGTACATGTGAACAATGAAACCCTGTTCCAGGTTGCCAAGGCAAATCTGTCAATAGAGTATTGAACAAGCAAATCTGACTTGCAATTATTGTCTCCTTCTAAATACAGGCTGCCCCTCTGCCTTGCAGCTCAGCCCCGGTGCTGCTGTGGGGAAGCTCAGTGACTGCTGGCTCAGAATGGTGAGGGAAGAGTCAAGCCTGGCAGCTGGGCTGGAATTTACTCCAACAAATGCACCAAAACCCCCCGAGCATCCCCACCACCTTCACTGCAGCAGCTGAAGTGACACGTTCCCTGCCCCCAGTGTAACAGGCAGCAGCAAAAAACACTTTGGGAAACTGTTCACCCTCTAAAGCTCTCAGTGAAGCACTCAGTGCCACGAAGCACACTCGGGCATCCTCAGACACCGAGCGCCCAGCGTTTTGTGATGCTTAGGAAAGCAGCACAAGGAGCTCCAGCACTGAGGGCTGGGGCTCTCAGTGTGGTGGCCTTAAAATCCAGCACAGCAGCAAGGTCTGGAGCTGCCACCACCCACCCAGAGGCAGCAGCAGTGGGAAAATCCAGCGGCAAAACCACCATGAACTGGGTCATCACGTGGAAATGGAAATGGCTTCACAGTGCATGGCTGCTGCTGCTGCTGCACTCGGGGCCACGCTAGGTGAACTCCTTTCTCTGGTGCTGCCTCCAGCACGAGCCAGAGGAGGTTGTGAGCAGAATCCTCAGGAAGGAGGCACTTGCAGGAGCACACAGGGTGCTTGCACAGCAGTTTAACAGAGCCCAGCAGAGCAGTTTCTGTGGAGCTGCTGGCACAGCGGGCACGGGGCAGTGATACCCAGAGCAGCTGCTTTGGGAGCATGCCTGGGCTCCCCTCACCAGTGGAGCTCACCAGGGATGAGGCAGCCCCAGAGGAAGGAGACAGCCCTGCTCTGCAGAGCTGCAGCCAGCACGGGCAGGGAGGGCAGCACCCAGAGCAGGCTCCCAGGTTACTCTGTCCCTGGGCACTTGGCTGAGAATAACCCCCCTTCCCCAGGGCTCTTTTCTGCCCTGCCTTCCCCCCACAGCCTCAGCCATGGGTGCCAGTGAGGGAGCCTCCAAGACCATCTGTCTTTAATCTTCTTAGAGCCATGCAAGGGAGAAATTCAGAGGGAAGAGGCACTGGAGTCCCTCTGTCCCTGGCTGTGACAGCACAGGGCTCTCAGCATGCAGCTGGGGGAGCAGGTCCTGCCTGCCCCGCACCCTCAGAGCAGTGCAAGCTGCCCAAGACAGCAGGCAGAGCACGCTGGGAAGCACTCCCACCCCCTGGAGCACAGGGAGATGGAGCCCCTTCCCCAGGCATTGCAGGAGCCTGGTACCCCCCTCAGCCCTGTCCTGCCCTGCACCTTCCTCACCATCCTCAAATCAGCCCTGGAAAGGCCTGTCCTTGGAGCTCTCCCCCCCTCTCACCGCCTGAGCTGGTGCTGTTCCTTGGCAGCCGTGGGTAATTATGGGATTTTCTCCACCAGAACGGGTCTGTGTGTGTCCCCAGCACGGCTGCAGCCAGCAGCAGAAACTCCTCAGGTGCTCCATGGCTGCATGGCTGCTCCTCCTGCTGAGCCTGCAGGCCCCCAGTGCCCCTTGTCCCTCAGGGCAGGAGCTGGGCAGAGCCCAGCAAAGGGGATTTCAGCCCCCAGAGCCCCAGCAGTGCAGCCCAGCTCCTCACCTCACACATCTCCTGTCTCCCAGCCACACAGGCAAAGCTTCCCAGGATGGACAAGCCTCCAAAAGGCCTTCCCTGGCTGCAGGGGACACTGGGCTGCTCATGCCAAGCTACTTAAGCACAGAGATTGATCGATTGATTGATTGATTGATTGATCCATTGATATGCTAAGATTGCAGTGAGGACAGTTGCAGCCCTCTCCTGCTGGGACCTGTGGTACTCTGAGCCTTTCTGCCTGTGCTCTGCTCCCACAGCTGCTTGTGCAGCACCTGGCACTGCCAGGGCTGGGACCAGCTCCCCTGGCAGAGCAGTCTGATGCCACGTTGTGCTGATCTGAAGTGCCCCCTGGCAGAGTGACAACGAGAGGGGTGGTGGCCCACAGGCAGAGCTGGTAATGCCTGCTCGGGGCTGGGGAGCTGTGGGAAGGGCAGCAGTGAGGGAGGGCCTTGTCAGCACATGTCCTGCCTCATGCCCCAGGCACGGCACACGGCAGAGCTGGCACGGGCCAAATCACCCAGCACAGCAGAGAGCGCTGGGCTGAGCCTGTGGGCACTGCAGGGGCTGCCCTGGGGACAGAGACCCTCGGGCTCTGGGCTTGTGACACCCCCAGGGCCACCCCCTGGGATGGGGGGTCGTGGGTGGTGGCACCAGGAGCTGTGGCTGCTGCAGAGCAGCTGGGGTGGGCACTGGGCTGGGCTGTGGGGAGCTGTGGGGAGCTGTGGGGGCTGTGGGGGGCTGTGGGGGGCTGTGGGGGGCTGTTTGGGCTGGGCTGTGAGCCGGGTCTGTCCTTTACATGAATGGCTGCGGGATCCTTGCTCGGAAGCGAGCTGGGAGCTGCCAGGTTGGGTTGGGCAGCTTTGCTCTGGACAGACTGTGCAGCCTCAGAGCTGCGAGTGCTGCTGACCGGGAACGAGCAGCTCCGGCCGCTGCCGGTGCCCGGTGCCCACCCAAAGCACCGTGTGCCAGAGGCGCTCCGGGCTCCCGGGGCTCCCGGGCGAGCCCCGCAGCGCTCAGGGCTGTGTCAGAGGGGAGGAAGCGCTCGGCTCTGCGGTCAGGCGCTCTCCACCCCTGCACCTGAGCCGAGGCTCAGCTCCCTCCCCTCCGCCTTCCTTCCGCCCGCCCCGGCAGCTTCTGCTGAGCCCTGGCTGCGAGGCAGCTCCAGCAGCCCAGGCTGCCCCGGCTCCTCATCCCCTCAGAGGATTAAACGGAGTATTTCTGTTCCCAAGGGTTCCGGAAGGGTTTCCTGTCGCGCTGTCCACGTGTTGTGCTGTCCCTGGATCTCCGTGCCCCAAAGCTGCTTAGTCCGACCCCAGCGGAGCTGCACTAAACCCGCCGGGAGATGGGTGCCCTGCCCGGGGGGAGGTGGGTGCCCTGCCCGGGGGGAGGTGGGTGCCCTGCCCGGGGGGAGGTGGGTGCCCTGCCCGGGGGGAGATGGGTGCCCTGCCCGGGGGGAGGTGGGTGCCCTGCCCGGGGGGAGGTGGGTGCCCTGCCCGGGGGGAGGTGGGTGCTCTGCCCGGGGGGAGGTGGGTGCCCTGCCCGGGGGGAGATGGGTGCCCTGCCCGGGGGGAGATGGGTGCCCTGCCCGGGGGGAGGTGGGTGCCCTGCCCGGGGAAAGGAAGCTCTTGGTCTCTGCAGGGCAGGACCTCAATCCAAGGCCCTGTGGGGGCTGCTCCGTGGCCCTGCTCCTGCTGATCAGGGCCTTGGGCACTGATGCTGTGATTGCGGTGATCCAGCACCCGCACCCAGCAGAGCCCAGCCCACTCTGCCAGTGCAGAAGGCTCAGCCTTGGGCCTGCAGGACATTTCCATGGCCTGTGAATTCCTCTAACCCCGAGGCTGATGATGTGTGAGCCCCTGGCAGGTGTGCTGGAGGGGCAGAGCAGGCCCTGGGCAGTGGCTGAGCTCACCCCGGGTTTGTGTGGCTGGGAGCAGCCCCAGGTGCTGAGTGAGCACAACTGGGAGACACAACTGGGCTCTGACTGGTTAGACTGGCTCCTCCAACCTCTGCCCTTCCTTGCACTGCTGCATTTGGTTAAATAGAGCCAACCCTTTGGTGAGGGACTCCAAGGCTCCCGGGGTCCTGCACTGCTCCTGCCTGGCACGGCGGTGCCATCCCACAGTGACGCTGTCCCGGGCTCCATGCCTGACCCTTGTGCAGAGTGTTCAGCTGAAGGCACTGCAGCCAGCCCTGCAATCCACCCGTGGGAGATGGCTGCTGAGCAGGGCTGGGGGCTGCTCCTTGGGAAGCTGCAGCCCATCTTCCTTTTCACTTCCCCTTCTCTCAGGCGGCTGCGTGTGCCCTGGGCAGCTATTTTTAGGCTGCTGCTCGCTGTCTGCTTTCCCCCGGGGATGCTGAGAGCAGGTTCTGGGAACTCCAGCTGTCTCTTGGGCAGCACGAGGGATGCTGTGCCTCCTGAGCTGGCTCCTTCACTGCCCAGCACATGCCCTGGCTCTGCCACCCCCCTGCAGCCGCCCTGGCACTGGGCGCGAGGCTGGGGTGCCTGTCCCAGGGGTTCCCATCCCAGGGGTGCCCATCCCAGTGGTGCTGGCACTGCTGAGGGAGCAGGGAGGTTTCCTGTGCCAGGCTGATGCTGGTGTTGTGCCCAGGCAGCCGGGATTGCAGTTCTCACTGATTCAAGGGGCTCTGCACGGCTGCCCGAGCTGGGGGTGGCTGGGGCACCTTCCCGGCGGCAGGGCCAGCCCCGGGGAGGCTCCAGCCCCGCGTTCCCAAAGCCATGTTTGGGCTGTGGCTGCAGCAGGGCCATAAAAGGCAGCGTGGGGAGGGCGCTGGCGCCGGGCCCGCGGCATCTCCGTGTGCTAGAGCATCCCGGGAGCGGCTACCGGCAACTGGGGCTGGGCCATCCCGTGGGCAGCGGGCTCTGGCTCTCCCCTGCCCATCGCTGCCCAGCCCGTGCCCCACTGGCCCTCGGAAAGGGCCAGGCAGCCCCTGCCCCCCTGAGCAGAGCCCACCCCACCAGCCGTGGGTGCTCGGGGGCACCGGCTGGTCCTGCTGGGCACGGCCAGGGCTCGCCCGGCCCGGGGGGCACCAGCTGGTCCTTCTGGGCATGGCCAGGGCTCGCCCGGCCCGGGGGGCACCGGCTGGTCCTGCTGGGCACGGCCAGGGCTCTCCCGGCCCGGGGGGCACCGGCTGGTCCTGCTGGGCACGGCCAGGGCTCGCCCGGCCCGGGGGCACGGCCGGCTCCACCCCAGGGCTGTCCCGGGGCCGGGGGTGCAGAGCCGCCTCTCTCCAGTGTCACCCCCGGGCAGTGGCGGTGGCACCGCGTGGCACGGGGAGGTGCTGCGGTGCCAGGACCAGAGAGACTGGCAGGGCTGCGAGCACCGAAAGGAAATCCAGGCTGAAGCTGCAGATCCCTCCTTGGGGGTGCTCGGGGGCTCTGGAGGGGCGGGATGGGGCGGCAGGAGTCCGGCAGAGGGGAAGCAGCAGAGCCGATCCACAGCCGTGCAGAGAGGGGCAGGGAGCAGACCTGTCACACTGGGTGGCTGATTCACGGGCACAGCCCGAGCTCTGCGCCGGGTGGGTGTGAGCCAGCCGGGAGGAATGCGAGGAACACAAACAGCGAGGAGGAAGGGCGATTCCCCAGGTGTCAGGGTGGGCACCACTGAGCCGCAGGGCAAAATGTGAAGGCTGGAAAGCTGGGGCCAAGTGTTGGGACAGGGTGGGAGGGCTGTCCCCAGATTACACCCTAAGGGTTCTGAGCTGGGTGGGCACAGGCTGGCAGGCTCTCCTGGGACAGGGAGCTGGGGCAGGAGGGCTGCAGGGCCCCTGGGCTGTGCTGAGAGGAGCCCTGGCAGTAGCTGTGCCCTCCCTGAGCCCTGGCAGTAGCTGTGCCCTCCCTGAGCCCTGGCAGTAGCTATGCCCTTCCCAAGCTGTGGCCCCTGCACTCAGCTCCTGTCCCAGCACACCCAGCAGCTTCCCTGCTCCTGCTGCAATTTCCAAGGCAGTTTTGGCAATGCAGGTGTGTAGCACTGAGCCCAGTGCAGCCATTTCAGACAAAGCAAAGTAAATCTCCTTTAATGGCACCTCCCCACCCCCTGGGCCGCTGCCACGGGGTCTGGGGGCTCAGCCCTGGGCCCAGCAGGTGCCTGTGCCCGTCCTGTCCCCTGTGCCACAGGGGATGCAGGGCTGATTCATCTCCTGCTTACGTACTTTCACTCTGCTCGTTCCCTGCCCGAGCAGCTAAATTAAGCCGAGCAACAATGGGCCATCGATTATCCCATTACATTTCCATCGGGCCCGGCTTCCCAGCGGCTGCTGGAGGGTGGCACACGTGGCCTGGTGCAAAGAGCTCCTGCCAGGCTCTGCTCCTGTCCCCGGTGTCCCCAGACCCACGGCCCCACTCTGGCCACTGCACAGGACGAGGTGGCAGAACCCAGGTGCCAGCACTGATGCACCTGCACAGGGAATGGTCCTTTGTCAGGGGAACCTCCCCATCCCAAGGGCTCTCGGGAACCACCCCAGCTCTGCTGAGGTCAGGGCTTGCTCCAGCCATTTGCACAGACCAGGGGGCTGTGTCCTCTCTGTCCCTCACTTTCCACAGGCCTCTATCCCCTCCCTGATTGTCCCTTTCTGCCGGTGTCACCTATTCCAGCCCTGCTTGTTCTGAGGCTTTCTATGATCCAAAAGCTGTCAAGCAATCTCTCAGGAGCAGAGAGATTGACCCGTGTGGAGCCTCCTCGGTGCCCCGCAGTGCCACTGTCCCGGCAGGGCTCTGCCCCAGAGCTCCGTGGTGCCTGTGCGCATCCCGGAGCTCATCCTGGAGCTCGGAGCCTCCCCCCCAGCCGCAGCTGCCTGGAGAGGGGCAGGGCCAGGCCGTGGGACAGCGCTAGGCATCCCGGGGTGACCCGGGCGGTGCCACGGGGGGTGGCAGCCCAGGGAGGGCCCCGCTCTGCTCCCTGCATGGGCTGGCTCTGCCGCCCACTCCCCGCTCTCGGAGGGCTCAGGAGCCGCTCAGGAGCTGAGGGTGACGCTGCTGTGTCTGCACGGGGATGCGCCGGCAGATCCTACCTGCGTCAGCAGCTGAATTCCCTGCTCTCATTCCCGCTCCGGCAGCGCCTTAACCCTTTCCTGCCAGCCTGAGCACGGGCTCCGTGCAGCCGCAGCCAGGGTGGCTGTGACCCCCGGCTGTGGCTCCCACACCTGCCGGCGGGCAGGCAGCTCCCCGGCTGTGTGCCCTGGTGGATGCCCCGGCTCTCCTGGCACCCTTTCCCAGCCCGTCCTGGCCCATCCCGGCCGGGTGGTGCTGCCGTGGCTGCCCGGGAGCACGGGATGTGCCCAGCCCGTGCTGCTCCCGGCCCCCGGGATGTGCCCAGCCCGTGCTGATCTGCTCCCGACCCCCGGGGAGGGGCGGCAGCGCTTTCCCGGTGCTCCCGCTGCTGTGGGCACCGGCACGGGGCACTTTGATCACCTCGGCAGAGGGCCTGAAGGCCAGCTGCTCTTGGGGCTGTTTGCAGGGACTCCAGCCACTGCTGCAAGCTTTTCACTGCCCACCCTCACCTGCAATGTGTGGAAATCGAGCTCCTGAAACCAGGAGCCGGCTGCTGGAGAGATTTCGGCCGGGCAGCCCCTCCTGGCAGCAGCCTTGAGCAGCAGGAGCAGCACCAAAGCTCTCTGCCTTCATCACAGCACCAAAGCTCTCTGCCTTCATCACAGCACCAAAGCTCTCTGCCTTCATCACAGCTCCAAAGCTCTCTGCCTTCATCACAGCACAGGCTCTGCCCAGAGCTGAGGGCTCGGGGTCAGGCAGGGGTGGGGGTCACCGTGCCGGGTGTTTGCCGTGTCCCTGGGCTCTGGGACAGCCCCGTTCTCCCCTGCAGAAAGCTCTGGAGAGCAGAGAGGACTTTGGCACATCCCCATCACTCCGCACCTCCCCGGCCGCCTCTGCCCCCGCCAAGCCCCGGCTCAGACAGAAGAAGCTGAACTTGTTTGTGGTTTCTGAAAGACAAACCCGAGCCAAACAAAATCAAAAATCCCAGGAAGAGTCCTTGGGCTGCTCCTTCTGCTGCTGCTTTGCCACATGGAGCAGGAGCTTCGGCAGGGCCTGAGCTTGCTGAACTCAGAGGGACGTGGCTAAGGGGCACTGGGGGGCTGGAGGCTGCCAAAGAGCTCCTCAGGGTTGGCAAAGGCGCCGCTCAAAGTCTGGCTGGCACCAGGTGCCCTTGCTGGGATGCCTGAGCTGTGTCCGTGCTCACCCCTGTGGTTTTGGGAAGGACTGGCTGTGGGGCTGAGCCACGTGCAGCTGCAGCAGGGCTCTCCCCACCCGTGCAGCAGCAGCAGGGCTCTCCCCACCCGTGCAGCAGCAGCAGGGCTCTCCCCACCCCTGCAGCTGCAGCAGGGCTCTCCCCACCCGTGCAGCAGCAACAGGGCTCTCCCCACCCGTGCAGCAGCAGCAGGGCTCTCCCCACCCGTGCAGCAGCAACAGGGCTCTCCCCACCCCTGCAGCTGCAGCAGGGCTCTCCCCACCCGCTGGCTGCCCCAGGGTGGGCAGCTCCAGCCTCAGCCCCACGGCGAGTCCGGGCTGGCACTGCTGGCACAGCTCCCGCTGGGCACTGCCGGGGCTGCCCCAGCCTCTGCTTTTCCTCCAGAGCCCCGAAAGCTCTTGGTGAGCTGTGTTTGTGTTTGAAGGAGCCCAGGAAAGGGCTACAGAGCCCGGAGCGCCGCGCTCGGTGCCCGGGGCAGGAGGAGCCCTGAGCTCCAGCCGGCCGGGTCTGTTTTCATGGCCCAAGCAGAGCGACCCGGGATTAATCAGCCAGCCCGGGAGGACAGGCTGGGTTTGAAATTCTTTAGTGCTTGCAATAACTCAGGTGAGTCTCTCTGTTCCTGTGAGCTGTAATTTTTCATTTGACAGGCAGTGTCCTGGGACAAAAGAGCCAAACAGCCACATCCAAACACACCCAGCCCTGGGATGTGGCACCAGGCCCCTCCACCTGGCCCTGCCCCACTCCCAGGTGACAATTTCCCCAGTGCAGCCAGCTCCAGGGAAAGTTTGGCCACACCTGTGTGGTCAGGGCTCAATGCCAAGGACACACGATGCTGACCCATTGACCCCCTCCCGTGGGACAGCTCGGGGCCCTGCCAGCCTCGGGACCCCGTGTGTCCCTCTGTCCCCCTGTCCTGGGCCCAGCCCAGTCTCCATTTGGAGGTGTGTGCTGTGCTCTGTTTCCCTCTCCCCGGGCTCCCGGAGCGGGATCGGGTTCCCGCAGGGATTACAGAGCACAGCGTTACCGCGGGACAAGGACTGGCCGTTCGTTCCTGCCTGCTCCCCTTCCCCCGGCGGCAGCGGGAGGCGGGAGGATGTGCAGCTCGAGGCAGGGGCTAAAGAGGCTTACAGGGACTGTTCACGTCCGCCAGGGGCTATTCTGGGCTCTCAGCTGCCGCTAATGCCGCGCTCAGGGCAGCGCAGGGGAGGCGCCATGCGAGGGTCCCTGCTCCTGGCACCCACCTTCCCCCTCTGCAGGGAACGAAGCTTGGCTGCTTTTTGTTCCTTGGGGTCTTTTTCAGATGGCAAAGAGTGTCACAGAGGAAAATCCTGGGGATGGGTCAGGAGGACCTTTGAAGTGCACGGCCCTGTCCAGTGTAGGACTCGATGCCATCCTTGCACTGCAGGGAAATCCCAAGGTTGCTCCCAGTCCTACCCCAGGCACTGCCAGAGGCCTCCAGGTTGGCTTCACTGACCCTGTTTCCCCCCCAGACAAGCTCAGATGGTCGTGGAGCTCCAGTGTGAGTTAAATAAAGGCATCACAAGTCAATGGACAGGCTGAGACTGGAACTGGGTCACTGGGATGAGAGCACTGCTGGCCCCTGGGGACCAGCTCCATCCCTTTGTGTCCCCAGCCAGGACAACGAGGGCTCAGAGTGTGCCAGGGGCATGGGGAGCTCCAGTGGGGAGCACAGGGACACACACCTGAGGTCTCCTGCTGGCAGGGGGACACTCAGGGGACACCAGGCGTGGCAGAGTGGCCAAGGGTGGCAAATGGTGCCAAGGATGCACACCCAGAGCTGAGCCCTTCTTCAAACAGAACCCAGCTCATTCCACACACTGGAAAGCTGCAGTGCAGAGTTTTTAACTAAACGAATCCTGAGTGATTTCCACATTGCTGAATGACATTTTAATAGTGGAAAAATAACGCTCCAAATTATCTACTTCATCTCTTCCTATTGTCTTTTACTGGCTGGGAACGAGTGCTGCAGCAAAACCAGCTCTGGCCCTTCTGGGAGGGCTTTGCTGGTGCCTTCCAGCCCATGGCAGGCTGTGGGGAGGCCAGGAGGGGCTGTGTCCCTGTGCCCAGCACCCTGTGAGCCCAGGAGGGGCTGTGTCCCTGTGCCCAGCACCCTGTGAGCCCAGGAGGGGCTGTGTCCCTGTGCCCAGCACCCTGTGAGCCCAGGAGGGGCTGTGTCCCTGTGCCCAGCACCCTGTGAGCCCAGAAGGGGCTGTGTCCCTGTGCCCAGCACCCTGTGAGCCCAGGAGGGGCTGTGTCCCTGTGCCCAGCACCCTGTGAGCCCAGGAGGGGCTGTGTCCCTGTGCCCAGCACCCTGTGAGCCCAGGAGGGGCTGTGTCCCTGTGCCCAGCACCCTGTGAGCCCAGGAGGGGCTGTGTCCCTGTGCCCAGCACCCTGTGAGCCCAGGAGGGGCTGTGCCCCTGTGCCCAGCACCCTGTGAGCTCAGGAGGGGCTGTGTTCCTGTGCCCAGCACCCTGTGAGCCCAGGAGGGGCTGTGTTCTGACCTGAATTCAGCCACTGCCACTTGAAGCCTCCATGTGGATGGAGCCATCGAGTGCTGCCACAGGTGCCCAGGAGCAGAGCCTGGGGACAGCAAAGCAGCCCTGGCACCCAGCACGTCCCTGAGGGGCTGCAAAAGGGGCAGCTCAAGCTGAGGGACGGTGTCTGCTGTCCCCAGCCTGCACAGCAATGGACACACAAAAGCCTCACACCAACTTTTATTACCACTGAAACACAAATCTCCAGGAGCTCCCTGCCCAGAGGAGAGCAGCCCCAGCCCCTACAGGAGGTGTCCCTTGCCAAAGCAGAGCTCAGCCCTGCAGCCTCGGTGCCCCGCAGCCAGGCCGACTCAGAGCTGCGCCATTCCCAGTGGGTTTCCCCACTGCTCCCATCCAGGGAAAGGTTTCCATCCTCTGGATTGGAGGCACACAAATCAGGAGCTGAACTGTCCCTGGGCCACTCAAGAGGCAGCCCTTGGCACGCTGCCCTCAGTGGGTCAGGGCTCCTTCCACTCAGGAACGCCGCCTGCTCTGGGCTGGTGCTGCTTCACTTCCCAGCAGGAACGGGCTCCAGGACAGCTCTGGGGAAGGCTTTGCAGAGGGGTTTTCAGAGAAATGTGCTTGTCAGGTGCAGGAACCCACCCAGCTCTGCCCGAGGACCCGGTGGTTCCCCACGTGCTGCTGAGGGCACAGACACTCCTGAGAGGCAGGCTGGGAGCGAGCCTGCCCAGGAGAGCTGCGTGGGCAGCAGCGTGGAGGGAGTGACAGGGAGCAGGACTGCCAGGAAGGGCTGCAGAGGGATACAGGGAGGCACAGCCTGCTGCCACCTCGGCTCCTTTCCCACCCCCACAAGGAAAGTGCTCCCCTGGCTCTGTTTGGCACAAATGCTGGCTCAGGACATGCCTTTGGAGGCCACGGGGCTTGGTAAGAACCTTTGGCAACAGGGCTCGAGGCCCCAGCTCCGCTTCTGGCTGGCAAAATTTATAGCAGACATGGGGAGAAACACTGTCCTTTCAAAAACACCCTGAGGGAAACCTTTATCAGACAGAGCTCAGCAAAAACGACTGCAACAAGGCAAGTTTCATTTTCACTTTGGGATGTGGGACAGGGAGCACCCCTGGCACTGACTGAAGGGTCTAAAACCCACACGGGGTGTATGTGCCACAGGCTGTGGCAGTGACAGGCAAGGACAGTAAATATTCAGTAACCGAGCAGGGCCAAAGGAAACACAATGGGAAACATACTGGAAACAACAGACTAAAGTATTAAAGTCTGCAGCTGTCAGCATAAAGAAACAGCTTTGCTGTAATGTCAGAGAATCACAGAATGGTTTGGGTTGGGAGGGACCTTAAAGCTCATCCCATTCCACCCCTGCCATGGCAGGGACACCTCCCACAGTCCCAGGCTGCTCCCAGCCCCAGTGTCCAGCCTGGCCTTGGGCACTGCCAGGGATCCAGGGGCAGCCCCAGCTGCTCTGGGCACTGTGTGCCAGGGCCTCACCACCCTCCTAGGGAAGAATTCCTTCCCAATATCTCATGAAGAAGGAAAATCTGGGCAGTGTCTGTGAAATACCCTGGGGCAGTCCATTTTCTATAAAAATGGAAAAAAATCATGCCAGCCAGTGTATCCTATAAAACCAGAAAAGGCCAGAGACAAGACTTTGAGGTGACCAGTCCTTTCTTGCTGACAAAGCAGACACCTGCCCTGCAATCCCAACGCTCTGCAGTTTTATTTTTGGCAGATTATAATTAAAATGGCTTTTATGGCTTTAAAAAGAAGCCATGAAGCTGCAGGTTTTGGTTGAAGCAGAGAGGTGTGCTCTGGGAGAGGGGACAGTGGCCTTGGCCCTGCTCCTGCCACCTGCCCACCAACACTTCTGGGCGGCCTTGGCTCCCCAGAGTGCTCTTGTTTCTCACCAGCAGGTAAAAAAGTTCTGGTTGCTAACCAGTCCAGTCCCAGAGGCAGAATAAAAAGTCCTTGTTAAAACCTAGAAAAGCTTGTTTCTAACAAAATCAAATCCAAACACAGTTCTTGGGTCGATGCCTTTCTCTCAGGTTCCATCACCCATGCAACGGAACTTCCCCTACAGAGCAACTGAATTCCTCTTCCGTTCCACACCTTCCAGTCTTCTCAGGAGCCTTGACAAGTATTCCTCCATTTCTTTCTTTAACATTTTTTCCTATGCACATCCTTCCTGTCCTTCCCTTCCCCTCCCTTCCGCCGTCGCACCCTGTTCCTCTCAGCTATTTTCGGAAGGCAAAGACATCCCGTGTTCTCAGGCCCTTCTTGCCTTCGCTTCCTGGTGCAGGAGAAGACTCTTCCACCAGCCCCCCGTAGGGGCAGCTCTCGGACTCTGGGTGGTGCCCAGAGCACTCCACGGCGGGGATGAAGCCACTGTCCCACATGCCTGTCCCACACAGCTTGCAGAGGTCGTGCAGGCTGCAGGGGATGCGGGGAAGCAGGTGGAACTGGTAGAGCAGACTCCTGGCCTGGAGGGACAGAGAGGGAAAAGTCACCCCTCGCCAGGGACTAACACAGAGGGCTGGGGTGGCCTCCCACCCAATCCTCCCGTTTGGCTGCCTGGGCTTCAGCAAAGGTGTCCTGCCAAACACCTGAGGGTTACCCGAGGCCCTGGGGACAGTGGCAGGTCACAGGGGCTGCCACACACCACAGCCCACCCCGTGGCCCCCGTCACTGCCGGCTGAAAGGGAACGGGCACCGTGGCACCAGCAGCTCTGGCTCCATTTCCCTGAGCAGCTTATCCAAACAAGGGTTATCCCAACCACACTGCCACCTCCCAGGCACTCAACAGCTACCTCCTCCTGCTGCAAATCTTGTTGCCAGGCAAACAGCAGCATCCCACCCAGGCAGCCACGGGGATACAGGAGATGCAAGGCTGAAGCAGTAGTCCCTGGGTTTCTGGATACTCTGACTCATCTCTGGACCTTGTCCCACAGGGGCATCTGGGCATTTACCTTCCTGAGTACGAGCTCCCCGTTCATGTGCATGGCCAGGTTGCTGAAATGCAGCAGCATCTGGTCAGTGGCCAGCTGCTGCTCGATGACGTCGTCCCCATAAATCACCACGATGGCCACGCAGATGAAGAGGTGGAAATAGTCTGTCTGCAATGGGAACACAGGGGCTGCTGTACAGCAGGTGGAGGCAGAGCTCTGGCTTCACCTCCCACCCTCCACAAGCGGGTCCCTGGTGAGAGATTTTGCTCCCTTCAGTTCTGCCCAGTGATGAGAATGTGAGTTACTGGGGACTTCTGAACCACAGCTGAGCCAAAGCCTCTTTCCTTCACAGCACAGCAGCAAGGTCTGCACCAGTGTTTGCACCACAGAGCAGATTTTTGGGAAGACGTTTCCCAGCTGTGTAAGAGAAGCCTGAACTTCAGAAGTGGGTGTTCAGCATTTCCTGAAACACCTCCATGTGAAGCCCAGCATCCCCAAGGAGGAGAGGCAAGCAGGGCTCCATCCTCCTGCTACCTGGATAAACCTCTGCCACAGTCCTCGACCCAACTTATTTTGGCTACTTTGCTTTGAAGAGCCTTTCTGGAAACCCTGAGAGCTGAGGCTGAGCACTCAGCCAGGACGTGCCGTGCCCTGGCAGCTGCCTCACCTGGTAGTGAGCCCAGCAGGCCTCCCACATGCGCAGCGCCTCGGCCTCCGGGAACTCCCTCTTGAAGCAGAGCAGGATCCAGCGGTGGCAGAAGAGCATCTGCAGCCCGTCCTCCCCCAGGGCGCTCAGGTGCTGGTGGAAGCGCGGGTGCATCAGCCGCAGCAGCTCGCGCAGGTACAGCTGCAGGGGACAGCAAGAGACAGCCTGGGCTGAGGCCCTGCCTGGGGCACCCTCAGCGCCCCGGGAGCTGCAGAGCTGAGAGCTCTTCTCTCTCAGCTGCCATTTCACACGAAGGAGGGAGTAACTGCCTCTGGAGTGCCTCAGGATCAATTCTACCCACCAGGTATTTCCATAGAATCACAGAATATCCTGAGCTGGAACTGATCCACAAGGATCACCCAAATCCAGCTCCTGGCTCTGCACATGGCAACCCCAAGGATCACCCCAAGGATGTAGCGGCGCTGGAGCGTGATTTGGCATGCTGGACCCCACCAGCCCAGGAACTGGGGAGAGGAGAAGCCATGACAGGGCTGAAGGGAGCCCAGCACTCAGCCTCACCAGCTGCTTCTCCATGTCCTCATCCCGGGGGGAGCTGATGAAGATCGTGTTCTGCATCAACCCAACAAAGCACCAGAAGGTATCAGACTCATCCAGGACCTCTGCCAGGAGTGGGGCAACCAGGTCAGACATGCCCTGGGAGTACCCAATGGCTGGGTTAAACACTGCATAGTTCAGCAAGATCCTCCTGGAGCAGAGACATAAATGCAGAGGGGACAGGTGAGGGCAGGTGACAGCATCATCTCAGGGACAAAGACACAGGGCCTCATGTGAGGTGCTAAAACACAGACAGGGAAATCCTGCTGCAAACCCCATGTGGCATAGACTTCAGGAAAAGGTTTGGCATTCACAGACAGGAAAATCTAAACAGAAAATGAGAATTTTAAAAGATTAAGAGGACAGAAATGAAGGGCCTATGGGAAGGGAGAGATGATGCCCAACACATCCATAAAGCTCCAAGCCATGCTCTTAAATGAAACCCGGCTCTTTTGAGGTCACACCTTTACAAGTCACACTCTCATGGAGCAGACTCTGGTGTGCTTGTCCTCTCCCCACCAGAACCACAGACCCAAGCACCTGCCCAGTGCCCTACCACAGCACCTTTGCTGTGCCCATGTGTGCAGGGAAGCTCAGGGATGGGAGCAGGGTTTCAGGACAGAGAAGGGAGCTACAGCAGCAGTGGGAGCACTGGGTAAGGCCTTGCTGTTGCATCCCGTGGCTGTAGAGGCACAGTGGGTGCTGTGCAGCATTCCCAGGCAGCCTGAGCTGGGAACATTGAGCAGAACATGGATTTTAGGAGACTGGAATCAGACACTTCACCTCATGGTCTCCACATTTGGGTTGCCCTCCCCTCGGAAGAACTGGTTGCTGCGGTCGGTCCTCACCACGTCCTTGTCCACCGTGAACTGCACCTGGCGCCAGAAATCCTTCTGCTCATCTGGAGTCATGGACAGCCTGGAAACCACGCAGCAACAGCAGAGGGTTGCCAAGAGAGGAATGTGATTGCCACGATGAACAAAAAGCCTCATTTCAGTCTTAGTCTGCAGAGAAAAACTACTCCTGTACCAAGTTTCCTCAGCACCTGAAAAACAGACCAGCAGGTCTGCCCAAAACAGTGGATTTTCTGTTCCAAAGGATTACTGGAAGGAGCCTCCTGGGTTATAAACAGGATGACATGATGTGTTTGCTGCCATAAACACTTCAGAAGCATCAGACTCTGTTCTCCACTGCTCCTTGGAACTCAGCACACCAGAACTCACCACTCTGGTTTGATTGTCTCCTGATTATTAACAGTACTGTGCCCCTCCAGCTCCAGTGTACCCACCTCCATTTAACAACACACAAGTCTTGCATTAACAACCTTCCGGAACTACATAACCCTTCTCATCCCTTATTTTTATGTACATTTTATTCATAAAGAAATATAAGATCCCAATTTCACCTTCAGTGCTCTAACCTGAGCCTTGCCAGTGAGGTGTTTCCCTGTGTGGTTCTGACAAGGCTGCTCCCAGAGCCCAGGTAAGGAAATGTCTGAGCTCTGTGGTAGAGCCACAGGTAAGGAAATGTCTGACTCCAGAGCCTCAGCAGTGCCCAGCACCTCCTTCCCCATCCCTCCCACTCCTCTACTCCAACCTCTCCTCATGCAAAGGATGCAGAGACTGAGGTGTCACGGTGATGCCCAGCCCAAGGAAGGTGAGCAGGGGAGGATGATGATGGTCTGTTACCTTTTCTCCTGGATCTCAAAGTATTCTTTCCTCTTCTGGAGCCTCAGTGCCTCTCTCTCTTCAGAGGTGGACTCGTAGCTGTAGTAGTGCAGCAGAAAGGGCCACACCTCCCCACGGATGGAAATATCAATCCCACCAAAGAAAATGGCCTGGAAGAAGGAGCAAAAGTTATGGCTGGTAGAGTTTCAGCATTCCCAAAAACAGCAACAGGCAAATGACCGCTGCTGTGCTTTGGTGCCTCTGCAGCTCTTTCCTGACAAGTGACGCCTTGATTCAAGCTCCTGCAATTTGCACATGTTTAGAGGGAAAGTGCTGGCCCTCTATTCCCAGACCAGACACAAATCAGGCTCATTTCAATGTCAATAACCACCCCCGGAGAGGCTCTATGATTAACGTGTCATTCTCATGTCACGGCTTAATCCCAAATCCTGGAGACTACACTGCACTGCAAACTTCTCTCTCAGGGCCCAGCCCCGTGCTCCCCTCAGCCCTGTTATTTCATACAGCAATCTCAGTTTATATAGGCTCAGTTCATATAATCTCAGTTCATGCAATCTCAGCTATTTCAACCATCTCAGCTCTTTCAGCAATCTCCAGTGCTCTCTGTGCCTTGGTCACACATTCTGCAAACACAGCAGGCACTGGGCACTTGGGTTTATTGATTCCAAATGGCAACAGAAGTGGGACAGCTCCTCAGTCAGAGAAATGCTCCCCCACCACAGAGTCACAGAATTGTTAGGGCTGGAGGGGACTGGAGATATCCAGTCCAAAGGCAGGGTCACCTAGAGCAGGTGATACAGGAACGTGTCCAGGTGGGAATCCAGTCCCACAGCAAGATCTCCAGCCAAGGCTTCACTCAGGTCTCCATCCTCCCAAAAGCCCAGCTCTTGTTCCTGGCAGGAACACAGACTCCTGCAGCTGCCCTGGGGACTGGCACTCAGCAGGGAGAGAACACAGAGAGCCCCTCACCTTCCTGAGCCTGTACTCCTCCTGAGCAAGGAGAGAACTCAGAGAGCCCCTCACCTTCCTGAGCCTGTACTCCTCCTCAGCAAGGAGAGAACAAAGAGAGCCCCTCACCTTCCTGAGCCTGTACTCCTCCTGAGCAGGGAGAGAACACAGAGAGCCCCTCACCTTCCTGAGCCTGTACTCTTCCTCAGCAAGGAGAGAACACAGAGAGCCCCTCACCTTCCTGAGCCTGTACTCTTCCTCAGCAAGGAGAGAACACAGAGAGCCCCTCACCTTCCTGAGCCTGTACTCCTCCTCAGCAAGGAGAGGACACAGAGAGCCCCTCACCTTCCTGAGCCTGTACTCCTCCTCAGCAAGGAGAGAACAAAGAGAGCCCCTCACCTTCCTGAGCCTGTACTCCTCCTCAGCAAGGAGAGGACACAGAGAGCCCCTCACCTTCCTGAGCCTGTACTCTTCCTCAGCAAGGAGAGAACACAGAGAGCCCCTCACCTTCCTGAGCCTGTACTCTTCCTCAGCAAGGAGAGAACACAGAGAGCCCCTCACCTTCCTGAGCCTGTACTCCTCCTCAGCAAGGAGAGGACACAGAGAGCCCCTCACCTTCCTGAGCCTGTACTCTTCCTCAGCAAGGAGAGAACACAGAGAGCCCCTCACCTTCCTGAGCCTGTACTCTTCCTCAGCAAGGAGAGAACACAGAGAGCCCCTCACCTTCCTGAGCCTGTACTCTTCCTCAGCAAGGAGAGGACACAGAGAGCCCCTCACCTTCCTGAGCCTGTACTCTTCCTCAGCAAGGAGAGAACACAGAGAGCCCCTCACCTTCCTGAGCCTGTACTCTTCCTCAGCAAGGAGAGAACACAGAGAGCCCCTCACCTTCCTGAGCCTGTACTCCTCCTGAGCAAGGAGAGGACACAGAGAGCCCCTCACCTTCCTGAGCCTGTACTCCTCCTGAGCAAGGAGAGGACACAGAGAGCCCCTCACCTTCCTGAGCCTGTACTCCTCCTCAGCAAGGAGAGAACACAGAGAGCCCCTCACCTTCCTGAGCCTGTACTCCTCCTGAGCAAGGAGAGGACACAGAGAGCCCCTCACCTTCCTGAGCCTGTACTCCTCCTCAGCAAGGAGAGAACACAGAGAGCCCCTCACCTTCCTGAGCCTGTACTCCTCCTCCACCTGGCCGGCCTCGTTGAGGTGCTGCAGCCAGGCTGCCACGTCCAGGCGCCGCTGGGAGTTCTCCTCGGGGTGGGTCTCTGAGGAGGGCAGCTTGGGGCGGCGGATGGAGAACTGCATGCAGGTTTTCTCATCTGCAAGCTGCTGAGGGGGCAGAGCAAACCACAACTGCAGCAGGAGCCAGGGAGAGCAGCACAGTGTGAAACCCAGAGCAGGGAAACCTCTGCGTGGTTCATGTAGGATTAAGCACTGAGGAGCTGCACTTGGGAAGGTTCTGTTGGTTTTTCTGTTGTTGTTTTTTTTTTTAATTCCAACCATTACAATAACAACAGTGATTAGAATAATTAAAATCCACCGCGAAACAGCTTCATCTTGAAAAAAAAAAATAGTTTCCATTCCTCCTCCAATCTTATCCCTGACCTGAAACTGAATTAATGCTGCTTACAGCAAAACTTGCCCCTGCCAGGAATGCCTGCAATAAATTACATATGATTGGCCATATACAAAGGGATTGCTGTTAGGAGAGGGGGGAACTGCGCTGCCAGGCTCTCTGAGGGCACTCAGGATCCCAGTGCAAGGCTGCAGCTGACATTTAATTTAAAAATCAAAGGTTGCTCAATGCAAAAAGTGAGCCCATGCGACCGTAATAAGAAAAGCAGCGGGGGGGCTCTGTGGGAAGGATGGAAATTTAAAAATCACTGTTTCTAATAAGCACATACAATATCTTAAACAGATAATTAAAGAGCTCTTATCACATTTGTATGTAGATTGAACAAAATATGGCAAGATGCCTTGTCAAAACATCCTCCAAACCGAATGTTATACGTCACAAGATGGATGAAAGGCTCTGACACAATTTCCAACCTATCTCTGCAGATTTCCAGACACCTTCTGTGCCTAAAGGACAGTGCTGACCTGTCAGGTCCATCAAAATCACTAAGTAAATCTTCTGGATGATCTTCCCCCTTATTCCACAGGTAGAGCAGGAGTGGATGGAGACAGACAGGTCCAAGAGACACCTTGAGTGCAGTTTGCATTTCCATCCTAAACACCCAGTATCTGGCAGCTTCCTGCCTGACCTGGTGACATGAACTCAAAGCCTCATTTCTCCAACACGCCAACCCACGTGTGAAACAGAGCCTGGCTCAGGTACCTGGTCCTTGAGATGGGTCTCTGTGCAGTACTTCCATTGCTGAAACACCTCGGACAGTTTATCCAGGCCCCCATGGTGAAAATGGAAGATCTTGTACTGGCTCTCCCTGCTCGCCACCACCAGCTGCCCACAGGTACACGCCTCATCACTGTGGGAACAATGGAGAGCAACCTGCAGGGGCCACCTGGCACCACGAGGGACCAGCAGGGACACGGGCCCTCGGGGAGACAGCAGAGCAAGTCACAGAGTGCAACACCAAGCTGCCCCTTCAAACAGGGCACAGAGGCAGCTTTACATCCCTGGGACTCACTCTTCCCCATGGGTCACTTCAGCTGAGACATTTTATGATTGTGTGACATGGTCATAGTGACAATTTTCTCCACTTGTGCCTGGTAGCAGCACTATTTTTACCCTTCCTTCACATGAAGGAATTAAAATTTGTCTTCCCTGGAGAAAAAAACCACAGGAAGTCTGCCCCAGAAACATTAAGGCAGTACACAAAGTCAGCTCCTAGGGATGTGCAGACATGCTCACACACAGCTCTGTCCAAAGAAACAGGGAGTGAGAGCAGAAAGAGGGAGCAAAAATATTTTTGCAATTATTTGAAATAAATTTTGTAATAATTTGAAAGATAACTGAAGAGGCTGAGAGCAGCAAGACTCCAGAGGAGCCTGGTGAGAGGCAGGCAAAAGAAAAGGTACCATAGATAAAGATGTTTTTCATATCCCCAGGTTATTTGAAGCATTTATGGTATGACAGCTAAGAGCAACCTTTACTTTACTAAAAATAAAATCCTTTCGACTCTGTAACTGTAATTCAGAGGCTCTCCTTGGGAAGGCTGACACTCACTTTCCTGGAGACAATTGTTCTGGAAAGGCTTCCAGGTGGGATTGCAGAAATCACCTCTGCCCAGCATGGAGCCCCAGCATGGAGCATGCACATCTCACACACAATTCACATGATTCACACAGCTCACACACAGCTCACACAGCTCACACACAATTCACATAATTCACATGATTTATACAGCTCACACAGCTCACACACAATTCACACAGCTCACACACAATTCACACAGCACACACACAGCTCACACACAATTCACATAATTCACATCATTTATACAGCTCACACACAGCTCACACAGCTCACACCCAGCTCACACACAATTCGCACAATTCACATGATTCACACAGCTCACACACAGCTCACACACAGCTCACACACAATTCGCACAATTCACATGATTCACACAGCTCACACACAGCTCACACACAGCTCACACACAATTCACACAATTCACATGATTTATACAGCTCACACAAGGATCCAGTACCTGAAGAAAAGGCGAAGGGATCTCATTTGTCCCAGGTCTACTCTGAAGACACCACACACCTGCTCGAGGGCAAATACCTTCTGCTGTTCATCCCATCTGGTGCTCTGTGTTTGCCCATTGTTCTCCTGGAACTGGGCACTGGTGTCCAGGCTGGAGGCAGAGCTGGTGGAGCAGGTCATGCGATTGTCACACGTGTCCCTGTGGCAGAATGTGGGGACAAAAACCCTGTCAGCCACGGGAGGCTGTGGGTATGTGCACCAATCACAGATGCTCCATGAGAAACACCTTTAGTCAGAGTTCTGAAACTGGCTTTCATTCACCAACTAAATTATTTTTATTTAAATTAATCCCTACCATCCCCAAAAGCATCCTGCTGTTGGCCTTTTCCTAGAGTTCTTGCATGCAGAACTGGGGAGAGCCAAACCCACTCCTCAAAACACAATATTTTGAGAAGGTAAAATGAAGAAGCTCAAGCAATGCCCTCAGTGTCCAGCTCAGCTACTGCATACCAGGATGGGGACAGGAGGAATGAGCACATTCCAACAGCAGCATGGACCTGAGATCTCATCTGGGAAATTCCCTCTTTGACGAGTAAGATCCAAAGATGTTTCCCCTGAACTTGAGTTTCTCATTACACCTCTGCAAGAGCATGTGCCAAGCCTGGAATCATGTCTATAAACTCCAGACAAATGGTTTCCACCTGCAACCTTGAACCTTGGCTGAGTTAGGATTGGGAAATCACACCTGAGCTCTTCAATCCACCATAAAGTAGAGAGAGTGAACCCAACCCTTTCCCAATCCACCCCAGATCTCCAGCTTTAAATGCAACCTGAGCTCAGACTCAAAAAGCCCCCTTGTCCCCACCAGCCCCCATCCCAAATGAAAACTATCAGTGCTTTGGGAATGAAGTGAACGTGAAACTGTGACCCCTTGGCTCGTAAAAAGGCCAATGCACGTGAACAATCTCGGCGCGGGCTCTGAATGGGCTCTGCTGTGAAATTGGGGCTTGCCAGACAAGGCCCGGAGCAGGTACAAAGCAGCCCCCTGCAAGGCCACTTTATGTGGTGTTTTCTAATCCTCTTATCCAACAATGTGGGCACTGAAGGCTGGAAATCACACACTCAGCATGCACTTCACATCCGTGTGCCTCCCGCGCCTGGCTCGGGGCCTCTTCCCCGGAGCAGCGTCCTGGGCAGCAGTGCCCCATGGGCCAGGGCAGCACATGCTGGGGCAGGGCTCTGCACAGCCCAGCCAGCTGGGGGCATTTTCCTCCCAGCCCTGCTCCAGGGTGTGACTCAGCTCCCCCAGCCCCTTCCTGCTCCTGTGGCACGGGATGAGAGCAAGGCTGGTTGGCTCCAGCTAAAGGAGCAGCGTCGTGGCTCTCTGGGAAGTTCTGCTGCTCTGGTTTTTGGAAAGAAAGCAGCAAGCAGAACTCACACTCAGGCCATTCAGAGGATGAGGACTCAGAAGGGATGTGGCAACTGGGATCACACCACACATCCAAACTCACTCCAGGTTAGACACCAGGATACCTTTGACCACAGGCACAGCTGTAACCATCCCCTGCCTTGGGAACTTTTCCATGAAGATTGTACTGGCCTTTATGAAAAGCCACCTTACTTTCTGATAAGGTGGCAAAATGTAACACTTTCTAAAACATCGAGTATCTAACATTAACACAGATGTAACAAGAGTGCTGGTACAAGACACTTGGGCTGGCCTGCCTGCTAGGAGCAGCTGGTATTTATGGAGCAACACTTTGTAACAGCCACAGCTGGTTACACAGGATTTTCCTGGAAGAGATGACTCAAAGCAACTCAAAGATTAAGCAGAGGCAACCCATTTTCTAAAACTCTTGCAAAGAGGAGCTGGTCAGCATGGCAAAGGGCTGGAGGATGGGTTGGTGTGAGGATCACGCAGGTGCTGGTCACAGAGGTCCACATGCCAGTTCTTCAAAAACATCATCTGAAATGACCAGCAGAAATGTCCAGAGGGCTGCCAAGAAATGAGCAGCCAGTAGAGTTGGGTTTGATGCTGGGCATTCCGTAGCTCCTGAGCGCAGCACAGCCTTTCCAGCTGCAGCTCCCTGTGCTCCAAAACCCAAACCTGCCCCAGATGCAGCAGCAGCCAGCTGAGAGGAGAGGCCAGGCACAGTCCTGGCACCGGGGGAACCTCCGGAAATGCTTCTCCAAGACAAATGTTTGCAGTTCCCATCCAGCAGCGGCGACAAGCTCGCACACGCATCCCCGGGCACGGGAGCCTCCTGTGTCAGGGGGTTCAGCCCTCACAGGCAGCAAGAAGCACAGGGGTGAGCAGAGAGCCTCAGCCTGTGCAGCCCGGGGAAATTCCGATGTTCTCACTGATGTGGAGGGTGAAATCTGAAAGAGACACCTGTGCCCTCCCTGCCCTTCACAGGGGTCAATGGACACAAACATTCTCACAGGACAGAGCAGAGACAGAAGCACCTCGTGCTGGTGCTCACTGAGTCACCGGGGAAATTCGGAAAAACCCACACTGTGTCTAAAATTACTTTTTCCTGTACCTATTGATTGAAAAAAAATTGAAAATACTCTAATCTCTGGACTATTTTAAAATAAAATTTTAATACTGAGATCATTCTGTAGGTCAGTGACAACAAGCAGTATGATCTCTGCTAATTTTGTGGGGTTTGGGGAGTTGTCTAACCAGGCACTCAAGATAGACAAATGCAGGGGAAGAGTTTATTGTTTGTCAGACTATTCTATCTGTTGGATAAGGAATTTACCCCAGAGCACCCCATAAAAGCAGGAGCTGAAGCACTGCAATGCAAATAGCTGGAGGAACATTCCAGAGAGACTTTGGGTTGTGGGATCCAGGAAAAACAGAGCACCAGCTAGTACACAGCACTGGTCAGCAAAACAACAAGTGCAGTGGGCCATGGGAATAAAAGGGACAGGGAAAAAAATCAAGGAGGATTAGAAAACCTGGGTCAGGAAACTCCGGGCCATGCTCATGTGTTGAGTTCAAGAAGGTCATGGAGAGGCTGGAGCGTGTCCAGGGAAGGGAACAGACCTGGGAAAGGGGCTCAGCCTGGAGAAAATGAGCTCAGAGGGGACCTTCTCATTCCCTGAGAGAAGAGTGGAGCCGGCCAGAGGTCGGGCTCTGCTCCTGGGGAACAAGGAACAGGACAGAAGGAAACAGCCTCAAGCTGTGCCAGGAGAGGGCCAGGTTGGATATTGGGGAAGAAGTCCTCATGGGAAGGGCTGTCAGACATTGGCACAGGCTGCCCAGGGCAGTGGTGGAGTCCCCACCCCTGGAGGGATTTAACAGCCACGTGGATGTGGCACTTGGGGACATGGGTCAGTGGTAGCCCTGGCAGTGCTGGGGGAACGATTGGACTGGATGGGCTCAGAGGGCTTTTCCAGCCTAAAGGATTCTGTGATTCTGTGACTCCACTTCAGCCTTTTGCCCTCAGCCAAGTCCCACCACTCTTGTCCCAAAATACATCCCATTCCCACTGGGGAGCAAGAACAGGGGCTGATGTATTTTCCCCACTCTGCAATCAACTACAGCAGCCAACCATATCCACATTCCTGGAGCCTTTGCAGCCCCAAGGAGCCACCATCCCCCTCCCACCCCACGGGACCTCTCGCACGCCCCGCTGAGGAGCTCAGGTGAGACTCAACCTGCAGCAATGGGACCCAACTCACTGTTCCAAAGCCCTGGAACACACCTACGGCACAGAGAGAGCTGAACCCAATTATTATTTCTGTTCCAGAGACCTGCCCTGATTACCTGGGAAGCCAATTTCAGCAACAAAGACCTAATAACTCATTTTACGATGTGATGTGACAAATATAATTACGAGAGAGAAAGGGGCTGAAGGCTGCAGCCACGATGTGGCAGTCACCCAAGCTGTCAGCGTGCACCACCTGATTCCCAGAGAGCCTCCTGCCAGAGCCAAGCCCTGCTGCTGGAGCTGCCTCTCCATCAGTCACTAATAACAGCTCCCACAGCCCCAGCATTCCTGCACGCCGGCTTGGGACCATCATTTACAGACAATGAGTATCATCATAATGTATGAGCATCCATGTAATGGGAATTACATGCCCCTTTTCCTCCCCAGGGGTTAGCATTTCTCTGTTTCTCCCCTATTCCCCACAGGCACTGACCTTCTGGGTTCCTCTTCTTCCCAGCAAGGTGAAACAGCTCCTGGCAGCATCAGCTGCTAAGACAGCTTCAAACAAATAATCCACCAATAAAAGTTCAAAGCTATCCTGAAATGCCTAAAAATTTAGTGCAGTGGCTGTACAGAGTAAAGTAATATTGAGTATCTGGAACCCAAATCCATTGTTCTGATAAAATGTGTCCTTGACAATATACATATATTATAGACTGGAACGTGCTGAATTCAGTGACACAAAAGACATGCAAAGGAAACCAGATTGGTAATTTAGGATTAAAAAAGAGATGTTGAAATGTCTCTGCTCGCTCTGCAGAGCAGGGCTGGAAGGACACTCGCAGGACAGCACCAGCTTCCCACGGAGTGTGGCACACAGAGCCAGCCACAGACAGGGAAATGCTGCTGTCACACTCTGACCAGCACAGATGAGTAACCAGGTTAAGAACTGTGTTAAAGCCACCCTTTGGCTGAAAACATTTGGAACTTGAAGTTTCTGTGCCTCAGAGAACCCAAACAGAATGGATTTCCACTGACCACAGTGACCAGCAAACAAGGTGGTCGATAGCCTGGATTTGGAAAGCCTAGCCAGGATTCTAAAATGAAATGTCAAAGCATCCTCATGTGGAAGCATTTCTACACATCTGCAAACACGTGGGAAACAAATCCAACAATTCCTCCTATTTGTTGGGGAAACCTGGGAAAAACTACTCAGGCTGTTACAGTACAAAGTACACAGATGTCAACATGGACTTTCCAAGAGCTTGTTCCACAGGCTTTCCATTGATCTGTTTGCTTTCAAAACATAAATTTCCCCACGTTGAACGGCACTAAATGCTATTTAGTAGCTAATTAACTTTCTGTGCTGAAAACCTCCTGTAATTGCACTTCTTTCACCTTTTTGAGCCCATGTCCCCCCGGGAACCCAAGCTGTCCTACAGCATTTGTTCTGCTCATTTCTATCTCACAGGCACAAGTTCCTCCCTGACACCAGGCTGCCAATCACGGCGGCAGAGGTCACTGGAGACCAAATTAGGAGCACTCTGCCTCTGACAAACTTGCTTCGCTTAGCTCGTTGTAAAGGGAAAATAAACAGTTACGAAAAATAATTGTATCCTTTCAAGCAGGGCACCGGGAAGCAGATCCAAGCGCTTGTCCAAGTCAGCGCATTGTTGTTAGTCACTCCTCGCATTCCTGTTATTAACAACACCCCAGGAACAGGCTGTTTACATCTCAGAAGTGCTGGGGTCCCTCCCTCCCCTCGGACCAAGCAGAGGGTCCGTGGCCAGAGCCTTGTTCCGGGACTCCTCAGGCACCCTCTGACCTTGGGCTGAAGCAGCAAGTTCACCGTCAGGGACGGGGCTGGGAATTAACAGCAGCTCTGCCAACGCCAGCCTGACAAACAAACCACCGCAACACGGCGAGGGACTCGGCAAACCCGATTATGCAGCTCTCCTTCTGACGGGCGTAATTGGTTTGTCCTTGAGAAATAAAGATCAAACCGATTTGTTCTGCTTTACAGGGCCATCGCAATCCCTGCTCCCAGCGCCCTGCCCGCCTTCCCTGAGCTTCCCAGCACCTGGCACAGGTGGAACACGGATCTCCATCCCAGACACTGGTGACAGCAGCAGCCAGGGGGACCCACCATCCTGCCCCGTGCCTGAGAGGGGTGAAAGCCTCCCCACACTGGTGGCTTTGTTGCTCCTCATTCATCCCTCCAAGGCCTTGAGGCCGGAGGAGAAGCTGAGCGATTCCAGCCAGCAAGAGGACATTAGGAAAACAGCCCCATGGCCTCCGATGGGTCCCCCCAGTGCTGGAGTTAAAGCAAAAGGAAAACAAAACAAACCCAGAGTTCTTGAGTTCATTATTTTGAATGTAAATGGAAAAGGCAACAAAATAAGCAGAAGTTTGTAGTGAAGTAATGGGTGTTTTAATCGCTTTCCCCCAAAGCCTGGAATGTGATATGCATCTAGCTCCAGCTAGGAGACAAACAATCTGCTTTCACAGCTGACACTTCCACACAGGTGTAGCTGCTCAGGTAAACCCGAGTGAGGTTTTTCTGGTTTTCTCTGTGACTTCTTGTTGCAGGGAGAGCGAGGGGGCAGAATGAGCGGTTTGATGCTTAGGAATAAAATACACACAGCTCCGAGCAGCCAAACACAACAAATCACTTAGAGCGAGCGGACACTGCTCAAGGATGCAAGTGTTACCTTCACTTTGAGGAAGGAAAATGTTCCAGAAGCTCAGTGCTGGGTTTTTACAATCCGTACAGAAAAGGGGCACCTCATGCCTGGGCTTACACTCATTAATAAATCAATCGAAATGCAACACTTTCAAAAAAGAAATTCCTTAGATGGAAAAAGTGATTTCTCAGCAAAGCCCAAAAAAGAATGTTTGCTTTTCAGCCCATTCCAGTCTGGAGAAGGAGACCTTTCTTCCCCATGTTTATTTTATTTTTAAAATCAATGGATTATTTTGCTTTTTTTCCTTTCAGTTCAATCCATGCAAAAATAAAATTCTCCCCTAATTATGCTAATTATAATCAAGCCTTCAAACTGCCGCTCCCTTGAAAGACCTGCCGATTACCTTTGTTCTTATATTCCTGGCTCTAAGCAGTGAACTGGGAATTTCAGGGGGACATTTTAGTGGCAAAGTTAACCAACTCCCTGGACCCTGCTGCTGCCCCAGCGTGAGCTGAGCCGGCACCACCCAGGGAGGATTTCACTGTTTTCACAAGACAATGCGGATTTCCCAAGGGAAGAGCTCGCTTCAAGTAGCAGAAAAGGGAGAGGAAAGAGGAGCGCTGCCTAAAAGCATGTTCCAGAGTTATTGTAAATGCCTAATGCTGGGATAATTGCGAGGCCCGAGCCAAGGAGACAGAGGCCATGCAGATTTATTTGCATATACTGTGGCGCTTTGGAGGGGACATGCTCTTTATTTTGATTCACTTAACGCAATTCTTCCCTCACAAAGCTGTGGATACCTGCCAGTGCCATTTATCTCTGCTCTCCATTCAGATTTCTGGGCGTTGTGATTGTATAAATAAATAACAGAAGAAATGCAAGAATATCCAGGGAAAAGGTGAAAGCAGCCCTGGGGAGAAGGACCGGGGGCTGCTGGTCATTCCCTGGCCGTATGCGCTGGAACCAGAACCCCCCTGAGCCTGGGCTGAGCCCAGCATGGGCAGCAGGGCCAGGGATTGTCCCCTCTGCCCCTCAGGTGAGACCCCACCTGCAGAGCTTCCCCAGCTCAGGCAGGAGCTGGAGCTGCTGGAGAGCCCAGGGAGGCTCCAGGATGATGCCAGGGATGGAGCAGCTCTGCTGGGAGGAGAGGCTGGCACAGCTGGCATTGCCCACCTGGGCAGGAGAAGCTTTGGGGTGAGCTCAGTGTGGCCTCAGAGAGGCTGGCACAGCTGGCATTGCTCACCTGGGCAGGAGAAGCTTTGGGGTGAGCTCAGTGTGGCCTCAGAGAGGTTGGCACAGCTGGCATTGCTCACCTGGGCTCCAGGATGGACCCAGGGCTGGAGCAGCTCTGCTGGGAGGAGAGGCTGGCACAGCTGGCATTGCCCACCTGGGCAGGAGAAGCTTTGGGGTGAGCTCAGTGTGGCCTTGCAGGGCCTGAAGGAGCTGACAAGAAATTTAGAGAGAGTCAATTTCCAAGGGATGGAGTGAAAGGACAGAGGGAATTGGTTTGAAACTGAGAGCAGATTTAGATCAGATATTAGGAAGAAATCCTTCCCTGTGAGGGTTGGGCAGGCCCTGGCACAGGGTGCCCAGAGCAGCTGGGGCTGCCCCAGATCGTTAGAAATGCTCAAGGCCAGGCTGGATGGGCTTGGAGCAGCCTGGGACAGTGGGAGGTGTCCCTGCCACGGCAGAGGTGGCACTGGGTGGGCTTTAATGTCCCTTTGCACCCAGACCAAGGCACGGCTCCGGGATCTCCCGCCTCGGCCGCGCTGAGGGGGGGGGGGGGGGGGGGGGGGGCAGCACCGGGAGTCCCGGGGGGCACCGCTGGGCACAGCGCGCCCCCTGGTGGCCCCGCCGCGCCACCGACCGGCCCCGGCCCGGGACACGGGCACGGGCACAGTCACGGTCACGATCACGGGCATGGACCATGTCCACAGTCACAGGCACCGGCTGTGGTCATGGCCGCAGACATGGGTCACGGCCATGGTCACAGTCACGGGCCACGGCCACAGGTCATGGGCCATGGGCACGGTCGTGGTCATGGGCTGCAGGCATGGGCATCAACCACAGCCATGGTCACAGTCACGGTCACGGTCATGGCTGTGGGCACCGGTCACGGCCACGGTCATGGTCACAGCCACCAGCCATGGCAGCGACCCACGGTCACGAAAAAGCCACGGCAGCCACAATCCACGGCTCCACGGAAAGCCAGCACGGGCCTGCCCACAGAGCTGTGTCCGAAGCCCTGCTTCAGGCCTTCCCCAGCGTCCTGAGCAGACCTGAACCACGCCCGGTGCCCCCGAGCCCGGGGGCAGAGGGGACCCTCCGTGTCCCCTCCTGGCTCCCGCTGCCTGCCCTGGGGTCTCCCTCCTGGGGAGCACCCCTCTCGCTCCCTCCCCAACATCCCAGATAAAGAGCCTCACAGACCCCTCAGACGCAATTCCCGATCCCAAGTTAGCTGTCACTATTTTCTTCCAACGAAATCTGGCAGCAACCCAAGAGAGGGAAAAAACAAACCTGCTATAATTAATGTTCTTGCTGTTCAAATATTTATATAAAGCAAGATAGAGCCGTATGCCTCTGCAATCTCTTGGATCTGTCCAACCTTCTCAGCTTTGCAGCCGGGAACAACTTTAATTGATTACACAGTGCTGCTGATGGCTCAGGCCAGCTCCCCTTCCCAGTACTCGGCTCCACACAGACCACTCCCCCCTTAGGGAAGCTTACACTGACCCCAGAGCACAAACAGAAGACATCAAGTACTATCCTTGTGATGGAAGAAGGACTTGTGGATGTTTTTGCCCGGGCATGGGCTTGGGTACAAATGAAATTAGGAGCTTAGCTGTCTTACATCATAAGTGGCACCAGTTCAGGCAAGTCCTAGGGAATTGAAGCCTGGACCAGGTACCCACCTCGCTCATCCCCAGGGCTGAATTAATCCAAAACTGAGATGCTGCAAGAAGTTACAGGAGATTTTAAAGTCTGTGACCAATTCCCCTCGTTCCAATATAATCACTTCTGTTACAACAGCGATGAATTCCCAATCTCTTGATGAATCCAGAGCTCCTGCTAATTTCAGCTCATTTCCCTTATCATTTTGTCTCCTGTTTTTGCTGCAGAGGTCGGAACGGCTCTCAGCCCTTCAGGTGAGCTGCCAAAACAAGATGATGCAATGGCTGTGCTGCTCCCACCGGCTCCTGGATCAGCTCATTTACTGATGAGCTCCTGGGAAGCGGCTTAACAACAGGATGTGCAACACATCCATAAAAATTGCATCAGCTGCGACGCCAGAGGAGTTTTTCCCTGTGTGAGCTTCGCCTGGGCTGTCTGTGATCGATCTGCCATATGAATTCATGTCTGCTGACGAACATGAGAACTCACCATCAGCCAGCTCCATTATGACAATGTTTCGTTATTTTTATTACTGCCTGCTAGAACGATCGATGTCTCATGAAAGATGTTTCCTTCCTGCATTGATTCCACCTTGACCACGTTGCTTCTGCCCGTCCTTTCCAGCCTGAGCTGTGGGAGCACCGCTGGCCTCTGTCCCAGCACCTGTGGGGCTGCTCACGGAGCTCCAGCCTCAGGCCAGATGTTGCCCCAAGCTCCACTCATACAATTCCAACATTGAGGCTCCTCAGTCCAAATTTTGACTGTATTGGCCAACATCCCAAGGTGAAGTGAGTGAAGGAACCAACGCCAGCGTGTGCATCTCCTCTTGAGCACTGTTGTGGTGCTTGTGAGGCAGCAGCAATTGCAGCTGAGGAGTGAAAAGCCTCCTGAGCACCCATGAAAGCTCCTGTTATGCAGGGATCACTGTGGCACAGCACAAACCCAACCCCAAACCAAACCCTACTCACAGAGCACTAAGTGCTTCCACAACTGACTGTATAGATCTGATGTCATGGTCAGTTCAATAACTCCAGCAGCATCAGTGGATGGACATTACAGAAGTGTGAGATGCTGTTTGGTTGCCTGGATGTAACAAAAGCCTTTTAGTTTCAATTTACTGCTGGGGAAAATGGAAGCAGAGGAATTTCCCAAGGCAGCAGCAAGCCAGAGCTGGGCACAGAGAGCAGCTGCCCTGAACTCGTGTCCTTCAGGCCACAAGGCAAACGTTTCTTGACAGCCAACAAACAACGGGGACAGGGGAGGGAAGGGACAGAATGGAATGATTTTATTTCCAGAATCCTTCTTTTTCCACAGAAGCACAGACCTTGACAAAGCTGCCATCAGTGCAGGTTTTCCCCACACCAGCTGCCTCCTGCAGGAACCACGTGCTGGGAGCACTAAGGGTTAAGGACACAAACCCCAGGACAGTAAGGCCACCTTTCCTTGAGGGATGAGGGCACCCTGCAGCAGTGTGCCAGGCTGGTCTAAAGAGAGAAGCAGGAGTGTGCATGCTGGTGCTGGGACACTCCCACTGCTCCCAGCCCCAGGAATTGTGTGAATGGGAGGAAGACACATCGATCGCTGCGTGGGACCCCTGGCAGCCTGTCAAACTGAGAAGCAAAGAGGGGGAAAAAACAATGGATACGTTTTTATTTCCTTATGTTCCACCAGGCGAGTTGGTGACTTGCAACTGACTGACTCATTGAGCAACTCCAGGGCTCCCCAGCCCACCTCCCTTCCTCCTCCTGCACACTCTGCAGTGTTTGTGCCTCCCTCATGCCCAGGTGGCCAGGCCACCTTCTCAGGGACACTCCAAGAGGCAGATGGGACTCGTGACTCCTGGTCACACATGAATTCTGTCAAGCAGCTTGCTGAGCCCCTGCTCTCATCTGATCCAAGTGTACCTGTACATCCCAATTCTTCCACAGTGACCCGTTTCTCCATTTCTGAGGATTTCTCATCACACAGGAAGCTGGCTGGACTGAAATGCAACATACTCCTTCAGCTTCTGCAACAACCACAGGGAAGAGCAGAGCTGTCTTTGCAGCAACTCCCCAGAGCAGAGGAAAACAACCAGAAACAGTCGCTCCTCCTGGCAGAGAGGAGGTGGTGACTGGGAGGTGGGGAGGGAAGAGAGCTCAAACAATCTGCCAGCAGCACAAACTTTGTTCCCACTCCAATTCTGGCTCAGAGGGGAAGCAGCCAGCAGAAAAACCCAAACCAAAACAAACCCTTAAGAAACAAGGAAGCTGTTCCCATGTTTGTAGTGACTCCTGAAACAGCATCTCCCTATCCCTCAAAATGCTGAGATGAAAGCGGGAAATATGAGATGCTTTTTGACCAGACTTTTGCAAAGGCTTCTATGCAACATCTCCCACTCAACAGCTTTAAGATCCTGCAGATTCCATGGAAGGCAGCTCAATGGGGAAGAACAAATTGGCACAAAAAATGCACACACTGGACAAAACCCTTTCAAGTCAAAAATCCCAAACAACAAAAGCTCTGTTTTATTAATCTGCTGCCAATTATGAGTGTCATGTGCACTGTGTGAGGCTTCAGACTGGCAGCACAGGAGTTAAAAAAGAAGGAAAAAAAAGCAGAACCAAGCAGGCTGTGTGTGCAGAGCCAGCTCTGCCTGGCTGGAGCTGTCTGGGCTCCAGCAGCAGTGAGGAAGAGCCGGCAGAGGGCAGGGAAATGCCGCAGGAATTCACAGACAAGGCACAGAAGATGCAATAAACCATGTTTCCTTCCTTTCCTGACACTATTTGCAGCTCAGAGCATAAGTGTTGCAGCACAGTTAAACCACAACACTCCTGACTCACTGGACACTGCCTGGGACCCTCCTGCACCAGCTCCTTGTGGGAGCAGCCCAAGCCCACAGCATTCCTGGGACAGCATGGGAGCAGCCCAAGCCCACAGCATTCCTGGGACAGCACGTGGGCTGTGGCCCATGCCAGGACTGGGGTTTCCCCAGGATGAGCTCAGCCTCCTGGTTTTCAGCAGCCAGGATGTTATTTCAAATGTGTCCCTCGCTCTTCCCACCACTACAGTGGGGTAATAACACATTCCTGAGCCCGGAACTTCACAATCCCTCCGTGAGGACAGAAGATGCCAGGCTATGCACATTTCCCTTGTGCTCATTGGGGTTTCTCTCACCCACTGATCTGGCAAAGGCTGCACTTTAGTACCTGGGATGGGATGGGATGGGATGGGACAGCCATCACTCATCCTACTGCACAGGTGCTGCAGAGCTCAAGCCCAGCAAACCCTGGGCACACCCTGAATGCAAAGCTGATACAAAGTCTGACATCACCTCACAGAAGAGTTTTAAAATATCCAGAGAGAATTGAATCCATTAGAATACTTCCTCACAAGCCTTGTTCTTACTGGCATTCTCTGGGCTTGAGATTAGCCCACAAAATAGAGGCAGAATCTCTTCAACTGTCAGTGCAGTCTGTGCATTGCTGACATGCACAAAGGAGAACTCATTTTCCTCATTTCAGGTGTAGTTTCAAAGTTGAGTTGTAGCCTAAAAATCAGCCCCATGGTGCTTCAGGAATGCATCACATCCATCCTCCCTGAGATGGGAATGAGTAACACACCAACAGGGCAGGGCCCAGAAAGTCAGAACCACTGGGTATGGAAACAGGGAGTTGTAGAGGTGCTCTCCTGCTCCTTATTCCCTTGCCAAAGTGCCCCCATCCCCCCGTGGCGTTTACTGCAGGTGACACGGAGAAGCACTGACTGAAATACCCAGGTTAGACATGCAAGAATTAATGTTTATCTGTCTGAAGTGAGACCACATTCTGAACAGCAGCAAAACAAGTTCCCACACGCAGGTTTCGTGTCAACACAGGGCCCGGAGGGCTGCCCACGGCTCAGGAAGTCAGCAGGGCCCTTTGATGTGGCTCTGCACGAGAAGCAACAAGCTCAGATCCTCAGCAGAGCCAATTAGGCCAACAAAGGACCCGTTTAATTTAGCAATGTTGCTTCCAGGATTCAAGACAGTTCACCTGAAAGGACACACACAGCCCTGATGTTTGGGGCCAGGGTTCCCTAAGCAGAAGCAGAACTGGCTGACAGTTTCCTGTAAACTCCATAGGAGTCTGAAGCAAGACAGGGCATTGAGCTCAATGCCACTGTGACATTTCTCAACTCCCTTCAGCAGCTCCCAGCTCAGCACCCAGCACCCAGAGGAAGGATGCACTCACCTGCTTTCACTGTCCATGAACACGGAGCTGCTGCTTTTCCCCAGGGCTTCACTGATGGGAGAGAGGCAGAAGGGGGAAGAGAAGGCATCAGAATCAGAGTCAAAAGTGCTGTCCCTGCTCACATCGTCAGCAGACAGCTCCAAGGAGCCCTCGTCCTCCCTGCAGTCCAGGCCCTCCTCCGTGCCTTCGGACCTGCAGTGCTCCTCCTGGGAGCTGACCGTGGACAGGGTCCCCGAGTCGCTGCGGGGCGGCTGTGGGGACTGGCGGGCGCCGCTCTGCGACAGCTTCTCCCCCTCCGAGGAGGGGGCCCCGTCCCTCACCGGCTGGGACACCGTGAGGATCTCAGAGTCACCCCTGGGGCCCGGCGCCCCTCTCTGCTCCGGGGGGGACGCGGGCCGGCCGCTGCCGAGGGCCTGGGCGTGGCGGCCGCGCTTTCGGGGCGCCTTGCGCACCGGGGAGCTCTCGGGGGTGACGTAGCGCAGGGCCTCCTCATCCTGCCGCTGGATGCGCGAGTTGGGCACCCAGGCCAGGATCAGCGTGGCTCCCAGGAGCTCGTCCTTCTCCATGTACAAGCACAGGTAGCCTGAGAGAGAGCACAGCAGCACCGGTTGGGATACGGAGTCGTTGTAAGAGAACCCATTGCCCTGGAATTTCCCTTTCCCCATCTCTCTCCATCCCTGGAAAGGTTCAAGGCCAAGCTGGGCGGGGCTCTGAGCAACCAGGTTTGGTGAAAGGTGCTCCTGCCCATGGCAGGGAGGATCTTTAGGGTCCTCCCTTTACCTTTTCAGGAGATCCCCCCTAACCCAAACCATTCCATGATTCCTGCTGCTTCACTACGAGTCCACATGGGCAAAACAAACCCTTTAATTTACCAGGACAGAATTCTGTCGAAGGAATTGTGAAGAGCTCAGCATTATTCAGTATTTGCTAATCATTTCAAGTCTGCATGTGGCTTTTAAACAGCTTGAATTCCCTCTGGCCTAACTGAACACAGAAATGACATGCAAACACTTGGACTTCCTGGACAGATTTACTAATCAAGAGTAAATCATAAAATATGTTCCCACATGAAAAAGTTCTACTGTTTCTTAGTTAAACAATTTCAAGTGCCAGCTGAACATTGATTTCTCAAGAATATTTACCTTAGTGTAGCTGAAGGGCTACAGTATTTATGGGAAGCCAATGCAAAAAGAAGACACCCACACCAAAAGGAAAGCAAGGGTCAGTGCTCAGAGAATAATTCATTTTGTGAAGCTAAGCCAAGAGCCACAGGTCTTTGATGAGAACATGAAAGAGCACAGGAACAGATGAGAATAAAAGGACAGAGCAGGATTTATCCTCATTTACTCCAGTGCATGCAGCCACAATCAGGCTTTTTGGATTCTCCCTTTACCAGTGGTTGCTGAGGCCACTCCACCTGGATTTCCTGAACAATTCAGGGATGTAAACAAGCAACAGAAGTTACTGTCCTCACATGACAACTTTGGACTGCACAAAAGGAATCAGTACATCCATGCTGGACCAGAAGAGAAAGGAGCAATATCACTAATCTTCCTACTAAGAGAAGAGCTGATGGCTCAGCTTTCCTGAGCCTTCCACAAAACTGCCTTGCCCTGTCCCCATTGGCACCTCCTCATTTCTTAGAGCCCAGGGTGTGGAACTTGACAGAAGCAGCACCCAGGAGAGAGAAAAAGAGAGAATGGGCAGGGTTTGCAGCCCCCCATCACCTGGGTGGTGCTCCCCGATGCCCTGCAGCAGCTCGGGGGGGTGGACACAGACATTGTTCTTGGAGTAGATGATCTCCCCATCGAGCAGGGAGGAGGAGCCGCCGCCCGGAGTCAGGGTCAGGAGGTCAGATGCTCTCGAAGAGGCTCGACGGAGGAGTCGCCCCAGAGACATCGCCAGGGAAATGTTTCCATCATCTGTCAGCTCTAGTCAGGAGCCAAATTCAGAAGATCTGCCAAGGAGGAGGAAAAAATAGTGTGAGAACCAAAATAACGACAGCTCAGCACGTGCCACCCACTGTCTGAGGACAAGGCTCCCATCAATCCACACCTCGGGCAAGAGCCCACCAATGCTGTGGGTCTGTAACATCCCCTTCATGCCTCAGAGGTGCTCAGGCACAGAATCCCAGGACATTTGTCTCTGCCGTGAAGAAACATGAAGGCAGCAAAAGGCCACATGTTAAGAGTTACTGTGGGAGGAAGCAGAACAGCAATGCTGGTCACTGAAATCCCCACTGAGGGAACAGCTCAGTGCGTGGACCTGCCTGATGTGTCACTGACCCAGGGATGTCACACAGCCAGAGCTGATCCCAAAGGTTCCTTCAGCACAGAAATGGCTGAGCCCACAGCACTGAACACAGGGCTGCTGCTCCAGCCACAGCATCTCCAAAAACAACAACAATCAAACCCACTTCATCTCCTGCTTCTCATTGCTGTGTGTTTGAGGTTTTTGGGGCTGGGATTTTTTTCTGTGAGGTTGTTTTTGGGTTTGGTTTGGGTTTTTTTGAGCCTTGCCAGAGATGAGGCCCGAAAGCCCTGTGTTCACCAGGGGGGCAGAGCCTGGAGACAGTGTGGCACACCAACTCAGGGCAAACATTTCACCCATCCAGAGTTACACAGAACTGTGGAGCACAACCCCCAGCTCACCCCCAAATAAGCTCTGTGCTCAAATGAGATGTGCTGCTTGCTGGGGCTGATGATGAGGAGCTCTGCAGTGGACCCAGAGGGGTCACCCAAGCTATAAAGCATTCAGTAGATGGACCAGGACGTGTTGGAAGAGCAGGAGGGTCTCACACAAAGCAAGCCCAGTGCAGAGCAGGCTCCCTGCAGCCATCCCCAGCTGGGAAGCACCAGAACCACAGCAGTTTCTGTTCTGCCAAACCCACAGGAGAAGAGGAAACTCCCACTTTTGTTCCCTTGTGTTTACATGGCCCAGCTTGCTGTGACCAGGCCAGTGTGACCCAGCACAGCCCAGACACAGCCACACTTCCAGGCCTGGGGGAGCTCAGCCTGGGCTGTTCCTGGGGACCAGCCCCACACTGGGCTGCAGGGCATGGCCACGAGAGCAGGAGAGGAAGATCAAGCAGACAGGCCCTGGCCTGGGGCACCTTTTGAGGAAATACTTAAGGGCCTAAGCGAGCACTGTCTGATGTTGAACAGCTCTGATTTCCTTAATCTGGTTTTGATGGCAAATCCAGCCAGCCCAGGAGGGCAGAAGGCAGAAATGGCAAAGGGGCATCTCCCAAAGGGCAGAGTGAGGGCCGCAGGGAGGGAAAATAGCTGTCCTGCCTCTGACAGATTAGTACATGCAGGAGACTGCAAATGAGACTGCCAAGCTGCTGACAGAGCCTTCATTAAAGGACAAACTATTGGTTTAACTGCAGTGGCCACATTTGTCAGCTCGAATCACAGCAGAGGCAGGTCCTGTGCTTCAGCCTTTGCTGGGCTTGATGGAGGAGCCTCAGCCCTGCTCTATACCAGCAAGGGCTCAGGATAAGAGAATCACTCTGCAAGTCCTGCACCCTCCTGTCTCCTTCTAGCACCAGACACATGTATCCTCCTGTCTCAGCCCCAAAAACTAAACACCAGCCAAGCCCTAATCTCATTCTTGTCCACATTGCCAAAATCCACAGTTTCAGGCTCTGGGTTACACCTGGCAGAAAGTCATTTGCCTCAACCACATTTAAGGAGCAAAAATCACCTTTCCTCTCATTGCAACCTGCAAGAACAGACAGTAAATTCTGGCGCAACTTCTCCTTCCCCACGCTGAGTTACAACATGCTGTTTCCAAACAGGGCCAGGGGAGTCAGGGGCAGGGATGTGCAGCCACCTGGGCCTCCAGCACACACTGGCTACAGCAGCACACACCTTCATCCCTGTCAGCAACTTCCTCAGAGCCCCAAAAGTCAGCGGATGCACAGGAGGAAGGAGGCACCAGCTGGCTGCTGCTGGCCAGGGAGTGCTTCCTCAGGAAGCACAGGGACAGGAGCTGGAGAGGCACTTGAGAAACAAGAGGGCATGTGATGTCCCGCTGCAGCTCTCTGGGAGCTCCCAGGGAGGCAGGGGAGGGTCAGGACGTCTCTGCCAACAGAGGCAGAACTTAATGAGCCTTCAGCAGGCACAGAAAGAACAAAGAGACAGGTAAAGATCAAAAGCTGCTCCCTGGAAAGCCAGAGGAATTTAAAGGGAGGTCTTGCTTTGATCCTGCAGAGCACCTGTTGTTCGGCACTGCCTGCATGTGCAGGTGGAAGGCGCTGCAGGTACACACAGGACTGGGAAGAGGAAACCAAAAAAAAGACAAAAGGTTTGGAATACGGTGTCCTGCCAGCTCAGAAATTCAGTCTGTTGGACTTGCCTTGCAGAAGAGCTGCACATCTGAAATCAGAGACCACTGCAGTGCAGCAGACAGTAGCCAGACACTCTGGGATATATAAATATCACCAGGAAACTCAATCCTTGCACTGTTCTCACAGGCCAGGGAATTCTCTGTAGCTTTGGTTGAGGGATTAATGAAAAACAGATGTGAGTCACAGGACAGTTTCAGGGAGGGTGACAAGAGTTATCTGGGCCAGGGAGAGAGATTGCCAAGGGAAGATAAAATTGAGGGAAATGTATTAAAAGTCTTCACACACGGGAGCTGTCACTGCCAAAGAAAGGAAGAGCTGTCAATGAAGGACAGGAGAAGCTGTAGGGCAGCTGAACTGTGGCAAGGAATACCTGGAGTTGTCATTCTAGCATCTGGGACAATGGTGCACCAGAACAGGGAACCCCAAGGGGCCATTTACAACGCTGGGGTTTCGAAGGCCACAGAAATAAATATCCAGTCAGTCCCAGTGGGGTCCAGATGGTGGACTGGATTTCTGAAGGTCATCTAATCTACTGGTACAGCCCCAAAAGTCCCTGAAACCCAGCTTGGGAAAGTGCACCTCCTTTCTAAAACACAGGAGTTCATACAACACAAAGCAGCAAATCACAGAGACCAAATCTGTGGGGTTTGCTGTATTCTCAGCCCTTTTCCACGTGGGACAACATCTGCACACACAATCCGTGGGGCCTGGGTCGTGGGGAGAGGCAGGAACTGCTGCTGCCTCTGGGAAAGTAGCAGGAACCGTCCCACAGCTCAGGCAGCAGTAAATCAGCACCATTCAAAAAAACCCTTTTTTCATATTAATTTCGTATTTATCTGCTGATCTGTGGGGATTCTTCTGAGTGTGGCAGAGCCAGCTCAGCTCTCCAGAAGCTGAAGCACTGCGTTAGCTGATAAGCTCTTGCTGAGTGCCAATATTTATTAAGCACACACACATTTTCTTCTCCCACACATCAACTGTTGCCACTAAAAATCTTCTCTCCAGCTCCTGTGTCTGTTCACACAGCCCTGGCTGCTCTCCCAGCCGGTGCCAGCACTTCTCAGCTTGGTGAGTGAGAAAGCGCTGGGGAGCCAATTCCTGCAATCACCCACGGAGCCTCTTCCCCAGAGCCTGTCCAGCTCCAGCCAGCAGCATCCAGCCCAGCACCGGCTGCTGGCTCCCCAGGATGCCCTTCCTTGCTCAGAACCATCCCCAGGATCCTGTTTGCCTTGGCACAGGACCTCCCTTGGCATCTGCTGCTGCTCCAAAGGCTGCTGCCTCCGGTGGCTCGAGATTCCCGCATCCTGGGGTACACACTGACACACCTGGCACATCTCCGGGCACCGAGGGCACCGAGGGCACCCCGCTCCTGTCCCCGAGGAGCCCAGCCCGGAGCAGGGCCAGCAGCCCAGGCTGGCAGCAGCCACAGCTCCAGGGCTGAGCCCTCTGTGTGCTTCGGCTGACGGGGCACATTGGCTTTCCCAGCCACACAGCCGAGCTGCAGGGCTCTGGAGGGGAAACGTGACACCTGCAGCGTGTCTGGGCACGGCCAGAAACACGAGCTGGCAAACAGCAGCACCCCGCTCAAGTATGAAATGTCTTTGGGAAGAAAAACACAACAGGCTCGTTTTCTTTCTTGCCCTTAATAACTGGAATTTAATTTTGCATATTTAAGGAGTGCAGAGTTGCTGTGGCAGTGGGGCTCAGACACTGCACAATCCCTGCCTCTTTCCCCTCTTGGGAACAGCAAGTGCCAGGTTTGGAATTCTCAAGCACAGAGCAACTGGAGTATGGAGCCTGGAGTCAGGACTCAGCTCCTCCAGCCCCCGGGTGGATCTGCTGTGCCACTCTCAGCTGGTCACTCACTTGATCTCTGCTCCTCTGCAGGCACATGAGAGCCCTTGTACAACTTTGTATTACAATACCTTGACATTGGGAACAAAAAGAGAAAAGCTTTCCAAACTCCTCCCTAGCTGGAGCCAGTTAAGAGGATCCAGCCAAACCAAGGAAAAGCATTTACCATGGGGAGCCACTCTGAAGTCATCCCAACTCATGGGGAGAATTATGTAGGTCACCAAGAAGTGTTTCATTGCTGCCCTGCTGGAGCAGCAGTGGCTCACGGAGCAAGAGCAGAGGGAAGGGAACAGCCACAATCTCCACAAGTCCAAATGCAGTCACTACAGTGGGACTGACTTTGCTCAGATGCACCTCAGCTGAGCAGGTAAAAACAGGGCAGCAGCCTGAATCCTGCAGGGCTGTGACTCCAGGGATGGAAAGGGAAAGGGAATGCTGTGTCAGGGCTGGCTGCTCCCAGCCACACCTGCTCAGGCATCAGAAAGCAAACAGAAAGCAAACAAAAGGCAAACAAAACTCACCCATCCCCAGCACCAAACTCACCAACAGCGCACACTGTCACTGAGGCACTGTGTGTGCCACATGTCCCTCTGTCCCTGATTTACCAGCCTTTCATGTCACTTGTCTGCACTGCTCGGGCCCCAGGAAACGCTTTTATGGCTTTTTATTTCCAACATCCTGTTGCTGTGTCCCGATAACACCCTCAGGACTCGATCCTCAAAAAGCAGCAGCTCAAAGCCCAGCAGTGTGGATCACAGCTCAGTGGGTGAGCTGACTGCTCTGTTCTCAGTGGGACAGACATCAGACCACGCACCAGCTCTGCCACTCGGACACCCAGAGTTGCCTTTTTCTTCCTGTTCCCAGTAGCAGCTAAGAACAAAGCACCTCTGCAAGACAAGCCCAAGACCCGAAAGGGCAGATCTCCCAGAGAAGCAGCCGAGTTATTTCACAGTGTCAGAAGCACAGAGAGCAGTGCAGCACCCCACAACCCCTGCCTGCTCCTCAAACCACTGCCCATGGTCCTCCATCCACCTTCCCCGCCGGTAACAGGGCTCAGGCAGATGCTGGGGTCACCTGCGAGAAGACCAGGTCCCCAAAAGGAAGGAAAACATTGAAACACCCCAAACTGCACGGAGCAGCACGGAAAGAACAGAAGAGAAAGTTTAAGAACTATTTCGATTTCAACCAGCGTCCCCAGCGGCATCCCGACCACCGGTCGGCATCCCGACCCCCGGATAACATCCCGACCCCCAGAGAGCATCCCGACCCCCGGTCGGCATCCCGACCCCCGGATAACATCCCGACCCCCAGAGAGCATCCCGACCCCCGGTCGGCATCCCGACCCCCGGATAACATCCCGACCCCCAGAGAGCATCCCGACTCCTGGATAACGTCCCGACCCCCAAACAACATCCCGGCCCCCGGATAACATCCTGACCCCCAGACAGCATCCCGACTCCTGGATAACATCCCGACTCCTGGATAACATCCCGACCCCCGGTCGGCATCCCGGCCCCCGGATAACATCCCGATCCCCAGACAGCATCCCGGCCCCAGGACAGCATCCTGACCCCCGGACAGCATCCCGACTCCCGGACAGGATCCCGACCCCCGGAGCACCCGTCCGCTCCCGCCGCCCTCCGCCGTGGGAAGGGCGGACAAAGAGCGGGATCAATCACGGACCTGCCCAGGTACCGGCAGGATCCCGGTGCCGGGCCCGGCGGTCCCGAGGCAGCGCTACAGGATCACCTGGCCCCCACGCCCCGCCGCCCCCAGCCCGGCCCGGCCCCGCTGTACCGGCACAGACGAGCCCGGGGAAGCTCCGGCGCTGCCCAGCCCGGGGCGGGCTCGGAGCCGCAGCCGCCGCCGCTCCCGGCCCTGCGCGGGGCCGCTGCCGCCGCCCGCCCGCTCCGTCCGGCCCGCGGGGCAGTGCCCGCCCGGCGGCCCCGCCCGTCCGCCCGGCCCAGCGCTGCTCGGCCCGAGGAGAGCACAGGGGACCCGCCCGGTGCCGGTACCGGGGCCCGCGGGCGGAACCGGGGCTGGCGAGGGACGGAGCGTGGCCCGAGCGCCCCCGCGCGCCGGGGATGGTGCGGTCCGAGCCCCCCGCCCCCCCTGCGGGCCGCGGTGGTGCGGCCCGGGCGGTCACGTGAGCGGGTGTTGATGCGTTGCCTGGCAACGGCAACATGGCGGAGCCGCCGCGGGTAAGTCGGGGCCGGGTCGGGCCGGGCCGGGCCGGACTGGACTGCCCCCCGGGGCTCCTCCGCCGGCCCGCACCGTGCTATCCATCCCATCCCATCCCATCCCGCCCCAGTACCGCTCGTCCGCCCCAGTACCGCTCGTCCGCCCCACTGCTCCTCGGATCGCCCGTCTCGTCCCCTCCTCTCCTCTCCCCTCCCGTCCCGTCCCGGTTCCGTTCCTTCCACCACGGCCCGGTACTGGCCGGTCCGGTTCCACTGCAGCCCGGCACTGCCCGTCCCCTCCACTGCCGGTCCGGTACCTTCCGGCACGTCCCGCTATCTCCCCGATGCGTGCCCCGTGCCCGGTCCCGCTGCTCACCCTCTTTTTAAATAGAAAGAGAGAAAGAAGAACCAGAATAATTTGGCTACATGTTGTGCTGGATGGATTTCTTTAATAAATCTGTAAGGGTTTTTGGTTGTTTTTTTTTAATAGAGGCGAACTATTAGCACGTGGAACTGTAAGTGGTGTGGAGAAGTTTTGTCGAGATCTTTACAGTCTCAGGGCTTGCTGAGTGACTATTTTTGTAAATGAGATTAAACTTCTAAATGAAACTTCTGCGCCCTGTGGCAGAAAATACCACAGCATTAGAATGAAATGCAAATGGCAGTGTGCTGCTCTGCTTTTCACCTGTGCAGTGTGCCAGGCCAGGGGAGAATGGCAATGACAATTGAGAGTCTGTTCCTCTGGAGGAGCAAGCAGGTATTGCCCCTGCAGGGACACTGTAATGATATTTTGGGAGTGTCTGGCCAGGCCCTTGTGCTGATCCTTTACTCGCATTGCTCATGTCCCATGACAAAAATGAGCAGATCTTTAGGGGTAAATAGAGTTAAATGGAAAAGGTGGGTTTATGTCTCAGAGAAAACCTCCTGAGATTTTCCCAGACAATGCAGAATGTGACCAACCTTTGTCCCCCTGCCCAGGGTGACATGGAGCAGCCAGGCCCAGGTGGAGGAGCCTCTCCCCCTCCCTCGGGAGCACCTGCAGCTGAGCCAGGTACACCCACAGCTCTGGAGTACAGCTCTGCTCCTGTCCCTTTCTGGTCGTTGTTAATCCAGCCAGAGGCATAATGCTGTGAAATCTGATCCTGCTGCTTTGCCTTTTTCTTTCTCTGTGGCCCAGGGAGTGGAGGAGGACCCAGCTCTCACCATGCAGGGCCCAGCTCTGAGCTCCCCAGTGACCATGGCAGCCAAAGAAGGGAGAAGGCAGCCGAGCAACCTGAGAGGAGAAAACGGAGGGGGAAAAAAGGAGAAACAGAGCTGCTCGTCCTGGACCCAGAACACGTGAGAAATCTTCAAATCTTGTTCTTTGCAGGGCTGGTGTTTGTATTTCTCTGAAACCTGTGAGGTGAGCTGTAAGCAGTGGCTGTTCTGCTGTACTGTGTGTGAAAAGTGAGAAAATCAGTTTTGCCAGAGTATTAACTGCTGCCTGTGCCACTCAGTCCTGACCCTAGAGGTGCCGGCTCAGAAGTGAGGGGTGCACTGGGCTCAGAAGTGAGGGGTGCACTGGGCTCAGAAGTGAGGGGTGCACTGGGCTCAGAAGTGAGCAATGCAGTGGGCTCAGAAGTGAGCAATGCAGTGGGCTCAGAAGTGAGGGGTGCAGTGGGCTCAGAAGTGAGGGGTGCAGTGGGCTCAGAAGTGAGGGGTGCAGTGGGCTCAGAAGTGGGCAGTGCAGTGGGCTCAGAAGTGAGGGGTGCAGTGGGCTCAGAAGTGGGCGGTGCAGTGGGCTCAGAAGTGAGGGGTGCAGTGGGCTCAGAAGTGAGGGGTGCAGTGGGCTCAGAAGTGAGGGGTGCAGTGGGCTCAGAAGTGGGCAGTGCAGTGGGCTCAGAAGTGGGCGGTGCAGTGGGCTCAGAAGTGGGCGGTGCAGTGGGCTCAGAAGTGAGGGGTGCAGTGGGCTCAGAAGTGAGGGGTGCAGTGGGCTCAGAAGTGGGCGGTGCAGTGGGCTCAGAAGTGGGCAGTGCAGTGGGCTGAGAAGTGAGGGGTGCAGTGGGCTCAGAAGTGGGCAGTGCAGTGGGCTCAGAAGTGGACAGTGCAGTGGGCTGAGAAGTGAGGGGTACAGTGGGTAAATCTGCTCCCTGCAGTGCCCCTGCAAGAGAGCTCCTTGCAGCAAGGGGGGTTCTCCGGTCTAGCTCTTCTGGCATGGTTCTGATTATCAAACATTCTCACTTTTTGGCATCAGCACAAACCCACCCTGTAACATCTCTCACTTGCAGGGAGTGTAGCTGAAATAAGCACACAAGTGGCTGTGGCAGAAATGTTTTATTGGGTGGGGGACCTAGCAGTGAGGCTTCGTAATCTATTTACACAAGTATCAATATTAATAAGCTTTACTACTGTCCTTTACAGCCTCTGATGACAAGATTCCAGGCTGCCCTGAAGAATTACCTCTCCAAGCAGATAGAACAAGTGAACCTAGACCTGCATGGAATGGTACACAGCCCCTCCTTGCCTCCCCACAGCCCCTCCTGCCCAAGCTGCTGGGACACAGCTCCCCCCTCTTGTGTCTGCAGAGATCAGCCATGAAGAGCAGCAAGGAGCAGAGGGAAGAGCTGGGGGTGATCCTTTATGGGGCCCAGCAGCAGCTGGGGCAGCTGCACATGGAGCTGGAGAAGAGCCACGAGCGCTGGTGGCAGGCGGCGGCGGCACGGCAGCAGCTGGAGGAGGAGCTGCAGGCCCTCAGGGCTGCTCACAAGGAAATGTGTCACAGCACCGAGGGGGAGCGCAAGAAAGGTGACCCAGGCAGTCCTGGCAGTGTTTCCCAGTTCTAGGGCTGTGTGGAGAAGTTAATTGGAATTTAAGGCAAGCACTGGATTGGAAAGCGCAGCAAAATAATGAATCAGGAATAATGTGCTCATTGAAAAGTTTCGTGGATTCTCCTGGAATTCTGTGAGCTGGGAGTCCAGGAATTGCTTGCCAGGATCTTTGGTTGTGGAGCTATACTCAAAGCTGATGAAAATGTGTATGCTGGGGAGGGCTGGTTATCTGATGTGTGAGAGGTTTTGCTTCAGGAGCTTCTGCATTTCTTTCTCTTTTATCTCTGTTTAAGCTGTACCCTACAAACTCCTCTGTAACTGTTTTGCCTCTTGTCCCCCCAGTTTCTACAATGCAGACCCAGATTGAAAACCTGGCTTTGGAGCTCCTCTACGTGCAGAGCATGGACCAGGAGATGTATCACAGGCTTTTACTGATGAAACAGTCAGCAAGGAGGGCTGAGGCAGACAGGATCCAGGCTGAGGTGGAGAAGAAAAAACAGGTACCAAGAAAAGCTGTCTTTGAAATAAATAAATGCTAGCAGTCAGTCCTGGAGGATGTTCCACCTTGTCAGGAGGAAGGCTAGAGCAATTGAATCGTGGAAAATGAGTGGGGATGTTTTTCTGAAATAACTGAAAAAAAAAAATCCAGAGGCTTTTCTGAAAAGGAGGAGAAGCCCTGCCTGCTCCAGGATGGCCACACTGCCCAGAGGGTTTGCAAGCCTCAGGACAGTAAATCACTCTTCACTCGAGGAGAAGGGGTGTAGGGGAAGGAGGATATTTAATGAAGAAATATCATGGGTACAGGTCTTGAGAATGATTCTGAATCACTGAATTTCACAATGGAAAGTGAACTTTGGGAACGAGCAGAGCCAGTCGGTGCTGGAGCTCCCTCTGCTGCCTTCCAGGACACAATCCACGGGAACTGCTCTGCAGAATTCCGTGCAAACTGTTGAAATACAGTGGGTTTAGGAGGGTTTTCACAAAGGATTTTCAAATATACATTACTAAGTTTCCCAGTAGCTGGACAGGTGAACTCAGTGCTGACAGGAGGGATTGTGGCTTCAGAGCTGACCTATCAATTTACTGCTGCAACTGCAATGATAAACAGTCAGCAAAGGTTTCATTCTTCTGCAAGTCATCCCTGCTGCAGTCCTGAGCCCTTTGTGCATGAACAGGAAAGTTTCAGTAGGACTCCAGTCTAACCCAGCTGCCAGTTTAAATTCCATTTCTAGCTGACATTGTTCTTGTAGGATGCGGTTGGTTTAGACCGAGGTTCCGTGGCTCACCCTGGACTGTTTGGCTCTGGCTCTGTAGGACCTTTTCCTGGACCAGCTGACAAGGAGAGTCCAGCAGCTCCAGGAACAAATTGCTCTGTTTGAAGCTCAGCTTGTGGCCCAGGCAGAGGACACAAAAGTGACCCGGCAGGCAATCACTGAGGTAGGAGGGGACTTGTCCCTTGGGGTTAATATTTCCCTCTGGCAGGGCTGACCCCTCTGGCCCGTGCTCACGTGGGGGACAGTGAGCACAGTGTGGGACAGAGTTTCACAGTTTGTTCCTGTTTGGAAGAATGAGGAGTTTTTTTTCTTTTCCTTTGTCCTTAAGAAGTGCCTGTAAATCACTTCCTCCTGCCCTTCTCAGCAGTTTTTTCATGCAGACCTGTACTCTGAGGGCTGCTGAGAAATGAACTAGCCACGGAGTTGAAGCTGATCCTGCTCAGTACATTATGAACAGGAAAAGAAAAAAAAAAAGTTGTATTGTATCACAATTTTTTTTTTTAATACAGTGAAGATTCATCCTGTCTGCCATCTCTCTATTCCCCAGGCTGGTCTGGAGGTCCAGGCTATTAACATGGAGAAAAAGAAGCTGATGGACCACTGGAACAGCAGCTTGGCTGGAATGAAGCAGAGAGATGAGGCCTATGTTGTCACTCAGGAGCTGCTGAGGTATGGTCTGAAACCAGGCCCTGAGGACACCTCAGATTTGGGCAGGAGGGATTCTAGAAGGGGATTCCAGTGGGGTTTGGTCTCCTGTGGGGTTCAGCACTGTGTGGGCAGGGCATGTCAGGCAGAACAAGTTCCCTGCTCTCAAGTACATAATAAATTTAAAGGATGAGAAGCACTTTCTTTGTTGCTGCTTTCTTTATCCTACCCACATCTCCCCCTCAGAATGTGGGGGGTTCTTGAAGCTGCTTAGAGTTTTTATGGTTGTGTTTTATCCCTTTAAAAGAGTTCTCTCACCTTTGCAACATTTCTTACTCCAACGACCTGGATATCAGGAAGGGTTTATCTCTCATTATCAGGGTTTTGTGAGGCCTTTGGAAACGTTCAGGAAAACCTCCCTGTATTGCCAGAGGAAGTGTTTATTTGCTCATGAGCCTTAAAGCTTGACTGATTCTCTGAGAATAAACAGTCTGCTTTTATATGGTGACATCCTGGTCGGAATGGGGGCTGGGACAGCACTGAAAGAAGGAATCAATTTCCCTACGCACATTTACTTTTAAATCTTAACGTCTCCATCCATCTCCTGCTGACTCTGCACTGCCACAGCAGCTGAGCCCTTACAAACTTCTTCCTTCTTGGGTAGTTGCTGCAATAACATGCTTGAAAAGAGGAATTTGTGGGTGGCTGTTCAGCACCAATCCCTGTGATGAATTTCCATCCTCTTTGCCCCTCCAGCAACTACAGACGTGACCTCAAGTCCCTAGAAGGGGACATCCATGGCTGTGGGAGGTCCATCAGGAAAGAGGAGGAGAAGAATGAGAACCTTGTCAGGCTCCTGAACCGGTCCCAGAATGATGCCAGTGTGACAAGGAAACTGATTGCCCAGTGCCTGCTGGAGCAGGAGGCCCTGCAGGTTCAGACTAGCACCTACACTCATGTTCTCCGTGAGACAGAGGAGGCCCTCAGCAGGACCAGGATGGTGAGGAGAGGCCATGGAACACAAATCCTTTTGAATACTTGAACTGAATGCCCTTCCTCAGACAGTTGTAGTGATCCCGTGTCTGTTTTCCAACCTTTCAGGACCAGGCTGCTCACATGAATGAGTTGCTGTCCATCAGGAAGGGTATAGAGAAGGGAACTTATGCCAACGAGCAGCTAGAGAGTGAAATCATGGCAAAGCTTCAGGACCAGAGGCTATCCAGCAAAGTTGCAAAGCACTTCTCCCAGCTGGCTGAAAAACTTCGGAACAGAAAAAGCGACCTGGTATGGCATCCCCCCTTGGGAGGGCAGGGCAGGAGCCACTGCAGCACTGGGTCCCCAGCAGGCTTTGTCAGTGACTTTGTTCTGGTTTCAGGTCTGCATTGAAGCTCTGCTGAGTTTGCCTCACCAGTCTGGTTCTCCCTGTGATCTTTTTGCAGGATTCTGGTGTGTGTGAGAGAGCTCGGCCAAAAAGGCCTGACACAAACCACACTGTCCTTTGCTTAAAAAATGGGCAACATGATGAGTATTTACTATAAAGTACTAGCATTTCTTGTGTACTAGGGAACAGTGCACCTGTGGTACTTCTGTAATCTAATTTTAACTAATTTTCATTTCTATAATTCATCATGGAATGGGATGCAGGCAGCTCTCAGTTCTGAGGAAGACCCAAGGAACAGTCCAACCTTTAATCCATGATAAGTTGCTCTCTCTGGGAGTGTATAACTGGATCACTTAGAAGGATTAGAAAGCTGAGCCCAGCCCTTCTCACCCCTATGAGTGCTGTGCTGGTTGTTAGGTGTGTGTGCCAGGTGTGCTGGAGAAGGGACAATGCTGTGATGTCCTGGTACTGGTGGCAGGTAACTGGAGGCAGCTGGGCAAGGGGTCATTGCAGAAGGGATCAGTCTCTTAAAGGTTTTTGGAATGTTTAGGCTCCTTAATGCTTTCCAGCAGCTGTGTGGGAGAGGTAGATATTGTATTACCTGGCAATTGATGCAGAAGCAAAGATACACAGAGGGTAAGTAGCTTGTGGCTTGTGGCAGAGACCTGGGAGGAGAATCTCAGTCCCCCTACTCCTGAGTTGGACAAGTGGCATTACAACCCAACAAGGGGCTGCTGGGGACAGTGATGTGTTTTCTCTCTTGGTATTCCCAGGAGCTGCATTTTTACAAGGTTGAGAATGATGTGGCCCAGATTATTCTGAATGCAACCAATACCAGCTGCAGGCTGACAGTTCACCAAAAAACACTCAGTGAGGTGGACAAGGAAATAAAAAATGTGAATGAACAGATCACCTGCCAGGAAAATGAGATTGCAAAGTCCAGGATCCTGGCAGAGAAGAAGGGAGGGATCCTCTGCCTGTACAACAAGAAGCTGGAGATGCTTCTTTCTCAGCAGGGGGTAGGTACTTTTGTGTTTCAGTCCCAATTTTGATTTTATTCTTTGTGGTGGCCACAGATGTCCCTGATCAATGTAACTGTGTTAAGTGTTGGGTAGTTCAAACATTCAGGCACCAGCCCTGTGATTTAAAAGCTGCATTGGTTAATGCAGGTGTTTCTGTTTATCAGTTCATAATGCAGTGAAGGGAATTGTGAAATGAGGGTGTGCCTGGCACAGATCCCTCAGGGACTTGCCTGCACCTTATGAAAATGTCAAATGGCATCAATGAGTAAAGAGGATCTTGTTGGAAAAGTCTGCAAACAGCGAGGAGGGGAGAATGGGGCAGGCAGTGAGATTTCAGTGGTTTGAGGGTTGGCCCTCTTGGGGGGACTCCCAGATCTGTCCCTGGCAGGGAAAGACCTTATGGATACCCATGGGGAAATGAGTCCTGTGGCACATCCTCTGCAAACTTGGGAATGTCCAGATGCTGTAAACAACTCAGGGGGCCTCTGCCTGATTTAGCCCAAACTTTGCTCTCGTACAGGGGCAAGAACTGGGGCCGCTGGAGATTGAGATCAACAGGCTGAACCAGCAGATAGAAGATTGCAACTCCGAGGCAGTGACATTGCAGAAGTACTGGCTGAGTGAGCAGAAGGAGCTGGTGAAGCTGACACGGGAGAAGGAGGAACAGATCACCTCCCTGGACATGCTGCAGAAGCAGAGCATCATCATGCAGCAGAGGAAACTGCGCCTGGAGAGTTTGTGTTCCTTAAAGTTCAACTCTGCCTTGAAATGTCCAGCTGTGGTGGGAGGGAACAGGGAGGGGAGGGCTACAGGGGGAAAAAGCTGGGCCTGCCCCAAAGAGTGCTCCTGGCATGTGTGAGCAGGAACACCACAGCCCAGGCACTGCTGCTGATTGCACCTGGTGATTCTGTAAGGACTGATCCTGCTGTCCTGGCAGTCAGACCCTAAGTGACAATGTCACCTGTTACACTTGTTAAATAAGGTTTGCAAGTACTGGGCAGGTAAATGTCCCCAGCAACGGCTGCACTTTCCTTGGCCAAACCCAACTTTTTTCCACAGGAGACTCCTACAAAACCTTTTTTGATTTTTGAGCTTGTGGAAATTCATTTTGGCTGGGATCATTTCATGGGACACGTGTGGCTCTGCCTGAGGTGTTACCAGCTCTGATAGCCATTTGTCACACCTTGTCTCTGTTCAGCCCAGTGCTCAGGGGAATTCTAAGACCTTTTTCTGTTCACCCATAGATGAAATTCAGCAGGAAATAAAAGAGCAGAAGGACGTGGAACGGCACATGAAGAACATGTCAAATGACTTGATAAAGTTGAACACGTTGATCAGCAAGAACAACAGCAGTGTTGCAGACCTGCAAAATGGCAGAATTGTCACAGAGAACGAGTTTGTGCAGTCTCTCAAGGTACTGAGGCACCTGGCACCTCATTCCCAGATCTCAGCCTCCCATGCAGATCAGGGAGAAACAGTGATCCTGGAAAACCTTCTCAGCCTGACAGCTCTGTATTGTTTTGTTCTTCCCAAATCTAGGAAGCAGAAAAAGAATCCATGGAGATGCAGGAGAGGCACAGTAAACTGACTGAGGAGAAGGAAAGGCTCCTGAACAGCCTGGTAGAAGCAGAGTAGGTACCAGAGTGCCACAGTCCTGTGGGACTGTGTCCACATTCCCATTCTCCTGCAGTCACCAAACCTGGCACCAGCAAATGTGCTTCTAGCCTTCCTGGAGAAGGGGATGAATGTTTGAAAGGTGTTTCAGCAGTCTCTGAAGCAGCAGGAACTGGGGGGATGTTGGCTTTAACAGTTCCAGCATGTGTGAGCTGCAGGTTGCCAAGATCCATGTGGGAAGACTCTGCCAGGAGCTGGCAGTGAGTGTGCTGCACTGGGCAGGTCACTGGGGGTCTGACTTTCTCCTTCCTTCCCCTTTCTTCTCTGAAGGCATCAGATCCTGCTGTGGGAGAAGAAGTTCCAGCTGGCAAAGGAGATGCGGGAAACAACAGATGCTCTGTTGGAACACGGCGAGATCCATGACATGAAAACAGAGATTCGGAGGATGCAAGTGAGGCGCTGGGAAGGGGGGCTGAGGAGGGGAAGCCACCCGATGTACTCAGCCTTGGGGTGGCTGAAACATGAGGCAGGAGATGAGAAACAGGCTGGAGAAATGGCATCTTCAGGGCCTGGGGTGGGACTCTAAACCCCTGCAGCTCGACTGAACTGAGCACGTCCAGCCCACACATCCTGCATTCCCCATGCCAGCCTCAGCAGGATCTGGATACTCCCAAGAAATCTATTTAAATTGCAGTATGTCTGCCACCTGATTATGTGACCCTGATTTATGTGCAGTGTTGATTACTAAATATTGCATCACTTTAATCACTGGTTTAGGGAAGTGTTCCCTCTCCTGGCAGAGAAGCTCATCCCCTTCATTCTCAGAATGCTTCTGCTTTTCTGCTTCTGCTCTTGCTAATGAGGTTCAGACTAAGATTTTGAGTATTGGTGTAGGCAGGTTGATAATCCAGGCCTCTGCTTTCCAGATCCACACACAGCAAACCAGGTTTGGACTTGGGCCAAATCTGCCTTGCAGGCACTCATGTCCCACATATCTAGTTTGTGCTGTGGGATGTGCCCCCCAGACAGCTTCCCTGGGTGCTGTTGGCAAACATTTGGGATTCTGAGGCTGGTTTGTGTCTTGGCAAACGGCAGGTGCGCTATGGGCAGCTGCAGAAGCAGCAGGAGATGCTGATTCGGGCGATGGAGGCGTGTGTTTCCCAAAGAGAGACAATAACAGATCGGGCAGAGGCTCAGAGCAAACTGAAACACAGCACCCAGAGGGACTTCCAAAGCAGGACACAGGATCTGAAGAAGAGGATCAGGGAAATCCAGGAGGTGAGCAAGGACAGTGGGGTGCAGGAGCTCACACAGCTGGGGCTGGCCTTGTGAGCAGCAGTGGGCACAGCAGTGACCCTGTGCCAGCACAGGGGCAGGCTTGGAAAATCATTCATTGAAAATGCCCCAAAACCCAGTCCTGGGAGGATGGTCAGGAGTGCAGCTGAGCTAGAGAACTGAAATCTGCCATTCCCTTCTCTTCCATTTACTAGAACATTAATGGATGCAACCAAACCATGCAGGAGCTGGAGACCATCCAAGAGTCCCTCACTGACAACTTTTCAGAAAAGCAGCAGGAAGTGTGCCAGCTCCAGGCTGAGACCGAGAGCCTCAGCTTGGACAGGGAATATCTTCAGAATGAGAAACGATGGGTGAGCACATCCACTCCCCTGCAGCATGTGAGCCAGAGAGAGCCTGCTGCTTCCTCTGCTTCCTCTCTGTCCTCAGCTGGGTGTGCTGTAATGTGTTAGAGCCACACATTAACTGGGCACGTTTTGGGGGCTCACCAAGAGCCAGCTTGACGTATTGAAACCCTGTCCTGGCGAGGGTTGCCTTATGTATGTGGGAATTTCTCTGATTTATGGACTTCTGTGACGTCTGTACCCCTCCAACACCCGGGCTGGGGGTGCTGTTTGCCTGTTATGGTGGGGAATTCACATCACCATCCTTCTCTTGTCAAAGTGATGGTCGTGGCACCTGACACAAGTCCCACCCATGCTTTTCCTGCTGTCACAGCCCCTTCTCTTCTTGCTTTTCTCAGAACCTGTTGGAGATTGTGGCCCACCAGGCACGCCAGAAGCAGCTGCAGGCACTGAGGCAAGGGAAGTACAAGGCCGTGTGCCACACTGAAGAGGCGTGCATGAACCAGCAGGAGAAACTGGAGGATCGGCTGCAGACCATTAACACCATCGTGCAGCAGATCCAGGAGGAGCAGCCCGAGCACCAAAGGGCTCTGCAGTGGCTCAGTCACTGCATGAGATCCAAGCTCGGGTCACAGAAATCCAAGCTCCCGTCACCTGAGATCGAAGCTCAGGTCACAGAAAGCCTGACAGAAACATAGAAAATACATGTAGTATCTTTTATATTCTTCCACAGGCTGCAGACGTTGTAAATAAATAAATAGATAGATAAGCAGGTGCAGGATATAATATTTACTTTGCGGAGTACAATGTTTATTTCAGACGTACCATTGTAATCCTTTCGGTATGTTTCTGTTTACGTTTCACTTTCTCTGCCTCAAGCAGCTCCGCCTCCCCGCCCCGCCCCGGTGGAGCTCCGATTTCCCGGTGTGGGGGCGGCGCAGCCCCGGTGCCGGTGCCGGTGCCGGTGCGTCCCCGCTGCCGGGAGGCGCAGGCCGGGCCATGGGGCCGGGCCCGGGGCTGGCGGCCGCGCTGCTGGCGCTGCTGGTCCCGGTCCCGACCGCGGCGCGGGGCCCCGGCGCTGCTGCCTGCGAGGTGTCCCCGGGCGGCCGCTTCGACTGCGGCCCCGAGCGGCTCCTGTCGCGGGCGGGCTGCGAGGCGCGGGGCTGCTGCTACAGCCCCGGGCCCGGGCCCCGCTCCGGGCCCGGCCCGCCCTGGTGCTTCTTCCCCCGCGGCTACCGCAGCTACCGCGCCGAGAACCTGACGGCCACCGAGAGCGGCTTCTCCGCCCGCCTGCGCCGCGTGGCCGCCGCCTTCCTGCCGGGAGCGGTGGACGAGCTGCGGCTGGAGCTGGCGCTGGAGACCCCGGCCCGCCTGCGCTTCACGGTGCGGCCCGGCCCGGCCCGTCCGGCGGAGCACGGTGCCCGTTCCCCGCTGACCGCTCTCTCCGCAGCTCCGGGACGCGGCCCGGCCGCGCTATGAGGTGCCGCTGGCCACGCCGCGGGTGCGCGGCCGAGCCCCGGCCACGCTGTACGGGCTGCAGGTCAGCCAGGAGCCCTTCGGCCTCGTCGTGTGCCGGCAGCGCGGCGGGAGAGTCCTGTGAGTGCCCTGTGCCCCCCGAGGGATTCGGGCTGGGAACCCGCACAGCCCCGCAGTGCCGGGGTGGCTGCAGGGACACTGCTGCTCACCTGCCACACTGGGGACAGCAGTGGGGTGGCTGTGGGGGCTTTACTTTGATTCCCTCTGCAGTTCCGTGGCTGGGCAGGGAACCACGAATCCCAGAGCTCAGACAAAACTTGTTTTTATTTCCCGTGGTGATGAGCACCCGTGTCCCTGCCCAGCTCGGTGCCTCCCTCCCGGCTGGTGGCCGAGTCTCCCTCTCTCTCCCCAGGCTGAACACCACGGTCGCACCCCTCTTCTTCACAGACCAGTTCCTGCAGATCTCCACCTCCCTGCCCTCCCATTTCATTTCGGGACTGGGGGAGCACCTGACACCGCTGTTCCTTGACACAGCGTGGACCAGGGTCACCCTCTGGAATCGGGACATGGCACCTGCGGTACGGAGCGGGGCTGAGGGAAAGGGACACAGATTCATCTGAGCTCCTGGCGTGGCCCTGTGGCCTCTCCTGGGGCTGGGGAGGTGTGTGTGTGCTGCTTCAGCTCTGGGCCTCGGCCATAACACTGGACAAGCCCATGGGACCCTTGTCCCCAGGCCCAGGTTTGTCCCCCCTGCAGCTCTGTGCTGCTTGGGAGTGTTTGCAGGGCTCTGGCTCAGGGCAGGGCTCGGCTGAGGTGACAGAGTTTGGGAGCACAGCCCTGGGTTTGCCCGTGCTCCTGACCGGAGGCTGGGGCGGTCAGGTGGGTGTGGGGGTCTCCAGCAGAGCCTCACTGGCACCATACCGTGCTCTGCTCCAGCCCCACGTCAACCTCTATGGCTCCCACCCCTTCTACCTGGTGATGGAGGACGATGGTTCAGCCCACGGTGTCTTTCTGCTGAACAGCAACGCCATGGGTGAGTCCCATGGGGCGCCGGGCGTGGGCCTGGCCCTGTCCTCATCCTCAGCTTCCTCCCCTGGCCCTTGTGCTCCCCCAGATGTGCTCCTGCAGCCCAGCCCGGCCCTGACCTGGCGCACGACGGGGGGGATCCTGGACTTCTACATCTTCCTGGGCCCTGACCCCAAGAGTGTGGTGCGGCAGTACCTGGATGTGGTTGGTATGGCTGAGCCACGGCCGGGATGCTGTGAGCCATGTGGCCCAGCAGGGCTCTGGGGTGGCCCAGCAGGGCTCTGGAGTGGCCCAGGGCTGGGCCATCCCTGCCAGCACCCACCCTCCTCCCTCCAGGGTTCCCCTTCATGCCCCCGTACTGGGGCCTGGGCTTCCACCTGTGCCGCTGGGGCTACTCCTCCACCGACATCACCCGGCAGGTGGTGGCCAACATGACAGCAGCCCGCTTCCCCCTGGTAGGTCCTGGCTGCTCCCGGGGGCCGTGGGGGGCTGCTGGGAGCCCCTGGGGTGGGGGTCCCACAGCAGCACGGCGGTCCCTGCTCCTGCCCAAGCACCGGTGCCTCCATCCACAGGATGTGCAGTGGAACGACCTGGATTACGCAGATGCCAAGAGGGATTTCACCTTCAACAAGAAAAGCTTCAAGGACTACCCGGAGATGGTGCGGGACTTCCACAGCCGCGGGCTGAGGTACATCATGATTGTGGTGAGTTGCACGGGCAGGCTGGCACGGCTTCAGCTGCGCCGGGGTGGTGATGAGGGCAGGGCTGGCCGTTCCCTGCTGTTGCCCTGGCTTTGTGCCCTTCCAGGATGCAGGGATCAGCAGCTCGGGGCCCCCTGGCACCTACAAGCCCTACGACGAGGGCCTGAAGCGAGGGGTGTTCATCCGGAACGCCACGGGGCAGCCCCTGATCGGGAAGGTGCGTGTGGGGAGCAGCCCTGGTGCTCACGGCACGGGGCTCGAGTGGGGCTGTGGCTGCAGGACCCCCAGAGTGGGGGAGAAACCTCTGGGGGGCCGTGGTGGAAGGTGGGGGCTCTGCCCAATGCTCTCCCTCCTGCAGGTCTGGCCAGGCCCCACGGCCTTCCCAGACTTCACCAACCCAGAGACTCACGAGTGGTGGCACGACATGGTGAAGGACTTCCACGAACAAGTGCCCTTCGATGGCATGTGGCTTGTGAGTGGCCCTGTGCAGCTGCTGTTCCTGGCTCCTGCCCTGCACTCTGCTGGGCCCCGGTGCAGCAGCGGGGCCATCGTGTCCTTTCCTTCCCTCCCAGGACATGAATGAGCCGTCCAACTTCGTGGAGGGCTCCCAGGATGGCTGCCCCAACAACAACCTGGAGCATCCCCCCTACGTGCCAGGTACAGGCGTGGGTTCCAGCCCTGCCCAGGGCTCTGGGGAAGCCGGGGGGAGCCCGGGGGATGCTCTGAGCTCCACCTCTCCCCTGCAGGTGTGTTTGGGGGCCGCCTGCAGGCCGGGACCATCTGTGCCTCCAGCCAGCAGTACCTGTCCTCTCACTACAACCTGCACAGCCTGTACGGGCTGACCGAGGCCATCGCCTCCCACAAGTGAGCCTGGGGCTCCTGCCACAGCTCCTGCACATCCTGGGGTGCAGAGCTGGGAGAGACCCAGCGTGGGCAGGCATGGGTGGTGGGTGAGGGTTTGGTATGGAACACAGGGCACTGTGGGAGCCCTGAGCCCCTTCCCCAGCTGGGGGGTGCTGAGCAGACCCCTCCCACTCCCAGTGCTCTGCTGAGGGTCCGGGGCAAGCGTCCCTTCATCATCTCACGCTCCACCTTCGCTGGGCATGGGCGCTACGCCGGGCACTGGACAGGGGATGTTGGCAGCGACTGGCAGCAGCTCTACTACTCCATCCCAGGTAGGCTGTGGGCCACTGGGCCTGCACCCCCAGCCCTGCTTCCCCCTTGCCCCCACAGCCAGGGGTGTCTCCACAGGCTCCATGCCCGGGTGCTGCAGAGCCCCGATGCCCTCTGTGCCCTCTGCAGAGGTGCTGCTCTTCAACCTCTTTGGGGTGCCGCTGGTGGGTGCCGACATCTGCGGCTTCCTGGGCGACACCGACGAGGAGCTGTGCGTGCGCTGGACCCAGCTGGGCGCCTTCTACCCCTTCATGAGGAACCACAACGACCACGGCACCCGGGTGAGCCCTGGGAGCCCCCACCCGCCAGGCAGAGGGCTCTGGGCCCAGCCAGGGCTGCCCTGCCAGCGTGGGAGGGTGGCTGGTTCAGCTGCAGGGCTGTGTGCCCCAGTGCCAGGAGAGTCCATCCTGCATCCCTGAAATGCATGGGAGAGTCCATCCTGCATCCCTGAAATGCATGGGAGAGTCCATCCTGCATCCCTGAAATGCTCCCTCCGTTCCTCTCCCCGTGGGCTGACATCCCCTGGGGCCGACATCCCCTGGGGCCGTGCCCCTCCCCGTGGGCTGAGCATCCCCTGGGGCCGTGCCCCTCCCCGTGGGCTGAGCATCCCCTGGGGCCGTGCCCCTCCCCGCAGCCGCAGGAGCCCTTTGCCTTCAGCCCGCCCGCCCAGGCTGCCATGAGGAACGCCCTGCGCCTCCGCTACTCCCTGCTGCCCTTCCTCTACACGCTGTTCCACCGGGCCCACAGCGCCGGGCAGACCGTGGCACGGCCCCTGTTCCTCGAGTGAGTGCCAGCCCCGCCGGGCTCAGCGGGGGCGCCTGCAGGGTCTCCTGGCGCTGCCCTCCCTCCTCTCCTTCCCCAGGTTCCCCACAGACCCCAACACCTGGGCCGTGGACCGCCAGCTCCTGTGGGGCGGGGGGCTGCTCGTCACCCCCGTGCTGGAGGCAGGACAGACCAAAGTCAGCGGCTACTTCCCAGCAGGGACGTGGTACAGCCTCACAGGGGTGGGTGCTCCTGCTTTGCTGTGGCACCTCGTGCCCATTCCTGCATCCCACCAGCCCCCTGGGGCTGTGTGTGGGTCTCATGCCTCACCTGCCTTTGCTGGTGGCCATTTGATGGCTCTGGCACTGAGCTGGGCCCCCTTGCCATGTGGCACCTTGTGCCTGCTCTTCCCTTTGTCCCCATGTAGGACTCCACCATCCACAGCAAAGGGCAGTGGATCCTCCTGCCAGCACCCCTGGACACCATCAACGTCCATGTCCGTGCAGGGCACATCCTGCCCCTGCAGGTGAGTCCCTCTGCTGTGTGGTGACACCACGGTGACCTCCCTGAGCACCCTGGGAGGGCAGCAGTGCCCACACCGCTGCCAGGACAATGTCAGAGGAGCCATGGCTGCAGGGCTGGGGGGCACGGCTGTGGCAGTGCCCTGAGCTGTGCCTGCTCCAACCCCCAGGAACCTGCCTTCAGCACTGCCCAGTCCCGTGGGAAGGGCATGGCCCTGGTGGTGGCACTGACCCTGGACGGCTTCGCCAGGGGAGAGCTGTTCTGGGACGATGGGGAGAGCTGGGAGACCTTTGAGAGGGGCGACTACACCGAGCTCCTCTTCCTGGCCTCCAACGTGAGCACAGGGAGCTGCTGGCAGGGGCTGGGCAGGGCTCCTGGTGGCCCTGGCACACCTGTGTCAGCTCCGTGGCCAGCAGAGGGGCAGGAGGTGCGGTGGGGCACATGGAGGAGCCCTGGGTGCAGGAGGGGTGGCTGAGAGCTGGGAGCACAGGGTGCCATCCCCGTGTGCCCAGGACGCCGTGCTCAGCCTGCTGCTGCGGGCCAGCGCCCACCTGGACGGGGTCCTGCTGGAGGCTGTCACTGTGCTGGGGGTCACCAGCCCTCCCCGGCGAATCCTGGCCAACGGTGCCACCGTCAGTGACTTCTCCTACCGCAGCGACACTCAGGTGAGTGCTGGCTCCCAGCCTGGGCAGGGGTGGTGGCCAGGAAGGGACCCGGAGTGCAGCCGTGGGGTCTGGCCCCAGCGATGGCACAGCCCGGGCCATGGGTGCCCTTCCCGGGGATCTGTGGGACCAGGACTGTGCCAGGCTGTGGCTCTGTGAGGGGCAGGACTCCCCTGGGCTCTGACACTGCTCTCACCTTCCTTCTCCCCTCAGGTGCTGAGAGTCCCTGTGTCGCTGCCCATGTGGGAGCAGTTTGTGATCTCCTGGTCCTGACCCAGTGTGGGTCACAGGTAGAGGCTGTGCTGCTCCCCTGGAATCTGAGGCTAAACCTGTCCCATCCCCTGTACCCCGAGCTGTCCTGCTCTTCCCACACTCCTGGGCCTTGTTCTCCCTCTGGCTCCTGGGTGTTGATGGAGGGGTGTGCACTGGACTGGCAGAGGGAGGAGGGCCTTGCACAGCCCCCAGGGACAGGGAAAACCTCACCATCATCAAATCAGGGGAAAAAAGACCCAAGTGCCTTGTGAGACAGCAAACCAGTTACTCTGGGACCTGGTAACTGGGGCACAGACTGCAGGGAGTTTCCTGGCTGTGGTTTTGGGGAGGGGATGTGCAGGGGCTGAGGGAGCAGTACTGTGAATAAAGCTGCTGTTTGCTGGGAGCAGCCCCAGGCCGTGTCCTTGTGCCCTCTCTTGGGCCTGAATGTGCTCAGCCCCCTGTCCCCAGCTGGGACACCCCAGCTCTGTCCCTGCCTGGAGGTCTCCAGTGGGACCCCTGTGCCCCTTCAAGGCTTTCCCCATTTCCCAGAGCGCTGGGGGTGCCCAGCTGTTCCTGCAGCCCTGGCTGTGCCGCAGAGACCCTTGGCCTGTCCTGCTGCCTCCAAGCTGGGGGCTGCTGCAGGGATGTGCTCAGCTCCAGGTGAAAATAGAGCCTTATCCTCCAGAGGCTTTATTGAGGGGCAGCTTGGCCCTTCAGCTCCTCCGGCTGAGAGCCAGGGCACCAAGAAATCCCTCAGTGCTCTGGGGCCAGGCGGTGTTGGCAGCAGAGGGCAGAGCCTTGTGGTGTCACCTGGGATTTGGGACCAGCCCATCGTGCCCCACGGTAGCACAGCACTGTGGGGGCACAGGTGGGGTCTGAGCCCCACGGCACTGTGGGGGCACGGGTGGGGTCTGAGCCCCCAGGAGCACTGTGGGGGCACAGGTGGGGTCTGAGCCCCACAGGAGCACTCTGGGGGCACGGGTGGGGTCTGAGCCCCACGGCACTGTGGGGGCACAGGTGGGGTCTGAGCCCCACAGGAGCACTGTGGGGGCACAGGTGGGATATGAGCCCCCAGGAGCACTGTGGGGGCACAGGTGGGGTCTGAGCCCCACGGCACTGTCAGGGCACGGGTGGGGTCTGAGCCCCACGACACTGTGGGGGCACGGGTGCCACTCACAGCTCGTTGTGCAGTGGCCGGCACTGGGGGCTCAGCTTCTCCTCCAGGACAGCGTCGGGGGCGCACACCCAGGGGTCCCCCGTGTCCCACTGCCACCTGAGCAGCTGTGCCCGCAGCAGCTGCAGCACGCCGGCGTAGCGCGGGTCGGGGGCCAGGTTCTGCCTCTCGGCGGGGTCGCGGCTGCAGTCGAAGAGCTCCCAGCGGGCGCGGTAGTAGTACTGCTGCAGGCTCTTGTTCCAGTGCGTCGGCCGCCCCGCCCGCGTGCGCTGCAGCAGGTCCTGGAAGGTGGGCGAGACGTACAGGTCCTGGTCGATGGGGAAGGGCATCTTGTAGTTGAGGTTGTGGATGAGGCGGAACTGGCGGTGCTGCACGGCTCGCGTGGGGTAGTACATGGTCACCTCGTGGTGGCTCTGGCTCATGAAGGCGGTGGCCCAGGGCTGCTCCGACTCCAGGGCTGGCAGGAGAGACTTTCCAGTGAGCTGCACCTGCCTCTTGCCAAAGATGCTGTAAGCAGGGTAGGGGATGGAGAACCAGTCCAGAATGGTCGGCGTCAGGTCTGGAGGGGAGGAAAAGGGTGAGAGAAGGGACAGGCACGGTGGGGGGAAACTCAGCTCCAGAGAGGGGCAGAAAGGTCCCCGGGGTTGGTGTCCCTGCAGGGGACCCTGTTCTGTCCTCCCTCCTCTCCCTTCCCTGCACTGGCCCTGCCAATGCTGAGGGCTCCAGGCTGCTCCCAGGGACAGGACCCTGAGTTTTGGTGCAGGGAGGGTGGGGAGCAGCCCACAGCCCCGGGCACAGCAGTGGTGCCTCCCTCGCTCAGCTCTTACCCAGGAGGGAGGCGAAGGCCGGGCTGACCTGCCCCCAGCGCTGGGGGTGCTCGGGGGAGGAGAGGAGCAGCGGCTGGGCGGTGCCCGAGTGGTAGAGGTTGGTCCTGCCCCCGGGGAAGGGGATGCCGTTGTCGGAGGTGTAGATCACCAGGGTGCTGTTGAGGAAGCCGGCGTGGCGCAGCTCCTCCAGGACCAGCCCGATCCCTGTGAGAGGAGGGACAGAACTCAGGGGGCAGGGAGGGGCTGCAGGGCTCAGCCCCAGCCTGGCCATAATCCCTGTGAAAGCAGGGCAGAGCTCAGCCCCAGCCTGGCCACGGCTCCCACCTTGGTCCATGCGCCCGATGGTCGTGTACTGGGCAGCCAGGTCCTCCCGGGCAGCCGGCGTGTCCGGGACAAAGGGGGGGACCTAAACAGAGACAGGGAAAGGGACACGTGGCTGACACAGGCCCCTGTGCCTTCACCAGCCCTTGCTGTGACACTGGGGACAGTGACAAGGTGGTGCCAGCCCTGGCTCCACCAGAGGCTGCCATCACGTGCAGCCCCACAGAGCCCCACATACCCCCACAGGTTCTCACCTGCACTTGCTCTGGGTGGTAAATCTGTGGCTTCCAGTCAGGGATCCAGCCCATCCCACTCTCTCCATTGCCAAACTTCTCACAAAAGACCCCATACTGGGGCTGGGAGTGCCCGCAGCGGTGAGGGTCGTGGAAGGCAACATAGAGGAAGAAAGGCCTAGGGATGGAAAGGGGGGATGTGGAGGTGGTGAAGCAAAGAGGTGCCCAGAGACCTTCCTGGGCTGTGCCACAGAGAGCTGGGGTCAGCAGGACTCCCCCCACCTAATCTGGGTATGGGGGGAGCCAGGGACAATGGCCCCCTCCTGTTTGTGACCAGCTGCGCCATGGGGACACATCTTCAGTGCAGCCATTCCCAGGACAAGGGGGCAGCCTCACCTCTCGTCCTGGCTCTGCAGGAAGCGCCGGACGAGCTCCTTGATCCGGGTGATGTTTCTGCCCACCTGCAGGACCGAGCTGTTCTCCTCTGTGAAGGCGAAGTCGAAGGGGTACACAGCCCCTGGCCCCACGTGCTTCTTCCCAATTATCCCTGTGAGAATGCAGGCAGCTGCTGTGCCAAGAGCAGTGCAGGGTGGTTGTGGCTGCTGCTGTCTCCTCTCTGCAGGGACAGCCACAGGCCAGGCAGGGCTCCCCAGCCCATGGGCAGTTTAGCCACCGAGCTCTGCCGGTGGGGCTTGGTGCTCCCTGCCTGTCCCAGCTCCTGCCTGTCCCTTTTCCTGCTTGTCCCAGCTCCTCCCTGTCCCAGCTCCTCCAGCTCCTACCTGTCCGGACTCCTGCGTGGCTGAGCAGCTGGGGCAGGCTCCTCACGCCGTCGAAGGAGTTGAAGTGATGCACGTCCTGGTGCAGCCCGTACATGCCGTTCTGGTGCTGCGGGGACACGGCATGGTCGGACCAGGGCTGCCAGCCTGGCCCTGCCACGCGTCCAGCCGTGCCCGTGACTCCTGCCGTGGGCTGTAGCCCTGGCCTGGTGCCGCAGGTGCCCCTACCTGGGGTAAGCCGGTCAGGATGCTGGCCCGGCTCGGGGAGCAGCTGCTGACGGAGGTGAAGGCGTTTTGGAAGACCAAACCGCGCCGGGCCAGCGCGTCCAGGTTGGGCGTGCGGATGGCCGAGTTGTTGTAGGCGCCGCTCTCGAAGCCGCCGTCATCGGCTGCGGGACGGGTGCGGGGTCAGCCCGGGGGTGTCCCTGACCGGGCGTGGGGGCCCCTGATGACACCGGGAGCATCCCCGGGCTGCGGGTGACCCGGGCGGTGCTGCGGAGGGGATGCAGCGGAGGGGATGCAGCGGAGGGGATGCAGCGGAGGGGAAGCAGCGGAGCCCAGGACCGTCCCTCCCTCCCAGCCGCGGGATGTCCCCAGCGCCCAGCCCCGGGCAGGGGGGTCCGGGCCGGCTCCGGGGCTGGGCTGGGCCGGGACGCACTCACCCAGGAGCAGCAGCACATTGCGGGCCGGGGCCGCGGCTCCGCCGGGCCGGAGCGCGCCCAGCAGCAGCAGCAGCGCCCAGGGCCGCATGGCACCGGTACCGGCACCGGCAGCAGCACCGGCACCGGCAGCAGCACCGGCACCGGCAGCGGGGCTCGGCGGCTCCTCCGGCCGCCCCGGCTCCTCCTCACCCCGGTCACATGAGGCGCCCCGGCCGCTCAGATCCGGCGCGGGCGGAGCCGCGGGCTGTGCCGGGCTGGCAGCGGCGGCTCCGCGGAGTCCCGCCCCTCCCCCGGTACCGACCGCGGCCCCGCGGGGGTCCCGCACCGCCCCCGGTACCGGCCCGCGGCCCGGGGGTCCCGGCCATGCCGGGGTCCCGGTGCCCGCTCCCGGCGCTGCCGGTGCTGCGCTGGCTGCCGCGGTACTCGCGGGCGTGGCTGCCGCTGGACCTGCTGGCCGGGCTGGCCGTGGGACTGACCGCCGTGCCCCAGGCGCTGGCCTACGCCGAGCTGGCCGGGCTGCCGCTGCAGGTGGGTGCCGGGCCAGGACCGGGACTCGGGGACCTGCCGCTCCCCGGGCTGCCTCCGGCCGGGGTGAGCCGGGACCCGCTCCCGGGCAGCCCGGCAGTGTGACGGGCAGGGCAGGGCAGGGCAGGGCAGGGCAGGGCAAGGCTGGGTGACCAAGGGCTGGCGCTGTGCAGTCGCCCATTTCCCGGGCAGGATGCCACGCGTGTGCCAAGGGCCCTGGGTGGCCCGAGATCAGCCCAGCCTCCCGGTCCGGGACGTGTCCGGCCTCTCCCCGCTCCCAGGGCCGTGCCAGTGCCCCTTCTGTCCCCCTGCAGTACGGCCTCTATTCCTCCTTCATGGGCTGCTTCGTCTACTGCCTCCTGGGCACGGCCAAGGACGTGACGCTGGGTCCCACGGCCATCATGTCCCTGCTGGTCTCCTCGTACGCCTTCCACCAGCCCGTCTATGCTGTCCTGCTCGCCTTCCTCTCTGGCTGCATTCAGCTGGCCATGGGGCTCCTGCGCCTCGGTGAGAGGCTCTTGCCATGCACTGAATTGTTTGGGATATTGCTGCACAGCCTCTAGTTGTTCCTTCCTCCTCTCTGCTCTCCGGGACGCTGGGACTGTCCTGCTGTCCCACTGGAGCGTGCTCACTGCCTGCCATCCCATGCAGGATTCCTTCTGGATTTCATTTCCTGCCCGGTCATCAAGGGGTTCACATCAGCTGCTTCCATCACCATTAGCTTCAACCAGGTCAAGGTAGGACCTGCCCTGTCCTGGCTGCCTCTCCAGCCCCCTCCTAGTGCCGTGCAGCTGGGATATTCAGCACCGGGCTGGGCCACGTGCCTGGTGCTGGGGAAGGGATCCCCAAAGGGGTCCCGGGACCCCCTGCCAGTGGTTCTGCTGGGTCCCTGAGCGCCCTGCTCGGAGCAGACCAAGCTGAACACACCCTCTGCTGGTGACCTGCTGGTGGCATCCAGGACACCAGGAAAACCAGGACGTGGGATTGGTCACTTGCAGAGGCACTGGGCAATTCTCTGGCACGGTGGGTTTGCAAATTGGGAAGCTGGGGGTGGTTTGCAGCCTCGCTGGCCTCGCAGGGACCCGAGGCTCTGCTGGGCTGCCGCACTTCCTTTGTGGTTAACCCAAATCAGAGCCTCTGGCTGCAGCTCCAGGCCGGTGTTGGCTAATGGCTGTGGTCACGGGGCTGGGCTGGGCTGGGCCGTCAGCAGCTTTGTCTGCCTGCACAGAACATCCTGGGGCTGCAGGGCATCCCGAGGCAGTTCTTCCTGCAGGTCTACGAGACTCTGAGGAGGATTGGGGAGACCAGGTCAGCACCCCTGTGCCCTGCTCCCTGCCCTGCAGCTGCAGTGCTCCCCATCCCTGGGGTCACAGCTGGGGCTGATCTCTCGGCTGTGACACAGCCCCCTCCCCTGGCCTCCGTGGGAGCTCTCCTGGGGTGGCACTGATGTGCCTCTTGCAGGGCTGGGGACGCTGTGCTGGGGCTGAGCTGTCTGGCAGCGCTGGCAGGGCTCCGGGCCATGAAGAGCCACCTGCCCCAGGCTGTCCCCACAGAACCACTGGCTGTCAGGATCAGCCACCTGATTGTGTGGATCTGTGCCACAGGTGTGTCAGCTGTCCCCTGCCCCGGCCCCTCCCGGGGATCATCTCTTTGGGTCAGGGAAGGCAGAGCCTGAAGCTGGGAAAGGCCAGGCAGGCAGGAGCCAAGACCTGGAGGTGGAGCAGGGAGGAAAAGTCCCAGGGCTCCTGTCCCTGTGCCCCTTCCTAAGGCTGGGCAGTCCCCAGCAGCTCGGGTACCATCTCCTGCCCCCTCCTGCTGCCCTGGGCTCCGGGCAGCTTTCATGGCTGCTCCCTCCACTTTGGCAGCACGCAACGCTCTCGTGGTCCTGTTTGCTGGCCTGGTGGCTTACTCCTTCCAGGTGATGGGCTCCCAGCCCTTCAGGCTCACAGGCAGCATCCCCCAGGGCCTGCCAGCCTTCCGGCCCCCGCGCTTCTCCCTGGCAGCGCCCAACGGCACCGTCCCCTTCCCGAGCGTGGTGCAGGTGGGTGCTGCCACTCCCCAGGGGCTGCCCTGCTCCCTCCTGCCTGTGCTGGCTCCCAGCCCCCCTGACTGGATCCTCCCTCCCAGGACATGGGGGTCGGGCTGGCCGTGGTGCCGCTCATGGGGCTGCTGGAGACTGTCGCCATCGCCAAGGCTTTCGGTAGGGCTGTGCCAGGCCCTGCCCTGCCCTGGGCTCTCAGGGGGTCTCTGTGGGGGCTCGGGGTGCTGGGGAGGGGTCTCTGCAAGGGCTCGGGGTGCTGGGGAAGGTGCTGTTCCTTTTGGGGCACTGGGAGGGACTGGGCTGCAGTTCATAGGATGGGCTGGCAGGAGGCTCCTGTGGGGTGCCCAGCTGAAATTTGCCCAGGAGGTGAGCCTTGTCTCAGGGTGCTCCTGTGCCCAAGGGCCAGGACAGGGCCCACACTGTCCTAGACACTGCTGGTTCTGCTCCATGTGCGTGGCAGGTGCCTGTGGGGGCCTCAGGCTCTCCAACATCTCCTTTCAGCCTCGCAGAATGGTTACAGGATTGACCCCAACCAGGAGCTGCTGGCTCTGGGTAAGAGCTGCTTGCTCAGGGGGGCAGGGATGGGGCTCTCAGCCCTGCCGGGTATCCCACAGCCCCTGGGCTGCCTGAGATCCCTATCTGGGCAGTCCTGCCTCCTCCTGAGCTTCTCCCTTCCTTACCTCACATGCTGCCCCCACCCGAGGCGTTCTCTCAGCTCAGGAATTTCCAGAGCAGGCTGAGTCACTCCTGCACGGTCATGGTGGGGACACAGACACAGCAGTGCCCCCCCAGCCCCTCTCCTTTGTCTCCCCAGGTGTTGCCAATGTCCTGGGCTCCTTTGTCTCCTCATACCCCATCACGGGCAGCTTTGGCCGGTGGGTAGCAGGAGGGGGAGCAGGGCTGGGGCTGCGTGGTGAGGGAGCTCTGCAAGGTCCTGAGTGGCAGCCTGTGCTGTCCCAGTGGGTCCCTGAGCTCCCCAGCAGCCCACCTTGGTGGCTGGGCTATGCCTGTGTCCCTTCCCTTCCTCGAGGGCTGCCTCCCTTCCTGCTGTGCAGTCCTGGAAGCCGGGGGCTCACTCGTGTTCCTCCCTGACAGGGCGGGGGGTTCTCCTGGCTGGGGTCTGGGCAGTGGGCAGCAGCAGCCCCCAGCCCCCAGCCCCCAGCCTGGCACGGGTGGGTTTGTGTTTCAGGACAGCAGTGAATGCTCAGTCAGGGGTCTGCACCCCCGCAGGAGGGCTCGTCACAGGTACAGCCCTGCCCTGCCCTCGGGGACCCCTGGGTGTGGGGGACCCCTGGGTGTTGGGTACCCTTGGGTGTGGGGGACCCCTGGGTGTGGGGTACTCCTGGTGCTGGGACCCCTGGGTGTTGGATACCCCTGGGTGTGGGGGACCCCTGGGTGTGGGAGACCCGTGGGTGTGGGAGATCCCTGGGTGTTGGGGACCCCTGGGTGTGGGGTACTCCTGGTGCTGGGACCCCTGGGTGTGGGGGACCCCTGGGTGCGGGGGACCCCTGGGTGTGGGGTGCCCCTGGGTGCGGGGTGCCCGTGGCTCAGGGTCCCTCTCCCACAGGTGCCCTGGTCCTGCTGTCCCTGGCATACCTCACCTCTGTGTTCTGTTACATCCCCAAAGCAGCGCTGGCTGCCCTCATCATCTCGGCCGTGGTGCCCATGTTCGACGCTGGCATCTTCTGGACGCTCTGGCGGGTTAAGAGTGAGGGCATCTCTGGGCAGAGGGCAATCCCCCAGTGCAGCCACCCAGGAGCCACTCTGGCAGTCACACTCACCCCCTGAGCTGGGACTGAGCCCCTGCAGGGCTCCCCTGCCCCACTCACACAGGGCAGGTCTCCTCTCCAGCTCTACCCCAGGTTTCCCATAGTGAGTCTCAGACATGCAGATCCTTAAAATAATTTAATCACATTTAATCATGGTGCCAGAGCTCAATAACAGAATGACACCTCGAGTTTTTATCCTTTTATCCCCTCACAGACATGCAAAGTATAGGTGAGGTCTCTGAGTGTCCCATCACGGTCTCTGAGTGTCCCATCAGTCTCTGAGTGTCCCATCACAGTCTCTGAGTATCCCAACACAGTCTTGAGTGTCCCATCACGGTTTTTGAGTGTCTCATCACGGTTTTTGAGTGTCCCATCACGGTTTTTGAGTGTCCCATCACAGTCTCTGAGTGTCCCATCAGTCTCTGAGTGTCCCATCAGTCTCTGAGTGTCCCATCACAGTCTCTGAGTATCCCAACACAGTCTTGAGTGTCCCATCACGGTTTTTGAGTGTCCCATCACGGTTTTTGAGTGTCTCATCACGGTTTTTGAGTGTCCCATCAGTCTCTGAGTGTCCCATCACGGTCTCTGAGTGTCCCATCACGGTCTCTGAGTGTCCCATCAGTCTCTGAGTGTCCCATCACAGTCTCTGAGTGTCCCATCACGGTCTCTGAGTGTCCCATCACGGTCTCTGAGTGTCCCATCAGTCTCTGAGTGTCCCATCATGGTCTCTGAGCATCTCTGAGTGTCCCATCACTGAGTGCCCCATCACTGTGTCCCATCTTGAGTGCCCATCGTGTGGCTGCCCGGGGTTCCCGGGTCCTTTGTCATGCAGAGGGGACAGTTCACGGCCCCTCCCCACCCCGAGCTCCGCCTGCAGCTCCTCCCAAGCCAAGCTGCCCCAGCCCCTGCCCGGAGTGGATTCCTCAGGACCCGGCTGTGCCCGCAGAGCTGGCACTGTCACTGAGTGCCCTATGGCACCAGGAGCAGCCACAGCGAGCCTGGCTTCTCTCTCTTGCAGGGCTGGACCTTGTGCCCCTCTGTGTGACCTTCCTGCTGTGCTTCTGGGAGGTGCAGTATGGAATCGTGGCTGGGCTGCTGGTTTCGGGGCTGCTCCTGCTCTACTCCATCGCCAGGCCCCCAATAAGGGTGAGCTTCTCCCCTGCCCTGGTGCTGGTTCTCCCAGCTTTTCAGAGATGGGGCAGCTGAGAGGCTTTTTAAAGGATTTTATTCCATTATCAGTCTCAGCTGAAGGGTGAGACATAAGAGATGTGAAACTCAGTGCCGTTCCATCAGAAGCCAGCCTATTTCCTGCTTACAATCCCTTACAAATGTTTTCCAGCCTATTAGCTTTTGCCCCACAATGCTGCTAGTACTTCTGACACCAATCACTTGCATTTTTACCCGATGTAATGCTGCAGTGCATCTTTCACAGTTCTAATTCTCCAAAATATCTGGTCTTTTTGCAAGGCTATCGTTTGAAACTTGTTGAAATTTGTTTCTAGTTCAATCTCTCTCAACAATGTCATCTCTATCCCATGGCCTTCCTAAGCCAGCACACCTTATCTCAGAGTCTGCATACACTTGTGCAGGACTGTGTGAGCTTTCTGTCAGCTTTGGAGAATTCTTACAAACCCATTTCTCACACCCTGGGATGTGGCAGGGCCAGGGAGCGGGGAGGGGGCTCCTGAGGGCAGGGAGGTGCTGGGGTGCAGGATGCTCCTGACCTGTTCTTGCTGTCCCCAGTCTGCCACGGGCACAGCACAGAGACCCCGTTAAAGGAGCAGGAGGAAGGGAATATCCTCAGGCTGGAGAGCAGGAGAGGGAGGCATCCCTGCCCTGCCCTGCTGGCACTGGGCTGAGTGCAGGAGGGATTCCCTGAGGGACGGGGGCTCCTGCTCCTCCCACAGCTCCCAGGAGGGCAGGGAGTGACACGGGAGCTGTCCCTGCCTGGGGAGGTGACAGCCCTGAGCTCCCTGTGGCTGTCCCTGCCTGGGGAGGTGACAGCCCTGAGCTCCCTGTGGCTGTCCCTGCCTGGGGAGGTGACAGCCCTGAGCTCCGTGTGGCTGTCCCTGCCTGGGGAGGTGACAGCCCTGAGCTCCCTGTGGCTGTGTCCCCTGCAGGTGTCTGAGGGGGCCGTGCTGCTGGTGCAGCTGGGGAGCAGCCTGCACTTCCCAGCCGTGGAGCACCTGAGGGACTCGGTGTGCAGCCGTGCTCTGGCAGGTACAGCGCTGCTGGCCTGTCCTGGGGACACGGCTGTCACCTCCTGCATCACTCTGCTGTGGGTGGCAGGTGTTGCCCAGACCCAGGACTGCGTGTGCCAGCGGTGACAGCACAGCTGCCCCACCCTGCCCTGCCCTGGCTCTGAGGGCTGTGACCCCCGGGCTGCTCATTTCTGCACTTGTTGGGACACCACCTTGTGCTCTCCCAGCAGCATCTCCAGCTCGCTCTGTGCTGCTGGACTGCAGCCACGTCAGCAGCATCGATTACACGGCCGTGCTGGGGCTGGCAGAGCTGCTGCAGGAGCTGCACAGGCACGGCCTCTCACTGGCCTTCTGTGGCCTGCAGGTGTGTGGGACCTTGGCCACGCCACCCTGGGCCCGGGGAGGGTGTGGGTGTGGCTGATGGGCTCTGTGCTGGCCTCGCCTCTGGTGGCACCATCACCATCCCGAGCACCTTCACCTCCCACAGCTGGGGCTGGGGGTGCTGGGAGGGCTGGGGGCTCCTGCTGGGATGGCTGGGGGTGCTGGGAGGGCTTGGGGCTCCTGCTGGGATGGCTGGGGGTGCTGGGAGGGCTTGGGGCTGGGGGTGCTGGGATGGCTGGGGGTGCTGGGATGGCTGGGGGCTCCTGCTGGGATGGCTGGGGGTGCTGGGATGGCTGGGGGCTCCTGCTGGGATGGCTGGGGGTGCTGGGATGGCTGGGGGCTCTGCCCCAGGGGGTGGGAAGTGGCCAGCACTCCCCCAGCCCAGGTTTCTCTGCCCTCAGGACCCCGTTCTCCAAGTCCTCCTGTCTGCAGACTTAGAAGGATTCCAGCATTTCCCCAGCTGGGAGGAGGCAGGTGAGGCTCTGGGCTGCTCTCCCAGGATGGGATGAGTGTGGCCCTGGAGGACACCCGTGGGGATCTGACTGTCCAGCTGCAGAGCAGCAGAGTGGGGGCTGCAGGGGCTCCTGGGAGGGTCAGCTGGAGCCCCTCCCAAAAACTGGGTCTCCCCAGCCTTGGGGATTCATGGTGAGCTCTGGTGGTTCAACCCAGCAGCAGCTCAGCCCCACGGAGCCCTTCACTCCCCCTGCAGAGGGGTGGGGCAGGATCAGAGGAAAGGTAAAGCTCGTGGGCTGAGATGAAGGCAGTTTAACAGGACAGAAAATTACAATAACCATAAAGGAGTATCCAAAGCCAGTGATGCACAGGGTGCTTGCTCACCACCCTCTGAGCCATGCCCAGCCAGCCCCTCAGCAGTGGCCCTCACCCCTCGGCCAGATCCCCCCAGTGTTTCCTTCAGCACCATGCCCCGTGCTCTGCACATCCCTCTGGGCACTGGGGCAGCTCTCCTGGCTCTGCCCCTCCCTGCCCAGGCAGCCTGGGAGCCTGAGGAGTCCTTGGCTTAGTGTAAGCACTGCTCAGCAGCAGCTGAGCCATCAGGCTGTTATCAACAGGAGCCTCATCCTGAACCCAAACACAGCTCTGAAACAGCTCCTGGGAAGAAAATTCCCTCTGTGCCAGGCAGAGCCAGGAGATGAGCCTTGCCCTGACTCTGCCTCCCCCCTCCTGTCCCAGAGCGGTGCAGGGAGCTGGGGGGCAGCAGGGCAGAGCCCCCCACCAGCACTGCCGAGAGCACCGGGCTCATCCAGTGAGACCAGCTTGGGCTGAACGTCCTGTGCCACCCCAGTGACACCAGCACCCTCCCTGGCAGCCACCTGCGCCTCCTGGGCTGTCCCCATGTCCCACAGCAAGGTGGACAGAGCAGCACCAGCCCAGCCCCACACGGGCTGTGGGACAAAACTATTCCTTGTCACAGTGACCAGTGCAAAGCCATCCTTCCTCCAGGGAGCTGCTGATGTTTTTTAAACGACTGTTTTAATTCTGGACCTTTTCCATGTTCTGGGATGCTCCAGTGGTGACACGGGGGAGCTCTCAAAGCTGTTCCAGGGCTGCTGTGCTGCCCTCCAAGCGGCCACGGGGCTCAGCCTCCACCTCTGGGAGGGGGAAATCATCTGGGATTGTGCTCCTTACTGATTTTTATCCTTCCTTACCTTTTTTATCCTTCTCTTGTCTGTGGGGTGTTGTGCCAAGCACTGCCTGGGTCTGGGCTGGGCTGTCACCCTGGGGTGCACCCCTGGCCTGGGCTCTGCCGATGGGACAGGCACGGTGACACCAGGCTGTGCGATGGGGACAGCACCTGGTGGGGCTGGGCAGATCGGGAATTCAGCTTCCCTCAATGGCCCTCGGTGTAATAAACCAGAAACTGCTAATGAGTCAGTGTGATCTCTGCCTTCCTGAGGGAAAGCTTTTTCCTTTTGTTTGGGAAGGGGAGTTATCTTCTGGGTGCTGCTGAGCGTGCCAGGGAATAGAAACCGAAAGCAAATTGGGGCAGTGCGGGTGAACCGAGCCCGAGGGCACATTCTGCACAGTTCCTGCCGCCAGAGGTGCTGGAAGGGCGGCACTCCTGCCCGGGAGCCACACACCTGCCGGGAGCCACTCACCTGCGGGGAGCCACTCACCTGCCGGGGCTCCGGGTCCTGCCCTGGGTGCACTGAGCTGTGAGTTCCTTGCTGCACCACGGGGGTGCCGGGAGGGGGAAAACGGGGCCATGGGGGTAAAACGGGCTGGTTGTTTAGGGATGAGTGTGAGCTCAAACCCGTGTGAGCACTGCCGGAGGGCAGGGCTGCTGGGAGCCCGTCTTGGGCTCGGTCCCGGTCGGATCCGGGATGGGGCACCTGCCGTGCCCCCACTTTGGACTGCGGAATCCGCTTTTGGCCGTCGGGACCAGCACAAAGCGCTCTCCTCCTACGCGGCTGCCCTCCCTGCTGCTGCCGGGCCTGTCCTGCCCCGGACTGGTGGGCGGGGGGCTGCCCGGGGGTACCGGGAGAGGACGCCGAGAGATGCCCGGCGGGATGGGGGCCGGGCGGGGCGGGACCCGCCGGGAGCCGCCCGGGGCCGGGATTGGCCGGGATTGGCCGGGGCGGGCCGGGGCTGGGCGGGGACCGCGACTGCAAAAACGAAAGTTGGCGGCTCGGCGGAGAAACGAAACTTGTCTGGGCGGGAGTCGGCGGAGCGGCGGGACGAGCGGGCGCTGCAGGTGCCGGTGTCTGTGCCCGTGCCCGGTCACTCGGTGAGTTGCGCTGCGGGGCGGCACGGGGCGCCGGGCCTGGGGGGCTGCGGGGCGGGGGCAGCCGCGACTCCGGGGCAGGCGGCGCTGCGGGCTCCGGGTCCCGCTGCACCCTCCCGGTGCCCCCGAAGCGCCTCCGTGCGCCTCGATTTCTCCGGTGCACCCTGATCCTCAATCCGCCCGGAGCCCTCCGGTGCGTCCCCAGGGACTCCCTTCTCCTCCCTGTTCACCCGGGATGCCCTTACCCCGCGGTGCTCCCGGTTCTCCCCGTGGCCCCCTCCCCGTGTCCCCCCGGTTCTCCCTTCTCCCCGGTTCCCCTCCCGGTTGTCCGTTGGTTCTGCCTTCTCCCCGGTTCCCCCCGTCCGTTCCCCCCCCCCCCCCCCATCCCCGGTGCCCTCCCGGCGCCCCCCGGGAGCCGCGCTAGCCCCGCCCCTCACATCACATAACTGGCTCATTTGCATACAACCGCTCCTTCGCCACGCCATTGGCCCATCCACCCTGCTCGTTTGCATATTTCCCGAGGGGGCGGAGAGCCGCCAGTCCGCGAGGAGCGAGAGCGGTGTCATTTGCATACAGGCCCCGCCCTCAAGGCAGGCCCCTCCCCGGCGGGGTCGGCCCGGGCGGCGATCTTCGGCCATGGCCCGGCCCCGCCGCTGGAACCGGGCTCCCGGCCGCGGCCCAGCCCGGCGGAGCAGCCCCCGGCAGGGCTCCGGGAAGGGGAGCCGGGCCGTCGGTGGGAGCACGGGCCCTCGCTGTTTGTGTTGGTTTGCCTTTAAGCGCTGTGGTTCCCCTCACGCTCCCCGCCCCGCTCTCCAGTGTCGCTCCCTGACAGTAAAACGGGCAGAGGAGGAGGTGACGCGGCTGCGGCGCCTCACGCTGGGCCGGTGTTTGTGCCTGTGCCCCGGGCCTGTCTGTCCCCCTTTGCTGCCGGGCAGGGCCTGCCCGGGCCCTGCTGCGGCTGTGCGGCCGCGCTGGGCCCCGGGACTCGGCCGGGCCGAGCTGGGCCGGGCCGGGCTGGGCTGGGCTGCACACTGACCCGGGGGCTGCCTGTGTCCCCTCTGGTGCCCGTGTGGCTCTGGGCTCTGCCCAGCCCATTCTATTGAAATAATTGCTACAGCATTCCACTCTGCTCTGGTCCCTTACTCCCCTCCCAATCTCTCTTCTCAACCTCCCCTGGCGTTCCTCACCAGAGACAGTTTTCTTCACTTTGCAGTGGCTGTCAGGAGACAGACAGGTGATTCAGATGGTGACGCATCCTACACAGCCTCCACACTCAGGTCTCCAGTGTTGAACTAGTTTATTTTACCAATGAAGTAGTGATGGTTTTTGTATTAAAAGACTGGTTGAGTCCTTCTTGACACAGAATTTCTAATTTGCAGCTTGTTGTTAGATTTGGAACTCACCCCTGTGTTGTTTTTGACAACATACTAATTCTGCCTCTCTGAACAGAGACAGAATCAAGTAAACAACATGGTTCTGCTGGGAGAAATGTTTCCTAATCATTTACTTGTTTTAAGACCAAATGACCTGGGCCACCAGAATGGCTTTTGGTTTGTTGACAGAGAGAATGTGATCCTAGAAAAGCACACTAAATCAGAATCAAGCTGCTGCAGTCCCCACAGGGTCAGTTCTTAGCAAATCCCTCTGCACTCCAGCATGGCAGGGTTACAAACCTGGGATCTCCAGTTCTGGAATGCTGTAGGAAGAACATCCAAAGTAGCTGAGGTTTAAAACTTTTCTCTCAGAATTGGGGTGGAGGCAGTGTGGAGGAGCCTGTGAAACCCCTGCAGAAGGCAAAGATCTGTTCTGCTTCCTGACTGGGCCTGGAGCTACCCTTCCACTGGTTTTTGATGGACTGGATAAAGCTGTGAAAATAAAAAAGGAGTTTCCTCTGCCTTCTTGGAAAGCCCTCAGCTGAGTGGGAGCGGTCACAGCAGGCTGTGCCAGCTGGGAGGTGCCGCTGTCCTGTCCCTGCTCATGCTGGGCTCCAGGCACTGGCACAGGCAGCTGCTTGCCAGAGCTGCTGCTGGATTTGTGTCTGCAGCAGGGACAGGAATAGAGCTCTACATCAATGCTGGGGTTCCTTAATTATTCTGCATCTGGCAGGGCCTTGGAGAGAGCAGGAGGCTGTAAGGGAGACTGGTAGCATGGCTGGTGGGAGTTGAACAGGGAACAACAAACAGCTCCTGTGTGTCCGTGACTTTGGCTGGGACAGTTTGTTGTTCCCAGGAGCTGTTTCAGAGCTGTGTTTGGGTTCAGGATGAGGCTTCTGTTGATAACAGCCTGATGGCTCAGCTGCTGCTGAGCAGTGCTTACACTAAGCCAAGGACTCCTCAGGCTCCCAGGCTGCCTGGGCAGGGAGGGGCAGAGCCAGGAGAGCTGCCCCAGTGCCCAGAGGGATGTGCAGAGCACGGGGCATGGTGCTGAAGGAAACACTGGGGGGATCTGGCCGAGGGGTGAGGGCCACTGCTGAGGGGCTGGCTGGGCATGGCTCAGAGGGTGGTGAGCAAGCACCCTGTGCATCACTGGCTTTGGATACTCCTTTATGGTTATTGTAATTTTCCTTTTCTGTCCTATTTAACTGTGTTTACCTGAACTCACGAGTTTTGGCTTTTTTTTTCTGATTCTCTCCCCTATCCAGGGACTTGGAGTGACCTGGCCCAGTGCAAGGTGCCCCTGCCTGTGGCAGGGGTGGGACAAGATGAGCTGTAATGTCCCTTCCAACCCAAACCATCCTGTGAGCCAACTGGGGCGTGAGTTTCCAGTTTAACAATTAATTTCCCTCCATTGCAGAGAGAAGAGAGGTGCAGGTCCCTGCAGTCCCTGATGCAGAGGAAGGGGTGAAGGGAGAAGGTGCTGCTGGGCCTCCTTCCAGCACTGAAACAGAGGAGACCGAGGGCCAGTCACTGATGGACAGAGCAAGGGCTCTGCCCAACACCACCCCTGACACTGCAGGTGGATCTCCCAACTCTGCTGAGACACAGGAGGAAGAGGGATCCTCACTGCTGGGGGATGTCACAGCTCCAGAGAACCAAGCAGAGCCCTCGTCTCAGCGCGGGGCTGGCGACTCTGCTGAGGTGGCTTCTCTGCAGAGGAAGGTGAGGATCCTGCTGGGTGCTGGGGAGTGGCTGTGACCTGTTGCTCCCTTGTGTGAAGTGAGGAGGCCAGGCTGCATCCCCCACATCCCTCTGGCCACGTCGGGGAGCTGCTGCCTGGCTTCCTGCAGGAGAAGCTCGCTGTGTTTGCTGACGCTGTGCTGTGCGTGCCGAGCTGCGGTGCCGGGAGGGGGAACCACAAATTACATGAGTCAGCTGAGACACTGCAGCGCTGCTCTGTGCTCCTGCTGAGCAAGTCTTGAACATTAAACCTACACGGCTCTCAAGAGTTATTTGCCTTTCACTGGCTGGTCTTGTCCCTCCTCTTCCTGATCATTCTCAGTTAGCCCCGTGGTGCAGGAAGATGTCGGCACTTGCTGCAATGGAGGAGGTGACAAAGAGTTTCCCTTTGGCAATGAATAAACAGACATTGTGGTCTTTGTTTTTTTTCTTTTAATAGAAAGGGAAGAAGACTAAAGCAAAGAAGTCAATCTCTGGGGAACAGGACTCTCTGCCTCCTCAAAGCACAGCACCAGCTCAAACCACAGAGTTGCCTGACACAGGTGTTGCTCCTCAAGAAATCCAACCCCCCGGCGGTGAGGGAGCAAACCCAGGTGCTGATGGACGTGCTGATGGCCATGAAGACACACCTGGAGGCGACAGGGATTTGGCACACCTGGGGAAGGAAGCTGGCAGCCTGGAAGCAGAGAGGCTGAGCCCTGCAGAGCAGAGCAGCACAGCCGGGGGGGCTGCCCCAGCTCCCAGTGCCACCACCCCAGGGGACAAGGTGGGGGATGGCACAGCCCCAGAGCACGGAGGAACAGCCAGGGATGATGTGGAACGGGGCAGTGGTGCCTCTGGCCAGCTGCCAGCAGCCACAGCAGGCTCCCAGGCCCGGGGCAGCAGCAAGGAGCGGCTGTCAGCAGGACAGGGAGCGAGTCCCTCTGCCAAGGGAGCAGTCCCTGGCAGTCCCAGGCTGCCTCCTGCCAAGGGAGCTCCCCAAGGCAAGCCTGAGACCAAGGCCTCCCCTGGGGCTCCGGGCCCGCAGGCTGGGAAGGAGCCCAAGCAGAAAGGGACCAGTTCCACTGCCAAGGTGAGTGTGAGTGAGCTCTGGTGAGTGTTCCAGTGGGCACAGCTTCCCTTTGCCAGTGTGACTTGCTCGTGCTGTCAGTGAGGCTGAGGAGCAACAGCCCAGGCATACAGGGGTGAAGTGGGGAGGCTCTGATTGGAGTTCTGTTCTCCTGGGTGCCAGTTCTAGCCCAGCTCACTGAGAGGTTGCTCAGATGCTCCCAGGACTGGGAGGTGTCCCTTCTCCTGCCAGCCATGCTCTCTGGAGAGCTCTGGGATCCCCTTGAACAAGGGGATTTTGTGCTTTGCAGGTGCCTGTGCTCTGTTCATACACAGGCCTGGTAAGCTGGAAGTTGCTGTGGTTTCTTTTTCACTTTCTTTATGCCCCATCCTCTGGGACCTGGGGCTCACTGAGCTGACTGTGTGGCAGTGTGTTTGGGCTGGGCTCCTCTTCCCTCATGGGCTGTTTTCCTTAGCCAGCTGGCTTCCCTCAGTGAGGGATCAGAGTTTGCAGTGCTTCCAGTAGGATGAAGCTGGTGGTGCACCAGGGTTGGGGGGCAGATGGGCAGTAGAGCAGAAATTGCTGCACAGTTGATGGATGGTGTGGGCATCTTGACTCTGGTGGGCCAGAAGCCCTGGGAACATCAAACAGAAATGTAAGGGAGGAAACAAAAAGGAAATTGGCATTGTTTAAAGAAAGTCATGCAAGACTGCAAGTGCGAGACTGTGGTTAAGCAGTATAGCTAAGAAACATGAATAATGTGGGTATTGTTTAGCAGTGAAAGATTTTACCTAAGGCTGTAAGAGTATATAAACTGAGTTGCAGAAACAATAAATGGCTTCTTGCTTGCACCAGGAGCCCAATCTCTCAATCACCAACGCACCAGGAGGAGATGCTGTGCTTCAGGGGCTCCTGTTTCATTGGGCATTGTTTGTCTCCCTGTTGCAGAATGCAAACACTAAAGAGAAAAATCAGACCCCAGGTGAGAAAATGCCCAACGTGAGTGAGAAGGCAAGTCTGAGCCAAGCAACCAAGACTGCCAGGAAGGAGGGTGCCGCAGACAGCCCCAAGAACAAAAAGGAACAAAGGAACCAGAAACCTGTGGAAAATATTAAAGAAAGGTGAGAACAGCCCTGCTGCTCCCCGGCATTCTTCCCTACCAGGAGTTGCTGTGAGGAGGACTCAGGACTCCAGACTGAGGTGCTGGGATTGGGTCAATATGTACCTTGGACATGTGGAAATGGGTTTGTCTTGAAACTGAGGTGAAGTGGTTGTGCATGACAGAACCAGTGTTGAATGGGACCTCAGCACAGGTGATGTCCTGGGTGATATGTTGAACCTGCTTGAGCATCTGATGGACAAAAAAGAGATTATTCTCCTATTTCTTGCTCTTATGAGCAACATGTGCTTCACACACACAATGCTTCAAGTGAATAGTGTGAAGAGCTGTTTGGATGTTTTGCTTAAGGTGTATGAGCTGGAAGGGCTGGAAAGTGTGGCCATTCCAGGGGACTCTGCTGGGCCAGAGCATCTCCTGCCGTCTTTAGGAGCCCATTTTTCCTTTTTGCACTGGGCTTTGCACTAGGCCTGCTCAAACATCAGTCTGAGTGAACTCTGCCAGAGTTTATGGGTCTTGCAGCCACTCAGCTGGTGGCTCAAGTCTGATTTGAGGTTTACAGTGATTTAAGCAAGTGAAAAACCCTAACAGAATCCCTTCTCTTCCCCTTGCAATTCTTTCCTGCAGTTCTGTGAGCCGCAGTGAGGGTGTTACAGTGTATTTCCATGCAATATTATCCAAAGACTTCAAGCTCAACCCTGAGACCGATAAAGTGTTCATCAGGGCTCAGGGCATTCCTTCCTACGCCGACTGGAAGGAGAACATCTGTGAGCTGAACTGCACCAGGTGAGTGTTGCCTGCTCTGGGTCCCTCTGGGGCCTCAGCCACTGTGCAAGGGGTGGCTCTGTGCCCACAGCTGGGGGTTACAGCAAAGGGTTTCACAGGGGAGAAAGCTGTTCTAAAGTGCTCTTGTGAAAGAACAGTCACCCTTCCTATTAGAAATGGAGCAATGCATGGAAAAGGAGCTCTGTAGATCTCCTAACGTGTCCTTTGCCTGTCTTTGCTGTGTTTGTGTTTCCAAGGCATCTGGCAGAACATGGATACCTCATTGAAGGCGCCGTAACTCTCAGCAGAAAAATCCTGGATGAATACATTCCTTACAAGTACTGGGTGTCCTGTGGGAAGGGGGAGTATGAGTTCATTTACAAGAATTCAGAATCCAATCAACCTGTGAATCGCTGCTTGTTGATAAAGGGCACATTGGTCAACAATGGAGGTGAGCTCTGCTGGCTGGACCCGCACCTTGGGGTGATCCCTGCTGTCCTGTGGCCCAGCATTCCTGCCAGCAGCCCTGCCTGAAGCTCGGTGGGCTGCTGGGGGTATTGCTGAGGCAGCTGGCAGGGAGAAGGCACCTGATTGCAATGGTTGTTTGCCTGTGTTACTGTTCCAGAGTGGCACCAGTACGATGACATCGTGTGTGCAAAGCCTTCCAAACTCAGGAACTTCCGGCAGATCTTTACTTTTGATAAAAACAAGGAGGTGGTGGAAGGGAAGAAAATAGCTGCCAATATTATGTTAGAAAGTATCTTCAGCATTCTTGGAACCTGGAGTCCTGACAATCTGAGGAATTTCTTCTGCCAGCTGAGGCAGTTCTGTAATGTTGCAGCAGCCCAGCGGGTGTTTGAATCCACGCCAACGCTGTGGATAGATTTAAGCTTTGGCACAGAGCAGGTAATCTCCCTTCTCTTGCACAGAGACAGAAAACATTCTGTTACTGAACCCAAACTTTAATTTTGCTGTTGATCTTGCTGGGTTCATTTTGCATTTCCAGTCCAAGTTCAGGTACAGAAGCAGTGGGGATCCTTCTGGGGTGGCTGTCACTGACTGCCCTGGGGCTTCAGTCAGCCCGTGCCCCTCAGTGTGGTTCTGAGACCCCATGGGGGTCAGCAGCAGGGCTGTGATGTGGTGACTTCGTACCTGAGTGGGTTTTGTGTCTGGATACTGATTTCCTAAGCCTTGCCATTAAGTTTTGCCGCCAGTTGTTCTGTCACTAACAACTCTGCACTCATCTCTTGCTCCAAACCTGCCTGCTTTTTGGGAGAAGCTCCTGATCCTGTTCTAGGCAGTGATGCCAGCAGTGCTTCTGGAATCCAAAATTTCTTACTTGACATAATTAGGAAATGTACCAGAAAAGCCACTTTGTCTTTTTTGGTTGTTGGGGCTGCTCCTTCCTGTCCTGTGGCCTTGCTGGAACTGGCAGAAGACATTGGCTTCAGAGGAGAAAGACTAATGCTGTGCTTGGTTTGTTTCTTCTCTTTGTCCCAGGTGAATGATTTGCTGCTAAAATACATGAAGAAAATAGCTCTCCCTTTCCTTGCACCAGAGGCAGCTCCAGAAGACAGAATCATCCAAAGCAAGCTGGCTCTGGGGCTCACCATTCTTGTGGTAGTTGAGGACCATTCATTCTTTGTACCTAAAAGTGACCTGGCTGACCTGTGCAGCCTCTTGTGCTTGGATCAGGTGTCACCACAAGATGTCCAGGATGAGATTCATCACGTCAAACAGGCTTTTGCAGCAGTTACCAAGTAAGTGCTCCATGTACCTTCTAACTGACCAGGCTGGTGTTGCTTTGATAAAACAACAGGAACCCAGCTCTCTACTGCCAGAGAACCAGAGAAAAAGCTACATTTGAAGGTATCTTTGGAGGTCTCAGTTCCAGCCTCCTGCTTGAGGCAGGGCTAACACCCAGGCAAGGCTGCAGTGCACCATCCCACACTTGTTGGTTGGTTTCCCCTGGAGTGCCTGTTTGCCAGGTTGTAATCTGTCTGCTTAGCTGGCCCTGGATTTGGAGTTCTTCACTCACACAGCTGCAGCCATTGCATTTCTTTCTGGAGTCCTTCTCTGTGTGGCTGTCACAGGGCTGGGGTGGCTCATGAGGAGACTGTAGCTAAAGGATTGGGTCCTCCCAGTGCTCCAGCAGCATGGTCTGTGCAGAGAGGTTCAGTAAGACTGCAGCTCTGGGCCTTAAACCTGGACAGGCACACTGTGCAATGAAGAGTAGATGGAGCTGAAATAATGCCCAGAGGTTAATTAAAGGCACAAAGAGAGATTGAAACGTAGCCTCCCACGCCCCTAGGGTGTTCTCAAGGCTGGGATAAAACTGTTCTTTCACTCAGTGTGTTTGTTTTGTTTTCTTGTTTTATTTAGCTTGAAGGTCGACCTGACAAACTTGTGCCAGAGGTGCATTGAATGTGACGTGGAGCAGTGGGTGTGGGTTCTTCCCCTTCTGCATTCCCTTGCTGCTCCCCTGCAGCAGGAGCACAGGCTGGTGGAGGAGGATGCCTGGGCAGGGCTGGAAGGGCTTCCATTTGCTGAAATCAGGAGGAAGCAAGATGGGTGAGTTTTCCAGAGCTGCCAATTCCTCCCAGTGCACTCCTCATCTCTTTTGTTTGTTTGTTTGTTTTTGTTTCGTTTTGGGGTTTTGTTTTTGTTTTATTTTTCCCTCCCTCATTTTTAAAGAGTATGAAATGCAGCATGCTGAGGGAGGATGTTTGGGGCATTTGGGCACAGCCACACTGGTGGCTCAGAGGTCACTGAGTGTAGCCCAGCTGGGCACAGTGTGACCCCTCAAACACAACCCCCCCAGTTCTGCCAGCCAGGGAGCAGGTGGGAGCTAAAGCTGCTCCTCTTGTGTAGAGTCTGAGCAAGACCTGGAGTTTCTTTTCCCTGAGTGCTTGTGCTCAGTGGTTTGGTTCTGCCATGCCACCCCAGGGCCCTGGGGACTCCCACTGATCTCAGCTGCAGGGACAAAAGCACAGGAATGGAGGAGACTCCTGTGTGGGCTGCACAAGCTCAAGGCCCTTTGTTCCTTGGAATGCTGAAGATTTTGTTTTGTCTCCCCTCCAGAGGGACCCTGCTGGCACGAATGAGAGAAAAGAAGCACTTGATGGAATTTGATGTGACTCTGGTCAAGTCCTGGCTCTGTGTGCTGCCCCTGGGGAGCCTGGCTGAGTTCATAAAAGACTTCTCCAGTGACCTGTTAGTTACTCTTCAGGGTGTTCTGTACAGGTTGGAGAACGTTGACCTCTCGAGGAGAAGCTCTCAGGTTTGTCATCTGGCAGCTTTACCCAGCTCTGGGATGGAGGCTCAAACTGGGCTCCTGGGTGTCCTTTGGCAGAGCTGAGCTCCACTGAGGGCACTGGGCTGGCAGCAGGTCCCAGCACAAAGAGCTTCAAACCTAGCTCAGAGCAAAAATACTTACTCTGAAGTCAGAGACTCCTCAGGGGGAGAGTTGGGGGTTCTGCAGCAAAAAGTGGTGATGGCATTGGTGAGGGAAGGGTGTTCTTGGCTGGATTTGCCAAGAAAATGATGGTGATGGCAAATATTTCACTCCTGACCTCCTCAGACGTGTACCTGAAACTGCTTTTTTGCACAGGAGGGTTGGGCAAGGGGCTGCTGGTTTGGGAGATTTTGCTGCTGTTGTGAAAACTCTTGTGTTGGTGTGAGGAGAGCAGGAGTAGGACCTTGCAACCAATAATAGATTTGAGACCTCCAAATTGTAGGAAGTACAGGTTGGGTTTGTGCATATAAAAGCTGCCAGGTGTTGGCTCTGACACCCAGTAAATAAGTTCTGCAGTTTTACAGTGTATTTATAAAAATGTTGGAGAAGATGCAAAAGAACAGTGAGTTCCCTGTTCCTCAGCTAATCAGAAGTTGGTCTGTAAAATTTCTTCCACAGTTTCATATTTTTGTCTTTCCAGTCTCAGGTAGAGGAGATTCTAAACGCAGTGCTGCGTGCCTTGGATGAGCCCCCAGCCAGGTAAGGGCAGTGCACCTCTGAGAGCATTGTCTGCCCCTGCACCAGGGCTGGGGATTCAAGGCTTGTGTGCCTTGAAATCTCCATGGAGAAAAGAATCCTGGAGTTCTATCCCATTTTTTTTAATCCAGCTGAGGGAGGCAGCTGCCACACAGTGTTCAATTTGGTGGGGTTTGTTTTTAATTTTTTATTTTTTCTCGGAGCAGAACATTAACTCTCCCTCTGTGTTGCTGCCCTGCAGAGCTCTGGGGGCTCCTTCTTGGCAGGGCTGCTTGTCCTGCTGCCTCAGGCTGCACGAGAGGCTCTGCAAGGCTGCCAGGACAGTGGCGTTGTTCCTGATCCCTGCCACTGCTGCCACCCTGGTTGCCAAGGTTGCCCAGCTTCAGCCCCCAGCAGTGAGTACCAAGAACTCTTGGCTTGACACAAGCAAGGTACCCAGAAATGTCACAGGAGTGGCACAACACACTGGGTTCAGGTCAGACCCAGTCTCAGTTTGAAGAACTTCACACTCTGAGCAAGACTGATACTTTCAGAGAGGTGTGGAGTCACCTGATGAGTTTGGTTCTTATTGAAAATAAGGTCAGGTGCTCAGGTTTGCTGTGATAAGCTTTGTGTTAAGGCTGGTTTTGTTTCCCTTTAAACATTTGTTGTCTTTACTTCCTGGAACAAGCTTAAGCACAACCTGCCTGTAAGCAGTGCACTTTCCCAGCCTCTCTGCTCGTTATTCAAGCAGTGCTGGGTCTGTTGCTGGGCTCTTGTGTGTTCTGGATGGGTTTGGGCCTTCTCTTTAGAAATACTGACTTAAATCAGTTGTCCATTGCTGTCCTGCTTGAACTGTGTTTATTTTGTTGTCTTCCCCTCTGTGTGGGGCAGGTTCCAGGGGATGCTGTGCCAGAAGTTCCAAAGCTGCTCAGTGGAGCTCTGAGGGAAGCTCGTGCCTGGTTCAGAAATGTTTTAAAAGAGAAATTGCTGAAGGAGTACCTGGACCACGTGGCCTTCTCTTTGTTCTCTGAACTTCGGGTTTGTCATCTTCTGATAATGTCAGTACAAAGGGGCTGTGGCTTAGCCAGGTCTTGAGTCTGCTGGCTCTTTGCTGGGCTCTGCAGCTGTGGCTGGGTAAGGAGTGGGCTGGGGATGGGCAGTGTTTGGAGCTCACCTCCATTCTGCTCATCCCTGGCTGTTCCTAAAGGCATTGCTGGGGTGAGGAGCTGCCCATTGGTGTTGTCCTGCTCCCAGTGTGTCCCACTGGTTGTCCTCAGGCCTTCCAGCAGGCAAAGCTCGGAGCAGCCCTGCCAGTCTGAGCTGCTGCTCCCAGCCCTCCCTGGGACAGTTGGCAGCAGCAGGGTGGAAGTGGCTCATCCAAAAGTCTCCTTCAGCAGCTGAGACATTTACACGCTCTTTGGGCTTAAAAGCTGCCTTTTGCAGCTCTGGGAGTGTTCTTTTCCTCAGGATGGAAACATCTGGAAGGGCTGCAGACTGTCTGAGGCGTGTGGGGCATCTCTTCTACATTGTTCTTTTCATTTCCTTTCTCTGTTAAATCTCAGCACTCAGTGGTCTGGCTTGGTTTGCTTGTCCCTGCAGGCCTGGAATAAGTTTGTGACTATCAGCTTTCCAGATGAGCAGTTCACCCAGATGTGGAGGAACACTTTACTTGCAGATCTGAAGAAAAGAATCCAGCAGGTAGGAGAGACTCCAGGCAGCCTTGGCTGCTGTCCAGAGCCAATGCAGTGACTTGTGCTGTGCTTGGAGCAGGAGCACGTGCAGAGTGGCTTCGGCCATGGCAATGTCCCATGCTGTAACCTTGGTCAGTGGCCTGGCTGCAGGCCCTGGTGCTTCAGAGGAAATCCACATTCTCAACAATTGTCACCTCTGTGGTTTTAAGAACCAGCGAGTGCAAAGTAAACACCCAGGGGCTCAGAGAAGCCAAGTTGGTGCCTCTCTTTTCATTCCTAGTGCAGAAATGGTGCTGCTCAGGCTCCCAAATGCACACCCAGCTGTGTTAGTCCCTTCAAACTGACCCTGTGTATCTCCTCATCTCCTTTCTACAGCAGTTGCACATTTCCTTAAGCCAATGAATTTCACGGTGAAATCAGGAAACAAATATTTTCTGCTGTGAGCTTGGCTTGGAGAGGTGGATATTAAGTAATCACACACTTTAGAGGGAAATCATTAAAATATTTTCCAAGCATTTGTTTGTTTGATCTCTCTCCCAGGCCCTCAGAAATGGGCTGATGCTCAGGTTCCTTTTATTGTCTTGATAGCAGCACTGCTTCACGCTGCCAGTAGAAACACTTTGAGTTGATGAGAAATCTCCCTTTTGCCCTTCAGGAGCCTCCAGTGAACCAAATCTTGGTGTACTGTTGTCAGCATCCCCAGATCACACAGATGGACTCCTCCATCAGCTGGTGCTTCCAGAACTGTGCTGTAGAGGCTGTGCCTGCAGCTTGCCAGGTATGGTGTGTGCCCTGCTAGGGGAAGGGAAAGGTAGGGAAGGGAGGAGAAAGAAAAGTGGAATTTCACAGCAATTCTGTTGCACAGGGGTGTGCCTTGTGGTGGAAGGGGAAGGTGGATGTTGCTTGAGTTGCTGTGGATTATTTGTTAAAGCAACAGCAAAAAATATTAACAAGAAATCAGGAAATTGGGTCTGTCAGTACTATTTGTAATGTTTCCACAATGAGCTCTGGTGTCAGTTGTGTCACAGGGCTGGTTTGGAAGGCACAGACACAGTGGGACCCCAGTGTCTGACCCACCCCTGCCCTCTGTGTGCCCTGGCAGATGCAGAGCAATCTCCTGGAGCAGATCTCTGCCTACAACATGGGCCAGTTCAGCCAGCTCGTGTCTGCTGTCATTGTGAAGTCGTGGCCAGTCAGGCCTGGGAAGTCTGAGGGCAATTTTGATACGATTCTGCACCACCTGCTCACGTGGCCTGACATCAAACATATCTTCAGCTTTAATGGTAGGTCTGTAGTTGGGTTTTAGGAGGCCCTGAGAAGCTTTTCTCTGCCTCACTGCTGCCACTGCACAGAGCAGCAGAGGGAGATTGTCCTGCTCTTGTTTTAGTCCCTATCTCAAAGCTTGAACTATTCAGCTTGGAGAGGGAAGGCCAAGGAAGAGGGAGCCACTATGCCTCTTATGCTAATCCACTGCAGCTTCCTCAGGAGTTGTGGACCATAACTTCTTTGTCTGAGAAGTTCTCACAAGTTATTGGCACACAAAAATGCCAAAGAGTTGGCCAAGTGAATGGATCCAAATGGCTTTTGTTTGCCCCACAGGGTTTGGGTCTGGGCTCTCCATGGAAAGTTTCCACATTGCTGTCCTGAGATCCTGGCTTTGTTCAGAAAGACATGAGGGGCTGGAGGGTGGTGTGAGTCCACAGGCTCTCGGGGAGAGGTTCAGTAGGAAATGGAAGGACTCTGTGCCATGGCATGGAAAAGTTCCTGATTCTGCCTGTTGTTTGGGAAACATGATGTGCTTTGTGTCTGGAACAGGAACAAACAGAAACCTCCTGGACAAGCTCACAGATGAAGCAAAGGATGTCATGGCCATAGCAGACTCTGTGCTTATGGCTGTCACTGATGAAATCCACAGCGGCTGCATCCTGGTGAAACACCTGGAGGAGGTTTTCCAGCACCAGGAACAGTTCCTCTGCATCTGGGACACAAGTAGGAGATGGGTTCAAAGGGGCATGGTTGGCTGAGAGCATCACTGCAGTGCTGCTGGCCTGCTCAGGAGGGGCTGCAGGGGCTGGGGAGGCTCGGGGGGGCTGTAGCAGTTTGGAGTGCTCTCCCTTGGCCTGGGCAGGGAGCTCCCAGCTCCAGTTTGTGTTGTCACTGCAGGGTTTGTGACTCTGCAATTCCCAGCCTGAGTTGGGATGCAGGGCTTGGGAAGTGTCTGCTTTGTGACTACAGGTGAGTTGTCTTTCAGAGCACCAGCAACGACCAAGTGAGGAAAAGGAACTGCTCCAGAGAAGCCTGAAAGAACTGCTGGCACTGAGGCAGGAAGAAGTCACACAGCTCAGAAGAGAGGAAAAAGCAGTAGGAACCTTCCTGAGCATGTGCAAGAAGGTGCAGAAGTCTGTGAGAGGTAGAGTTCTGGGGGAGCAGTCTGAAAGTGGCAACTCCAGAAAGCATAATTTTGTTTGAAAATCTCTTGGCTTTGGGAGCAGGTTTGATTCTAAGCCCCAAAGTGAGGGTGAGGAGGGGTGGGGGAAGTAAAACCAGAGCGCTGGGGGGATCAAGTGAGTGCTTGTGCATCAAATGACACTTGGAGGGGTCCACCTGCCTGGTGGCATTTTGTGGCTTGGGGGATGGGATGAAGTGAGCTGGAACCAGCCTGCACCAGCTGATCTTCCTCTGGCCTGTCTCTGGTTTGCAGTGAATGTAGGTGAAGTGGCTTTTCAACATTCAAAAGATCTTCGTTCAAAAAGACTGAATCAAGTTGTGGTGGTGGGAAGGAGGCCCCTGAGGGCCTTCTACAGCCTGAGCCCAGAGCTGAAAGACTTTGTCCACAAAATGCACTCCTTTAAGGACAGCCTGATCTTCCAGCAGTTCTGGGAGGAAGCAGCACAGAAGGCAGGAGAGGAGTACATGTGTGACAGTCCAGAAGAGGAGGATGAGGAGGAGGACGAGGACGAGGAGGAGATTGCTCCTGAGCTGGACCTTGATGAGGCTTTGAACAGCATGATCCGCCCTTGCTTTGACAGCTATGCAATGCTGTATGGTGATCTCAGATCAGGAAGTCTCACGCTTTCTGCAGTGGATAGAATTTTCCAGGAATTCACAAATCATCCTGAAGATCTCAGGGTGGAGCTGAACACCATCTGTGGCCTTCAGCCTGCAGAGGACAGAGGCTGGGTTGACCAGCGAGTCCAACAGATCCAGCAGTACCATGAAATGCATTTAACCTTTGATGCTGCCAAGATCATTGCACACGTCAAAGACAGTTTAGGCCTCTCTGGTGACTTCAGTATCCTGGAAAACTTGTTGCATATAGTAAGTATCCCTGACTTTGGCTTTGTACTGTCAGGGTGTAGGCTAAATGTGAACCTTCCCACAAGTCTACCTCAGTTTGTCAAGAGCCATTCCTTGAAGCAAAATGCTTGAGGTAAAAATCAAATGTTCCAAGTGCTTTTGTGTAGTCATTCCTTAAAGGGAGATGATGATACTGCTCTGTTGGGGTGTGCCTTTGCAGAGGGCTTTCCTTTCCCTGCTGCAGAAGCAGTGGCATTTCCCAATTCCAGACTCAGTGTGTGTTTGCACCACTTGCTTTCCAGACAGAAAAGCTTGAATCCTACAAGACGCAGAAGCTGGATTCCATCAGCCCTGAGCTCGTGCAAGCCAAGAAGCTGCTGCAGGGGATCACTGTGCCCCGCCGTGGCTGTCTGAGGGAGCTGGCCCAGCAGAAGGAGTTCGTCTGCTGGGTCAGAGAAGCACTGAAAGGTGTGTGCTGCTCATCCAGGATTTAGAGAGTGCTAGAAGGAGGGATGGCAGCTTGTGAGAGGGCAGAAGGAACACTGAATCCCTGACCCATCTGCTTTGTGCAGCTTCTGGTGTTGAGAGTTACATCTCTGATGGGCTTTGGTGGGGAACGTGCTATGAGGACCCTTTAAAGGTGCCTATGCACTGCTGCAGCACACAGGGACCACCCTGCTGAGAGCTGGGCTGGGCCTGGAGGGCTTCAGCAGCTGCTGCTGCTCAGCTCAGACCTGTTGTTTCAGGGGATGGAGCTGTGTGTCTCCCAGCTGAGCTGTCTGACCTGCACAGACACCCTCACCTGAACACACCCCCCAGGCACTGCTCCCGTCCTGGCTGGGGGTCTGGGGGCCTCTGGGGGTCCATGGATGGATGGATGGCCAGGGAGAGCTGATGGGGAGAGGGCAGTTACACAGGAGCTGCTGTTCAAAGCGTTCTCCCTGCATTTCCTGTAGAGGGTGGTGTCCCAGCTGCCTCACATGTTACTCACTCCAGTGTTGCCTCCTTTCAGACATAAACGAGCTGAAGGTGTTTGTTGACCTGGCATCCATCTCGGCGGGGGAGAACGACATGGACGTGGACCGTGTGGCCTGTTTCCATGGCACTGTGCATGGCTACTCCTCCCTGCTCTACGAGCTGCGCCACGACTCGGGCTTCGAGGACTTCATGCGCTGCTTGCAGAAGCTGTGGCGGGCCCTGGACAGCGATGAGACCCTCCCTGAGAAACTGGTGAGTTCTGCTGGAGCAGGGCCTCTGCATCCTCCTGCCTCGCTGCGTTCCAGGAGTGGCTGGAAGTTGGGCTGCACTGGCCAAATGGCACTTGCTACTCTTGTTATTGGAGGAAAAACAGCTGATGTTCCTGCAGCACAAAAATTCCCTGCAGCAGCTGTAGCTGGTGTAGCACAGGTTTCTCCAGGGCACCATGAGACTTTCCAGTGTGATGTGGTGTGGCTTGGCTCGTGTAAGTTTGATGGTGAGGAGGAGGGGAGGCAAATGCTTGGGACCTCTTTACCCCATTGCAGCAGGGCCTGTCTCTGCAGCAAGAGGTGTTGGAGCACTGTGGGCTCTGTTCAGCCCCCCATGGAGTGGGTGAGGATAAGCTGAGCACAAAGAGCAGGCTGAAACCAGTACTCATTCCTTTCTTCCTTCTCCATCACGAAACTCTTGTGCCAGCCCAAGCTGTTTGTCCCGGCCAGGTGGAAGCAGAGATCAGATTTCAGAGCAGTCAAGGCAGTGCTGTGTCTCCTCTCCCCACAGCGTGCCTCGGCTCAGCACCTGGAGTGGCTGAAGACAGTGAAGGAGAGCCATGGCTCCGTGGAGCTGTCCTCGCTGTCCCTGGCAGCTGCCATCAACAGCAGAGGGGTCTACGTGCTGAGGGCACCAGCTGATGGCCAGAAGGTGAGGCTGAGGTCCCTCAGCTCCCTCTGCCCCTCCTGCCTGGGGGTGCTGCCCTGGCCTCAGGCAGAGCTCAGCCACGTTGACAGCTCCTGCTCTTGGCAGGTCTCCTTGGACAGTGTCCTGTGCTTCACCCTCCCGGGGAGCTCGGGGGGCACCGAGGCCTCCTGGAAGTACTCGCTGGCAGAGCTGCGCGAGCTGCAGAACAAACTGATGCTCATGTCGGCCAAGGGAGAGCAAGGCCTGGAGGTGGAGAGGTTCTCTGAGGTCAGATTCCAGACCCAGGGGGTTACTGGTGTTGGGGCCAGGGCTGGATTTTCCCTGGAGTATAAGCTTTTAGGGCTGTGGTTGACAGTGGAGTTGGGGGGGTGGTGGCCGCAGGCACGTGGGTGTTCCTGTCTTTGGTTCCTTGCTAAGGTGGAGCTAAGCTGCAGACAGAACAGTGAACTGGTGGCCTTATCCTCTGGCCGCACTGGGGATTGTCCTGGCTGGCACCATCACTGTAATTTTGTAGCAGGCTGGGAGTTCCTTCCTGGTTTCCTGGGGATGCTGCTGTTAAAAAGTCACAGGGTGTCTGTGGCTGCTGTGCAAAGCCTGACAAACTTTGGGGCCAAAGACTTGCTCTTTGTTGAATGTCTTTCCAGTGGTTTTGTGTCTGAAACTTGTGAATCAGCTTGTTTCTCTCTCCTCTGTCCTCACACAGGTCTTTTCCAATGTCCAGAGACTTGCCCAGGCCTTTATAGACCTGTACTCAGCTGGGAACATGCTTTTCCGCTCCTGGCTTGCCCAGGTGTATTGTTCACCCCACAAAGAATCCTGTGTTTTTATAGACTTTTCCCTGGGCCCCATCCCAGTGCTGGAGGGGCAAGGGGATATGGCAGCTGTGCTCCCAGCCCTCTGCAAGACCATGGAGAGCTTCCTGGAGAGCTGGAAAAGCTTAATGAATGCCAAGCGATGCGAGCATTTCTACCTGAACTACTACAGCGCGGAGCAGCTGGTGTACCTGTGCTCAGAGCTGGGCCGGGGCAGCCCCAGCCAGGCTGCCCTCATGATGCTCTCCTTCCTCAACCCCCACTGCACTGAGCAGGATGTCCTCACAGCCCTTGGGAGCCAGGGGCCTCCCAGCTCAGGCCAGGCTGTTTCTGACTTCCAAGTGCTGCTGGATGGGGAGAGGGACCTGAGCGCCCGGCTGGAGCGCATCTGGGAGTGCTACATGAGCAACATGGGCTCCTTCCTCCCCAACTGCCTGGACATGGACACGCTGGGTGTGTGGCTGAAGAGCCTGGCCAGCAGTGGCAGAGAACGTGTCACCAGAGACTTCCCTCAGGACCTGCTCTGCGTGGGCCAGCCCAACCTCATCAGCTGCCCTCGCTCCGAGGTGCTCAGCTCTGCCCTGGCCATTTACATGAGCAGCCCCGAGCAGCCCCTTCCCACCTTCGATGAGGTGCTGCTGTGCACGCCCCAGACCAGCGCAGAGCAGGTGGGGCTGTTCCTGCGCAGGTGCCTCATTCCCTGCCAGGGGGGGAACAAGATCTACACCATGCTCTACGCCGATGAGCTGAGCTACGACGTCAGCAAGAGGGCAGAGGAGCTGTTCCAGCACCTGCAGTGCTACAACAGCTCCTACAGGCTCGTCATCCTGTACAACTGCGAGGGGGGGGAGAGCAGCTACCTGCCCTCTGCCTTCAGCCACTACACGGTGCCCATGATTCCCCAGAGGTCACGGGCAGAGATCCAGCAGTACCTGCAGCGCCACTTCCGAGTGCCTCAGCCCTCCGACTCTGCTGCGGCCGTGTTCAAGGAGCACATGTGTGTTGGGATTGTGTCCTCCAAAAGAGCTGGCATGGGTAAGATGGCATGGGCAGAGTGGGCTCTGCTGAGAGCTCAAAACCATGGTGGGGTTCACCTTGCCAGGATTTTTGTCCAAGATGTAAGTATCTCGGTCAAAAAGAGCAATTCAGACTGGTCAGTGCAGGGAGGTAGAAGCTCAAAGTCACCTTGTCCCCTGGTTTGACTTAGAAACAAGCACAAAAGAGAGTAGATTCAAGTCTTAATAAAGACTAAAGCTTCTCTCAGGCAGTGGAAGGAAAACAAACCTTATGGATAACGAGAGCAATGTGCTGGACTCCAGGCTCCAGCTGCTCAAACTAGATTTCGACTTTCTTCTGGAATGCCTTTTAGGAAGTTTCAGAGATTTTAGGACATGGGGTACTTAAGCATTTTATTTCCTTCTGTCTATTATGATATTAATATGATATATCTGATATTTATGGCTTTAATTCTTGTGGTGTTTTTAATAACAGGGAAATCTCTGTATGTGAAGAGGCTGCATGAGAGACTGCAAGAAGAGCAGCCTGACTGCACAGAACTTCTGAAAACCATCAGACTGATTGAACCAGAAGTGGATGAAGATAAAGTGCTAAAATCTCTCCTGCCTTTTCTGAAGAGAGAACACCAGACAAAGCCCATGATATTCCATTTTGATATCACCTCCTCAGTGAGTACATTCCTCCCTCTCACAGCTGCCTTGTCCTACAGGTTCTGTGTGGACCCTTACAGGAGTTTTCTTTCAAGCTGTTGTTTCTCAACCAGCCATTTCCCTAGCATGTGTTCTCTTATTATCTCTCCTTGTGATAGGTGCAGCGTGGAATTCCAGAGTTTCTCTTCAAGCTGTTGGTTTTGCAGTACCTGACAGATAATAATGGCAATATGTGGCTAAGGCAGAAGTGTCATCTGTACATCATTGAAATCCTGGAGGTGTCCCCAGTGCCAAAGACAGCAGCCAGACCTGTATGTACCAGCAATGCTCCTTTTCTGGGAATTTCTCAGTCACTTTGCACATGTCTGTACATAGCTGTGGTGAGCTGTAGCGACTGCAGCTGTACACACAGCACAGGAGTTCCCTGTTTCATTGGGGTTGTGCTGTATCCCATAACAAACTGGTGTCCCTGGTGTTGTACAAGGTGACACTAACACCAGACAGCAAATTAGGCCTGTCTAGTTTCCTTGGGTTGATGATTTCTGAAGGCATGTTAGTCCAAGCCTCACTGCCCCCACATTTATAGGAAACATAAAAATGCAAAATCTAATCTCCCTCGTGGTAAATTTCATGTTTGAATGTTGAGGAATATTTATATGCATCTGTAAGAACAGAATGTAGAAGCAACTGGAATAAATATCAGCAGTTTCTTTGGCTTAGTTTTCTTTGAAGTAGCCCTGAGAAGGGGCTGGAGGTGATGCCAGGCTCATGTTCCTGGAAGGAAAATGTAGGAGGGAAGAGGATTCCTTGGTGCACTTTAAGTGGAAGAAGGGATGCACGGGGAAAGGCTGGCTCCTGTTCCTCAGGTCTGTGGTTTTAGACAAGGAGACTGTTAAGAACAGGTTAACTAAGCTGATGAAGAGTGAGGCTACAGCTCTGGGATGACCTTTTATTTTCTTTTTCTCTTCTCCAGATGTCAGTGAACCAGAGGTATCACTTCTTGGATGTGTTCCCTAAAATAACGTGCAAGTCTCCCAAAGAAGTGCTAGAAATGGAGGCACTTGGGAACCATTCCACGGATGTGGGAATGGACAAGGAGGAATTTTGCAGTGAGGCTTTCCAGAGACCCTTCCAGTACCTGAAGAGGTTTGACCAGGGCTGTGACCTGGACAGGTTCTGGTACGAGGCACTCTCGGTGGAAGGCAGCCCTGCAGAGTGTCTGCAGCTCTTCCTCCTGCACTGCGGGGTGGTGGATCCCTCCTGGGCAGAGCTCCGCAACTTCACCTGGTTCCTCAACGTTCAGCTGAGAGACTGCGAAGCCTCTGTCTTCTGCAACCCTGACTTTGTCGGGGACACTTTGAATGGTTTCAAGAACTTTGTGGTTGGCTTCATGATTCTAATGGCACGGGACTTTGCGACACCCTCCCTGAGCATTTCCGACCAGAGTTCAGGAAGACGATCCTCCCACCTGGAGAACGTTCCGGAGGAAGATCTGCTTCCTTTCCGCATCAGGAAGAAGTGGGAGTCAGAGCCTCATCCCTACCTGTTTTTCAATGAGGATCGTGTGTCCATGACATTCATTGGTTTCCACTTCCAGCAGACCAGGAATCGCATTGATGCCGTCAATCCTCTGAACGGGAATGTCATCAAGAAGGACGTCATGACTGCCCAGCTCTACCAGGGCCTGTTAATGCAGAGGGTTCCCTTCAACGTGCCCTTCGATCAGCTGCCCCGCAACGAGAAGCTCGAGAGGCTCTGCATGGTGCTGGGGCTCCCCTGGGTGTTCGACCCCGACGAGACCTACGAGCTCACCACAGACAACGTGCTGAAAATCCTGGCCATCGAGATGCGATTCCGCTGCAACATCCCCGTGGTCATCATGGGAGAAACAGGCTGTGGGAAAACCAGGCTGGTGAAGTTCCTGTGCCAGTTACGCAGAAGCTTTGTCGAGGTGGAGAACATGAAGCTTGTCAAGGTTCACGGAGGTACCACTGCGGAGATGATCTACGCCAGGATCAGAGAAGCAGAAGCCCTGGCTATATCCAACAAGGAGCAGCACGGGTTGGACACCGTCCTCTTTTTCGACGAAGCCAACACGACAGAGGCCGTGAGCAGCATCAAGGAGGTTCTGTGTGACCGCACGGTGCAGGGGCAGCCTCTGGCCTCTGGCTCTGGCCTGCGCATCATCGCAGCCTGCAATCCCTACCGGAAGCACACGGACAGGATGATCCAGCGCCTGGAGCTGGCTGGGCTGGGCTACCGCGTCAAGGCCGACGACACCCGGGAGAAGCTGGGCTCCATCCCGCTGCGGCAGCTCGTGTACCGGGTGCACGCGCTCCCGCCCAGCATGGTCCCGCTGGTGTGGGACTTCGGGCAGCTCAACAACTGCACCGAGAAGATGTACATCCAGCAGATCGTGCAGCGCGTGGCGGAGCAGCTGCCCATGGCCAAGGACAAGGTGAGGACAGTCACAGAGGTGCTCTTTGCCTCCCAGCAGTACATGAGGCAGAGGGACGACGAGTGCAGCTTCGTCAGCCTGCGGGACGTGGAGCGCTGCATGGAGGTGTTCAAGTGGTTTTACAGGCACAGCCCCCTGCTGCTGAGGGAGCTGGAGAAGTACCTGGCCGAGAGGAAAGCTCCCAAGAGCAGCGGTGACAGAAATGACGTCATCTGGTCCTTGGTGCTGGCGGTTGGGGTCTGCTACCACGCGTCCCTGGAAAAGAAGGAACCGTACAGGACTGCCATCAGCCAGGTCCTCCCAAAGCCTTATGATACCCAGAAAAAGATTTTGGAGGAAATAACCTTGATGCAGGACTTATTCCTGAGTGGGGTGCCACTCCGGGATACCATAGCAAGGAACTTGGCCTTGAAGGAAAATGTCTTCATGATGGTCATCTGTATTGAGCTGAAAATCCCTCTTTTTCTGGTCGGGAAGCCTGGGAGCTCCAAATCCCTGGCAAAAACCATCGTGGCCGATGCTATGCAGGGCCAAGCAGCTCATTCTGATCTGTTCAAGGACCTGAAGCAGATCCATCTCGTGTCTTTTCAGTGCAGCCCCCTCTCCACTCCAGAGGGAATCATAGGCACTTTCAAGCACTGTGCTCGATTCCAGGAAGGGAAGAACTTGGAGGAGTATGTATCAGTGGTGGTTTTGGATGAGATTGGGCTGGCAGAAGACTCTCCCAAAATGCCCTTGAAGACTTTGCATCCGCTTTTGGAGGATGGCTGCATAGACGACGTCCCTCTTCCTCACAAAAAGGTTGGCTTCATTGGGATTTCCAACTGGGCTTTGGACCCTGCTAAGATGAATCGAGGCATCTTTGTGTCTCGTGGTGACCCCAGCAGAGAGGAGCTCATCGAGAGTGCAAAGGGCATTTGCTGCTCGGCACGAGGGGCTCTGCAGAAGGTCGAGCGGTATTTCCATCACTTTGCAGATGCCTATGAAAAAATTTGCAAGGACCAAGACAGGGAGTTCTTTGGCCTGCGTGACTACTACAGCCTCATAAAGATGTTTTTTGCCTTAGCTAAGAGCTCCAAAAGCGAGCCCACACCTCAGGACATCGCCGCAGTGGTTCTTCGTAACTTCGGTGGCAAGGACGATGTCAACGCCTTGGAAATCTTCACCAAGTTGCTAGAAAAAGAGGAGATACGAGCTCACGATATCAGTAGGATAGATCTGATCCGACAGAACATCTACAGCAGTGCTGAGGATGGCGACTGCAGGTACCTGCTTGTGTTGACTGAGAACTATGCCGCGCTGCAGATCCTCCAGCAGGCTTTTTTCACCACCCGCCAGCAGCCAGAAATCATCTTTGGCTCCAGTTTTCCTAAGGACCAAGAATACACCCAGATATGCAGGAACATCAACCGAGTGAAGGTCTGCATGGAAACTGGCCAGATGGTTGTGCTCCTCAACTTGCAGAACCTCTACGAGAGCCTCTACGACGCCCTCAACCAGTACTACGTGTACCTGGCCGGGCAGAAGTACGTGGATCTGGGGCTGGGCACGCACCGGGTGAAGTGCCGGGTGCACCCCAAGTTCCGCCTGATCGTCATCGAGGAGAAGGAGGTCGTGTACAAGCACTTCCCCATCCCGCTGATCAACCGGCTGGAGAAGCACTACCTGGACATCAGCACCGTGCTGGACAAGGGCCAGAGGGAGGCCGTGCGGGAGCTGGAGCGCTGGGTGCAGGAGTTCACGGCCGTCAACACAGAGGAGCACTTCATCAGCCAGCAGCAGTACAGCCCCGCAGACGTGTTCGTGGGCTACCACGCCGACACCTGCGCCTCGCTGGTGCTGCAGGGCATGCAGCGCCTGCGCCCGGCCTGCACCCCCGCCGAGCTGCTGCCCCGTGTCACCGAGCAGGCGCGGCTGGCCCTGCTCAACTGTGCCACCCCCGACGCCGTCATCCGCCTCTGCAACTCCGTGGGGGTGTTCATGGCGCCCTCCCTGGCCCACACCTACTTCAGGCAGCAGCAGCACACCTCCTTTGCCGACTTCCTGGGCGCCCACCTGCGGGCAGGGGCCGGGCCCCAGACTGCCTTCACCGAGGTGAGGCTGGGGTGCTGCCGGCCCTGCTGGGGTGCTGCTGGTCCTGCTGACCCCGCTCAGCTCCGTGTGCCAGGCCTGCAGCATGGCATTGCCTGTGTGCACCGCAGTGCCGGGTGTGCTGAGCTGGGTGCTGGCAAATAAATGCTGATTTTGGGGCGCAGTGCAGCTCTGCAGCAGCCTAGCAGCCCTGCAAGCACAGGTAGGTGCTGCATTGCTGCCCCCTCTCTCCCCAGGTCACCACCTTCTCCCGGCTGCTCACCAGTGCCGACACTGCCTGCCTGGAGAGGGAGGTGCAGGGCAAGGCCCAGAGGCCCCAGCTCCTGTTCCTGCAGCAGTTTGACACCGAGTTCTCCTTCCTGAAGGGCATCCGGTGAGCGTGGGCTGGGGTTTCCCTGGAATGGGCTGGCTGCTGTGTGCAGGGTGCGTGGGCAGAGCGTTCAGAGCACCACAGATGGAAAAGGGAGGCTGTGCTGGCACTGGGCTGGCTCTGCCCAAATATCTGCTGATAAGGGACAAACCTTGTCAGCTCCATCACATGAGATGGGGTTTGGTGGTTTTCTCTTTCCTCCTGCAACAGCCAAAGCTAATGTGGAGTGACTGGCTCTGTGGTCTTTAATGTTTGATCTTTATACTCAGTGACTTCTGTTAAATCTCTTTTCACTCTTCAGGGATTTCCTGGATTCCACTTCAGGAAATAAGGTCCTCATTATTCAGACAGACTTTGAAGATGGCTCTCAGAGTGCCCAGCTCATCGCCTCAGCCAAGTGAGTCAGGTTTGAAGTAATTCAGTTCTGCCTGGCCACTCCTCCCTGTGTTTGGATATTGGTGCTGTTTGGGGATCTCACACTCAGCAATGTGCAATCCTTTATTCCGTTGCAGAATGAATCTAAATGCACTGATAGTGTTTCAAATAATCCATAACCCAAGTCAGAGTGAGCTAAGCTGGGTGAAATGAGCAGATAGTCCCCTTTGAAGTGTGAATTCTGGCCACTGGCTGCAGAAGTCCTGAAGGGCTGAGGGTCATGGGGTAATTCAGGGCACAGCTGGAGGTGGCAGCCCAGCACCACAGCTGAGAGGAAGGAGTGGGAGTCACCTGTGTCTGTTCTGGGACAGGACACGTGTTCTCTCTGAGGAGAGACCTGTGGCCATGGGCCTCTTGAGCCTTTGCTGCAGGTACACCGTTGTCTTTCCTCTTTGCTGCAGGTACACTGTTGTCAATGAGATCAACAAGGTGGACCTGGGGGAGGTCTCTGTCTTTGTTTACTTTATCATGAAGCTCTCCCGGCTGAAAGGAGGCACCTCCTACGTGGGATTCCATGGAGGTGGGTGTGCCCATCTGTCCCTTCAGGCAATCCTTTCTTTTGCTCACCTTCCTTTAAATGCTGAGAAGCTGGACTCATGTGTCCTGTGGGTTGTCAGAGCTGCTTCCCTGTCCCACAGGGCTGCCAAGGGGATCAGTACCTGGCAGTCCTGGCTGGGAGCTCCTTGCCTTGCCTGCTGACAGACAGGTCCCCTCTGCAGTCATGGAGAGCAGCACACTGCCACGAGGGCAACTCTGTGGGCGTGCTGTCCTCCAGAGGCTCTGGAGCAGGTGCTGATGTGTTCAGCAAGGTTCCTCTGGGTCTGGGGGCTTCAGAGAGCCTCAGAACCTTGGAACTGTCAGGCAGGGATGTGTGCAGCAGCAGGTTCTGGGGGCATTGTGCTTTCCCCTCCTACAGCAAGAGGTGAGAGTTAGTGACCTGTGAACGTAACCCCAGGGTGGCAGGTGATTCTGGGGGAGCTGCTCTGGAAGAACAAGCTGCAGGCTGGGAGGGATTCCTTGTTCTGTGCCTGCAGGGCTGTGGCAGTCGGTGCACATCGATGACCTCCGCAGGTCCAAGGACATGATCTCTGACTTGACAGCCCTGCAGAACCTCACCATCAGCCAGGTGTTCTCTCAGGATCCAGGTGCAGCCAGAGGTGAGCTGTGTGCTGGGGAAAGGGGGAGCTGTGGCCCCACACTTGGTGCTACAGGAGCTGGTGCCTGGCACAGCATGTCTGATGACTTTCCCTGCTCAGCCCCTGGTCTTGGGGGGTCACCACGTGGCTCCCAACTTGTATTTAATTCATTACTACAACTTTAGGTCATCAAGCAAGTTAATTTGGTATTTTTCCCTTTTCTTTTTGACAAAAATATGGCATTTGCACTGCTCAGCAGCCTGAGTGCTCTGCCCCAGCACAGGAGGCAGCAGATGCAGCATGGCAAAGACCGACAAGGATCTTTCTTTCCCCTCAGCTTTTTCTTACTCTCTTTCCTTTCCCCACACTGCCTGACAGGAGTCAGGGAGAGCTTAAGGCATTAGTTCAGTGTCACATTTCTTCCAGCTCTTGCTGCATGAGGCCTGACAGCCCAAGCAGCTGTGGCTGTGTTTGAGAGGTGAATCTCAGCTACTCGTGCAGGTGCTAATGGGTCTCTGACAGATGTTCTGCTGCTTTGAGATGCAGTTGTTAAAATAAACTCTGATCTGACTGACACAGGAGTGCACTGCTGCTTTCTAATGAAAATTCTGCACCTTAGCTGCAGCTCTGCTTGCCAGTGGAGAAGCACAGCAGGAGGAGGTGGAGGTTGGAACACCACTGCCAGGAGCAGAGCACCAGGAGGTCAGTTCAGAATACGTTTGTTTGCCTCTCAGCTGTCACTGTGGCTCTCTGCTCTGTCATCCACGGGTGCAACCCACCTTTTGTGTGCCCCTTCACCTGAAAGCAATCAGCAATGTTTGCATCTTGAATGTTACTGATCAGGCACAAGTTCCTCCTCCCCACTGCCCAGTCAGAATTAGCATCACTAAGGAAATCAACCATTCTAAGGACTCTAATTCCTTAGCCATTTCATTCTTCTGATTTGTAAACATCAGCTCTAAGTTTCTGTTGCCTTTCTCCCCCTGGAGGTGGGAGCTGTGGTCCTGAGCCTCACTCCAGCTGTGTGCTCTGAGCTGGAGCTGGCTGAGGGCTTGGTGTGCTGCAGCCACATTCACACTGCCTCCTGTGCCCCTGGCAGAGCAGCTGGACACACCCAGCTCCAGGGACACACAGCATTTCCCAGGAAGGGCACATTTTCCCTGGCCACATTGATTATTTCCACTTCTTTCCTCAAACTGCTGAATCTTGCCCCTGCAGGAATCTCAGTTCAGCACAAATGCTGTGTCACAGGCCAGTTTGGAAGGGCCACAGAAGCTGCATCATGTTCCTGACAGCCAAGAGCTGAGAGTGGCAGCCTGAGCTGAGGGGAGCTGGGCACAGGCATGCCAGGCAGCAGGCCCTTGGAGGCAGTCCTGGAAACCTTTCAAGGGAGTATGCTGGGGCCAGGAGGCTCACTCCAGGGGAATGACCTTGTTTCCCTGGGCAGGGGGAGATCCTGGACACCACGGTGCTGCTGAGGACCTGTGTGCAGAGTGCTGTGGGCATGCTGAGGGACCAGAACGAGGACCTGAGCCGCAGCAGGAGGAGGATTGAGATTCTGCTTGGCTTCTTCTCCAAAGAGGATGAGCTGAAAGGTGTGTGCTGCAGGGAGTCCCTGGGCATCTGGGGCCCACCAAAACAGCTCACTGGGGATGCAGAGGTCCTTGCTGTGGGCTCTCCCAAGAACGTGTGTCCATGCTGCAGTGTGTGGGTGGATGAAAGCTTTTCTGCTGTTTAGGTGGTGGCTCTTTCTCCCACTCTGCTGGCTGGTTTTTTCCCCACTTGGCCAATTATTGGAACAACTGTCAAATGCTGTGCTTGGTGGGACATTTGGGTCCAGGCTAATAGAAGAGAAAACACAAGTTACCTGTTGTTTTGTAGCCTCTTTCCTGAAGATAACCAAGGCTCGGCTCTCCAGTCTGTTGAAGAAGCAAGAAGAAAATTCCCTTCACCCAAAAAACTGGGTGCTTCGGGAGGCTTCCAACCTCAGTGCTCTTCAGGAGGCAGGTACCTTCAGGTGAGCACTGCCTTGTCACCTGCAGCCTCCCAGGAAGGGTCTGCAGGTGGCACCTGTGCAGCAGAGACAGCAGCTTTGTGTAATTGGTGGGAACATTTGCAGTGTCAGTCTCCAGGCTGTGCTGGAAACTCTCTGAAGGCAGTTTTAGCCTCTCCTGGGGAAGGGTGAGTCAGAGCTGAAGGGACTGTACTGGGGCAGGAATGCACAAGTGCTTGAGTGGAACAGTGGGATTACAGGTCAGCCAGGAGTGAGAGGAGTGCAGGGTTTTTGTTGGTTGTAGTCTTTCCCATAAAGGCAGCATTGGGATTCTGTCACATGCAAATGTCAGCAGTTATTCAGGACAGGCACCTCCTGTTTTGCTGATGGTGTTGATCACGTTCCCTCTGGGTTTCTCCATCTCTCTCCCCCAAGGCACACCCTGTGGAAGCGAGTGCAGAAGGTGGTCACTCCCTTCCTGGCTCTCCTGATTGCTGTCATGGACAGGAATGGCAATCTGGAGCTGCTGGCCAGGGCAGAAGCAAAGTGGGTGACAAAACTCTGGATGTTCATCTTCAGTGACTCCAAATTCCTGAGTGTCCCTCCCGGGGTGGGGAAGAACAGGTGAGCCTGGGGGAGCAGCAGGAGGGCTGGGCTGGGCTGGCAGCACCAGGAGCAGCCCAGCACTGGCTCTAAGCCCCCAAAGCAGAGGGGTGTTGTTTGTTGGCTGCCCCTGAGGGCAGCAGAGCACTGCTCATGGTTCAGCCTGTTCTCCTCAGAGTCCTGCAGTTCCCTCCCCTTCTCTGTCCCCTCCCTCCTAGGGCTCCGTTGCTTTCTGCAGCCTCTGCCTCTGTTGTCTGCACTGTGCTTCCCAAAGAAGAGCTCTGAGCATTAATGACCTTTTAACCCCCCAGCCCTCAGCCAGAGATAATCCTGGTGCAGAACAACATGATGGTATCTGCTGATGCTGGGAATGAGATGCCCTTCAGCTGGAGGATAAAGGAGTACCTGGAAGAGATGTGGTTGGAGGCTCAGTACATCCAAAACACTGAAGGTGAGAGCCTGGCTTCAGCATGTCCATCCACTGCCCTTTGAGCTCTGGTTTGTCACTGCTGTGCCCCTCCTGTCACACCTTCAGTCCCTCTGTGCTCCAGTGAGCCAGCAGAGTTCTGTGCAGGCAGCTTTTCTTTGTGCTCTCACTATTCATCTTTCTCACCTGTTCTGTGCCCTTGCGTTCAAAGTGCTGTGGAGCAGCCAAGAGTTAATGACAAGGTGAGATTCCAGACATACAACACGGTGCTGGGCTGACAAGGCCTGGCCTGAGTCCCCCCTCAGTGCCCTGGATGAGGGCAGTGCTGGATGCATCCGTGATTAATGAGGTGTCAGTGTCTCTAGGATAGATGCTGTGTCAAAGCCAGCTTCCTCCTAACATCCAGCTTTTCTCTGCATCCTCATTTTCCAGGCCATGCTGAGAAGTTTGTGGAATACTTCCAGAAAACTGCCCTGGGAAGATTCATCTCTGCTCTGACTGAGGGAGAAAGGCAGATGCTCTTCGAGTGCTACATCACAGACTTTATTGTCTTGACCATCGATGTGTCCTCCCAGGAGGAGCTGCAGGTCAGGGGCTGGAAATTCTTTGGATGGGGAGAAGAGTGTGATGCCTGTGATTGTGTCCTCCTGAATCAGTCCTGCCTTGGGGAAAATCCCCTCTGAGACAGCCCAGCAGCAGGGGAACCCCAGAGCAGACTCTGGGGTCACTCAGAGAGGCAGCACCTGCATAAATTGACACATCTAAGGCTGTCTTTGTAGGGAAGTGATTCTATCTTCCAGAGAATTTTGCCAGGCTTTCCAGTACAAAATGAATTATAAAAGTACTCTGTGACCTTTGGTTTTGTGTGTCCCACCCCTGCAGTGTCTGCGTCTGGCATTCCTGTCCTGCGTTGCGGAGTGGGTGGCAGAGTCCCCCTGGAGAAAGGAGCTGGTGCCCTCCCTGCCCTGGGCCCACCTGGCACACAACCAGTTCAAGAGCCGCCTGCAGAACTTCTCCAGGATCCTGGCTGTGAACCCCTGTGTGACTGGCTACCTCCTGAGCCAGCAAGGATACAGAATTCCCTGCTCTGAGATGGTAGAGTCACTGCCTCAGCCCTGGCAGGGAGCTCTGTCTGCACGCTCTTCAGTCTCCTTTGGATTTCAGCCACAGCACAGGGGGAAGCACAGGCTGGGGTTCCTCAGAAATGGGAATGATCTGCTGTGTTCTTATTGCTACCAGCAGGTTTTAAGATAGTTTGCCCTGCTTTTGCATTAGTTAATAGGACATGCTAATGAGCCAAGCCCCAAACATGAAAATGGCAGAGTTTAAGATAATCAAGTAAAACATTCAGTAGAGCACGTGCTGTAGCAAACCAGGGTCCATGAGTAATTCTGAAATGCAGCTGTTGTTACCTCTCTGTGTGAAGGTTCTGGACGTGCTGGCTGCCATGGTGTGTGCTGAGGAGCTGGAGGAGCTGGTGCAGACAGACTCCCCTGAGCTCTGGCTGCAGAGAGTGAAGAACCTCCACATGCCCATTGAATTCCTGTGCAAAGAGGAGGGTGCCCAGCGCAGGGGCAGCCGCTGCCACCAGCTGCTCAGGGAGCTCAGGTAGGTACCCAGCTCTGCTCACAGCCCTGCTCTTTGCCTGGTGGTGCTCTGGGGCATTGGAGCAGCCTGAAGCTGTTCTGGTGCTGCTTTTCTCAGGCTTTGCAAACCTTGCCAGGTTCCTGCTGGGCTCAATTGCATACCAAGCAGCAAGAACCACATTTTTTTCCCCCTCATATCCTGCAGATTCTCTCTCTAAATTTGGCAGTATCATCTGGTGCATTCCATCTGGGTTCAGGGGTTATTTAAAACTCTCCTCAGGTTCCTGTTCACCAGCAGTGTCTCCCCACTTCATCCTCTGTGCATAAGGACTCAAGAGATGGGGAATTTCATTGCATCTTGTTTTTTGGAAGAGAGCCCAGAGCACTACCCCACTTTCTCACAGGCCTCGTTTAGTTTATTTGAAGTGAAGAAAGTGCAGCTAATTGTGATTGGTATTTTAAAAATTTTTTGAGATAGAGGTGTGAGAAGGTGCGTGCAGTGCTGCTGGTCCTGCTGCAGTGCTGCCTCCAGGCCAGGCCCTTGAGCCCCCTGGGCGAAGTGCTGGAATGTTCTGTCCTTGACAAAAACCCCTCTTGGAAAGCCAAAGGGCAAAGCAAGTGAGAAGTGCAGGAGTGCTGTGGAGGGGAGCAGGAGCAGCAGCGAGCCCCTGGCTGCCCTGGCTGCTGTTCCTGCTGTGGTGCCAGCCTGCTGTCCCCCCAGGGCCTGCTGGAGCCGTGTGTTTGCCATGGCACTCTTCGTGGAGCACGTCCTGCTGGGCATCCACGCCGTCATGCCCGAATTCGAGGGCTTGGTCAGAAAATACACTTTGCTTCTTGCCAAGGTGAGCAAAGCTGCCATTTCGCCTCTTCCCTCTTCTGCTGATCACAGGAATTCTGGTCTCAGGTGTTGCAGCTGAGTCACTGGGCCTTGTCCTTTCCCTCTGCAGTGTTTCCAGCACGATTCAGACATGAAGTCTCATCCAACCTTTGCTGCCGTGCTGACAGTGCTGTGCCAGTGCAAGAACGAGGTCAGCAGCAGGCTCTACAGGTACTGACACTGGGGCAGGCTGCAGGGGCCAGCAGGGACATTGCCAGCACACTTCTGGCAGTGCTGCATGGCTGCAGTGAAAGCCAAGGGAAGAGCAATGGCCCTGCTGGGTTCTGCCCCCTGAGCTGAGCAGTGAGCCAGCTCTTGGTCTAGCTGCAGCTGAATGTCTTGTTCAAGGCTGTTGGGGAGGCAGCATGGGAGCAGCTGTGCTCATTGCTGTTTCTGGATTCCAGGCATGGTCTGGAGCCGTGTCCCATCTGCCTGGGAGAGCCAAAGGACCCCGTCTGCCTGCCCTGCAACCACGTGTTCTGCCACAAGTGCATCAGCCAGTGGCTGGTGCCAGCCCAGATGTACTGTCCCTACTGCAGGGCTGCTGTGGAGGATGTGCAGTTAACTGTCTCTGAGGAGCTCAGGTACTCCAGCCACCCTCTCCAAGGTTCATTGGGGGGGCTTTGTGAGGAAATTCTCAACTCTGAGGTGGTCAATATGAGCAGAGTGGGGGTGAGCTCTGCTTCATCCCTCTGGAACTGAGCACATCCTGTCTGTTCTGCTGTGAAAAAGGGGAAAGCTGCTTTGGCCTCTATAAAAACATGCAAATCACGGAATGGTTTGGGTTGGAAGGGACCTCAAGGATCATCTCGTTGGGGAGGTTGAAAAGTGTCTCCCTTGGGTGACTTCTGCCCGTGTGTGCTCAGTTCCTCTGTGGTTTAAGAGGTTCTGTGTTTGCTTTTGCCCCTCCCAGAGCTGCCATAGCAAAGAAGGCCCTGTTCCGCCAGAGGTGCAATAATTTCTTCATTGACATGGTCACCACCATGTGCTTCAAGGACAACGAGCCCCCTGAGCCAGAGGTGATCCAGAGGCTCCTGAACCTGCTCTTTGTTCACAGAAGCCTCGTGAAAGACTCAAGTGAGCTCCCTTCACCCTCACTCTGTCTTATGGAGCTGGATCTGTCCCCACCTTCTCTCACCTGCCAAACCTGTCCTTCCCTTGTCTCTACAGATCACCCTGCTGTCTACACAAAATTCCTGTCCCCGTTTAATGATGAGGTGGATGAGACTCCCATCATCCGCTCTGTGATGCTGAAGCTGCTCCTGAAGTACAGGTGAGCACAATCAGCTGAGGGAGGTTAGGCCAGGCCAGCTTCAGCTCTGTTCCTCCTCAAACCTATCCCATTGTTCTCCACACCTCCCTGAGTTTCATTGAGTCTCACATTCACCACGAAATCTCACAATCTTCGCGTTAGTCATGCAGCTTGGCTGGCTTGCGTGGAGCTTGTGGTGCAGTGTGAGCAGCCTGTGCAAGGGTTACCTGGCTGTCCCCCACTAACCCTCTGCTGAGGGTGGATGCCTGGCTCTGCAAGGTGGCTGAGTAGCTGCTCTGATCTAGATCAGCAAAGTGAAGCTCCTCATTCACTGAGATTTAATCAGGATTTAAACTGACCTTGTGTCTGTTCCACAGACCCCCCACCATTCCCACAGCCCTCCCAGCCTCCCTCTGCAGGCAGGGCACAAAAGCCCCTTCTCAGGTGTGACCACCTCCTGAACCAGGTGCCTTTTGCCCTGAAAGTGCTCACTGAGTGCTGCTGATGATCAAAGCCCAGCTCATTGCCAAATGTCACTGCAGAAAATGGCACAAGGGCTTCTCCATCTGGCAGCTGGATGCAGAGTGACCCCAGCTGTCACCCAGCCATCTCTGGGAGCTGTGCTGTGATTCAGAGCAGGGGCAGGCCTGTCAGCATGGCAGCTGTGTCAGGGGTCTCTGTCTCTCTCCTGTAGCTTCAATGAAGTCAAAGATGATGTGCAGCGTTACCTGTCCCAGGTGGAGCACAACGAGCTCCTAGAGAAAAATGACAAAAAAGAGCTCTACCTGCTTTTTGTCAACTGCTTGGAGGTAAGAGCTGGGCCATGAAACCGTTGCAGTTTCATGAGTAAAAAAAGGCAAGAACAGAAATTCTTCTGCAGTTCTAGGTGTGTTTCTTGTTTATGGAACTATTTTTCCAACTAGAAAGCCCAGAAGGACTTGATACCAAATCACCTGGTCAGAACTTGCTCTCAGGAATGAGCTTTGCTTTCCAAGGAAAGGCTTGTGTGGCTTTGCAGTGTTACATAAATTCTTTCCCTTGGACAAGTGTCTGGGTGTTAAACCTCAACCTCCAACACAGGAGTGCAGCAAGCAGGGCCTTTCTTATGGCAGCAGCCCAGTGCTGAACTGCCTTCTTGTCTCCACAGACTGTGCAGAACTTAAATCATTATGCCTTTTGGAGTGTTCCTTTTCCTCCCCTTGCATAACTTTCAGGACTTAAGACAACTTGAAACAAATGTGACAGCAGGGGAGAGGTTTTATTACTACAGATTTTTTTTTAAGTCACTTGGTAGTTAAAATAACTATTTGTGTTCTTGCTAAGGGACAGTCAGGTAGAGCTTGGCATCTTGGAACATGGAATGTTGTGTTATTCACAGCCTGCTCGTGGCTCTTGCTCAGCTCCAAGCTTGGGGAGTGTGGGACAGCTGGGGCACATCCTAAAAATTGTGTTTGGCAGAGGTTTAGGATGAGGGGGAAGTGGGGTGGTAGACGGTGCAGGGATGGTTTGGAGGCTCAGGGATGGTTTGCTGTGCTCGTGGCACCCCCAGGGTGGCTGGGTGGGTGCCATGGGGACACAGGGGTGGCTGGGTGAGGTGGCTCTGCCACTCACCAATGTTCTGGCCTCTCTCTAGGATTCCATGTGTGAGAAGTCAGAGGACAGCCTGGGATGTGGGCATGGAAGCAGCGTGCCTGAGGACAGAGCCTTTCCAGAGCACTACCTGCCAGGCAGCAGCAGAGGGGCTCCCCAGGAAGCCTCTGTGGAGTACCTGCAGGCCGTGGCCCAGGTGCGCCTGCATCTGGGCAGGGCTGCAGAGCTCATCTTCCACCTGCAGCAGCACACACGTGAGTCTGATTGCTCTGCTGGAAATGCAGGGCAGCTGGGCTGGACACAGGCAGTGCCCTGTGCCCTGCTAGGACCTGTTCTGGTGCGTGGCCAAGAAGGAGAGCAGCAATTCCCTTTTTCCTTGGGGGTGTCAGTCAGTGTCTGTCCCCTGTACCAGGTGTTACAAGTGCTCAGTAACTGGTAGCAAGGCTGTGCTGGTGACTCCAGGGTAGTTACTGTGGAAGGAGATTTATTTTATCCTCCTGATGCTAACAGTGAGATTTATTTAGAGCCCACTAAATTGAACTTTACAGCATAAATGCTGCTTGAGACCCAGGACTGCTGTAAGGGTTATTGTTTTATATGAATGAGAGCTCTGCACAGCTAGAAGGGATTAGGAGTTTATATTGACGAGTTTATACCTTCCCTGTCAAAGAAATGAATCATTGTCTGAAATCTGGCTGAGGAAGTGCTCCAGACAACACCCGAGGAAGGGAGGGCTCTGAACTTCTTGTGTGTAATAACACAGTACTAATAAAGGGACTTGGTGCTACAGCTGGGGCAGACAGAAAAGTTTTACAGGATGAGATGTGCTTTTGCCTCTTTGCTTTAACCTCTTTTTTCCCCTCCAGACCCAGAGCAGATGAAGGACGAGCAGCATTACCTGAAGAGTGTGGAGAAGTTCTGCAGCCATGCCAGGAACGACTGGCACTGTGTGTACCTGGTCAGGAGGATTGCCAGCCAGCATGGCATGGAATTTGCTCAGAAGCTGGTCGCAGAGCCACGCTTCAGCTGGGTGTTCCCAGCAGAAATTCTGCAGCAGGTAGACAAGAGGCATCTCCTGGTGCTGGTTCTGGTCCCCTCTTTGCCTTCACTTTGTGCTGCTTTGGGGTGCTCCTGCTGTTGTGTGCTCTCGGGGGTGGGCAAGAGTGGCAGTGGCTGGGAGGTGGCTTGTCCTGGTTCTGAGTGAATAAAGTCTCTCCTGGCAGCACCTGTGGGTGGCCATGTCTGCTGCTGCTGCTGTGGGGAGCCTGACATGCCCCAGGGTGTCACTGTAGGACATGAAATAACACAACATGCACGCACTGCTGTTCTGGAGTGGAAAAGGGAAGTTTATTTTCTGACTCCAACATTTATAGATTTCCAAAAGTGACAGTGGATTCTAGGGTGACAGTGCCACCTCTCCAATGGTGCTGGACAAACTAACAGTCCATCAAATTTCTCCTCCTCCATAAAAGAATGCAAAACAATGAGTTATTTACAGAAAGTGTGTGAGAAAGTTCGTTACAAGAATGTAAACAGCAGAAAGCTTAGAAAATCTTAAAAAATCAGGGCAACATCAGGGCTGGGGAGGAAGAGGAGATTCTGCCCCCTCCATCTGGGTGGCTGTCCCCAGAGCTGTGCATGGCTGTTCCCTTGGCAGGTCCAGCACAGCCAGTCCAACCACATCGACCGGTACCTGGTGTGCGGGGAGCGCTACCGGGCCCTGCGCGACGCCGTGGGACGAGCCATGATGGAGGGCACGGCCCAGAGGCTGCTCGAGGCCCAGCAGGTACAGCCCAGTGCTCCCCCAGCCCCTGCTGGGTTTGCATGGCCCCAGCTCTGCAGTGTCCCTGTGGGCAGTGTCTGTTCCCAGCACCTGAGGTCACTGGAGCTTGTGATCAAGCACGTTTTTTTTACTTTCCCACCTCCACATCCCATCGCTGTAGCTGGGGCAGCTCTGGCCCGTTCCCAGCCACATCCTTGGTTCCTCCCCAGGCCTCCAGCAGCCCCCCAGCTCTGGAATCTGCCCACCTGCTCCTGGCCATCTTCCGAGAGGTCACTGCCCTGTACGGGGATGCAAGCCTTTGTCCCAGGCAGCAGGTAGGACACCCTCCTTTGACAGCTTGTGGCAAACCTGCTTTGTGGGTAAGGAGGAAGGGGATCTGAACCAGTGGTGGAGGAGCTTTGGTTCTGTGCCCCAGCCAGGGTGATGGCCCGAGCTGAGCAGGCTGGGGAGGTTTTGGGAGCAGGGTAACCCAGGGTGGGAAGCAGCTGCCAGGGCTCTTTGTTTGGGTGGGAGCAGTATCCTGATGGCTTTAGCTCTTTCCAATCTGTGCTTTCAGCAAACAGAGGTGATGACTGAGTTCATCCAGAGCTGCCAAGTGCTGAATTCCCCTGAGCTGCAGGACCTTGCAGTTGCCCTGGTGAGGAACACCCTGCCCGGGCTGGCCGTGGAGCCACGGGGCCGCAGCCAGCAGGGAGCCCTGGTGGAGATGGCTGTGCACGTGGCTGCTGTGCTGCTCTGTGGGCACAGCCCTGTCCTGCAGCCCCTCAGGAACCTGGCCTTCCAGCCACACAGCATGCAGGTGAGGGCACAGAGCTCACGTGCACTGCAGCTCATCCCTGGCTCTTGCCTGTGTCTGCTGGATCCTCTTTCTCAGCAGCAATGCTCCAACTCAGTTTGAGCTGTGAAACACTGGGGGGATTATTGCAGTGCTGTTGGGAGCAATCAGCACAACACCAAGCTCTGGCCTGGTTTCTTTTCAAGGCACCTCTCCATCCTGATCAGTATGAAGCAATTACTTTTGCTGATATTTGGGTGAGCGAGGCTGAGGGCAGCTGGCAGCTCCCCCTGTGCTCACCCACCTGCTCAGAGAGCTCTGGCTCCTCAGGCAGGGGCAGGGAGCTGCTGCTCTGCTGCTTCTGGCTGCCCAAGGTGTGAGGGAACACACTGGTACACACCAGGGAGCATCAGCAGTGCACTGCAGGATGGCTGGAGAGTGCACGTGCAAGTCTTAACAATGCTGACAGTTCTAAGAGGGGATTTTCAAAGGTGAATTTGAAAATCTGCATCTGTGTCACCTGCCTGACCTCTGCTCTCAGATGTCTCTTGTTCCCTAGTGTGAACAGAGAACCAGTGAGTGCCTGCTGCAGGGCAGAGCTGATTCCCAGATCCTTCAGTGACTGTTGTTCCCTTTCCCTCCCCAGCACTCCTTTCTGCCCACCATGCCCGAGGACATGATGGCCCAGGCGAGGACCTGGAAGGAAATGCATGGTCTGCGCTGGTATGGTGAGTGCTGCTGGCTGCCTGGGGAAGGAATTCCCTGGGTTTGGAGAGTGAAACTGTTCCAAATGTGAGGACAAACATTCCTCAGCATGAGTTATCCATGGTAAATCCAGATTTGTAGGCAGTTTGTGTGGGTGATGCACCTAAGGACATCCAGTGCTGTTTAGTCGTCAGCCTGCAGCTGTGCACAGAGCATGAGGGGGCACAAAGGCAACACAAACAGGGGGTGAGAGGAGAGCTCTGCCACCTTCCTGGCCAGCTTTGTCTCTGCTAACCCCAGCTGGACTTTCCTGCAGCAGGGAACAGGGGCTGAGAGCATTCCTGCCCTCAGCAGCATAATCTGTCAGGCTTTGATTCCTTGTTTCTCAAGGAGAAGCAGCACTGAAAAATTCCTTGGCTTCTTGTGTGGGCCTGTCAGTCCTTTGGGCTTTGGCATAGTCAGGGCTTTTGATTAGATCTTCAGCATGTTTCTTGCTGCAGGATGATGGTACCAGTGAAAGGGAATAACAGGGGCTGTATAAATCTGTCTTAGAATACTGTCCTGTTTGTCTCTCTCTTCACAGCATGTCCCAATGGCCACTTCTGCACTGTGGGAGAGGTAAGAATTTGGGACTGGTGGGTATTTAAGCAGACAAAGCTTTCAACAATAAACTGCTTTATTTTGTTTACTGGTTTGAATGTTCTGATGCACAGAGTTCCACTTCTAAACTCGATATTTTTGATCGTTTTGTCATTGTAATGTAAAATTTAGAATTCCCCTAGCATTTATACCATAGATTGGGAAACATCAGGCAGAGGCCCAGTTGGTAGCAGGGTTTGAATTAACCACTTAGAGGCTGGATTTTTGTTTCATTCCCTTTCCCTGCTGGAGAGGCTGTTGCTCTGGAATTCAGTGTTCTCCTGTTGCTTTTCCCAGTGTGGACTCCCCATGGAAACGAGCCGCTGTCCCGACTGCCACGTCCTCATTGGAGGCACCAACCACAAACCCGTGCAGGGCTTCCATCAGTCCAGGTGGGCTCTGCTGCAATGCCTTTGCAGGGCTAAATGATGGAGGACTTGCCTGTGCTGCCCTCAAAGGCCAGAGGTACCAAGCACTTCATGCTGCTCTCTGGAAGGTGTAGCAGAGGATGTCCCAGCAAGAGTAATCAGGCAGCAAAACCAAAGAAATTTGCTTTTCTGTGCAAAAATTGACTGGAAGCCTTCACTCCCTTGTGGCACTTTGAATTGGCAGCTTTTATGGCATTAAGGGTCAAAAAGGCATTGCTGGGTATCAGAGATGTCTTGTGGTTTTTGTCTAGGTAAAAAAAAACCCATATATGCACTTTCCTACAGCATTCATGAGGACAGGACTCAGACTGGCCACATCCTTGGAGATGTTGAGCACAGGAGGACACTGGGATTGTCTGACAGGGGCGTGTCCCCCGTGGTCTTTGTGCTGCTCCGTTTGCTCACCCACCTGTCCATGCTGCTGGGAGCCTCCAGAGACCCTCAGGTACCTTCCAGAAATGCTTCCAGGTGGTCACACAAAATGTAGGGGAACCTTTGTGTGCTGCTGGTCCTTTTCATCACACTGCCAAGTGGCCAGGGCAGTCTGTCAGGATGCAAGACCCAAATTCCCTCCCTCCTTGCCCAGCAGGGATTTTGGTTAATTCCTGCACTTCAATGCAGGCACATCCACGCAGCCCTGCCTTGATGGGCACAGGTAGCAGGAATCCCACAGATGGGGGTGCCTGGCAGGACTGAGCTCTGTGTGCTTTGTGCTTCCTTGGATGTTTTTGGCTGTGCTCAGCTCTTGCCTTTGTTGTCTTTAGTCCCTGGGAAGGATGATCAAGCCGGCAGTGAACGACGTGCTGAGCTTCCTGCAGCAGCACATTCAGGAGGACTTGGTACAGCTGACCAGGATTTTGGGGAAGAGTGTGGATGACACTATCAACATCCTGCACCTGGTGCTCAGCAGCCTCCTGCAGGCCCCCCAGCAGCAGCCAGGCCAGTGTAAGAAAAGCCCCCTGCCCTGTCACCTGGGGCTGTGCTTGAAGGGCTGTGGCCATGCAGCTACCTTGCTGGTAAACCCCTTCCAACAGCAGCAGTGAGCTGAAGAGGGAAATAGAGAGCTTGAAGCTTGTTTCTTACTGTAGGGAGGGAAGAATTTTTGGCTGTTTGCTTCTTTCAGTTGGGTATGTGGGGTTTGCAAGGTTTGGTGCAGTCAATAACTCTGAAAATGAATTATTGACAAAACAGCGTCATGACAGATGGGCAGAGCTGGCAGCAGGGCTGCTCTCCCAGCACTCAGCTCGTGCTGTGTGCAGTCCCTGTTCTGTGCTGCCTCTCAGTGACTCCCAGAAGCTCTTTGGGAGAAGAGGGATGGCACAGTGGGGCTCATGGTGGGGTCTGGAGTCACTGTGGCACCGAGGCATTAATGTGTAAATAGCCCACATTTGGAGTGTGGGACAGCACCAGTCAGTATTCCAAGCTTCCCTCTGTCATTGGACATGGTCTGAGCTTGGACAACCTGTTCAATATTTCTGGGGTTATGAAGGAGTTGTGTAAATGTGCCCATCATTCACCTGAAGCTCCTGGAAACCTGGATCACTGTGTGATGTTTGGGTGTCACTCTCCAGCTGGACCAAGACACTCCATTACCTTCTAGCACCTGTGAATCTGTGCTTTCTTTTCACTGAAATATTGCAGATGTAAGAGGTGAAATATTCCTGTTGCAGGGCTGGTGCAGTTTGATGAGTTTCTGTCCACCAAGGGGAAGAGAAACAAATGGGAAGAAATTGTTGCAAACACAATTATCATTCCTGAATTAGAGGTAAGAAATCTGCTATACAGAGTCAGTAGCTGAGCAGTTCAAAATCCACTGGAAATCTGGTGTGCTGTAATATCTGTGCTACACTTTTCACCTGGCTATTCCTAAAGCCAGCCCATCTGTGGCACAGCTGCAGGTTAAGGATTAGCCACCTTTATTCTGCCTGGGAAATGGGAGCCTGAGGCTGGGGTTGTTCTGGGATGAATTTGTATAGCTGGAAAAGCAGAAATGGCTTAGCTCAGCTGAAGGTATTTCACAACACCCAATAATTTATTATTCTTTTAATGCAGGATTTGGATAAAAAGCTTCTGAAGTTAAACCGCCAGATCCAAGAGGATGAGAGAATCTCTTCCAACCCCATAGTGAAGATAGTGTATGGGGACCCAGCTGCATTCCTGTCCCAGCTGCCAGGGGACAGCCATGTCCACCACTCCAAGATGTGGAGCTGCCGCAGGAGGGTTTCCGTGGAGAACCTGGGCCACGTGGTGCAGCAGAAGAATGCCAAGGACACCGTCCCTCTCCTCTGGAAGTTCCTGCAGAAGGTGGGGCTGGCACAGGGCTGAGGGCCTGGCATTGCCCAGGACTAAACACCTTTGGATTATCTCAGTACTTGCTACGATCTTGAGAATGAACACGGAAGATATTGTTGTCTTTTAAACATTTAAGTAGTAATTCCATAAAAGTATTCCCAATTGTGTGTCCAAGCCTTACCCATAGGCTCCCTTTCCTCTTCCAGGAAAGTGAGCTGAGGCTGGTGAAATTCCTCCCGGAGATTCTGGCTCTGCAGAGAGATTTGGTGAGGCAATTCCAGAATACAGCAGAGATCAAACACTGCTCCATCAGGGAATTCCTCAGGGAACCCCACTCAGGTGAGGAGACTTTGCCAAAGTTGTAATTAATGAAAAAGAAAGTGCTGGATTGTCCAGTTGAAAGTGAAGGGGAAAATTCACCTTTTCTTTTTAACTCTCACCCAAATGAACTGAGACTTGGATAGGGTTGGAAAAGTTACCAGATGACTTTAAAGGGAATTAGGTACAGGAGATTTTTTATGAGGTGTGGGAGCTCTGTGCAGTGCAGCAGTGGTTCTGTGGGCATTTTAAGCTCAGCCTAGAGCAGGGCTTGCCTAAAGAGTGGAATGAACATTCTTTTCCTTTCATGAAGTTTGTGGCAACTCCTTCAATTGTATTTAAGTACAATTACTGATGCTTTTAAGTACTTATGGAAAAGTACATAAAGGTCATGCAGGAGCAGACAATAATGGAAAAATAACAAACTGAGCCAATGACTCCATTTGACACCTTTAGAAAGGTGTTTGGTGTCTGTTTAGTCTCTTGAGCAGTTGCCTGGAGTTCAGTGGTGTGCTCTGAAGATCCCTGCATTGGAGAGCTTCACCAGGAAAAGGTGTTTAATGGATTTATTTTATTGTTGTTTCTCAGATGGGATGAGGGACCTGTTAGAAAGGAGAGTGAATGTGTTTCTGTCTGTCTGGAACAAGCTGAGAAGCTCCCTGGACACCAATGGTGAGCAGCTTCTTTCCCAGCCCTGCTCCTCGTTCTGAGTTCAGGTTACTCCTATCACTGATGCTGAGGCATCTCCTCAAAACTGGGCTTGGCCATTAAATGTTAAGAATGTAGGTACAAGGGGAGGGATTTGTTTCTCTCTTGAAGTATTCTCACCTGAACTTGTTTCCTTTCTCACCTGAACTCGTTCCCTTTCGTGCTTGTCCCTAACGCCGAGCACATGGCTTTTCTCAGCTCGGTACCTCCTCCTGCCCTGGCTTAGCCTGGGTGGCTCTGGGCCTCCTCAAACACTGTTTCTGTATTTCAGGGGAAATCAAGCTGCCCAAAGGCTACTGTGATGCCGAGCTGAGCCTGGACAGCAGGCTGGAGGTGCTGCTGCCGCGGCGCCAGGGGCTGGGGCTGTGCTCCACGGCGCTGGCCAGTTACCTCATCGGGCTGCACAACGACCTGGTGCACTCTGTCAACAGGCACACCAAGGAGGACGACAGGTGTGCTGCTGCCCCGCTCCTTGGGCTCTGCTGCATCCCCTGCTCCCTCTCAGGCAGCTTTCCACAGAGGCCTCTCCCTCTGAACACAGGCCCTTTGCTCCCTGCAGGTACCTGGTCAGCCCCTTGGAAGTGGCCGACCTGCACCTGATCAGTTACGAGGTGGAGAGGGACCTGATCCCTCTGATCCTGTCCAACTGCCAGTACAGCATGGAGAAGGGAGGGGAGACCTTGCAGGACTTTGATCTGGAGAGGATCCAGCAGCAAGTGATCAGCAAGTTCCTGCAGGGGAAGCCACTCATCACGCTGATGGTAGGAGGGGCAGGGCTGTGCAGCCATGAGGGCTCTGGGAGCAGCATTCCAGGGTTCACATCCTTGGGTTTCTCTCCTGGCAGGGAATCCCCACCCTAGTGCACAGACACGACCGGAACTACGAGCAGCTGTTCAGTGATGTCAGGAACAAGCTGGAGCAGGTGGGTTTCTGCACTGCAGGAAGCAGGGCAGGCGTGAAATCCCTGCTTTTCCAAGGGTTTTCTGTGCCTTGCCTTGTCCAGCCAAAGCTTGCCCGCTGATTTCTCAGCATGCCTTGGGTAGGTGCAGTCTGGCCTTGTGCTGCCAGTCAGGATTTACAAAGAGAAGGGAGATAGTTCAGCATTTCAGTTTCCTGAATCTGGGGCTCTGTTGTCTTCCTTGACTTGAGCAATTGGAACAGAAAAGGAATGGCTCTAAAACAATATTAACTGTGACTTTGTGGTTTTCAGAGTGCTCTGCCCAGTTCTGTGATGAGCATGATCACTGGGGAGCTGCAGTCCTACAGTGATGTGTGTGATGCTCTGTCCCTCACTGAGATCACCCTGGGTTTCCTGGCCATGGCTGGTGAGAATGCTGACATGCTGCTGACTGAGTACATTGAGCAGGTTCTGCAGATGGGGGATCAGACAAACCCTCACGTGCTGCAGGTGAGTCCTGAGGGCAAAGCTCAGATTCTTGGGGGGTACAATCTGGTTTATGCTAAATCCAGCCTGTGTGACAGAGCCCTCTCACTTTCCCACTGCCTGTTGTGGTATCAGAAACTGGATTGTTGAGGGCAGCTGGGGAAGGGTGAGAGGGCAGATGGGCTCCACCCAGGCCAAGGGGCTGGATGAGCTCTGTGCTGAGCTGTCCTGGGCAGGCTGGGGATGGGCTCCAAGGACATCCCTCACATCCACAGCTGTCCTTCTCTTCCAGGCCCTCAGACGGTGCCAGCTCAGGCACAGCATGGCCCTGTGGCAGCTCCTGTGTGCCCACAAATCTGAGCAGCTGCTGCGCCTCGGCAGGGTATGGCACCCCCAGCTCCTCTGTGTGAGCTCCTCTGCCCTGCCTGCAGCTGCTCCAATGTGTCTTTGGGCTTTTTTTCCCCTCGCTGCATTTTTAGGATCCTTTTGCAGATGTCAGTCCAGACTACAAAGAAGAGCTCACCCCAGAGCTTGCCAAGCTCCTGCACACCTTCCTGGTCCACTCTAGGCTGGAAATCTTCCTGCAGGAGCTCCATGAAATGATCATCCTGAAGCTGAGACGTGTCCAAGCTGTGGAGGAATTCAAACCCACCTGGAGGTAGGATTGTACACCCAGAGCCACCACAGTTGTTGTTAACTGAAGCTTCTCTGCCTGAGCATGCACACACTGGGAACACTCCCTTGGCACATGCATGTCCTGGGGGACAGGGCCCAGGCAGCAGCATTGGGAGCATCCACACCCATTTCTGGCAGGTGTCACTTCCATCTCACACAGGCTCGCTTGGGGACACTGCTGGAACACTCCAGGAGCTGCTGGCCAGGGCACAAACACCAGCACTTCTGCAGGCACTTGGATAAAATAATAACAGAATCACAAACTCATTAAGGGTGGAAAAAATCTCAGTGCTGCTCAAGGCCAGCCCCAGAGCTCAGCTCTGCCCTGCAGCCTCCCCTTGCTGTGCTCTGTGCCTCCACCTGGCTGTTTAACCCTTCTCACTACACACCCCTGTTCAGTTGTGGATGTTGAGTATTTTGGGTGGTGCAGTCCATTCATGCTGTGGAACTTGAGGTTTGTTTTTTTTTAGCTGTTTAATGCCATTCTGCTCTTTCTTCCAGCCTGAAGGAATCACTCTTGCCTTACCTTGATGACAAAGAGTCTGAATTAGCTCCAGAGCTGGAAGACACATTCCCAGATGAGATTCTTCTGTCTCATGCTGCTGCTACCTGGAAAGCAGCTGCTGTATTCAAGAGGAGGGAGCACAGGGAGAGTTAGGACAGAGCCCTGCCAGGGACTGCCACAACACCCGTGTCAGGGCTTCTTCAACTCTGGGCATTTGTTTGGGGCTTGTTGGTTGTTCTTTGGGTTTGGGGTTGTTGTTTTTACACCTGATGTGAAGAAGAGAGTGGCCGTGGAGGAGGAGGAGGGTGAAATTGACGCAGCAGCTCGGTGCGAACCCTGGATCGCCACAGCTCCAGAGCCACTGGAGGAACATGAAGGACGTTTTTTACAAACCATGGTGCCGTCGTGCCGGGGCAGGGTTGATGTTTTCCAGCCTGCCTTTCTGCGCTGGCTGCAGAAGTGGCTCCTGCCCCGCGCCCCCTGCCCCGCGCCCCCGCTGCGGCAGGGCCCCGCACAGGGAGCCCTGAGGGCCGGGGCTGCTCCGCTGCCTTCGGCCCGGCCCGCCTCGGCCCGGCCGCCTTCTCCCTTCCCCTTGAATAAACTCTTCAGCTCCCGCGGCTGCTACCGGCTCTTTCCGCGATCGGTGCCGCGATCGGTGCCGCCAGCCCGGAACGGCCGCGCCCGGCCGCTCTTTCCGGGGAACGGCGGCGCTGCGGGACGGGCGGGCCCGGCGCCGCCATGGCCGCGTCCCCCGCCCGGCGGCGCCGCTGGGAGCGGTAACGGGGGTCGGGCTGGGACAGGCCCCGGGCACGGCCCGGCGGCGCCGCTGGGAGCGTTAACGGGAGTCGGGCTGGGACAGGCCCCGGGCACGGCCCGGCGGCGCCGCTGGGAGCGGTAACGGGGGTCGGGCTCGGACGGGCCCCGAGCACTGCCCGGCGGCGCCGCTGGGAGCGGTAACGGGGGTCGGGCTGGGACAGGCCCCGGGCACGGCCCGGCGGCGCCGCTGGGAGCGGTAACGGGGGTCGGGCTGGGACAGGCCCCGGGCACGGCCCGGCGGCGCCGCTGGGAGCGGTAACGGGGGTCGGGCTCGGACGGGCCCCGGGCACGGCCCGGCTGCGCCGCTGGGAGTGGTAACGGAGCTGGGGCTGCCCGGCTCCGCGTCCCCGCAAGGCACGGGCACCCTCGGCAAGAACCGCCGGTGCTCCGCGCCCGGGTTGGGGTCCGGTTCGGGTCGGGGCTCGGGGCGGGCCCCGCTCTGAGCGCGGCCGGCCCGCAGGGAGCAGGCCCGGCTGAGGGCCAGCGTGGTGGAGGAGGACACGGAGCCGTGGCAGAAGGAGCCGCAGTTCGCCGGGCTGCACAGAGTGGGCGGTGTGGATCTGTCCTACTGCAAGGGGGACGAGAGCCGTGCCTGCGCCTCCCTGGTCGTGCTCAGCTACCCGGCTCTCGAGGTACCGCCCGGCCCGGGGCTCTGGGCAGCGGGAGGTGGGATAGGGCGAGGAGTGCTTCACGGAGAGGGCGGGCAGGCCCTGGCACAGGGGCACAGAGAAGCTCTGGCTGCCCCTGGATCCCTGGCAGTGCCCAAGGCCGGGCTGGACACAGGGGCTTGGAGCACCTTAGGACAGTGGAAGGTGTCTCTGCCAAGACTGGGTGGAATGGGATGGGCTTTGAGGTCACTCCCGACCCAACCATTCTACGGATCTGTGTGTGTTCAGCAGACCTTCCAATTCGGTGTTCCAAAAAAACCCAAAACAAAACAAGAAACAAACAAACAAAAAACCAAAAAAAAGCCCCACAGAAAAAATATGTGTAAGGATTTATTTGGACAGGAGTTTAGGAAGGTGTGATGTAAGCAGCTCCCAGCTGCAGGAGTTCTGTGGGATGGCTGGGAGCTCACCCAGGGTCCAGAGGAGCTGGTGCCCGTGGGCAGAAGGAGGTGTTTGCAGTGCTCCAGTGCAGAGTCCTGTTGGTGAGCTCTTCCTGGGAACCAGCTGATATCATGGGCTGTGACATAGGAAAGCTTTTCCAAACTGCCGTGGGTCTCACTTCTCACAGTCATTTTTCTTTAACTAATAAAGATTTTTGGTCTCTTTCCCAGCTTTCAAAGTGATATAAAAATTATCTTTTCACTGTAAAAGCTCTAACAAGCAGAGAAATAAAGTTTGATGCTGTCTGCTGGGATTTTAATGAACTGAATCTCAAGTCCTGCTGTGATCTACAGGGCAAGGCAGGAATCTGTTTTGTGCTGCCTTACACAGTTTCCTTTGACCTGTCCGTGGGTTTAAAAGGGATGAGCAGAGGGCACGAAGGGGATGAGGAGCTCTGAAGCATGCAGGGGGCTCTCTGGCAGGGAGCTGTGTGTGCCATGCACCCTCTGGCAGTGTCTGTGCTGTCTGTGCCATGCACCCTCTCTCCAGGGAGCTGTGTGTGCCTGCCCCAGGTGCTGTACCAGGACTGCCGCATGGTGCCCGTCACCGCCCCGTACGTGGCCGGGTTCTTGGCCTTCCGAGAGGTCCCTGTCCTGGTGGAAGCTGTGCAGAGACTTCAGCAGGAGGAGCCCCAGCTCCAGCCTCAGGTGTGCTGTGCTTCCCTTGTCCTGAGCTGGGCTGTCCTGGCTGCAGAGTCCCTGGGAAGGTGTTCTCCATCTGGAGCCTGAGCTGCTGGGGTGCGAGGGGTGCGGGCAGAGCTGTGCTGGAGCTCCCTTCCCTTTCCTTGGGGAGACAGGGAGAATTGAGGAGCCAAGAGAGATTCCTCCTTCCCTCAGAGCCAGCATCTCTGTTTGCTCCTTGGAGTGCTCTCAGTGCCCAGGAAATAACATTTCTGCTTTGGCTTTTTCAGGTCCTTCTGGTAGATGGGAATGGCCTGCTCCATCCCAGAGGTAGGCTGTTCCTGGAGAGCCCTGTGCTGCTCCTTGGCGTTCCTGTTCCCTGGTGTCCCGCAGCTACTGTGGCTCCTTGTTGGCAGGATTTGGCACAGCCTGTCACCTCGGAGTCCTGACGGACCTGCCCTGCATTGGTGTGGCCAAGAACCTCCTGCACGTGGATGGCTTGGCCAGGGACGAGCTGCACAGGGAGCAGGTTAGGCCAGGCTGGGATTTGTTTCTGCTTTTTCACATCCCAAGGGAATTTGGACAGCCACCCACAATTATGTGCTAATGAGCTGACCGTGGGTGTGTTTATCCCTAGGTTCGTTCCCTGCAGAGGTCAGGAGAGGCATTCCCATTGACAGGCACCTCGGGGAAGGTCCTGGGCATGGTAAGCTGTCCCTTGGCCACTTGTCCCTCTCCACAGTGGTGCTGTCTCAGTGATCCCCTGCAGGAGGGCAGGTGTGAGCAGCGACCAGTGGCACTGCTGGCCCCTTCCTGAGAGCTCAGGTGGCTGTAGGGAGTTGGCAGCTCAGGTGCTGAGAGCATTTCTGTCCGTGGCTGTGGCACTGAGGTGCTCCAGCAGCCTGGATGGTGAGCTGCAGCCTGGGAGAGGTGCCAGTTCCCTGGCAGCTCCCTGGGATCGGGCTGGGAGCGGCTGATTCAGAGCAGAGCGGGAACAGGCAGCTGGGAGACACTTCCTGTGGGTGCTGTCAGCCTGGGCTGGCACAGCTCCTGCATCCCAGAGCAGCCTCGGGCGTCTGGGGAAGGGCCACGGGGACAGACAGTCCCTGCAGGAGACACTGGGACGGGGAAGGTGTTCAGGGAGTCTGGGAGCTGCAAACACAGAGCCACCACCCCACCCCAGGGCTCCAGCTGGCTTCTAACTCCACTGTCCCTCTGTGTGTGTGTTCAAATGAGCCTCTCCAGTGCCTGATCTCTCCTTTCTGGCTGCCCAGGTGCTGCGGAGCCACAGCAACAGCTCCAGGCCCCTGTACGTGTCCGTGGGCCACCGGGTGAGCCTGGGCACGGCCGTGCGCCTGGTCAGGGCCTGCTGCCGCTTCCGCATCCCGGAGCCCATCCGGCAGGTACGGCACCCCGGGGGCAGGGGGGGCAGGGGGGCAGGGTTTGCCGAGCCCTGGGCTGCTCAGAGCCTCCCTTGGCCCCTCCTCTGCTGGGCAGTTCCCCCAGCCCTGGTGGTGCTCACTGATCCTTCCAAGCCCGTTCCCCTGACGCAGTGCCCGGCAGCGTTCCCAGCCCTGCCTGCAGACCCAGCCTGACTGATGCCCTGCTGGCTCGCTGCAGGCAGCTCCTGCCATGCTGCTGTTAATCCCCGGGAGCTGGGAATGCGGAGTTTTCCGGGTGCTTGGAGCCCAGCACGGCCCCGCAGTGCTGCTCCTCTGGGCCTCTCCCGCTGCCGCACGGAGCCACCAGCCAGCAGGTGACAGCACTGCATCACTGTCACCGGGCTGCAGCTGCCACCGAGGCTCAGCCTTGGCTAGTTTTAAATCGCAGCAGAGCTCGGGGAAAGGCTCTGGAGAAGCTCAAAGCCTCTGGGACTTCTGGCCTGGCAAGTGCTTCCCTTCTCCCCGAGGTCACTCAGCTGTTGGTGGCTCCACAGCCCAGGGCCAGGAGTGACCCTGGGCTGCCCGGGTGTCCCTGTCCCTGACAGTGCCCTGGGACAGCCCGTTGGCATCACTGCTGTGCCAGGCTGGGGGGGTCAGGGGTGTGCCCACCTGGGCAGCCCCCAGGGCAGTGCTGAGTGACCCGGCTGCTCCAGAGCTGCAGTGTCCCCTGGAACTGAGATCTGCTTATAAACTACCCCGAAGTCTTAACTCCCTGGAGCAGAGCAAGCCCTGGGGTGTCCAGAGCAGAGCTGCAGTTCCCAGTCTCAGTACCTGCCAGACTGGAGGAGGCTGCTGGAGCTCTTTATGTAACCTGCTGCAGCCAGGGACAGATGCCTCTGCAGAGCTCGAGCCAGCTCTGCAGTCTGCGTGTTCAAAGGGAAGGGAGAAGCATTCCCTTTGGAAACAGAAAGGTGTCTTGGAGCTTTTCATCACCCTCATTTTGCTTCCAGCCATCTCCAGGATTTGCTCATGTTCGGAGACTCTTCCAGTTCCCTGTGACCTTTCCTTAGAGTGATGGGATGAATTATTATCACTTTTCTTACAGGGAGATGAAAAATCCAACAGAGGAGTGTGTTTACTCTGGAAGGATGGCAGGAGATGAGGACATTTAAACCTTTCCATGGGACTTGTCCCTGCTCTGCTTCCTCTGTGTGGTGACTGCCACAGCTCTTGGCACAGGCAGAGCTGAAAGCCTCAGCTCCTGCGAGTTAGGAAGTAGGAGGCTGTGGAGAATCCTGCCATGGGTGGCTGGCATGGCCTTTTTGCCATGGTACATCTCCAGAAATTGCAGACCTGTAGAAGTGCTTAAAGATTTCCCAGTGTCAGGAAAGACCTGTGGATCGCCAGGTCCTGGTCTGGAAGTTCTGGCAGCCTGGAAATGAAGTGGTCTGTGAGAGCTCAGCTGCCCACAGCTCCTGAGGTTTGTGTGAGGGCAGCATGTGCAGTGCAGCTGCTGTGGCAGCTCAGGCTCCTGCTTTAGGGGATGTGGTGCTTCCCAGGAATGCACATTATCCAGGCAGGGAGCAGGGGGGGTTCCATTTGCATTCAGCCCACAGTGTGGCTGTGCTGCCAAGGAGCTGGCTGTGGTGCAGATGAGAGAAGTGAGATCTCGGAGGAAGCAGGGGGATGAGCTGCCCTTGTCACCTGCAATCAGTATTTACATCCCAGTCCTTGTTCCACGTGCCAGGCCCAGCAGGAGAGCCGTGCTCCTGGTGAGGCCCTGCACGGAGCTCCCAGGCAGGAGCTGCCATCCCAGAACAGCCAGCACAGCCCTCACCCTGAGAGGCCCTGGAGCAGCCCCAGGCCCTGCTGAGAGAGCTGCCCTTGCTCCTGGCAGGGGTCAGAGCCCTCCCTGGTGCAGCCTCCTCATTCCCAGATCCCTGTGCCCAGCAGGGCAGCACAAGCTGGTGCCACTCTCCAGCTGCCAGGGGTTGCACCGGGAGCCTGCTCTGCTCTCTCTGGGTCAGGTTCTGCTTGGCTGCTGCCCAGCCTCCTGCTCTGTTGCTGCTTCCTTCAGCTGCCCCTGGGTGCCCAGTAGGTTTGGGCTGGCTCAGGAGGGGGCTGCTGGCACAGCCTGAGGGTGCTCCAGCCCAGCAGGAAGGGCAGGGCTGCAGGCCACCCTCTGTGAAACGCTGAACACTTGCCCTCAGAAGAATGAGACAAGGCACCAGCCTCTCCTCTGGGACTGGACAGCAGTCACTGGTGTCCTGAGACTCCAGCTGCCTCTGGGGGCATCCCCTGCAAGCCTGCTGTGCCCAGGGACCCCCCTGGCCCCTCAGGGAACAGGGAAAGCAACATTTCCACAGGCAGCACTTGTCCCCTCTGAAAATAGCCCAAACCTGTGAGGATTATTGCTGGGCAGTGATCCATCTTATTGATTAGCCCGTGGTTAATCACCACCTTAAGCTGACTCCAGTGCTGTGCTCGGAGTGAGCCCTGCCTGGGAACTGCCACCTCATCAAGCACTAGCTGATGTTCTCAGCCCAACGTGGTTGGGGTTTTTCTTCCCTAGAAGAATAGTTGGTAGCTGTGCCTCCTGCTCCTTGCTCTGCCCATGGGGACCACTGAGCAGCCTCCTTCCCTGGTTATAAAATCCATCACGTAATCGCTTATCCTGAAGAGTGATCAAAGTTATTTGTCATTTCGGTTATGAAACTGTCCAATTATAGAGAGAAGGGAAAAAAATCTCCCAAACAAACCACCCCTTATGTAACTCTCTCCTTCTCAGCTGGCAGGAGGCTCTGCAGTTGTGGAGCAGGTTCCAGCAGCAGGCACACCTCCACCAAGGGCTCGGGGTCAGGGGCCTGGGGGCTGTCAGAGCTCCAGGTGAGGCTCCTGGGGAGCAGCACAGGCTGGAGAGCAGCAGTGCTTCAAGGACAGTCCCCAGGGATGAGTTAACCCAATTTCTGAGCTCATCACCAGACACTGTGAAGCTTTTCCAGCTGGGAAGGTCACATCCTGCTTTGTAGGTGGGGAGAGACACTCTGCCTTTGAGGTGGGCACAGCAGCTGCTGGGAAGTGGCACAGAAGTTTCTAAAAGAGGAAAAACTTTGAAGGACTGTAAAAATCAACTGCCAGTCCTCAAAGTTGTCCAAGAGCCCAGGATGTGCTTGTGGTGGCATCGAGGGTCTGCTGCTGGTGTCGTGCAGCACAGGAGGGCAGAGCAAACACCTGAGGCTGGGGGCAGGAGCAGCCAGTAAGTGCCCAGCAACCCTTCCTAGCAGTTCCTGGGGTGTGGCTGATGCTCTCCTTGCCCTGTGCCTTGCTGAGCCACCTGGTGTTCCTGGTGGGATGTGCTGACAGCAGGGTGGATGGGCACACTGTGGGAACAGGGGAGGCACCAGGCAGGCTGTTCAGCCCATGCTCACTCCTTTTCCTGCTTGGTTCCAGGCAGACATCAGGTCCAGGGAGTACCTTCGGAGGCAGCCCTGTGCTCCAGTGGAGGGCCTGGAGGCTGTGCCTGCCAGCCCAGAGAGGTGGGTGTGTGGGCAGAGGGCACCTGCTCGTGGCATGAGCTGCAGTAATGGCATTAAGGGTGCAGGCAGGGTAACCAGGTGAGCTCAGTGGGGAGGTGAGGACATGTGCAGCCTCCAGAAGGTGATTTCTGCTCCCTCTGGCCACGCTGCCCCACACGCTGTCCTGAGCTGGGGAAGGACAGCAGGGATTTGCTCTTTTTTCAGCACTGCTCACAAGCAAAGCCCTAACGCCCACAGGTGTGACCTGAGGGGGAGCAGAAATACCTGCAGGGAGCTGGGTTTGGCCCCAGGTCTTGGGGAGGGTCAGGGTCCCCCACTCTTACATAAGGTGGGCCAGTGGGTGTCAGTTCAGGGCTAAATCTGCCCTGGGGTGCAGGAGCTCAAGCTCACCAAGTGCCAGTTGTTTGTGCCTGTTGGCTTCTACTTTTTGTACAACTACTTCCTACTCTCTCATTTTTATCCCTGCAGTAAAAAGGAGACTGAATTGGAGGATTAGTCTGGTGCCAGAAGAAAGTGCAGAGCTTCTCTTCGCTGGGTCCTGTCCTGCACCAAGGCTGAGTCCTGCTGGATGCAGGAGCCCAGTGCCACCCTGGGGGACAGCTGTGCCAGGCTGTGTCCCACAGGGCAGCACCAGCCACTGCTCGGGGAGAATCCGTGCAGTGAAATTTCTCAGGGTTCATTTTCAAGTACTGCTAAAGTCTTTGTGTAAGCAAAGGCTCATGTGTAAGTTTGCAGCACCTCACTGGAGTCCTTGTGCAGCTGCAGGGGCTGATTTACAGAGCTGCTGAGGCATTGCCACTGCAGAGCCAGCCTGTGTCTCCCCCCACACCTCTGTGGCACACAGCCCTCCCTTCCCACTGGCTTTGGAGCAGCCTCACCTGTCCCTGCAGCCTGGGCTCTCCATTCCCCCTGCACGTCCCTGGGGAGCAGCAGCCCCACTGCCCAGCTCTTCTGGAGCAAGGATCATCCAGGGGAAAGGGTGGGAGGAACCATCTCCCTCCCAGGAGCATGGGGAGGTCATTCCTGGCACCCTGAGTGCCCCAGGTGCCCGGATCCCACGCTGGAGATCTGGCTCAGCCTCAGCTCAGCCTCTGCTCTCTGAGCAGAGCCCAGAACTTTTGGGCCCAAATCATCCTCAACCCTTGTCCAGCCTGCAGGACCAAAGCTGCTCCCAAGGTGTGGGATTCTGGCTTAGGCTGGCAGGTGGTTCCTGGCTGTTCTGAAGAGCAGAAGGTGCTCTGGGAGATCCTGGTGTGGCTGTGTAAGATTGCAGCCTGAAGAGGAAGAAGGATGCTTTTCTGGGGTGGGGAGGGGTGCTCAGGTCAGGCCCCTGTGGGCTGTGTAACCTCAGTTTTGCATAAATTTGTTGTACAACTTTTGTTCTTTCCTGTCTTGGAGCTGCTCTGGGTGGGGAGGACAAAGCCCAGCCTTTTGTGGCTCTGCTGTGTTGGGGTCTGAACCGGGTGGGGATAGGGAGGAAGTGACAAACCCTGGGCCCATCTGGGCAGGTCTGGGCTGGTCCTGGCAGTGCTGGGACAGGCACTGCCAGGGCACCTCCCTAAAAAGCCTTTGCTGACAGGTTTTAGAACCAAAGCTGCAGCAGCTGCAGCTCCCAGCCCTGCACAGGAGCTGCTTCACACCAGGGTTTGTCCAGGGGTGGGCAGAGCCTGCAAGGGAAAACCACAGGGGAAGCTGCTCCTTTGGTCCTGGGGGCTGCTGCCAGGCCAGGGGCAGAGGGAGCACTGGGCTCGTGCCTGGCTGTGGCAGGGGACAGGGGGCACAGGGACAGCCGTGTCCCCTCCCTGCACAGACACAAACTCCTCTGCCCCGGCCTGTGGGAGCAGGGTGGGGACAGAGCCACAGCCAGCAGGGATCATTCCAGCACTCCTCATTCCAGCCCCACCAAACCAGTGACTTCTCTGGCCATGGGGACAGTCTCCTAAAGCCTGTCACAGATTGAGGCACAGGTGACAGGGTGGGCAGGGGACAGCTCCTTCCTAGAGCTCATGGCAGAGCACCAGGGGAATCATCTGGGTTTCTGATTTGGCCTGTGATTGGAGGTCACAGGGTCATCCCTGGCTCCTTCCAAATTCTGGGTGACAGCACTCCACTGCAGGCTCAGCCCAGGTCTGCTGAATGAGGCTCCTCATTTGGCTCAGCTGTGCTGGAGGAGGCTCTGTGGGGAGCAGCCCCTCCAGGATGGCCCTGGCAGAACAGGGCAACCTTCAGTGTGTGGGACTGTGGCTTCTCCTGCCCTGGTGACTGACTGGCTTTCATCTCATGTTTGGTGTCTGTGGTTTTGATCCCTGATCTGTTCGTGACTTTTTGTGTGCTTCTGGTTGGTATTTGACAATGAGAGCTGGTCAGGGGAGGCTCTGCAGCCAAAGCTGTGATCTGGGTGGAAGCTGGAGGAATTGAGCCCAGCTCAGACAGAAAGTGAGGTTGTGGCTGTTCAGGGTCTGTCACTGGGTGCTCCTGCTGGGATCTGGGTGTTTTGATCAATGGAGGGTTTGTGTGCTCAGCCTGTGAAGGATCCAGGGCTGGGACACTGCTGAGGACACTGCTGTCCTCAGCTGGCCTGAGCCCCCCCAGCTGCCTCTGCCCAGGGGGTGAGGGGAAATCAGGTGAAAAAATATAAAAACCAGCATAAAAATGGCTCTGCATCACTGCCCCAGCTTCCCTCTGCAGGAGGCTCTGAACTCCTCTCCTCCCAAGCCCAGGTAAACTCGGGTGACTCTGGATGAAGTCACCTGGGGAGGCTTTGGGAGGGGACGGTGCTGCAGTGTCCTGGCAGCCCCATGCAGCCCTGCTGGAGCCAGGGGCTCTGTGCTGTGCCTTTGGGCTCTGCCTGGGCCTGGCACGCTCTCCCAGCTGCCCAGACGTGGCAGTTCAGTCCTTCCTAAAGGAAGGGACTAATCTCTGTGTTTGGTGTCTGCTTGTGGCTCTTTGGACACAATAAGGGATTAACTTGGTCTTTATCTAATTGGTTTATAACCCTGGGAAGGGAAAATCGCTTTGTAATGCTTGAAACCTCTTAACAGGAACTCGGAGACTGGAGCTTGAGTGTCCTTCGAAATAAACTCATACATGGCTTGTCTTTGTTAACTCTGTGTTTGCTGGAAATTGGCTTTTCTGGGTGCAGCTTGTTGGGAATCAGAGAATGGTTATTGCTGAGTGGTTGTAAATCTTCCTGTTATCACCAGGGGGTTTTCTCTCACCGTTTCCACCTGGGGCTGGCTGGGAGTCTCTGGAGGTGTCCCAGGGCTCGGTCCCCCCCGTGCTGCTGGGGCAGGGATGTGGCTGCCCAGGGACAGCTCCTGGCTGACAAACTGGGGCAGACCTGCTTTGGGCTTGGGTTCCTGACTCGCCGGTGCTGAAGGGCTCTGCTGCAGATTCTCTGGAGCTGCTCCCCTGTTGTATCCTGGAGAGCAGGAAGGAGGATCCCTGCACCTGCCTTGTCTTGGTCCCGGCAGAGAGGAGCTGCTTTGGGATGCAGTTCTGTTTGTTCCGTGGGCTCTGAGGAGGTCTGGCTGAGCAGCTCCGTGCCAGGTGCCTGAGGCTGGGTGGGATGAGCTCCCACCTCCGTGTCTGGAGCTCGTAGCAGTGTAGGTGCTGCCTGTGCAGTTTGAGCTCCTGTGACTCAGGGTTTGTATTTTGGGACGCTCCTACCAAGGACAGGGGAAGAGTTTCACTGGGATTTCCCCCCTCCCTGCCCCCCATTCTCATTCCTCTTCCCTTTGGCTTGGTTGGGAGGGTTTAGGAGGGGCTGTTTCCCTCCCGGTTCCCCAAACCAGGTCCAGCTGCAGGTCTGGATGCTCCCGCTGGGTGTGGAGCTGGGCCCAGCAGCTGAGCCCCTCCCTCCCCCCATTCCTAGAGCATTTGGTGTTTGTGGGGCTGGCTGGGGCAGCTGTGTCCCTTGGATCTCAGAGCATTCCCCAGCTTTGGGCTCTAAACGGGCGTTTTTAGCGCTGCTCCCTCCCTCCCGTGGCAGCTGAGGCCTCTTGGATGTGGTGGCTCCTGGGCAGAGCCCGGGTGTGCAGAGGGAGCTGGGGAATGTCATGGCTCCCTTGCAGGGCTTTTGGGGGTTTTTTGTTTCGTGGGGGTTTTTTGCCTTTTTTTTTTTTCCTTTTTTTTTTATTTTTCCCTTCCTTTTGTCCTATAAATAGTTCTCCCCCACAACTGCTCCTCCCGTTGTTGGTGTTGGTTGATCCTCCCTGATCCTCTCACCAGCGCCCCGCCAGCCCCCCCGGCTTTATTTTAAGGCCCCATTAATTAAAAGCAAATGAATGGAATTTCTCTTGACAAGCAAATTAATAGCAAATGAGATGATTATGAGCTGTGTCATTAGGGTGATGGAGCAGCTTGTGCAGGGCTCAGCCCAAAGCAAGGCAGCGAATCTGTGGGGCAACAGATCTCTTCTGTTGGGGGGCTGGGCTGGAAGCTGCTCCCTTCCCCTCTTGGGCTACTGGGTGGAGTTTTGGTAGCCAAGGAGCCCCTGATGCTGAGCGGAGCCGGCCGTGAGAGCCCGGGGCTGGAGAAGGAGGGGCAGAGCAGAGGTGCAGGGCTGCTCTTGGGGGTGCAACCCACGGATGCTCTGGGGGTCCCCCGTGAGCTGGGTCCGTCCATGGGGACACGCTGGGAGTGCCTTGTCCCCACCCCGGCAGCCGGATCAGCTTCAAAAACACGAACCGAGGCTATGGAAGCAGCCCGTGATTAATTCCTGGGCTGGTTCCCGCCTCGGGGGCTCGGTGCAGGATGTTTCCTTAGGAACACGCTTTTTCCTGCTTTTCTTGGACCGCCTGCTTGGCACGCCGTGCCTGTGCCTGCGGAGCCCAGCTGGTCAGTGCTCGCTCGGAGCTCCAGTCGGGGCCGGGCTCTGCTCGTGGGGCTGTGTGGGGACCCTGGGGGGCATTCCCTAGCCCAGGGAGACACAAGAAGCTTCCCTCAAAAAGCTGTTAGACCCCACTGGCTGCTTCCCCTGTTCCTACGTTCCTGAGCCACACCTTCCCTATTCCCTGGTTGGCCCCGAGACCAGGGTCAGCCCCCAGACCCCGGAGAGAGAAAGCGCGACCCTCTGTGTGTGGGTGCTGGGGTCCCGAACATCTCACCGTGCGGCTGAACACAACATCTGTAGTTATTGTGCAAAGATCCTTTAGCTTCCTTACCCTAGACCGTGCTAGCAGCAATTCAGACTGCTACAGGGCCGCGCTCCGAGAGCCCCGGCAGCGCCGTGAGCCCGCAGCTCCGGCTCGGTTCGCGGGGCCGGGCTCTGTTCCTGGGGCTCGGTTCGTGGGGCTCGGTTCGTGGGGCTGCCCGCAGCTCCGGCGCGGGGCCGGGCTCGGTTCGTGGGGCCCCGGGAGCGCCGCGCTTCCCGCGTGGGCGGCTCCACCGGCGGCGGCTCCCGGCTCGTGTTGTGACTGGAGCCGCGTGTCTGGCGATGGAACAGCTCCTGCTGTATGGGGAGGAGGAGGAGGAGGCGATCAGCCGGGCCGGGGATGGAGGGACAGCCTGCGGGAAGGGTGGAGAGGTGGTGCCAGAGCCGGCTCTGCCCCCGTGCGTGGCTTCAGGGACAAAAATCCGCTGTTTTCCCGAGGAGCGGCACTGCCTGCTCTGAAATCCCCAGCGATTCTTGGGAGAGTGTTTAGAGTCTGTGATAAATCTGGCGGCTCTGTAACTTGCCGGAGGGATGGTGGGCAGCACCGTGATTAAAGCGCTCTGATTAACACACAAACCTTGTTTGTAATGAGTGGGATTGGGAGGGTGTGGAAATTCAGCTGGCGTGTAATGAGGTTACTCCAACAAATTACTCGGATATCAATTACTCCGCTAGGTAAATGTCACCTGCCTTCTCTTTGTTTGCGGTAAACTGGGATCCAATTAGTTTGATGTGGTTCTTGCTCGTGTCTGAACTGCCGAGGCAGGGCAGGACTGCAGCCGGGCTCTGCCCCAGCCGTGGGGCACCACCGGGGCCGAGGACACCCCCGTCCCTTGGGGACATCCCAGTCCCTTGGGGACGACTTCCCGGCCTCTCCTGGTACCACCTCTGAGCCGAGTCCCCCTCCGAAGTCCCCGGTCAGGCAGGTCTGTGCGGTCCCCGCGGCCGCCCCGACTGCAGGTGGATAAATTCCACTTTGCGGCAAAGAGGCTCCTTTCATTTCCCATCCTCCTGCCCGGGCTCTGCCAAACTGCGCCGGGAGGAGCGAGGGGAGGGAGCGAGGCAGCAGGAGCAGCTCCCGAGGCCGGGTTGGAAAGGGCAGCAGGAGGTGCCGGGGGCGCTGCCCCGGCTCCAGCCCTGGGGAAGGGCCCTGGGTGTCGGGAGTGCGAGGCGGACCGGGCCGGGGGTCCCGGGCAGCCCGGGATCGCCGTGATGCACCGGCCCGGGGCTCCTCTGCCAGCCCTTCCACAGAGCTCGTGAATATTGATGGCCCAACACAGGGGGGTTGGGGAGGGAGCAAAGGGAGCCGAAAGCGCCGCCAACCGTGGAGCACAGCCCGTCCCCAGTCCAGCGTCAGTGCCCGAAACCGCCCGGTGCCCGGGCTCGGGGAGGCTTGGGGGGGCTGGAGAGGTGTGAGCAGGGGGTGGGCACCGTCACTGGGGACACCTGGGGTCCTGCTCCGCTTTCCAGAGGAATAAATCAGCGTCGCCGTGTCCCTGTGGGGCTGTCCCGCCCCGCCGGGTGTTGGGGGGCAGGTTCCAGGTGCGGGGTGCCCGGGGTGCTGTCATTCCCAGCTTCCACAAGCGCTGACCCTGCAGCCCTGCTCGCCCCTCCCGGGCAGGTTTGTGGTCTGCTCCAGAGCTCTCCGTCCCTCCTGCCCTGGCTGCCCCCGGCCCGGGGGTGCCGCTGGTGCGGGGCTGCCCTGGGCTGCCCCGGAGCCTCGGCAGGATGAGCAATGCTCCAACGCGCCGCAGGCCATCGCTGACCTCATTTCAGCAGCTCTGTGGGGTTTGGCATCTGTTGCTGACACGGAGGCGAGTGGGGGTCTGGGGACTCCCCAAATGTGCTGCCCCGGTACCCCCAGTCCTGGGGAGCGCCGGGGGCACTGCGGGTGCTGGGGCAGCACAGGGTGGGCTCTGACCCCGCTGCACCACCCACTCCTCCCGTGTGCCCCCTCCTGTGCCCACTCTGCTCCACAAATGCTAATTAATCACCATAATTAGTTTGATGCTGCATCTATTTTTAATCAGCTTTGGAAGACAGAGTCTGCCTCTGCTCCGTGCACACCCACGGGCTGTCCCAGGGCGGAGCGGGGTTGCTGGGGGACCCTCCGGTGGGAGATGGGGTGTTACTCCCCTCTGTGCCCCCGGGAGGGGATCAGGACCCCTCATGGGACCCCCGGCCAGCGGAGGATCCGCCCAGAGCTCCTTGGTGGAGTCTGAGATCCCAGCCCCTCCATAATCCGCCGGGATGAATAGGAAGGACGGAGGCAGCAGCTGCCAAGGTGGCGTTTGACAGCAGCTGGGAAAATCGCAGGAGGAGGAGCCCGGGAAAAGGCTGTGAAAAGATTCTGAGAAGGCAGAACCGGGGACAGGCCCGTGTTCCTGCAGCTGGGGAGGGACGGGGTGTCCTGCTGCTGGGGGCTGCCCGAGTCAGCCTGGCTGGGGAAGCAGCCCCGTGGAGAGGCTGCGGGCTGTGAAAAGCAGCGTTTGCTCTGCAATGGCCGGTTCCGCGCGGCCCCGGCCGGTTCTGGTTGTGTTCTCCGGAGGGAGGGAGGGCTCGAGGAAGCCCCTCCCCGGCTGTGCTGGCCAGGATGCCCGGGCATGCCTCGGGGTCTAGGAACCGATGCTCTGCCAGCAAAGGCTCCCGAGTGGCATTTGAGGGCCGCTGTCGCAGCCCGTGACTCACGCCTGTGACCGGAACGGTCTGTCGCCCTTGACTCGGTGCCCGGGGAGGTGTCCAGCTGCCCGCGGTGCCCCGGCCGGGCCCTGGGCTGGGCCCTGGCAGGGCTTGGCCCCGCTCCCCCCGCCCTCTCACGCAGGGAATCCATCCCATCCTCATCCTCTCCGGGCCGGGAGGTTCCCAGCCCTGCCCGGCTGCGGTGTTCGGCCCCCGTCTTCCTGCCCTCCTCCTCCTCCCGTGCCAGCCTGAGGGTGGCTTCTGGGAGCCCCTCGGTGTCCCTGGGGAGCCTCGGGTGGTCTCTGGCAGCCGGGACCCTCCCCGTGGTGCCCAGAGCCGGCTGAGCCCCTCGGGCCTGGCTCGGGGAGCTCACTGGAGCTGCTGCCGAGCCCCAGGGCCGGGATCCCCCCCGGGGTGCTGCTGCTCCCGGCCCGCTCTGGGCTCCGTGCAGGGCAGGAGGGGATGTATAACCCCCCATCGGCTCCGTGCAGGGCAGGAGGGGATGTATAACCCCCCATCGGCTCCGTGCAGGGCAGGAGGGGATGTATAACCCCCCATCGGCTCCGTGCAGGGCAGGAGGGGATGTATAACCCCCCATCGGCTCCGTGCAGGGCAGGAGGGGATGTATAACCCCCCATCGGCTCCGTGCAGGGCAGGAGGGGATGTATAACCCCCCATCAGCTCCGTGCTGAGGAGGAGGGGATGTCCAAACCCCCCATCGGCTCCGTGCAGGGCAGGAGGGGATGTCCATCCCCCCATCGGCTCCGTGCAGGGCAGGAGGGGATGTCCATCCCCCCCCCATCGGCTCCGCTGGGAGCGCAGGCAGAGCGATTTCTGCAGCCACGTGCCCGACGTTGCTGTGGTTTCCCGGCCCAGCCGTGCCCGTGCGGGGAGCCGAGCCCCCCTCGCTGTCGGGGGCTCTCCCTCGTTCCCTGCCTCATGCATATTTCATCCGGGGCTCCTGGAGCTGTGGGCTCCCGCAGCCGCGCGGGCCCGGCGCGCCGTGACACATTCCCTGCTAATTAATCCAACAACGGCATTTATTAAGTGCCTCGCACGCCGCGGGCGCTGCGTGCTGATGATGCTCTGGGACGCTGGCGGTCCCAGTGCCGCAGGCAGCTCCGCTCGCAGGCGGCCCCGGGCGCTCCCGTGCACGCAGGGAGGGGGGAAAGGCCGTTCCAGGACACGCCGTCTCCTTTTTTCGCGGGTGTTTCACACAAACACAGCGTATTTCAGTTTTGCTCTCCCCATCACCTCCTGTCACCCCTGGGAGCCCCGGAGGAGCTGTCCCGAGCGCTGGGAGCAGAGGAGGCAGCAGGATGCAGAGAGCCCGGCCCCGCGGTTCCCTGCCGCGCCTCTGCAGAGGAGCCGGATCAGAGCTGTAAATCCCAGCTGCTCCTGCCCTGAAGGACTGGCCCTCGCCCCCGTCGGTATTTGTGAGCCATCTCCCGAGTCCTGGGGCCTGTCCTCACGCAGCCCAAGATCTCCATCTGCTCTAAAAGCTGCTGGATTTAGTGCTCTGGGGCTCTCCCTGATCCCAGCCTCGGGGCTGGCTGTCACCGCAGAGCTGGTGCCACCAAACGCGAGCAGCGGCTCCTGGTGCAGCGGAAGGTGTCAGGACGGTGTGAGATTGATGGGCCGGGCTGCTCCTCACCGCTGCCAGGATCCTCCCTCCCTCCCGCAGGAGCTGGCACCGCTGCGGGCCGTGCCCGGGGCTGCGGCAGGGACGGGGACAGGGACGGGGATGGCCCTGCCCGGGGCTGCTCTGCCTCTTCTCGCTGCCTGAGCTGAGTGCACCCATCAATGCCCGCAGGATTTGGGGGGGCCAAGAGCAGCCCGAGGGTCGCTCGCAGCCCCGGGAAGCCCGGCGGCGATGAGCAGGGTTGGTTACCCGCTGAGTGCAGGAGTTCCTGCGGCTTCCTCTGCCTCCCCCGCCCAGCCCCGGCCCTGCACGGCCTCGGGGTGCGGGACAGCCCCACTTCCACCGCAGCACCGTTCCAGGTAGCCCAGGAAAAGCCAACCCCGCCTGTTTGGGTGGTTCTGTTACTGCAGCTCAGATGGCAGGGCAGCGCAGCCTCTGCCTGGGGCTGTGGGACCGTTCCCTCTCCCGCAGCAGCGGGTGGGCGCTGGGATCCCACCTGGGCACGGGAGGGCCGAGGGTGCTGTGGCAGCGCCCCGGGGCCAAGGCCCTGCTCGGGGCTGGGGGCTGAGAGCGAGGCAGGAGCTGCCACCCTCCCCTGGGTATAAATAGCATCCCCCAGCGAGGATTTGGCTGCTCCCAGTGCCACGGAGCCCACCAGCCCGTCCGTCCTTGGAGCAGCTGCCTTTTGGGGGCGGGGGGGCGGCGCCAGCGAGGGCCGAGCTGCTCCGGGGGCTGGGGAGCAGAGGTGCCCGGGAGGGGCGTGCGGGGGGCTCTGCAGTTCTGCAGCCTTGGTGAGCCTGGGAGAGCTGCTCTGAATCCCTTCTGCGCTTGGGGGGATCTGGGGAACGGGAGCAGGGGAGCTCGTGGTGGCACCGTCCTCCTCAGCACCCCCTCAGTGCCCGCTGTGCCCCCTGTGCCCGTGTCGCTGCCACCCTGCCTTGTCCCCTCAGCCACGGCTGTCCCCTGCCTCCTCTCTGACTGTGGGTGTGGACGGGTGGCACATCGCATCGGCTGTCCCCGTGGGCTCAGCGAAGTGCCCTGAAACAGCTCTGATGTCTCACCTTTCCCCTTTGTCTCACCTTTCCTCTTGCCCCCAGCAGATTCCTGGTGCCGATTGTCCCCTCCCCACGGTGCCCAGCGCTTGTCTCTCTGCTGCTGTCTGGGGCTTTCGGTGTGAAAGCCCCGGCTGGTTCCCAGCCCTGCAGCTCGGCTCGGAGCATCTCCCTTCCCCTGTGTTCCAATGGTTGTCCCGGGAAGGACGTGGAGCCGCCCCAGGAGCGAGCGCTGCGCTCTGGAGAGGAAGAGCCTGGATGGGGCTGGCAGGGGCTGGGTGAAGGACGGGACCCCGGGCTGGCTGCGGGTAGCCGGAGGGGTGGGAGGTGGCAGGTGACCCGCCAGGGACACCTTTCCCAGAGGCTGCGGTGGCTGGGGAAGTTCTTGGGAAGATGCAGCACAAGTGGCTGCGGGACCCTCAGTGACCTCCCCGTGGCCATTGCCCTGACTGTCCCTGTGGTCATTGCTGTGACCCTGTGGCCACTGCTGTGACCTCCCCATGGCCACTGCTGTGACCTCCCCATGGCCACCCCAGCCCCCGGGAGCCGAGGGTCGCTGTCCCCAGCCGTGGCAGCAGCGAGGGCCCTGCTGAGCTCCCCCAGCTGCGTCCCTCGGGGCTGTCCCCGTGTCCCTGCTGCTGTCCCCGTGTCCTGCCGTGCCCGAGGCAGAGCCCCGGGCTGGATCCACTCCACTCCCGTCCCCAGCTGCAGCGGGATGGGGGCGATTCGGGGGGGCTGTGTGGGAGATCGCTTGGGGCCGGCTACAAGGAACAAATGATGATTTTCCTCCCTGTACCTTTGATGTGATTCCTGTGGGCCAGGGGAGGCTGCAGCACTCGGGGACAGTGCTGGGGATGCTGCGCTGGCCTGTCCCCGTCTGTGGCACACGGGTGGCCTCCAGCCACAGCTCAGATTCCCCCGGGAGCGCTGCCTTCCAGGAACTGCGGCTGGAGCCCAGCCCGGCTCCCGCGGGAGCGGAGGCAGCCGGCCCGGGGTTTGTCACGGTGCCCGCACCGGGAGCAGCTCCTGCAGAGCCCCGGGGTGCCACTGTCCCTGCACCAGCCTGGCAGGACCCAGAGGGAGCTTCCAGACAGTGGCTTGAGGAAAAAATACATCAGTTAGTGTGGCGTGTTACATAAAGCAGAGAAAGACGTGATTTGAGGGTACGGGAGAAGGAGACAGCCTGGCACAGAGGCTCAGGGAGTGCCTGAGCCAGCTCCGAGAGGAACTGGGCAGAAATTTCTGCTTCATGCAGGCACAAAACCTTCCTGTGGAAAAAGACAAGCTGCTGAGCACTGGCTGCTCAGGGAACAGACACATGTGAGACAAGCCGGTGTCTTTCTTCACGCTTTATTGTGTAAAAATAAAGTCAACAATTCATGTAATCCCAGCAATAAAATGGAAAAAGCATGAGAATCCGTAGAAACAGTGCATTGTCAGAACTGCCGATGCGGGCCGGATGCACGGGGTGTCAGAACCCCTTCAAATCCCAAAGGAGACAGAGCCAGGAGTAGGAAAAATGTACAGCTTTGGTTAGCAAAATAATGACAAATTAAGATACATCGATTCTCTCCCCTACTGTACACTATGTACACTGCGTTGACATCACACCCTTTCGTGGTTTTTTTGGCAAATCCAACGCACCTGGGGCTGGAGGTTAAACCCGTGCCGTGGTCTCGCTGTTCTCAGCAGGTTGTGCCTGTGCTCGCCGATGTGAACGGGGGCTTGGGAGGAACTGAAATTAACTCTCGATGGTTCGGGGCTTTTTTCTTGCACCAAGAGCACGGCTGAGGATCCGCTGCCCTGAGCCGTGCGCGGGGTCTCTCTCCGGGGGTGCTGCTGCCTGCGCCGGCCCCGCGGAGCGGCCGAGGCGGGGCGGGCTCCGTGCCCCGAGCTCCGAGCTCCGTGCCCCGGCCGGGGCAGCTCCCGGCCCCGCGCCGACCCCTCCGCTCCGCCCGTCTCTTTGCCGCATCTTTGGAGTTGGTCGTGAGGCTCTGGAGCCCCGGGTGAATTCTCTGCCTCATCCTCCGCTGCCGCCCAGGGCTGCCCTGGGGGGGCAGGAGGGGGGCTGGGGAGTGATTTCTGCAATCTATAGTACAAACCAGGAGTTTAGAAAAGGAAACCATACAAAATGCATCTGTTATCTCAAAATACGCTTCTTTATCTCTTTTTATCCTGCAGAATCTCAAAGCACTTTTTTTTTTCTCAGGGAGCGCTGATAATTCTATATATATTTTTTTATCTTCATAAAAATACCCTTTTTTTATTGGTAATAAACTTCCCTTTACAGTAAGAGAAACAAGAGAGTGTATTATCAAAAGCAGAAAGGCTTCAGACCTGTCAGTGGGAGCTGGACTGGAGGGGACGGTAAAGGCTATTTGTCACCAGCTACGGCGCGTAGGAGCCTCGGGGGCTGCAGGCGGCGGGGCCGGGGGTACCTGAGTGCGGCAGGTCGGGGAGCGGGGCCGGGGGGTCCCGCCGGGGGTCCCGCCCCGGTGCCCGCCGCAGCCCGGGGCTATGGCTGTGGTGCTCGGCGGCAGCGCCGGCCGGGGATGGGCGCGGGGCTCCGGGGAAAGGGGGCGGCTCCTCCCGGGGCTGCAGCGGAGGGGTCGCCTCTCCTCGGGGTCCCAGCCGCTGTCGCAAGCCCGGGTTGGAGCGCAGCTGGGGGAGTGGGGGATGTTACAGCTCTCCCCCAGCTCTGGGAGCAGCAGCCTCCGGGGGGCTCAGGCTGGACAGAGAGGAGCCCCGAGGGGGCTCCGGGCCGGGTCCCGCAGCCTTTTCAGGCGCCGGTGCCCAAGGAAAGCGGCGGCGAAGCGGGGGCCGGGCCGGGGGGCGGCGGGGGGGGCAGCCGCGCCAGGCCAAGGCACGCAGGCGTTGAAGGACGTTGGCAAGACAGAGACCGGAGGGTCGTGGGGCTCCGGGGGCGGGCGTCCCGCTGCCGGGGCATCCCTGCTCCCGGGACAAGTCGGGTGGCTTCGTTCTCGGTCGTTTTTGCGCAAAACAAGGAGGAAAAAAAAATAAATAAAAGAACCCGCTGAGGAGGTTTCTCTCGCGTGTCCGTGGCCCTAGTTGAGCTGGCGACAGGCCTCGAAAGTCCACTTGGTGGCCCCGCCGTAGATGTCGATGTTGGCCTCGGCCCAGGCGATGACGTTGCCCGCCAGTGCCTTGGAGCTGCAGGTGGCCAGGCCGTACACCTCCCCCGGGCTCAGCTTGCGGTCCCACACGTTGAAGTGGGCCAGCTCCCCCACGAAAGCCTGCGTGGCGTCGAAGCCGCCGCCCAGCGTGTCCTGCGGAGGAGCCGCGCTCAGCGGGGCACCGGCACCGGGCGGCGCCGTCCGTCCCCCCGGGGGCACCGCCGAGCGCGGACCCCGCGGCTGCCCCCGGCCCTTACCTGCTCCTGGCCCAGGACCAGCACGCCCTGGGGCTTGATGGGGTGGTAGGGGGCCAGGTTCTCGCCGTTGCCCGTCTGCGTGCCGTCCTGGTAGGCTTCCCACACGCCATCCCGCGTGGTCCAGGTGACGCAGATATGGTGCCACTTGCCGTCGTTGATGGCGAAGGGCAGCTTGGCCACCTGCGGGCAGCGGGTCGGGGTGGTGCACACGGGGGTCCCCCCACGCTGCCCCCCCAGCCCAGCACCCTCCCCGCGGCCCGGGGCCGTACCTTGTCGTTGATGAGGATCTCCATGGGGTTGTTGCCCCACTCGATGAGCACCAGCTCGTTGGCCTGCCCGGGCACGGCGTAGGAGAAGGGGGTGCCCATGCCGGGGGAGGCGCTGGATTTGATCCACATGCAGATGCTGAAGGCGTACATCTCGGGCAGGCTCTTCTTCACCTTGGCGTACATGTAGTTGGTGCGCAGGGGGAAGGTGAGCTGGAACCTGTCCGGGGGCCGGTTGTCCTTCTGGCCTGCGGGAGCGCGGGGGCGGTGGGCTCTTGCCGGGCCCCCTTTCTGCCCCTTTGGGGGTTCCCCCCCTCCCCACCCCGTTATGTAACGGGCCTTGAGATGGCAGCGAGGAGCAAATCCCTCCGGCGCCGCGCGGCTCCTTAATCCCCGGGGCGGGCAGCGCCCGGAGCATCCCCGGTGCGGAGCTCGCGGGCACCGGCCGCCTCAGGAGACACCGAGCGAGGGTTTGGGTAGGGAGGGACCTTAACGATCAGCCAGTCCCGACCCTCGCGACGGGGAAAGCGAAGCTGGGGGAGAGGGACCGCTCCCGGGGAGGGCAACGGGACGGGCTCGGCAGATCCGCCCGCAGGAGCGGCTCCGCATCGTGCGGCAGCGCCCGGTCCCCGGCGGCGGGGGAGCTCCGGGAGCTGGCCCGGGGGTCCCGCGGGCGGGCGAGCGGGGGTGGGCAGCGCCCGGTACCTTTCTCCAGGTCGCTGATACGCTGGTGCAGCGAGGTGAGGGTGCTCTCGATCTTGCCGCGCTCCTCGGACTCGTTGCGGGGGCTGAGCTTGCCCTCCTCCAGGCTGTTCACCCGCGACAGCACCTGCTTCTCCAGGTCATCGATCTTGTTCTGCAGGATGTCCTTCAGGTTGTTGGTCTGGCTGGAGGAGTTCATCCTGCTGAACTGCTGCAAAGGGCGAGCAGAGGAGCGGGCCGTTACCACCGGGAGGCGGCTCCCGGTGCCCGGCTCCGCGGGCTGCCCGCTGCCCGGCTCCGCGCTCCCCGCGCCGGGATGCGCGGGGGCCCCGGCTCCCCGCGTCTCCCGGTGCCGGGCCGTGCGGCTCCCCGGCTCTCCTCGCGTACCTCCAGGTTCTCCAGCCGCGTTTTCAGGGACTGCAGCGTCTGCCCCAGCTGGCTGAGGGTCTCGGCGGCGGCCGGCCGCGACAGGTCGCCCATGGTGTTCTTGGAAAAGCCCTTCCTGCCCTTTCCCTCGCCGGGCAGCTCCAGCACGCTCTGGCTCTCGCAGCGGCCCAGCTTGGCGGTGAGCTCGCGGATCGTCTCCTTCTGGTTCATGATGGTCTCCTTCTGCTGGAGCACCGTCTCCCGCAGCTGCAGCACGGTGCCCTTCAGCTCCTCGGCCGAGCCGGTGCCCAGCGCCGAGGCCGCGCACACGTCCCCGTCCAGCGGCACCGAGGTGCAGATGAAGCGCGTCTGCCCCAGGCCCTGCCCGAGCGCCGGCCCCAGCGCCGGCCCCAGCAGCAGCAGCAGCGGCAGGAGGCGGCGGCTGCCGGGCGGCCCCGCGGCCATGGCTCCGCTCGGCTCCGCTCGCTCCGGGCCGGCTCCGGCTCCGCTGCGGCGCCGCCGCTTTTATCGCGGCCGGGCGGGGCCGCGCGGGGCGTCACGGAGCGCGGAATCCCGGCCCGCGGCGGGGGGGCCCCGCGTGGGAGCGCGGCGTGAGAGAGTGCGAGAGCGTGCGGGGCTGAGTCTGTGAGCGTGAGAGCGCGCCCGTGTGTCCGCCTGTGGCCCTGTGTCCGTGTGTCCGCCTGTGGCCGTGTGTCCGTGTGTCCGCCTGTGTCCGCCTGTGCCCGTGTGTCCGACTGTGTCCGTGTGTCCGCCTGTGGCCGTGTGTCCGCCTGTGTCCGTGTGTCCGTGGGCGGGAGCGCGCGTGGGCGGCGCGTGGGTAGAGGAGACGGTGCAGGAGAGGCTGCGGGGATGTGCGGGGGATGAGCGTGCGGGGTGTGCGTGTGCATGTGTGTGCAGGCTGTGGTGCACACGCGGCTGGGTGCGGGCTCTGCACGCCCCGGTGCGAGCGGAGTGTGTGTGGTTGCCGGTGCGGGGCCGTGGCTGCCCCGTGGGTGCCCCCCGGGTGTCCGTGCCGGGCTGTGGGTGCCCGGGTGCGGTGCGGGAGCAGCGGCCGGGGCAGCCCCGGGGATCGGTGCCGCGTGGAGCAGGGGAAGCCCCGAGGGTCCGCGGGAGAACAAGGATGAGCTGCGGGGCTGCCGGCCCCGGGGGGAGCCCCTGGAGCACGGACAGGCCCCAGTCACTCCAGGGACAGCTGCTCCCAGTGGTGCCGGTGCCCAGCCCCACTCTGCGTGCAGGGGAGCAGTTTCTTTGCTTCTTTATTAATCAGAGAAAGAACCTTGCAGGTAATGTCTGGATCTGTCCTTGGTGGGAATAGCTCGTGGCTGTTGGAGCTGTCACTTCTCTCATCTTCAGCACTTCAGCCGAGGCCAATTCTCATTCAGCCAGCAGTGTCCCCTGCCCTTGTTCCCCACGTCCTTGGCCAGGACACTGGAGCACAAACGGAGCTGTCCCAGCTCCCTGAGCCTCTCCTGCCTGTTGGTTTATCCTTGTCTTCTCCTGGGATATTGTGTTGTGGTGGGAAACTCCTGCTGGAGAGCAGCCTGCGGGGGTGGTGGGGGACCGTGGCCCCCTCAGCTCGGCACTGCAGCAGCACATATGGCTGGAGTATTTGCATAATGCCAAGTTATCCTGTGAAATATGAAGTAATTAATTTTGATTAGTGAAGTGGGTCAATGAAATACAAAGGTTTTCAGTCCAGGGATTTGCAGAATATAAACCACAAGGGCTCCATGGTCCTTTCCCCTTTGATGTGCCTGGAGCAGGCCTGAGGAGCCCTGGCTGGGGCTGGAGCTCCCTGAGCTGCTCTGTGCTACCTGGGACTGGTTTGATGCCCCTCCTGGAGCAGGTCTTTATGCAGCCCCGGGAGGTTTGTGACACACTGACATGGCAGGGAGTGTTTCCTCCTCAAAGGCAGCTCAGCTGCCCTTGGGAGCCTCTTTCCCCTCCAGCCCTGGGGTGGTGCAGTACAAGCAGCATTTCATGGCCAAGCCCAGGCCCTGGGGCTCTCAGCAGGAGCAGCTGGCAGCCTGGCAAACCTCTGACATTCTGCTGCCCAGCTATGCCAGCCCGGGGGACCCAGGGCAGTGCTGACCAGAGTGGCTGAGAGGTCAGGAGCTGTGCCAGGGTGCTCAGCACCTCTGGACACCTTCATGGGCATCCTGTAGTGCTCTCATCAGCGTCCATCCAACCTGTCCTAGTGCTCATGAGACCTGGGTGTCCTTTGAACCTTCCTGAGGCTCCTGGGTCTCACTGCTGGTCCTGCCTGTGCAGCTCAGAGCCACCTGTGGTGCTGCTCACCTGCAGAACTGCCCACACCTCTGGCACTGCTCCCCTCTGGGGTATTGTGCTTTCCTGCAGGAAATTTGGGGGGGAAATCTGCATTTCCAGCAGGCTCTTCCTTCTGGCTCTATCGCCCTGGTTACTGTCCCTGCTGCTGGCTCTGTGCTGAGCAGGGCTCAGTGCAGCAGGAGCAGGGAGGGAGGGAGATGAGGAGGGGACAGACCCCATGGGGTTTGCTGGGCAGAGCAGTCTCCCTTCTGTGCTGGTTGGTTTGGGGTTTTTAGGTGAAAGAAAAGCTGACAAGACTGCAGGTCTGATCCTGCCACAGGCAGGAGCACCACCCAAAAATGATGTTACTGCAGGCAATAGAATGACACCAGTGTAAAGCAGTGTGAGAGGCAGCAGAGCCAGGTCCCAGTCCTGCTCACATCTGCACAGCCTGACAGAGCTGAGCGTGTCACTGAACCAATTTCCCTCGCAATCTTTTGTCATCCAGAGCACATGATGCGGAGAGGAGCCCAAGGTGACAAATGCAATAAAATAAACACTCGGATGCTATGGTGATGGAGACCAGGAAATGCCTGGATGGGAAAAAACAACAAAGCTGTGCTACAAGAGATAAGCAAAATAACCCCTGTGGCTCCTAATGCAAAGAAAGGACCGGAAAACATGATCAGGATTTGAGCTTTCCCAGAATCACTGAATCATGCAGTAGGATCTGTTATTGCTTCTGTAGATTTAGGAGCTGTGTGGCTGTAATGGAGTAATGGAGCCCCTGTTTTTAACTCTTCCCTTGCTGCTTCCCAAGCGCTCGGCAGCAGCTGATTTATGGCTCTGTAGCTGGAAAGAGCTGAGCACAGCTCCCAAGGACCCTCACAGATGATTTAGCCCTGAACAGGAGCCAGCAGGCACATTTGTGCTGGGATGGACAGGATGGTTTTGGACAGCCCAGGGTGCTCCCAGCCCCGTGGCCTCTGCCCATGCAGGGGTGAGGGGTGTCAGCCTCTGTCTGCTCCACACCAACCTCTGTGAGGGAGCAGCACAATCCCCAGTGCAGAGAGGACAGGTTTTTAAAGTGGACAAATCTCTCTAATCCCAGGAGCTGGAGCCCCTGGGAGCAGGCAGTGGAAGCTTTCTCTCCTGCTTGTGCAGCCTGCTGTACATAAACCATCTCCTGTGGGGTGATGCTGATTCCGCATTGAAGTCTCCTCTGCGGAGTGGGAACGATGAGATCCATTATGGGATGGAGGCAGCTTGACATGGGAAACAGCAATGGCTACACTTCCAGGAGCTCAGCTTCTTTGTCTGGCCATGGAGCTGCTGGTTGTGCCCCTGTTGTCACTGAGGCTCCTGTGGGACTGTCCCCTGCAGCCACATCCCATCCCCACATTCCCATCCCCACATTCCCATCCCCACATTCCCATCCCCACATTCCCATCCCCACATCCCCATCCCCACATTCCCATCCCCACACCCCCATCCCTGCATCCCCATCCCCACACCCCCATCCCCACACCCCCATCCCTGCATCCCCAGCCCCACATCCCCATGCCCAGCAGGACAGGGCAGACACTGCCACGTTGTTTTGTCTTTTTTTTTTTGAATAGAAGTACTTGTTTTTGAGGAAACTGCAGCAAAGACAGGGTCTCTGGTCACAGCACCACTGCCTGTGCAGAGCCCAGATGTGGGGGGGGGGGCAAGATCACCTCCAAAGCCTTTTCCTTCTGCAGCTGGACCAGGGAAGCAGTCCCCAGCTGCTCTGTGGTTCTGTTGAGAATGCTGTATATGCAAAATGGGGGTTTTGGTGCCTTCTAAAGGGTGCAGCTGTCTAGAGCAGCTCAGGCACGGGGTACAGGCAGGGCACACTCCGTGTGTGAGATGGAGGGTTCCCTTCTGTGACAGACACACTCTGGACAGGAGTTGGGAATTTTGCTGCATTTTGCTGCAGTCTTTCTTTGCAGATCTCTCCCTCTCTCTCTCTCCCTCTCTCACACATTCCCTCTCTTCCCTTTTTCCCTTCCCTTGCTTTCATTGCTCCCATCTCACAAGCCAGTCTTCTCCTAAATTGCCTGACATTTACACTCAGTGAGGCTCGGGAGTGTGGTCTCTGTACCACTAGGTCTCTGTGATGCTATAGGGACACAGATCCTTTCATTACAAATAATTAATTTAGCTCTATATTGCATAACATCCTAAAAAGCTTTCTAGGGCAGTCTCATGCTAGCTGGATGCACAGTTCCTATCAATATTACATTACATTTGGGTACAACAGTTATGAAGTTTCATTAAAAATTTAATCTGTGGTTTAAAACTGCAGCATCCCCCTAAAAGTGTGGCAGAGAAGCCATTCCGGGTGCTGGAGGACCGAGCTGGCAGTGGCCAAAATTGCAGGCAGAGCTGCAGAGGGGCCCGGGGTGGGTGTGATGCTCCCAGCACAGGAACACAGGGCTGGGCTGGAGCAGGGGGAGCTGGGCCGGGTCCCGCTGCATTCCTGCCCCCCTTTTGGGACAGGGACTGAAGCTTTAAGCCGTGCCCAGAGGGCTGAGCCCATCCTCGCTGTGCCCACCTGGGCTGGCTTTTGGGCGAGGAGGGCAGGGAAGGAGCAGGGTGGGTGAAGGAGCCCGGGGAGCAGGACGCTGCTGTGCCCCTGGCACACGTCCCTGTCACCCTCTCGGCTGGGAAGGGAGCGGGGCCGTGCCGGGTTTGGGTGATGAGCTCTGCGGTGACGCCTCGGCAGCGGAGCTGAACGGAGCAGCTCCCCACAGCCCGCGTCCGCCTCGGCATTGATTTGTGCGGGAATTCCCCCGTCTGCACACATGCACGTCACAGGAGCCGCCAGCTTTTCCTCCCAGCCCATCGCTCCGGTCGTTTTTCAGCGCTGTCTGGATTTCCCCGCAGTGAGAGAGGCGAGGTGCCCGCGGTGGGATGGATGCCAGCCCAGTGCTCCCAGTGCTCCCAGTGCTGCCCGGCTGGGCTCTGGGACCGGCCCTGCTGCCCGGCTCTGCCCAGGGTTGCTCTGGGGTGGCACAGGGCTCTGCCCAGGGCTGCTCTGGGGTGGCACAGGGCTCTGGGACCGGCTCTGCTCTGGGGTGGCACAGGGCTCTGCCCAGGGCTGCTCTGGGGTGGCACAGGGCTCTGGGACCGGCTCTGCTCTGGGGTGGCACAGGGCTCTGCCCAGGGTTGCTCTGGGGTGGCACAGGGCTCTGCCCAGGGTTGCTCTGGGGTGGCACAGGGCTCTGCCCAGGGTTGCTCTGGGGTGGCACAGGGCTCTGCCCAGGGTTGCTCTGGGGTGGCACAGGGCTCTGCCCAGGGCTGCTCTGGGGTGGCACAGGGCTCGGCTCCGCGCAGCACCACCAGTGACAAACGGTGCCTCCGTGGGTTACACACCCCACGCTTGTCGTTTCTCCCCCGGGGCAATTTGCAGCCCGGATGGGGGCTTGCAGAAGTCAGCACGGTTCTGGTGTTTGCTGTAGGGCTGCAGAGATCACTTCCCCTCCCCCAGTGAGGATAATAATGGGGAGTGGGTTCCTAAATCCCTTAAGCTTCTTTGATAGCTTCAATATTTATCTGTAATCCTTCTGGTGCTTCTGAACAGACACAGCTCTGTGTCCCTGTTGCTCTGGAGCTTCTTCCCACCTTGCAGTGTTCCCTTTTCGTGGGAGAAGAGGCAGGGCAGGATGAGAAGGAAACATCAAAAGCTGGTGACTCTGCTGTGCCCTAGTTTTTTCCATGATTATTTATTATTTTGCAGTCTCTTGCTCCCTTTCTCCCACTCCCTCTGTTGTGTTCTGTTACTGTGCTGTGCTGGGGTGACCCGAGCTGCACACTGGGTGCCTCCAGAGCTCTGTCCTCAGCTGAGGGGGAGAGAAAATAGAGCAAAAGGCTCATGGGGCAGGATGAGGGCAGGGAGAAACCCCTCAGCAATCACCACCATGGGCAAGCATGGACTTGGGGAAATTAGTTACCAATGAAATCAGAGTAGGATAAAGAGAAATAAAAACTAAATTGGATGGATGGATGGATGGATGGATGGATGGATGGATGGATGGATGGATGATGGATGGATGGATGGATGGATGGATGGATGGATGGATGGGGGATGGATGGATGGATGGATGGATGGAGGGATGGATGAGGGATGGATGGATGGATGGATGGATGGATGGATGGATGGATGGATGAGGGATGGATGGATGAGGGATGGATGGATGGATGGATGGAGGGATGGATGAGGGATGGATGGATGGATGGGGGATGATGGATGGATGATGGATGGATGGATGGATGGAGGGATGGATGGGGGATGGATGGATGGATGGATGGATGGATGGATGGATGGATGATGGATGGATGGATGGATGGATGGATGGATGGATGGATGGATGGATGGACAAATGGATGGATGGATGGATGAGGGATGGATGGATGGGGGATGATGGATGGATGGATGGGGGATGGATGGATGGATGGATGGGGATGGATGATGGATGAATGGATGGATGATGGATGGATGGATGGACAGATGGATGGATGGATGGATGGATGGACAGATGGATGGATGGATGGATGGATGAGGGATGGATGGATGGATGGATGGATGGATGGACAGATGGATGGATGGATGGATGGATGAGGGATGGATGGATGGATGGATGGAATCCATGAATGGAGGGATGGACGGATGGATGGATGGATGGATGTGTGGTTAGATGGATGGATCTGTGGCAGGACAAGCCTGGAAGGAGTTCTGGGTGCAGATGGGGCACATGGATCCCAGCCGGGGTTGGACAGGTGGGAGTGCAAGCACAGGGACAGGAACAGGGACAGGGACAAGGAGCTGAGCTGGCTCTGCTCCCAAACAGGGAGCAGCAGGAGCAGGGACAGGGAGGTTTGGAGGGACAGAGCTGCCCAGAGCTCAGATCCTGGGTGCTGGGTGGGTGATCTGATGTGCCAGAATCAGTTCATGTTGCAGGGTTTGGGGTTAAAACACAGTTTTTAAAGCCAGGATGGAGAAAACCACTCCAAGGCAACAAGGTTTCCCTGAGCTTGCTGCTGTTAGGGCTGACCCCGAGCTTGAGGGCAGCTTTTAGTGGGGAAAGGGCTCTGAGGATGCTGCAAGTCTCTGCAGAGAGGCTGAATTAGGGCTGGGAGCATCGATTCCTGTACAAGGTTGAGGCTCCAGCAGCTGCAGAGAGACTGAGGGTGACTGGAAAGGCCCAGGAGCTGCTTCCAGGCTCTGAGAGAAGCTGGAGACGCTTTGGCTGCTGTGCAGCTGGCACTTCCTGAGCTGGGGATGCAGAGGATGGCAGAGGCCCAGCCAGCTCTGCCCCCTGGGATGGCAGTGGCAGCCTCAGCACGGCTCTCCATGGTCTGGCAGACTCTGGGCTCCTGCACACCTGGCAGGAGCAATTTGGTTCGTGGTTTTTCACACTGGAATTGGGGCTCCATCCCTGCTCCTGGGGGCTGGCACTGTCCAGCTGTGCAGTGGTGATGTTGTCAGGGGTGCTCTGGGGGGAATTGCTTCATGCTGTGCCTTCTTAGGGCTCTTTGGCTTGGGAAGTGCAAAATAAAGGAGTCGTGGATCCAGAAGCTGCTGGCTCTGCTGCAGTGTTTTCAGGGACAGGAACCCCTGGCTGGGGCTGGGGAAGTGGAGTGCACCTGTGGTCTGTGCCACAGCCTCCCTGTTCCATCAGCAGGGGAGTGGGGAGTTCTCAGCCTGCTGGAAATCCACATTTTAGATTTATACAGCCTGCAAAACCTTTACTTCCCTGTGGGGTGGATCCTCCCCGGGGTGAGTGACAGAAGTTTGTGTGGATGTTCATCCCAGTGCCATTAACTGGAACCAGGCTGCTCGTTCACCCTGTGCCTTACAAAGCCACAGGATTTCAGCAAACCCGTGAGCCATGGAACCCACCAGGACTCAGGAAATGGATGTGACCAGGGTGTCACTCTGCATCAGGAGTCTGGGACTGAAATATCCTGGGCATGAGGAAAAGGTTTCAGCTGATGTATTCCATGGGAATGGTCTATTCATGCTGATTCCACAGGGAACTGCATTTCCCAAATGCAGGAAGAGATTTTTGGGTTCCTCTGTCCAAGCCAGCCTCGCTGGTTAACCCTCCACAGGGGAGCCAGGCTGATTTCTCCATTCTGGAACTCTTTTGGTGGGATCCCAATCTCTTGGTGGTTGCCCCTCTTATCACAGATCACCAAACCAAACCAGTTCTGGTTCTGGTTCTGATTCCAAAGCAACCTCTCCATCTTTGGGCTGGCGTTTCCAAAGGCAGCTCCATGAAACAGCTCCCAGATTCCCAAACCCAGGTGAAGACAGGATGAGAAATCCCTGTAAAACACTGAATTATTTCTTATTAGCCAAAGGGAAATATCAGGTCCTGCAGCAAAAAGAAGCCAGGGCTTTCGGGCTGAAGGCTTTGGCCAGGCCCGGGAGGAGCCAGCGGATCTCCCCTGCTCAGTCAGAGCCGATACCGATCTGCAGCAGACACGGTGTTAAAGGAAACATTTCTGCACTTATAATGAGAAAACCAGAGAATATCTGCCGAGGTGACATCGACCACGTGCTGTTAAACACACTCAGCCCGATCACCCCGCAAATTGCCCGGCCCGAGGAGACAAAGGCAGATAACGATAAGGGATGAGCGGCTCGGAGATGGATGACGGGGCTGGAGAACTCTATTAACAGCTCCTCCAAACCTCGGATCTATCGCCTCCCCGACGTATCGAGTGCAGCCTCGCTCGGCCTTCATGAGGAAGACAGCTCCATTAGGCAGCCGATTGCTGTCAGTGTGCGGAGGGGTCATTTGAGTCTCCCCTGCGCCGCCGGGAACACAGAAATCTTTACATCCGCGCTGAACTGAAGTCGCCTTTGGGGTCAAACGCGGCGCCTGCTTCACGGTCTAAATGACTTCCAGCTTGCGTACTACCTGCAATCCGGGGATGTCAAATGCTCTCATTAACTAAACTCCTCAGCCTCTGATTCATCCGGAAACTCGCCCTGTTGTAGCTCAGGGGAGGCAAAGCCAGCAGATAAAACTCCCAAATTTTCTGCTTCCAAAAGCTGCATCACCTTTCCTTTCTCCCCCTCTTTTCTTCCTTGGTCAAAAATTTCCCCTGATGCCATAAGGTTTCTTCCATTGAAAGAGCAAGGGGAGATTTCTGACCTAGTATTTACTCTGGCCTTTTCCGCGTGAGAAGAGGACATGAATCCCTGTCCCATTCCCAACGGGTGCTGCTGACTAAGACACCACTTTACACCCTTTTCATATTTCTGAGGCAGTTTGTCTGTGCTCAGAAGAGCACATCCCATCACACCAGGGGCTGGGGCACCGCAGAACACCTGGTGTGGGAAGAGGCTCGGGGGGCACCTCCTCACTCCCTAAAACCCCCTGGCAGGGAGGGGGGTCGGGCTCTGCTCCCAGGGAACAACAGGACAAGAGGGGATGGCCTCAGGCTGTGCCAGGGGAGCCTCAGCTTGGATTCTGGGGAAAATTTCTTACTCCAAAGGGGTTGTCCAGCCCTGTCACAGCTGCCCAGGGTGGAGTCCCCGTCCCTGGGGGGATTTAAAGGCACCTGGGGACATGGTCAGTGCTGAGGAATGGCTGGACTTGATGGTCTCTGAGGGTTTTTCCAACCCAGGAGATTCTGTGGTTCTGGCTGGGCAGGGAAAGCCTCAGTTTCCCACCCCTGCCCCGGTGACTGTGCTTGGAAAGCTGGAGCTGCAGCAGGAGCTGCTGCCCTGCTTTGGGAGCACCTGTGGGGGCAGGTACAGCACCAACCCCCCCTGGCAGCTTTGGGTGCACCTGTGGGGGCAGGTACAGCACCAACCCCCCTGGCAGCTCCGGGGGCACCTGTGGGGGCAGGTACAGCACCAACCCCCCTGGCAGCTTTGGGTGCACCTGTGGGGGCAGGTACAGCACCAACCCCCCTGGCAGCTCCGGGGGCACCTGTGGGGGCAAGAACAGCACCAAAACCCCCTGGCATGTTTGGGGGCACCTGTGGGGGCAGGTACAGCACCAACCCCCCCTGGCAGCTCCGGGGGCACCTGTGGGGGCAGGTACAGCACCAACCCCCCTGGCAGCTTTGGGTGCACCTGTGGGGCAGGTACAGCACCAAACCCCCCGACAGCTCCGGGGACACCTGTGGGGGCAGGTACAGCACCAAGCCCCCCTGGCAGCTCCGGGGGCACCTGTGGGGGCAGGTACAGCACCAAGCCCCCCTGGCAGGTTCAGGGGCACCTGTGGGGGCAGGTACAGCACCAACCCGCCTGGCAGCTCCGGGGGCACCGGTGCCTGTGTGAGGACACGATTCCGCCCCTGCAGCGAGCAGGCAGCGCCGGGAAGAGCCGGAGCAGCTCTGTCTGGCAGGGGAGGTCACCGGGAGGCTTCCGAGCCGGGAGGGGATGTGTGAATCACGTTTGGATGGGATCGGCTCTGGCACGGAGCGGCGCCCGCCCCCTTCCCGCCTGCCTCCCCAGCCCCAGCCCCGCTCCCATCTGCGGGAAGCAGGGAAGGCGGTCTGGGCTGCACATGCATCAGTGATGCCGCTGAAATCAGACTCGGCTCACAATAGATCTTCCTCCTAATCAATATTTTACCGACTGTCTTCGGGCTGCAAAGCTGCGCCCACTGAAATGTCGGAACAAACGTCGTTGTTGGCCCCTAAATGGCCCAAAATGCCCCCAAAGCAGCCCCGGCCGGGGAGGGGCTGCCCTGGGAAGGAAGGTGGCCACCTGCGCACAAACACCTGCCCGCAGAGCCCCGGGGAAGGTGGCCTGGTGGCCTTTTGGCTCTGAGAAGGGAACTTTGCACCCAGCTGACTCACTCAGTGACCTGTGAGGTTGAGTAATGAAATGGAAAGATAGGATCTCTGGTGATATTTATGAGCAACATTCTTCTTTCCATATCTGTATTTCTTCCTGCCCAAAAGTAGAATTAGAATTAGATGGCTGAATGAGGCAAAACAAAGGACATTGACAGAGCCTGAGATAGGAGGATTTTTCATTAAAGAGAGTGACAGGTGGGAGAATGTGTCCAAACGTGTTTCTGGAAGATAATCCTGCGTTTTGGGTTCAGGGCATCACTCACTGTGCCTTACCTGACACGGTGCTCCCACTCCTGGGGTTCCCCGGGAACAAGGGGGAGATTTAATCTGTTATTCTGTGGGGCTGGCTGTGCATGGGAAGGGCACTCCTGGGGGCACCATGGCACCACCTCTGCCCTGGCACGGAGAGCAGGGAATGCTGAACAGGACCGGGAGAATCCCAGGTGAACCCAGGTGAGCCCAGCCCGCCCAGGTGAGCCCAGCTGAGCTCAGGAGCCCCCCAGAGAAGCAGGGCAGTGTCCCAGACAGCAGAGGGGACAGGCAGTGTGAAAAATGCCAATTTTGTGGCTGGCTTTTCGCAATTATTCAGATTAATACTCTATGTGTTATGTTAGAAAGTGATGCCGTGTTGATTTTCTTGAGTAGCATGTTAAATATAGTTTTAGGTTATAACTTAATGTTAAAATAGAAACTATGGATGTGAGATACCTTTTTAAAGAGAGGAATGAGGTACTCCCACCGAGATAGCAGCCACAGGACACCTCAATCTTTCAAAGAAAAAGAATTTATTGCTCCATTATCAGGAACTTCTTCCTGCCTCACTGAGCCCTGGAGAGGCCTCAGGATTCAGAGGAAGGAGCTGACAGTGCCCAGACAGAATCCTGTGTGTGAATGGAATTTGTGCATCATGGATGAGGTGCATGAATATGACACAGGCTGTTGCATTTAAGGGTTAATCCTCTGTTCACCTGGGTCATTTTTCGGGCTTATTTTGCCCAGAAATAGGTACCCAGACCGTCTGTAACTCTTTGGTTTTTTGTCTCCTATTGTCCTAATCCCAATTGTCCAAATTTTTATTACTCTAATTATATTACTATTTTTAGAAAAATTTTATTACTATTAAGCTTCTAAAATTCTTGAATCTTGGAGTCTTGTTGCTGTTATCGTTATGCAAAGAATTTCTTGGTTATCTTATCCATTCCTTGAGCTAGTTACAAAAAGTATCTTACATCACATAGTTTCTATTTTAATATTATGCTATAGCCTACAAACTATATTTACCACACTACTTAAAAGGATTAATACAGCACTGCTTTCCAACATAACCCATATAGTATTCATTTTAATATTTGGGAAGAGCCAATCCTATAACACTCATTTTTCACACCCAGAGACTGGGATTCGTTCAGGTGCACTGTTGGGGCTGTTTCTCCTGATCCCTCCGTGGCAGGGGGTTGGAAATAAAGATCTTTAAGGTCCCTTCCCACCCAAAGAATTCCATAATTCTCTGGTTTCCTGGGGCTGCTGTTGAGGAATTCATTAAAGGCTAGCAGAAGCACAGCCATAAGCATTTTCTGATAACGATCATGCAGCTATCATCAGCCATCAGCACAAAGCACCGTCAGGCAGTGAATCAGCTCCACAGGAAAGGCAAGGAGCAGAAGCAAACCTTGGCCCCCCCAGAAACATCCCCAGCCAATCTCCCTGTCTCTCGTAGAGAAAGGTCCTTGCGTTGGAAACACTCCATGAGTGTAAACACACGGAAAGTGTTTATGAAAATTAATGGTTCTGTAAATCAAATTACACACGTCTTCTTTCCTTTCTACTTTAAAATGATTTCCACACGTTCAAGTACTACAAATGTGAATGTGGTGGGGCTCGATTGCTGCCAGGAGCAAACACTGAGGAACTTCCTCAGCAGCAATATTTGATTTCCATTAACCTTCAGTTTAACAGCAAGGAGGATCTGTGCCTGAGATTCTTCACCTGCCTTTCCTGGTGTGTGGAGTGAACATGCAGCAGACACATCTGCTGGGGGCTGAGCCCAGTCCCACCACTCTCCTGGGTGGTTTTGCTCCAGAATAAACGAGCACACAATTCAAAGTGAACTCCAGGAAAGGCCAGGCTGGGCTGGCAGCTGTGCCTGGGTGTGCTTGGAGCAGCAGCACACACCGGCCTGAGGCTGCACTGCTCCCAGCCAGCAGCTCGCACCAGGGCTGGGTTTTCAGCTCAAATCTCATCTCAGCTCTGCAGGCACAGGGGGTTGCTCCAGGGACAAGGACAAGGACAGCCGTGCCACACAGGGACACCAGGAGGAATTTCCCCATGGAAGGGAGGTCAGGTCTTGGCAGGGGCTGCCACACAGGAACACCAGGAGGAATCTCCCCATGGAAGGGCGGTCAGGTCTTGGCAGGGGCTGCCACACAGGGACACCAGGAGGAATTTCCCCATGGAAGGGCGGTCAGGCCTCGGCAGGGGCTGCCACACAGGGACACCAGGAGGAATTTCCCCATGGAAGGGCGGTCAGGCCTTGGCAGGGGCTGCCCAGGGAGGGATGGAGCCCCCATCCTGGAGCGTCCAAGGAATTCCCAGAGCTCTGGGCTGGGGGATGCGGCACAGCTCCATGGGCTGGGAGGGCTTTTCCAACCCCAGGGGTTTTGGGATTCTGGGGTTCCCGCGCCGTCCCCATGGCAACGCGCCGTCACCGCGGCGAAACGCGCGGCGCGGCATGTCCCGCGCGGCGGCCCGTACCGCGGGGCATTGTGGGCCGGGCAAGATGGCCGCCCCCGTGCCGCGGTGCTGAGCCCAGCCGCGCTCGCCGGCGCCCCGGGACGTGCGTCCCGTCCGCCGCCGCCCGCCCCCGGAGCGCTGCTCGCCGAGCCGCCCTCGGCCCGACGGTGTGCCAGGGAGCCGCGATGGGCCGGGCGCGCTGCCCGCCGCAGGGAGCGCGGGGCCCGCGGGGGTAGAGGTGCGAGGGAGGCCCCGGGCCCGGTCCCCGCCGGTCCTTCGGTGCTGCCCGGGCCGCGCCACCGAGCCCGGCCGGGGTTGCTGCCTGCGCCAGGTGAAGGCGCTGCGTGCCCCAGGTCCGTCCTTGCTCGCGCACCGGGGAGTGCCGACCCCGCTGCCCTTGGCCCGTCGTGCCCCTCCGGCCGGAGGGACCCCCGGCCCCGCTGGGTGCCGGGCTGGACATCGCTGCCCACCTGGTGCCCGGCGCTCCCCCGCCCATGGAGTCCGAGATGCTGCAGTCGCCTCTCCTGGGGCTCGGGGAGGAGGATGAGTCCGACCTGACGGACTGGAACTTGCCCCTGGCCTTCATGAAGAAAAGGCACTGCGAGAAGATCGAAGGCTCCAAGTCTTTGGCTCAGAGCTGGAGGATGAAGGACCGGGTAATGCTCCAGGGCACGATGGGGTTTGCAGAGGAGCAGTCGGGGGACAGGTGGAAAAGGAGTCGGAGCTCAGAGGGTGCTGAGCTGTTGCCAGGTGAAATGCTGGCTGTGGATCCCGTGGTTTGTGTCCCGGTGGTGGGGTTAGGGCAGCAAAGCTGCAGCTGCCTCAGAGGCACTGGTGTGATGCTCATGGCACCGGGCTGTTGGAGCAGCTCCATCACTTAGGCTCTTTGAATGCAGCTTGGTGTGTTCTGGGCAAGGCAGTGGAGTGCCCGAGGTCAGGAGGAGCAGCAGGTGCAGGAATTGGGTGCAGCTGCACTGGAGCTGGGTGGGTTTGCTGTGCCAGCAGTGCTATGTGCAGGGTACAGCGGGGCTGTCCTGTGCACAGACAGGCTGTGGGGCTTTGGAGGCAGGACGTGGTTTTCAGATGGAGCTCTGGGTGTGTTGCAGGAGCTCCTGGGGTGTTTGGGGACCTGTTGTGTGTCACTGACAGCGCTGGGAGTGACAGACATGTCCCAGCTGGGAGTCTGGGATCCTCTGCTGCCTCTGTGGGACACCTTCAATGGCTCAGTAAAGAGCAAAGCAAGCACCTAAGAAATGTCCTGGACATCATCTGCACTCGTTCTACTCTTGGAACCTGCTTAGGGTCCCAGCCTGCTGGCTCTCCCAGTTCTTGTACCCTCAGCTTTGTGTTTGTAGGTATTTATGGGTTTTTCTGGTGACCAGATTTCTGTTATGTTTATGATCCTCTTGCAAAGGATGGAATAATTCACCGAAACTGCAAGCTGTAATTTCTTTGCCCAGGCTGTCCCAGAGTCTCAGTGTTCCCAGAGTGGAGATTGCATTGCTCAGAAGTTCTGAACCATGATCTGAAGGTGGGACTTGGCAGCTCATTGCTGGCTTGAACTGAGGCTTTGGGTGTGATTTGAAGGCAGCACAGACACCACGCTGGGTGCTCTGCTCCAAAGGGTTCTGGCACACAGGAGACTCTCTCCAGTAGACTGTGGAGGTGTGATGAGCTTGCTGGTCTATTTTAGGTGCCTTCCTGGGAGGCTTCCTGTTCCTCCATCCCTGATCTGCAGAGTTGCCTGTTTCTAATTCAGGAATGACTTTGCCCTGCTTGTGCTGATCAATAGGTTGTGCAGCAGCAGCAGCACAGATCAGGGGGTGCTCAGGGGTTCTCTGTGGCTGGTGTGAAACATTTCATGTGCTTGCTACCATCAGTGGCCACGCCAGCCCAGCTCCTGCTGCCTGACTCCGTGGAGCTGCAGTTCCCTCTCCTGGGACTCTCTGTGCCATGAAGGTCGTGGCTGTCCCTGCTGCTGCTCTCTGGGGACCAGCTCAGTGGGGCTGGGCCCTGGGTCACTCTCCAAGAAGCTGAATCTGACTCTTGTGAAAGAAGAAAATAGAAGCAAATCTCAAATTTTCGGTTTAGTCCTCTTTTCTCTGTCAGCTGGAGATAACTTCAAACACCAGTACACCAAATGACTTCACTCCAGGGCCAGTGGTGCAGCTCAGGCATGGTTTGTGTCTGGGTCAGGGATCATTTGGACAAACTTGCTGTTGTGTTTAATTACGTTTTGTTTAAGAGCAGGTGCATAGGAAGATACCAAAAGCACGTAAAGACACCTGAGAGAGGAAGAACAGCTGATTTGAGACTGCTCAACTTCATTACTTTTAGATCTCAGCAGCTGTTTGTCATGGCTTGTATTTTATTCCCCTTTTCAGCTGTTGCTGGCTGTCTCCTGAGTGCTTCGTGTGAGGTAACAAGGGCAGAGCCTCAGCTGGGGAGGGAAGGGGATGAGGATGGGGTTTGGAATGCTGCAGGGGTGATGTCTGGTAAATATTTCCACCCAGTGAGCTCGAGTTTGGCTAACCCTGCAGAACAGTTGACAGAATCTGATCAGGTTTGACCTCGTGTCTGTGAGCAGGAGGTGGAGGGAGGGCAGCTCACTCAAGCTGCTGTTTTCCCATGGCCCAGCTGGGTGGGACAGGTTTGTCCAGGGAATGGAGCACCTGCAGGAAACCCCAGGAGCTTGGGGTTTGTGGGGTTTTCCTGTGAGCAGTGGTGCTGTGAGGGAAGCCTGTGCCATCAGGATGAAACTGATGGGCTGCTGATTTCCCCCTTTTTGTTCTGCTATGTTTTGCTGGCTGGCAGTATAAATTAATTACTTCCAGTTTTAGCTGTCTTCAGGAAGTTTCTTCTTTTCCTCTTTCCTCGCCTTCCAGCACTGTCCCCAGTGGCCTGGAGCCTTGTCAGTCCCACAGCCCCTGGTGTCCCTCTGTCCTTCCAGCCCAGCCCGTGGCTCAGCTCCTTCCTTCCCTGCAGGCCCAGGGGGAGCCTCTGTCCCCATCCCCAATTCCTGCAGCTCCTTTTGTCTCTTGGCTCCCTTTCCCACAAGGCAGGGCTGATGGACCCAAGGTGTGCTCCTCTCTCTGGACGGCTGCTGCTGCTGCAGGAGGTTCCCTGAGGGCTGCAGGGGATGTGCCTCTGGCTGTGAGCTGAGTGTGGGGAGCGTTCCTGAACCTTCAGTCTGATCAGTGAACTCCTCACAGCCCACGCTGGGACCATTCCCTGCCATTAAACACCCCAGCCTGAAGAGGTGCTCAGAGGTGAGCCCAGACAAGGTTCTGCAGTCCCATTTTCCCCTGTGAATTCCCATTTTCCCCTGTGAATCATGGAAGCCCCAAGCAGTGGCAGATTTTGCCTTATTCATGGAGGAGTCATGGGGAGTGAGCCGAGCTCTACTACAGTTAGAGGAAGTGATTCACAGATATGGGAGTGGAATGACTCCTCTTTTCATCTTGCTTTGTTGCTCTAAAAACCCCAGAGTTTATGTGAAGTTGAAGGTTCTTTAGAAGGCAGAGCTCTGATAAGGGGAGAATCAAATCAGCAGAGTAAGGAGTGGTAAATGTAGAGAAAATAAGTGAGAATTCACTGGTGTCCCCCGCCCCTTCCTCCATGAGGGCTGCTCTGAAAACATTTAATCCTTCCTCTCCCCCTTCCACGGACTGCATATGCCATCAAAGTGACACTGCTTTGATCTATTATTTATTTAAAGAATATTTTTAACACAAGAGGGTTGGAATTATGCTTTGTGTATTGAATTAAATCTCCCGGCCTCTGTAGCAACCAAAGCATATAACTTGATTTAAAGAAAAAGACTCCAAGTACACCAGGTTTTACTGACAAGTTGCTATTAAATTGAGAATATTTAAATTAAGGTTTGCTGTATTTATATTGATTTCTAAGATAAGCAGAGAGCAACAAAGCTGATTGTAATAGTTTCACCTCAACATTTTTTTTTCCTGCTGCCTCATAACTTGCTGAGTGAGAATTAAATCCTGTTTTTATGAGAAGAGGAATCCACAATTAGGTTTCTCTGGAAATGCAGATTTAAGCAGGACTGCATACAAATGTGCTTGATTCAGATGAGCAGAGTTTACCTGCCTGCACAGGACAGCAGGGAGGTGCCAGCCCCAGGGCTGGTGGCTTTCTGGGGAGCCGGGCTGTGCTTGGCCTCAGAGCTGCTGTTCCTGGCTCAGTGCTGAGCTGACCTTCTCCCCTGGCCTGGCCAGAGGGGTCACTGATCCCTCTGGGGCTGGGGCTTTGCTGGCACTGCCAGATCTGATAAACCCCTTGGTCCATGTGCTGTTTGTCTTCTTCCTCTGTTCCTCTCTGGCCTCTCTCAGTGGGTTAGCTGATGAGTTGCTCAAGGCCAGGGCTGTGTTAGTGGCATCCTTCAGTGCCAGGCCCTGGTGAGAGGGGTGGCAGGCTCGGGGCTGAGGGCTCCTTCTGCTCTCCTTGTGCCACGGGCTCTGCCAGCAGCACCCTCACCAGTGGTTTTATCTCTGTTTGCATTTATTGACCCATCCTTGCTGAACTGGGACAGGGTGACCTCCAGCTCTTGTTGGGCAGGGATGGAGCGGAGGGTAATTAGTGCAATTAGTGCAGTGCTGTGCAGAGGGCAGAGCAGGGGCAGTGCCCAGGGGAGGAGCTGTGGGAGCAGCCAGGGGTGGGTCATGCCCCTGCTCTGCAGGCGTGGATGGAGCCCTGTGCTGGTGTTCTGGGATTCCTGCAGCCTGGCAGAGCCTGCAGCAGGAGCTCAGGCTGCAGCCAGCTCTGTGCCCTCCTGCTTGTGGCACAGCCAGCTCTGTGCCCTCCTGCCCGTGGCACAGCCAGCTCTGTGCCCTCCTGCCCGTGGCACAGCCAGCTCTGTGCCCTGTCCTGTCCATGCACAGCCAGCTCTGTGCCCTCCTGCTTGTGGCACAGCCAGCTTTGTGCCCTCCTGCCCGTGGCACAGCCAGCTCTGTGCCCTCCTGCCTGTGGCACAGCCAGCTCTTTGCCCTCCTGCCCGTGGCACAGCCAGCTCTGTGCCCTCCTGGCTGTGGCACAGCCAGCTCTGTGCCCTCCTGCCTGTGGCACAGCCAGCTCTGTGCCCTCCTGCCTGTGGCACAGCCAGCTCTGTGCCCTGTCCTGTCCATGCACAGCCAGCTCTGTGCCCTCCTGCTTGTGGCACAGCCAGCTCTGTGCCCTCCTGCCCGTGGCACAGCCAGCTCTGTGCCCTCCTGCCTGTGGCACAGCCAGCTCTTTGCCCTCCTGCCCGTGGCACAACCAGCTTTGTCCCCTCCTGCCTGTGGCACAACCAGCTTTGTCCCCTCCTGCCTGTGGCACAGCCAGCTCTGTGCCCTCCTGTCTGTGGCACAGTCAGGTTTGTGCCCTGTCCTGTCCATGCACAGCCAGCCTTGTGCCCTCCTGCCCGTGGCACAGCCAGCTCTGTGCCCTCCTGCCCGTGGCACAGCCAGCTCTGTGCCCTCCTGCCTGTGGCACAGCCAGCTCTGTGCCCTGTCCTGTCCATGCACAGCCAGCTCTGTGCCCTCCTGCCTGTGGCACAGCCAGCTCTGTGCCCTCCTGCCCGTGGCACAGCCAGCTCTGTGCCCTCCTTCCCGTGGCACAGGCGCAGGAAGGAGCTGGAATGGGAGCTCAGAGGGATGGAGGGGCTGAGCCTGGCCAGGCAGGGAGTGTTCTGTGCCGTGTGCCTTCAGCCCTGACCCTGCAGGGGAACCCCTGGGCTGCTCCTGGTGCTTCTCCTGCTCTCCTGGCAGCTGGGGAGGGCTCTGGTGCAGGAAGGCATTGGCATGTGGAGCTCTTGGCTGTGGCTCAGGGATTGCTCCTGATCAAAGCTCCAGTGCATCCCGAGGCAGTGACTCTGGGAGATCTGAGGGGCTGTCCAGGAATGGTTGGAAGGAAGATTTCAGGGAAGATCTGGAGCAGCATCAGTCATGCCTGGGAAGACAGGCACCTCCTGAAGGCAGTGCTAGACAGGAGTGGGAACGCCATGGAGCCAGGAGGAGAAGCCTGCAGGAATGCAAAGCAGAGATGAGGAGGAAACCCTGTCACAGATAAATGGGGAGTGACACCTGGGACACGCCTCTTGTCGGTTCTTTGCAGGTTCTATAGAGAAAGCAAAGATCATAGGAGCAAAATGTTTGCTTTGTATTATGTTCATTATTTTTAAGAAGTGATTGATTGGGAAGGAAAGCCCACTCTGGCTCTAAGCATGCCAGAGTGGTTGGAAAGCAGCGTTTGGCTGCTGAGCTGTGACAGCCAGGACCAGCCTGCTCCAGTCTGCAGTTTTAACCTGGACCACAGTGGGTAACACCTTGGAGCTCTGAGGGCCCTGGGCCACAGCATGCCCCTGGATGTCACTGCTGTCACACAGAGGAGCAGCACTGGGAACTGCCTCTGGATACCTGGGCAGAGAGTGACAGCAGGAACTCAGCCCCGAGCTTGGGAGGTGCTCCAGGGCACTCTGAGGGCAGCAGCTCAGAGTGGCGTTTGTTCCTCTGTGAGGAGCTGGGGCTGTGGGCAGGAGCTGCCCTCGCTGGGCACAATAAGCCCTGAAGAGAATTCAGAGTGGTAGTGAAATTCTGAGGTGAGAGAAGGAAACCAAGCCCTCAGGAGGAGTTGATCGAGGAATCTGGAGCAGGCTGGCACACCAGGAACCCACTCTGGGCTGCAGATGGCTGGAGACAACCTGCAGAGCTGTTGAATTATTAATGCTAACTTGAAGGAGTTCTTTGCATTCTGCTGCTTCTCTTGCTGTGGAGAAGAACACGGAGATTTTTTCCATAACAATTTATTTATCCTAAACTTTACATTAAAAAAAAATTTCCTTGAAACTGAAAGCTCTTCTTTTAAGATGCTTTACCTTGGAAGTGGGGCAGGAGCTGAAGGGGCAGCAGAGAGCTCTGTTCTCCTGGCTGGGGGAAAGTCATGTCCAGGTGGGATATGGAGGGAAGCATTCCTTCAGGAGCCTGGCACTGGTTCTGTGCAGCTGTGATGGAGTGCAAGGTCAAGGCTTGGTTTGCCTGTTCAGTACCCTCAGCTTTGCTGATCTCAGACTGATTGCAGGCTGATTTCCACTGTTCCTCAGTGGAAGGTGGTGCCAGAGCCCCAGGGATGATGCAGGACAGATGTCACCACTTGTCACCTCTCAGCTGGGAGCCCAAAAAAAGGGAAGGTTGGCAAAGAGCGAGCAGGATCCTCTGCTGTGGCAGAGTGAACCGAGCTCAGGGGAGAACAATGTTTCCTCCAGTTACATGTTGCTGTTCCTGCTCTCTCTGGAGACCTCCTTGATGGAACATTTCGTGGCAGGTCTCCAAAGGAGCCCACAGTCAGGAGTTACCTGAGGAACACCTCGCTGGTGGGGAAGAGATTTGTGTTAAATCTGCAAACGTGTGTAGAGAAAAATGTGACAAAAAGGCTTCAAGGAGAGAATGAATTTCCTGCACAAGCAGGAAACTGAGCCTCCTGGCCAGGGAGGGTTTTCAAATGAGACTCACACGAGGATTTGGAATTTGGAAATTTGTCCCAGGATCTGTGTTTAATGCTGATAAGTTCATCCTCACCTCTGTAAAATAATGTAGCTGCATATATTTCATGTTTAATGCTGACTTAATCTTGTGTTTGTATTAACTCCCAGAAGCAATTTGAACTCACTGGCATAAACCCAGGCAGGTTTCTAACACTTGAGTGTTCATCTGGGTAATGTTTAAGCAGAAAGTTTTCAGCTTGCAAATTGCAGTGTGAAAATCAAATATTAATGGGGTCTAAAACGTCCAGTCTGAGATGTCCCACAAAAAGCAGAATTTCTCATAAATGCACTGACTCGTTCTTGGTATTACTTGAACTGGAATTTAAAGCAGAATTCTGTGGCTCTGAGTTCCAAACCTGGTCTCACCCAGGCTGAAATAAGTGGGTGTCTTGGTTTCAGCCTGGCCTGCAGTCACTCCCAGGGATGCTCCAGTGGGATCAGGTGGGCTCCCTGGGATGATAAAACTTCACGTTTTCAATCAAACCCAGAAGAACAGAATGGTTTTTATCCTAGCTGAAAATACCTGCACATATTGCACTGTACTCACCTGCAGATCTGTTTGGCCTCTAAATGAAATAAGAGGTGAATTAGGAATATTTTAGAAGGTCTTTAGCATAAGATGTAAATTTTAGTGTCAAATGCTTTGATAAGCAGCTCCTCCCTGAGCAGACACAGACCTCCCTCTGCTCCCCAAGTCCCATTTCTGATGGCTTTGGGATGAATTCTCTGCCATCACTTCTCAGGAAGAGCATTTTGCCCGAGTGGATTTGGCCATTTAAGGATTGCAGGTTCTGACCCAGCCTTATTCAATCACTGAAAATCGGATGCAGTACAAGCTGGGGAGTTGTAGCCCATTTTTTAACATACAAATGACACTCCAAAGTGCAGAACCCACTGTAAGAGCTGCTGTGGTTTGATCTTGAGCCTCTGCTGACAAAGCAGTTTGGATATTGGTTTTCTTACAAACTTGCCAAATGTTCTCCTGCTTCATTTTTTAATTCTAACAAAAATCCATGGAAATGTATCCTGATGGATATACTCCTGAAACGGGGAAAAGAAAATTTCCACTGTCTTAATGACAGATGAGAATGTCCTCGTGCTGCTTGTATTAGGAACCTTTAAATATGCACTGAAGTTTCTGGTGTGTTCCAAAAGAGTTTAGAAATGGGAAAAGCATTATTGGGGTTTTTTTTGATCAGTCACCTGCATTGTCCCCCCAAACCCCTGCTGAGCCTGGGCTGAGCCCAGCGTGGGCAGCAGGGCCAGGGATTGTCCCCTCTGCTCCTCAGGTGAGACCCCACCTGCAGAGCTCCCCCAGCTCAGGCAGGAGCTGGTGCTGCTGGAGAGCCCAGGGAGGCTCCAGGATGATGCCAGGGATGGAGCAGCTCTGCTGGGAGGAGAGGCTGGCACAGCTGGCATTGCCCACCTGGGCAGGAGAAGCTTTGGGGTGAGCTCAGTGTGGCCTCAGAGAGGCTGGCACAGCTGGCATTGCCCACCTGGGCAGGAGAAGCTTTGGGGTGAGCTCAGGGTGGCCTTGCAGGGCCTGAAGGAGCTGACAAGAAATTTGGAGAGAGTCAATTTCCAAGGGATGGAGTGAAAGGACAGAGGGAATGGCTTCCACTGCCAGAGGGCAGGGCTGGATGGGATACTGAGAGAAAAATGCTCCCTGTGAGCAGTGGTGAGAGGGGTCAGGATGAGCTGTGGCTCTCAGGGTGTGCTCCTGCTAGCAGAGCAAACGGTGTGGAGTGTAAGGCTTTCCATCCTTCAGGGGAGGTGGCAGAGGGGAAATCACCCCATTTGTCTCTGGGATCAGTCCCTGTTCCTCTCATGGCTTTGCTGTCAGTTTTCCAGGAGAAACACTTATTTAAAAGTCTGAACCTGGGAATGGAAAATAAATACCAGCCTGTTCAGCACAAGCCACCAATCAGACGTTACCAGCAAAATACTGAAAAATAAGTCAGTATTAGACTGCAAATGTGAAACAATAAATAAATGAGATGGAGAAGATTGCTTGGCAGGATACTTTCTCTTGCAGGAATGATTTATGTGTTTCCAGGTCTAATCAGTCATTTTGTGTGTAGCTTGCTGTGTTTCCCTGGGGTGTTTGGTGTGTGTGTGGCAGCGTGGGATGGATTGTGGCAGTGTTCATGCCCTCCCACCCCGCAGCCCCTGGCTTCCCTGGGGAGCTGGCAGTGCCTGGGCTGTCTGGGGAGTGTCCCCGAGGGCAGGGCAGGGCTTGTGCAGTGCCCAGGGGGTTTTGAGTGGTGGTTTTGGCCGTCCCATGGCACTCGGAGGTGCTCGGGGCAGTGAAGGGTCTGCAGGACTGGGCTGCACCTTGCAGCTGCCCCTGGTTCTGCTTTTTCTGGGATGTCCCTAACGGTGACAAAGTGCTCTAAGGCAGGTGTCCTGAGTGCTGAGCTGCAGCTCTGGGCTTCCACCCCACCCATGGGCAAATCCTGATCGGGGAATTCCTGCCCAGGCTCCTGTTTCCATCTCTGTGCTGCAGAGTGCTGCTGAGTCCTGGGTGATTCCTGGCACGAGGAGCTCCTACAGGATTGCAGGGTTTGTTAGCCAGAACAGGGCTTGGGATGAAGCCATAAACCACAGCTCTTGCTGATTTTTTATTCCATGCTCCCATCACGGCCATGGGAGTGAGGAAACGCTGCAGGATTTCTGTCCTGGTGTAGAGCCTGTGAATGGTGTCTGGCTGCTCCAGTTTCTGGATAAGTTACACATTTATGTGGCTCTAGGGTTTTCTCTAAGCGTGAAATTTGGGATTTTTTTTCCCCTACTGTTGTGGATTGCACGGAGCACCCCGGGGAGGTGGGGATGTGGGTGGCCTTGCTGCAGGCAAGCCCTGAATGTCTGGAATCACTGAGAGCCTCATCACTGCTGCTGTTTTCCTCCTCTGGTTTAGGTGTTGGCATGAGGGAGTCTAGGAAAAAGCCCATAAAGATGTGGAGTGATAATTTTCAGGCAGTATTTTTAGCTGGCCAAAGTGTCTTGTCATTGGTTTAATGCAGGTTTTGGGTCCCAGGTGGGGCTGGGTGGGTTTGGGTTGGGGACATTTGGGGTGCCTGGGTGGGATAAGCCCATGTGGAGCAGCAGCTGGAGCCAGGTCCTCCTTACAGGGCTCTCCCAGAAAACCCAACACATGAAGAAAACAAACAAAAAAATGCACTGAATATCTTTGTTTTGGTGTGTGTATGTTTGTTTAATTTTTTTCATGTTTTTTTTGTCACTTGGGGTTTTTTCCATTGTAATTCTTTTAGTTTCAATATTAGAGATCACACACTGCATTATAATATTGGTCAGGGGCCCTGAATAGCATTGCCTCATGTTTTAATAATGTGTTTCAGTTGGACAATGGCTAATTTAAGATGAGTAGCAGAAGTTCACTGGTTTCCATTTCCATGCTCAGAAAGAGAAGAATGGGCTCTGGAAATAATAACAAAAATAGTAACATGGAGTCTAAGTACTGTTCTAATAAAAAATATGAAAAATTTCATCCGTCAGGCCTTGCTTAAAATAGTCCACATGCAAGAGCAGGTGGGAGAGGTTGGTTAAAGCCCTGCAGAAGTTCTGGGAGGGTGAAGTTTGGAGCCCAGGGCGTTGCTGCTGCTGCTCTAAGGCTGTGCTGTTGTCTTTGCAGATGAAGACTGTAAGTGTTGCCTTAGTTTTGTGCCTCAACGTCGGCGTGGACCCCCCAGATGTGGTGAAAACAACTCCCTGTGCCCGCCTGGAGTGCTGGATTGGTGAGTCCCCAGAGCCCCAGGCTCCCCTGGTCTCACAGACACAGAATTCATCCCAAAATTGTGCATTCCCAGGGCTTGAAACTGGGCTGAGCGGAGGGAAATGTGGGATCTGATTTTTCTCTGGGTTAATGAGGAGTCCAGCTCCAGCTGCTGCCGTGGGTCATCTCTCCTGCTGTGTTCTGAAATGAGATGCCATGGAGAAAAACAGCTGTTAATGAGTGCTTTGCTTTCTTGTAATTGTTTTAGATTTAGAAATACCTGAAGGAAATCTCTGAGCAGAGGCACCTTCAGAGTGCTGGGATCTGCAGAGCTTTCCATGCCCCTTCCCTGCCTCACCCAGCAGAGCAGTGAGCTTTGTGAAACACCGTGCTGTGTTTTGAGGTGGCTGCTGTGGGCCTGTTTTAATTGGAATCATTCAGAAGACCTGGAATTGTTCCCAAGGATGTCTTGCCAGCAGTTCCAACACCTGGGTTTGCTACTTTCATGTAGCATTGCACTACATTCCAGTTTTTTGTGAAGAAAATAAAAGTTCCCTTGGTTTTGGAGAAAAAAGTCCAATTATCAAGATGAGACAATTCTGAAGTAATATTAGAAGGAAATATCTTGTGTTCAGAAGCTTTCTCAGGTTTGGGTTTTCTCTAGGAGTTGAGAATGCTCAGCCTCCAGCCTCCCTGTAATCCTCAGCTCAGGGCTCTGACAGCCCCAGGAGCAGAGTGATCACTGCACAAACAGAATCTCTTTTAAAACTTCCAGCAGCTTTTCTAAACTTGCCTTGCCTGCCTTGTGAATCACAGCACCTCAGGTTTCTAACCTGGAAATGCTGCTGGAAGCCCTGAGCAGGCACAAGCAGGTGCCTGGGAGCAGAGCACAGCCCTGGTGTCTCATTGACACACGAGCAGAGGAGCACTGCAGAGGCATTTAAATAAAGTCATTAGTGCCTATCATTAGCAAAGAGAATTTTGAATGCAGTTTTGTAATTAAATTTTCAGTTTGTTTATGTACACAAGTGCTCCTTCCACTTCCAGCCAACTTGAAATTCCAGAGAAAGGTAATTGGGGAAATATCTGATGGTTTTGGGCCATCAGTCTGAGGAGCAGGGAGTGGGGGGTGCAGAAATGCCTCTGCCACGTGTGCAGGGGCTGGCAGCTCTCTGGGGGGCAACTGCTGCTGTTCACACCTGAGCTGGGGTCACAGCTGGTCACCCCTGGTGACAAATGGCCTCTGAGCAGAGCCACGTGCAGCTCCTGCTGCACCTGCCACGTGCAGCTTTTATTCAGTAAAGAAAAATAACTCAGCATCCTGCTCTCATCCTGCCTTATTACATTTAGTTTCTAACAAAAGCATATTTGCAAAAACTGGGAAAAAAACCCCTTCACTGATCTGGTTTAGTGCTTTTAAAGTAATTGGTATTAAATAGGAAAATATTAGCTTGTAGTTTTTTTTTTTTTTAAAGAAAACTTGTTAATTGTTTAATTACGTGTCCACGGTGTTTGAATAAAGCACATGGCCTGGAATTGTATTGCTGTGTATGGATTGTGGTAATTATCTAGCAATAAAATTAACTTTTTAAATATTACAAATGGCACACAATCTCTGCAGCAGGAAGCAGAGGAAGTAAATGAAGCAGGATTTTGCATTCATCAACAGAAAATGTTTGTCATCAAATATTTAACCAATTTGAGTTCTTGTCATTATTTACAATAGAAACCTTATTTCATTATTAAAAGAAACAAATGCAGTGCCTCTCCTGTCTTTCAAAACAAAATTGTGTTTAGCACCTCAGTGAGAGGAATCTTCCACATTTGACAGTCTGTAATGGAACTGGAGTTTTGTTGGACTCAGGAATTTGGGAATAATTTCTGGGTGCTGCCCCCAAGTAAATTCCAGGAGGAACAAGGTGTTAGTGAGTTTGGTCATGAAAGGCACCTGCATGAGAACATCCCTGAGTGATGCATGGGCTGAAAATGCTGCTGTGTGTTCTGTTCCCAGATCCTCTGTCCATGGGGCCTCAGAAAGCTCTGGAGACCATCGGGGCCAACCTGCAGAAGCAGTATGAGAACTGGCAGCCCAGGGTGAGTGTGGGCTGCTCCTGGGGCTCCCCTGCCTGGGAGCCTGGGCTCTCTCTGCTCCAGGGCTGGAGCCTCTCCTCCACCCAGCCTGGGCCTTTTTTCTCAAGGGTTTCCAAGGGTATTTGTGTCTTGGAGCTTTTATGGCAGGTATTGGTGTGCATTTAAGACAAGAGAATTTCCTTTTTGTGTTTTTCCTTGTGGCACATTGACAATTTTTAAGTCTCAACAGCCCGAGAATTTAGCAGAAAATTCAAAAAGTGCCTGGAATCAAACGGGAGAAAAAGCATCTTGGAGCAAAGGTGAAAACAAGCCGTGTTTGCAGTGCTCTGTGCAGAGCCCCGTGCTGGGGAGCAGGGCCAGCCCAGGAGCAGCAGGCTCCCTGCGTGGGCCTGGTGGAGGCAGTCCCAGAGCTGGGCTGGTTCCCTGTTCCTGCAGGAAAGCACAGCCCCTGACACATTGCAAAGCCAAACACGTCCTGGTTTATTGCACTCCACAGGGCTCTGGAGCTTTCTGCAGTAATAAAGAGAAGTTGGTGTGCCATCTGCAATAAAACAATAGCAGCATTATTGAATTTCCTAGAGCTTTCATAGAAATACTAATACACCCCGTTTGGTCTGTTTCTTGGGGGCTTGGAATGGTCGAGGAGTGGATGGAAGGAAGACAATTTGGGGAAAACCAGGCAGTCTGGAGAAAAGAGCAAATCATGACAGCCTTCTGAAATAGCTGCTACTCCCGGGCTGGAGCTGCTGCCATCAGCACCTTGTTGGGAATGCACGAGTGGTGCTAATTGCTGGCACTGGATGGTGGCAGTGGTGACCACTGTGTGACCAGTCCTGTGGCACTGCTGCCAGCCAGTCCTTCTGTTCAAACATCCCCCTTTTTGCTCAATGCAAACAGCTTTTCTGAAAGAAATCTCTACAAGGGGTAAAGCATGAAAATTCCTTGTTTCTGGAAGCTCCCAGGCTGCACAGCTGATGGATATTTCCTTCCAGGTCTTATTGAGCCCCTTTCTAAATAATTTATCAGCTTGCCATTGCTTGAAGTATTTGTTCTGATTAAATTTAAGACTTTGCTTTATTGTTGTGTAGCTACATAAATTTGTGTGCTGCGGGAGTAGAAACCACTTCAGCTGTTGTTTTCTCTGCAAAATCCTGCAGTTAAGCAATATTCAGTCATTTCATGCAGCTCTCAAATGAAGCTTGTACTGGGGGAGAGGGTAGGAGATGCCAGAGCTGTGGGCTCGATCTGTCTTGATAAAGACTTCCCTGAACAAGTACAGAGTTCTTGCAATTCAGTGCAGATAGAATCGAATTGCTGGTGAAAAAGTGGGAGGGAAACTGAGACAGCTCTACACTAACACCCCCTTGGGCTTGGGGCTTAAGTTTTACTGGGCAGGGAAGGGGTTAAACCCGAGGGTAATCTGGAAAGAGGCTCACTTACAGGGATCAAAGGGGCTGCTTAAGCAGCTGAGAATGGAAGGAGAGAAGGGAGTGAAAGTGAAGAGCACAGGACCCAGTAAAGCCTGAGAGAGGGGAAACCTTCCCTGGGACTGCTCCTCTGCTCTGGGAACCTGCAGGCAGCGGGGAGAGAACGGCTGCAGGAGCTGGGGGCAGCTGGGGCTGGCTGCTGGCAGCACCAGGAAAGGGAGCCTTGGCTGAGACAGAACTGCCCAGAATAACATAACTGGAGTTTCTGTGGGAGGCTGCTCACATGCTCTGTGTTCGAGATACTCAGGTGAGGAATGGATCGTGTTGGAATGGGATTTCACTGCTGCTGACCCCCTGCAGTGCCCCTGCCTGTGGGAGGTGCAGCCATGTATTTAAAATATTTAAATAAGGAATTGATCATGTTGGAATGGGATTTCACTGCTGCTGACCCCCTTCAGTGCCCCTGCCTGTGGGAGGTGCAACCCTGTATTTAAAATATTGAAATAAGGAATTGATCATGTTGGAATGGGGTTTATCTGGTGCTGACCCCCTTCAGTGCCCCTGCCTGTGGGAGGTACAGCCCTGTGGCAGGTGCCCAGCCAGGGCACAGCTTTGCTGTGCTGGCAGGGAGCAGCAAATATTCCCCTGTTGTTGGGGTGTAAATTCAGTTTTCTTGGCAGCCCTGCACGTTGTGCCACTGCAAAGGCAGGACTTGCCTTGGCTGGAGAGCCAAGAGCCTTTGCAGACAGGGCCCATGGGCTGTGAGCTGCCCGTGCTGCTGCACTGGGATGGTTTATGGGATGCAGGAGCTCGTGGGGATTTTTATGAGCAGGAGTTACTGCTCTGCAAGCCCCAGTCTGGCAGTGGAGCTGGGCCCTGGGCTGCAGCCCTGCAGGGCTGGCTGGGCACTGAGTTCTCTGCACCCTCTGGGCTGTGTGTGAAGCACCCTGCGTGCCCTGACCCCTGCACAGAGCCTGAGGGATGAGCCAGGGATGGAATTGCTGCCTGGCTTTGTTCCCCTGTTCTCCTGCTGGCCATCTCCTGCCCAGGCCAGCCCAGGGCCCCGTGCCTCCATCCCTGGTGCTGTGCAGTGCAGCCAAAGGCTGGGCTTGGATGAGGCACAGTTTACATAATTCAGGACCTGCTATGAAGTGGTCTGGACCATATGCTTATTAAATTTGCATGAAATTATAGATTTTTTCCTCTCTTTGTTAGGTCTGGCTTTTGGCCAGGTTCTCCCTTTAACTCCAAACTGACCAGAGCACTTGCAGGAGGTTTTCCTCCTTCACTCAATCATTTTGCTGCTTCTGTTGGGGTTTCACTGGTGCACAGATCCCAGTGGCACTCCTGCACCAGCTGCTTTCTGCAGTCCTCTCCTTTATTCTCTGATGAGCTTTCCCAGTGCTGCCACAAGGCCAAAATCTGCAGTTCATTCCTAGGAGAGGTGAGAAGGATGCAGACACTCAGCTCCTGCATGGCTCCTGCTGAGCTGTTGCTCTGGGATCTTCTGTAGAGAGACCTCTGGTGTGGAATGAGGGGTTTTTACATCCTCTGAGAGGCAGCTGAATGGAGTGTGAGGGGTCTGTAGCTCTGTGAGATTGCCCCCAGAGCAGTGATTTGCCACCAGCACTCCCTCTGCACCAGCCACCACCAGTGAGGCCAGGGGACTGAGCCACCACATCCCACAGAACCCTCCCCCTTACACCCACTTGGCTGCATAAAACAAAGTCAATTACTGTATTGATTTTTTAATTCAAGTGCTACAGTTTTGCCTCCCTTTTTCTTCTCTCAATTTCCTCCTTTTTCTCTAAGAGAGTCGCTGGGGCTGTGTTAATTCTCTCCTGGAAGGAGCTGATTTCATTAGAGCTGAATGGATTATACCTGAATGGGCATCCCTGGGGTGAGGGAGATCTCTGAGCCATGAAGGGGGATGGAAATCCTGCATGGGGAAAGGACTGGGGAAATCTAGAAGACAAGATTAAATAAACTTTTAGGAAGCCTTTGGGAAGGGTGGTTGAAAGCAAGTCCTGGTGATTGGGAATGCCTGCAGCTGGAACGTGGCAGTGCTGCTGCTGCTCCTTGGGCAGCTTGAGAAGAAAGGGCTTTCCCATTTCTCTCTGATCCAGTCTCACCCATTGTGTGCTGCCTCCAGTCTGCACCAGTGAGTGATGGTCTCTGAGGGCACATCTCCCACAATATGGATAAATTATCTCTTTTGTGGCAGGCCTTCAAGGAAACAGTGATTTTCTGATCAAACAGGCTGCTTCTCCCTCTCCTCTAGTCTGCTTCCCAACAGTTTTCTCTTCATTTCAAAGGAAGTACAGCCAAGATATTGAAGTGGATCATTGAAAGGCTCTACCTTTTAGTGCATGTTGTCTGTTGTTGATGCTGTTGTTCCCCTCATTAGAGATCTCTGGGCTTTGATTCGGTGTCTGAGGTTTCATTCCTTCATTGCTTTTTTCTGCCTAATTAATTGGGAAGTTGCTGCTGCACATCAAAGGGGGAGCATTTCCTAAAGAGTAACTACTTAAGCATGAAAACTAATTGAACACATGACCTAATTATTGGTCTCTCAGTGAGTCATACTTTTCCTTTATTTCTGTGGGGTTTTTCTTTTAAAACAACAGCAAATACTAATTGCTCCTGCAGAAGAAATACTGCAGAATTCCAAAGGGGAACATGGAAAAACTGGTACTTGCTCTCCAGTAGGAGATATCTGCAGATGTAGGAACGTGCAAGAGGAAAATGAATAGGAAGGAAAAAACCAAAAAGACAGTGTGACCTTGTTCAACAAAACCAGGTTTTCCTTGGAGGACTATGTTTGTTGGTTTTCATTTCCCAACAGCCTCTTGAATTTGGCAGCTATTTCAGGCTCTGCAAAATTCTGCTGTATCAATCCTTTGCTGTCTTGTTAAAGATCAACTGTCTTCAGCACAAACCAGCAGGGTTTTTTCAGAGGGGAAGAAAAAAAAGAAGTCTGCCACAGAAGTGGAGTCAACAAGTCTAATTGTGAAAGCCAATTATTGCTGCTCTCCTTCTGTCTGAAAACCTGTCGTGGTCAGAGTGTCACTGTCAGCCAGGGGCTGCCTCACTGGAAGCCCTCTGGAAGCACAGGGCCAGGAAAGCACAGATTTCAGGTTTCAAGTGATGAACCCACCTTGAATGCCTTGGGAATGTGGGGAAAATGAGGAGAAATGAGTCAGGGGTTGTAGTTTTCTCCTTGGTGGCTCTCCAGGTGCTCTGCATCCCAACCCTACCTCAGCATGGCCTGGCTGGGGAGAGCTGGAGCTCACCTGGCAGGTGGGGAGAGCCTCACCTGGGGCTGCTCCTGCCTGCTCTGGCAGCAGCTGTACCTGGAAGGGCTCCTGGGGCAGGGATAACAGCATTTGGGAACTGGCTGTGCCAGGGGGGAGCTCCCTGCTGCAGCTCTGGGTACAGCTCATGTTTGAATGCCTTTGATAGTGAGGAAAAAAAAAAACTGATAAATCTTTAACACACCCCTGAAAGTGGAAACTGTGAAATTGCAGCAGTGGTGTACTTAATACTCATTTTTCAGAGATTCTCCTGGAAAAATGAGTCACAAAGAGGAAAAAAAACTGTTGCAGGCAGGGAGTGCAGTGGGGAAGTGTGTTCAGAAGCTGCAGAGAGCAGGCAGTGCCACGAAGCTGCTCTGGAGCTGAGCTGGCCATGCACTGCAGCCACTCTGGAGCAAAGTCAGCAAACCTGCAAAGTCACTTTAGTGGGAAAATCCTGAAAGCCTGTGGGTCTTTGCACCTGCTGCAGGGCTGGAGTTCTGGGGGCAGGATGTGCTGGAAGGAAGGGGCTCACCCAGCATCTGAGCTCCTGCTCAAAGCCCTTGCCTTCCTGTGCACACTTCCAGCAATAACCTCATTTCCCAGGTTTTACTCTTCATGTCTGCTTTGGTTTGTGCTCTGCCATCAGAATGGGGCCAGAATGGGCAGGGAGAGAGGTTTGTGCTTTGGAGGGTGCTTGCCTGTGACCGTTGATTCAGCTTGTCAGAGATGGGAAGAAGGAGCTGACAGGAAAAGGCTCTTGGAGAGAAAAGCAGCTCTGCCTGGCAAAGCTGATTAACATGTTTCTGTAATTACCCCCCAGCTCTGGGTGACCTATTGAAAAACACCTTGTCTTTGTGTTGGGGGGAGAGTGCAGAATGCCTGGGATGGGGGACAGGGAGGAGCCTCCTGCAGATCCCTTGGCAGCACCCTGGTGCTCTGTGCCCATAAATGCACCTGGATCCCCTGGGCAGGGAGGCAGGGCTGGAGACTGGCACGGGCAAAGGGTGCTGCACTGGGAGCTTCCTGCTAACAGACACCACCAGATCTGTGCAAAACTCAGAGACTAGCAGAGGAAACTATTCCCATTTTTATTTATATTGCTGCTCCTCTCTAAGGCAGAATGAGGTGCTTTGGTTTGAACTCCTTTCCTGTGGAGAGTAACAAGGCATAAGCCTTGCAATGATTGGCTTTCCTTCTCCTGACTCACTAAGGTGTTTTTAATCAGAAAATTGCTTCATTAAGCAATTACTTTGCAATCAGAGGAGAACTGAAATTACTAAACAATTATTTAGTATTGAGAAGATGAATTCTTGCCCTGCAGGGCCCCAGCCTTGCAGCTCCTCCCTGGAGCACAATGCATTCAGGCCAGGCTGTAAAGACAGCCAGTCTGAGAATTCACCAGTTTGTACTGGTTCCAGAACCAAACTGGTTACCAGTTTGTACTCCTGCAGCCTGAACTGGCCTCCCAGTAAGGTCCAGGTTTCTGTTTAACAAACAAGAAGGTGCAGAGCCTTTAAAAGAGCTCTTAAAACTGAGATTCTAGAGAAGGAATGGAGCTGACCCTGATGCTTAGGAGTTAGGTGATTTGACTAAGCAGGTTTGAAAGATGTGACCTGGGCTGTTCTTAAAATCCTGTTAGGGCACCCTGTGGTGTGACCCATTGAGCTGTCACCAGGCTGAGGGTGCAGAGCTGCCACATGAAAACAGATTTGAGCTCTTTTACCATTCCCTCTGTTTAAAAGCAAGCAATTATTTACACAGCCCTCTCAGAATGGTTATTTGAGCAGAGAGGGAAGGATTTGTACCAAGCACAGGAGGCTGGTGGGTGGAATTTCTGTGAACTTTGGCACAAACCTGCAGTGTGAAGCAGCTTGTAACTGCTGAGGAACACACCTGTCTTGTGGATGTATTGTAGAGGCAACTCAAGGTTGGTTGTCCTGATTTTTGCCTTCCCTGTCAACATCAGTTCTCATGAACAAACTGCTCCGAGGCGTTTTTTTTGGAAGTGTTATTGGATCCTGAGCCTGCACAGTGAGGATTAGGTACTTTGGAATTCATTTCACATTGGGCTTGAAAGCAAGGTCAGAGACTGCAGAGGGAAGGTAAAGTCCTTCAGGAGGGGATGTGCCAGGCTCAGAGCTGGCTCCTGCCACCATCCTGTCCTGGCATCAGCAGCTCCAGCAGCCTCGGGCTGCTCCAGAGGGAATCAGCACGGGGGAGATGGAGAGGGGTGTGAAATGCACCCAGACATCTGCAGGGGGCTTGCCTCAGACTGGAAGGAGTCTCCCTTTGCCTTGGTTTAGTATTTAAATTAAAGCATCTCGAAGTTTGTCTTCACTGTAATGAATATTTTTCAAGTTAGCAATGACTAATAATTTTGTCAGTAATGTTTTCTCCTGGCCTGTGTTAACCAGGTTAAGCTGCTGCCTGTAACGTCAATTTGGGATTTCCAGCACACTCCTTGTACTTAAATATGCAGTTTTTATTATCTTGGCCTAATCCTCATGAATTTGCATCAGGGTAATTTTATGTGCCCACAGCCTAAAATTAAAACACCTTAAAGGAGATAAGGAAAAAAAAAAAAACCAAGGGTTTTTTTTAATATAAAATTAAGAAGCTTGGAGTCTGTGGATATGGTTCAGAATAATTTGTATTTGCATGATGTGTCCAACCCAAGAGTTATTGTGGCCATATCAGCGTGGGCTTGAGGTGATTGGGTTTGTGATTGATGGGCAGTGGGGATGAGCTGCAGTCACTTCTTACAGGGCTGAGTTATCTCTGAGCTCATCACACAGCAGGCTGGGGGTGTCTCTGCTCCCTGGGCTCTGCAGGCTGCCCTGGGACCCCGCCCTGGCACTGCTGGGTCCTGCCCTGGCACTGCCGGGTCCTGCCCTGGGATCCTGCCCTGGCACTGCTGGACCCTGCCCTGGGATCCTGCCCTGGCACTGCTGGACCCTGCCCTGGGATCCTGTCCTGGCACTGCTGGATCCTGCCCTGGGATCCTGCCCTGGGACCCTGCCCTGGGATCCTGCCCTGGCACTGTTGGATCCTGCCCTGGGACCCTGCCCTGGCACTGCTGGGACCCTGCCCTGGCACTGCTGGATCCTGCCCTGGGATCCTGCCCTGGCACTGCTGGATCCTGCCCTGGGACCCTGCCCTGGCACTGCTGGATCCTGCCCTGGGACCCTGCCCTGGCACTGCTGGGACCCTGCCCTGGCACTGCTGGGTCCTGCCCTGGCACTGTTGAATCCTGCCCTGGGATCCTGCCCTGGCACTGCCGGGTCCTGCCCTGGGATGTTTTCTGTGGGGCTGTGCAAACCCAAAGGTGTTGGTGTGCAGCTGTAAGTGTGTCTGTCCTCTGACGTGTCTCCAAAGGCAGTGGCAATGCAGGATGCCAAGTCTTGCTGTGATGCAGGACAGGAGCTGTGGTTCAGTCAGGGTTAGAGTGAGATCGGGCTGAGTTGCAGGGCTGGGTTATTAATCACTGCTTTGGATGAACCAAAGAACAAGGTCTTTTTGTTTGGGAGTGCAGCCTGTAGATTTTCACTAGAACAGCTTCCCCCTCAGCAGGCCTGGAAGCAGGCCAGCAGCACATGGAGACAAGCCCTGGGAGAAGCCTGTAGTAATGGAGTTTAGGGAAGGGAAATTGGTGAGTACGAGTGGCAGTGCTCCTGCAGAGCTCTGCTGAGCCCTGCCCGTGGCAGTGCTCCTGCCCCCTCCCTGCCAGGGATGTTTGGGACTTGCTGGATGAGTCAGCCTGCAAAACAGATCCTCTTGGAGCTTCCCAGAGCCTTCCCTCCGTGGACAACATTAGGGATTCTCCCCCACCTGCCTGTTTTATCAGCAAGTCTTTATATATGGACTTTCCTCCAAATCTGTGTTGAGATCTTGTTAAATATCCTCTGGGAACCCAAATGGGTTTATATCAAAAAGATGCTTCCTCTCGTCTCTGTGCTCTTTGATTTCTTTAGGAGACTCTACAAGATAAGAGTTTGATTTGAAAAGTCTGGCTTCTCATTAGAGATGCTGAATGGGCTCTTCCCCAAAGTGTTTGTTCATGGTTCTGTTTGTTTATTATTATTCCACCAACGTGCCCAGCACAGAGCTCAGCCTGGATTTCCTCTGGATTCCTTTGGAAACTGATGTCATTCTTCCTGCTCTCCCCTTTCCTGGTACCCAGGTGGTTTCAGAGGGATTTTACCATCTCCAGGTGATGCTCAGTAATTCAGTACTTGAGATAACTCAGTTTCTACTTTTTGGTTCCTGGAGATGGGATGGGGATGTGGGACCTGGGGGGTCTCACTGTGTCACCCACAGTGGTTGGGGATGGCTGCACCAGCTCTGGGCTTCTCAGCTTGCTGAAATTGTCTGGTCCTATCTTGGATTTTCCATTTTGGATTGTTTTTTTTTCTTTTTGGCCATGTTCCTGTTCGTTGCTTAGATGCTCCAATGTGTTCAGGAGATTTCAAAAGTAAAATATAATGGTGCTGCTTTGCTGTGTGCACCACATGTTCATCCTGGCTGTGAATTTTTGACATATATGTGCCTGGTTTATGTGTCTGAGCCCCACTTTGTTCCAGACACCCTCAGGAACACGTTGCATCAAACTGGCAGCAGCCTCATGCACAGTGGAACAGGAATTAATTCAATTTTATGCTCTTCACTTAAAAGAAAACTTACTGCAGGATTTTTAGTGTTCATCTTTAACAGGTCTTCAAGCATCTCTGTCTGGGGTGGTTTTATCCTTTGCCCTAGAATGAGATATTTGCCTTAGTGTGGCTGAACTTCCCATGGGAGAGCAGGGATGGGTTTGTAACTCAGCCAGGAGAGCTGTGTGGAACCTGCCCACCCTTGCCCTGGAAGCTGCTGGTGCCATTCCTCTTGGGTTTTAGTCCCTTACTTCTTTGGGAGGCTTCTTATAGAGGAGTTTTTCCAATTTGGGCATTGTTCCAAAACCCCTCTCTTGGAATAATTAGCTTGCTTTGATTCCTTTTAATTAAATCATGTGGAGTAGGCTGGCTGTGTGCATGGCAGAGTCACAGGTTTAATTTCTTCTCTGCTTTTGGAAACTGGGATGCAGATCTGCTCCAAGAGGCAGCTGCACCCTGGGCTGCTCCTGGGGATTTGGATTAGGAGGAAGCATTGCTGGGGATGAGGGAAAGCTGCATCTCAGAGTCTGGGATCCACCATGGGGAGGCTTTGCTGACAGCCCAGGATGTGCAGGGGATGGGTTCTGCCCTGGGATAACTGGGCTGGGACTGGTTCCTGCAGGAAATCCCAGCCAGCCCTGCTCTGAGGTTCCACAGGGCAGGAAACCTTCCAGTCCCAGGGACTGTCCTTGTCCCGTGGAACCATGGAATTGGCTTGGGGGGGACCCTACAGACCACCCAGAGCAGCAGTTCAGGAGGGAGCACTGGAACCTCAAACACTGCAGCTGAATTGCCTCTGTTTTATTTCTTTTACTCACCACATGCAGTGCCTTGTGTGTGCCACTTGCATTTGGGATTCTTTGTCACCCAGAAGCTGTTTAAAAAAACCCAATCTCCAGCCAAATAAAGCTTTTATAGCTCATTATGGATTCAGGGTAGGAGCATCCTTCTTCTGCAAGGAGGTGTAAAAGGCAGTTTCAGTATAAGATACTGAATGTTGGAGTAGTTTCTTCTGTGGATAAATTTGGAACACATTCAGTAAGGTATCTTAGGGATAAAAGGGGAGTGACTTCAGGATTTGTTCTGCTGAATGAGAAGAGGATGGATGATGTTAGAGCTTGTGAAGAGCAGAGGCTCTGGATGCCAGCAGAGACATTTGTCATGCATTTTTCATACACTTTGTATCCTCTGGGCCAGGGTTGGGGTTTTGGCGTGGGATCACACACAGGCTGTGGTCTGAGCCTTGTGGAGTCCTTCTGCAACAAAGACTGAGCTCCTGGGCTGCAGGAGAGTGAGAGAGGAAGACTTGAATTTTGTAGCTTTGATGAGAAAACAGGTTCATCCTCGTGTTTTCTTAAGGGGAAAAAATCCATCTCCCTGCTGACAGAGCTGTGGGGCTCCAGCAGTGCCTGCTGGGCTGGGCAGTGCCAGAGGTGATGGGAACCTGGCCTGGCTTCCAGAACTTTCCATCGCCACTGAGACTTGAGCAACATCAGCAACTTCAGTCCCCTGTTCTGTCACCTCTGGCACTCTGCATTGCTTCCTCCTCACGGGACCTGATCCTGAGCTGAGTTTCCTGGACTCAGCAGCTGGCAGGGTGAGCAGAGCTGAGTTTGGAGGTGGTGGGGAGCCAGTTCTGGTGGCTCAGGTGACAGCCAAGCCCTTGGCACAGCCACGGAGCTGCTGCAGCCCTGGCTCCTCAGGAAAGGGGTCTCTGCCTGGGGCTCCTCCTCAGTGTCTTGGCCCCATTAAAAATTAAAGGAAAACCTGTCATTAGGTGAAATTTCCAAGTCAGAGCCATTAATTTAAGCTCAAAATCCAGAGGACTGTGGGAATTTCAGCAGCCAGTGCATCCTGACATTCCAGTGGGGTAGGAGTTGATGAATCCACTGAAGGGGATTTTCCCCTCTGGACAGACTTGTGTTGGAGAGGTCACTGCTGCCTCCTGCTAGGCAGTAACACCTGGCTGGTTTGTTTTCCCTTTGAAAGAATAAATCCCTTGTGAACCAAAGAGGCAGTAATTTGGGAGGTCATTCTGTGGGGATGGCAGGGGGTGATTGACACTGTGGCTTCAGAGTGTCACCGTCTCACTCCCCATTTCAGCCTTAAACTCGGGAAATGTCCACAGGAGAACCACTTGCTGCTAGCCCCAGACTGGTTTCTTTGCTGGTTTGGGTGCCAGAACTCCTTTCTGTTGAAACTCCTCCCATTTCCTGCAAATCTGTCAGTACAGGGTTTTATCAGTCCTGAAGTTCCAACACTGAGAGGTGAAATGTCTCAAAAACTGCCATCCTCTCTGTCACAAGGTAACAGGGACAAGGCTGGATAAACCAGTGAGCTGCACAGGAATGTGAAATACCCAAGCAGAACTTTTAACTCCACCTGTGTGAGCAGAATAATGAGAATCTCCTGATCAGGCCACCAGGTTATTGCTTTGGACAGGAGCTCTCCAGTGAGGCAGGAGGTGAGCAGGAGCTCACACTCCCACGGAGGGGCAGCTGCCATCCCCATCAGGGTGCTCTGGCCAGGCTGGGACAGCTCTGCTGCTGCAGGGGAGGCTGAGGGCTGTAGTGTCCTGTCTGCAGTGGCACCAGGGAGCACAGGCTCCTTGCCAAACTGCAGGAAATAGCTGTCAGCAGCACCTGATGGTGGCAGGAGGGCAGCCTGGTGTTCAGGGCAATGGCTCATAGAACCAGGGCCAAGCAGCCCCAAGTCTGGGCTGTGGCACCTCCAGGAGCTGCTGGGGTGAAGCCCCTCAGAGCTCTCAGGTTCTGGGTGGGCTCTGTTACCTTTTGCACTCGTTAGTGCTGGAAAGCTCCTGCTGGGAGCTGGAGGGGAAGGAATCAGCACCTTGACAGGGAAAGAAGAGGAGTAAGGATGGGAGAAAGAAAAAGACAAAAAAGGCCCCACCTGGGCTGGTGTTACTCACATACCTGGTTCTTGTCATAGCCAAAACTCCCACCTGAGTCCTGAGCTGGCACTGGGGCTCAGACTGTGCTTATTCACAGCTCCCTCCCCTCCTTTCCATTCCCTCCTCCTCGTGTTTCTCCAGGCCCAAATGATCTGTTTGCAGTTTGGAAATTGAGATCTACAGACTTGAGTTTTGGAGTCTGAATCCACCTCCATTAACTGCGAGCTGTGGTTAATATTGATGCTCCAGGGACGTGAGGAGGGATGGAATGAGCCTGTTCTCCTGAGGGAAAAAAAAGCTGAAATTCCCCAGCACTCTGCTTTGGGTGGCTGCTGAAGCTGCCAGCAGCCAGGCTGGGATTTAAGGGGCACATTTTTGCAAATCAGTGTCTTCAGCACTACTCTGAGTGGAGAGAGGAGGAGGTGGGGGCTCCGTGGGAAGATTAATGCAGCCTCTTGGCTTTCCTGAGTGCTGAGGTTCCCAGAAAGGATGAGGGTGTCACATCACTGCTTCTTGCTTCATATTTTTCCTCCCTCTGCTTGCTTTCCTTGGGTGTTGCCATCCTTAAATGCTGCCATTCATTGTTCCCTCTCCCCTGCTGGCTGGAGCCTCTGACTGTTAATTGAGCAGCTCTGTATCTGCTCTTCAGGCTTCTCAGATAAACAATTTAGGTCCTTCATCCTCTTTTCCCGTGACATTTTAACATTTTCTCATCTTTGGCTGTCACAGAGAGAAACCTAAAAAGCCCAAACTTCTGCAGCCTTGGTTTGGTTTGTTAACAGGCTCCCCATGGCAGCTCTTGGAGAGGTGTGTTTGTCCTGCTCTTAAACTTGGGTCTTTATTTCACTACAGCAGATTGAAGGGTTTTGTTGTGATTCTGGGGTTTCAGTCTCTGCAGAGACTGAAAGAAGACAGAAAGAGGCAGGCTTTTGTCTTTCAAAGGACAGTTGAAAGACTTTCTGTTATTATTTGGCCTTACTTCAAAAAAATGCACTTTTGAGCGTGACAAACCAGCTCCTACCTGGGTGTCCTGAACTCAGCCAAGCTAAGAGGGGCTTGAAGCACTGGGGTTTTGGCCAGTTTGATTTTTCCTCCATCCCCCAATGTGCCCTGAGTTCAGTGTCCACAGGCACAGCTGGGGGAATACATCCATTTTTTCCCAAGGCAAAGGGCAGTTTCCAAGGGCTCTCCATCACTCTTCTCCCTTCTTACCCAGCTCTATGAATGTCAAATTCTTGGGCCTTTTGTGTCCTTTTGTCTCAAGAATGTTGTCAACCTATACAATTTTCTGTCTGCAAGAGAGGGAATTTGTTCAGTTGGAGGTGTTGAGGGTCTGAACTGGATTAGGTCAGGGGTTATTTGTGAGACTGGCTAATGTTGAAACAGATTTCACCTTCCTAAGGCTTTTTGAATACTAATAATTGAAAAGTGAGTGAGCTGGGTGGGAGCTGGGAGCTGTGCTGAGCTCCCTCCAGGCTGTGCTCCTTGATGTGTGTGGGTCCCTCAGCAGCAGACACACTTTGCTTATCCAGCCCCACTGCCAGTGCTCTGTGGTTCCTTTCCCAAAGCAGCCAGTTCCTACCCACACTGCTGCTGATGCCTGGAGGGGGTACCTGCAACAGAGGCTGGGCAGAGTCAAAGAATAAAGCAGGATTTATTAAAAGGCCTCAAAGGATCCACCTTGGGCAGTACAAGAGTCTAGCCAGGGCTGCACCCGAGATGGATGATGGGTCACGAGTTTTCACACTTTGATAAGTTCTGGTCCATTTCCATACTGGGCTTCAGTGTCCAATTCCAGCTCTAGGTTCTTCAGTCCCATCCTCCCGGGCTGGTCTCCTCAATTCCCTGTGGTTTGCACTTTGGGGCTGGGAAAGGATTGTTCTGTGTGACCGGGCTGTGAGAACTGCTGACACTTTCTGTGGAGCTCAGAGTTATAAAGCAGTGCAGGCTCTGGGAAGATAGCAGCCCAAAGCTGAGGCACCAGCAGCAGGGGCTGTGAGCAGTGAGCGTGTCCCTCTGTCCCAGGCCAGGTACAAGCAGAGCCTGGACCCCACGGTGGACGAGGTGAAGAAGCTGTGCACGTCGCTGCGCCGCAACGCCAAGGAGGAGCGCGTGCTGTTCCACTACAACGGGCACGGCGTGCCCCGGCCCACCGTCAACGGCGAGATCTGGGTCTTCAACAAGGTGGGTGTGCCAGCCCCTGCAGCCCCCTGGGCAGCACAGCTGCCTGGGAGCCCTGCCCTCACGCTGCTGTGGCCTGGAGGGAGCCCAGAGCCCACGCAGTGCCACCCCTGCCACGGCAGGGACACCTCCCGCTGCCCCGGGGTGTCCAGCCTGGCCTTGGGCACTGCCAGGGATCCAGGGCAGCCACAGCAAATCTGGGCACCCTGTGCCAGGGCCTCACCACCCTCACTTGAAGTAATAAGCAGACAGGACTCAGTTTCTTCATGAAGGAAAAGCCTATTTTGTATTTACATTGTTTACATTTATAAATATAAGTTATTTGGGGGCGTTCGTTAAGATGGAACCAGAGATGGAACAAGATCCTTCCTATTTCCAGAAAGGGAGCTCTGGGCACTTCACTCTGTTGAAGGCAGCTTCGTTGGTTTTAATTTTAATGGATCATTTGGAAAGTTGCACAGAAGCTAAAGCTGTAGTGAATTTATAGGAAATTTTAGAAGGTACCATGTTAAACTTCACTGGTTAGCAATACAGCGAAACTCAGTTCATTGGTTGGGAAGGGCTATTGTATCTGTCTATCAAATTTTCTCTTTCTGTAAATGTTTGCACGTTTCCTTCACAGATTCTTATGGGACAGATGTCTTGGTTTTGCAGGTGGTGTTGTATCAGTAAGGAGTTATGTTCTAGTTTAGTTGCTGTCTCCTGAGCAAATCTCCACGTGGCTTCAAAAGGAGAAGAAAAATAAACACGCCCCAACTTCAGACATGTTTATTCTGACATTTTGAGGAGCTTCTCTGCAAATTTTAAATATCTCTGGGTTTTTCTCTACACACTGGGGATGAAATCTGTTCAGCAGCAGTTTCCAGTTGAGCTGTGGTTTTGGGAAGGGGCACAGAGGGATGGTGGGAGCAGTGTTGGAGCAGGGACTTCACCTGCAGGGAACAAACTGTGTGTCCAGCCCAGCGTGGCAGCAGCACCAAAGCATCACCCTTTCACTCTGCTTTAACACCCCTTCTCGCTTCAAACTGCCTCATTTACATATCATTAGCAAATTTGATGGTTTATGTGACCCCCACAGCAGAGTTGGAACATAAAATTCTTCGGCTTGGAAATATCACAATATTAATCAGAGCTGTAATCTGCTCTTAGCTGGAACAAGATGCCTTGGAAATAGAAAGGTAAAACAATGCCTGCCCATAAAATGTCGTTGATGAGATGTGTCAGAGCAGGTTTTTTATGTGGAACTTCCTGGGCTTGGAGTGTGCTTCACGTGAGGGGTGACCTTAAGAAAGGCTCTGCTGAGGACGGGCCGTTCCTGCCTCATCCCACCCCGCAGTGATTTGCAGAGCTCCAGCTCCCTAAAACTTCAGCTTTTATCACCAGATCTCCCTATTAATTTTAATGAAGCAACCCAAACTGTTACATATAGCCAAAACTGGCTTTGGAAATGCCTTTCCCCTCCCTGCCTTACATAACACATGGTTTATGGTACCTCCTGTCTTTATCGGCCCTGATACGTGCCCTTGAAAATTTGATTTTTGTAAAAAGTTTACTGGTTTTATTACAGCTATTTTAAGTCTCTTGAATTTAAATGAGAGTTATGATCCCATCCATCATCCTGCTGATGTTAATAGGAACATCACATCTCTTCCTGAGGATTTTGGGCTGAGCTCAGGCTTGGAGGAACACCAGGTTGCTCTCTGCCTGCAGCTGAGAAGGATCCTGCTGGCAGCCACTGGCTGTTTGGTGGTGACTCTTTGCAGGCAGGAATCTGTGGTTTATATTTTCAGCTCACTTGGTTCAGGATTGGCTCCTCAGAGCTGGTTTTAAGTGGCTGATTTTTATCCTCTTGCCTCCAGTTATTTGGGGGCGTTCGTTAAGATGGAAGACAAGGAACAAGATCCTTCCTATTTCCAGAAAGGGAACTGTGGGCACCTCACTCTGTTGAAGGCAGCTTTGTTGGTTTTAATTTTAATGGATAATTTGGAAAGTTGCACAGAAGCTAAAGCTGTAATAAAATTATGAAGCATCTCGTTAGGCTCAGGCGGGGTAGTGCTGATGGGCTGCAGGGGCTTAATTAGCCATCCTGATTTATTGATGGGCTTTTCAGTTTAAGATGTTTGATGTTAAATTAAAGACAGCTGGTTTGCATCCTTTATCAGTGTTGCAGAAATTTGGGATAAAATTGGACTATTAAATGCTGCTTGGAGTTGTTAGCACTTATCAGAGCTCTAAATATCTGAAAACTCTTGGCAAAGTTTTGGGCTTTTTTTTTTTTTTTTTTTAAGGTTGGGTGTTTCAAATAATGCCACAATAAAATCTGCTTGTTGCTTGTGTTGACTTGGGTTCACATCCCCACTATTGGCAGATACTGACTGGGACTTGTATTCATTACTAAGTCCAGTCTGGGTTTTATTTTGGGCTTTCAGAGTTGGGGTTTGTGGGTGTGTTTTATCACCTCACCCAGTCCGGGCCCCGTTCCTTCCCGGGTGAGTGCAGTGGTGCTTTCCTTTCCTCCTGCAGAACTACACCCAGTACATCCCCCTGTCCATCTATGACCTGCAGACCTGGATGGGGAGCCCTTCCATCTTTGTCTACGACTGCTCCAACGCTGGCCTCATCGTCAAGTCCTTCAAGCAGTTTGCACTACAGAGAGAGCAGGAGCTGGAGGTGAGAGCTCAGCCTGCTGCCCTTTACTGAGCACAAATGAAGTTCAAGCTTGCTTTGCTGTGTACGCTGAAAAATGTGTTTAAAACTGTGTTGGAAGGCAAATTAATTTGCAAATAACTTTGCCACTCTGATCTTTCTGGTTCAGTTTGCTATCCCATTAAACTTGGAGTGATTTTTAATACAAGCAGTAATTAAATGTTAATGTTAATAGAATCAATTTGGGCCCTAATGGTCTTTTCTGCTGAGATGAATGCTGAGGTGAACAAGACATCATTTTTTTGGTTGCAAAACTCTGGTATCTGGGGCTGTACTTGGATGCAGTTGTGGTTTTGTGCCGTTGAAGTGAATGCAAAAACGTGGAAGAACAAAAATCTGATCCACACAGGGATTGTCCTGGTGGTTCCATTTCTGCAGAGTGTGGAATGTGTTCCCAATGAAAAGCTCTTTGGTTACAAATGGAATTAGTAATACATTTATTGAAGCCAATCTGAAAAGCAGAGTGGAAGGGAAGAAGTTGGAATGTCCTGTGCAGCCTCCCCCCTGCTGCCTGTAGCTCCCAGGGGAAGGACATTGGTACAGATTCACTTCTCACACGTCTAGGACACTGGATTAGAAACCCCAGAACTTCAAGGAAGGAATATTAATTGATCAGGCAACTGAGTGCCACAAATAAGCTCCAAGCAGATGTTAGGTATCCCTGCCTGTCAGCCCTTTCCTTTGGAATTCCAGATTTTGGGGCTCTTTGGCAGGTGGAAATTCCATTGTAGTGCAGAAGACAGCATGATAGCCTGGGATATGCAGATCATTTCATTATTCCTTCTCTTCCATAAAACAATTCCATATTTTGTAACAATGACTCACTTCCCATAGTCTGTGGCTTGGGAAGAACATGAAACTGCCAGACAGGGGTCAGTAGAACTGGGAGCAGAAGTCAGAGAGAGGTGGGCTGAATATCCTTCCCCAGGTTTCCCTTTCAGCCTGGCACTTGCTGGGATATTTTTGGGGCCTTCCTCCTTTGTTGATACAAAGCTCCCTTCAGCACTTTGGGTTTGGTTTCTCATTCTGTTCCCAAGCAGGCTGAGCAGGTCTGACTTCACCCTCCCTTTCTCTGCTGTCTTCACCAAGTTCCTTTTGCCCTTGGCTGGTGCTGAGCTCCAGAAGGACTTGGAGGCTGCTGTGGGGGGAGCAGCCCCAGGGCACCTCTCTGTGAGGCAGATCCACTGCTCAGGTGGAGTTTGTGCAGGAAAACCTCTGCAAGTCCAGCCAAGGGAGGAGGAGGAGCATGAGTGACAAAGTCTTTATGTCAACATTCCATCCCATCCCATCTTCTGTGGGATTTGTCATCCTGTGGAATATGTGAGGCTCCATGGGACAGCTGCTTTAGTATTGCAGCACAGGTTAACACTGCCACTTAATTTGGTTATGAAAATACTTCCAGGGTTATGTGTCTGCTTTTCATTCTGTCCTTAGATTTCATTAACTCCTGGTGCCTGACTGAGGCTGCTGCTCGTGGGGAAGAGAGAGCAGAGCCCTGCTAACAGACACAGCCGAGTGCTCACGGCGTCATGACAGCGTGGAGGGGAATTCATTTGGAAAATTATAAATTATCCAATTGTTCAAATTCATGAAAAGTGAAGCAAAGCTGCAACTCATGCTCCAGAGGGGCTGCCAGAGTGATCAGGATAATTGTTCCCCATTTCCCTGCAAGCAGATCAGAGGAGTTTGCTCTTCCTTTAATCTGCCAGAGGGATTCTCACTTCCTGATTCCATGTCTTGCCCTAATGAAAAAAATGCAAAATGTTGGAAAGAAACTTTGGTGGCTGAAGTTCACTTTGTTTACCTGGTTCAGAAAGGTGCTGGGAACATTATTTGTGTTTTCACTCCCTCAATTATTAGCCTCAAAGATCATGTTCTTAGTCAGAATCCTAAATAGGAGAATCCCTGTGCTTTTGGAAAGAGGGAATGTTGGTCTCTAGGGCATTTTGACTTTACAGACTGAGGTTTGGTCTGCAGGGTATCTCTGGACTGACTCTGGACTTGGTTGAGTGCTGTTGATGGGATGTGAGTTAAAGCTGTGCTGGTGCTGCCACGCTGGCAGCTCTCCCTGGGGTATTTCCCAACCTTCCCTGACTCCCCCCTGGGGAATTGCCTTGTTCTCCACAGGTGGCTGCCATTAACCCCAACCACCCCCTTGCCCAGATGCCTCTGCCCCCCTCCATGAAGAACTGCATCCAGCTGGCAGCCTGTGAGGCCAACGAGCTGCTGCCCATGATCCCAGACCTGCCTGCAGACCTGTTCACCTCCTGCCTCACCACCCCCATCAAGATCGCGCTGCGCTGGTGAGTGAGACCCCCCTGCCCCTGCCCGGGGCACAGCAGGGCTTGGGGGCCCCAAAACTGCTCCTAAACCTCCCCCTGCCCCTGCCTGGGGCACAGCAGGGCTTGGGGGGTGCAAAAACTGCTCCTAAACCTCCCCCTGCCCCTGCCCGGGGCACAGCAGGGCTTGGGGGGGGCAAAAACTGCTCCTAAACCTCCCCCTGCCCCTGCCTGGGGCACAGCAGGGCTTGGGGGGCCCAAAACTGCTCCTAAACCTCCCCCTGCCCCTGCCTGGGGCACAGCAGGGCTTGGGGGGGGGCAAAAACTGCTCCTAAACCTCCCCCTGCCCCTGCCTGGGGCACAGCAGGGCTTGGGGGGGCCCAAAACTGCTCCTAAGCCTCCCCCTGCCCCTGCCTGGGGCACAGCAGGGCTTGGGGGGGAGCAAAAACTGCTCCTGACCCAGAGCAACCCTGCAGTATTGAACAGCAGAGTTTGAACTGGGCACTGGGGACAGAGGCTTATTAATGAGAGCTAGAAAGGTGAAAATATTGTTATCTTCTGCTTATTGTGTTTTAGTTTCCAGCTCAATATCTAGGTTTGCTCAGATTAAGGGGGTTACTGATCTGGGAATTAAATATCTGCTTCCTCAGAGAGCAGGAGTGTACACAGTGCAATACAGCTCTCTGCAAACTGTCCTTTGCACAAATCACATTCCAAATATTGCAGTTGCTGTAAATAATGCAGTAGCTCTAAACAGTGCTGGAGTGAGAGGAAGGGAGTGATAAACCAGGGAAAGATGTTCTGGAATGACAGCCCAAGTTAATTAGGCAGAAAGTTAGAAAAGGCTGCTCCAGAGAGCAGGAGCTTTCCAAGAGCAGTGTTTCACCCAGCACCAGGGACCTGAGTGTGGAGCCCCCAGAGCTCAGAGCTCCGTTCCCAGAGGTTCTTCCAGCTGCTCCTCTCAAGTTTGTGCCTGGTCCAGCATGGAAGAACTCCAGGGCATTTGCTGGGCAGGGTTTGAACAGGCAGAAGCCCACAGACACTGCAGGTGGTGATGAGAAATTGTCACCACAGCTCCAAGAGTTACTCACTGCCCTTTGGGGATATTTGTAATAAATCACAATTCTTTAAACTCTTTCTGTTTCACATCAGCAGCAAACTGGGCGAGTTCTGTGGCCAGGCTCTGGTTTGGGGATGTGGAGTTCTGAAGGAGAGGTTTTTTGGTGGGTTTTGTTCCTTAGATATGCTAAGGAAGGTTGGTTTGGGATACTGGGATCTGCTCAGGAATTTCCTGTTCCTCATCTCCATGGGAACGTGGCTGAGGGGCTGAGCAGGGCAGGTTCTTCACAGGCCCCACCTGCACCAGCATGGGAGATTCTCTGAGCTGTGTCTCAGGGGCTTGACAGGAAAGGTGTTTGTAAAACTGCTCAGGGGAAGGGCTCAAACGCCTCAGCCTCAGCTGGCTGGTGCTGCAGGGTGCCAAGGGAGCTCCTGGGGAGTGAAGACTTTCCTCCCACTTCCAGTCCAGTGACTGTGTGGTGTTCACTGCACTCTCAGGAACTTTGTGCTCTGATGGAGGTTTATGCTCCTTCTGTGTCCCCAGGTGATTGGCATTGTTGCAGGTGTGGTTTGATCCATGCAATCCTGTAAATAATAAGTGCTGCTGTGGATCATGGGTTTTTACTGGTGTTAAACACAACAAATGCAAAACCAGACCCTCTGCTGCATTCTGAGAGTTTGAGCCAAGCTGTGTTGATGTCCCAAAGCTGTTAACCAAAAATCAGCCCAGAGACCTTTGCCATTAAAACTTCCTTTCCCTTCATCTCAGCCCTTTTCCTAGAGCTGACCCAGAACCCTGTGGAACTGCTTTTGAAACACATTTGTGCAGTTCCAGACTGGCACTCTAATGAGGTTTCATACAGGGAATTTATGGGCAAATGGAAGCTTGGATAAACGTTTATCCCTCCCATGTTGTTCTCTGTAGCAAAGTCACTGAAGGACAAAATCCCTCATCAGCTGGGGCTGCAGCTGCAGCCACTTCTGTCTGATTCCAGGGGAGGTGAAGCTGATGCTGGGAGGAGGAGCACGGGTCAGCCAAGCCCTTGGGATGTGGGGCAGGGAGCTGCTGGTGCCAGGCTGCAGTTCCAGGAGCCTGGAGCGTGGCTCGGCCGTGTGGATGCTCCCTGTCCTTGTGTGCAGGGAGTGCTGACGTGTTCCAGACAGATCTGGAGCTATATAAAGCTCCGGGTGAGGCAAGCTGGCAGCTAAGCTGCAGGGATTGTTAATCCTGACAGGGCTGGCTGTCGGGAGGCGGGCAGGGGTGGTGAGGAGGGTTTGGAGCCCTGCCTTATGCAGGTCCCGGTGCCTCGGGGGCTCCAGAGCACAGGCAGCTCCCCGGAGGCTGAGCTCGGGGCTGACTCATGTGCCATCACTCCTGGAAGGTGCCAACGAGCTGCAGCCACACATTCGGCTGCCTTCAGGGCCTGGGGGCTGTGGGTAGGGCTCTGGAAAGGGCTGGAAAACCCCCAGACAGCAAGGAGCAGGCTGGGGAGCTGCTCAGCCTGGGGAGCTGGAGATGTGCACTTTGTCCTCTAGAAGGCACAGCCAGCGTGAGAAGGGAATGGGAAGGACCAGAGCTGTGCCTGCTGCTGCTCTGTTCAAAGTGTTCTGTGGGGTTTTCCCTACTGTATTCATTTTGCATTTCTGCTTGAATTTTGGGGTCAGCTCAGCCAGTCCTGTGTCCCACATTGGTTTAGACAAACTACACTGGGTTTCAAAATATTCCCGTGATACTGAGCACCATTTCCTGCATTTCTGGGTTTGGGCTGGGAGGGACCTGAAACCCCACCCAGTGCCACCCCTGCCATGGGCAGGGACACCTCCCACTGTCCCAGGGTGTCCAAGTCCTGTCCAAGCTGGTCTTTGAGGTTTATCTTCTCTAATCTGGGACTGTCAGCACCTCCCACTGTCCCAGGGTGCTCCAAGCTCTGTCCAAGCTGGCCTGGGACACTCCAGGGCCACCCTGCTTTGGAGGCAGCAGATGTCACCCTGCAGAGCTGTGCTGCTCTCATGCTCCTTCCAGGCACCACCAGAAGGGTTCAGCTCTCCAGCCTCATCCAGGGACCTGGCTCTGCCAGCCTGAGTCTGCCTGGGGCTGTTTGGGAGGGAATTTCCCTGCATGGCTCTGTAATGCACTGTCATAAGAATTTTATATTTCAGCAGATTGCACAGGGATCCCACTGCAGCTTCCTGGGATCTTTATGGCTTCTCTTTGTGCTGGATGACACACATCAGGAGAGCAGCCCGGGGACCGTGAGCTTCCCAGAGCCTGTCCCAGTCCTGGGCTCCAGGGGATGCCCCTCAGGCAGGGGATGCCACAGGGAGACTGTGGTGCTCAGGATCTCGGAAATGAGCTCTGCATGTCTTGTTTTTAATAAGTCATTGTTCTCCCCTTGGTCTGGGGAGAAACCCTTTGGACATGGCTAGTGTGGCTCTGTGAGAAGTGGGGGATGGCACTGCTGGGCAGCTGAGCCCTTGGTGTCCCCAGCGTGGGGCAAATGTCAGCTGGGGTGCACTGAGGGCTCAGTTCCTCCTCCAGCAGCAGGGAGTGCGTTCCTGGGGGCTGGGGCACTGGGCTGGGGCTGTGGGGCTGCCAGAGAGAGCCATTGCAAGCTGCATTTGCTGGGTTTCCATCCCGGAGCTGCGTTCCCACTGCTGCCCTGTGCTCCCAGGAGGGCTGGAGGAGGGGGCAGCTCCCCCCTCCCACACACTCGGCTTTAGCAGCTCTGGGGATTTTCCAGGCACTGCTGACAGGACTGCATTTCCTGGAGTAGTGGGATTTGTAAGGCTGAGGAAATGCAGTCAGCAGTTTTTTAATGAAAGAACGGAGGTGTCTGAACCTGACGCCTTCCTCCCGTCCCTCCTCTGCCTCCCCTGCCCGCCGTGCCCTAATCCAGGGAATCCCAGGCAAGGCTGAGCACTGTCCCAGCAGCACAGCCCTCCTGCTCTGTCCTGTGCTCCCAGGGCTGAGCACAGCCCTCCTGCTCTGTCCTGTGCTCCCCAGGGCTGAGCACAGCCCTCCTGCTCTGTCCTGTGCTCCCAGAGCTGAGCACAGCCCTCCTGCTCTGTCCTGTGCTCCCAGAGCTGAGCACAGCCCTCCTGCTCTGTCCTGTGCTCCCCAGGGCTGAGCACAGTCCTCCTGCTCTGTCCTGTGCTCCCAGAGCTGAGCACAGCCCTCCTGCTCTGTCCTGTGCTCCCAGAGCTGAGCACAGCCCTCCTGCTCTGTCCTGTGCTCCCAGAGCTGAGCACAGCCCTCCTGCTCTGTCCTGTGCTCCCCAGGGCTGAGCACAGTCCTCCTGCTCTGTCCTGTGCTCCCAGAGCTGAGCACAGCCCTCCTGCTCTGTCCTGTGCTCCCAGAGCTGAGCACAGCCCTCCTGCTCTGTCCTGTGCTCCCAGGGCTGAGCACAGCCCTCCTGCTCTGTCCTGTGCTCCCAGAGCTGAGCACAGCCCTCCTGCTCTGTCCTGCTCCTCCCCAGAGCTGAGCACAGCCCTCCTGCTCTGTCCTGTGCTCCCAGAGCTGAGCACAGCCCTCCTGCTCTGTCCTGTGCTCCCAGAGCTGAGCACAGCCCTGCTGCTCTGTCCTGTGCTCCCCAGGGCTGAGCACAGCCCTCCTGCTCTGTCCTGTGCTCCCCAGGGCTGAGCACAGCCCTCCTGCTCTGTCCTGTGCTCCCAGAGCTGAGCACAGCCCTGCCTGCTCTGTCCTGCTCCTCCCCAGAGCTGAGCACAGCCCTCCTGCTCTGTCCTGCTCCTCCCCAGGGCTGAGCACAGCCCTCCTGCTCTGTCCTGTGCTCCCCAGGGCTGAGCACAGCCCTCCTGCTCTGTCCTGTGCTCCCCAGAGCTGAGCACAGCCCTCCTGCTCTGTCCTGTGCTCCCCAGGGCTGAGCACAGCCCTCCTGCTCTGTCCTGTGCTCCCCAGAGCTGAGCACAGCCCTCCTGCTCTGTCCTGTGCTCCCCAGGGCTGAGCACAGCCCTCCTGCTCTGTCCTGTGCTCCCAGAGCTGAGCACAGCCCTCCTGCTCTGTCCTGTGCTCCCAAAGCTGAGCACAGCCCTCCTGCTCTGTCCTGTGCTCCCCAGAGCTGAGCACAGCCCTCCTGCTCTGTCCTGTGCTCCCCAGGGCTGAGCACAGCCCTCCTGCTCTGTCCTGTGCTCCCAGAGCTGAGCACAGCCCTCCTGCTCTGTCCTGTGCTCCCAGAGCTGAGCACAGCCCTCCTGCTCTGTCCTGTGCTCCCAGAGCTGTGCTGGATGCTGGGAGCCCTTTACCCCCTGTGTGCTGGAGCACTTGTCACCCTGACAGTTACAGTGGCCCAGTTGTGACACCTGGCGATGGAAACGGCCCCAGAATCACCAGGGTGACAAATGGGTGACAAATGCTGAGGGCCTGGTTCGGCTCTGCCCAGGCTGTGCTGAAGGTCCCTTCCCAAACAGCATTTTGAAAGCAGGAGCAGGGCAATAAGGAGCCCTCCTCCTGCACCTCTCCACAGAGCCTGCTCATTAACCACTCAATTAGTGAGCTCTGGTTTACTGTCTCTCCCCAGGTTCTGCATGCAGAAGAGTGTCAGGCTGGTGCCAGGAGTCACGCTGGATTTAATAGAGAAGTAAGTCAAGTTTTAAATGTACTGGTGTGTCCTGGAAGGGCTCAGGAGAGCAGAGTCTGGGTGTCAGTGTAAATCCTGAGCAGGAGGGTGTTCCCAGAGCTCCCTGGTGCTCTGTGAGGGGCTGCAGGGTGTGGGGGGGTGCAGCTGCCCAGGGCACCTGATCAGTGGTGGGGTGAGGTCACAGCAGCTCCCTTTCCTGTGCCATTTCAGCATGTTTGCAATCAGCTGAGGTTCAAAAGGCCTCTGATTGCTGCCAGCCCTTCCAGAGGTGTGTTGGGTTAGCCAGGTTCATCAGCAGCTGAGGTTTTTAATTGTGTTCATTTAATATGGGAAAAATGGATCATCTCCTCTCAGCTGGGGAGAGCGAGTGATCATTTGTACAAAGCTGCATTTCAGGGACACTCATTGGACCAGAAGAAAGCTAGAGTTTACAACTGACAGCAGAGGCCAGCCCTGTCTCTCAGAGGAGGTGTCAGGGAGCTTCTCAGGGCAAGAATTCACCACTGGGTGTTGCTTCCTCTGGGGAAATGTGCTGGGCTTTGGGTTTCTTGTGGCCCCGAGGAGATGGGAGCAGGAAGGAAACCTCCCTGGGGCTGAGTGCCAGAGGGGTGCACAGCTTTGGGGGTGAGGAGGAGACTCAGGCTGCTGCAGAAACTATGGATGGGGTAGGTTAATTAATTCACAATTGCTACAAGAGTGTCTCTAATCAGAGATGGTGAGGTCACTGGAGGTCTGAGGCAGGCAGCTCTGACTCAGCCTCACAGAGCACTTGGATCTTAAATCCTCTTTGAATGAAGGTTTCCTGGCAGAAATGGGTTTTGTTCAGGCTCTTGCTCTGTGCTGTGCCACAGCACACGTGTGTGCCAGCAGCAGCTTCCTGTGGATATCAAATATTTAAACCTCATCAGCTTCCTCTGCTCCTTATATCGATTATGGAAAACACAGATTTTTATTGCAGTCTCGAGACAGAGCCAGAGTAATTCCTGGATTGCCTGTGTGTATATTGTAATTTATAATTCAGTTGTCTTTAAAACTGGGGAGGGAGTTTATATTGCAATTAAGCTGCAGACTCTGAGGCTAAATGAAGCTGCACCTTCTCTGAAGGGCTCCAATTTCCAATTATCCAGGCTCAGCCCATGTCCTGATGAGGGAACGTGGGGTGGATCCTGATGTGCATTTACATCACAGCTCTTCTGAGATGAAGCCAAACAGTGCCTTAAAAATACAAACAGCTTAGAAATAAAGATCTTTGCTGGAGCCAGACAGCAACATACAAAGGAGTTTTGGTGGAGTGTTGGGAGTTTGGGAACTTCTGGCTGCCACCTGATGAGACTTTTGTCCATGTGCCTCCTGCCCTGGGGCCTCTTTTCTCTTTGATCCCAAGGCTTCAGATCATCTGTGCTGGAGGTGGCATGAACTGGGCTTTGCTCTGCTTGCAAAAAGTTTGGGAAAGACCTAAGGAATGGTTTGTGGCAATAAATCTGTGGTAATGGGAGTCCAAAGCTGGGTGCCAAGGATTGGGGATGTACAAGGATGCTTTAATCTCTGTTGCTGCATTGGGCTCCCTCTCCCCAGATCCCCCTCCCCGGGCACCAGGAATGCTCTGTGGCATTCCTGGGATTTTCAGCTTGGTCCATTGTGCAGGAGGAGGGGATTCTAAACAAGGGGGAAAGCAAACAGAGCCTTGAGAGCTGTTCCTGCTTCTGTGGGGCTGCTCAGAAGAGTCTGTGGCAGTCTGAGGAAGTGGCTGTGCCTGGGCCCCAGCTCAGTGTCACGTCCCTGCAGAGGAGCTGGCTCCCTCTGGTCCCTGGGGCTGGTGACAAAGGGTCCCTCTGGATGGCACCACGTGGGGAAGGTCCTGCTGTGGCAGGAGCAGAGCCTGCTCCAGGCTGTCGTGCACCAGCACCACATCCATAAAAGTCACCACAAGTGACGAATGTGAGACTAAAATTAATGTTTGTTTCCACTTGAAGCATTATCAAATGTCAGGGGCTGGAAATTGCTCATGTTTTAATGTCTGTTTATTATTTATAGTGGAAGATGATAATTCATGGTTTGCCTTTGCACCTGGCTTTGGCAGTTCCAGCCCCTTGTGGAAATCTCAGTGGAAGGTCCCAGGGGGGTGCTCTCTGTGTCCCAGGGGGGTGCTCTCTGTGTCCCAGGGGGGTGCTCTCTGTGTCCCAGGGGGGTGCTCTCTGTGTCCCAGGGGGGCTCTCTGTGTCCCAGGGGGAGCTCCTGGCCCTGTGTCAGGGGCTGCTGTGCCCCAGAGCCCTGAGGGTGCTGGGGCTGTGACCAGCAGGAGTTTCCCCTCTGCACTCACTCAGGGGGGCTGTGCTGCAGTGGCTCCTTTGTCCCCTCTGTCCCAGGGGCTCGGGCAGGGCAGGCAGAGCCTGTGGGGAGGCTGCTGCTCCAGGGCTGGTTTTCATGGCAACGCTGTGCTCACATCCTCCCTCTCTGCAGTGCAGCCTCCCTGCCTTTGTCTTCCTCAGAGCTTGCCCAGGTTCCCCAGCCCGGGCATGGCACACCTGGATCAGCCCTGGGGTTTGGAGGGGTGGGCACAGGGGCTCTGTGGGTCCTGTCTGAGCAGCTCTGGCCAGGCCAGGAGGTGTCACACAGAGCCTTTGAGGCTGGGAGAGACCTCTGAGATCACTGATGCCCCCGTTGTCCCCAGCCCAGAGTGCCACCTCCAGGGATGGGCACTCCAAACCTCCCTGGGCAGCCCCTGCCAAGGCCTGGCCACCCTTCCCATGGCCAAATTCCCCCTGGAGACTGAAGCCTGCTGTGCAAGTTGCCATCCCAGGCTGCAGGGCAGTGTCTGGCTGGCTGGGGAGGCTCAGCAGGGAAGCCCCCTGGCCTGGGGAGCCGAGCTGTGCTGCAGAGGGGGTTCTGCAATGCAAATATTGACAGGGAATCCTCAGCAGAGCCTCAGTGGCCCCGCGCTCGCTGCGGGGGCTCCGTGAGCAAACGCTGCTGCAGAGATCTGTGCTGCTCCTCTGGAACCAGACAGACAGGAATTTTTCATGAGATGCTAATGTCTGGCTGCTTTAGAGCTGTGTTTATACCTGGGGATGGTGCTGCTGCATGTGTCAGAGGAGTGAGTGGCCACAGAAAGGCTCCCTGGGCTGGTGCTGACACTTCTGGTATTGAAAAACCTGTCACAGAAAGGCAGTAGGGTTAAATTAGGAATAAATGCACAGGATGTCTTTGCAGGTTGCTCCATGTTTCTGAAACTTCCTCCTCCTGTTGCTGATACTTTCTCATGAGGAGAAAGGCAAAATAACAGGGGTCCTGTAAGGGTTTTATTTCCCCACCTGTAGGATTCCTGGGAGGCTGAACGACAGGAGAACCCCCCTGGGGGAGCTGAACTGGATCTTCACAGCCATCACAGACACCATTGCCTGGAACGTCCTGCCCAGAGGTGAGGCTGGGGCAGGGAGCGGGGTGAGGAGTCACATCCATCAGAAATGGGGAGAAAATTAAACCCTGAAACTGGAAGAACAGATCAGGATGGAGCTGAAAGCTCGTTTGTTTATTTGTTCTTTTTTACCAGAGCACTGCAGAGACCTGATCATTAGAACCCAGAAAGGGTTCTCCTGTGCTAACACAATTGTTGTAGCTTGAATAATTCTCTTTCTTACTGAATTTGTACACAGCAATCTGTTTTCTTCCAGCCTTGGTTAGTAGCATGAATAAAGGCTTTTTTCCCCCTCTTTGCTGGTAAGGCAGTTTTGTTTCCCATGAGTAACTTCATCCCTCATTTCTCTACCCCTGTTGTGCTCTGAATTGGTACTTCTGGAGCACAAGCAGCCAAATTTGTAAACAGTTCTCCAACCTTGCTCTTCCTAATGCTCACACAGCATCAATTCTTCTCTGCCCTGTAGAAGAGAGCACATTTGCTATCTTTTAGGATTCATTTTGGCTTCTCGTGAGCACATCACACTGCCAGTTAACAGATGGATAGTTCTTGATTAAACAGCACACAGAGGTCCTGTTCTCCCTCAGTAATTTTCCAAAAACTTAGGATGAGCTGAAATGAGGCACCAAAAGGGGATTTGATCCAGAAAAGGCAGAAAGGAGCCCAAGGTAGGAAGTGTTTGACTGTGTTCCTGTAGGATGGAGTAGCCATGGTGTCTGAGGGAGCTCTGCAGGCAGAATTTCCCTTTCCTGGTTGTCATCTCGTCCCTGCAGAGCTGCTGGGGATTCCTCCTAGCTGGAGCAAAATGTCAGCGTGGTTCTATGTCCTGAGCCCTTTTTCCATGCTGTCTGAGGTGCTGACAGGTGCCTGTGCTGACTCCTGCCCTCTCTCTCAGATCTTTTCCAGAAGCTCTTCCGGCAGGACCTGCTGGTGGCCAGCTTGTTCCGGAACTTTCTGCTGGCAGAGAGGATCATGAGGTCCTACAACTGCACCCCCGTGAGCAGCCCCAGGCTGCCCCCCACCTACATGCACGCCATGTGGTGAGTGCTGGGAGCTCCTGGGCCCTGCAGGTGGCCTGGAGCACCCTGGGCTGGTGGCAGCTGTCCCTGCCCGTGGGGGGCTGGTGACACTTCAGGGTCCCCCCCAGCCCAGACCATGCCATGGCTCCAGCTGGATCTGTGCAGGGCCTCCCTGGGGCAGGATTGTATTTGGGTTCCCCCAGACACAGGAAGGAATGATGGATCTGACTCCATGTGCTCAGAAGGCTCATTTCTGATTTTGTGGTACTACATGATAGTAAAGAATAGTAAACTGCACTACAGAGTACAGACAGAAGGCTGAAAAGATAATAATGAAAACTCGTGTCTGTTTGCAGAGCCCTGACACAGCCTGGCCCTGGTTGGGGCCAACTCACATGAATCCAATGAAACAATCCCCAAACACATTCCAAAGGAGCAAAACACAGCAGAAGCAAATGAGATCAGAACTGTTTTCCTTTTCTCTGAGGTTTCTCAGTTCCCAGGAGAGAAATCCTGGCAAAGGGATTTTCCAGAGAATGTGGATGTGAGAGGTCAGCCAGTGGATCAGGGTGAAGCAGCTCGTGGCAGCTGAAGCCCATCCCCAGAGCTGCTCCTGCTCTGGGTGCTCTGATCCTGCAGTGCAGTGCTGCAGGAGCTCCCCTGCAGCCCTGGCAGCTCCACAGCAGTGCCAGTGCCCTGCCTGTGCTCCCCAGGGACTGGGTGGGCTGGGCAGATCCTCACCTTGTGTTGCTGACTAGAAGGAATTCCTGCTGCAGAGTTCCTCTACTTTTCCTGTTGCCTTTAAGGTGATTAATGGAAGTGGAGGTGGCACAGTGATCAAACAGCTCTTAAATGCAGTTCTGCCTGTCAAACCAATGTCCCATGAACAATTATAGTCAAAATAATAATAACAGTAATAACAAAAATTCTGGCTTCTCTTTTCCTGCTCGCTGTGATTAATGGAGCAGCACCAAATGGGGCCAAGGACAGAGGGGGCAGTGACACTGAGGGGCTCCTGGGGACAGAGCAGAGCCTTGCCACAGGCCGAGGGAGTGACAGGTAAAGGCACTGAGGGGGCTCAGCCTGCACTTCCAGAAACTTTTTAGTGGGTTTGCTCCATAAGAACGTGCAGGAAGGTGAGCACAGAGGGTGGTGATGAGGGAGTGTAGCACTGACAGCAGCTCTGAGGAGCTCACATTCTCAGGGCAGCCTGGGACAGTGGCAGCTGTCCCTGCCATGGCATCAGCTGAGCCTCAATGTCCCTTCCAACCCCAACATTCCATGGTTTCTGCAGGGAATGGAGCCAGGCTGGCAGCAGGGAGGCCCAGGAGCCTTTGCAGGTGCAGCAGGCACTGAGGAGGCATTTGCAGGTCCCACGGAGCTGCTTTAATGATGGAGAATCCTGCAGGAAGCTGGGGAGCCTTGGGCTGGAGCTGCCAGCAGCTGAGCTCTGAGTGCTGGGACGTGGCAGACAGCGCCCCTGAGTGCTTTGGGTCAGCAGCTCCTGGGGAAAACTGCTCTGGGCATTTGTGGGTGGGATGAGCTGTTCTGCCAGTGCCACCCAGGGCAGGAAAAGCCACCCTGGTGACTCTGAGCTGCTGCTGGACGTGGCAGGGCTCCAGCCACCAGCTGCAGTCTGCCAGTGCAGCAGGGCAGGACACGGTGTTGCAGGAGTTTCAAAATTAAACCAGTAAATTTCTGGAGTTATTTATGGCTTGCTTTTTTGCCAGCATATTAAAAATCTATATTTTCTGTTCCTTATAGGGACATAATTCATTCTTATTGCCAGCCTATTAAAAGCCTGTGTTTCTGGTTTCCTCTGGGAATATGGCTTGACTTGGAGCTGGTGTTGCCATCTGTGAGCCACAGGAATGAACCTGGGAGCTCCTGGATCCCTCTTTTTGTCTCTCTCAGACTCACATGGCAGCACAATGGGGTCTACAAACACATTTTCTTAGCTCATATTGTGGTTCTGCAGCAGAGTGGTGCTGGAAGTTCCTTTGGGAAGCTGCAGGATGGTGCTGGAGACACCTTTGTGAAGCCCCTCAGAGCACAGCACCTTTGCTGCTGTTTTTAGGATTTCCCAGAAGAAATTCCATAAGAACAGGCACACAAAGAGCTCTTTTCCACGTGAATCCTAAACACTGGTGAGGTAGAGAGCAAGGGAGCAGGGAACTGACACACTTTATTCAGTGCCCTCCAAAAAACCTGCAGCTTGCAGCAAATCCAGCAAAGGGGAAAATTCCACTTTTGTCCGAGGTGGCTCAGTGGTTATTAGGAACTTTTAGTAAGGACAGATTTAGAAACTAATTTAGGGCTCGTTGAAATATTTTCTAAAAATAATTACTTGTCTATCACCTTTCACTCAGGAATTTCTAATGGATGCCTTTTGTGAAAGCTGCAGACCCATTTTGCAGGTTGGATGAGGGCAGGGGAGTTGGCCACGGGGTGCTGGAAAGGATGAAACTCCAGCCAGGGCCTTGTGGGGCTCCTGTGCACCCAAGGTCTGTGCCTCTGATCCAGCAGAGTTTTCTGATGGGTGTTTTATCCAGGCTTTTCCCAGATTTTTGGTCCCCAGGCAGTGTTTTGGGGAGCAAGTCTGGCTGCTGTGCCAAGGTCTGCACGTGGTGGGAGCAGCCCTGCAAACAGTCCCTCACCCTTGAGCTTCAGTTTTCACCTCCTGGATGATTCCCACTGCCCCTTCTGGCACAAAATCAGCTGTGCTGCCTCCTTTGCTTCCCCCATCTCTGCCTTGGAGGGTCCCCAGGGCTGGCTCTGGGCTGGCATCTGGCACAGCTGTAGCACAGGTGCTGAGGCTGCTGGAGGTGGGAGCTGCTCTGCCTTTTCAAAAGCTCAGCCTTTCACGTTGGTGTTCTGGCCAGTTGGTTTGGGAGATCACAGTATCCTTTTTAGCTGGAACTTGAGGAGAAGGGAGAATTTCCCTTTCTTGGGGGATGTTTGACCCAGGAGCTGTCAGTCTCCTCCCTTCACCAAGCAGGGCAGTGTGCTTTGAGTCAGGAGAGCTGAACTCCGTGGCCGTGCCCCTTGGACACGATCTGACACGTTGTTTCTGGGTTTGGGAAGTGAACCAGTCCCCTGGGTTTGCTGCTGAGCCCCTTCCCCCGGGGCAGGGCTGGCTGTGTCCGTGTGCTGCCCTCCCTGCAGGGCCCTGGCTGCTGCAGGATCCACATTAGCATTCATATTAATATCCATTGATTGCTGTGCAGTGTGAGTGGCTCTGTCTGTTGTGCCTGAGCCCAGAGCTCTGTCAGCACCTTGATCTCTGCTGTGATGGATTGGGGTTTGTGCATTACTGCTGCTGCCAGCTGCTTTTATTCACGGCCTCTGAAAAGACCTAATAATGTGTTTGGAAATATTTCCTAACACGGGTCATATATTAAACCCCAAGTGCCTTAATTATGCTTTGGAAGAGCTACAACCCATCCCTAATAGAAACACCGTGGTGTGCTTGCAGGCCATGAAATTTGGGTTGAAAGGAGCCATAATGCACTGCAAATCCAGGGAGCTGGAGATTGGGCTGGAAACAAAACCATAATGCAGCGAGGCAATTCCAGGGGGAGCAGGATGGATCAGGCTGCCCAGCCATCCCTCAGGGAAATGAGGCTCCTGGAGCTGCACCCGAACACTCGGGGCTCTGCCAGAAGAAAGTGATTGTTGGAGGAGGTATCTGGAGCTGTTTGAGGTTTGAAGGATTAGGTTAGTTCAGATGACACTGTACCAGATATTTTTTTGTGTCTGTGTGTTAGTGTTACCATCTCCAAGTGCCATTATTGGACCAGGAGAATTTGGTGTGGGACAGACAGAGCAAAGCCTGTGCCCTGAGTTGTGGCTGGAGCAGGGGGATATGCTGGGGAAGAAAAGGGTTTCAGACTCGTGCCAAATATTCCCAGCAATGACCAGTTTATAAAAATTCCTGTGTCTGAGCAGCTCCCCAGCTGTGCCCCAAAGCCACGGGGTGGCTGCCACCCAGGTGAGCTGGGGCTGTGTCACACAGGGCATGGCTGGCACTGGGCTGCCAGAACTGATGGGGGATGTCTTGGCCAACAGACCCGGTGGGCTGGGAAATATTTAATGGCTGCAGAAATGAGGTTCAGAAGGAGGAGCTGCCCAGGGCTGAGGGGTGGCTGCAGCCTCCCTCCAGCTGCTCCTCCAGGCAGGGACACTCCTGTTCCTGGTACCTGGGTGAGGCCAGGTAACACTCACCACTCCCAGGGAAAAGAGAGCATTAAAAGACATCAAGAATACATTATTTAAAAAAAAGGCAGAGTTAAAAGCATTAGACATTGAGTCAGCCCAAAAATTTAGGGAAAATCAGCCTCCAGGAGCTGCCAGCTAATGGGTACCCGTGGGTGCAGCCAGCCAGGCTCTGACTGGGCTGGGCTTCTGCTCTCTCTGCTCCTGGGGGTTTCCACTGCCTGGCACTGGGGGGTTTGGGCAGGGAAGCAGTCCCTGAGCAGGGCTGGGTTTGGGAAGGGAAGCAGTCCCTGAGCAGGGCTGGGTTTGGGCACTGAAGCAGACCCTGAGCAGGGCTGGATTTGGGCAGTGAAGCAGTCCCTGAGCAGGGCTGGGTTTGGGCACTGAAGCAGTCCCTGAGCAGGGCTGGGTTTGGGCAGGGAAGCAGTCCCTGAGCAGGGCTGGGTTTGGGCACTGAAGCAGACCCTGAGCAGGGCTGGGTTTGGGCAGGGAAGCAGACCCTGAGCAGGGCTGGGTTTGGGCACTGAAGCAGTCCCTGAGCAGGGCTGGGACTCTGCCTTCTGTTCTTTGCTTAAGTCCAAACTTTGCAGCCCCTCTGGGAAACCAGGAGGCAGCTGATGAGTTTGTGTTAAATTATTAAACATTTAGACAGTCCTGGTGTAGTGAAAGGCTACTGGGCTGAGGTGGGGTCCCTCCACACACCATTCTTGTTGTGGTGCTGCCTTGGCTTTGGGATAAGCAAAATCCCTTTCTTTGACTGACTCAATCTTCCTGCTAAGGAGAGCTTTTAACTTCGTGCAATTAGTTCAAGGTAACATTAAAAATCCTCCTCTTTAACACCTTCTTTCATAGCATCCCTTAGGTGAAGCCCTGGGTGTTTCACAGGGTTGTCACCCCGTGGATACATCAGTGTGTCACCCTGTCAGGGAGCAGGGCCTGGAGTTACTGGGAGAGAGCAGTGAGGAGGGAGGAGAGAAAGGTGTTGGGCCCTTTGTGTCCCAGATGCAGTGCAAACAAATCCTGCAGAGCACTTTGCAGACAGCAGTCTCTGCTGAGGGGGTGCTCTGATCCCTGGCTTTCATAAATCACTGGTGGGCTGCAGCTCCTCCCATCCTGGCTCCCTGCTGCTCCCAAATTTATCTCTTGTTTGTGTGATGGGGCTTCGGCAGCACATCCACGGCATGCCCACCTTTCCTGTTCCCTCTGGGGTATTAAAGCTGTCAGTCACTGCTCCTCCTCCTCCCCCAGCCATCCCTGTCACCAGCACTGTGCCAGTGCTCTCCCTGCTCCTCCTCTCCCCGCCCTCCAGGGTTTATTCCTTTCCCATTCGTTTGTGGCTTGGTTTGGATCTTGTAATTATTGTAACAGGAGTTTAATGCCATTGTCTGTTCAGCCAGCACAGTGTGTAACCTGTGTGTAACCTGTGTGTAACCCTGAGGCTCTGAGGAGGGAGCAGCTGTGCCCATGGTTGGAAGTAGAGAAGCTTTACTTTGCTTGCTGGTGTCCCATGGGCTGGGAGGATTTGTGTTTTCCACAGACAGAACAGGAGCAGGATTTGGGTGGTTTGGAAGGGCTGGAGAATCATTTCAGGACTGCTCTGGCATGGCTGGAGAAGCATTGCAAGTATTTGGCTTGAGCAGAGCCTCTTCCACAGCTGACATTAATCGGCAGCCCTTGGTTGTGCAGAGCAGGAAGGTTAAGGTTTCATGTGGTGGTTTTTGTTCTGGAAGCTTGGGAAGCTTGGCAGAGGTTTGAATGTTGGGGTGATGTTGGCTGGGTGGCTCTTTCCAGCAGCCTGATTTTAGAAGCATCAAAAAGAGATTTCATTTTAATCTACTCCAATCTCTTTTAAAGTTTTTTGTTTGTTCTTTCTGATAACACTTAAACCCTTTGAGATCTGACCTCACAGGGCTGCTTTGGGCATTTTTGTAGCAGTATTAGTACTGCTTTCCTAAAATTACTGTGAAGAGCTCAGCATCTTCTCCGTGTGCTGCTGCAGTGAGTGACCCTCAGAATCCTTCTGTGGGCAGCCAAAATCAGAGCAGTTGTCTCTGGTCTCTGAACCATTCTCCTGCATAGTCAAATGTACCTCAAAGGCCCTGTGGGCTGCAGAAATTTCTTTAGGTGTTTGTCCCATTTCTCCCTGGAATCAGGGAATATCCAGCACTCCTGAGCCAGCCAGCACTGCCCACATCCCTGGATGGTCAGAGTCTGTTTCCCTTGCTGCTCCTTAGGATAACCTGTGATGCCTTCTCTCCCCTCTCTCCCTGCAGGCAAGCCTGGGACCTTGCTGTTGACATTTGCCTCTCCCAGCTGCCCACCATCATCGAGGAGGGAACTGCCTTCAGGGTGAGTGGGCACTGTCCTGGCACGTGGGCACAGCTCCCTCCATCCCCTGGCACCCAGCTCAGCACCTCTGCTGCTGCAGTTTGTGTTTGGGAGCAGCTGTAAACGGCTGGCACAGGGTGCCCAGAGGAGCTGGGGCTGCCCCTGGATCCCTGGAGGTTGGAGCACCCTGGCACAGGGGTGGCACTGGATGGGCTTTAAGGTCCCTCCCCAGCCAAACCATTCTGGAATTCTGTGATTCCCCCTTGGAGGAACAGACAAAAATCAAGTTCAGGCTCTTCCCTGCTGGTGATCCAGCCCCCAGGTGGGGGTGAGCAGGAAGCTTCTGGCAGCAGGAGCAGTGTCTGAGACCTGACTCAGAACATTCCACAGCACTCCACTTGAGCAGGTGCTGTTCCCCAGAAGGACCCAACATGCAGCACAGGTTTTGAAATTAAAGGCCTAAATGTGAAAATTATCTCTTCTTTTCAAATGTAAAATAGGGTTTGAGGGTATGTCCAGAGAGTTCTCTTAAGCCCAGTGTTATTAACAGGAGTCACTGGGGGGTTGTCTGCTTTATTTAATCTCAGAAAAGTAAAATTTTTAATATTACATTTAGTTTAAATTCCTTTATTCAAAACGGATTTTTCTTGATATTCCTTTGACATTCCATGAAGTGAAACCTTTAAATAATAATTACTGTACCAGCTCAGGTCCCTGCTCCACCCTGATGTCTCTCCAATTTCCAGCAGCATCCGTGCAGTTTATTTGTATTACCAAACTTCCCCAGGTTTTCTGGCTGTAATTGCAGGTTGTCTCCAAAGCCCTGAGTGCAGCAGGAGCACCGTGGGCTCCTGCCAGGCTGGGGGTTGATGAGGATGCCCTGAGGCCTTTATCCTCCCACCCTTGCCTTCCTCACTCTGTGCTCTGCTTTAGAACGTAACAAATACTATTTTTCTTCTCCTGCCTTACATTCATTTTTACTTTCAGTCTCTAACAATGTCATTGGAGGCTTTTTTATTAGTGTTAACCCTCAGCTGGGCATTCTCTGTCAAGTGAGCTGAAATTCAGGAGATTTCTGAGTGTTTTGGGGTGGGAAGAGGCCCAGACTGGCTGGGATCAGGCAGGAGGTCACGAAGAAGAGTGGCCATTCTCAGCTGGAAATCGATTCAGGGTGGGCTGGGAGCAATTTCCAGGCTGGTTTTCAGGCCTGACAGATGGGGTTTGTGGTGGATTTGGGCTGGCATGGAGGCAGGTTCAGCCTCAGAGTGCAGCCAGGTCCCAGCCTGGGTGGGGGTTGGCTGGTGCTGCCAGGAGCAGGGAAGGGACAGTCCCCGTGGTCACTGTGGCCACTGTCAGCCTGGCAGGGCTGGGGAGCACCTGGGTGAGGCACAGGGAGCTGCTGGGGGCTGGCAGAGCAGCCTGCCCTGGGCACAGCCCTGGGCACAGCCCCGGGGCTGGGGCAGCACATCACAAACCTCTCCTGGCTATTCCCAGGCTGCTCCTGCCTGCTCAGACCTGGCAAACACAGTAACCTGGTGCAGGAGGGCCTGGGGGCTCCCAGTGCTCCAGGATGGGTTTGGGCTGGGTTTCTCTCCCTCCTCCATCTCTTCCCTCCCTCCCTCCCCACTGGTTCCTGTTTCTCTGTGGACTCCTACTGGAAGCTGCTGTGTGCTTTGGTCAGTGCATTCTCAGCCCGAGTTTGCACCACATCTCAGGGTGATGGATGAGATGAGGAATTTGTTTTCACTGCACCTGGTTTGTGTCTCCGTGGACGGGGCAGAGGCAGCTCTGAGTGCTGCTGCAGGAGGGAACCAGCCTCTGCAGAGCAGATAAATCCTCTGCTGCTCCATCTGCTGCTCTGGGGAGAGAGCAGTCAGCTTCCCCAGGACCTCTTGTGCTCACTTTTCCTCCTTCTCTACTCTTTCCTCCTTTTTCCCCAACACATTTAAGGGACGTGTGTCTGCTCAGTCTTTGGGAAGCTTTTGTGCACTTAGAAAGCCCCAAGCAAGCACGACCCAGTTCCAAACCACAGCTTCAGGGAACAGCGAGGGCCACAGGTGCCAGAGCTCCTGCCTCCCCTCCTCGCTGTTTAACCCCTGCTGCTCTCCCTGTCTGCCCCCCCAGCACAGCCCCTTCTTCGCCGAGCAGCTCACGGCCTTCCAGGTGTGGCTGACCATGGGCGTGGAGAACCGCAACCCCCCGGAGCAGCTGCCCATCGTCCTGCAGGTCAGTGCTGCCCTGGGGGGGCCTGGCAGGGCTGGGGGTGCCTGTCTGTGCCACGGGGGTCCCTGTCTGTGCCAGGGGGGTCCCTGTCTGTGCCACGGGGGTCCCTGTCTGTGCCAGGGGGGTCCCTGTCTGTGCCAGGGGGGTCCCTGTCTGTGCCAGGGTGGGTCCCTGTCTCTCCCTGCCCATGCCAGGGGGGTCCCTGCCTCTCCCTGTCCGTGCCAGGGGGTCCCTTCCCATGTCAGGGGTGTCCTTGCCCTCTCCCTGCCTGTCCCAGGGGTGTCCCTGCCTGTCCCAGGGCTGTCCTTGTCTCTCCCTGCCTGTCCCAGGGGTGTCCCTGTCTCTCCCTGCCTGTCCCAGGGGTGTCCCTGCCTCTCCCTGCCTGTCCCAAGGCTGTCCCTGTCTCTCCCTGCCTGTCCCAGGGGTGTCCCTGCCTCTCCCTGCCTGTCCCAGGGGTGTCCCTGCCTGTCCCAAGGCTGTCCCTGTCTCTCCCTGCCTGTCCCAAGGCTGTCCCTGTCTCTCCCTGCCTGTCCCAGGGATTTCCCTGCCTGTCCCAGGGGTGTCCCTGCCTCTCCCTGCCTGTCCCAAGGCTGTCCCTGTGTCTCCCTGCCCCTGCCATATGTCCATGTCTCTCCTGCCCCCTCAGCCAACCCGGTGCCCTTTGGGAACACAGATACCAGGGGCTTCTCCAGGGTAGATGAGAGCTGGTTGTGAGTTCACCAGAGCCACGTGGATGAGCCCAAAGTGCTCTCCCTGCCCCATCCAGTGGCTCTGGTCCAGGTCTGGCTCTGCTGCCTCTCTCAGAGCAGCACATCTTCATTGTCCCTCCTCTGGCATCTCCTCTGTGGCCCAGCTCTGTCAGGCAGAGACTTTTATCTTGCCATTTTCAGAAAGTGGAAGTTACTGCAGCATCAGTCGTTTGGAAATGTCTTTTATCCATCTGGTACAGCCTGGGAAGTGCTCCCTTTAATGTGGGGCTGGAGCCCTGCTGCAGGAGCACCCAGCTGTGCTGTGGGGCTGGAGCCCTGCTGCAGGAGCACCCAGCACTGCTGTGGGCTGGAGCCCTGCTGCAGGAGCACCCAGGGTTCTGTTATGGGGCTGGAGCCCTGCTGCAGGAGTACCCAGCACTGCCCACCTGGAGGGTGGGGGGCTCTGCAGGCACTGCTCAGACAAGGCAGAGCTCTCGTGGTGGAAGGAGAGGAAATCCAGGGGAAGCAGAACTCAGTGTTTCAGGTGATGTCCTATGGCAGGGCCAGGATTGCAGCTGTCATCTGGAGCCTGCTCTGGCCTCCCCTCCCCTGCAGTTTGTGCTGACAGAAATACAAACCCCAGCCAGGGAGCTGTGGGCAGCACAGTTTAAAGCCTTTCTTTTAAAGGAATGTTCCTTGTGCAGGGATCTGTGAGGAGACTCCCTTCCCTGTCAGCTGGGTCTGTGACTGACAGCACCATCCATCTCTGCAAGAGCAGATTTTAATTTCCTGAGTCTCCCAAGCCTTGAGAGATGAGCTGGATAAGCAGATGTGTGGTGTGTCTCTGTCACTGCCATGGAAGCAGGCAGGATTTTGCTCCGGCTCCAACTTTGCTGCTTTCCAAGGGATTGTCTGGCACCAGCAGGCTCTGCAGTGGAACTGAGAGGTCACCTGGCAGAGGAACCTGTGTTCCTGCCTGGAGCAAACCCGAGCTGGGACAGCGTAATTGGTGTTACAATTATAGCACGTTAATTGTACAGTGCGAGAGGATGGGCTGGTAACAGGTCTGAGCATCCTGAGAATGCAAGCCCAGCTGATCCAGGGCAGGAAGGGAGGCAGTTTCAGACCCTCTCTGGTCTGTTTCAGAGCCCAGGGAGAGAAGCCATCAGGGAGCAGCAGCACAGACAGCCTCGATCCCTGTCAGAGTCACTCTGTGGCATCTCCTGTGCACAGAGCACTGCAGGCCTGACTTCATCCTGCCTTTGTGAGGATTAAAATATGCCTGCTAAAACACAGCCTGTGACATGTCCCTGATCCCCCTGCGTCCTGGCTCGTCCCTAATTTGCGTGTGTGGATGTAATTAACTCCTCATTTCTGCCTGGGGACGCACGTGGTGACGCGGGGCTGCGCGTGGGAGTGGCACAGCAGCACCTCCATCATCCCCCAGAAGGAGCAATGGCATCAGGGAGCTGCCCCCATCCTCTGCCCAGGCTCTGGAATGTCTCAGCCTGGGCTCAGGGTGTTGTGCAGAGCCACTGGGGAGCTGGGAATGGGAAATCCTGCGAGACCGAGGGCTTGGTTTGGGGTGACAGTGGCAAACCAGAGCCTTTCCAGTCAGTCCCAGAGCCTTTCCAGTCAGTCCCAGAGCCTTTCCAGTCAGTCCCAGAGCCTTTCCAGTCAGTCCCAGAGCCTTTCCAGTCAGTCCCAGAGCCTTTCCAGTCAGCCCCAGAGCCTTTCCAGTCAGTCCCAGAGCCTTTCCAGTCAGTCCCAGAGCCTTTCCAGTCAGCCCCAGAGCCTTTGCAGTCAGCCCCAGAGCCTTTGCAGTCAGCCCCAGAGCCTTTCCACTCAGTCCCAGAGCTTTTCCAGTCCCAGAGCCTTTCCAGTCCCAGAGCCTTTCCAGTCCCAGAGCCTTTCCAGTCCCAGAGCCTTTGCAGTCAGTCCCAGATTGCTCTGGGGGGATGTGCTGTGGGAGGGCAGAGTGTGGAGCTGGGGGTTCATCTTCACCCAGTCAGTTCCCTTTCTTGACAGAGTTTGGAGTCCCTTGGTTTCTCTGCAGGCTGCAGGGTGCCAGCTGTGCCACGTCTGTGCCTCCTGCCCCTGCCAGCTCCTGCTGCTGTCCCAGCCCTGCTCCAGCCTCACCTGCCCTGCTCTGTGCTCCTGCTGGGATCCCAAACAGCTGCCCCTCTTATTGCTGGGCTGCTCGATGGAATAGGCTGGTGCCAGCTAGGGCAGGGTGACCAAAATCCTTTCTCTTGTGACCTGTCCTGAGATCTGAGCTCTGATATTCAGAGTGAACCCACAGAGGCAGCTGTCACATCCCTCTGCTTTCTTCTGACTTTTCCTGCACCACCTCAGTACCCAGTACCAGTCATCCAGGGTGTGAGAAGTGAGCCAAGCAATTTCGTTATTTTTCAATATTAAACATGAAAAATAATCTAATTTCAATATGCAGCATGCAAACACACTGAGGAGGGGGTGGAATTGGGGAGGTAAATCAAGGAGTCTCTTTCCCTGAGATCCATGCTGAAGGATGTTCCTCAATTTAAACTGAGGATTAAACGTTGCATTCCAATATCTTACATCTGTTAAGGAGATTTAGAACTGCAAGTCTATCTGTTCATATTTCACACCAGGGTAGGTATAAGCCAGTAAAGAACCACCTCATTAGCGTTGTCAGACTCCATTTTAATGAGATTTTTATTAACGACCAACATGACCTTTTGCTCCCTCTTAAGTCTGTGGTATTGATTTGCCAAGGAAAGCAAAGGCTCTTCCTGTGCTCCTGAGCCTTGGGAGCAGAGGGAGGCTGGGCTGGAGCTGTCCCTTGGCTCCTGCTGCAGGAGCCACCAGGAGCTGGGCTGGGAAGGCAGCTGGGAGCCTCAGGGATTGCTCCAGCAGGGGCATTGCAGGGTGCCAGGTGTCAGAGATCCTGCACAGGGGCATTGCAGGGTGCCAGGTGTCAGAGATCCTGCACAGGGGCATTGCAGGGTGCCAGGTGTCAGAGATCCTGCACAGGGGCATTGCAGGGTGCCAGGCTGTCAGAGATCCTGCACAGGGGCATTGCAGGGTGCCAGGTGTCAGAGATCCTGCACAGGGGCATTGCAGGGTGCCAGGCTGGCAGAGATCCTGCACAGGGGCATTGCCAGGTGCCAGGCTGTCAGAGATCCTGCACAGGGGCATTGCCAGGTGCCAGGTGTCAGAGATCCTGCACAGGGGCATTGCAGGGTGCCAGGTGTCAGAGATCCTGCACAGGGGCATTGCAGGGTGCCAGGTGCCAGGGATCCTGCACAGGGGCATTGCAGGGTGCCAGGTTTTGCCAGAGGCCCAAGAGAAGTAAATAGAGAGGTAAAGAGAGAGAAGGCAAGAGCGTGGTAAGGAGGATGAGAAGATGAGAGGAAGAGTAAAGGAGCAGAAGAGAGAATGAGAGGTTCCCCTCATAATACCATAAATCTTCTTCTGTGCTGAATGTTCTAATTCTCTCTAACCCATCTCGTCCAAGATACAAATCCTACAGCATTTACACACAGCCTCTCAGAATCATTACATGACCACACTGTGTTACATTTTAAACCCTAAAAACTCCTCTTTGGGCCCTTCTGCCAAGCCAGCAGGGTCTGCTCTGCCCCTTGGAGCTGTCTGCAGGCAGAGGGTGTTGTTCCATCCAAGGGGGATTGCCTTCAGCTGGCCATGCCATTGTTTTCCAGGTGTTCAGTAACTGAGGGATCTCGAAGCTTGCTTTCATTTCAATTTTACAGTTTCCATATTCTCAGAACCTTTTGCCAGGCAATCATATTCCTAAGGCTTTCCTGTTCCATGTCCCCAAGGAGTGACCCCTTCCCTCTGCCCTGCAGGTGCTGCTGAGCCAGGTGCACCGGCTGCGAGCGCTGGATCTGCTGGGGAGGTTCCTGGACCTGGGCCCCTGGGCTGTCAGTCTGGTGCGTGGGGCTGCTCGTGGGCTCCCTCCCTCCCTCCCTGGGCCTGTGCAGGGGTGATGAGTGCAGCTGGTGCCCGAGGGGAGGGAGCTGGGCAGCATCAGCCCAGCCCTGCCGGGTGCCCCAGCCGTGCGCTGGTGGCTGGGACAGGGAGAGGTGTCACAGGGTTTGTGCTCATCCCAGCCAGCCCCTGCTCTGCCCAGTGCAGCCAGGGGAGCTCCTGGGGAGCAGCTGAGTGGGACAAACCAGGAGAAATATCTGGGGCAGGTAAGGAGGTTTGTCATTGAAGATAAATAGCCAGAAAAAGCACATGCATTTATTATGTGTTCTTTCAGCTTACTGGCTGCATCGTTTTCTTCTCCTCCTTCATCTGTTTGGTGTCTGGGTTTTACAAGCTCTTCTGAGCAGGCAGCAGCTGCATTCTGCAGTTTGGAAAGTGGCAGCACAGTGTGGGGCATAAATAAGAATTAAAGAGGAGCAGTTTAAAGCACTCCTGTAAATGGAGCTGTTTGATGATAAAAGTGGTGAAGATGAAGCAGCAGCTGGTCCTGGAGCAGCTCAGTGATGGCACTTTGTAGTGGTTTGCTTTACCTCCTCCTGGAGAGAGCTGGTAATTCCCAGGGGGAAGGCTGGAATTCCTGGGCTCTGTGACGTGTTTAGCTGGGAGAGCCAGCAGAGCTGAGGGAAGTGAGGATGTGGAGCAGAAAACAGCCCAGGCTGTGAGGAGAGGAGGCTGGGGCTGCATTAACTCAGGGTCTCCATGGACCAAATGAGTCTGGAAATACCTGGTGCCATTCAGGATTAAAATCACAACAGACAAACACACGGGGATCCCCTCTTTTCTGGGGAATTATTTCCTACCAGATTTCTCAGCTGTGTCTGTAAAGATGCTGCATCCTGGGGCTCAGCTGCTGTGGGGGGATTGGGTTTTACTGACAGGGATTTGTTCTCTCCCTCCAGGCCCTCTCTGTTGGCATCTTCCCCTATGTGCTGAAGCTCCTGCAGAGCTCAGCCCGTGAGCTGAGACCTCTCCTGGTGTTCATCTGGGCCAAGATCCTGGCAGTGGACAGTGTGAGTATCCCTGCCCCAGCCAGAGCCCTGCTTGCTGGGCTTTCAAACGAGCAAGGAAGCTGGGAGGTAATTGCAGGTGAATTTGTAGAGTGGTGTCTCTGACTCAGTGGTTTGGGGGTGCCATTAGTTGAGCACTGTAAAATGATTAGGGGAGGTGCTCCCATTAATTCAGGCACAATTGGAAGTCCGTGTAGAAAGTCTGGACTGCTGTGGATGTTGGATCTTTCCTCTTTGGGGGTTATTTTTGTATCTCTCCTGCACTTCAGTATGGAGCATAGCACTGAATTTGTGAAGGTTTTCCCGGTGTTGATCCAGCATTGTCAGGTTTAGTTTTATAACAATATTTTTCATTAACATCCTAAGAGGATTTGGGAAAGCAAAGAAAATTAAAACTGTTCATCTCAGGGCTCTTGTGGAAAAGCTCCTTTGTGGTGCCTCAGCCCAGGTGTGTGCCAGGGCTCAGGTGTGATTCCCATGTGCTGTCCTGCCCCTCACACCTTCCCTCCCATGCTCTGGCATTGCCTCACTTGTTTGCAGGCTGAGCTTTACAGCAAAACACACCAAAAACCACTCTGAAGGGGTGGGTTTGGGTTCCTTGTGCTGTTTCACTCACTCATTCCAGCAGCACATGGTGGAGTGGGAGGGGAGGAGGGGGAGGTGCTGTGGATGCTGCTGGCGGGGCACAGGCAGCAGCTCCTTGCAAACACAACACTTGCTGTTAGTCTGGACTTGCACAGCAAGCTGCAGCCTGGCTGGGCAGGCTGTGCTCAGACTCCCAGAGGAGCTGTTCATTCCCTCAGGAGGAGGAGGAGGAGGAGGGGGAGGTGTCAGTGCTGCTGGGCTCCCCTGTGTTCCCAGTTCAGTGGGGCTTTGTGGCCCTGCCTCCCTCCTGAGCCCCAGGAGCTGGGCAGCAGAGGCAGAGCAGCAGGGTGGCCTGGGCAGCTCCCTGTGCTGCTGTCCAGGGCTGGCTCTGGGTGAGGAGCACAAGGTGCTGACCCTGGGAGGCTCTGAGAGGAGCCTGGGGTGAGCAGGAGTCGGGGAAGCCTCTGCTGCAGCTGCAGCCTGGCAGCAGTCCAGGCCCTCTGCTCCTGGCTCTGCCAAAACCAGCAGCTCCACACTCCTCAGCACTAAAATATTCCCTTGCATCTCTGCCTTGCCACCCTCCCCTCAGCAATTAGTTCCCTCCTTCTCCTCCTGATGAAAAATGCATGATCCTGTCCCGTGCCACAGGGAGCTGATGCCAAGTCAGGGTTTCTTCCCTTCCATTTTCACTTTCTCCACGTGGATCCTCTCAGAATGACCCCAGAACATCAGCCTGGAGCCTGAGCTGGTGTGTCAGCCAAGCCCTGAGCTCCCCCCTGAGCCCAGCCCAGGAGCCTGCCGTGTGCTCCCCAAGGGCTGCTCTGAGCCTGGGCTGCCTCTGGTAGGAGACAGGAATTCCTGGGAGGTTCAGTGTGGCACAGAGGTGGCTGCTCTGACTCGTGCCTGCAGCAGGAGCTCACATTTCCTGCTCTTTGTGCCCCTCTGGCAGTGGCAGAGGCTTCCCTGCTCTGCTTGCAGCCCCCAGGAAGGGCTCGAGCTTCATTTGGCTTCTCAAATGGAAGCAAGGTGGGAGAAAAATGGTTGAGAAAGGAAAGGTTTGTAGGTCACTGGAGGAAGGAATGTGTGTGTTGTGGTTCTCACTGTGCTCTTCTCTCTCTTTCAGTCGTGCCAGGCTGACCTGGTGAAGGACAATGGGCACAAGTATTTCCTCTCAGTGCTGGCAGATCCCTACATGCCAGTAAGGACAGGTCACATTTATTCACACCCTGCAGCACTTCCTTGCCTTCTTTCAGCTGCTGTGCTGCAGTTCTGGTGCCACGTGGGGCTGCTCCCCTGCAGGCACCCAGAGCTGAGCTGGGCACTGCTGGGCTGTGGGCACAGGCACCACCCAGCCAAGGTGCCTGTGCCCTCTCCTCTGGGGTTCTGAAAGCAGGCTCTCTGGGGTGCAGGGAACTGCCCCACAGCTTTGGCAATTCCCTCTGCAGCAGCTGGGTTCCCATAAGGGTGTTTGGGGTCTCCCCAGAGCTGGCTGGGAGCCTGCTGGGGTGTAACAGGGCCAAGGAAGGGGAAAGCAAGCTGGAATTTTCTCCTCCTTTCACCTGGCACAACCTGCTCTGGGGATGATGCCCTGTTTCAGGTGGGCTGTGGCTGCTCCTGCCCCAGGTAACCTCAGTCTGTGCTGTTTTCAGGCTGAGCACAGGACCATGACAGCATTCATCCTGGCTGTGATTGTCAACAACTACAACACGGGCCAGGTGAGTCCCAGCAGCCCTTCCCTTCATCCTCCCCCACCTCCCTCTGCCTCGAGCCTTGGCTTTGGTACCAGCATCCTGGTTTGCACCAAACCTGAACTTGGAAACAGAACTGGGACGTTGGTTTTGGTATTTCTGTGTGGATTAAGAGAAGAGTTGGTCTGGAGATGTGACAGGCATTCTGTACCCAGCACCTGGCAGTGGGGGACAAGGACAAGGGTCCCTGCACAGCCACTGGTCCTGTCCAGTGGGAACCTTTTGGCTGGGAATGGTCTGTGGATTGAGCCATACACCTTGGGGCTCTGACAGGTGCAAGGAATGTTTCCAAAGAGGAAAAACCAAGCTTTATGCATTGCACAAAGCATTTCAATGCTCATCTATCTAATCAACTCTAGCTGCCTTTCCCTTCACGGGGCTGGTATTCTGTGACAAAATCAGCCTGGAACCACTGAACGATGATTTTCTCTTGGCTTCCTGACTCCTTCAGAAACAGTCTCCTTCTGCGGGGATGAGGTGGGAAGCTGCCATCCCAAACAAAAGGCTCGGTTTGTGTTGCAGGAAGCCTGCCTGCAGGGGAACCTGATAGCGATCTGCCTGGAGCAGCTGAACGATCCCCACCCGCTCCTCAGGCAGTGGGTGGCCATTTGTCTGGGGAGGATCTGGCAGAACTTCGACTCAGCCAGGTGGTGTGGAGTGAGAGACAGCGCCCATGAGAAGCTCTACAGCCTCCTCTCAGATCCAATCCCAGAGGTAAAACTCCAGCTCTTCTGCTGAGCCCCACTGGAACTGGCAGGGCTGAAGTTCCTGCAGAGCAGGGCCTTCTAGAGCTTTGTGTCTGCTTCAGAGAAGGAGCTTGCTGCTGTTTCTTCAAGGTGATGCAAATCAAACAAGCCCCAAAATCAAAATTTACCACCCTGGCATAGGAGCTTCCAAAGAAATGCAGGGGGAGTTCACAGAGCCCCAAACCCCTGGGACCTGGGCACTGCAGTGCCGTGGTTTTTGCTTCCTTGCTATCAGAAGCTGTTAAAAATGTGGTCCCAAAACTCACTGCGTTTTGCAAAGATCCCTGTAGTCTTTTTGTCCAAGTATGAAAACTCTTCTCCCCCTGCTCATTGTGAAAATGCATCTTTAATTGGCTGTGTTTTACCTTTGTGGCACTCCCAGGAGAGGAGGGATTGTGCAGGGCCTGGCAGTGACTGACAGAGCCCATCAGACCCAGCACACACCCTGGGAGAAGGGAGCTGAGATAAACAGCTCTGATAACGTGCAGGGATTAGGGATGAGATCCCCCTCCACATCCAGCCTCTGTCCTGCATCCGCCTCTTCTTGTCCCTGGCCCCATCCTCCCCACTTTCTGAGCAGTGTTTCTGCAGAGGTGGGGTGGCTTTCCCAAGTTCTCCCTGATTTTTCTCCATTTTCCCATCACCTAAGCCCATAAGTGAAGACTGTAGTCAGCACTCCTGTAAAAGATCCACATCCCAACAGGAGCTGCGTGTACCTAATTAATATTCAGGGCAAGACCAACTGGAAGAGTCACCCGTGGGAAGGTCACTGGGTGTTCTGGGAGACTAACCCAATCCTGCAGCTGTGGATGCCTCCAGCCCAGTTTGCTCCTGCTGCTCCCCAGGGGCTCCCCGGCCCCAGCAGCTCAGGTTTGCAGCGCTGCTGTGTGTGGGGACCAGGGGGAGCCCAGAGGGGACAGGCAGGGCTGCTCTCTGTGCCCCCAGGTGCGCTGTGCTGCAGTCTTTGCCCTGGGCACCTTCGTGGGGAACTCGGCGGAGCGCACGGACCACTCGACCACCATCGACCACAACGTGGCCATGATGCTGGCCCAGCTCATCAACGATGGCAGCCCCATGGTGCGCAAGGTGAGGGGCTGGCACCTCTCCTCCTGCTCTGAGCTCTGCTTCGTTCTGCTCCCTGAGGCACGGCCTGGCCAGGGATGAGGGAGCCTCCCTGCCTCTAGAGCCCAGAGTGGCTCTCCTGGGTAGCAGGCCCCCAGCCAGGTAATAGCTATTGACTCCATGACCCAGAAGGAAGGAAAGACACTTAATTGTTAGAAATCTACAGTTCTTACAGAAACAGTGGTGGACCTAAGACCTGATTGGTCTCCAAGTGAAAACTTTTCACACACTATTGGTGGCTATCAATAACACCCTCTAGAGAGCCATATCTATAAACAATGGTTACAGAAAGAGAGATAATAATTGTTTGAATTCTTCTCCTCTGAGTTTCTCCCAGCTTCCCAGGATTTTTCTGGGAAAGTCTGTGAGAGCTGCTGCCACCCTCTCCAGCTTTGGGAGAGTTACAGTTTCTGAGGCACCATCGTACATCAAATGTACATTAAATGGTTTTTGACATTCTGGATTGTTTTTGAGGGCTGTTCTGAAGTGTCCTAATGTTTGTGTTTACTTTAGTGGAACATCAACACCCTGGCAGTTGTCAGCAGCATTGCAAAGATTCATTTCTGTCGTCTCGTTCCAGCATTTAATCAGTTTAATTCAGGAGGGAGCTGCGTGTCACACGGAATGCTCTGGGAGATTCATAAATCTCTCCTTGGGAGATCAGTCCCTGAGCACAGACAGCAGCCAAAGGCAGCTCTGTCTCCTGTCTGCTGTTCCCAGGGGCTGGGCAGTGCCAGGAAGCTCCAGCTGTGCCACGGGGGGCTGAGAGCCCCCAGCCCTGGCTCTGAGGGAGCCCCACACACCCTGTGGGCTGGGCAGGTCAGGGCTGCCTGTGGCACTGCACCAGTCTGACAGACTGTCAGAATCAGCCACAAACCCCAGGATGGTTTGGGCTGGAAGGGACCTTAAAGCTGATCTCATTCCAAGCCCTGCTGTCCCAGGCAGGGACACCTCCCCTAGGGCAGGCTGCTCCTGGGGGGAAGCCTGGCCAGGCTTTGAGGAATTAGCTGTGAGCCAGAGTCCTCTGCCTTGCTGCAGTTCACCCCTTGAATTAAGGGAGAATTTCCACCCTGGATGGCCACCCAGTGACACCAGCAGTGTTGGTCGGTGTTTGCCCTCAGAGCCTTGTTTCTCTGTGCTCCCATGAGATGTTTCCTGTGCTCTTTCCCCAGGAGCTGGTGGTGGCCCTGAGTCACCTGGTGGTTCAGTACGAGAGCAACTTCTGCACCGTGGCCTTGCAGTTCATAGAAGAGGAGAAGAATTACCCTCTCCCTTCTCCAGCTGCTCCAGGTGGGGCTGGGCTTTGGCTGGCCAGGGGATGTGGGGCCTGGAAGTACTTGGGAATTATTTAAGGAATTTTCCCAACACAGTGAGCTTCTTGTGGGTGGGGGCTTATTAAAGAGCCCTGTTGTGACACGGTGGGTGACATGGAGGGGACACCTGGTGTCTGTTCAGCCCTGTGAGATGTTACACTGGAGAAATCCAACCTCAGCCTTGGCTGCAGCTCACCAGGAGCCTCCTGCCCATCCAGAGATTCCTTTCAGCTCGAGGCTGAGGGATGCTGGTCAAGGCAGCACAGACTCATTTTCTTTCTCCCCTCTGGAGCCACACGTGATCGTTCAGTGTCACAGTGACCTGGGGAGAGCTCCAGCACACCAAGAACCAGCCCTGCTGCTGGCAGGGCCAGACAAGGAAGGGAAGAGCTCTGTGCTCTGAGCCTGTGGCCCCATCCCTTTTTTTGTGTCTAAGGCTTTATGTGAGAAATGAAATGTCTGGTGAAGTGTCTCTGACCTCACCTTTCCTTTAGATGTAAACTGCAGTGGGAATCTTGAAGGATAACAGGAGGGTCTTGGAGACAAGACTGTGCTGTCTCTGCACAGAGTGCTTTGGTCTCCCTGTCCTTCCTGTGAATAACTGAATCATATTGGAAAATGAGCTCCTCCCCATTTGCTGCAGGAGATAAACACTGCATGTTTACAGGGCTTTCTACAGGGCTTTTCCTGATCCAAAAGAATCCTGAAGTGGGACACTCTGGAGGCATTGGCCCCCCACCACAGTGCAGCCACTCTGCAGGGAAGCAGAGCAGCTCCTCTGAGCCCATGGGACTGTGTGTGCTCAGGGGGAAATATGACCTGAAATCAAGCCTGAAATTTGGTCAGGGAACCAGAATTTTCATAGCTCCTGATGATGAGCAAATCATCATCAGGATGATGGGGGGGTTTGATGAGCAGCAGCAGAGAGGAGCTGGCCAAGGCTGCCTCAGGCTGTCCTGACACAGGGGCTGGGCAGTGGCCCAGCACCACCTGCAGAGAGGAGTCACCAGGGCCCCTGGGAGGCACTGGCAAGGCTGGGCTCACCTGGCCTTGTTGGATGTCCCAAACTCCCCTCCTGGACAGCAGAGACACGGGATCCGTGCTGGATCTGTGGCCGTAGCGTGTCCCCTTTTAGCCTGGCAGAGAATGACAAACTCTGCTCAGTCAGGGGTGTTTTAATGACTCATTTGCTGGGCACTGGCCCAGGTTTGGAGCTGGGTTTGGTGGCAGCCACGGCCTTGCAGGCTCCTAGTTGCTGGCGTTTCAGTTTTGGAGAAACCCAGCAAATTTTACAAATCTTCAGGGTGGTACCCCAGTGCCAGCCAGCGCGAGCGGCCGCATACAGAGGCCGTTTTCCAGGGGAAAAAGAAGCCATTCCCCAGGGTCTGGGTGTCAGCTTAGAGGTGGCACTCGGGGCTCTTAGCTCAGCATGACTGCTGCTCTTGCCTGGCAGAGGGTGGGAGCCTGACCCCCGTGCGGGACGGGCCCTGCACGCCGCGGCTGCGCTCCGTCAGCTCCTACGGCAACATCCGCGCCGTCACCAGCGCCCGGAGCCTCAACAAGAGCCTGCAGAACCTCAGCCTCACCGAGGAGAGTAAGGCACCTCCCCTGCCCCTGGGCCAGCCAGGGAACCTTCACTGCCCCTGGGCCAGCCAGGGCACCTCCCCTGCCCCCTGTGCACAGCCAGGGCACCTCCCCTGCCCCTGGGCCAGCCAGGGAACCTTCACTGCCCCTGGGCCAGCCAGGGCACCTCCCCTGCCCCCTGTGCACAGCCAGGGCACCTTCCCTGTGTGCCAGCCAGGGCACCTCCCCTGCCCCCTGTGCACAGCCAGGGCACCTTCCCTGTGTGCCAGCCAGGGCACCTCCCCTGCCCCCTGTGCCAGCCAGGGCACCTCCCCTGCCCCCTGCCCCAGCCAGGGCACCTCCCCTGCCCCTGGGCCAGCCAGGGCACCTTCCCTGCCCCCTGCCCCAGGCAGGGCACCTCCCCTGCCCCTGTGCCAGCCAGGGCACCTTCCCTGCCCCTGTGCCAGCCAGGGCACCTCCCCTGTGTGCCAGCCAGGGCACCTCCACTGCCCCCTGTGCCAGCCAGGGCACCTCCCCTGCCCCTGTGCACAGCCCAGGCTCCAGCTGACCCTTCAGCCCGAATTGTCCAGCTCCGAGGGCTTGGATGAGGAGCCCCCTCATAATTAGTTGCAATTTTCTGGTCATTAGCATTGATTTTTCTGAGTGTTTGGGGACTAAAAATGTGCCTTCTGGCTTCCAAGCATAAGTGGATTTTTAACTCAATCTTTTGCCCATTCTGTGTTTAATCCTTCAGTATGAAAAAGGGGAATTGTGGCTTTGACCCTGGGTAGGGGGTTTCCTTCCCTGTGCGTGGCAGGATTTAGAAGAGGGCTGTTTTGTCTGGGTGAAAATTGTTCTCTTGCCAGTCCTGGTTCCAGCATCTGTTGTGTCCTGGCAGCTGGAAGCTCTGTGGCCTTTTCCCCTGGGAACCTGAGCACGAGCAGCAGTGCCAGCAGCACGCTGGGCAGCCCCGAGAACGAGGAGTACATCCTGTCCTTCGAGACCATCGACAAGATGAGAAGAGTCAGCTCCTACTCCTCCCTCAACTCCCTCATCGGTGAGCACAGCCCCCCTGCCCTGCCCTGCCCTGCCCCGGGGCCCCTGGTGTCCCTGGGGCACGCTGGGCTCCTGGCTCCAGCAGATTGCCCTCCCTGCTGTGTGTGCCTGGGTCACCCCAGCAGAGGGATGGCAGTGGGACCTGTTGGCTCCAGGTCTAAGCTGCACTGAAATCCTGTCAGGAATCCAGGCACAAAAATGTGGGGGCCACAACAGCTGGGCTTTAAACTACCTGTAGCTTTTCAGACAATCTGAGCCCTTTTGGCACGGCATCACAGGCACCGTGCAGAAGGACCTGGCTTTTGGCATGGCCTCCTTCCAGGGAAAGCAGCAGGCAGGGGGAAATGCTGGGGGAAGTCCCTGTGTTTCCTCTGTAATCAGCAAGTGGGCCCATATTTCACAAATCAGTGCAAAGAGAGGGACTCGGGGAGAAATCACCTTTGCCTTGACCAAAGAAACATTTTCTCTGCTCTGTTTTCTGGGAGAATTAATGGTGATTTGGCTCTCCCGAGTTGAAAGATTCAGGGATTGTAATTACTGAGCCCCTGTGGCAGTTTAAAATCATGAGTTCATTAGCAACTTGATCAGTTAATTTGCTTTTGATTATCAGTAATGACATTGGATCTTCTGAAGCATGGCAGGGATGTTGGGAGATTTCTCTCCATCTTGAGCTAGGACTAGAGTTTTCCCATTTCCACTGGTGTGTGCTTGATGGCTGGTGTGTGTCTCACAAGAGCTGTGCAGCACAGCTGGAAAAAGCTCTGGAGAGGAGCTGGAGGTGGTGAGGGGAACTTTGGAAAGAGAGAGCAGCTCTCCAAGGCCTCCCTCGTTCCTGATCCATCAAAGAGCTCAGCCCCAGCTGGAAACGAAGAGCTTAGAGAAGTGTTTAAAATTCATGACTCGCACAGAATCCCATTACCTGCCCATTTGCCTGCTGCAAGCCAGGCTTTTCTCATTCCTTCTGAAGCATCACCCTCCTCCAGCCCTGTCTCCTGCTCCCCCAGGAGAGATGCCACCAGCCCCAGCCACCCCCACAGCTCTGCAGCCCAGGCTAGCCCTGCTCCTTCTGCCTTGAGCTGCTGCTGCAGGCCAGCTGGGGAGCCCAGTGGGGCAGAGACCTGTGCCTGAAGGAGTGCTGTGCTCTGCTCTTGTCCTCTGAGAGAGGAAATGGGGCTGTGCCTCTGCAGCAAGGCCTCTGCCAGCAATCTGAGATGGCCAGGGCAATGGAAAAGGTGTTTGGGGCACGTGGGGAGACTCCAAGTGAAGCAGGAATCTGCTGTGTAAGAGGGAAAGGAGAAATTTTCAGCCACAGTTTTTCTGTGCTCTGCATTCCTGCCCTAAGCTGATTCACTGATCACAGAATTGCAGAATGGTTTAGGTTGGGAGGGACCCTAAAGCCCATCCGGTGCCAGCCCTGCCATGGGCAGGGACACCTCCCACTGTCCCAGGTGCTCCAAGCCCTGTCCAGGCTGGCCCTGGGCACTGCCAGGCCTCCATGGGCAGCTACAACCTGCTGAAGCTCAGGCCTTTGCTCCTCTCTGCCAGGTTTAGGAACCTGGCATGTGAGGGCTCGTTCTGGGTCAGTCTCTGCACTGGCACTGAGGCATCATGCAATGTACTTCTTCCCAAAAACATGAGGAGAACCTCTCCATCCCTCCTTGTCCCATTTTACGAGCAGTTCCTTAGCTAGCTGTGGGCCAAATGTGCCCCTTGTGGCTCCCCAAATGCCACCACACGCTCTCAGCCGAGCTCTGTGTTCTCTGGCAGCTGCTCCTTGGCCAGACAGGCCAGCACCAGGAGAGACATTTATTTCTGGCCCACTTTTCCAGCTGGCAAGAGGCAGTTTGTGGTTAGTCAACAAAGACATCATTTTGGAAGGGAAGCTGAGCCTTGCTGCTTTTCCATACAGCCACTCATTAATCTTGGTGTCCTGGAAATGTTCAGGTTTAAGATAGGAAAAGGGATGGAATTAAGATGGGGGTTTGCATACCTCGAGGCTGATTATTCATTTCCAAACTGCACGATGAAAGCCTTTGTCCTACAGAGAGCTTGGCTGGAAAGATTATCTTAAGGAGTGATCAAAGAAGGAGGAAAATAAATCTTGGAGTCATGAAATGCTGGGGAATTGTCTTCTCCAGCAGGAGAAGCTGGGGGTGGAGAGCTGTTTGCCACTTCCCAGGATGTGCCTCAGAGTGCCAGTGAGGGCGGAGGTTGCTGCAGCGAGGATGAGGATGAGCAGAGGTGGAGGTGGACACTGAGGTGCAGGAAGCAGAGAGTTTTGGGGCAGGGGAGCCTCCTACTCTGTGTTAATGCAGCGAGATAATGAGGAGGAGCTGGTCAGGCAGCAGTGTGTGCAGCTGGGAACAGGCACAGCAGCCAAATCCAGGGACTTGGGTGGGTTTGGGAAGGGGAACCTGCTGCAGGGGCTGTCAGAGGGGGCTGTGTCCCTGGTCGTGGTGCCAGGGGTGCCTGCCCTGAGGAATTCCTTCTGCTGAGCTGCTCCTGTGGAGCACAGGGAGCTGCAGCTCTGCCCAGGGGCCAGGGTGAGCTCAGGAGGGCTCAGGGGCTGGGCTGTGCCTGCAGGGAGCAGAGCTCAGCAGCTGTGGGGATTTGGGGTGTTCCCTTCACCCCGGGTCCCTCCTGGCAGGAGGAGGGTTTGTGGCATGCACACTGAGCAGCTGTGGGGATTTGGGGTGTTCCCTTCTCCCGGGGTCCCTCCTGGCAGGAGGTGGGTTTGTGGCATGCACACTGAGCAGCTGTGGGGATTTGGGGTGTCCCCTTCACCTGGGGTCCCTCCTGGCAGGAGGAGGGTTTGTGGCATGCACACTGAGCAGCTGTGGGGATTTGGGGTGTCCCCTTCTCCCGGGGTCCCTCCTGGCAGGAGGAGGGTTTGTGGCATGCACACTGAGCAGCTGTGGGGATTTGGGGTGTCCCCTTCACCTGGGGTTCCTCCTGGCAGGAGGAGGGTTTGTGGCATGCACACTGAGCAGCTGTGGGGATTTGGGGTGTCCCCTTCACCCCGGGGTCCCTCCTGGCAGGAGGAGGGTTTGTGGCATGCACACTGAGCAGCTGTGGGGATTTGGGGTGTCCCCTTCTCCCGGGGTCCCTCCTGGCAGGAGGAGGGTTTGTGGCATGCACACTGAGCAGCTGTGGGGATTTGGGGTGTCCCCTTCACCTGGGGTCCCTCCTGGCAGGAGGAGGGTTTGTGGCATGCACACTGAGCAGCTGTGGGGATTTGGGGTGTCCCCTTCTCCTGGGGCCCCTCCTGGCAGGAGGAGGGTTGTGGCATGCACACTGAGCAGCTGTGGTTGGCACTGAGGGGAAGCAGCTCCCCAAACGCTCGGGGCTGTTCAGCCTGGAATATTTCAGCTGCATTTCCCTGCACAGCTTTCCCTGTGTGCTGTGTGAGGGTTTCATTCCTGTCCCTCCCCAGGAGCTGCCCTGGGAGCAGGGAGCAGCCTTGGTCTGGCTCTGCTGCTGTGCCAGTGGGAAGTGGAACTGCCCCGTCTGAGGGGCTTCAAATCACTGCAGTGATTTTTACAGGGGATTGGAAAGAAACCCTGTCCCAGGCTGGCAAAGCAAAGGGAATAAATAAAGCCATCAGAGGGGCTTTGCATCCCCTGGGGCTCTCCCTGGAGCTGCTGGAGCCCAGCCTGTCCTCAGGGCTCACAGGTGAGCTGACCCCCACGTGTGCAGGCAAAATCCAACTCAGGGAAAGGCAGGCAATTTATTTTTGACATTCTTAGCAGGGAGGGATCATTTTGTAAACACGAGTCCACCCTGCAAGGTGCATGAACGGGCTGGGAGTCAGTGACTAATTACAGAGCTGTCTGCTTCCATTAGTGCCCAGCCCCTGCTCAGCTCCTGGTTTGCATCTCAGGGACAGTTTGGGCACTGGAGCCCTAAAGGTGAAATGGAGCTGCTGCTCATCCTGCCACCTCTGCTGCTCCCTTTTCCCAGGGACTGGAGCTCAGGATCTGGCAGGGAGCTGTGTCAGATGTGTCACTCCTGCTCTGACAGTAGGAAAGAGCAGCTCTGGAAGCACCAGCCCTGAGCCCCAGGTGCCTTTGGAGAAACTCCCTGTGTTCTCCTCAAAGGCTGCCAGGTGAAGGGGGAATTGCACTGGCACAGTTCTGCTCAAAATCTGTCTTTTCCCTGACGCTTAGATGTATAAAAAATGCTGTTGGGTTTCTTCCTCCGTGATCGAGGTGGTTTTCAGGGCCCCTGGGAAATCAGCTGGGTGCCCCCCTCACTCTTCCTCCTCTCCCTTTCCTTTTCCTCTCTTTCAAGGGCTTTAAAGAATTGAAGGCATCCAGATTTCCCACTGGCCCTTATGTAACAGGCTGGAGTGTGGGAGGCACAGCTCTGGGCACAGCTCTGGGCACACCTCAGACATTACCTGGCTGCTGCTTCACGAGCTGAACCTTTTTTCCTCCCACACCTTGTAGCACTTTGCCTCTCTCCCTTCTTGTTCTTTATCCTTCCCCCTCCAGTTTTTCTTTCCTTGGTAATAGAAGCTTCCAGGATTTAACATTGTTATATATTTACAGCCTTTGCAATTTTACAGTATTATATAAATATTGTACAATATTACATAAATATGTGTTTACGGCCTTTACAATTTACAGCCTTATAACAATTTACATTGTTAGAGGTTTCACAGCCTTGCCAGTGCCCAAAGGGGCTCCAGGAGAACTGGGGAGGGCATTTCCATGAGGGCCTGGAGTGCCAGGAGAAGGGGGAATGGCTTCCCACTGCCAGAGGGAAGGGTTCCATGGGGTACTGGAGAAATCCTTCCCTGTGAGGGTGTAAGGCCCTGGCACAGGGTGCCCAGAGAAGCTGGGGCTGCCCCTGGATCCCTGGCAGTGTCCCAGGCCAGGTTGGAATAACCTGGGATGGTGGAAGGTGTCCCTGCCCATGGCAGGGTGTGGAACAGGCTTTAGGGTCCCCCCCCAGCCCAAGCACTGTGGGATTCTCTGCTTTGTCCCTGGGCTGCCCTGGGAAGGTTGGGATCAGCTGCAGGGTCTGCATGGGTCACCCCCAGCACACAAACAGCACGGTCCAGGTGCTCCTTGTGAGATTCCCAGGTGCAAATTTAAGCAGACATCACGTGGAGCATCCTTTGGGGGCCAGGTGAGACAGAGACCCTCTGCAGGGGGTGAGAGGGAGGAGCTGGGTTAGGGGGCTGCCTTGGCCCTTTGCAGTGACCTGTCACACTCTGGGCTCTTGGGGCAGAGAGAGGTTCCCCTTTCAGCCCAAGGGCAGCCTGCAGCCTCCTGGAGCCAGAGCTCAGAACTGCTCTGCCCAGCCTGCTCTGCTGCCTTAGGGACCAGGTGTGGCTGTGCCAGGTGAGGAGCTGCCTGCTGACCAAGGGGCCCTTTCCTCCCAACTTTATATTTAGATGCCTCCAGAAACACGGGAGGAGAAGCAGTAACAGCTTGATCTGTCATTTAGCACTGATTGTGACTCATCTGCAATCTCTATTTTAGCTCTTTTTTGTTGTGAGTGCAGCCACTTTAACATTGTCCAAATGGCTGCACTCCCAGCCGGGGCGTTGCACGATCAGGCACCGGCAGGGCTCGGAGGCAGAACAACAAATTCTCCCCCAAAAGCAGCAAAATAAAATGTTCACAGGATTTTGTCAGTTGTTGCAAATGCTTATTAATCTGAGTTGTACTTTGAATCTGTCAGTCCCTTCTGCCCAAATACCGAACAGCTGATGTGCTCATTAAATAACAAATTGGAGGAATTGATACAAATGTCAATAGGAAAGACTGAGCTGGACTCGCTGCTTCCTGAGGGCTCAACTCCTGAAGCTTTGCTTTAAACATTTAGTAAACTTGGAGAGTGGACAGTTCCATAAAAACAACCACAACAGTCTAGGGCAGTAACTGTGGTTTACACCGTTCAGTATTTCAGACATTATCCACTTGGCCTTTCCAGGTGCTTTGCTTCAGGAGCCTGGAAAAGCAGGAGTTTGGCTGGAGATGATTTAGGGAGTCTTTAATTTATTTTGCTTCCTCCCACTTTGATTTCACAAGCCCTTGCAGAGATCACAGACAGGCAAAAGGGAGGCAAAGTGCCCGTGTGGGATGTTTTTGAGCTCCTCTCTTGATGTTCCCCGAGATGCCATCAGGTTGTTTGGAGTTCTAATGAATTTTCTCACATCAGATCAAAGAATCGGAGTTGATGGATTGTCATGTGCTGCAGGGCTTTGGGATTTGTTGTGGTTTCATTTTTCTAGGTGTGAGTTTCAACAGTGTTTATACCCAAATTTGGAGAGTGCTCCTTCACCTGGCTGCTGACCCCTATCCCGACGTGTCCGACCTGGCCATGAAGGTTCTCAACAGCATTGCCTACAAGGTAAGTGCCTGTCCCTGCTCACCTGTGCCTGCCAGGTGTTTGGACGTGGATTTTTTCATGCTTAGGCAAGGCTTAGGCAGACTGACCTGGCTGGGTCCGTTGGAGGGCTCTGCCTTTTGCAGAAGGAGCTTTTAATGCTTCACGGTGATTAAACTCTGCTCAGGTAAAATGAATACATGGGGGAGGGCCTGGGCTTGCTCTAGGGTATGAATTAGGTGTAGACCTTGGACAGTAAGTCCAGTTTAGAGGTCTACTTGTCTAGATCAGTCCCTGGGATAAACCTTAAGTATCCTTCATTAAATTATCCGTTTGCAAACTGATTTAGATAATGCAAGTGGGACTGGCCTGCAGACTGAAGCCACAACGGCTCTCCAACCCAGGTGAACTAGTACATGTGAGTCAGCATGCAGACCCCTGCCACTCCTCACCCCAGCCCAGGCTGGGTGCCTAAACCTCCATCCTCATCCCATCTCATCCTGGGGGTGACAAGATGTCCCTGGAGGTGCCACCCCGGGGCAGCAGCTTCCCCCTGCCCGGGCCAGGCCACCCCAGGACATCTTCTCAGCCCATGTGTCCCCTGGCTGGGCACAGAAAGCTCTGTGTGAACCTTTCTGGCCTCTCAAGCATCCAGACCATGAGCCATTGCAGTGGGAACTCTCTTACTGGGCCTTTCCAGGGAATAACCCCAGCTCCTCAGCCCGGGGCTGCGGAGCTGGAGCTGCAGTAAGAGATGCCAGCATTGTGCACTGCCATCTTAATGCCTCAGAGATCTCTGCTTTGAAACCACTTCTTCTCGTGAGACAGTAGTCACTGACTTGAACTCTGGTTTGTTCGAAGTGCACGTGCCAGTGAGTGGTGAGGGCTGGGTTTGGGACAGAGAATTCTCTTGGCAGGGGGGGCAGCAAGCTCAGGGCTACAACAACCGACAGGCTGGAGATGCCAAGTGAGGGCAAGAAGGAAAGGAAAAGGTGGAAGATTTCCCTCTCTCTGCTCTAGATGCATGAAACGATTTCAGTTCTGTGTTTGGAAGGCTCTTTGCCAAATGAAATGTTGCTCCTACTGTTTAAAGGGACATAAAGAGGAAGCAGATCTGCTTTTCCTGACCGAAATGTGTTCTCAGGAGCTCTCCCTGGCCAGTGGAGAGGTGGATCAGCATCAGTATTGGTGTCCATGCTTCTGTGCCAGCAGGAGCTGGGATCATTCTGTTGTCACATCCCTAGGGAGTGCTGGGGCTGAGGGTGGGAGTTCTGTGTTGCCTCTAACAAGTGTGGGCCTGGCTGTGCTGGTGCTGACCCGAGTCCCAAGCTCAGGCTCTGGGTCTCTGCATCTCACACTGCACGGCTGGGCCAGCTGCTCTGCCCCTGCTTCCTAAGGCAACGGCTCTTCCAACAGGCTTGGAAAACAGGAAGCATTCCCATGGACAAGGGTTTGATCTGGGGATGCTTCAGGGAACAAAAGGGGTTTGTTCTCCTTTGCCTTAGCCCCGAGCCTGCAAGGACAGCGTCGCTCCTGGGTCCTGCTGCGCATGGGGGCTTTGCTTTGGCCAGCACCACCTGCCTTGGGTGGCTTCTAACGAGGCTTTGTGATGAAAACAAGCCCCCAAAACACAGCCCCACAGCCTGTGAGCTGCCCAGCATGGCGGGTTGTGAGGCTCAGACCCTGCTCTGGCCATTCCCGGTCCCGTTCTGGCCGTGCCGTGAGCGGGACCACGAGAGCTCGAGGCTCTGTGGGAGCTCAGGCAGGAGCTGGCCAGTGTCTGATGCAAATCAGTGACAATTAAATCCTTGCTAACCGTGTCCTGAGAGCTCCCCTTGGTGCTGCTGGAGCTTGCTGATGTAGAAGGGAGCGCTGGACGTGGGCACTGCTCCTCCCCGGTGTGTGCAAGCACTGCCCGCTCGGGGGCTGAATTTTACCACGGAATGCAAACAAAAATTGTTTTTCTTGCTAAAACAAAAATACTGCCTCAGGTGATGCAAAACACTTGAATGTTCCAGGGGTTCATATTTTGGTTTAATTACTGTAAAATTCAGGGAAGGAGAGGCTTTCTTTTGGAGCTGGGCCAGTTGAGGTTTTCTTCCATTGGCAGAACTGAGCAGAACCCAGCTCAGGTCTGGGGGACCTGGCTGGGGCTGGGGGCTTCGGTGGGAGCAGCTGGACAAACTCTCCATGGGCTTCCACATCTGGAGTGTGCTGGGGAACTAAAGATTGCAGAACTATGGAATGGCTTGGGTGGGAGGGGACCTTAAAGACCATCCCATGGGCAGGGACACCCCCACTGTCCCAGGTGCTCCAAGCCCTGTCCTGCCTGGCCTTGGGCACTGCCAGGGATCCGGGGCAGCCCCAGCTGCTCTGGGCACCCTGTGCCAGGGCCTGCCCAGCCTCCCAGGGCAGAATGTCTTCTGGCTGTCCCATCCTAGCCAGCCCCTCTGGAGACATTGCAGAGTCCCTGGACACGTTCCTGTGTCACTTGCTCCAGGTGGCCCTGCATTGGCAGGGGGTGGTCCTGGGTGGTCTGCAGAGGTCCCTTCCAAGCCCGGTGTTCTGTGATTGCGTGATTGCTGTTATCAAACGAGAGCAGAGTGTCCTGCTCGGGTTTTTCCTGGAGCCAGGGCTGTGGATCTGTTCCTCCAGAAGGGCTCTGGGGCTGTGCTGGGTGTGAGCAGCCGGTGTGTGGGCAGCCCAGGCGTGCAGCCTTCCTGCAGGAATCTTCTGCTGCTCTGTTCCCCGGGCTCATTAGGCACTGCTGGGCCTCTCCCAGGCTGTGCCTGCCCTGGGATTGATGGGGATGATGCAGATGGGAATAGTGCAGTTCTCCTTCCTGGCCTGAGCCTTGGAAAACGCCCAGACCTGCTTTTTGTGAGCACCAAATCAAACAGCAAGGACCCAGGGTTCAGTGTTGGCCTCTAGAGACTTCCTGAAATCAAAGTCTTAACAGGAAAGTTTGCTTCAGCCCAGGCTGCTTTGTCCAGGTGTTTTTAATGGAAGGCTTGAGGCAGAATCACAGAATCTTTAGGCTGGAAAAGCCCTCTGAGCCCATCCAGTCCAACCGTTCCCCCAGCACTGCCAGGGCCACCACTGACCCATGTCCCCAAGTGCCACATCCACGTGGCTGTTAAATCCCTCCAGGGGTGGGCACTCCACCACTGCCCTGGGCAGCCTGTGCCAATGTCTGACAGCCCTTCCCATGAGGACTTTTTCCCCAGTATCCAACCTGGCCCTCTCCTGGCACAGCTTGAGGCCATTTCCTCTTGTCCTGTTGTCCCCTGGGAGCAGAGCCCAGCTGCCCCCTTCTGTCAGGGGGTTGAGCAGAGCCAGATCCCCCCCGAGCCTCCTTTCCTCCAGGCTCAGAACGTGCTTTATGATTTATGGTCATGATGGGAGCTGCAGGACTCAGTCCTGAGGAGTGAGGAACAGGCTGGTGGCTGTGGGGGGCACTGAGGGCAGCCCAGCCCCTGTCCCTGCCCTGTTTTTGGGGTGCTGGGCAGGTCCTGGCTGCAGCCATCTCCCTGCAGGCAGCAGAGGCACTCTGGGGTAAGTGTTCCTGCCCCAGCCAGCCGTGGAAGCAGCTGGTGCTGGGGACAGCCTGGGGGCTTTGTTCTGCCCCCAGCCACAGAGAGCTCTTTCCCTGCCCTGGGAGGGAGGGAGCCGTGCCAGGGCCGTGCCAGGGCCGTGCCAGGGCCGTGCCAGCTGCTCAGGCTCCCTGTGTTCTCCCCAGGCCACGGTCAACGCTCGCCCCCAGCGCATCCTGGACACCTCCTCGCTGACCCAGTCGGCCCCTGCCAGCCCCACCAACAAGGGGATGCACATCCACCAAGTGGGGTAAGTGCAGCCCGGCCTTCCAGCACCTTCTGTGGGTGGGCTGGGTGCTCCCTGCCCAGCCCCATCCCGGGAGCTGCCCAGGGACTGGGAATGGGGCTGGCAGCAGGGGTGAGGTGTCCAGGAAGGAAAGCTCTGGGAAAAGGTGGGAGTTTCTTCCTGTTTTCCTTTAGGGCAAAGAGTAACAAGCCCACTGGGTATCCAGCTGAACTGAAAGGAAGAGCTGCAGCTTGGCTGCTTTTACCTTTCCTGAGCTGTGGGGCCCAAATTCCCAGTGACGTCTGAGCTGTGCCTGCTGCACTTTGAGCTGATAAAAGCTGGGGTTAACTGATGGACAAACACCCAGCCTGAACTGCAGGGAAACAGAGAGTGCTGGGGGCAAAGCTGGGGGCTGAAAATGGGAACATTTCCCAAAACAACTCTCCAAGAGAAAACACCACACTTAGATCTGCTGCTCCTTACCCAGTGTGCACCAGTGAGACTCCAACCGACGGCCCAGTTTAAATTCAGGGCTTTAAAGCTTCAGTCCCTGGTCAGGCTGACTTAGGTCAGGCATCACAGATTGCCAGAACACTGAGGTTCATGCCCTCGGTGTGGAGTTGGCACAGTCAGGGCTCACTCCTGGTTTGGGGTGGGTTTGGCCTTTGGAGGGGACGTGGGAACTGTGATGTTTCTGCAGAGGAGGCACCGCAGCGAAGCACCGATCTTGTGAGAAGGAAACAAAGTGAAGATGACATAATGCCCAGTAAATGTCATGTGCAGCGATACCCAAAGCCTGTCCCCTGCTCTGTCCCTCAGAGGGTCCCCTCCAACCACGAGCACGAGCAGCTCCAGCCTGACCAACGAGGTGCCCAAGCCGGCGGTGAGCCGGGACCTGGCGTCCGTGCGCCCCAGCGTCACCAACGTGGGGGTGCAGTACACCCCCCACTCCCACCAGTTCCCCAGGACAAGGAAAATGTTTGACAAAGGCCCAGAACAGGTAAGGAGACTGCTCTGACAGCTTCTCCCCACTGGGGTTTGTCCCACTTTCTGTTGGTTGTGGTTTATTTCTGTGCATCCCTCGTTTGCTTCCAGCTGCTGCTAATCCAGCTTGGCTGCCTCTAACCAGCCAAAGAAAAATTGATTAATTTATTTTCTTCAGGATAAATTGTGTTTTACAGCCTTTGATAGGGCATTATTCACTTCTGCCACTAAGCAATGTGTCTAATCAGAGTCCACGGCTTACTCCTCTGTAAACATTTGTGTGCCTGAGTGACAGCCCCGAGTCAGATCCCCGACCCTCGGGGCTCTCCAGCCCTGGCAGAGCAGGGACAAGGGACAGCTGTCATCACAAGGAGAAGGTGCTGCAGCCCAAGCAGCAGCAGCAGCAGCAGCACCTTCCCTTCTCTGGGGTTTGGCAGCACCAGGATTGTATTTCTGAAAGCTGAAAGCTGAGGGAGTGGAGCAGCTTTTCCCTTTTCCCTTGGGGTGTCCTGTGCTGTGTGACGGACACTCATCCACCTTGGCACCAGCTGTGTCTGGATCCTGAGTCATCCTCGCTGCTCCCCACACCCCATTCCTGGGACAGAACTGCTGCTGGGACCTCCCTGAGGTGCCATGGGGCTGCTCCAGCCCAGATCCTGCAGCTGGGGGAACGTGCACCTTTCCAAGGAGTGACCACAGCCCTGACCCAGAGCTGGGCCTGCAGAGTTCTCTGTCCTGGGCACTGTGTTTGAGGGTTTGCTGCCTGGCTGGGGCAGGGGGGTGTCCCTGGGGTGTCCCTGCAGGTGCTGAGCCCTGTCCCCTCCCCACAGACAGCTGATGATGCTGATGATGCTGTGGGACACAAGAGCTTCATCTCGGCCGCGGTGCAGACCGGCTTCTGCGACTGGAGCGCCAAGTACTTCGCCCAGCCCGTGATGAAGGTAACCCTGCTGGGCTGGCTGGGCCCTGCCCTGCCTCCCTTCTCATCCTGGGGGGCAGAGGAAGGGATGAAGGTAACCCTGCTGGGCTGGCTGGGCCCTGCCCTGCCTCCCTTCTCTCTCCTGGGGGGCAGAGGAAGGGATTTCCTTCCATCGTGCTGCTCCTGTCAGTGAGAGTGACCAGAGTGTCAGGGAAATTAATCCACAGCCATCAGATGTTTATGTCCAAAAAGGAGACAGAGGAGTCCTTTGACTTTATTGGACTAAAGGCAGAGGCCATGGGGCATTCCCCTGGGGTCTCTCCAATTTTTGGAGGATGCAGCCTCCTTTATATCCCAATTTTCCAGCCACATTTCCCTTCTCTCTTTCCCCATTTCTGAGGTACTCTAGAGGTTCAGACTTCCCAGAACACCTGATCCCAGAGATTCCCCTCTAATGTACAACCCTCCCTTTTCATTTTTAATTCTTATGGAATTTAGGGGTTTTTCTTCCTCATTGTTTCTTTCATCTCTCAATGTCTAATTTCATTTATCAGCAAACCTAAGTTTATTGGTAAAAGCAAATCTCTTTTTCCATCCATCAATCAGTGGAATCCTTCCCATTGTTTCTTTTATCTCCCAGTGCTGGTTTTACCCACCAGCAGACCCACAGCTGGTTTGGAAAGACAAATCCCCCATTCCCCTGTGAGGGAGCACAAGGGTCACTGAGGGTGGGACAGGCAGAGCCCGGGGGAAAGCTCAGCTCCCCATGGAGCACAGCCCCCAAAAAACACAGGAATGAGGAGAGGTTCTGTGCCAGATCCCCCAGTTCTGCCTGGTTGCACTGCAGAGTTGTTCCATCTGAAATGCTGTGCTGCTCTGCATATAGGAAATGGCATTATAGCTAAAATGAATTGAGTTTTAAAGTAAATAAATGGAATAATGAAGGCCCTTTTTCCCAGAAGGGGCAGTGGGAGGCTGGAGAAAGAGAGATGCTGCTTTGTCTCTGACATTGCAGCTGAATCTCCTGGCTGTGGTAAAAGAGGCAGAGGGGTGGGGGGGAGGCTGCCCTGGGGGCAGGACAGACCCTCTGCCCCACTCGGGTGGGGTCTGGGAGCTGTGCTCTGCTTCCAGCACAGACACCTTAACTCACAGAGGAGAGAGTGGCTGCACCCCAGAGTGCCTGGGGGAGCCTTGGGGAGCCTTATTGTCGGGGTTTAAAGTCGAAAAAAATGTAAGAAGTTGTGTTATAGCCAAGAATAAGGGTGGTAATGACAAATTTACATCCAGGTCTCTTCGGAAGTGATTTGTTTGGGTAACTAAATTGTCTCTGTGTGAAGTGAGTGAGAAACTGAAACCTTGTTCCAGGAAAAACTCCAACCAGAGCTCTTAAGAGATGGGCAAAGATATCAGTGACTGGAAAGAGAAGCTGTTAAATTCCCAGAATGTTTTAGCTGTTAAATTCCCAGAATGTTTTAGCTGTTAAATTCCCAGAATGTTTTAGCCAAAGCTCAGGTTTCAGGTTCAAGAATGAAACGGAAGGAGCAGTGAATCTCCCTCATTAAAGGCAACTTCCAGGTGCTCCGGGAGTCTCAGGGAGCTCAAAGGTGTCAGGACTTTGAGCTCCTCTCCTGAGGGGTTGCCATGGCCGGCAGGGCCGGTGCCCAGGCTCCATTAATGCCTCTCCACAGGGATGTGTGTGTCCCAGCAGTGCTGCAGAGATAACGAGGAAAGGGTTTCAGTGCTGCCTCCTCGGGAGGGGGGTGAGCCATCAGCACGGAACGTTCAGGTGCTGGGCTGAGATAATTGCCCGAGTGGAAGGCTGTCAGAGCAGGGCAGGCTTGGATTTCCAGAGGGAATCACCCCTGAAGCATTGCCTGACACTTCTCAGCCTCTGTGAATTCCCTCTGTGCTGAAACCACCGAGTGATTCCTTAGGGCACACCTGGGCAGGGGGCTGGGCTGCCTGGCCAGGCTTCCACCAGGGCTTGTTCTCCTCAGGATGAGCTCCAGAGGCTTGGTTCAACCCAGACCACAGCACGAGGGGAGGAAGAGATGGTTGAGCTCTTCGTTCTTATTAGAATCATTTGTCTGCTCCCTAAGAAAACCTCTTCCCGGGGAAGAGGGGGGTCCTTATTAATAAAATAAATCAGATTAGGCAGCCAGGCACGGGCAGGGGCAGTGGGGACACGGGGAGCTCTGTGGGGGGTGGCTTTACTACTGCTTCCTGCACATAAAATAGACTAAAGTGCTCGAGGAGAGGCAGTGAAAAACGTGGAGCATTCCTGTACTGATTCACAGCTGCCAGGGAGGGGAGGGAAGGGGAATTTTCTGCAGTCCCAGGGTGCTCTGTGTGTCCCAGGGAGAGGAGCAGGGCACAGCCCTGCCTCTGGAGCAGCTCCCTGAGCTGGGAATTCCAGCTGGTGAGTTCTGGGTGAAGGCTGAAGAGAACAAAATCTGTTTTCTAATCACACAAGGGAGAGGACTGATCTCCCTGCTACTTCTGCAGCTTGGGAAGGCCAAGGAGAGGGAGTTTCCTGCAGGTGCTGCCCTGTCTGACAGGGGACTGTAGGTGGCTTTGGGACTGGACTGGCTGCTCTGGGTGCAGGGACTGGAGAAGTCTCTCTGGCAGAACTTTCTCTGGGCTTTCTTGGCTGGAAGTCAGGAGTGCCAGCTCGGGTGTGCCTGAGTTTCCATGGAGTCCCTGGAGCAGTCCTGGCTGGTGGCTGCTGCCTTTGGGGAGCTTCAGCCTCGTGAAAGAGGCAGGGAGTGAAGTGTACCAAGCACTGAAGGAGAAATGACACTGGTGCTGAATTCCAGCCGTTCTTTGGAGCTGCTGCCTGCCTCCATAAACAGGGAGAGGCAAGACAACTGTTCCTGTAATGAATAAACATAAAATGACTGTGAGTGCATCTTAGTCATATTTAATTGATGAATTTCGTTTTGCTTCATGGACCTTGCCCTGAGAATGCTTTCACTGGAAGGACTGAGGGATTAATTTCCAGGGTAAATCAGGGGCTGTGTTTCAAGCCATCACTCCAGGTTTGATTTATTGATTATCTAATCAAATAAACCAAGAGGGAAAAGCTGCACTGGAAATTCTCCCTGTGCCAGGAGAAGCAGGTCCCTGCCCCAGCTCTGGGCTCTGCAGAAGCTTTTCCTCTCCCTGCAGCCCCTGGTGGCTCAGGGCTGTTCTGGGAGCCACGGGGAGCAGGAAAGCCTCGGTGCCAGCTGTCAGGAAGTCCTGAGGCAGGGAGAGCAGAGCCAGCATCTGTTGTTTGCAGGGCTGGCAGAACATGCAGGCAGGAGCTGGGAAGGATCCTGGAAGGTGAGAATTACATAAGCAGAGCCCTCCCTGATCAATCCCTGCCGGGGCTGCTGCGCTGTGCCTTGGCCCTGGGTCCTGGGAGAGGAGTGGGGTGCTGCACTGCTGCAGGGCTAGGAACCAGGGAGAGCTGGATCGACCTCTGGAGCTTGTGCCAAGGGCACCCTGCTCCCCTCCTGGCACCCACTGCCTCAGGCAGAGGGAGAGCCAGCTCAGAGAAGGAAAACTCCGCTGGGAGGGTTCAGCTGCTCCCTGCTCCCTGCCTGGGGAAGCCCTGGAAGGATCTGTCATGGTCCCCATCCCACAGCTGGAGCGTGGCCAGGGCAGGGAGCAGAGCTGGGCTTGGTGTATTCATGGATCCTCCCTCCCTCCTGGCAGGATGATCCCCAGAGCCACACAGGTGGGAGGGTGTGGGGGCCAGGACAGCCTTCACCTGCCTGCTGTGACCCTGCACTGCTGGCCCAAGGGCTCTTCCTTGGGCTTGCTTTCATTTATTCCCAGAGAAGCTGGATTTTCATTAAGGTGTAGGTGTCATCTCTCCCCTCTCAGATTCCTTTGATGTATTTTAGCTCAGGTTTGTTTATTGCTTTTCATTAGGGGTCGTTTGTCATCGCTTGTCTAATAGGTGTTGTGCTGAAATAAAGTGCTTTTTCCTTTGCCAGGAGGAAAGGTGGAGGGTGGGCTTCTTATTTTTTATTTATTTTACAGAAGTCCAACTCAGTAACAGCAGTTTTCCGAAGGACAGCATTGTTTGAAGGCAGTGTTTGTAATAGTGACAGATGATTTCAGGACTTTCTTATTCATGGAAAACAGGGTTTTCCTGGGGAATTTGTCTTCCTTCTCCAAGAGTTACTCCTTTGGAGCAACCAGCACCAAAGGAAGCTGGCTCAGCTCCTTAATTGATCCAAGGATAGTTCTGGAGCACGGGAGTCTTGGATAATTTTTTAAGTATGAAAAACACCTCATACATAGCTCCTGCCATGGTTTGGGGTGAGATCTCAGGAGTTTATTCCTTTTGATCCTGAATAAGGGTGGGAATAGCCACGGTGGGAGCAGCGCTGGGGCTGGCCTCGTGCCTGGAGCACAGGTTTTGTTGGGGAGCCATGGAGTGCTGAAACCTGGAGCTGTGGGGTGTGAAAAAAATATCATCAAATGGCTCAGAGTGGCTGTGACTGCAGGGCCACTCTCCAATTGCAGGGAGAATTTTGTGTATAATCAAGGCCAGATGACACAGGGGCATGGCTTTCAGACCAGGGAACCAGAGCAGGGCTGTTCCTGGTAAATGGTGGTGGGCACCTGAACATCCTGGGGGTTTGGGAATGTGGCCGTGCCCTGCTGGGCCAGCAGCCCTTGGTTAGCAGGAGAAGAAAGGTTGCAGTGTGTTCTGAGCTGGCTGTGCCAGGGCTGGGCTCCCTCTTTGATCTCAGGGTGATGCTGAGGAGAGCAGAGAGAGCGATCGTACCCCGATCAGACCCGCAGCGCCCAGAGGGGACAGGAGGGCCTGTGGCATCACTCAGCCAGCTCCTGCCCTCCTGGGGGTCACTGCTCCTGTGTGTGTGTGTGTGTCCCTGTCCCACAGATCCCCGAGGAGCACGACCTGGAGAGCCAGATCCGCAAGGAGCGGGAGTGGCGCTTCCTGCGCAACGCGCGCGTGCGCAAACAGGCGCAGAAGATCATCCAGAAGGGTGAGTGCTGCCCTGCCCGGGGGGCTGCGAGCCCCAGTCAGCCCTGAGCCCAACTGGTGATGGCCCCCTGCAGCCCCTCAGGCTGCTGAGGGCAGGGCAGCTGCTGCTGCAGGTGTTCCCTGCTGCTGCAGGTGTTCCCTGCTGCTCCAGGTGCTCCCTGCTCCTCCAGGTGTTCCCTGCTGCACCTCCAGGTGTTCCCTGCTGCTCCTCCAGGTGTTCCCTGCTGCTCCTCAAGGTGTTCCCTGCTGCTGCAGGTGTTTCCCACCTTCCCAGCTCCTGCAGGTGTTCCCTGCTGCTGCCCCACCTCTCTGCTCTCAGCTGCTGGCTGTGGGCACCAGCTCAGCCTCTGCTTTTAAGAGGATGGAGGGTGGAATGCTGGAGGGTCAAATCCAGAGCTGCAGGCTCAGGGTTTGTGGGACAGACATGGTCATGGCACAGTGTGCAGCTGCTGGACCTGTCCCCCCAGCTCAGGAGACACTCAGGGATGTCTCAGACGTTCCCTGCTCTGCTGAGCTCTGGGAGTGCTGGTTTGCTCCTTGCACCCCGTTTTATTGGGGGTATTTGTGTGTGTGCTGCTCCCAACGTGCCCCAGGTCTGTGCTGTGTCAGCAGGAGCTCCCCCGGGACCTGGGGCTGAATCTCTGGGGCTCTCTGAGGCAGCTTTGGGCTGGAATTCTCTCAGCACAGGAATTTATTCAAATAAAGTGGAACCTAATGAAGCTTCCTGAGGAATTTGCATTCCTCGGTTTTTCCCTGCCCTGAGCAGCAGAGGCTGGGGAGCCTCAGTTCCAGGAGCTCCTGGTGTCCTCCCCGAGGCATTCCCAGGAGCAGGCCTGGGGTGGGGGCTGCTCCTCCCAGGGGTGCTTTGGGAGGCACACAGGGCTGGAAATCCCAGTGTGCCGAGGGAAAAGTGCCCAGGGCCAGCCCTGTCCCTGGAGGCTGCTCCTGTGAGTGCAGTGTGGAGCTACATGCCAGGAAACTGCAGAACATCATCAGCCAGAGAAATGCAGAAATGATCCCCGAGCCCAGGAGATGGCCTGGGAGATCTGATGGAATACAAAGCAGGGGATTTTTCATGCTTGCCTGGAGAAGTTAAATCTCTTTCTAGACAGTGCTCATACTTGGTTGCTTGACCTGAGTGACTGAAATGCCACTATTCATTAAAAAAATAACGAAAACGTGAAATATTCAAAAGAATTAAAATAGACTTACAAGCTTTTAATGAAAATGAGATTCAATGGATGCATTCTAAAACAAACTCGGGTTGAATGGATGTCTCCTGGGTTTGGGGGTTTGTGTGATGAATTCAGAGAGTGCCAGAACCCAGCAGTGCTGGGGTCCCAACACTGTTTGTGAGTAGCAAACTGCTCTGAAGACAAGATGGGAAAAGTCTTTACCCATCATTTTAAGGTCTCCATGGAAAATACATTTTTCATTTGCAAATTAACCTGAAATTTAAGGGGACTCAAATGGAAGGTTAAATAAATAATCCACAAGCTACAGTGAAATGCTGTATTTTAAACTGAAAAAACCCCAAAACATTTCCATATTTTGTATTTTGAATAAATAGAGTTGGTTTTTCCCTCAGCACAAACTGGCATTTCCCTGGGTGTGGCTGGGCTTGTTCTCTTTGCTTGCCAGTGTGAAGGATGAAGGGTTTGTCACCACAGTTCTTGGTTTGTACCTCAAGAGCTGAGACAGCTGTGGGGGGGTCTGAGAAACTCCTGGAAGGGCTGGGGGTGTCCTGGTGGGAACTGGGGTGGGTGCCTGGTGGCACTGGGGAGCTGGGGCTGTGCAGAGCCATCCCTGGGGCCATCAGGAGTGAGCTGAGCTGGTGGCACTGGGGAGCTGGGGCTGTGCAGAGCCATCCCTGGGGCCATCAGCTGTGAGCTGAGCTGGTGGCACTGGGGAGCTGGGGCTGTGCAGAGCCATCCCTGGGGCCATCAGGAGTGAGCTGAGCTGGTGGCACTGGGGAGCTGGGGCTGTGCAGAGCCATCCCTGGGGCCATCAGGAGTGAGCTGAGCTGGTGGCACTGGGAGGCTGGGGCTCTGCAGAGCCATCCCTGGGGCCATCAGGTGTGAGCTGAGCTGCTGCTGTCCCCCAGGCATCTCCCGGCTGGACGATCAGATCTTCCTCAACAGGAACCCAGGCGTGCCCTCCGTGGTGAAGTTCCACCCCTTCACCCCCTGCATCGCTGTGGCTGACAAGGACAGCATCTGGTGAGGGCTGGGGACAGGGGACAGCAGCTGCTGGGGGCTGGGGACCGCAGCAGGGACAGCTGGGGCCCGTCCTGGCTCTCTCTCAGAGGTGCAGGTGTTGAGATCCTGCCCTGGCAGGGTGGGCACGCCCTGGCACAGGGGCACAGAGCAGCTGGGGCTGCCCCTGGATCCCTGGCAGTACCCAAGGCCAGGCTGGACACTGGGGTTTGGACACCCTGGGACAGTGGGGGTGTCCCTGCCATGGCAGGGGTGGCACTGGGTGGGCTGTGAGGTTGTTGCAATCCAAACCATTCCATGATTAATCAAACTATGCCCGACTGCAAAGGAGAGATCCCAGGCTGGGTAGGGGGTGCCTCTCTCCAGCTGGCACAGAGAGCTGGAAGCTCACGTGCTGTTTGTCCCTCGCACAGCTTTTGGGACTGGGAGAAGGGGGAGAAGCTGGACTACTTCCACAACGGGAACCCTCGGTACACGCGGATCACGGCCATGGAGTACCTGAACGGGCAGGACTGCTCCCTGCTGCTCACTGCCACAGGTGAGGACACTGTCCCTGGGGGCCTGGGCACACCCCCAGCCCAGGTGAGTCTGCTCCCAGCCCAGCCTTCCCCCCCCATGTGGTTGTTAATTGTTGTGGGTCTGCAGGACGAGGTGGGAGTTGAGAATTGACTCTTAAGTTCTTAGCAGGCTGATTTATTATATTGTGATGTTATATTATATTAAAAGAAAATTATATACTAAAGAAAGAGAAAGGACACATCAGAAGGCTAGAAAAGAATGAATAATAAAATCTCATGACTGACCAGAGAGTCTGACACAGCTGGACTGGGATTGGTGATTAAGTAAAAACAATTTCCATGGGACTAATCAAAGGTGCACTTGTTGGTAAGCAACCTCTGCACCACATTCCAGAGGAACAAAACGTGGAGAAGCTGAAGCTTCCCAGGAGAAGCAGTCCTGGCAAAGGGATTTTTCAGAAGATACCACAGTGAGCCCTGCTCTCAGCTCAGGAGGATTTCCAGGCTCAGACTTGCAGGTTCTTCCTGGCAGTGCTGGAACCTCTCCAGCAGACTTTCCAAGGACTGACCAGTCCAGCACTCGCTGAAGCCATTCCCACCTGAGTCCCTGCCTGTCATTGCAGGGCTGTGGTCACCCCCTCCTGTGGGGAAGGGTGGTTTCAGCTGGGTAAAGCTGCTGCCCAGAGCTGGAACTGTGCTGCAGCAGGAGCTGCAGTTCTGTTCCTTGGGCTGTGTTCACGTAGAGCAGGCAGGGCTCAGCCTCAGCACCAAACCCCTCAGGTGGGTCTGAGTTTCCCTCTAGCCCTTACCTCACCTGAGCAGGGGCTGCAGGAGGAGATCTGGCCCAGCCTCTGCTCTGCAAAGCCGTGAGTCAGATCTGCTCCTCTCCCAAGGAACCATTCCAGACCTGGCACTCAGAGTGTTTTCAGCAGCTTCTCCAGCTCCCCGCTCAACTGTACAGGTTGGGTGTAATTAAGGGAGGGGGAAGGGGAGCTGAGAGAGCCTTTAGGACATATTTCTTTCAATTTATTGATTCTTAGCACAAAAGTTTCACAGATGGGGAGCAAATTGAAAAAAATACACAATGTTCTTGTAAGATTGGCTGCTGATGGGCTGGGCTTTGATGCTGCTGCCTCCGTGGGGCTGTTCTGTGTTGAGTGGGTACTTGTGTGGCCCTCGGCACCAATCCAGAGATGAATCCTGGAGAAAATGAATGTCAAGGAAATGGAGAGACATTGAATGTCAGGTGTTGTTCAAGGGAGGAGAAAAGCTCTTCCAGAACAGCTCCAGTGGAACAAAGCCTTAGGTTTCGGGGATGTAAATTAGAGAGGGAAAACAACTCCAGCAGAAAGTGTTCAAGTGACACTCTGGGCTTTGGGGTCTGTGTGACTTCAGCTCTGCTTCTCCTCTCCTTCCTGGTGCACAAGGAGCTGCAGGAGCTGCAGCAGCAGTGACTTTGCTTTGTGCTCTTTCTCTGTGCTCCCCCAGACGATGGTGCCATCAGGGTGTGGAAGAACTTTGCAGACCTGGAGAAGAACCCGGAGATGGTGACAGCCTGGCAGGGGCTGTCAGACATGCTGCCAACCACACGAGGTGGGTGCCACTGAGCTTGCTGGGGGGAGCTGGAAATCAGCCTTTGTGCAGCTTCGTGGGTGGCACCTGTGACCTCCTTTAGCCCCAGCTCCAATTTTGGCTCCTGTTCTTCCCTGTTTATTGTGGGTCAGGAGGTGGCAGAGGGATGTGTGCTCTAAATCTGGCACGTGCAGAAGGGCAGCACAGTGAGACATTGGCCTGCTTGGAATGTTAGGAGAGCTGGGCAGAAAAGGGTGTAAAAGGAGCACTGGCATCCAGCCACACATGGGATGAAGCCAGAAAACCAGTTTGTGTAACCCTGAAATCTGTGTTGGGACATCACGGGAGGTTTTAGGACATTACTGGAGGTTTCGGATGTTAAAGGAGGTTTTGGGATATTAAGGGAGGTTTTGGGATGTTAAAGGAGGTTTTGCAGCATTCCAGGAGTGTGTGTTCCTCCTTCCCAGACCCATCAGGTGCTAATGGAGTTCTGTGTCACTTGAATGTTTCTAATCAAGGCTGCAGCTTTTCCTGGGTGTGCTCTGGTTCAATCAGCGCTTGGTGGGATGGATGAGGAAGTGCTGGAGGAGGCCCATGCTGTGCAGGAGGTCACATGAGATGACCATCATCATTCATCCTGACCTTAAAAGCTGACAGTTCTCATTTCTGAGCTGATGTGTTCATCCCAGGAGCCTGACACAGCTCTTTCAGCTCTTCACTGGATTCCTGGGGCTGCCCCGTGTGTGTTGTTCCCCCAGCCCCTCCCCTGTGTCTCAGGGGCTGTGTCTGAGGCTCTGCCTGTCTGAGGCTCTGCCCAGGACTGATGAGGAGCTGCAGGAACTGAGAGCCTGCTGTGCCCTTCCCGAGGTGGCAGCAGGGCCTGGCTCTGCAGAGCCCAGCAGTGCTGGCCAGCTGCCCTTTGTGCTGTCTCTGCAGCTCTGTGCCAGCCAACAGCAGCTTTCCTGGCTGCTGGGTATGGTTCCCATCCCTGGATTCAGGATCTGGCTCCTTGGAGCTGGGAACACCCTGGGTGCTCCTGGGCAGGGAGGATGCTGCACTGGAGCTCCCTCAGCCCAGTGCCACTGTCCTGCCTTCCCTTCCTCCTGCACTGTGCCAGGGCAGAGCCTCTGCTACTTCTGCCTCACTCTGGACAGGGTGTAACAGCCAGGAAGGCTTTTCAGTGTCTGACACTGCTGAGAGAGCTCTGAGAGCTGGGTGCTTCCATTTGCCAAAACAGGAATGGAGAAACTTTCCAATCTGTTCTCTTTGGGACTGGGTTTTTTTCCCCTTGGCTTTTTCTTTCCCTTGTGGACTGAAGCAGTCTGGGGCCTGTTTTCTTTGCCTCCCACCTTCCCAGCAGATTGGGCAGCAGAGAGGGACAGATCTGTTTGTGGAGAGAGAAATAAATGTAGCCACTTCAAAAGAGCTAAGTGGAGCAAGTCCCCGTGGAGAGGAGAGTCTTCAGAGTCACCTGCTGCCAAGCCCACAGCTGTGGTCCAGCACTGCCTCACAAAACTGAGCATGCATTTTGAAGCTGCAGAGCTCAGGAGTTTTACTGGAGTTTGTTTGCTCCCACTGCTGATTTCCTTCCCTCCTCTCCCAGCTCTTCCCCTGTGCCAAGATGTCACACTCACCTCTGAACTGCCCTTGAGAGCAGCCAGAACTTGACTTTGGGGCCACTTCCACAGCTAGAGAAGGAGAGAGGAACATGCAATAGCTAAACTCATCCTTTGGAAGCCTGGGAGCAGCCCTGGCTTGTGTGAGGTGGGCAGTGACACACTCAGGGCTGCCTGAGAGGGGCAGCAGCCCAGGGCAGGCACAGAGCTGGCACAGCTGCTCTGGGAGGGCAGAGCTGAGCTGGCACAGCTGTGGGCACACAAACCCTGAGCCATGGCAGCAGCTCCCAGGAGCTCCTTGGATGTCTGTCTGTGTGTCTGTGTGTCCTGGCAGTGCTGGGAGCAGGCCCAGCCCCAGGAGGGCTGTGTGTTGTGTGCTCCTGCTGCACACAGGCTGCTGCCTTCCCAAAAGGGCTGTGCTGCAGTCAGGGAGGGAGCAGGAGCTGCTCTGGGTGCTGCTGCTGCTTCTCTCACGTTCCTCCATTTGAGCTGCTGTTTCTAGTCCCTGTTTGAAGCTGGCTTTGCTCTGGCTGACCCTGAGCAGCCCCCCCTGATCCTGTCTCCCCACAGGTCTGGCCCGAAGGGTGTCCATCTATCTGGACAGAAGCAAGCAGGGAGGTGAGTGCTGCTCCTGTTCCCCGTGCTCAGGGGGGTGGGCAGGAGCTCTCTGGGGTGCCTGGTTGGGGTTTTGCTGTGGTTTGAGGGATCTGTGCTCCCGGGGCAGGCACAGCCCTGCTGGGCAGGGGAATCTCCCTTAGGTTCCTGTCAGCCTCTCTGAGCTCCTCAGCCACAGCAGGTGGGGGGTTTGGGACTCTCTCTTCTCCAGGGACATTTCAAAGCATCCCTGGGCAGAAGGGTTTGAGAGGGAGGGTCCAAGTGGAGCCAGCACCGAGCTGCTGTGGGTCTGGCTGGGGTTTATTTGTCAAGATCCTGTGGAAAGGAGGTGCTGGGGAGTCTTTCCCAGCAGCCTCAGAACGCGGAGCCTTGGCAGAGCTCAGCCAAAGAGGGGACGTGTAGGTTGGATCCATGGGAGCAGTTCTTCCCTGGGAGGGTGGGCAGGGTGCCCAGAGCAGCCCCTGGATCCCTGGACATGCCCAAAGCCAGGCTGGGAGCAGCCTGGGACAGTGGAAGGTGTCCCTGCCATGGCAGGGGTGGCACTGGACCGGCTGTGCCCAACCCAAATCCTTCTGGGGTTCTGGGACTCCTACAAATGTCACAGATTCCACTCTGCTGCATGGAGGGAAGGTGGGGGAGGCCCCAGCCTTGTCCCACAGAATCTGTAGGGTCTGTGAGGCTCTGGATCCTGGCTCCTCTCCCCCAGGCTGGGGAGCAGATGGTTGATGTGTCAGGGCATCCCTGGTGGTGGAAGTGTCACCTCAGGATGTTCATCAATTATTGATCTTTGCTGATGATCAGAGCTGGCTGTGTCTGCACTGATTCATCAGCCAGGCTCCTGGCAGGGGCTGGTCCAGAGCTCCTCAGTGCAGCTCAGCCCATCCCTGTGCTCTGGGAGCTGGGCAGGAGCGAGCAGAGCTGATGTGTGGCTGCTGCTGCTGCTGCTGCTGCCTGGCTCTGGAATCCCCCAGCCAAGGCTAAAATTAGCAGGGCTTGGCTGCAGGGAATGCCTGGGCATGAGCAGGTTCAGGGAATGCCTGGGCAGGAGCAGGGTCAGGGAATGCCTGGGCAGGAGCAGGGTCAGGGAATCCCTGGGCAGGAGCAGGTTCAGGGAATGCCTGGGCAGGAGCAGGTTCAGGGAATCTCTGGGCAGGAGCAGGTTCAGGGAATGCCTGGGCAGGAGCAGGTTCAGGGAATGCCTGGGCAGGAGCAGGTTCAGGGAATGCCTGGGCAGGAGCAGGTTTAGGGAATGCCTGGGCAGCAGCAGGTTCAGGGAATTCCAGAGCAATGATGCAGCTGCTGCAGGGCCAGGGCAGCCCCTGCTCAGGGCAGGGCCATGAAATCCTTCTCCAGCTACCTCTGCCCTCCTGGTGACAAGGGCAGCCCCAGCATTCCCCTCTCCCTCTGGAGAGCTGTAAAAATGTATGGAATTGGTGCTCTCCTGGCAGCATCAGCAATGCTTAGATACTGCCCAGGCCTGGAAGTGCCCCAGGCCAGGCTGGGTGGGGGACAGGGGGACAGCTCCAGCCTGCACCAGCAGCTGGTCAAGGCATCAGCCCCAGGCTCATCCTGAGAGCAAGGGGCAGAGGGAGCAGCAGGGAGCTTCCCAGCCCTCCAGGAGCCCCCAGCAGCAGGGGGCTCTGATGCAGCTCTGGTCAGATTATTTGATGGCAATAAATTCACTGGAGAAATGGCAGCTCCAGGGGTTTGTGCTCTTTTAATTGAATTCCCAGCATCCCAGCTCCTGCTGTCCCTCACTGCAGAGTCCTTGGCAGGAGGAGGGGGACACTTTTTGAGAGGATGTTGTAGAAATTAATGATGAGTGAGGTCATCCAACCCTCCCACTGCTTCCTGGAAATTGAAGCAGGGATGTGCTTCACTGCTCAACCAGGAGGGCCCGTGATTAAAAATGATCAGTCAGAGCCCAGGATGCTTTTGTGTTGTGTTCCATGGATATTCCTGACTCCTCTGAAATGCCAAGGACGGCCTGGCCACGTTCCCTGAGGTTCCAGGGCAGTGCAGATGTTGAGAATGCAGCTGCTTTCACCACAGTGGTACTGGAATTTATCCATGGAATTGTCCCATCCAGGCAAATATCTCTGGCTCAGGGGCAGCCCTGAGGGAGCAGCCCTGGGCAGTTCTACCTTCAGGAACAGCTGCTGGTGTGGAGAAACTCAGCCTCACAGACCTGCCAGTGCTGCCTTTAAAAGGCTCAAAAACAAACAAAAGAAAAAAACCCAAACCAAAACCACCAACAGCTCCACCACAGCCATTTAAGAATTCCTTTCCCTGAGCTGTGGAAGATTTGCTGCTCATTATCTAAGAACATAATATCCCTCAGGGGGAAGCTGTGCTCGGAGCTCCTGATGCATTGCAGCAGTGCAGGGCTGGAGCAGCAGCGTTCCTGCACTGCCCTGGGCCAGGGGCTGGGCCAGCCCTGTCCTGGGTGCTGCTCTCTGCAGCTGGGACAGTGACACAGTGACAGGGCAGAGCCAGCTCTGGGGCTGGGCACCTGCTCAGGGCTGCAGGAGGGGCTGGGGAGCAGCTCAGGTGCTCAGGTGTGCAAGAGGGGCTCAGTGAGGAGCAGCTCAGGTGTGCAGGAGGGGCTCAGTGAGGAGCAGCTCAGGTGAGCAGGAGGGGCTCAGTGAGGAGCAGCTCAGGTGTGCAGGAGGGGCTCAGTGAGGAGCAGCTCAGGTGAGCAGGAGGGGCTCAGTGAGGAGCAGCTCAGGTGTGCAGGAGGGGCTCAGTGAGGAGCAGCTCAGGTGTGCAGGAGGGGCTCAGTGAGGAGCAGCTCAGGTGCTCAGAGGTGCAGGAGGGGCTCAGTGAGGAGCAGCTCAGGTGCCAAGCCCAGAAGCCAAAGCCCTGTGGGTGGGCTGCAGGCTCAGTTGTAACATCCTGGAGTAGGACCTCTGTTAATTAAAAAGGAAATGATCATTAGTATTCAATCCCACGTTCACTCCTCATCCCGAAATGCTCTGAATTGAGCATGGAAACACGAGCCAATCCTGGATCATCTCTGCCATGCTTGTACATAGAAATAGTTCAGCTATTTCTGTCTCACTCCATACTGTGAGTGCCAGCTCTGCATGGAACATTTCACAGTCAGAGGAAGCTTTCCTTCCCCTCACACACTTCCAAGTGACTGACATTTCTCTGTGAGGGCTTTTCTGCTCTTCACACAGGTTGGAGTTCTGCTCCAGCATTCCCAGTTCATCCCCTTTTGGCCAGGGCACACTTGAGTGCAGCAGGAGCAGAGCCCCCAGCCCAGGGCTCAGCACAGGCTCCTCTGCAGCCAGCACCCACCACCTCCAGGCAGATCCTTGCTTGGGATGATCCAAATCCTGCTCTTGCCTCTTCCAGGGAGCAGCAACTGAGCTGAACTATTGAAGTTTTAGTAAGCAAGGCAGGAACTGCAAGGTCTCCAGCCCCACCATCCCTGGAAGTGTCCCAGGCCAGGCTGGACAGGTTGGAGCACCCTGGGGCAGGGGGAGCTGGCCCTGCCACGGCAGGGCTGGATGAGGTGGTTGTTAAGGTCCCTTCCAGCCCAAACCATTCCAGGATTCCATGATCATCTCCCTCCTTGTTTTCCAGCCTGGTTGGGAGTGAGCCCTTGTCCTTTCCATCTGCTTGTCTCTCATGGCAACCTTTGTGTAATCCCTGTGGAGCCTCTTCCCTCAGTGAGACTTTCCCTGCCCATCTGTGTGTCCTTGCTGAATATCCTCAGGGACAAACTCCTGACAGGCACACCAGGAGAGGCACCAAAAATGCCAACTCTGCCCCCAGAAATGCCAGCTCTGCCCAAAAACTCCCCTTCCCTGTGCCCCTCCCCAGAACAGCCCCTGGAAGCACAGCTGGCCAGGACTTGGTGCTGCTCAGAGGGAAAGCTTTTCTCCAAGCTGGGCAATGTTCCTGGGAGCTGTGGAGCTGCCTGGGAGCTCTTTGCCTGCCGAGCTCCACAGGGATGGGAACGGCCAGATCCACCTCAGCTGCCACGTTTATCCTGTCACATGGGCCCTGAGCAAATGACAAATGCAAACACTCCAGGGCTGTTTGTCATGCCCATCACTGCCTGCTTGTTTGCCTGCCTCTCCAGCCCTGCCAGCTGCCAGGCAGGCTGCAGGAACAGTCCCTTTGGCTGAGAGAAAGGGCCAGGCTCCCGGGTCAGCCCAGAGCACCTGCAGTGAGGTGAGGGAGTGCCAGTGAACACCAGTGACCCCATGGATGTGGCAGGATCAGGAATCCACTTGGATGTGCTGCTTAGCGAGGAGACAGGGGCAGAGTGTTTTCTGTGAAGCTGCAAAACAAGGTCATTCCGTCATCTGGAGGGAACTGGCTGTTCACAGGATGTGCTGCCGTTCCCTCTGTGCTCTGTAACCGTGCATGTTCTGGTACAAGGCACTTGTGGCCCTTTGGTGACAAAAGAGCACCTTGGGGCAGGCTTGGGTGTCCTGCTGGGGACAGTTCCTGGCAGCAAACCCAGACAAATGCACGTTTGTACCTCGTGGGCCAGCACCTTGCGGGGTGGAGACCCAGGGATGGAGGCACGGAGAGTGCTCGGGGCAGGAGCTGCAGTCCTGCATTGCAGAGGGCTCTGCCTCCAGCTCTGGTGCTTATGAAACACTGCTCAGCACCAGAGACCCGGGCTGCCATGCAGGAGAGCCTGGGATGCTGCTCTGAGAAGCAGGAATTCTGCTCTGAGACAGGAATGCTGCTCTGAGAAGCAGGAATTCTGCTCTGAGGCTGGGATGCTGCTCTGAGAAGCAGGGATGATGCTCTGAGAGGCTGGGATGCTGCTCTGAGGCAGGAATTCTGCTCTGAGGCTGGGATGCTGCTCTGAGAAGCAGGGATGATGCTCTGAGAGGCTGGGATGCTGCTCTGAGGCAGGAATTCTGCTCTGAGGCTGGGATGCTGCTCTGAGAGGCTGGGATGATGCTGCTGTGTGAGGCAGGAATCCTGCTGCTGTCCCTGCCCTCCCGAGGGGCTGGAAGCAGACACCAAGCCTGGAGTTCTTCTCTGGTTCCCTCCTGTGGTGTTCCCGGGGTGTTGGTTTGTGTTTTTAACGCGGTGTGGACGGCACCTGGTGCTGAACTGCCCCTGGAGATTGGTCTGTGCCCTCGGGGATGAGGAGCAGAAGCTCCTGTCAGGGTGCTTGAGCTGCTGTCCCTGCAGGGTGCTCCCCTCCTCACCTGTCCTGCAGCAAACTGGTTTGTGCTCCCAGCAGCTGTTAAATTCACTCCCCTGCAGCCCTGGCTAGGCTGTTCCTTGGCCAGGAGCTGCTGGCCTTCTGGCAGCAGGAGGAGCAGTCCAGGAGCTCCCAGGTGGGGTGGCACCAGCTGAGTCTCTTCAATCAGCATTTGATGTTCTCGTGGTGCTGGGCACTGCCCTGGCCCCAGCAGCTCCTGGAAGTTGTGCTCCCCTCCCACAGGGTCCTGGCTTCTCTCAGCACTCACCAGGGGGCAAAGCAGTGTTTGGGCTCCTCCTGGAGCAGCTGATTGATCCCAGCTGGCTGTGTGGGGTGTGTGGGTGTAATTCTGCATTTCCTCTGGCAGTGTCTGGGGCAGGAGAGCTCCAGGGGTGCAGCTCTGCCCGTGCTGGCACTGACTGGCACCCTGCCCTGCTGTGTCTCAGGAGCAGGGATGGTGGTGGACTGGGAGCAGGAGACTGGGCTCCTGATGACCTCGGGAGACGTGAGGATCATCCGGATCTGGGACACGGATCGGGAGATGAAAGTACAGGTAACCCTGCCTGACCCAGCCCCTTCCCTGCCAGAGCCCAGCCATGGGCCCAGAGACCTGGGAGGGCTCTGGGAGGGGCTGCCAGCTCCTGGAGCCCCTGCCTCCCTGCCCCAGGTCCCCTTCCCAGGCCAATAAAACCCCTCAGATACGCAGGGAGTGTGTCAGGGCTCTCCTGGAAGGCGCTCTGCTGCTCTGGGTGGGCAGCAGTGCCTGGGGAAGCTGAGGCTGTGCAATCCAAGGGCAGACACTGGGATGTGAAGGCAGGCTCTGGGATGCAGAGGAGGGCTCTGGGATGCAGAGGAAGGCTCTGGGATGCAGAGAGGTCTCAGATCTGTGAAAGCAGGCTCTGGGATGCAGTTGAATTTCACATGAACACGTAACTGGAGTAGTGTAGAAGTCTCTGAAAGCACACACCCCCTGTGCCATGGAACAGGGAAAGGCCCTGCCAGAGCCCCTGGCAGCCACAATCACGTGGGAGTTTCTCAGAAATTCCAAGGAGAAGCAGGTGGTCGGTGAGAATGGAGGCACCATGCTGGAATGAAAAGGAAGTGGAGTTTTCAAAGCTTCTCGAAATTAATTACCCTTGGATGAACATTAATTGCGACACTTTGACCCTGCGATGCGGGATAATTAAGCCTCTGTTCATCTTAATTACTTTCACATATTATTTTTTTCTATGCAAATTAGGGAGCGGCAAAATCCAGGAGGCGAAAATCTTTTAAATGATGATGATTAATGATTGCAGCGAAAGTATCTAAAAACATGTTGTTTCTTTTTTTAATTGCAAAGATTGGGTGTTGAAATTCAAGTGATTGGAACTTCCTGACTCGGTGCCTGGGAAAGTGAGAATCAGCACAAAGAGCAGCGATAATCGAGGCAGATAAAGGCGCCTCCCTCTTTGAACTACAGAAACCCACACCTCTGGAACAAGCGCTTCATTTGCACTTCTGCTGAGTGTTGCTGCTTCAAAGGAGGAGCTGGGCGTGGGCAGAGGCTGCAGCAGCCCCAGGCCCGGTGGCTCCCCCTGCTCAGCCCAGGCTGGAGCAGCGGCCCCAGGGCTGATGCTGCCCCGGGGCAAAAGCAGGAGTGAGGTGTGGGATGCTCCTGCAGCTCCTGCCCAGCCCTGGGGCAGCCTGGGCTGTGGAAGCTGTGCCCTGGCAGGGGTGGAATGAGAGGGGCTTTAAGGTCCCTCCCAACCCAGCCCTTTCCATCCTTGTCATTCCTGCTTTCGCGGTGCTGCTCAGCGTTTTTTGCTGGTTTTAACAAGGTGGTTTTCCTCCCAGCAGGCACAGGGGTTATTCTGAGCAATTCTTTTGTCTCCAGAAGTACAAAGGGGGGAAGTGGCAGCGTGGGTGCCCGGTGTGTTCCCAGCACAGCTGTCCCTGCAGCTCCAGCTGCCTTTCCCATGTCCCCTTCCCAGCAGGGATCTCTCATGGGATGCTCTGGGTGTCCCTGTCACACGTGCCACAGCAGGGACAGGAGGTGGCACAGCACTGCCTGCCTAGCTCTGGGGCTGTGCCAGGGGCCAGAGTGTCCCTTGGGGGCTCAGGGGCACCAGAGCTGCCTCACCCTGCTTGGTGTGAGAGTGGGGATGAGGAGGAGGATGGGGCAGGACCTTGGTTCAGGGCCTGAGTGAAGTGCCCTGGAGCCAGGCCGTGCTGTGCCACAGCTACAGCAGGTCTGTGGGCTGAACAGGTACAATTGGCCATGACAGACCCCAGCTCCCAGCCTAGTTCATTAAAAAACAGAAGTAAACAAGTGCCCAGGTAGGACAGTGGTGGGTTAGGTTGGAAGTCAAGCAAGAAGCCCCACTGCATCCTCCAGGCAGCCAGTGAGCTGAGCAGTGCTAGGACCCCAACCAAGCAAGGGTTCAAGCACCAGAACTTTGAGTCCCTTATAAAAGGAGGTGTCCAGCCATGAGCACTGGCTGTTGTCACCCGAGCTCAGTGTGCCCATGGCACTCCTGCACTGAGAATGACACAGGAGCAGGTGAGAGGCAGGATTGTAGAAAGAGCAAAGAAGCTTTATTCAAGAGAACCAGGCCGTTTATATAGAGTGACACCATACACTCTCTTTGACTGGCTAGGTAACAAAAACACCTTCCTCATACACTGTCCTTGAGGAGAACAGAGAGACAAAAACCACCCCCTGCAGATGGTTTGTGCTGAACAACTTATCCCATCCCTACAACTCCCTGGAGGTTCCCAGAGCCGCTGTGAGGAACTCGCCCCTTTCTCTCTCTCTGTCCCATGGCACCCACATGTCCAGCTGTCTGACCAACACGGTGGTCTGTCTGTCTGTCTGTCCGTCCCAGGACATTCCCACGGGAGCTGACAGCTGTGTCACCAGCCTGTCCTGTGACTCCCACCGCTCGCTGATCGTGGCGGGGCTGGGCGATGGCTCCATCCGTGT